>NW_026087400.1:4800000-6000000 GCF_022539395.1 Myiozetetes cayanensis
ACCCAAACGCTGCCATTTTACTCATTAATTTTGTAATTAATCAGTTAAGAAGTTCTGACTTATTGGATTAAAGGGACGGGAAAATGCAATTCCGCCCAGCCTCATTTTAATAGGCGATTGTGAAATTGCTCTTTTGAGTCTCCAGCCTCAGCTCCGCGCCGGGGTGAGGGGGCGGCTGCCGCGGGAGCCCCGGGGCCGGGGGGACCCTCGGGGGGACCGGGTGCTGCGCCCCCCTCTCCCTGCTCCGGGGATGCCTCGGGGTGAGCAGAGGGAAGGTGTTTTCTCCCCTTTGCAGCTGGGGAACAGCAGTCCGGGGAGGGGGAAACAAGGGGGTCTTCTGTCCCCGCGGTTCCCCCTCGCCACCCCTCCCAGTCCCACGCGACCGGCTCCGGGATGTCTCTGCCACCCCTCTCCGACACGGACACGGCCCTTGTCCCAAAGTACAGGGACAGAGACACTATTCACTGTCCGGCCTGTCTCTGCTCTTTCTGCTCTGTCTGTTCCTGCCCTGCCTATTCCCGCCTGTCCTTCCCTGCCCTTGCTCTGCACATTTCTGCCCTGCCTGTCCCTGCCCTGTCCTTGCTCTGCCTGTCCCTGTCCTGCCTGTTTCTGTCCTTGTCCTGCCTGTCCCTGCCTTGTTTGCTGCTGCCCTGGCTGTCCCAGCCTACACCGGCCCCTGCCCTGCTCCTGTCCCCTCCCCAGCCCCCAAATATCCTCTCCAGCTACAATCCTGTGCCCTCTCTGGTCCCCGGGGCAGTGGGGACAGCAGAAGGTGGATTTGGAAGGAGATCGGGTGCAGTTTGGGGTGGATAAACCGCAGAGCCCACCCAGCCATGGAGCATTTCGGGGAAGGAGGTGTCCTTCAAGGGGATCTGGCCTTTCCCCATCATCCATCCATCGAAGGGCACTTGGGCGTTTGCACGCCAGAGGCTTTTTCCTCTGAGTGGAACTGGCTGATGTGCCCTCAGAGTCACAGCCCTGGGTGTCACAGCCCGGTGACCCGCTCCGAGCTCTCTCCTCCCGAGCGCTCCGGGGCTGTCGGTTGTCGAAGGGAACGCAGCAGCCTCGGCTGCGGCCGCTCCCGGGTGAGTCCCTGCACAGCCCGAGCGCCGGGCAGAGGCAGGAGACAAGCGAAAAGAGCCAAGGATTTTTTTATTATTATTATTTTCCCCCCCCCACAATATACACTTTGCAATTAGACACGTCCAATGGATTATTTCTCTACCTCTGCCTTTGATCTTTTCAAAACCAGGCAGCTTTATAAATACCATTCCCTCTGTTTTCAGCCATTTTGCAGTTCTTGTACAATTAATGTGCCACAGTGATCCACTTCTTTTCCTCCTCTTCTTCCAGTTCTTTCCAGAACAAACAGGCACTCCTGTCCACCCTGCCCCAGTGAGGTTTACTAGAATAAAAAAAATACATATTTTGATGAAATTATGGTCAAAGTGTAACCCCAGTGCTCAAAAACTACTACACAAGATCCGTTAGCACCATTGATATGTAAACCCCACAAAACTTGCATTCAGAAATGGATGCTTTAAGCTAAATATTTAGTAAAGATTATTTTTCTAGCAGTGCAGCAAATCTCTGGAGTTTCTGCATCCGTTTTACACTTAAAAGAATTTGGTGCAAATGTAATCAGCACATTAAAGTGCATTGTAGGACAGGGATCAGGGAGGAAGTCGGTCCTACCTGTCTCCATGCCATCTACCAGGTGGCCTTGGAACAGTTCATTCATGTGCAATTCTGTGTTTGGATATTTTAATTATTACTATTGTTATTATTATTATTATCCCCTCTTTTCCCATTTTCATTGCCAAAATTCGCAGCCTCTCCCAAGGTACTCAGAGAAAATCTTCAGGGTAAGAGCACTTTCCTTGGCTTTGCTGCTAGAGATATAGCCCAGTGTCTCGAGAGCTGGACATGGTAGGGGATGGTGGGGAGATGGGTGGGGATCCACACCAGGCTCTCCTGGCCCGAGGGAAATTCTGCTTCTCATTTGGTGGAGGTAGCAAAAAGCAAAGGCAAGAGTTTTTCTAGGAGAGGAGATGGGGTGGGGTGTTTGGAGGTATTGAGTGGTTTCTGTCCAAGCCACTCTTTCCTTACATAAAAGTAAACCACAGTAAATGCTGTCCCTTCTCTTGCTCTGCACACAGACATGACAGGAAGGGAGAGCTGGGGAGGTGGCCATGGCAGGGAGCCCTTATAGGATCTGCCTGTGGAGATGTCAGGTCCAGGCTCAGCTCAGTGCCAGCAGGGAAAGATTAGTTGAATGTCACCCTCTTTGGCAGTCAAACCTTTCTTTATCACTTCCAGCCCTGCCTCTTACTCTGCTGGTTTTCTCCCACTGTGTCTCCCTGCCCATCTATGCCCTGCCTGTCCCCCTAAAGCATCTCTCTATTCTCCCTCGAAAAGAGACAAGCAGAGATCTTGTCTTGCCTCTTTCTCTTCTTGTTCTCTCTTCCCCTTGCATTGGTTCTCTGCTCCTCTTTTACTTCATTCTGGCAGTCCTTGTCCTCTCTCCCTCTGCAAACCCTTTCCATGAGCAAGCTACTCTCAGTGAGCATAGAGGTGAAAATCCAGCTGGAGACCATAAAATCCACTGGCTTGGTTCTTTCTACCCCTGAAGATCTTTCCTCAGTGAGACACAAGAGAGACAGGCATCATAAAGGCATTTTCTCACTCAGCCTAAGCCATGATTTTTAAGTCCTCAGGACAGAGACTATTTCAAATGGTCTATTTCATATGGCATGTGTTTGTGCAGATTCAGCAAAAGGCAGGGACCACACTATTATTTTCCCAGTATTTCCACTTCCCTGACTCCTACAGTGCCACTGTTTCATCTTTACTAGAGACACATACATTTTTACATCCCTCTTTTTCTTCCCATGCGTCTGTCTGGCTTGCTCTTCGGGGCTTATAGTTTAAGACATATTGTTTATTATTTATAGTATTAATAACAGGTATCATCCTGACACAGCAATTAAATAATTAGAGAACTCATTCTGGTTTGGTCAGCCAGAATGCCCCATATGGCAGGAATATACCTTATAACGAAGAGCTAAGCATGTACATAGCTGGGCACTAAGCATTGGGTTTAGCTTCCCATAAACTTAAATATGTGCATTTCTTACCCAGTCGGATCCTCCATAGACCCATAAAGCAAGCAGCACAGTGATCTGCTCTTAAGATGCTCTAAGAGCTTGGAGAAATTTGTTAAGAGTGCTACTTCTGTAGCCACTTGTTACCATGAATTGGTGATGAGATTCATTGTTTGCCTTTATATCCACTTCTCAGGGCTTTCCCAAGCCTGGTGTAGCCTCTCGTTGGAAACAGAGGCCATCCATTTGTGATACTGTTTTTTGTGAGATAGTGCCTGAAAGGATCGTAACCCTCACTCTCTGACAGCTGATCCATTGCAAAATGGTCCTCCTGCCACCCTCATCCACCCCCTCACCTGCCCAAAAGTCACCGTAACTGGGGCAGATGCCTGGGCCAACACACACCCCAGATGGTGCAGCACATGGATGTTAAACTCGGGAAGTAGTGGAGCCCAGCCTGCCTGAGAAAGCATCTCCCCACTCATCCATCCTTCACTGACTCCCCACTCGGCAGCAGATGTGATTTCATTATGGCACAAGGAGTTCCCAAGGCTCAGGGAGGCTGGCGGCGGCAGAGACCCTTCGCTGCATTGAATCACAGCCATTTGCAAATGCCAACTGGATTTTTCTCCCCCTCAAATCAAGAAGAGAGGCTGAAGATTGTGAGAAGAAAGCCAAAGATGTGGAGGGTCTGAAGGGTGTTTTCCATGCCTGAAGGTCTGCGTTAGGTTTAGCTGGGACACGCAAAGCTCTGAATTCCTGCACCCTCACCGCCCTTCTGATGAAGGGAGATGAGCTGAATTTTCAGCCTCTTCAGTTTGCTCCTTTCCCATGACGTGACAGTTCTAGTCCAGCAGAAAATTCATTATTTTGTGTCCTGATTTCATTCTTGGACTTTTTCTTCCCATCAGATTCTGTTTTCTCTGCATGTGTGATAATTCGCTTGCATATTAGCAGAGCCAAATCCTGCGTAGTGCAGAGCTGACCATGGCCATCACTCAGGAACCCTCAGAGTGAGGGGCTCAACGCAGGCACCGCTGAAAACAATATTAATAACTCCCTTTCACCTTGCTGCCACTTAGCTGAGATCATAGTTAGAGCCAACCTAAGGGTGAGATTAAAAACCTCACGTAAGTAAACGAAGATACCAATGAAGTCTGCAGAGCTTCTGCAAATCGGGGACAAAAGGTGACACCTGGGCCACTCCGATATCTCTGGGGTGTTTGATCCAAAGTCTGAAAGCTCCCAGACAAGCCACAAATGGAAAAGTGATGGTTATCCATACTTTAAACATCTTTTTCTGTCTTGGTGATATAAACCTTTAAAAGATTAAAAAATAAGTGATTCACTGGAGTCAGATTAAATAGTAAAAGGAAAGAGAAATTCACTCACAAAAAGGTGATTTCCCCCCCCCCCCCCTTCACTTTTGTTCTCCACTCTGTGTCTGAAGGACAAAGTTTACCCAGACTCCAAAGTTTAGTAAAACTTGACTTAGCTCTATGGAAGCCTAAAAATGTCAACTACACCTTCGTTTTTTAAAAAAGGGAAAACGTTATTTTGTTGTGTGTGATTTCAACAACTCTAATTTCTACACTTGAATACGCAACCCCAAATTTCAGTGAGGTGTCTGTTCCCAGAAAAGATCAAGACTTGAATATTTTTCAGAATTCTTCTGCAGGAATCTGTATGACCTCGTCAAACAGTTTTATAAGCCAGTGCTGGGAAAATGAAAACAAACTGTTGATGGCCTAGAACATGTATATAGAGAGAATCAGATAATACAGCTACAAGGTCATAAATACTTGGAATATTAAAATTAATAGCAGAGCTCTCAAGTTAATGAAAAGCCAGTCAGGCCAATAAGCATCTAAAAGAATGCATATGAACAAACATCCATCGGAGTTCATCGAAGGAAGGCTGTTTGCAGTTTTACCAGATTTTAGGGCCAGTTCCTGTTGGAGTGGGCAGTAAACAAGTGGATCAGATGGTTGTGGCACTGGCTGAGTCCAGCAACTGGTATCACTGGCCAAAGGCTGAGCATCCATGAAAAGCCAGAGATGCCGAACTCTCCTGCGGATCCAGCGTGTGTGTGGCTCTATTCAGACACCTGACAGCCTATGCACAGCCTCAGCTAATGGGTTGCATACAAAGGAGATATGAATATATGACAAAAGGGAGTCCAGCTCCAACCCTGAAGGCAGAGCTTGAAATCTCCTCTGCACAGTTAATATCCAGCGCTGGCCTAGGGGCTGGAACCTCTCTGCACAGAGTAAGTCTGAGTCTCTGGATTCAAGTAATAGCAGGTCAGTCAAGAATATCTCTCATCCCTGCTTTTATTTCTCTCCAGCCTCTCTGTGCATGTGTTTTTTATTCAACAAGAAAGCTCATGCCCAAATTCAGTATTCACCTCTGTGATGTGATGTCCACCTTGGCCACTCTGGGATCCATCTAGGGATGATCCGTGAGTCCCCCAGAGCACTGAATTTCACCCCCAGTACATGTGGGGAAGGGAAGAAGGCTGCAGTTTGCATTTTAAATCCTGAAAACATATTTTGAGGGCTCTGCTGCTGTCTGTTCTCTACTTTCTGAGAAAAATTCAGCTAAGGGAAGATTTTGGTAGAAACCCAAAACTGACATTCGCCTGCCTTTTCCAGGTAATGCATATGCATGCATGCAAAACTCAGGCATTGGTTGTTTCTGCCTCAGGATTAAAAGCTATGGCATGCACAGAAATAGAAGCCCATCTTTACAAAATTGCTTTTAAAAATTCCATATGCCAGTTGCATACTCTGCAAAGATGGAGAGCTTGAATAGTGGTATGGAGATGGAGCTGCCAGCCAGGAGCATGAGCAGTAAGCTCAGCTTTTCTGCAGGTCTGTTCTTTGTCTTTGGGTCATTTTTCCTTCCCCAGCCTGCTTTTCCATCTCTGAAATGGAAAAGGATAATGTGAAGTGTTTATTTGTGTCCCAGAATAGTCCTCAGCAGCAACACTTCGTTTGTGATCGTGAGATTGACCCCACATTTAACAAAATAACCTGAATTCCTATGAATGGACCTTTATGTTTGGCATGTACAAGAAATACAGGGGTGGCTCTGAAAGCTGCTGCTTAAAACCCAGTGGGTTTTAAAGGGGTAAATGGCACATGAGAGTACCAGGAGTTGTGTCAGATGATTTGTAGGAAATACAGAAAAAAAAAGTGAGGTTATTTTGGAAGAGAAATAAAAGTGCCCCAAAGCCCTCTGCAATTCAGCCCAAAGGCAGCCCTGGCTTTGGCTGTTGTTAGGAAAACAGCAAACCAAGTCCTGGTTGTTCTCCATCCCACTCTGAATGACTTCTGGGTAGAATAAATCTTTCCTGCTTTTAAAATAAATGAGAGAGCTTCACAATGCCAGGGCCATTTAAATTTACAGTGAAATAACGCCAGGAAATGATTCGGCCTCCAATTTGTATTCCCAGTGTTTTCCTCCAGCTGAGGAACACAAAGTTACGCTTTGCCTCGTGGCTTGGGGTGAGTGTCCAGCCCCGTGCCCCGCGAAGCTGATTTGAATGTAAAAGCAGAGAGCGAAGGAGCGGTCCGGAGCAGGGAATGGCACCTCGCTTTCCCGGGAAGCTGCGAAGGGAATGTCCTCACCGAGGTCGGACCCTGCGAGGGGTTTGTCCCTTCCCCTGGGCGCTGGATGGGGGAGCAGGGATGGGCGGCTGCTCCCATCTGCCTCCCCCGACGCTTTGTTTACCACAAAAGATGAACCTTCCCGGGAATGCTGCGAGCAGTGCTACGGAGCAGGGAGGATTCAGCAGCTGAAAGGTTTATGATTTTTATCAAACGCAATTGAAAAAAAAAAAAAAACAACGACAAACAAATCCAACCAAACAAGAAACAAGATCCCCGCCTGAACTAAACAAGCCACAGGAACCTTGCAGATAAAACACGAAATCATTTAGGTTGAATTTACAGTCAGGAGATTGGAAATAGTGGAATGGTTTTCTCTTGCCCTTCCCCGAGTGGTGTTGCAGTGTTTTGGAATATGCATTTTCCCTTTTTCCTGGCTTCTATCACAGAAAGGATTTCTTTGGGTTTGTTTCAGAAGGTCTGGGAATTGCCATTTTCTTTCCCTTCAAAGCTCCTATTGGAAATGTCAGGACCCTTCCTGTCAATTTTCCTGGCCATTCATTAATCCATTTGATTCAGTTTTGTTTGAAGGAAAACTGAGGTGTTCCCTCCTTATTTCTAGCAAAATTCTCCAGCCTGCTTTTGTAGCTGCTACAGCTTTATTTTTGAAAACTCGGCTTTTAATCTGAGAAAGCATTTTGAAGCAGCATGTTTTTAGCATGGAGATTTGCATTTGCTTTAAATTAGCTTTAAATGTGTTTGTGTGAGCCTTCTCATGGAAGTTTTCTATTTCCCAGAACTTTCATGATGTTTAAAGCCAATCAAAGGAGACGGTCTTAAGGAAGGGCGACAGAGAATAAATACCCTCTGTAGAAACAATTTGAAACAAGTTTAGTCTTTTTCAAAAGATTTCAGCTTTCTGAGATCTGGGTTGGAGCCTCCTTCTCCTGTGATTAACTGGGGCATCACTGTTGTCTCGATGGAAATATGAACTAGTGCCTTGTTGTTAAAATCTTTTGAAGTGAGTTTGGAGGATGAATGCCCAGACTCAAATTGCTAATGTGGGGCTGCACAATCCTGGAAAAAAATTAAAACTTGTGCTAGCAGGCAGCTAAGAGAGGGACTGCCTGCTCAGGATGGTCTTGGAGCAGAGATATGTGACTGGTACAGAAATGTGACCGCCTGTAAATCGAGCATGAGGTTATGATATTTTTTGCAATATTTATGTTTTCAGATTTGGAGAGCAAAAAAATAATGGTTTGAAGTTTTTGTGTCAATTGTGACCAGACTTAGAGATCCCCCAGGTTCCAGCAGGGTATGGTCTTATCCTTTGGGTAGATAAAATGGTAAATATAAAAGAGTGGCTAAGGAAGTGAAATGCACAAAATGAAAATGCAGATAAAACGTATTTTTCACTCTTTTCCCTCTCTCCTTCCTTGCTTTGGGATGGTTTGTATTTTATTTATGGATGTTGTACCAAACAGCCTCCTTTTTTTCCTCTAACAAAAAAACCAAACCAAACCAAACCAAAAAAATAACACCCCTAAAAGTCCACCAAAAAAATGAAACAGAAATTAGAGCTGATTTCAGCTAAGAAATCAACGTTTGAAAACTCAGCTGAACTTGCCCATTTCCCCTCCTGTCATTATTCTGCATAAGCTGGATCCATTTTCCCCCACTGCAATCAGCTGTGAAAGAGAACTTCCATCGATTTCAGTAGGAACAAGCTAGAACACGCTAGATTTAAATATTTGAATCCTCAGCTGTGCTACCCAGGCATGTCAATCTGTCTTAATACTTTATTTCAGGTTATTATATTAACAAAATTCAATGATATGCTATAACAAAATTGCATTACATGCTCTCTCTGTGTTTTGAGCTATCATACTCCATAAGCACTGGCATTCCTCCTCTGTGTGTGTGACTGTATGTGAGCTCTGCCTCTAAATACACTTTGAATATGTTACATTTTTAATTCTTCAAGGAAAAAAAATCCTGGAACAACAACCAACCAAACACACACATTTCTTAGATTGTGAAAACAGATTCTCTCGTGTTTGTGTCTCAAATCACCCAGAGAAAGAGCAAAAGCTCTGGGGTTGGATATAGGCTGTCAGACATCACAGCGAACACCACTAAGGGATCCTTCAGCCAAAAGAGAATCCAAATTAGTGACCTATATTGGGGATAAACTGGTCGTGCACCACAAACATGATTCTGCAATTGAAACCTTCCCTGGTACAAACACAATTGCTGCACAGTGTGTGCGTCGAGGCATACAAAGGAAAACAACTTCACTGGGAGAGTTAACTTTTTAAATCTAGTTCTGATGAAATGTGGGAAATACAAGCTGGAAGGTGCAGGGCAGCGTCAGGTCTTTACAGCCCTGAGATGCAGGCTCGGATGTTCGGCTGCAGGGGAGGGGAAGCAAGCAAGGGAACAAATACAAACCAGATCCAAATGTGAAGCTTAGTCTCTCCATTATTTAGAGACAGAGAGTCCATTCTGCGTGCCAGCCTCTCCCGGTGTTAGATACGTACCCCAGCTCAGAAATCCTCGTTTTCTAAACTTGGGCTAATTCTGCAGAGCGTGTTTTTGTTTTGGGTGCAGCTTGCCCCGGGCTTTGCTCGCCTCTGCTGGGGTGAATTCCAGCACCGGTGGGGCTGCTCTGACATCAGGAGCCTTTGCTGAGTCAGGTTGAGCTGCCGCCCCAACCTCGCAGCTCCGCATCTGCTGGGAAAGGGGGGAAAAAGTGCATTTTTAACTGTTTAATGCGCGAGGTTCAGCCTGCAGCGAGCGGCCGCGCTGCGATGGAGCCAGCACTGCCTGCGCCGGGGCTGCGTCCCCGAGCTGGGGACGGTCACTCAGAGCTGCCTCTCTGAGGCTTTCTTCTCCAACAGACCATTTAACCCTTTCAGCTTTCTGACAGCTGAATAAATAGGCAAATGAAGCAGGGCTTAATCTAGTGTCCACCCCCTCCAAAGGCCCTGCACTAAAGAACTTAAAGAACTAATTGCTTCTGTAGTGCTATTGCTGCCCTGCGACGGCTGAAAGCCTCCTGGAGGTTTGCCTTCGGTCTGTGCTCTCCGTGCCAGTCTGATTTTGTTAGAATTTACTATATTTCCATATTAAAACAGCCAGGCCGGAGGGGGGGAGAAAAAATGGAAGAAGAAAAGGAAAAGAAAAAGAGAGACTCATTAAAACTGCATCATGTCACCCGGCTGAACTTCCCATCCCTCCACTTCCCCGCTCAATCAGCAGCAAGGATAACAATTAGATGTGATAGCTATTCCTAATAGGCAGCAGTTAGCGCTCGCTGCTCCAGCTCTGGCTAGAGCAGGAGAACCCTGGATCATCCCCTGCGAGTTTACAGCTGATGAGGCTCCGACTGCCAAATAAACCTCTCCCGAGCAGGGCAGGAACCGTAGGGCTTTACCCCCTCCATCTTCCTGGCTCTGGATTCTCTTCCTGCTCAGCACAGCAGCATCACCGAGGCACAGCCCATCCCGAGGCCGGGCTGCAGCTCCCAATCCTGCCCCTGGAGCCCAGGGACCCCCGGCCAGGGCGGCAGCGGCGCTCAGCGTCACTCAGCCAGAAAATTTGGTATTAGGAGTGGGAGAAAAGGTCACCTTGGAGGATCACAGATAGAGAGTTAAAAAGAAAGGGGTTGGGAGTGGGAGAGAGGGGGTGGGAGGATGTGTGGGGAGGCTGAGGAGGGAAGGGGGGAAGGGGATGTAGGATTTCTAAGCAGGCCTGACCCGGGAGGATAAAATATCCTGTTTTCATTGGTTCAAATGAACCATTAGGGAGAGAGTAATTTGTTGACCTTTTTGCTGCCTTATCATGAGATGAACAGCCTTAACATGGACTTCACGTCTGCCTTAACCCCACCGTAAATCATAGAAGAATCGATTTTTTCTTTCTCCTTCTTTCCCCCCCCCACCCCAAAAAATATATAAATAAATAACAACAACCAGGAAACCAGCCTGTATTTTGAGATGATTTAGCAAAGCAAGGCCAGGTGGATATGTGTGCTGGTTAGGCTCTGGGGATGGCGTCACCTGGTTTCTTGTTTGTTTTTGTTCTCTTTTGGGTAAGCAAGTGGGAACCAGGGTTGTGGAAAGGCTCTGTTTCCTTTGGGAATTCAAACTGGAGGACGGTGATTTTCCTCTTATTTCCATCAGCCTGGCTTGGCAGTAGTTCCAGTGAAGTCAGTTTACACTCTCCTACAGCCAGTCTCCTTCCCCAGCTCCTGCAGATAGTCTGGCATGATTTTGGCCTAAGAGAGGCAGGACCGACATGAGGGTTTGGTTGAAATGACAGTTTTAGAGTTCACTGTGGACCTTCCATGCAAGGTTGCCATCTGTGCAAGGAAATGGAGCTCGCAGAGTTTGGAATATGTCAGCTTGCTGGGGGTGTACCCAGAGGCTGCTCGTCGCTGAGCCCAAACCAGGCTCAGATCCTGTGTGGGATTGACTTTCCTTGCTTTTCATTCTGAACCTTGATTTTCAAGCTCTGGAGGCTTCAGGACAGTTCGAACACCAACAACAGATACCCCCAATATATTAAAGCAGAACCAAACATTTCTAAAAAGCATTGGGAGTTGTCTGATTTGGCATAGGAAGAGCCCACCTGAAAGCTTGCCCTGTGTGCAGGATGGTTTTGGATTAGCAGTCCTAAGGTATCCTGTGTTTGCTGTGAAGTAGCTGCTGAGGATCAGACTGGATCCTGCCAGACAATTCCTGCCCTTGAGGAGATTCAGACTCACCTGCAGCTCCTCAGCCAGAGCTCCTGTCCAGCTGAGCCAATTCAGTGGTTCCAATCTGTCCGTAGTGTTTTGCACAACTCCACTCGTGATATTTTGTTGTCTCTCCCTGGCACAGCAGGCAAAAAATTCCACTTTCACACTGAAAAAAATTGACCAACTCCAAATAGAAAATTACTTGAAATTGCAGGTTAGCCAGGATTCTTTGCTTTGTGACGCAGGTATGTTTAGTGCTTCCATTGAGTCTCCCATTGTAGGAAATTTAGATATGGAGCAGAAGCATCTGGCCTTCAAAGAACTCTGAAATTGCCATGGGATGTTATGATAATGCTGCTTTTATGTGACTGATCTTTTCCATTTGTCCTTTGCTCTCTAGGTAACAGCTTGGAAAATGTCACCTTTTCGTAGGTAAAGAGAATGCTGTTCTGTGTAGGGTTTGTGATACCAACTTTTATTATAATCATTCCACTACATGAGATGCAGATCTTCGAGCAGCCAGCAAATTCTTGTCAAATGAACCCAAATCAGGAAGGTCAAATGTTCTCATGGAGAATGCGAGATAAGGGTGACTTCTGTGCCTGTTCTTGAATACGGCATCTTCTTTGATTGTTCAGAAAGATATTTAAAATTACTTCTAGCAGCAGGCTGGGTAACAATATACCCGTGTGTGCCAGGCTAAAAATAACCCTTGGAACTGCATTTGTACTACACTGTGAAGTATGTGATTGCTGGGAGAGATTTCAGAACTTACTTTCTTTTTCGCTTTCCGTCTTACATTAATTACACTTTCCATGCGTATCTTTAGCATGTTGGATGTCAGAATTTCTCCCTCAGTTGCATGATCACCTTGGGTTTTGGAAGGTGTTGTTAGATTTTCAGTGGTAGCATAGCTATTAGGAAGGAGGATTTAATTACACTGAGAGCTTAAAGAAGTTACTGTTAAAATAAATTCTAATGCAGAGAACAAACACATAACAATAGTGTTTTGTAAAACCCCATAGCAATGGCATAGGTCCTGTAGTTTAACCAAAAATCAATGAAAAATCAATTACAGAGCTCTATTTTAAGGCTTTTCCTATGCAGTGCTTGCAAAGTAAACTTTCCAACATGCTCTTATATGAGAGTAAAAAAGTATTAATAAATTCAGCTTCTAAACCAAAATAGAAAGTGAATGAAATGTGTGTTTAAAGTAAACAACAACAAACAAACAAACAAACCAACAATAAAGAAATTGCAGAGGAACTTAAGGGGGGGAAATCCCTTCTGAAAAGCTTTCTTTTCTGTTTTTAATTTATTTATTTGTTTAGAGCTGATAAAATCCTTGTATTAAGCTCTGAAGTAAGAGAGTGTTTGTGTGTGTGGTGGGGAAGGAGCAGGGGCTGGAGGGCTCCCTGATGACTTTGACCATCTCTATGATGATGTTTGATCTTCATCCCCATTCACACCCAGCTCCAAGCTCAGCTCATGTCTTCACTCTTCGCAGAGAATTCTCTGGGGTGGAAATTTGGGCTTTCCAAGTACCTTCCTAGGGCCTTTCATCCTTCTTCATGCAGTCCCAGTACACCAGGACTCCTGCTAAGGCACAGGGACATCCAGAGCTCAAGATATTGCCGTGGTAAAAGCCACCAACATTTCCAGGAATGTGTAGGTTGTAGGATCAAGGCTCTGGACATTTCTCCTCGTGGTGCAGATGAAATAGGAGGGACTCTGGATCTGTGCAAACATGGGGTATGATGGGGATGAGAACCTGTATGTCCCAAGTCCCAGGGTATTTTGTATCCCATCCCACTTGGTTGCTGTCCATGAAGCACAGACATCCCAAAAGAAATCAGGATGGAAGCTTTTGTAAAGATGCAGCTAAAGCTCTGAGGAAGCTGGGGCAGTTGGTGCCTTTGAAAGTTCTCCAGGCAGCATAATCCCCCCACATTTGTGTCTGTGTGCCTGCTGTCTACTCTTAACCCTCAGTGAGTGCACAAAGGTACTTCCTGTTGTGGGGGCAGTTTTTTTGCCTTTGTTCCCCCTGTATTTCTTAAACAAAATCTCAGTAACATGCCCATATAGGGAGAATTTTCTTTCCAGAAGGTTGTGAAATTCACTGTTGAGAATTTTTATTAAGCACCTTGAAATTTGGGCAGTAAATACAGACTGTAGCAGCCAAAAGAGAGCAGGAGGCAGTGCTTATAGGGCCAACAGGGATCTCTGGGAGTGTCCAAGGCAGGGGATGAGGTGTTGCTGTCTGCATTTGATCCTCAGCAAACTGAGGCATAAACTGTGGTGGCACAGGGAGAAACCCTAAATTGGGATGAAGGAAGGACTGGGAAGTTGTGGAGGAACCTGAGGTGCTGCAGGCTCTGCCACAGCCCCAAGCACTGCAGATGATCCATGATCCATGCCCAGCACCCACATCCACACAGCATCCACAATCCTTCCTGACAGGACTGCCTGGATCACAGGATCACCTTCCCTTCTGGACGTTAACAAATACCTGAAGCACAGCAGGTGGCTGCTCACACCTTTCTTCCTAAAACGGAGCTTAAAAAAAAAATGAATTCCAGATGTCACCAAAGAGGACAGTGAAGAGACTGGGACCCATCCACCCCCTTCCCAGTTTCCTGTATTTATCTGCCAGTGGAAAATGCTCAGAGGTGGCTGGCAGGAGCTATATTTCGATAACAAGAATGAAATGAACATGTGTACACAGTTGTTTTCCCTGACTGGGGTCTGTGTAGTTCTTCCGGAAGGTTAATAAATGGTATGCAAATCCTCTTAAATGGCCGTGTTTACACCAGAGCTTAGTGGCTCCAGCCATGTCCTCTACTTTTAACTCCCCAAGTTTTAGTGCAAAAAGAATTTGCTTCCCCACGCTCTTTAGAGCTCTCCCAGGTTTTGTCCGTGCTTTTGTTCAGCTATATCTGCTCTTGGGATCATAAAGGACATCGTCAGAGGAAACAAAAGAAAAAAAACAAAAGTTAAATTTGCCTTATTGAAAGAAAGAAAAAAAAAAGGAAAAAAAAAAAAAAAAAGAAAAAAAAAGAAGGAAAAAAAAAGATGTTTTGCTCAAAGACAGGAGGCTACTGTAGTGCAAAATGAATGATTAATAAGGATAAGAAAAACCTAGTTCAACAGGGCAAATTCTCAATAACAGCTCGTTTGATCATTGGCAGATTAGCTGCAAATGCAAAGTGTCTGTGCAGCACTGTGTTAACTCATGCTGCAAAGTGTTGGCTATTCCTTTAATGACAGCATCACCTTTCATTGTGCATTTATTTTAAAAATCTCTCCTTAAACGTTGGAGTGTTTGGATTTCTTTTTTTTTTTTTTTTTTTTTTTTGGCTTCTCCTGCCCTCAATGAATTTTACAACACGGGAATATGCTGTGAGTTGTGTCACCTCTGCGAATATTGCCGGGCTGGAGTTGTGTCTTTGGGGCAGAATCAGATTTCATAAGGTACAGGCTCAGCTTTGGCAACCACTGCCTTCTCCCTTGATTTCATTTTCTGGCAGCATTGATGCTGTCCTTGCGTAATTGTCCTGATGAGAACCAAGTACACCATAACAAGTGCATTTATTTGTTGCCATGAGGAGAGTGGTACAGCTTGGAGAAGCACACTGATTCAAGATCTCCTCTTGAGCAGTATAATCATTGCAAACAGAGGATCTGATTCATGAAGGTGCTTTTTAAAAATGTAGTTATTGCTCTTGCTGAGTGCCCAAAGGATCATTTGTTGTTTACAGATTGCATTTATTATTTGAGTTCGTGGTGGACATAGCAGTCTCTTCCTAATGGGCAGTGGTGCTTTGAGGGAAGGTCTAAGAAGCTTTCTGAGGTGATTGTGTGTTTGCAGTTTCCAAACCAGGGGATAGAGTCAGTGTCACCACCCCTGGCCTCGTATTTTCAAGGCCAAACAAACCTTGGTCTCCCACTCCCTTTTTTCACAGAAGGGTCTGTTTCCTCACATCATCCATGTAGCCCTTCTCTGAGACTCCTTCAGCTTCAGTTTACCTGGTTTAAACCTGCACTGCCACATCTGGGTTAATGTGGGACATGAACAAAACTACTGGCATCAAAAAGCAGGAGGTTTTGGCCAAGTAAAGGGGCAGAATCAGTGCAGAACAGGCGAATGAATTAGTGCTAAAATTGATATAGGGAGTTGTGCTGGGCTGGGAAAGGATCTACCCGTAATTCACAGTTGCCCCTGTCAGCAAGTCCTGGTGCACAGGAACACCGTGGATGCTGCTTGTCACGTCTTTTGCGGGCTACTGCAGCCTCACGGTGTCTCTCCCCACGTGCTGTGATAACAGGATAAGCAAGAGGCAATTTTCCTGATAACACATAAATGTTTGGTTTCTGCTCAAATTCCTAGCCTAAAGAAAAACACCGTTTGAGAAAGACTGGGTGAGCAGCAGTGCAAATGCTGTAAATACCAGTCCACGGCCGTGTTAATAGCGATTCCATTCTGCATTAGAATTTTTGTTTATCATCATCCAGAGTTTCCAAACAGCAAGGATTGTTTAGCACTAAAGTGCACTTTTTAACCATGCTCCCTGTTCTTTCCCTCCTCAAACATGTCTGACCAGCTCTCTTGGCAGTCCCGCTTTCTGTCGCATTGTAATTCTGGAGATCACACTGCTGAAGAGATAGAAACAAAGTCCTGTGTATAGGAATTTGATCATTTGAGTTGGTTTTAAGCTCATTTCAATTAACTTGGTACACTGCTGGAGATAAGCTGCCCCTGCCTGGAGTCACCTTTACTGATAGTCAGTAAAGGATGTGAGATACATGAAGTTCACCGTGGATTCAAATTTGTCACCAATAACTCCACGGCGATGAGAGGCTGATAATGCACACTCTGTCATTATCTTTAGCACTTTATATATATATTTGGCTTCCGTGGCAGAAATGTTCTCGTGGCTGTTGTAAGTGAAGCATCACCTGTGTAACAGATTTTTCTGACGCTTCCACTTGCTTCTCAAATTCAGAGGAAGAGGTGTGAGCGCGACGGGCTCCGAAGGTGGTGGGAAGACTGAGGAAGACACGGGAGGATTGAGGTAGCTATCAGAAGGTCTTGTGCAGACTGGAAGTGTTTTGCATTCCCCTCGTTTGCAGGTGGGACTGTATCACAAAAATCTGCTGGTAGGTGCACAACAGCACTACTGCCCTGTGGGGGACAGAGCTTGTCAAAGCCTTAGGAGCAGCAGTGCATCATCTGTGGCCTCTGGTACCTGCAGAAACCTTTTCCTGGCAGCCACCTGGGGCTGAAGAGACATCAGCATAGGCAACTCCACAGAACTCAAACCCACTGTGAACAAGGGTGTCAGGAGGTTCACGGATGTGCTGTTTCCCAAAGCTCGTTTGCAAGTCCCAAATAAAAGGTTGAAGTGCCTTACAGCCCAGCACAGCCTGATTCCTGCTGTTTAAAACCATTCTGTGAGGAACCTCTGCTACAGCACGTGTTAACCAGGCACAGGCCCCCAAGCATTGGCAATTTTAGAGATGATCTCTATTTTAGAGATCAAAGCTCGTGACAGGATGCAATTATGTTTAGCAGAGACAGGTGATCAGGGACTGAAACTTTGCATAGGAAAGACGGGCTTGGCATAGGAAATTTGGAGCAATGCTGAGACTTCTTCTTTAGCTGTTGGTCATCAGAGAACGAGTAATATCATTAAGATATTAACTGAGTACCCAGAGAGGGAACGTTCCTATAGGTTGTTCAGCTGTACTGTGCACACTGAGCTCTTGTTAAATTTCCCACCTCATTAAGGACTTGTTAAAACCAAAAATATTTTACCAAACTGCCAGAATTTGGTGAATGTGAGATTAATTTTTTTTCCTGGCACAATATTTTTGCTTTTGTTTGTTTGTTTGTTTTATTTATTTGAAAGAGAGTATAAAAATCCAGGTATGTGCTGTTTGTTTCCCTTGGACTGGTGTTTGTTTCAGTAGAAGGTGGCACAGATATTTGGATTTTCTGGCTTTCAAAGGAGCAGTGATAAGCAGGGCTGTTTTGAGCAGGGAGCAAGGAGTGTTGCTGGGCTCTGGGAAAAGCAGCTTTGCTTTCCCTGCAGCTGATGTGCTCTCTCTGTGGGGAGTGTAGCCCAGCTGTACAGAAACCATGAAAAAATGCTATGGATGGTGCCACTGAGTTTTGATGTGTATGTTCTGATCTCCCCCATGAAGCACTTTCACTGTGCCCTCTTCTGTGCATGTTTTCTGTGTTTCTCTGACACCAGACCAATGCTATTAACCGTTGGGTTCTCTCTGGTGAGGGATGGGGAGAGCGATCAATAACCAATATGTATTTCATAAACACTCGGCCAAGGTCAGTAAAACAAACACAGGGACGGATGCACAGTACCCTCTTGCTAAGTCCATGTGTCTCTAGGGGATATTCATTGCTATTGGGGTGCAGGTGTTATTTCTGCTTCTCTGTTTTAATTCAGTTGGTCCCTGAAGAATCCTTATGGGCTTTGGAGACCTTCTGGCTGCACCTTTTATCAGCTAACACTATCCATCTGTGGCATGGTGCTGGCCTTTCCTGTGACCTATCTTCTGTGTGACCTTGGTTTTGCCCCACCACTAATCTGTAAGAGTCAGTTCTGGCCCCTCAACTATTTAACCCTTCAGTATTGTAGATCTGATTGTTCTTGCAGTGCAGTGGAAGTAGAAAACCAGCTGTACAAGCAGCTCCTGCTGCTACAGAGATGTCCATAACCAAGGGGGGGCAGGTGGACACATTAAACTAATGAGTTTTGCTGGAGCATTTGGGTCAGTCATTGCAAAGAGCCACTGGAGGTCACTGGAAACACTGGGTGGGATGTTGGGTGCCCTTACCTGGGGGGGACCACTCTGGTTGAGTGGTGCAGCCAAATTTATAAAGTCAGTAAGAGGAGCTGTTGCTTTTCTCTGATCTTTGAACCAGGAGGTCTGAGTGCTTATGAAGCCAGAAGGTCACAACTCCATCTTTAATTGTTTTCATCATAAACTGTTCTTTAGAGAAATTGTTTGTGGGACTAGTTCACTGGGCGTTGGAATTGCCAAAATATGGATTGAATATTTGGATAAGTTTGGACATTTGAAAAACTGCCATCCTAAATAAGAGAGAGTGCATCTGCATGTTGGTGATTAGGCCCTGGTGCTGCTCTGCTCAGATTAAAAGCCCTGTTTCTCTCCCTGTCAAACACTGTAAGGAGGGAACTTCATCTCGGTAAACCATCCAGTTTAAGTATTTGAACACTAAGTGGAAGTTTCTGGTGATCAAAGTAATTTCCTTGAATAATGTATTCATACATAAACCTGAAAGAAATGTCATAATTGCAATAAGGTGTCTCTGGGGAGTTTGGTTATCATGATATAATCACATCCCTGGAGAGTGAGAGGCACGAGGCATAGCCTTGTGCTTAATAACACCCCAAGGGTGTGATTATCTCATAGCAATCGCACCCTCATTGTGCCATGTGGCCTCAAGAGCTGCAACGGGGATGGAAAGCCACAAAACCTAAATGGAGGCAACAAAAACATGGAGGCCTTGGGCATTTGGACACCAATCTCTGCATTCTTTTAGACAGAAAGGAAAAAAAAAGCTAGGAGCAGCATGACAAACAGCAGAGAGGGAAGCTCTTTCCTTGCAGAGCAAGAAAGAATGGGATGCAGTATCTGTCCTCAGCCATCTGCTGTGCCTTGTCCTGCCTTCCCTCTATTTTTTTTTTTTTTTTTTTTTTTAATCCACCAAGTTGAATTAACGTGGCGGGGCTCGTTCTGACGCAGCACAGATCTGACAGTGCGTTGGCAAAGTGGCACTGCCTGCAGTACCTGGGCACAGGAGGCAGATTGCTGCCTGCCACGGAGAGCAGGGAAGGACAACGCGGGAGGGAGGATGGGGGAGCGGAGAGGCTCTGCACAACCTCCCCCCTCCCCACATCCTCCTCTCTTCTCCCAGGCTCCTCCTGCTCCAGGGCAGTGGGAGAAGGGAGGGTGCGAGGCAGGTGGGCTGCTGCCTCGGGTGGTGGCCGTGCTGTTTGTGTAGGAGGCTCAGAAACACGGGGATCTTGCTCGTCTGGAAGTTGGATACAGAGGAGAGGCTTCCTTGCAACAGCTGACGGGGCTTAAAGTTGCATTATCTTCTGAGCAGCCTGTGTTGGTTTCCATGGGGTTTGTGATGAGAAGGAAGGGTGTTAACAAGGTATTCATTCCATGCCCTGCTGCAGATGCAGAGAGTGTTACCTTCGGACAGCACTGCCAAGCCTGTTCTGAACTGTCTCGCCTACGCAATGTGGATGGGACAACTGGGGGCAATATTAAATGAAAATCATGAGGGTTTGGTTGTGCTTAACCATAAGGGCAAGAGGAAAGAGGAATGAATTCCCAGCCCAGCCATATTGCTTTGGGGGGAGTCTACTCATGCTGCTTATGAAGGTGATTTCTGGGATCCATTCCCACATCTTTTCCTGAAATGGAGCCCTGTAGGAGTGCTGTGTTTATCAGCAAAAGGGACAGTTGGTAGATAGTTCTCCTAATTCTTGGGCACAGCCCATTTAATATCCAACTATTTTGACCCAGAGCTGTAGAATTTGACTGGGAACACACACTATTCATCAGGGAGAGTCAACATCTTGCTTCTTTGCATTTTTTTTTCTACCTGTGATTACAGGGAGCCACAGTTTGACTCTTTCTTGATAATGTAGGAATAAAGTGGCTGCCAGAAAAACAGGAGGTTTATAGCTTTACTCTTGCTCTCTCTGCCCCAGCTCAACATGCATAACCTTTATGTGCAAAAAAGAGGCACCTCCACTATTCACAGGATGCTGCAGGAAATATATCACATTTATAGCTGTTGAAAAAAAAAAAAAGGCTGTTGTTTAAATCTATTGTGTGCTCTCTAAGGTTTGCAAAATCAGAGTTGTTTGGAGAGAAACCATTTTTTTTTTTTTTAATACTGAAAGCTGGATGGTTGTTATGTATGTAGAGGGGAAAAAGAAGATATTTTACTGTGTTCTTTGTGGTTTCCAATAGCTTGTAGATGTGGGTAGGAAGGAAGAGAAGGGCCAAAATTCCAGCAGTGCCACAGTGCAGCATTTCTGGGCCATTTCTGACTGTGGCCCTAAGGGTTTTGTAGAAAATCATTGTTGTTTTCTGTAGCACAGTCCTTCCCTAACAGTGTGTCCTTTCATTGCTTTACTCTGCATTTAATGGCTGCAGAAGATGAGGGAGGGTTTTGGTAGCTGGGGAAGTGCTCTGTGAATCATCTGGGATGGCAAGTTTGTGTTTTTGAAGCCACACTGAGGACTGTTCTGGTGTTGGGGTCAGTCAGGACTTGTTTTGGGCACTTGAGTCAGAGAGGGGAGAAGTCCTTGAGCAGGGTGGCTGTGCTCTCCTCCACATCCTGAGTTTATACTTCACTGCCCTTCTCCATGACTCTGAGCTTGGGGAATTTATCAGACACTTCTCCTTAGTTTGTGAAACTTTTCACATATTTCACAGGGTTGACAAAATATTGGTGACAAACTCGGTGGAACCTCAGGATACCTGACCAGACCTCTCATGGTGGGCAGAGAAGTGTTTATATTATTTATCTTCTGAATAGCTGCTCCTGTATTCTGGGTACGAGGGAACATTATTTAGAGACTCTCTTTTAATCTGGCTTTGGGAAAAAAACCTCTGTGAAAAAAATCTAGTGAAAAATCCTGGTGAGAGAAGAGAATCGACTCAAACAAATTAGAGAGGTTGGGTGCTTATTGCCTAGTCAGCTTATTAGATTTCTTCTACAATGTTTTTGTTTTTTTTTTTAAATCCGAAAGCCCCAAGGTATAACTAGCATGCTTTATGTTTTTATAGAGTCTAGGCAATTTCCACAAATTGAAAAATCATTTTAAGCTTTCAGAACATGTCAGGATGATGAAATGAGTAAATTCTGTCTATTTTTTTGATGACATTTTCTCATTCTTGCACATGGTAGGCTTGTTTTTGTTTACTGTTAGATGATGTCAATGAGTCCTGAGATGGTTTGTTCACTGCTAAAATAACATGCATAGTTGATCTGAGGGGAAAAGTGCATGAGGATGCAGATCCAGCAGACAAGGGGAAGCGAGGGAATGGCTGGTCAGGCTGACCGCTCTTGACAATGTCTCTTTAAGAAAGCTCTGTACTCCCTTGCAATGTTAAAGTTGCTAAGGTAACTGTGCATTTTTTTAGAGCACAGCAAAGTAAATAGGTACATGACCTGTATAAATTCTCAGTGCATAAATTACTAGAGCCCTCAAGCTAGAGTAACTTATACACTTCCTTATTTCCAAATGACTTTTTGGCTTCTCTGCATGTCTAATGCACAAGAATCTGACGTGCACGGTTCACGCTGCAAAACATCCACGAGCAAACCTGGGGCACTGCTTTCCCCTGTGGTTTTGGTGCAAAGAGGAGCCACTAATGGGTTGTAATGGGCCCTCAGGGAGAGGGAGAGTGGCTGCATTGTCTTTGCCCCTCCAGACTTGCACCCCAGCGAGTCTCCCCAACTCATTTCTGTGTTGGGGGATGTAATTCCTTCTGTTGGTATCAACCTTGTGTGGGGTAGGCAAGGAAGCTTGGGCTTTCACTGGAATCCTGTGTCTCTGCCTGTGGCTTTACCTGATCATGTACTTGGGTGCAATTCAAGTAGCTGTTTGAAATAGGTTGGCTGGGTCTAGAAATGTAAGTTCAAGGTCCCCAGTGAGTCCTACAGGGGTCTAGTCTGCATCATCCCCAGCAGCCTTGTTCAGTGCCAGCTCTGCACGGTACCTCTGGTGTGCTCCTTGGGTTGCTGGAGGCCAGGCTGTCTTAGAAAACCTGAAGCTGAACAGCTCCTGCTTTGATGCCAAATTCTACAACCCACATCTTTGTCCTTTGTCCTCTTTTGCTATTGTATTTTTGCAGCATCCCTGAATGCAGAGTTGCTGGAGGGGATAACGCAGCTCAGTTAATTTTATGCCTGTGCACACTGTTGCTGTGTCTGCACACAAATTGTGTGCGTGGCTTCAGAGCAGTGCTGGATGTTTGGGTCCTGCTGCCTTATGATAAAAGGTGTCACGCTCCTGATGGAGGCTTCTCGTGCAGAAATGTCTGTGTGTACACCGGGTAACACATGTACAGTGATTTTTCAAGCTGTGTTTGGCCTACTGCACATATGCTGCAAAAATAGCTTGACCACTTGCAGCAAGACCCAAATACGCCGAGATGATCTGTGTGTGTCCAAGGGCTGTTTCTCTGGGATTCCTGGGTGCCCTCACAGCCAAAATTTTCATCCTCCATCCAGACACAACGTTCTGGAAGAGGGCACGGATCGGGGTGTCCAGGGGCAAGCAAGCCTTAGCTTGGTGGTACTTCCTGCTGGGATCAGTTCGGAGGAGATATAATCTTATTTCTGGAAATATCTGCCTGTGAACATCAGACTACCCACATGTGCCTAGCAACATCCAGAACAGCTCTGCGGTGAGGTCATGGACCACCGCGGGGAAGGCAGGACTGGCAGTGCCAGTTTCACAGGCTCCTTGTCAACAATACCATCTGCTGGATGGATCACTGCTTGGAAAGGGATGGCAGGACGTGGCATCTCACCATGACATGCAAGGCTTATTTCCATACTTACCTGTGCATGCAGAGGGGCCTCTGTGTAAAGAAATGCTTTGGCAAGGTGGCAGTGTACCCCCCCACCCTATTCCAGTTACTGGAGGTCTGGCTGGGACTGCTTGGATCTCCAAAGCTGAATCAACTTGTGCTGAAACAATCCCAGGGGACTTCAGGTTGAAGAAATACTTTAAATTGGTCCTTTCCTTTGGTTCCCGAGTCCTTTATTCTTTCTTAGCCAGAGAAGCATCTCTGGAGACTTCTCATATGGCACAGGAGGATGTGAGCAGCCCAGTGCTGGCAGACCTGAATGGTGTCTGAAGGCAGGGGACTTCTTGGGAGCCAGTTTGGAGGGCTGCCCCTCCCCAAGCACCAGAGCTCAATGTACGGGCAGGTTCACTCTTTCTCATGACACACAAGTCCCAAATCAGGTCTTTCATTCTCAGGCTACTGGTTTTCCTCACATACTGTGGTTTACAACCATAATGGTCACTGGGAGCACATCCCAGCAGAGAAGCTGGGAGAACAAGTTAGTCTAGACATTGAAGTAGAAACCAGTTTGGGAACAGAAGTTTGAAGGAAGTGCTGTGGGGAGAAGTTTGATACCACAACTGGACTGACTGAATGTTTGCTCACGTTGTACATTGTCTTGTTTTTTGAGAGAAAAAAGTTGATCTGAAAAAGTTCCACCTGCTGTAGCAGAGATGGAGCTGGTGAGTTCTGGTACAGTGCTGAGACTTAATGGAAAATACTGGAGAAGATCTGCAGAGATTTTTTTTTCAAGCAAACCAACAGGAGGTGGGAACGTTCCTTCCCTTAGCTCTCAAGGAGAGTTGCTGTCTTAAGGACTCCTTGCTGCAATGAGAAGTTATTTCCTTTCTTCAGGGCAGGAGCTTTGCAACCAGAATACTCTAAGCCAAGCAGGGAAACTCAGCAGTCGATGCTTTGTGTTCTCCCCAAACCCTCTGGGGCGGTTCCTGGTCCTGTGGTAGCACCCCTGGGGCTCCCACTGGTGGGGGGGTGGGTGACAAAGCTGTCCCTGGCTCTGTGCAGGCAGGGTTGGGGGTTGTGCAGATTTTTGGTGTGGGTGGTTTTTTTTTTTTTTAGACGGTGCACTATTTTCAGGAGGAGATGGACTGTGCTGGCGAGGGGCCAGAGGCAGCCCTCTCCTTGCCAGGAAGCCAGATGCATGGTCACATTGCCTGGCTCTCCCTGGCAAGGCTGGGAAAGCTTCAGCAGGTGTGATCAAACAGCATGCGGAGCCGCAGGTCCAGAGCAGGCTGCCTCCGAGGTACCACTAGACTTGTTGTCACGCCGAGAGAGCCCCTGGACAGCAAATATCGCCGCCTTAAACCAAAAAAAACCAAACCCCACCTCGGTGGGTGCTTCTCCTCCCTGGTGGGCCTGGTGCATCTTCCCCTGGGCTTTCACGCTACGGCTTTAAGGGATGGCTTTGGAGCAAGGAGCAGCAGCAGGATGAAAAGGCTCCTTCCCCTGCCCTCCTCCCCCGCCGGAGCCTTCCACCTCCTCAGCAATGTTGCGGAGAGAGCAGAGCCTCACAGTCAGCAGACTGCAGTGACAGATGGCAGGTCATAAGCCCTCTCGCTAATCTAACACTGGAAAAGAAAATAGGGCTGGGGGTGATTCAGCTGCTAGGCCTCAAAGCGAGGGGCTGACGGGATAGCATGCTCCTCTGACATGTCCTTGAAGGATGCTGCATCCCAGAGGACCGCGGGAACAAAAGTAAAGTGACGATGAAGCAAAAATCTGTTTGCAGAATAAGGCAAATTTTGCTAAAAATGGATAATGTGCTCAGAGTCATTCTGAGTAATTGGATTTCTATTAGCAAGATGCAAATATTACTAATAGAATTCTCTAGCAGGAATAATTTGTGCTCTGGATCCGAAGCTACCCGGGCATTGTCGCCTTCCCATCCTTAATTGTCCACTGACCAGAGCTGTCTGCACCCTAAATGTATTTATCTATCAACCTGTCTCTTTGTATGTGGGGATCTGAAAGCGAGCTGAATCCATTTAATTCAGCACAGCGTTCTGGAAACGTTCACGTGGCAAGAGGAATTTCTTGGCATTTATAAGCTACGACTCGCATTTAAAACTAATATATTTTATTTTCAAGGAAGAATCCAGGCTGCATTCTGAGCCGCCTGCTCCTCCTGGCAAGCACCCATCTTGCTGAAGTGGCAAAGCTTGTGACACTGTGTTGGAGGCCAATGTCAGAGGCTGTGGGTTGCCTCCATCCTACCATGAAATCGGTTTAAGGTCTGGAGATGAGTGTTACTGATTCGCAGGGAAAAACCTTGCAGGGGGCACAGGGGATGCTAATGCTGCCAATGCTTCTGGGCTGGATGATCCCAGTGAAACCAGTGGGGCTCTTTGCTATGGGAGGCCACTTGTTAGGAAAAAATCAGACCTTTAAATATCTGGGAGTAAGGACTGTGGGTGAGGTTTGCAGCTATAATGCCAAAATGGAGAGACCTGGATATTGAGGTCCTGTCAGCTGAATCTGCGGTGGAAGTCATGCCCTGGTATTGCTGCCCCTGCTCAGTCACTGCTGATGTCACCCTGAAAGAAAAAACAACCCCAAAAATTGGTTCGTTTTTAAAACTGATTCCTGAAGACAGTATATTTTAGGAATTTTTAAAATGAAAATGTCTTTTCAGTGGAACAAGCACCTGTACATGATGTTCTTCATATTTCCTGGGGAGGAAAACCTCCCACTTCTGAAAGCAGCTTTTGCAAAAAGTGTTAAGGGGTTTTTCAAGCAAGAGTTCAAGTTTTTTTTTAACTGAAATGTTACACTTGTTGCCCCAAAATATTTTGTTAAAAGTTTTTGGGCTTGAAAACATTTTAAAGTGATTGGAAATCACAAAGTTCTAAAAAATCATTTGGCTGGAGGAGAAACACTTGTGGGCTGGTACCACCAGTCTTGACATCAGTTCTGATTTTTAACTTAGTAACAAGCTTGAACTAGCAGACTGCAGGGTAAATTCTTCTGGTCGTTCCTGGCTCCTGTTGAGTTTCTGCTTGGAGGAGGAAGGAAAAAATAAAGACTTTAGAGAGAAGACACCTCCTTTTTGCACACTTCTGTATCCTGGTATATTGTTACAATGGGGGAAAAGGGACATGGAGAAGGAAAATTTCCTTGTGCGAGTGTACTGCTAGAAAATACCAGAACATAATACTGCAAAACAAAACATGATCTTGAAATCATATTGGCTCTTGAAACCCTTAGAAATAGTGCTGAAGTGGCCCAAGTTCATGGCATTTTTAAGGCCTCTCCTGAAGTTTGTCTTCATGCAGAGTTAAGCTTGATTGGCACAAAGAAAGTGATATTTAAAAAGTTCCAGGAAACTGGATGCTTCTATTTTGCTGATGTTGAAACAAAAACATAAATGTTGGCATGGAGGAAACAAAAGTCATGAGGCATGTGAGAGCAATATATCAGGAGGTCTAATGAGGTTTGTTTTGTCCTGGAAGTTAAACTCTGTGGGAAGTTCACCAAGCCAAAACTAGAGCAAGGAGTTACGAACTCTGCCAAGGACCAGACTCTGTAATTTGGGTGCAAATGAGTGGTGTGACCATCTGACCAGTGACTGACGTGACTGGAGGGAGAGGTCTAAGAGGGACACACTGTCTTCTCCTGGCTCCTGGAAGGCTTGCAAGTCGTGCAACCCCGTTTCATATCCGTGATCAATCCCTTCCAAGGATCCCACAGTATATTGCTAACGACCTGCTCATTGATCTGATGGGAAAGGTCCATTTAAAAGTACAAAACCCCCAACAGATGACTAAAGGCAACAATTCTCATAACTGCTTCTCAGAGAAGATTTAGCCTTTCTGAAATCCAATATAGATCAACCTTTGCACCAGGGAGCTATAGAATACAGGCCTTTACTAAACGCTCTGGCCTTTGCATCAGACTTTGATCTCTAAGAGGAGATACCTTAGAAAAGGGTTTCATTACCCTCTTTTTTTTTTGTCTAGACAGAGAGCAGTAAAGATGGTTGAGATGGTAAAGGAGGGATTTTTTTGCTCGGTAAAGACATGTTTGCAAGAAGGTATAATTTTTAGGAATAAATGTTATAAAGTAACATTTTCTTAATGTTAGTGAGGTGGGACAGGGTCTCACTGTGACCTGTTGTGCTGTTTGAGCTTCATAGGAGAGTGGGCACAAACTGTGTCCATCTGCTCAGAAATCCACAGGATTGGTTTCGGTTATGGCTTGTCTCATTCTTGGAAGATCAGATGCTTCCCACCATCATCACCACTGAAAATCTGATCTGGGAAAATAAGTGCAGATGCAGTAGATAAACCTGTACTCAGACATGCCCACCCTGCTGTTGAAATACCAAAATAAATAGGATAATATGTATAACTTTACTGGAAAACCAAGCAAATATAGAAGGGAGATGAGCAAAAAAAAAAGGGTATAAATGCCAGGTCCCACTTTTAGAGTCCTCTAGTGTAAGAGTAGCTGAGGTGCTGGAGAAAGAGCTGCTGCCTCCAGTTATGTGATGATAATAATAAGTAGTAGAAGTAGTGGCAGAGCTGAAGGCTGGAGCTCGAGCGGGGGAACTCTCCCTGTGTAAGTTAGCCTGTGTAATTCCCACAGCTCTCCTTATCTCCCCGTGCCTCTGGTTGGCATATCAGCCAGACAAAGAGCTTAACTCAACTTGGCATGGAGACTGGGGAAATTGTTTAAAATTTCCAGCAACCGGAACAATTAAGCAAGCTTTCGAACGAGGGAGAATAGTTGTTCCCCTTAGGATTCCTATCACCGAAGGATAACATTTCCAGGCTTTGTCCAGCAAGAGATGTCACTTCATTTACAGAGATCTTCACAATGTTGAGGTATATTGGATATTGGTTATTATATGAGAAAGACTATCAGGAGTCATCTCAGCTGGGCTAATTGTTCCCGGGTTTAGGGCCGATGGAATTTTAATTTAAGTGCTGGTGAAGTTTCCCAGAATTATAAAAGATGATGGAAAAGCCGTGGTTTTTAGGAGTAATAATAATATCCTGGATTCAGGGAACGTATGAAGATCTCAGCCAAATGCATCCTTGAATAAGAGAAATTCCTGAACTGGGACTTACTGCTGTCATCTGCCTCTTTTGGGATGGAAACAGGATGGGGAACAAGCATCTTCTGCAAGAGATGGTTGTGGCAAGGGCTTGATTCCCTAAGTCATGTTGACGTCACATTCTTCAGTGTTTGTTTTTATAGCTTGCAAGAACAAGAAGTGTTTGCCCTATTTTGTGTCACTGCTTTTTCTAGGGTGCTTCTCTTCCCTTCCACCCCTTTCCTTCCCTGAACCTGTGCTGAGGATGTGTCATGCCTTCACAACCCACTCCCTTTGGATGGGGAGGAGGGAAAGGGAGAGAGGGGTGGGGGGGTGGGAGGAGCAACGACTCTGTGGTGCTGTATAAATAGTTGCTTTATTATCATTAAAAAAAAAAAAATCGCACTCTAAAGATTATTAGGATCAAAACGCACCAAAGAAAATGTAAAACAAAATTAAAATGAAGTCAGTATTCACATTGTCAGCAGTTACTTTGTCACTGCAAAGCATCTCCTCAAAGGAATATTGTGCAGCACAGCAGCAGCCGAATGAAGCAAATGGCTCCGGCGTTTACTTAAAAGGGAAGTGCAGGGACATCTTCAAACCACAGTAATGGATCCCTGGGGTTTCTCTAAAGTCTGATAGTGGCACTGACATTTCCTGTGAAGTTGGAGGCTGGCAGGTTGTTAAAACTTCCCCCCCCTTTTTTTTTTTTTTTTTTTTTTTAACTGCATCAAGTGTTGCTGTAGTTTGTTGAACGTATAAAATCGCTTCTCCACCTCCTCCTTTAAAAAAAAAAAAAATCCAGATATCAATAAAGAACTTGAGAGAGGAAAACACTATAATTATAGCCAAAAAGCTGGCACAATGCCTGCTGTATAAACCCGTTATTTTGGTAGCATAGAATTCGGTACTGGAATAATTCTCTGGGTGGAAACTTGGCAAACATGATCTCAGCCTGTGAGCTAATCTTTTCTTTTTCCTCCTGTAATAACATTTTTTTCTTCTCTACAGATTTAGCCATTTTAAAATTGTGCATCCTATTACCGAGATTGTGTATGCACAAATGACCTATGTTATGGGTCTCTGGGGTGACGTGAATGTAGACAAGAGATCTGCATGTTAGATTAAAACCCCTTCGCTGGAAAATTGGTACCCTGTAGATTCAAATACAATTAGCCTTGATCTGAACTGCTGCCACGATGGGAGTTGGCTATGGCTGAGGGTGGGATGGGAGAAGAGGGGCCCAGGAGAGCCTGGGCAGTGTTTGGGATCAGGATTTTGGTTTGTTATGTGATGAGGAATGTTTCTGGTTCTGTCTCAGTCTTTGAGTAATTTGTGTACTAGAGTTTGCTGGCCTGGAGGGGCAAAAGCCTAAATATTTGCATGGGTTTGTGGATCCACATCCATTGTGAAATGGAGATGGTTTTATCTCCATAGCACTGTGAGAGGTGTCATGAGGTGTGCACAAAGACCAGGTTTTACAGTTAGCCCTTCTTTTTAAGAGAGCCGAGGCCACAGAACACCTCTGTGGAACTGTAAAGGAGCTCAGATAACACAGGGCTCTCACAACAATTTTTTTTCATTTTGACCTACATATTCAGTTTTTAGAGAACAGTGTGTTTGACTACACTTGCTGGTTCTGGGAGCTGCAGATGCCACGGGAACAGAGTGAGGCTTGGATTTAAATTCATGTCAGTCTGCCATAAACATCTTTCTAAAAGAACATAATAAGACCAAATCTATCACTGCTGTTGTCCCTTCATTGGAGTGCTTTGGTAGCAGAGACTATCCAATGTGTTGAGACTGCCTGTGTGGGAGCCCAGGGGGCAAAACTGGCCCAGTGGTGTTTCAGAACTGCAGGGTAATTAGTTCCACTTCCCTGCAGCAGAAGGGGGGACTGCAGCAGCCTTTGAAATCTTCTTTCCAGCAAGTGAGATGTGCAGTTTGCTGATGTGCTAATTCTCAGAGGAATCAGTCTCTTGAAGTGAGATTTTGTTTGGGGTCCTGGGACAAAGCAAAAGGTGCTGTTGGAGTTGAAGCATGTTGAGACCAGACGTGCTCTGTGGGTGCTGGTGCTTGCCTTGGGTGGGCAGCAACCTGCCTTTAGCTTTTAACCTTTCCACTTGGAGGCACAAATGTTTTCCTCCAGCCTAAGCCTGGGATTGACTTTGGGTTTTTTTGCTCCCAAGGTGGTGTTGAGTACAATTTGGAGCAGCCTGCAAGAAACAGGGCCCCTTGGTGGGTAGGTGTGAGCAGCATCGGTGCTACCAATCAACCCCCTGTCTCTTACCCTGCTCTGTATTATAGCTAAGTGTGATTCAGGATGAAGAACCAAACATGGAAAGGCACATATCTACTCAAGGGATGTGCTTAAAATATGGTGCTTTTTAGATAATATTGATTACTATGGCACTTCTTGATTAAATGATCCTTTGGCACTTTGTATCAGCCAGAGATTGTAACTCTTGAATCTTGCTGAGTGCTGAAGGCAAGGCTCTGTGTGCTTGGGCTGAAGCTGGTGGATAATCCATACTAGATTTTGAAGCAGGACCAGAAATTTAAGCAAGTTACCTGTTTGAGTTTTTCCTGGGCAGTTCTGACTGGTAAGGGAGAAAAGACTGCAAAGGAAAAGACAGCACTGAGGATTGTGGTGACACAGGAGTTACAAGGCAGATCCAAAGCATCAGTGAGACCACAGAAAAGCTGGTGTTCCTTCGGTGGTGGTCTTTGGGTCAGGCTGGCTCCTGCCCCCAAGATGTGACCACCAACTGAGTCCTGAGCTCAGCTTGGCCCCAAGGGAGCAGCCACTGAAAGGTATTTGAAAACACGAGGCAGATCATCTTGTGCCTGGGTGGAGTGGCCTCTGCAAGGATTCACGAATCATGTTAACCATGAAGTGTGCCACAAATATATCATTTTAGAAAACAAAAAAAAAAGAAAAGAGGGCTCAAGGAGCAGGCAACCTTGTGTGCTGCTTTCTTTTGCCTTTTTCAGAGTTTGTTTTTAGCCTTTGGAGAATTCCTGTTCACGCTACAAAATGTCTCGGGAGCAGGGAAGAGTGCATCATGAAAACAAAACCAGACCAGCTTCCCTTTGCAAACCCAAGTCTGGTCTTCCAGGAGGGGAAGGGGTTTTGGTGGGCTCTTGGTCCCTGGGAAATGGATTTACATCTTTCATCTCTGCTATCCCCACAGATAAGAAGGAAAAAAAAAAAATCCCAGCCCTCAAATATTTTATCTTGTTCTGCAGGACCCTAGCAGATCTCTCCCCAGGGACCATAAATTCTTTCCTGACTGTCACCACTGCTCCCAGACTCTGGTGAGGCACATTGGGAGAGTGAGCTTTGTTCCTCCACAGCACAGAGGACACGCCACAAATAATTTAAGGGACCATTTTTCTTGTTATATGACGTTAAATATTCTTTACTTAAAAAAAAAAAAAAAAATCCACACCACTTGGCATAAAGTAATACATCCAGTAGAAGGGCAGATGCTGTTTAATAAAAGACACAGCACTTGCCTCTGCTCTGTGTCCAACCTCCTGAATCTATTCCTTGGCAGGAGCAGCGAGCCAGCTTGCTCACACCTCGCTGTGAGGTGATGAGATGGGCCAAGAACAAGCTCTGTGCTGGGCCAAAACTTTTAAAGGACGTTGTTTGTATCTGCAATTCAGCTGCAGGAAAAAGGAAATTGTGGTTTCATTCCAGATAACTGGAAATATGTGGGGTTTTTCTAAACCCAACTTAAATTTGGGCATCTTCCCCATTATGCATTCAGGTCCCAAGTGATGTTTGTGCTGTGGGAGGCTGGGCTGCAGCCCTTCAGACTGTAGAGTCATGGAATCATTAAAGTTGGAAAAGACCTCTAAGATCACTAAGTCCAAACATCAAAGATCAAAGGATGTGTCCTCTGGGGCTTGTGCTGGTTTCTGTTTGGAGAGTATGAGTAAGTCTGGAGAGGGGACTCAATAGTAGTGGAGATCTGGTGGCTGGTGGGGAAAGTCCTCTTGCATGTAAAGAACTCTGACCAATAGACCAGTAAAAGAGCAAACTTAAAACTCCTCTGGGTCCAGAGACTCCACTGAGTCTCTGTGCAAGGGAGAAGCAGTTGGTAAACTGTCCTCAAATCACAATTACAGCAGAGAAAAGTAGATGTAAAAGGAAAAATCTGATTTCTGATTCACTGTCTCCCTTCCAGTTTTGGGGCAATGGTGGTAGTTTGTCTCTCCACTCTATTTCTTTCTTTTCTTTCCCTCATATAGAAACAGAATTGGAAAAAAAAAATACATAGGGAAATGGCAATCCCAAACCAACCCTTTTGAAAAGCTGTTCCTCTAACCTTTCTGTTTCTTTAATGGACTTTTTTAAGTTTGCCACCTGCTTATCTCATTCCTCCTTTGAGCCTGTGAAAGGCACCTTCACGTGTTTCTAAAACTTTACTCCAGTGCTAAGGTAAATATGCATTTTTCTGTGTGACTAGAGAGTTTTGGAAATGAGGCTTTAATGGACAAATCTTATGATTTCAAGGTAAAATAGGAGATATTTTCTTATAAATTTAACTACCGTATTGACACTTGATTTTATGGCTTTTTCTCCCCTTCATAATATATTCTGATTTCCTTGATGTTATCCTTGGGTTTTGCCTAACCCTTTATTTATAATTTCCAAGTAATTCAGCTTGGGTATCTGAACCTGTGTATTTGTGGAGAAGGACTGGATGATGACTTTCAGATTCCAAGTTTTGTTTGACAGTTTCTTATTCCTTGTAACAATTTCATTTCTAACAGCCAGGAAGCCAATTTTAGAGCAGCACAAAAAGAATTTCATAGGTGACATGAACACAGTCAATGCAAACCCATCTCTGCCCCTGTTATGTAAACACTGAAGCGTGCCCATAAATTTAACTATGACTGTTCCAAAGAGGTGCTGGTGCTGTTAGCAGGGCTGGGGCCTCAAAATTATCAAACTGCTGCTTTTTTACCTCATTTTCCCTCACTTTCAGATGAATTTTTAGGAATGACATGGTATGTGTTTGTGTGTTTTTAGACTTAGGTCCTAGTGTGTTTGATCTGGGTGCATTAGGCATCTGCCTTGCCTAGTTCCCATCTATACCATGTTAATTATATTGCTCTGCTCTGACATAATAAACACTGAGCGAGTTGTGAATAGATTATTTACGATGCCACCTGAACTCTAAGTAATTATAGCTGTGTAATTTAGCTTCCCCCCTATTTCATTTTATATATAAGGCAATATTTCAAAATATTCCAGCTCACATCTATCTTTAGTTCTGTGTTTGAATGAATAAATTGTGATTCTCTTTCAAAGGTAATATATCAGCAATGCCCTTAAGGGAGGGCGCTGTAGCTCTGTCAAGAACAATCCATAAACTAATTCACACATAAACAGAGACAATGGATACGTGGAATGAACACACACCTTCATTCACAGAAAATAATACAGTACTTACCTGTCTGGGTGTATTTAAGTCTAATTTTCTGCTGTCAAAGCACTAAAGGAAGGTATACAATATATCCCAACCTAATGGCTTTTAATACAGGACTTTTCTTGCAACTTAAGCTGTTGGGACAAAATTAGTATCAGGCAACAAATATCTTGCAGTAAACAAAATGAAAGTATTAATGTTTACAGCTGGAGGAGTAAAACTATTTCTGTGGCAGTGTTGTTTGAGGCTGAGTGTTGGTATTTGTTTATGGGCTGCAAAGATTCAACTTGAATACCTGCTACAGCAGCCTTGGTACTTGGGAAACCAGACCTTTGCATTATTTAACAGCTATTCAAGGAGGCAGAACAAGTGCTGCTGGAGCGTGAGAGACCCTGGCAAACCTGGTGTGAGCAGGGATGCTGGGGGACTCTGGGTGCTTCCTGGAGGATTAGCAATGCTTGGAAATTGCCAGCAGCACCTGAGGGTGCTGGTGTCTCTTCCACTTGGCTCTCACCGGTCAGCACAAGCACGTGTTGGAACATCTCAGCTCTGTTCCTTGCTCTGGCACTCAACAGCCATTGACTTTTGGACCACTGGCCCCGCCCTCCCTTTGCCTCAGTTTCCTCAAGTGTAAACCCTGTAAAATACCACTTGCTCTTCAAAGGGATGAGGCTACATTGCTCAGTGTTTGAACCAGGGCAGGTTGCCTCTCTAGAACAGGCTGAACAAGAAGCTGTACACTTAAATGATCTTTCATACTGATTTAGAAGTCAGAAAATCATACAAGCACAGAATGGTGTGGGTTGGAAGGGACCTCAAAAACCATCTTGTTCCAACTCCTGGTCATGGGCAAGGACACTTTCCACTATCCCAGGTTGCACCTGGCCTTGAAAACACTCCCAGGGATGGGGCAGCCACAGCTTCTCTGGGCAACCTGTGCCAGGGCCTCACCACCCTCACAGGGAAAAATGTCACCCTAATATCTAATCTAAACCTACTGTCTTTCAGTTTAAAGCCATTCCTCCCTTGTCTTGTCATTATGTGCCTGTGTTAAATCAAACTCCAATGTTTGCATTTTTGTTTTGCAAAGTGCTTTGAAATACTAAGGGCTTTTTGATACCAAAAGTAATGCAAATGCAGTGTATGTCTTGTTATACCCTTGAAAACCTGTCCAGTATGATTTTGCCCTCTTTTTATCTCCACAGAGCCTTGTGGGCTCATTCTTCTGGTTCTTTCACACAGAGCTCTTATTGGTGACAGTGGCCTTGAAAGGGTAGGCAGTGCCACTGGGCCCCTGTTCTGCAGGAGCCATCCCACCCATGGCTCCTGCAGCACCAAAGATGTGCACACATTTACGTCAATTAAAAGGTACTTAAGAGAGTCAGAATCTTTCTTTCTTTCTTTTTTTTTTCTTTTTTTTTCTTCTTTTTTTTTTTTTTTTAATTAAAAATGTCAGGATTCAAACTTTACATGGGATTTGTGACGGCTCCAATCCCCGGTTGGCATGTGTGAGGCGGCACCCAGGAGATTCGAGGTTTCCATGACATCATACGGTAACTGTGAGCCTAACAGTTAATTAAATACTATATCCATGTATTCTAGTTAATTGATGCTTCCTTTACATGGTTTATTGTGCTGCAAACTGGTATTGCTTCTGTCTCACTGAGCAAACACAGAGAGGGAGCGAGGGAAGGAGACGGTGGGATGCTCCCGCTGGCGGCTGGGGAGAGGGAGCTGTTGGCACGCCGTGCTGTGCCCAGGGGCATCCTCGAGGAGAGCCCAGCGTCACCTGCACGCCAGGGGTTTGAGGTGGCTCTGTGGGTCAGATGGAGATCTTTTATGAATGAGCTGAGCCGAGCCTTGGGAATGAATCGCAGGCACGAGCCAAGCTGTGCCTTTTTTTTCAGGCCCAGCTTTGTCTGGGGTTTCTGTGGTCCTGTTGGTGCAGGGGAGGGTGCTCTGGTCTATTTATGCAGTGCACAAATGTGGCATCGCCCCTCTGCTAATTGTCCTGCAGGAATGTGACTCTGCCCAGGCCAGAATCTGGGAAACAGCTGGGCCTCCTGCATGCTGGCCTTAAGGGAGGGGGAATACTGATGGTTTTGTTGAGTGAATAAAAGTATTTTAAGTCAGGAAATCCAACTTTATTGGGAAGTTGGTAACATAACATGATCTGGCAGCAGTCTCTGACCACTGACCTCCAGCAGCACACCTCGGTCTCCTGCAGCTTTCCTAAAGGGTGTTAAATCCCTCAAGTAAAAGCAAGCCCAGGTGGGCTGCTCTGGTGAGGCCACCTGCAGAAAAGGGCAGGGCACATCACCAGGCTTGCTTACAGAGGTGAACACAGTGTTAAATGATGTGCCCAGAGTGAGCATGACCTTGTCTGCTGACAATACAGCTGTGTTAGAGTGGAAGGATGATAAAAATTCATATTGCCCACAGAAATTCTGCCTGATATCTGCCCCTTTCCCCTGCCCTGCTCAGTTCCTGGTGGCAAAAGTCCAACTCTGCGTTATCTTGCTTGTGTACCTCAGGGTACACTCACCTTGAGTTCTCAAATACTGCTGCAAGGAGGAAAGAAAACATTTTTGTTTAAAGGATTTCAATCCAGAATGTAATTTCAGCAGCTTTTTACTAGGAGTTCATTTGGCTCATAGTCTCAGACTGTGACAGATTTTCTAGTCTCCTGATCTGACCTTCTGCAGCACTGGGGTGAATTTTTGTGCCTGTGTGTGGGAAGGAGAAGGGGATTTGTTCAATGCTGAAACAAGACTGAGAGCACTTAATTCATAGATGATGAAACAAACCCCATTTTTAGCTCAGGCTCCAGATGTGAAGCTCTAAGTCACATCTCTGTGCTGCTGTGCATTGTGGATCTGTGCTGATACTGATCCTAAAACATTGAGACGCTGTAAAGTTGGCACCAGGAACATCTCTTCACTTTAACTCCCAAGGAAAAGCTATTCTGGAGGTTTCAAATGAGAACATTTAAAGAAAGAATTGCCATATCCTGTATGCAAAACAAACACTGGCTGCCTTCTCTCCCTTCTTCTTTGTCCTCTGCCATTCTCACTTCTTCTTTCTCACCAAATGTATAATTTCTCTTCCAAAAGAAGCTGGGATGCTTCAAGTGTGATGAGAACCATTTCTAAGGAGGACCCTGTAAGGTTTCCATGTTTACTCTCTCGTGGCAGGTTCCAGGCTGAATTTTTTCAAGCTCACAGTTCTTGTCCACTTGCAACTCCATATTTCTGTTCATGTGAAGAAACCCTATGAGTGCCATCATCTCCAAAATGTTTGCTCTTTGGTGCTGGCCTGGCCTTCTTCCAAAAGGCAAAGTGGCCCCAGCCCTGTGAACAGACACTGTAGATGAAGCCAGTTCAGATGGAGGGAGAAATGAAAGACATTTACATACCATTTCAGTAATACCCCTCCAAATTGTCACCTCTCTGATCCTTCCACCATGCCAAGTGCTGCAATGGTGGTGCTCTTTGGGAAATGGTGCTGTCTTCTATTAAAGGTAGGTATTTTTTTCTGTAATTCTCTTTAGTGTTGCCTTTAGAGGCCCCTCTATGTGGCTCCTTTCACTTCTAATTACTGCACTAGGAGATTACAGTGTGGTGCTGGCGACAGAGAGAGAGAGGAAGGGGGAGGAATGGGATGGTGGAGAGGGAAAGATTTCTGTGGTAATTTGCATTTAAAGCTGGCACTCAGCATTATATCTCCCTGTTCACCCATTGTCTATAAACATTTTAGCTCTTCCTTCTGCCTCATCAGAATGAATTAAGCATTTTCATTGCACCACCAGCCTAATTAGAGTCATTTACTATGTTGACACAAAGGGTTTTTTTATGAGCATCTCAGCTTTAATACACTACAGCAACATTGGAAACCTCCGATCAAAAGGTAAATGTTTGGGGGTCAGAGATATTTTTCAACATTCTCCCAAGAACACAAACAACTTCCCCGTGAGGTGCCGTGCGTGTGCAGCCCTGCCGGGGCCGTGGCGAGCTCGTGCCGGTGCTCTCGTGCGCTGCTCCTGCCTCCCGGTTGCACTTGTTGAAAGGAGCTGGCTCAGCTCAGGGGTGGCCTCGCGTTCTGCAAGCGCCGAGAAACACAGAGGGTTTGGTGGGTGAGAGGCTGAAAGCAAAGGGCAGAGGCTTGGTCAGTGCCTGGAGGGAGCGCAGGGATCTACTCTGAGCCTGAAGGGTCTGGGCGAGTCGAGCGTACTTAGCTCGTGGTGGATCTCGGGGCTTCCTTGGAGCTGGGATCTCCACACGGGCAACCCGTGCACCAAACTGGGGAGGTTTTGGGTGGTCTTGCTGTTTTACAAGTACAGGATCAAGTGAGGCAAGGCACAGCCTCTCAGGATGTGAAGTCTTCTGTTTTTTGGGTGTCCACGTGCACACTAGGCACTGAAAAGAAGACTGTGTCCTTACTTAAAGCCGGAGCCTTTGACTCTCTCTGTGCCTGATTTTCAAACATTTTTGTGTCGGTGTAGGAAGGTTATGTCACTCACAACCAAACCCAAGAGAGCAGGAAATGGTTCCAGAGTTCTTCAGATGATGTAAGTGCTCTGTCACAACAGTGTCACCTTTGTTCTGGGTGAATTAGTCACACCTCACAAATCTGCCACAGATCTTAGGAATTTGTGTATGTTTACATAATTGCAAATATTTTCCGCTAGCTGTGCGAGTCATATTTACAAGTTTATAGTCCTTGGGTTCAGCTATGGAACCCTTTTACAAATTGCTGTGACATTTCACATCTTTATTGTGGCATATCTCTTCTTGGATTCCTTCTCTAAAGATGTATTTGCCCAAGGCAGGAAGGCCATCCTGTTGGTAAAGTAACCTGGATGTGCAGAGAAATCTTTGCTGTAGGTTTGATCCTCAAAGTTTTGAACAGGGAATGTCTCCAGGTGATCCGACTGTTCAGGTTTCTCACAGTCCTGAGTGTGAGGACATCTGAATAACCATCTTACCAGAAATTTTGCAGGTTGAGAAAGCTACCCTCATCCCATGAGCTGTCCAGCATGGCATCAAGCAAGGGATACCTACAAGATAGACCTACAAGTTGAGAATGTGAATGTATATATCTTTCTCTCCTCTTCATAAGAGCTGTTATTGTCTTACACAACGTGTACACCCCATTTCTTCCCCCGTGTTCCCATGTGTGTGCGTGTGTGTGTCTGTGTGCAGGCACACATAAGCTGGCCACAAGCTTCTTCTCTTTGGGGAAATTAAATACTTATTTCCATAATCCTGCCAGGCCTAGATAAAGCCCGATGCTTCCCCTGAACTCCTTAAACAAGTTGCTCTGCTTAGACATGTTTGTGTCCTGTGCTGCCCAGGTTAGAGCCAAATTTCAGCCGGACTGAACAGTTCCTACAATGCTGAAGAGCAGTAGGATGGTCTGGAGGAAAAGCCAGATCTTAGAAATGTATCCCTGGGATCACCAAAGCCTCAGGAATCTCTAGCCACGTCTGCATCTAGTAATTATTCTGCAGACTACAAGGAACAGTCAAGTGTTGCTTTAATTTACACATTTTCTGGCCTCTCTGCATTTGTTTCTTAGTCAGAGACTAATGGTTAGAACACTGGACTGGAACCCAGGAGACCTAATTTATTTCAGGCTATGCTACCAACCTGCTGGGGAGCTCTGACCGAGCCTTTCCTTTCCCTCTGCTGCTTCTTACCCTCCACAAAGCAGAGATAGCAGTGGTGAACTTGTTTGTAAAGTTTCTGATAAAATAGCACCAAGTGAGTTCAAATATTAATAATGTAGACCAGAGCTACGAAAAATTGATTTTAGGCACCAAATTATTAGAGGGCCCAGTTAGTTACCACATTATTTAAATGCCAGTAGTAGGGGGAGAAAATGTTTTTGGGTTTTTTAATTTGTTTTTAACCACTTTGCTAAATGCCTCGAATGTCCACAGACCCAAAACTCGGCACCAGGGTTAACGTGGCCAACAGCAGAGCATGGAGGAGAGGGAGAGAGGGAGCAGGGATGGGGGTTGGAGAGGAGGGGAAGGTGTTAGAGGGGGAATATTGGATGGGAAAATAGAGCAGAGTGGGCAGATTGGAGAGCGACAGATTGTGAAAGCGGGGGAGAGAGAGAGAGAGAGAGAGAGAGAGAGGGGAGAAGAGATCCTATTAGAAATACCATGTGTGTGCATGCAGCGAGGGCTGTGCACGCAGGGAGGAAGGGACGCGGCGTCTACTGTAATATTATTCAAGCAATCACATGAATCGCGCATTAGATAACTCTTCTGGTTGGTTACCACTGCGAGGGCTGCAAACGTGCTCTGCTTTAATCCCAGACACATCACGTTTTTAATCTCAAACGCATCAGGCTTTTCCTGAAGGGTTTTGAGGGTTTGTTTTTTTTGGTTTGTGGTTGGCTGTTTTTTTGGTTTTCTTTGAGAGTGGATAGACGTTCAGGAGTTCAGGATCTCTGCGGCTTTGGGGTGCTCCTGCTCCTGGGGTTGATTCACCATCGGGTCTCCGGGGCTGAACGAGGAGGAATTTACTCTGCCTGGGAAAATGGCTACTGCCCTGACACAATGTGCTGGAGGGGGAGTTTGGTGGGAAATAACCTCCTGGAAAATACGGTATTTCACAAGCGGATTAGGAAACCCCCAAAGCCTTCCTCCTAAACTGTTGAAAAATCAAACTTAAAGGGCCTGAGTTAAACAGGGGAAACGTAAGAAACATCGAAACAGGACTCAAAACCCTGTATTGACACCATCAGCCTTAATTTACCCCAGAGTGCAGAAATAAAAATTCATAGAGACATGATGAAAGGCTGAGAGTATCAGACAGGAATCCAGAGACTTAACCCTGAATTGACTGCTCCTGCAATGGGTTTGAGCTCAGAATACTTTCCATTTTGCAGATGTAGATTCCCAGTTTGTATTTTTGTGATTTTCTTTTCTTTTTATTGCTTATGGAATATGCTATATATCTTAGAACCAGGGTGGATGCAATTTACTATTATTTCTCTGTGTGTGTGTATGGATGTGCATATACACACACACATCTTTGAGCATTTTAATCTCAGCATCATTCCCAATATAAGCACAATAATAATGTCATTCTTGCTGTTGTGTAGATTTTGAGCTAAAATGCTTTTCGCAGCTTGGAGATGCAAATTTTACCCAAAATAACATTTTAATTAATAAATAAATAAATAAATAAATCATCCTTCAAGTAGAAAAAAAGAATTTGATTCAAATGGAAGGGGGATGAACAGAATTGGCAAATTGTGGGCAGGTGCTGGGCCAGCTTCCTCCATATGAATTTGTTAATGCGTCTTAATCCTGACCTGCAACACCCTGCCTGGCTTAATGCTGTGGCCTCTCGTGACCAGGAATTGCAGACTGCTGAGTTGTGTGGCACTGGGCTGGGTTTTTGTCTTTCTTTTTTCATTTTTTTCTTTGTGTTGTAGGTTGCTGACGACGTTTCATTTGTGACCTAGATAGAATTTGAATGGGACTCCCTAAATTTTTTGCAAGAACTGAATTATTCCCCTTTTCTTTGTGTGCATGCACATCTCTGCTTTCATATTGCCGCCTGTGAAGGGTTTTCCACTGCACAGAGGTGAAAATGTGTCATTTTGAAAAACAGCCCCCCTCATCTATATTTCTTTAGATTGAATGTGGTGACTTTAACATGCTCCCCCCTTCCTTTTCTTCTTTGTTGCTCTTTTAATTTGTAAACAGATAATTATTTGTTGTGGGTTTTTCCTCCAGATTTGGGTGAATGCAACGTGTTGCCCCACGGAGCTCAGTGTTGCTATGCAGATTTCTGATTTCGATGGCAGAAACGTAAAGCTCTGAAAGGAAGGGCGGCATCTCGGCAACGCACACACCAACCCGTGCCTGTGATTTCACCCTCCCACTGCAGGGTGAAACCTGGACAGCTCCCTGAGTCCAAACAGGTGCTGAATCCCTGGCTGAAAATGAGAAGCTTGGAAGTTGGGATAACGGCGTTAATAGAGGGGTGATGTGCACACAGCGAGTTCGCTGGGAAACGCCTTGTGGTGCTCCCAAAATGCAACCTGGGTAGCAAAGCATTGTAATTCCCAGTTTTTCGTAATTTAGTGGCATGCTGGAAAAGGAAGTATCAGTTTTTGTAACTATGTATCTATAAAAAAACATGTAAATACATGCATGATCCAGCAAAATAATAGAGAAACCAGTATGTCTGTGGAGTTTATACAATTGAAACTGATTATTTTTTAGTTTGCAGTTAAAAATAATGCAAACTTTCACCATGCAGTTATACCCTGTCTCATTTCATTCCTCTTTCACTATTTTTTCTCATTTTTTTGCTTGCAAGTAGCTGAATTGAACAAACAGGATTGAAGCCAGTCTTGTCCCTACCCCGCTGTACTCTCTGCCTTTCTCTGTATGTTTTTTCTTCAGTTGCTGACAAAGGCATGAGCCCAAATGCTGGGTGATTGTGGTCAGGTTTTCCACCTTTCCCATCAGATATATTACTTAGAACTATTAATAACTCCACTCCAGGAGAGTCACAACTGTCATGTCAATGCGTCTTTCCCTGTATACACAACACAAGAACCTTAGAGAGTGTTCAGAACAAGCCAAACATGGTGAAAATGAATGTATTTTCCCAGGCTGGGTTGTAAGGACTGAATCCACAAATGCAGATTTTTTTTTTTTTTTTTTGGCCAACAATTTTTCATTTATTTTTAATTTAATCACGTTTTAGTTTTCAGGCACATTCTGAAAAATGAGCTTTATAAAATATGCAGTCCTCTTCACAGTCTTATTACATCACTACTGCACTGGGAGAGACATCTCTCTAAATTGAAAACCATTTTTAATGAATTGTTGTTTTATTTTAGGATCCCTTTAGGTTTCCTAGAACATTCAGTCTGAGTTGTCCATCTGAAGGAATCCTGACCTAACAAATCAAAATAAAAAAACATATTCTGCAGTCCCTTGACCTGGCTCACATCAACCCCCTGTGTTATAAAACAAAGGGCTGTGGTGATGGGGGAAAATCCCACTGTGAAATAAAAAATCAGCATTATGGCTTAGCTGCAGATTTGGAATTAAATCGCTTGTGAGATTTAAAAATTTGATGGAAAACTGTGACCTTCTGGTTTACCTACAACTGTAGTAGAAGACAGTGACCCTAGAAGAACATGATTTATTGGTGAAATAAAGTGAGTGGTAAAATATGAGGAGGATGGGTTATTGTCAGTAAAAAGCATAAAGACAAGGAAAAAAAAATCTAAACATTAATTGCCAGTGAAGGAAATATAGAGGAGGAAAGAGGGAGATGATGGGGAGAACGAGAGCATCCCCAGTGGCAAAATGGTTAAAAGAGATGACTAAAATCCAGCAAAAAATCAAGCAGTCAAGTAGTTAATTGACTTTGCTTTAATCAGCCCAATGAATATTCATTAGTGTGCTGGTCCTAATCATGGGGGCCATGTTGTCCGCATTTAGCAAGCGCACGCTCAGCATCATGCATGCCTCAACAGCTTCCCTTCCTCTCCGCACTGACATTAAATTTAGAGGCTTTGCGCCTTCCCAGCTCGAAGGGAGCGGGATTGGCCCAGCTGCTCGCTCTGAGATGCCATAGCAACCCCTGGCTCGTTGCCTTGGAAACATTTTTTTTTTTTTTTTTTTTTTTTTTTTTTTTTTTTGTAAGGGCCTGAGCCAGTAATCCATAGGCTTAACGTAGGAAATATGTCTTTGTGGGGCATGTGTGTATGGATATATAGATGTGAGGGAGAGATTGAATGGGCGGAAAGGCGAGCGTGTCTTCTATTGTGCGACTTTAACGATGGGAATGGGGTGAGGGATCTCCTCCTCCACAGCTCAAGTGATGTTTTGGGTCGTGGGCTTTACGGTTTTTATTTTATTTTATTTTATTTGAATTAAAAATGCTTCAGCCGTCTCGGTTCGTTTCCAGACCCATCCGGAGGGAGGAGGAATATTTCTCTTTGCCGTGATGCTCCCCTGCCCACCCCGGAAAGAAGCAGCGACTGCTTTAAGGGCTATAGGACCCTATTATCCACATCAAGTTGAAGTTCCTCCTCCTGAAGGAGGTGGGTCTGGAAATGAGCTGCCCCATAAATCAATGGAGAAGTGCAGGCATGGAGCTGGAGTCACGGAGTAGTGAATGCGGCTGCTGCTCCTCACGTTCGCGGCTGCTCTTCCCTTCGTGCGAACAGGGGGAGGCTCCTGCTGGAGATTGGTTCAGCCAACACAACTCCAATCCCACTCCAGCCTGTTAATACTCCAGATGTTGCTGGGGAAAAATGATGATGTCCTGATCCTGGTATTTTAGGAGTAGCTTGTGTTTCCGCCTTCCTGAAAGCAAAATATGAAAAAAAAAAAAAAGCAACGAAGTCCCCAGCTGTGTCAGATGCAGCATTCCAAGCTTTAAATATAGAGTTTAAAAGAAGAGGAAAAAAAAAAAAATAAACCCACCTTAATATATTCAGAATGTCTGCAAGGAGTTTTGGAGCTGGGAAATCCAAATGGTTAATGCTGTCTGGTAAATAAAACTCATCCCTTAAAGCAAATACAAAAAAAGAGAAAGAAAAAAAAAAAAAGTCCTGACCCAGTGAGGCATCATCTCCAATGGAACAAAACAGCTGCAGGGAAAATGCGCAAAAACAACCCGTCCTCTTTGGGCTCGGGCTGTGCGCGTGAGAGGTGCCTTGTAAAACACTCAGTGCAAAGATGAAAGCTGCACAGGAATCCAGAAATAGTACTGCAGAAGATTAAGCAATAGGTGCTTTCAAAAAAGCATTAGTAATTTCCTAATATTCCCTTCTATCGTGCCTTTTTTTTTTTTTTTTTAATAGCTCTTAAGATAGAGCAGAAATGGCTACAAGAGAAAAACTAATTCAGAAGCTGTGAGAGAAATCGGGTTTGGTCTCTACGAGAGGGTTTTTTTTAATGTTTCTATTATCGTTATCTTAAATTATTCAAAAGTGTCATTTTGAGCTCACGGTGCAGGCACATGGTTTAATGAAAGCAGATGAAGAAGGATCCTCCTTATTGGAAAAAAAAAAAAAAGAAAAAGGGGATCATTGTCCCATCTTCTGCCACCTGCTATGGGAAAGGTCCTGCTGGTTCAGCACTGTGTCCTGGGGGGAACAGGCACAGGAGAAGGGGCTGATTTTTTTGGCCCATCAGGAAAATGTTCTGCAATGATGCTAAAAACATAGGGATATTCAGGGCTGGATTCCAGAATAGTTGTAGGGGAGCATAGGAAGGAACAAACTTTATTTCCCCTTGATTCCCATGTCCTGAATGGCACCAAAACTGCATTAGAGGTCTGTGTGTTTGGAGGGTGTAGGGCCTGGGATGGCATGTTGTGTGATGGCTGATGGTCCAGAGACCAGTTCTGGTCAATGTGGGAGGGAAATTGTTCCTCAACATCTGCATCTGTGCATAAGAAGATAAGGTTAATCAGCCTCCAGTTCTCTGTCAAACAGAGCTACTGTGGTTTTTCAACATTTTTAAGTGTGAAAGGAAGAAATCTGCCACCCACGACCAAATGTCAAGATTGAAGGCTGGTGGTTTGATCTCCAAGGTCTTCAGCAGTTCCCATCTGGCTCAGGCAGCCCTGTTGCCATCCTGAGCACTGCTCCTTGGGGGTCATGTCCAGCAGGAAAACATGAATATTTTGGGGGAAAGAGCAGTTTAGGATGGCTTTAAGGGGGTTGTTTGTTTGTGGTTTTTTTTGTTTGTTTGTTTTGTTTTAGGCTTGTGCCTGTTTTGGGTTTTTTTAAATGAAATGAAATTCACTAGTAATTATAGCTGCTAGAAGGGAGAGGAGAGAGAGGAATGATGAAATGCATGAATCAAAAAAGAGCTATGTTAAAGTGGCCTATCAGAGCTGCTGGTAAAGATCATTTTATCCCAAGAAGCATCGAGGCAGAAGGACTCATAGAATCTGGGAGTGGCAGAGCACTGATGTGAAACAAAGAGCTCCTGGGGAGGGAGTGAGGAAGAAAAGTAGGTTAAAAAAATATTTACAGTGAGTTTCCAGGGGAAAGTTTTAATCTTGATAGATCCATTTTTCTAAAAAAAAAAAAAAAAAAATTGTGTTGGGAAATTTCTAAAAAAGTATTTAAGAAGTCCAGACCAAAGCATGCTAGAAAAAATCCTTTATGTATCCCTACTAAGCAGTATTTATTAAAAAAAAATTCATAATGGGAATTGTTTTCTTTTTGTGATCATATTCTGTTGATTCAAATCTCTGAATGGAGTCTCTCTGCTTCCATCTGGTTAAATTTGAGAGCTGTGGGTGGTCCATTGAAAAGACATGATCAATTAATTTTAGATGGGGAATGTACAGTCAAACGCTGAGCATTGTGACACTGTCCCTTAGGCCAGCAGTGCTACGGGCTCGGTGTCTCCTCTTGGTGTTTTCCTTTGGTTTGAATCTAGTCTGTGCAGGTACAAATGACTGCAGGATGCAGGACAGGACTGTTCCTCTTGGAAATGAGCATGGAGGAGAAAAAAAAGGCAGTGAGTCCCCGCTCACAGGGGTGAGGAGCAGCTCAGGGGACCCAACTCTGCATTCAGAAATGGTGGAGTAATTTGCCACCATGTTGGTGGAAATGAGTGAGACTGCCCCGGTTTGTATGAAGGATTATCCTGCAGATCATGCTGATGGTACCTGGAAGTTCATCTTTTGTCAACCTTGTGTTGTTTTAATTGTTCAGCTGGGGAGCACAAACATGTATTGAGTTTGGTAATAAACTACCATGGTGAAAATGATGAGATGTCCCAGAGCAGTTCTGGGACAGCCTTGTTTTCAAATGTGGCAAAAGGCAAGGAAACAAGGAGCTGGAAGGAAAAGGACAGCTCTCTAAGTGAATGGAGATCTGAGTGCTGATGTTGTCCAGCAAAAATTTGAATATACTTGTGGTGAGTATTTTTTTATGAAGGTTAATCTGATCAGCTGTAATACTACAAAAAGTTGTTTTTAAAATGGTATGCTGATATAATTTCTTCTGCTTTGTTCTTACAGTGCTTTCCTTTTCTTTTTCTTAGCTACAAAAAGTCTTCCAGTGGAGCAGTCCCTGCTGGGGAACAAGAAACCTCCAAGCCCAACCACCCAACACAGGAAAGGTAAGCACTGCTTAATTTTTATTTTTCTTTCATTCTTAAGTTGTCAGTGATTCAGATTATTTTTTAAACGGATTCTGACCTTGGGGTACAGCAGTGTTGTGTCTGCTGAGCCACAGAGCCAGTGTGTGCAGAGAAATGTGCTTTTTGTATTAGGGGTGCAAAACCAGAGCAACATCCTTGCCCAGGTACACCCTGTAAGGTGTGCACACCACGTAGGGTGCAGGTTTGAGTGCTCCTTCCACACAAAGGCTGCTTAGAAAAGCACGAGGCATCATTGCTGGTACCATTTCACGCCTGGTGCCTTCACTAAAGCTGGAGGCAGAGCAGGCAGGGGGCTGGAGGTCAAGGGCCGGGCTCGGCTCGATGCATCAGGCAGCCTCCCTTCAAATCTTACCTGCCCGACCTGCGCTGCTTCTGCAGTGAGGCGGCGTGCAAACCAATCCCCCTCTGCGACTAAAGATGGAAAAATCCCTTCTTTTAAGCAATTGTGTCTCTTCTCATCTCTATTTTTGTCATTGGCTGACAGGGTGGGAAGAGAGAAGGAAAGGATGGGGAGGGAGGCACCAGCAAGAGGAAAATTACCGCCAAATCAGGCAATTGAAGGGAAAAGGGAGGAAAGGGAGAGAGGAGAAAACATGCCAGTTCCTGAGGCTGTCCCCTGCAAACAGAATTCAGGCTCCTTTACAGGTGATTGAGTCAGGATCATAAAGCCCAAACTTAAGCAGGTTTCTCTTCCAAGGAGGGCTCGTCCCCTGGCTCAATTCGGCAACATCAAGCTGATGTTGCTGCTTCTGAAAACACGGAGCCAGTGGTGGTTGGTGCAAGGCTGCTGCTCTGCTCAGTGTTTTATCCTAAACTCCTGGGGCATCAGTCAGGCAGTTGTTACTGTGCCTCCCAAGTGATGCCAATACCAGTTGCAAACAGGGTTCAGACTGGGAATAAGGAATTGGTCCCTCTGTGCCCAGCTGCCTTCCCTCAGCCATGGCATGCTCCAAGCAGAGGGGTAAAACCAAAGGTGTTACCTTCTGTTTGCAAGCCATGGCAGTGATGCAGGGATTTGTGTTGGGCCATTTCCAGCTGAAATGGAAGGAGGCACAGTGCTTGTCTTAGGTTAGTTGATTTAGGAGCTTGTCTGAATGTTGAGATTTAAGAGAAGGTCAGGGTTTGGCTTGGAAGGGCTGGCTTTATCAATGAGAGCCCAACTACCATTCAGCTGACTGCAAAGTCTTGAATCAGGAAGAATGCCTTGTGTTAAATTGTTTCTGCAGAACAATGACTTTGGAAAACAAAAAGGCAGTACCCAGAAAGAAAACCCCTACAAACAAAATAATATTTATTTCTGCCATGGCAGCTCTGTGAACTGAAAATGGGATGTTTTGTTTTGCTGGGCTGGTATGTAGGAAGTGATTGTATCCAGTTGCAGACAAAAATTACATCTGGGCCTTGGAAGGGGGAAGAGGAGGGTGGGAAGATCTATGTCTGCAGAATCACTGATGCAGGAAGATGCAAGTGCTGTGTTGTGTCTAGTTGCATCATGTGTGAATCCATCAGCGACTTAAAGAAACAGCAAACTCGGTGCAACCTTTTACTGTGGTTTTTCCATCTGCTCCCTGATCTGCTGGTGATGAATGTTCAGCTTTTCCATCTCCTACCCTCGAGATGTCCTTTGCAGGAACTCCTGGTGATTTTTCTTAGCTGAAAAAATACCCAGGAATGTCTGCAAACTTCTGTGAAAAATCCTTTGTCAAATCGTTACTGTGGACGCCGCACTATCGTTATATCGATGAAAAGTTACATTTGTTGATGATTTTGAGTAGGGTGTCTGTTAAAAATTTTCCTGTATTTTGACTTTAAATACTGGTAAAATAATAATTATGGGTGGAAAAAAGGCTTCTAGTTTGCAGCTTTGGGTGCAAGTGTGGGACTTGAGTCCATAATGTGCTGACTGTGAGGTCAAAGCTGCTCTGTGACATTGCTGATTGAGGTTAGTCTTGGGAAGAACTGTGCTTCCAGAACCCTCAAGTATGGCTTAATGTTTTACTCTAAACCCAGTCCTTCTCTTACATTGCTCAGTGAATCTCAGGAGAGCTGTCTGTCTCCACCAGGAATCTGTCAGCCTGCTACCAACAAGCTCTTATCCACATCTTGACCTGCTCAGGGACTGACCGTTTTCAGTTTTAGCCCAGTTTTTCTCAGGAAAGCAGTTCTGTGCCATACAAAGCAGTGTGTAGGTGTCTCTGTCTACCAGTTTCCATAATATTTTTCAAGCCTGTCAGCTAATTTCTCCCAGTTTTGACAGAGGTAGAAGTCTCAATGTTATTTAATTACTACAGGTTTTCCAGTATGGGTGGTGGGGGAGAGGGGAGACCTCATTGCCTACACCTCTATTAGACCCCAGAGCCCCCACCTCAGATCTCTACTTCAGCAGTGGGTATTCTGAAAAACCAAGCAGAAATGCCACTATTCATTTATTTGCTGTTTACTCCCTCACCCACTGAAGGATTTATTTTTTCAAATGAGCCATGGAGTGATGACCACCAAAGTGATGTTTCTGGGGAGCTTTGGCTCTGTTGTATGCTGGGCTGGTCTCAGCACATGGAGGTTGGTAAGTGTGTGGTAGGACTGGGTCAGAAACTTGGGTGCTTCTCTTCCTACCTGTCCCAGGACCTCCTTTCCCAGCACACCTTAATTTGTGATGATTACAAAAGACTTTTTTAATTGACATCTGTAATACAGTCTTAGTTACTGTGGGTTGTTTCAGTATTAGTTGCATTGGTACCATGTTGATTTTAGACATTCTACAGGAACACCTATGATTTCACTGACCCATAATGAAAGCAAGGATAGTCCTGACATGGTAGACCCCCCCCCAAAATGTTTGGCAATGACAGCTGGGGCCATGCTGCCTTTGCTCTGCAACAATTTCAGGAATCATACATTAACATGAGACAACAAAACACTGCAAACTGATGTTAGCCAAGCTTTGTGCTGCTGAACTTTAATGCCTGTGTGAGGAATGGCTCGGGTAAGACAAGAAAAAAGCTGAAAAACTGCTCACTGCTATCACAGAGATCCTGTAGCAGTTACACATCCACTCCATTGTGCCGTCATTTGTGCGCACGAGTATATTACTATAGAGGGGCTGTTGTATTAGCAAAGACTGTCCTCAATGGTGGTAATTTGGTTTTGTCATGGTAATACAGCCCCGATGCACTGCAGACACAAAAGTGAGTTCTGCATGGCTTGGCAAGGAGATTTTCACATGGCTGCTGGGCGAGTCCATTGGTTTCTCAGTGTTCCTAAACAGGAATGGGTCAATGGCAATTTTTAGGAAGGCAGATGCCCCTTGCTGAGCTTGTCTGACTATAAAGTGCTGCACAACACATGCAACGTACATAGCATCCTCAGCCCTCCGTGTAACTTGCAGACTGTTAAAAGTGCACAGCAGGAATGAGGACTCTTTTAATCCACTGAATTTGCTGTTTAGCATGACCTGAATAATCCGGTGGGGCTAACGTGATCTTCAGCACTAGCACTCGACTGCCTGTTATCCCCTTTGAAGCTGCAGGGTATCAAAAATATCTGACTGCTTTAGGACTTGGGTAGTGTCTGTGTGTAATTTGTTTTTCAGTGACATTGTTCCAGGCTCTGCTGTTCTCCATGCCAGTAAGTCTGTTTCTGTGTGAACTTTCAGATAGGATGGCTCTCGATCGTGCTACTTCTTCTATTGACCACAGCTGCCTGTTCATCATCACTTCCTTTATGTTTTCTCTTTGGTGGGAAATGAAAAGTAGAGGAGGGCAGAGCCAGTGTAGGAAAGCTAAAAATGTGTCAGTAACTGCCTAGCAGGAGGCAGACTCTTTCCTCCAGATTGCCGGATACATGAAGGTACAGCCTTGATTGGTGTAAATTGCCATAGATGAGAAACTATTTGTATTCATTCAAATTTATAGCATCTCTGTGGATGTTTAAATTCCTCCCCCTGTTCAGCAGCGCCATGATCAGCCACAGCACAGAACTGGTGGGATGATGCAGATGAAGAATTGGACCAAAATGTTTTTTCCCCATGGCTGGTGATCTCTCAGTGGTCAGCGTGTGGTTACACATTTCTACATGCAGTGTGGCTGAACATGTGTGTTCTTCCTCCCCAGTCTGCCTTAAAGAAATAATCATGTAGGAAAGGGAGGAATATTTTTGGGAAGGGTCTCCTGTTACTCCAGGATTCTGTCAGACTTGCAGTCTGCCCAATCCTTTCTGATCACCAATGTTAAGAGCTTCTCTGGGGTTATGAGAAAAGGCAAACTTTCAAACCTAGCATCCTTAAGAGGGCATCCAAATGCTGCACTGTACAAAGGAATTGAAATTAGCTCTAAATGCAGTTGGCTTTACCTGCTTTATGAAAAAGAGAAATATATTTTAAAAGGATATGTTTCATGTAATCATGCTGGGTTTATCAAGTGCAGAAAGATGTCTCCTAACAATACCCAGGAAGATTACAATTGTCAATCAGAGCAGAGGTCCTGTTCGTGCCTCTCTGCCTCCCTCTCCTGCCGCTCTGATTTTTCCAGGCATAGCAAGAGTGAACAAGGAGAAGAGTGTAAAGAAAACTATTTAACCATCAAAAGACAGTGCCAGCCAGGCATGGCACTGAATTTCAGCTCCTAAACCTGCCAATAATGAAGTTTTTAAAGGGAGAAATGTGCACAACAGCAAGAGTGGAAGCCATCCTGTGTGGTCCCATAAATGGTACATGCTCTCCTTCCGGGGCTCCACAAAAGCACAAGGGCTGCTGCAAAGTGGGCAAAGCCCTTCTGAAGGGCTCCTGGAGCTTTTCAGCTCATTGCAGGATCCTCAGAAGCCCTCAGCATCCTCCTCCTCTTGGCACGGCAGGGTCGATAAAATCAGATCAAGGCTTAGTATTTCTAAACAAAAGGGAGTGGTTAAATGGGCTTTTAAACACTGGAACCTGTCCAGCTCGTTGGGAGGCAGAGCCCGGAGAGGCGGGGGTGAGGAGAAGGCTCAAGGTGCCAAACTCGGAGTAGAGTGGCACTTGTGAGCAAAGTTGTTGGAAAGTCATTTTGTTGCTTGTGTTGCTCAGTGTGTGTGTGTGTGTGTGTGTGTGCAGAACAGATTGGCAGACGCCTGTGCCCACGAAGGCGGGCTGGGGGCCGGGGGGAGGCTGCTTTGGAAAGGTGCCAGTTGTTCCATGGGCTTTCTGCCATCAGGATTTTTTTCCTCCCCTTCCCTTCCTCCCCACCCCAGCCCCCGAACGCACACGAACAGGCTGGCAGGAAGAGCATGCTGAAAAGGATCTGACAGTTTGAACAACACTCGATGACTTAGTTTGTTTTCCCTGACTTTGCGCCAGCAAGCAGGTCTCTGGATGAAAGACTTTATTAGGCTTTTAGAGCCACTGACACAGGTCTTTCTTTGACCTGAGGTACTTGAGAAGAAATGAAAACAACGTGTAACTTTCATGGAGTTGAAAGACTGCCCAAATCGAAGAATACGGTTTACAAGGGATCCAAAGTATCACAAAACGCTTCCCAGGGTGAAGCGCGGCAGAGCGGAGCAGGGGGAGCGCCCATCCTGGGCAGAGGGAGAAGGCGTTCCGTGGCTGCCCGTGATGAGGAGCAAAGCTGATCCGGCTAATTAGGATGTGATGAGATGATCCCTTCCAGTGGAAGGTGCCATAACCAGTCATCAGCTTTCTGGGTGTCCAATGGAGGGGAGCGGTGGAAATCAGCACTCATTGCCAGGAGCCCGTCACCATGCTGGCACCCCGGCACTGCCTGGGCTGTGAGCTCAGCACTGCAGCTTCTGCTCCACCAGACCCGTGGTGAGAGCTGTGGAGGAAAAGCCACGCACTGTTAGCAGTGGTAGCATCCACAAGGAAAATGTAGGACACTTGGATCCTCCTCCACCTCCCGCAGCGATGCTGAATATTCTTAAAACGGTCAGAGCTGGTTCCGAATATTGCCTAAATTATCCCCTCTTCAATCCTCAGGGGTAGAGGGAGAATTTCTCATTAACTTTCTGTATGCCTCCTTCACTTCTCAAGGGGCTTGGTTGAGGGGTTTGAACAAGAAAACCAAGAATTAGGTTTTGCTTATAAAAAATAAAAATAAACAAGCCCCTTGGTAAGGAAAGAGAAAGCATCAGAGAAACGGCAGGTACTGAGGTAGGAATGGTGCAGTGGACCCCAGAAGTGAGCAACTTTGTGAAGGAGCCTCCCTCCACTTGGGAAAGTAATTAAAAAAAGGGGTGATTCATCCTTTTTTCTTTCTTAAGCCTCATAGAAGAAAAAAGATGGCAGGCCAGGTTTGTAGAACTGAAATAGTTTCTCAAAACTGGAGAACAGATGATTGAGAAACAAGTAATATGGTTGCTGGCTTATCGGTCTTGGAAAAGAATCACAGAAACTGAAACTGAATCTATTTAAGCCTCAGGAGACTGGGGAAGGAGTTTTCATGGTTGCAAGCCATGACTGAGAAGTTTTTCTGGAGCTCACTACAGGCCTGATCCCTCCTCAGACTGAAAATAAAATGCTACAGTCAGCAGAGGCCATGGTTCCAGAAGCTCTGGGATGGGCCAGAGTTGTCACACAAAGACGTCTTCCAGGAAAAATTTGGGGAACAGCCATGTTTTTCTTGCAGGACTAATAACACTTTCTGCTCTCTTAAATCCTTGCTCTGTGGATAGGTGTGAGGATTCTAAGGCCCCATTCAGATGTGCAGAATCATAGTGCCACAGAAAGCTTTGGGTTGGAAAGGGACCTTAAAGGTCACTTTGTTCCAACCCCCTTGCCACGGGCAGGGACACCTTCCACTAGATCAGGTTGCTCAAAGTCCCATCCAACCTCGGCCTTGGGCACTGCCAGGGATGGCGCTGTGGCTCTGGAAGTGCTTGGTGATACCTACTGGTCTGCAATACAGACCTGAAAGGTGCATCCAGGGCTTGCACCATGTCTCCCCTGAGCCCACAAATGTGTCATCTGTGTGGACATGCCTCACCAGAGGGGCTGGTGGCTCTCTGGGATCTGTGCCACATGAACTGTCTCTCCAGAGGTTTGATGTTCACAATGAACTTGTGGCCAGGAAGGCTGGAGGAAGCTGACACTGGCACGGAATTTGCTCCTGTCGCCTTTGTTTCACGTCCTGGTGCCACCGCTGTGCGTGAGCAGGAGCACAAGGACGTGTCTGTGTTTCTTGTTTCCTTTCTATAGGACTGAATGTTCTGAGCGATCATGTTATTGTATGTGTCTGATGAGCCATATGGAAGCTGTGAGGCTTCAGGAGTGTTTTGGGAATATAATGCCAAGAACTGATAATCTCAGCAGCTCTTCCTTCTTATTATCACATTGCTTTTGCTGCCATACCCACTTAGAGCTATTTACGCCCCTTCCCCGAGAAGCTGGTATTTCCCTGCCACATTTTTTGTTCTCCATGGGGTAGAAAGGCTTTGGGAAGTGCCATTTGAGGCTCATTGCTACACAGAAATGCTTTACAGAGCCCGTTCTGTTGTCAGGCTGCCTGCAAAGGGTTTATAGCATGAAATAGCTCAGCCTCTCTGATCGGGAGGATTCCGTTTCTGCAGTACTATTAGGCAGACAAAAGGTGAATTAGCCCCACTCTGTGAAACAGCCCTGACACGGGGTGGTGCTGCTCTGTCACCACCATTATTTCACAAACTGGTTTTCTACGGTCTTTGATTCCTACAAGGCAACTTGCAAAACACACAAAGGATCAGATTGTATCTCCTAGCGCTGGCCGCCGTCTCCTTCCTGTGGGACATCGGCGGCTGCTGCTTCCTCTATTTCCACACCTTTGCATCTCCCGACCTCCTTCCAGAAAACCCACTGGCAGTTGTTTAACAGTTTCACTAGCGAGTCAGGCAGTGGGCATTTTTCCATACTGTGTGTTTTTCTTCTCCTGTGTTCGAAGAGCCTGTTCTTCCCCTGCACCTGTGGAGCTTGTTAATCTCTGCAGAAGATTCAGTTCTTTGACTGCAATCCAAGCCGGCACCATCTGAGGCAAACTGCATCCTTCTGCCCTTTGAATGCTCCTGATCTTATCTTTGGTCTGGCTCAGCCCTGCACAGGCAAGGATGGATGACAAAGCTGGGGGATGGATCATACAAGAGGGGTGGACAATTTGAAAAATTGTAATACTCCCTGCTGTGCATCCAGCACCCAGGATGTGACGCTTGACCCAGGGATGAAGCTGGGGCTTCATCCACATGGCCTGTTAACATGGCTGTGTTGGACAGCCTCAAATAACAAGTCATGACCACCCCCCCATGTGGCAGATGAAGAACTAAGATACCCCAGGGGCAACAGCACCATCTCTTCCAAGGGTCCTTATCAGCATGAGGACTTCCATCCCTACTGTGTGACCAGGACATCTCAGTGGTGCAGCTCTTTCCAAGAGGTGGGTGGGTTGTTCAGTGTCTGCTGCAGCCACAGTTCAGTGTGGAGCAGTTCAGGACAATTTATGAATTGACTTTTTTTCATGTGAGAGGCAGGAAGTGTGAGACCCCTGCTAAAAGTTTGCCTCTCCTTGAATGAGTGAGTGCAACTTAACTAAATGGAAGAACTTTAATTACCATCCAGCTCTTGCAGGAGTGTCTAACCTGGCTTAAGAGGTCTTTGAATCCTTTTAGCACCTTGAGTTTTCTTAACCCCTGTGATATATTTTGTGATCCCTGCAGCCTCTGTGTGCTGCACTGGGGATAAACACCAGACAGTTTTAGCATTATGCATGTTACTCACCCAGCTCATCCCTCCATGGGCTGTTCATTTCCATATGAAACATTTCTTTAAATAGCAACAATCTCAGGGGCTGATTTTATTGTCTTTGCTGTGGCTCAGCTCATTCAGGGTGCCCTTTTGAACATTCTGACTTATTGTTTATTTGTGGTGGTTTTTTGTAGCCCCATAATGACTTCTTGCCCATCCACTTTTTATACCAGAAGTCTTGTTTTACAATCTGTTCCCAGACCTCTGCCACGTTCCTGCCAGTGGCATGTGTCTCTGAGCAAGGATCTTGCTCTAGCAAGAAAATCCCAGTCTTCACAGTCTGTCTCAGCTTCTCCAAAGGAATAAAAGGACACCTGCCTCACTGAGCCCCAAAGAGAAGAGGAAGGGAAATCCCATCCCAGTGCATGAGGTGGTGGGATCTCCATGGCATGCCCACACACCCCTTGGCAGAGGTGCCCCTGTGCCCCTGGGGCAGCCTTGGGGTGCTGGAAACCAAACCCTGCTGCTGAAGAGGACCAAGTGTAGCCAATGGGGGGAATAAAAGTAACTTCAGAAGCAACACATAGTATTTCCAGAGCAAGAAAGACAAGTCAGTGAAGCGGATATTTTATTTGAGTGCTTCTTGGTGTTTCTAAGAGGATTGGTTTAAGTAGGAAGGTTGGTAAACAAACAGGTTTGTTTTTTCATAGTTCCTTTGAATGCACACCTTATTTTTTTGATAATGAAGCTGCTTTGTCTCTGTGTCCCTATTTCAATTTCCTTTCAAATTTAAATTTCGCTTATAGGAAATAAATGCACCTGATTGTTTCCTAATAGCTTTTCTGTTAGTCCTGGCAAAGTTGTCCATATACACACACATATATTTTTTTTTCTTGGTGGTTCTTTTCCCCAAAACTATATGCGCTTCTGTGTTCCTTTAATGTCTTCCAGGAGATTTCCATTCCCCACATCAAGTCTCCCTAAATTGTCTCTTTAATCCCCAGGTTTTTAGTGCTTGGCAATGCTACTTCTTCTGAAGTGCTGTGATGGGAAGGTGGAGGGTTTTTTTCCCCCTCATTAGCTGCTTTTAACATTCACCTCCTTTGTTTGTGTATCTTCTTTAGATTCCCTTCCCTTTGTGGGCAGGGCTTTGCTCTTCTGAGGTGTTAATAAGCCTCTGGCAGAGACGACATCTGTGGCAGAGGACATTAAGTTCTGAAAAACATACTTCTTGTGTTATGAGGCCCGTTACCTCATCTGAGCAACAACTACAGCTTTTAAAGAGCAAGGACAAAGGAAACATTGGCTTAGGGCTGCTTCGTGGTTGGGTGGGGTTTTTTTTATATATCAAAACTCGAGCTCAAAGTGTTTATATGGGAGGGGGGGGGACGAGACTGCCGAGGGGAGGAACATTAGAGGAAAACTTGTGAAGGGGAAAGGAAAAAGAGAAGAGGCTATTTAAAAATACTGTGCATCGCTTAAACCAACACCTAGCGAAGGATAAAGGCTTTGCAGTGTGTATACGTGATCCATCCATCTGTTCATCCCTTTTATCCAATCCTATAGTCATGGGTATCATAAGAAGGAGTAAGAGCGGTTAAAGCTTCCCCATCACAGGCATGTCAGATGTTCCACACTGAACAAGATCAAACCAGGGATTTGCAGCCTGTGGGATGCAAAGAGATGTCATGGAGGGATAAGTGCTCTTCCCTTCCTATACTGACAAATGGGAGGGGATCGTTTTTAGCAAGGACAGGGAGGAGAGCACTGGCATCACCTGCACCCAGGGGGTGTTAGTGGCTGGATTACCAGCTCATTGCTACCAGGTGTAACTGTCCAAAAAGTTGCAATCCTGCACCAAGACTTCTGCCTCCTCTTTAACCTTATATCCTGATGTGATTTATCAGCTAAACATTTCAAGGCAAAAAGAGGGCTGGTGTAATTCAGACTTCAGGTGTTTGCTCTCTAAAATAATTTTGAATTAGAATCAAAAAAAGAGTTTTCTGTCCTTCTCCCATTCTACTGTCCTTTAAATTACCTTTGAACACTACTTTTGCAATATTTTCATTAATTTCCTGTTGTTCCCCAGGATGCTGTAATGCAAACACTACACAATGCTCTCCGGTGTGTGAAAGTCAGCCTGACATGACATTCCAGCTGACACATTCCAGTCTGTTTTTAAATGAAGGTATCAATTACTTAAGCTGCTAGCTGAGCACCCTTGTTGGCTATCAGATGGGTCTGCTGTAGCATTTTCATAGCTGTTGGTATCTTGAAAGCTGAATAAAGCAAAAAAGGTTCACTGCACAAGGTGCAATTCTCAATATTTCCATCTCCAGTTGCTGGTGCGTGGAAAAGGAGTCCTTGCCACAAACTGGGGGGACTCAGTGGTGGTGGTTTCATTGCTGTACCTGAACAGTTTCACGCCTGTGCCTTTACACAGCTCTCAGCAGCAGTGGGGGGCGGGATGCTGCTGCCTCGATGCTGCTCCTTCACCCCATCAAACCCCCTCCCATGCCCCGACCCACAGCGTGGGACCAACCTGGCAGCCCCCACCCCGCGTCCTTTTAGGCAGCAAATCCCTTCGCCTGGGGCCTGCCGCTGTCTCCCCAAGGACACCTTTCCTGAAGTATCTGTTCTCAGCTCCTGAAAGGCATCCAAACCCCTGTGTGAAAACTGAAATGAAAAACTGGCTGGCACACGTTTTCACGGCGGAGCGAGGTGACTTCTGTGCCTGCAGATTGACGGTATCGCTGCTGCTGGCATGACAAGTCTCTGCGTGTTGTAACCCTGGCACCAATCAGTGCCACGGATGCGAGCTAGCCTCCTCTTTCATTACTCTCAGTAGCTCCTTCCCTTCCCTGCTTAGGAAAAAGAGCTATTTATGGACCTGGACAAGGTGACCTCCATATGGCAGATTCTGCCACTCACCGTGGGGACTCGAGCGAGGCACATGCTCCTCGGGCAAGGCACAGAGACACCCGAGCAGTGGGCACAGGCAAATGTGTGTTGTTTTCAAAGCAGCAGAACATTTGGGGTTTTGGTTTTGGTGGTATTTTTTTCTGTTGTTGGGTTTTTGTTTGGTTGATTTGTTTGGGTTCTTTTTTTTTTTTCTTACAAAAACAAAAGAAAGAGTAAAAAAATAAAAATAATGACTCAGACAGCAAAGATTTCTGATTTCCTCCAAGCGTTTAAAGAAAGAAATGCATTCCTGCAGAATGTGTGTTTGTAATATTCTGAACCCTATCTGGAATATTATGGAAAAAAAGAAATATAAATGCCTGTCTATATATTTCCCCCCTGAAGGAGAAAACTGAATTCCTGTGCACAGATAGCTGCCTCTCTCCCTGTAGCACCAATCCCCACTTTATTCCTACCCGGGGGAACTGCACAAAAGCAGTTTTCATTGGGCAAATCTGTGCCAGTGTAAGCAAGGTGACCCAAATTTTTAAAGAAAAGGAGAGGCTGAGGGGAAGGGTGAAGAAGGAAGCGGAGCAGGAGGGAGGATGCAGAACCCCCGTGGATGTGGAGGGGGCTGTGCCGGGCGCACACGGGTCACATGAGGATGCGCTTCTGACTTCGATCTGTTTAATTTGATCAGGCATCAGAGGTGCTACACAGTGACCGAAGTCAGAGGAGAGGAGCTCTGTTCCCTGCAGCTTCAGACAAGTACAAGTGCAGATTACCACTGTCCTTTGCGTTCCACGTCCTAGAAAATGCAGGCGAGCCCGAGTGCCATTGTCCTCGTGCCAAATCTGCTATTTGACCTGAGTGCTGCAGCCCTACTGGTATAAACAGATTTACAGTGCTTTAGCCACCAGCCAGTATTTTTTTTTTTTCCCAAGTGCATCTAAATAACTGTCAGTATTGCAGTAACAACACTGCAATTTTAGTGAAGAATCACTCTTAATTATGTCAGATTCACTTGCAGTTCCACAGCCCTAATCTCTAGCTGGGGGACCCTCAGCTGCAGTATTTGCTGTGAAACCCTCTGAGTGTAGTAGAGGGCTTTCAACAGAAGCATTATGTGGTGAAAGATCCTAGTTGCACAAAATGGCTTTAAACACATATATATGTGAGCTGTGAGATGAAGAAGAGCCTGTTCTGTCCTGTGCACCGTTATCTCCCGTTGGATTTCCTCGAGGCGATGCAATTCTCTGTATGCAGCCTCTGAAGTGGAATGTGCTGTTTGGGCTGTTGCAGGACATGTGCAACACAACAGAAAGGCAAAAATCTTGCCTTGCTATTTGTGGCAATTTATATTTGGAGCTGCTTGAATAATTCATGGCAGGTCTTAAACCATTTCTTTTTATGTGATACTTATTCAAAGGTAATTTTTCTCATTATCTGACTATTTTTTGCTTATACATTTTTGATACATGGTAATGGAGATAAACCAGTCAGAATTGCCTCCTTTTAATGCTGAACAAGGAACTTTATTGCAATGAGCAAAACAATTGCAGCTCAACAGTTTGTGGTTTATTTGGTATGTGAAGAGATGTGGTGTAACATCATCTCCCTCCCTTTCTGCTCCTCACTAGAATGCTCGTCAAAAGCAAGTATCCTGCTCACAAATCCCTTCTCCAGGCAGTGATGGGAGAAAACAATGGATGTGTATTTGCAACCAGCAGCAGTCCAAAGCTATAGATGTGCTGAGTTTCATGATAAGCACCTTCTAAAAGTATTTCAGAGTTTGTTTCAAAGGATATTTTAAAATCTGTCTTCCTGTTGATGCCTAAGTTAATATTCTAAACGTGTTTACAAATCCTAATACCTGATTTTAAATGTGAGGAGGTATCTTAGGTTGTTATTTCGGCACTTTTTGTGCAGATGCATGTGAAAATCCACATTTCACCAATCACAACCATCATTCTGCTTTCCTGGTCATGTTCCTCCTAGCCAGGTTTAGTTTCCAGGAATGTTTACCCTGTTCTAGGTTCAGTAAAACAGCAAACAAGGCAGAGTCCCTTCCTGGGGGGCTGCAATCACTGTGGTTTATCAGCCTCCAAATGCAGATTCTAGATGCTTCATCAGAGTGCCCACATTTGGAAACTGTCCTGTAGGGACACAGTCCGATGTTTATGGAAAGGAGGAAAACAAAAACCTCCCTTTGACATCAGATTTTGCAGGCTTTGGAGCAGAGTTAAATGTCTTTCTCTTCACCATGTTTTTTCTGTTCTTTTTTTGAATTACCTTTCCCCTCCACCTGTGCCTTTCCCTCATCCCTCCCTTTTCAAAATCCAAGGTTGTCAGGTGGGAATGTGATTCTGCCTTCCAGACTGGACAGATTTGATCCACAGTGGGAATTTCTCATAGAGAATATCTGGGGGATGACAACTGTCCTGCATGACCTGCTGGCTGTCACATGCTTACATAATTTATTTTAGGGTGGTGTGGTGGGATGTTTTTTTTCATCAGGATTTATATCTAAAAGCACCTCTCCTAAGCTCTAGATGCTTGCAGTCTGCCAGTTCCAACCAGCCAAAAATATTTCACCTTCCTTGGCTTGTGGGCATTTTTGTATCTTTAAAAGTTAATCCAGCTCTAAGCTGGATTAATAATGGAACATCCCTTTAACCAAAGGCACGTAAGGTCGAGGCAGAGCTATGAGGATATTCCAGGCTGGTAACCACAGAAGTAATTTTTTTTTTTTTGTCCTATATAGGGCCAAAAATGATTTATGATTTATTTCAGCCGTATTTTTTTCCTGCTGGACTGAAGGAGAAGCAGAGGAGCGGGAGCAGGGGTAGGCTGAAGGAAGAACAGGCAATCTGAGAGGTCGGTGGTGGGGTGGGGTATTATTGGATGAGCAGGCACCTAAAGGCAAGAACAGAGACCAGAAAAGCACCAGCCTTCCAGTGAGGGAGACTCAGAGGGTGAGAGGAGCTCTGTGCACAGATTAGAGAGAGGCAGGCTGGCACGAGGATGCCTTTTGGAGCGGCAGCGAGCACACTCAAGCTGCGTTCGCGTGGTTCGTGTCGTCACCGGGGCACTTTGATGCGCTCGGCTCGCCCTGCAAATCCCGCCTGTCTGTCATTTATTCGGCAGCGTTATATAATGTGCTGTTAAGATCACTGACTGTGCACCCTCAGAGCGGCAAAATGCTTCTCCTTGTTACCCCCTGAATAAAGAAGGCACGCAGAGCTCTTCAGATGCTCCCCTCCTCCCGCTTTCGGTTCAGAGCCTTTAAAAATAAAATAAAAGAGGAAGTGGAGGGGCTGGTTTTTTTTGTTTCTATGCAGGGTTGTTTCATCAGCAGGTGTTTGTCTGGAGCCAGGTGAATTGCCCTGGGGTTGGAAGTGATGTGAGAGCCACATTGGGCCTTTGATCCCCAAAAATGTGGTGGCAGTTTTGGCTGCTTTTGTATTGGAGCAGTGTCCTGGTAAAGCACTCCCTGGGATTGGATCCAGCGGTACAGGCATTAAACCACGGGCTGCTGCTCCTGAAGGCAATAGGAAATTTAGGCAGCTAGAAATCTGTGGTTTGAAGGCTGCTATTTTTCCCTTGAATTATTATTCTCTTCCTTTTCTTCTCTTGAAGCCCAGAAATCAATGCTTTTCAAAGATCCCCAATGGATAGGTTTCTGAAGTGTTCTCTTTATTGTCTATTTTAGTGTTCCCCCCTCCACTCTCCCCCCATTTCTCCTGCTCTCTGACAAGAGTTTCTGGAGTGGTTGGAGCAGGGAGAACATTTTATCAGTGAGGGACATGAGGCAAAACCCCATGGTGCCTGTCCCAGAGTGGTTGTTGGGTGGGCTGTTCGCACCACCTGAGGCTGCATCTGGCCCTGAGATGGTGGGTGCTTTTGGGAATCTGGATGGACAGAGGACTTCAATTCAGTGGGCAGATGCAAAGCAGAACTCGGTTAGCCTTAGTCTTTTGGAGGAAAAGATTAATTTGGTCTTGCTTTCCCCACCCCAAACCATTTCATTCATTCTCTCTGAGTCTTCCTGGCAGAGCTTTCAGCTGTTTGGTGCTTTAGTAAGGCTGTAAAGATCAAATAATGTAAAAGAAACAGCATGTAAATTTCTTATATTGAGGGACTTGACCTTTCCTTCTCAGGGCTTCCAGGGGCCAGGACAGTGGCAGCTGGCTGAGGGTCCAGCTTTCCACCCCAATTCCACCAGCCCTCAGACTCTGCACTTTCATAGATCTCATTGTTTAAACTGCCAGAGTACAAAACTTGGATTTGAGCATAAAATACCTTATAGCTTGGACTTTTCTGAGGGAACTGTGCTTGAAACACACATAGGAGATATATTTATCTATCTATGTATAAATACATAGAGTTATTGCTGCTGAAGCAGGTTTATTGAACATCTCAGCATGTTTATCAGTGATGGATGAATGATTGATAATTTTCATACCCATTCCCCAAAATCCTACACCCAGTGTGTCAGGCAGCTCGGCCACGGTCAGAACCACACAGAGATCCCCTAACCAGACCAAATGCTTCTTTCATACCTATAAAAACCCGTGCTGTAAGATACATTAGCTGCAAACTCTTAACAGATGGGGCTGTAACAAGCTGTTACAGAGCATCTCCTCTGCGGTGGGGCTGCGCTGCTGAAATAGTGCCACGTGGCTGTCTGAGCCCTAACACAACTGAGACGAGCTGGAGGAGGAGGCTGTCATCTGTCTAGGTGTTGATGTCCTGCTCGTCACCGAGAGATCTAGTCAGGCAGCTGACCCCTCTGTTAAACTCACTCAGCTCCTCTGCATATTTACAGAGGCACCAACGCTGCGAGGGGAGTTTCCTCTTGTTAAACGTGTGCCTTTGGCGTCCCGAACATTTCACGAGTGATTTGGAGAGAGCACAGTGCAGGAGAGGTTTTCGGGCAGGCCAGGTGTATCTGTGGTACGTTAGAGCTGGTTCTGTGGAGGGTTTTTTCCCCCTCTCACCTCTTTAGGTGGTGGGGTCCCTCGGAGAGGGAATAAGACTTTACATGAGCAGTGACTGAGTTATCATGTTTTGCATGCACATATAGACCTGTGGTGTGGGGTGTGCACAGTTATGGGTGTGTGTATAAATATATCTATATATCTATCTATCTATATGCAGCAAAATGTATACAGACATATATAGGTGCCTTTGTATATCTGAATAATGAATAAATTTATTTAAATCCCTGTGGGTTCCTTCCAACTCAGCATGTTCTATGATTATGTGAAATTTAAGAGAGAAATCTCCCAGAAAAGGAAGCTCACCTACAACTTTTCAACTTGACAACATAACTGAAATAACAAACGTTAGAACTGCTTTTATACAGAGGTGACATATTTCATTAACCCTGTGCAACCCCTTGAAGCAATTCCCCTACTCTCCCTCTGACCTAGGAATGCACTCCCACCTACACTGTGTTGGAGAAGACAATAAATGTTTTTTCCTTATTTTTTTAGTATGTCTTGTCCTCAATCTTGGGTCGTTCCCCCCTGCCCCAAGCAGACTGGAGTTCTTCTGAAGCCTTGTAAATCACTGCTCCATAATCCCATAATGAAAAGCAGGATTACCTCCAGTGTAACACGTGCAGGACATGTCTTTGCATGGTGATCACACTGGGCTGGTTACCTGGACAGAGGTCTCAGCTGCCCTACACAGGAGGGGCACAGAGGCTTTCCCAGGTCCCTGCAGCACCTTCACCCCATGTGAGCTCCCTGTGTCCTGAAGCATTTCAGTCTAACATTTAATTAGGCAGCTTGCCCTCAAACTGCAGAAGGACCAGGAGAAAATTAAAATGCTGGCTAAAATCAGTTAACAAAAAAGATATTTTTTTTTTCCAACAAATCTATCCACAAGTCATCCTTGCATCATTCTTTAAAGGTGAAGATTTAATATTTAAAACTCAGCCCCAGCTGTTGGGTTTGGGTTCTGTTGTAAGAGTGAATTGAACTTGCTCTTCACTGCATTCAGAGCCAGTGCAGAAGCATCAGGCCCAGGAAATAAATGGGCCCCCTGTGCAACTTGTGAATAATTCAGGTGCCTCAAAATCACACAAGGGAATTTTATTTTTTTTTTAAATAACGCCTAATCAGCCCTTGGCACACAATGCCATGAGAGTTTAATGAGATTCCAAAAAGAGCCATCTCCAAACAGCTGCAGATTGAGCTCGTGTGTGTAAAATACATAATTTTGTGCCTGGGTATGTTTATGTGTATATACAAACACAAGAATGCAATAAAATAGTTGGGAAAAGTATTCTCATGAATGCTGTGAGAAAAAGGAGATTCAAATAAATTCACAACGACCCAGCTGATATGCCTTTTTAAAGTGATCTTCTGAATCTTCAAGATGTCCTTGTTTATTTTCTTTGATTGTGCTTTGATTTAAAATTCTAGGCTTATTAAATGCCATAAAAAGAAACATTTACATAATTTACAAGCTCTTTATATGAACATTTTAATAAAAGAACACACCTTTAAATCAAATCACAAAGGCATATGACATCTTTGAAGGAGAAACTTATATTCCCAAACACAATAAACATTCTTCTATTACTATGTTAATTTGGAAAACAGGTCATGGGAAATTAAATTGCTTAAAATAGGTCACCAATTATAACTCTGCATTCTATTAAAGCAAATGCATCTCTGAAATCTTTATTAGTTTATTTTAATTAAAGGCAGAAAAATATTCAGTGTAAAATTATTGCCATTTGTATGTTTTACATTGATACGGACACACATTTATTATGCAGTGTAAAATGCTGCACATCTTTTTCATTATGATGCTTGTATTGTTCTTAGTTACTTTACCCATAAAGAAAGTCTATAATAATGTTGTTTTAAACATAAAAGGAGGGGAGCCCAAATGAAGTAACAGTGCAAATTTAATTTGATCATTTATAAAAGGAAATGCAAAAGCAAACACTGCATATGAAAATAGTTACTGACCTCCTCAAAATTGTTATAGTGCTGGAAAGGCCTGAATTACATTTGTGTCCCATGTTTGTATGCAGTATTGCCGTTCATATTACCTTTCTAAATTAAGTACTTTGGGGTATATTCCCTGTTGATGTTCTCTCATAAATTCATTAATACCAATGGTAATTATTGCACAAGCCTATGGTGAGAGCTGGAATCTGCCCCACATGCCCTTATTTGCAAACACTGTTCCCAAGTCACAGTTAGAGCCTTGAACAGAGACTGAAGTGGTTATGAGTTGTGTGCCTCAATCTCCTGGGCTACACTGACGGCCCAGGTTTGGTGTGGGGCACACACACTTGGCCCTGCACAGGTTCTGTTAAGGCAGGCTGAGATATAATCTATTCTTCTAGGCTAAAAGAAGGTCCTAAAGTAGCTTTAGCATCACTAAATACCAGAACCATGTAAAGGAGAAGCTCAGCAGCAGTGTGAACGTGCACAGCCAAGATGGGAAGTTGCCTCTGTGCCTGTCCGGGCTTTGTCCCACCTCTTGTGCCACCAGAAATAAGGAATGTTAACTTTTCATGTATGTAAGAAGTGAAAATGTTAAACATGGGCAAACTGATAGGATGTCAGTAATGGTTTTTATTATGGAATACCAGGAGCACCTGTCTGGAGCTGCAGGAATCATGTTAAGGAACCATTCAAGAACATACCACAGCACTGCTTGAATCCACTCCATGTTCTTTCTCCTGTTGAACGTGCTTCCCCAGCCCAGCTGGAGAAGATCACTGTGGCTTCACAGAGCTGTATGGAAATGGTTTGCCCAGATGCCACAGAGGTGTTTAATGTTGTAACCTTTCCAAATCAGGATGGCAAGAGTCTTGAATGCTCCTAGTAATAAGCAAAGAGATATAAATGCCCTTTTACTTGTAAGCTGTTGGTTCAAATTCAGCCTCCTCTCGTGCTCACTGGTCTCTGGACCTGTGAGTCCTTTCCTTGCTTTCTGTGCTGTTTGTGAGCCCTTCTGCAAGGTCCCAGCCAGCTCGTGGGAGGGCAGGAGCTGGACATGGTCCTCTTTAAGGTAAGATCAAAACTGCACCTTCATCCTTCATCCTTCACTCAAATTCTTGGCTTCTACGAGAGGTTTTGTTGTTCAGTCTGTGCTGCAGACAGTTTTGCTGTTCAATCTTCTATGGAGACCTGCCAGGGCAAAGCAGAGCAGAGGAGTAGCTTTGGCTTCTTGCCAGTGGACTCACCTATAGATTTCTTGTGCAGAATTCTTTTTTTTTTTTTTTTTTCCTTCTCTTAGCTGCTCAAAGCACGTCCTTAAAAGAGGCTCAAGAGATCTTTAAGTCTAAACAATAAAAGACCTATTACTTACCTCAGAGACCAACAACAGCTCTCAAGGGTAAACCTGCATTAATTATGTATTTGAGCATTTGTATGTTATGCATTTAGACAGCACATGTGTTATTTACTGAAGGGCTGGTAATGGCTGGGAAGCGGTTGTGATGATCCAGGGTAAACAGGAATGTCTGAGGATTTGAGGTGAAGCAGAAACTGGGGATGGGGCACCAGGAATCTCTCCTCCCTCTCCTGGCTGAGTTGTGGCTGCTGTTGTTATTTTGCCAGCCTCAGGACCATGCAAACATGAATGGTGGTGACAGAAAGCCACATACTGTTGCTATTAAAGTCCTCAGATGGTTTTGTAGCCAGAATCTACCCTTTCAAACACAATAAGCTGTATTCAGTTTGGTGGCTGCAAAAGAAGGGAATGCTCGTTTATGTGTGAGCCCCTGGAAGATGAAGGGAGCTCTTGAGAATTCAGAGGTTTTCTTCCCTGTAACCAGGAATGTAGATTGCCTTTTTAAAGGCAAAATCCACTCAAAACATGTATAGTGCTCCCCTCTGAATGCAGTGCTGCCCCTCTGTAGGAACATCAGAATTTCACAAAGGAATACTCGATGTCTTCTTCAAGAGAGGAAGGAAAAGCAACCAGTGTTGAAAGCAATAGAAATTGAACATAAACATCAGCCTGGTGCCACCAGCTGTGCCACAAATCTGGATTCAGCAGAGACTCTCATGGAGAAACCATCCCTCTGCAAACCCAGGGGACCAGCTGCTGGGAATAACAGAATTGGGTTGGAAGGGACCTGGAAGAAAGGTGACTCTTGGTCAGTCCTTCCTCCCTCCCTTGCTTTTGCACTAAAAGGTGTTCCCAAAAGAGTTGCTTTCTTTCTGCATGACTGTGATTTTCATTTTCCCAATATTTATTCAAATGTAATGTTGTAAATATGAACCAGATGGTTTTATGAGGATAACTTTTATCAGTGACTATGTAGCTGTTATATCAGGTAGCAGGAAAATAAACAAGCAAATCTAAAAAAATTAAGATCCATCAAGTGCTTTTGTTGATTCTCTTATGGAATCAAATTTGCTGAAGCTTCATAAAAATGCATTATTACTTCTCTGAAATAGCATATTTGTGTTTCTTCCCACCTTTATTACAGATACAACTTAACAACTAAGTTACAATCATTATTGATCACATTTCTCTCTGTGGACTTTATACTCTTCCTACTGGTGCCAGTGGGTGTTTACAGGTTTTTTTGAGTTTTTACTCTGACACCTGAGGAATTTGCCCAGACATAAGAGGTCTTATATCACAAGGGTTGCTTCTATGATTTAAGCTTGCATGATTGGGTCCAAAGCTGGGATGTGTTCTTTAAAGTCCTAAATCAAAAAAATCTTTCCTTCAGAGAGGCACTGAAACATATATCAAAATGTCTCTACAACCATTGGGATTTAACTGTGCTTAAAAGTAAGAATCATCTCAAATATGGACAGATTTCAGTCTGTTCTTAAATGCTCCCCTGATCTGCAGTTTGGATCTGCTCAGTTTTATGCCAAACTTGTAAAAATTAATTTTGAACTATTTAACGACAAAATACAGTCAGACAAACACGTTCACCAAGTCTGCAGCCTCAATTTTAAATCTCTGCAGGAAGACTTGCGGGTTTTAGGTTGTTTTAACCTGAAGGGTATTGTTCTTGCATCTTAGTCTAGGTGCTTCAAAATGAAAAAGTTGAAATGATACAACTGTGCAAACAGCATTACTGTAATCTGCATAAAGATGGGTGCGGAAGAGCAGGGGTATTAGCAATTCATTAATATGCAATGAAGAGCTTATTTGCACTTTGTCTAAAAGTAACAGTAACTTCAGATTTTCTCTCATTTGCATAAATGATACAGCACAAGACTACACCACTCCAATAATAGTCCTTAATAGGATAATCATGCAAAGGTTTTATGTATAGGCTCCCGAACTGTCCATTTAGGCACATTTAAGTTAACACACAGTATACAATGAGGAGGACCACACTAAGGAATGTGCTAATTTACTGATTCCGGCTTCCCAGGCAGCATTTACAGGGGTCATTTTTCATGAACTACCCCAGTCACTTAAATCATAATATTTCATAATAAGCATCAAAGGCTACTGTACAGTGGGGATCATAAAAAGGCAACAAAGCTGCCCCGTGCTCATATTTGCCTTCAGCTTGGACCACTGCCTGGCTCGGGGAGCATCAGCCCTGGTTTTCAATCATGAGAATTTTAAACATATTTACAGCTTCTTAGCAGCAAAGCTCAACATATAATGGTGTCTACTAAACCTGCATTAATGACCAAAATGGTCTTCCCTAGAGGTGCACTTGCCCTCTAGAAGATAAATCCTCACCTCTAGTAGATAAACAGCTCCATCTTTGCTCACAACAAACCTGCTGCTGAGAGTTGCAGCACAGTTCTGGGAAAAGCAGCCTCTGAAAGCTGCTCCCCTGTGCTTCTCCAAAGAGATTTCTGTGGGTTTTTAACTTGTGCTCATAATCCTTCAGTGCCTTTTGGAATTGAACCTGCTGGGCTGCTGGGGCTGCCAGAACTGATCCCCTTCACCAAAATATTGAATCATTAAGTGTTTAAGCAAAACATGTTTAATTTTAATTTTAAACCTGTTCTTACACTGTTAGCTGACTTCACTTGGGGTTGCTAATTTGGTGAAAGCAGAGGCCACCCTTTTAAATGAGACCCTTTTAAATGAGACATTGGTAACTAAAGGAATCACAGGGATCTTTCCCAGTGCCCTTTCCCACGTGCATTTAAATGGTGACACTTGAAGGAGCCAGGCTGAAGGTGTTGCCTGTTGCAGATGCGAAGACAGTTGTGAAAAGCCTGTTCCAATAGTGTGGCAGCTCCATTGTCCCTCCTATCCTTCCCTTTCCTTGTCCAGAAATATTTCAGCTTCAGAGCTTGACCCTGAGCAATGATGGACACCCAGTAATGTCAGAGGCTTTGGAGCTGCTGATGGGCATGGTTACACCCTTCTACATAAGGTTTTTCTGTCAGAGAGGATTTTTACTGATACAAATCCATCGATTTCTGTGTGTCTGGCTGCTGAGTTTCATGTGAGAGCCTAATCAAGCCTGAATGTCTCTAACTTTCCTAATACCAGCAACCTCTCCGCAGATGAACTCTGCTCTGAAATATTCATTTTGGTGGCACATCTTAATTGCATAGCAATTATTTCTGAAGTTACTCTGAGAGCTTTGCTTTTGCTGCCGCTACATTTTCCATAGGCTCTTAGAGCATTCTTTAAATCAAATGGTGCTCAGATACCATGGTGATGGTTGACATTATTATGGGTCACCTCTTTCTTTTGGCCTCGGACAGCAATGGCTGACAATAGAAAAGCACATTTGCTGTTTCTGTGTCAGAGTTTGTGGGTGTTTTACAGTCCTCATGTGAGATGGTGGGTGCAGATTAAACTGTGGATTTTAAACCATAAAGCAGGGAGAACAGAAAAGTCATATGTGCAAATGCCATTAAGAGAGGCTCAGCTGATTTCTTGACACTGCCATCAGCATCCCTGACATCACGAATTCCAGTTACAGGGAAAACAGATTACGCTATTTTTGCAGGGGTGGAATAAGTATCTGCTGAGAAAGCAATGCGATTTTCTGCCTTGGCTTTGTGTGTGTGCAAGCACGTATGGGTGGGGAAGGGTTAGGTGTTCAAACCTTTTGCTTCCATAGCATAAACGTCTTGATTCAGTCTTGTAGAAAAAAACAGGGTCAGAAATTCAGCCTGCAAACATGATCTCACAGGGGTGTCTGTCAACTCATTTTTCAAAATAATATATGTATACGTATACACACACAAACACAGAGAGATGTTTCCCTTTGGACCCCAAGATTTTCATTACAACAGCCCTGGCCAAGCCCAGGAGATAAAACTGTAGAATGCTACAGTGTGGATGGATCTATAAACCGAAAAATCCTTATTAAAAAAAAAAAAAAAAAAAAATCTGAGTCAAAATTCTGATGATTTTATTTGACTGCGAATAGGGTTTGGAATTTGCAGCCTGAACCTTAGAGACCCCGAGCCTGAGAGCAACTGCTAAACTGGCTGCCCAGCAGCCAGTGACACTCCCGCACTGAATGTTTAAACACCCTCAAAACAGAATGAATTTTTCATCTATCACTTCAGCAAACAATCTGGCTCCTGTGTGCTGAGGGGATGAATAGCCACGCGTGTGGGATCTTAATGGAAAAAGACAGGAAAGCATGAAGTGATGCTTTCTAAAGCGCGTGCGAGGAGCCACCTCACTCGCCTTTCAGGAGTCACTTGTCAAGAACTGTGTTTTGCAACAGCACGACTTAATAAATTTTCCCTCTGCTGCCTTCTCTGGTGTTGTCTCCTGAGCCGACAAAGGGCTTTTTCTTGGCATAGTTTTAGGCTGTGGGGTTTTTCTGAGGGGAGGGTTGGAACCTCACACCTGGTTCTGAGAGGCCGTGACAATTTCTGCTGAGCTATCACCCCCCTGGCTTGTCTTTCGTGCAGTGCTGGAGGCTCTAATAGATCCCATAATCACACACTCTCCTGTCTGCAAGGCTGGAATGAAGGTGTCCAAAAGATGGACCATCTCCCAACTCCCTTCTGTTGCAGAAACACAGGCGAGAGGGAATATTTATAGAAACGAAAGCAGCTCTTTACAGTCCCCACCCCATTTCTCGCTTCCTTCTAATCTTTATTCTCCATGTTGGTGACTAAGTATCAGCTTGACTTACTATTTGTAGCACTCCAATTGCTTATAAAAATAGCAGTTTTCCTATTTATTCTTTTATTTTTTTTTCTATTTCCGTGTTATTTTTATGCTGTCACGGTTTTTAAATTTGTTTCCTCTTCAGAGCATGCCAAGTATTTAAAGAGAAACTGCTAGATCAATGTGACTCTTCAAGCCTGATTTGTTGCCCTGATTCAAAAATCCTACAAACACACACTGGTTTTTATTGCAGGAGATTTTGTCTTGGGATCAGTTATGGAGACTAAAAAGCAATGGAGCTTCTGATTGCTGATAATGCATTTAGAGGTAGGACTATTGTGCAATAATAAGAAAAAAAAAGAAGGAGAAGAAGAGGCAGGTATTCATGGAAAAAACCCATGTGGACTAGGATTGACAGAAAATGAGTTATTTGTACACAAAATTTTAGGGGACAAAAAACTTTAAAAACTTTATGCAAGAGTAATTCAGCTTTGCTTCAATTCACCCCACCTTTGCTCTTCAGGGGTTCTGAGAAAAACAAGGTCTTGGGATGAAAAATTTAGAAACTGAGATGCTGCGGATATTTTTCCAAAAGATTATTTCCTTTAGAAAAGCCCATATAGAAGAGATTGTAACCCCTTTAATTTCCGTGCCACCTCCCACTGAAGCAGATGTGTGGCTGATCCAGCCCCAGGCAGCAGTACCAGAGGTGAGAGTGCTGAAGTGCTGATTCTCTCACTCATGACGTCAAGGACAACAGCAGTTTTCATGGATTTATTGTGTAAAACAGTTCAAATATATAACTTTTTAATATTTTAATATTTCTTACTGAGTACAAAGAGGAGGAAGCAGAGACAGGAATCTCTGAGTGAAGCTGCAAGTCATGCCACTGGCTCAAAAAAAAAAAAAAGCATCTCTAAGACTCCAACCCGAAAAAATTCCAGATGTTTCGAGTTTCTTTTCTTTCCTTTGAGCCATTTTGCTTTGGGGTAGCTTTTGGAATAGTTTGTAAGGTCTAGGGAGCAACTTACCCTTTTTTAATAAAGCTGAGAGTCTCCCACAGCACATTTCCAAGAGCTGAAGTCTGTAGGGTATTGTGTAGTGATATTTTGCAAGAACATCTTGATCATCTTCAGAGTGCTTTGGCCTTACCTGTACTTTTTAAGTCTACATACACAGGTGCAGGAAGATGATCCCTCCATCATATTATAGTTGATTGCAAAATTGACCATGGAGAAGGCAAATAAAAGGGTTTTCAGGTGGAGTTGACATTGGCTGTGTTCTGCTTGTAAGTAGAGCAGGTCCACTCAGTGGAGACACCTTGTGCTGAAGTTTCTATTGTAGATGAAACTGCCCAGGGACAGAATTCCCACACCAGCAAGACTGGACTTTCTGGGAGCCCAGGGTAAGAGGAAATAGCAAGCCTTTAGTTCTATCCTCCTCCCCAAAGACCCACAAGTATTTAACAACATCTCAGTCCCTGGGACAACCTTAAACAACCCTGAAGCTTCCAAAGACAAGAATAGCTCAGAAACAACTTCTGTGTTTCCCTGAGAGTTTTGCTTTGGCAAGGACAGCACAAGCTCATGTAGTTGAAGGTGATGGAGAAGTAATCTCTGGAGAAGGTTCTTGGATTCAGTTCATGGGGGTTCAACCCCAGCTGATATCAACAGGACTTTGGTCCACTGAGGCCTCCCAAAGCCCAGTGAAGAATTTGCCCATTACAAAAATACTGTAGGACTGTGGTTTCATACCGACCTCCAGAGCAAAACCAAGTGAGAGAGGTGGGGCTGGAAGAAATACGTTGGTAAAGAGGGGATTTGAGCCCCAGAGAATGTGTGACTGGCAGTGCTGGTGGACACCAAAACAGCAACAGTGATTTATTTAATTACCAACAGCCTCTCTGGCTGCTCTACCTGATGTCTGTGGCTGCAAAGAGCTACTTGGAGCAGTAAAAGTTAATAACACGTGTGGCTGTGCAGGATGGGGTTGCTGGAGCAGCTTTTCTTGGGAAAGCTGGCTTTGATGCACATGTTTCTGACCTCACCATTTTAGTCTCAAGGTTTGGGAAACAATTAGTATATTAAAAGCACATGTGGCAAAAACGCGCCCAAAAACCCAAGCGTGAGGCATTTTAGTATTCCCCTTGTAATTTCATTTTTATGGTGTCACAAATGTAGGCTGAGAGCCTTTAATTGCAGGCAACGCACTGCAAAGCAAGGAGGGATATCCTTGGTATGTAATAGCTGGCCAGAATTAGGCAATAGCTTTGCCCCACCCGCAGCACCCTCGGTGATTTCCTACAGTACTCAGTACAGTCGTTGGTATGTGTGGTGCATTAGTTAAGTTAATTACAACAGCACAGAGATTCATTGCAAATTGTTCCTAGTTAAAACTGAAAATTCACTGGAACAAGGAGTGCTAATTATATTCCACTTGTTACTGCTGTGTCTAGTTAATATTCCAACAGCTGCTTTGGCAAGATAATGATGGCTCCAGCAGAAATTACTGAACAAATAGATTTTTAAATCAGTAACAACATATTTACCAGGGTTTTTTTTCCCCTCTTCATACACAAAGTTAAGCCCTGCCAGAGTTGAGCATTCATATTCACTGAAAAGTAGAGATAAAAAAAATCAACATTGCCATTATTGTGTTAATTTGGCACAATTAAAAAAAAAAAGCTAAGTTAAAAAATTATTGATAAATAAATGTTTCTAAATTCTTATAGGGATATAATGCTCTTCTCAGGGTCACAAAACCCAGTGTTGCATTTTAGTTGACCATACTCAGTTAATTGCCCAGCACTGCTAAAGACAGGATCAGAAACAGATCTTGCTCTTCCTCACAGCCTGAGTAATGAAGTTAAATGCTTGTGAGACCTTGTGAGGCAGAGAAACCCTTCCATTAAAGCTGCTGTGCTGGAGGCAGGAGCTGCCTGCTCTGCTGGGGAGGAGCAGCCGAGGTTCTTTGGGCTTTGCTTTGTGCACAAACATCTTAACCCACAGCCCACGTGGCACGGGGACACCCTCTTAGGCAAAAGTTTCAGCTTGCATCTACCACTGCGGCACTTGTGACCTGAAACAAATCACTTCTGTGTCTGAGGCAGGGTTTCAGGGCTGTTGGGTGTTGGCATCTCTGCCTGCACAGGAGCTCAGAGCCTCCTGCCACAGGACTTGGAGCCTGTCCCTGTGCTGCAGCCCGGACTGGCACTGCACCCACACAGTGATGCACAGCTGTGTTCAGCAGGACACGTGCACACCACCACCCAGCTTCTCTGCCTGCTCATACCCAGCACAGCTCACCTCGAAACTTTCCAGGGTTTTATCAGTGGGAAAGTGCCTACCTTACAAAGGCGCCACCACCTCTGTCCTGCCCTCTGAGCACCTGAGGCCCAGCAAGGTGGAGAGAACCACCTAACCTTGCCCTGAGGCATCACCTAACCAAGGGGAGAGCTCGGGTATTATCCCTCCTCCCACCTTGTGCACTTGTCCCTGCGTGTATGAAAAGATGCAGGACATTTTTAATGAGTCGTGAACAAGAAGTTCAGCTGGTGCTGAATGTTTAAAATCAGAGGCAAAACAAACATGCTCGAGTGTCTGGGGTTCTTTTTAATGGATAACACAGCTTCTGGTTTATTATTACTGCTATTACAGTTTGCAGCTGCAAAATGATCTGAAATTTCAATAGCAGCGTGCCTCTTCATGCTGCTACAAGAATGTATATGCTCCGTCGTATAAATCGACATGCACCTCTCATCCAACCAGGCTGGAGCTCCGGATCACACCATTTTATCATTCATCTCCCAAAAAGGGGAAGAGATACACTTTAACACCTCAGCTGACGAGGGGGAATGTTTAGCAGTGCTACCACTGTGAGAGCCGCTCCTTTCCGAGGGAGAGCGTGCAGCAGGGCTGCCTGGCTGGAATTGCTTCCATTTTCAATTAGAGAGAGGATTTTCTTCCCACTTAGTCATAACACCAGGATGTGTTAAATAAATTCACTCTGGGTTGTTCCTTGTCTGGCAAAAAATAATTTGTGAATCAAGGTGGGGGAAAAAAAATCTAGTTAGCAGCAATTGAACATACAAAGTGGGGTGACCAGTAACTCTCTGCTGCTGAGCCAACATTGATATATGTCCTGTGGTGTCTTATGGGAGGTTTCTAATTGCAATATGAGTTTTGCGTGGTAACCTACTGGGAGAAGGGGAGATGCAATTGCTTATCAGTTTATCATTACAACCTTTTATTAAGGTTGTTTTTAATTAAAATGGAGCAACAAATGTACACTCTTATCCCTATAAGCAATCTTATCTAGTGTGACTGCTGCTATATTAGTGAACTAAATCCTCCTGATTACATTGGATGTGATCTTATGAAGTATGACAGCTTTACATATTAATAATAGGAACTGTCTGAATAGGCTGTCTCATGACCCTCTTCTCTGTGGCTCTCCACCAGCACAGTTTTAATCTATTTATCTCAGTCCTTTCCCAAGATAAGCTGTCATGCTCTCACGAAAGTGCAGTTGCCCCCATTTCACAGCTGGGGAGTGGAAGCACGGAGTCCTGGGAAAGACCTGGGACCAAATCCCCAACTGCAGTGCTTTCACCCTTGGTCCCAGGAGATCCAGCTCAATCCCTCCCTTCTATAAAGGTGTGGAACAGTAGGAGCCTATTTTATTCTCCTCATGTAAAACTGAATCTCCTGGTGCTTCTGGCATCAAATTTCTACTTGCATGAGATGAGCAACTGCCTTTGTTTAGTCCCTTCTGCAGCACCAGGAGCAAGTGGGCTGTTCCTGGTGACTCGGCTGTGCAAAGGGACACCTAAAATGAGTGTGTAGGTGGCTGTGTGGGTCCAGGTATGCAACAGCTGAGATGACAAAATGGGAATAAAATAATGGGACTAAAGAGGTATATTATATACCCAAATTTACCATTACAAATATGGGGTTTGTATTATGTAGCTACAGGCTCTTTATTGAACTTTTACATGGGCAGATAGGGATAGGACAAGGGTGAATGATTTTAAACTAAAAGAGGAGAGATTTATATTGGATATCAGGAAGAAATTCTTCCTTGTGAGGGTGGGGAGGCCCTGGCACAGGTTGCTCAGAGAATTTGTGGCTGCCCCATCCCTGGAAGTGTTCAAGGCCAGGTTGGACTGAGCTTGGAGCAACCTGGGCTAGTGGAAAGTGTCCCTGCCCATGGCAGAGGGTTGGAACAACGTGGTCTTTAAGGCCCCTTCCAACACAAACCATTCTGTGATTCTGTGATTCTATGAACCATTTTTGACTAACACTGCTCTGACTGAGAAGAAAATGAAGCTCTGTGGCATAATGAGACTGATAAAAGATGGAGAGGGCTTTATTTACTACCTCATTTGCTTTCCTGCCTTCCTTCACTCTGAATTAGGATTCCCTTTAGGCCAAGGGTAACTGGAGGTGCTCTGCAGCCACTCAACTGCTATAAATCCATGCAACTCCATGGAAGTTGTGGAGCTGTAAGACCCACTCACTTCTACCTCGGCTTTACAGCAAAAAGCACATACTGCCCTACAGTTTCGAGTTAGTGGCCCAAATTCTGCTGCCTGCAGCACCAGTGCAGCATCCTGAAACTAGTGGAGCTGTTCCAGGTCTGCAGCAGTGTGGGATGGGGCTGTGTAATCCCACAGAGCTGGCTCTTCACATCTGTGCCTTTTATGACAAGCCAGCAGAATCCCTCCAGAGCCACTGGGTTTTTATGGTAGACAGGAAAATCAAAGCACTCTCAGTGGGTTAAATTTTAGGAAATCCAGAGATACAAATGAATGGAAAGGAGGCTTGGGATGTGTGATGCAGTTTAACTGTCATCGTGCCCTCAAATCAGAAATGCGGCTGGAAGAGATCTCTGACATCCTGGAGACCAACATCAAGCCAAAGAGAGTACCAGGCACTTACTGCTTCAGTGGTTGTGTCTAAATCAGAGTCTGGATGTCTCTTCCCACTCACAACTCCACATTATTGTATTGCAGCATTGTTCCATTAACGCTCTATTTCTGTCTCGTAGAAAGTTTGGGGGAGGTTGTGCTTTTTTAACACTTTCAGGTAATGGTACCTTGCTTTATAATCATAGAATCATAGAAGAATCAAGGTTGGAAGAGACCTTTAAGATCATCCAGTCCACCAGCACTGCCACTGTAACCACAAAACCACTAAACCATTTCACCCAGTGGCAGATCCAGATGCCTCTTAAACACCTCCAGGGATGGTGTCCCTTCACTGCATTTTAGAAAGACAGATCATTACTATTTTGACATTAATTCCATTTTGTTTTTTAAAACTTCACCTCCTTAACAGGAGTAACCTGCTTTAACTAATATTCTATTAGTCACAAGTAACTAAAACAAATAGCCTTATTTCCCTAGGAATTCCCTGGTTGTTACAATGACACTCCACACATTTATATAACTTTTATGATTCCTTTCAACTGGTCTTTGTAGGCTGCAACAGCTGAGCAGTGAGGTTTGCTTTCTGTGCAAGGAGAAAAGATGCATGAGGAAATGTGCCAGACAATCCAGAGGAGAAAAAATAAATCTATTCTCCTGGGAAGCTGGAAACACTGATGCCCAGTGGCTCATCCAGGTCTTGGTGGGAGGATTTGGTTGGTGCAACCTGACCATGGTTTTTTTAACCTACTCAAACCAATGATGTATCTGACAAGTTCCTGAAAACTTGGACATCTGGAAAGTGTAGCTAGTAATCAATATACGCTTCTAGAAATAATCCAGTTGTGGAAAAGTGGGTGCCAAATAAATCTGACAGTAAATCTTCTGTACTCTGATTTGAAAATATATGTCTACCCATATGGATAGGGGTAGGTCATTATAAATAATCAAGTTCAAATAGATGTTTTTAACACTTGGTATTAGTTGATTCAGAACTGAGGCTGTTTCCTTCCATGACACCTCCTCTGCTTTAACAAACAACCACTAGACAATTAATCTAAAGGGCCTCAGATGCCCTGGCCAAACCGCTGGCGTGAGTAATGGTTATGGCCCCACGTAATACACAAGGATCATAAACAGTTAATCTTCGCCAAAAGGGAGAGTGAAATATTGTTTGATATCATTTTTAATAAAGAGAATAAATTAGGCTTTAAATATCATAACGCATCTTTAAACGCTGGTTACAGCTCCTGCACGCGGGGTGAATTAGCAACTGAATGAGCGTGTCAGGGGTTATCGGCTGAATTATTACCTCCCAGTCCACTTTGCATTATGCTGACCATTGTGTCCATGGTAGCTTGCAAGCTGGCCACCTGCTTACGATGGCTGTGCAGATAACCAGCTTTGTCTGATGAATTAAAATGGTGGCTTTAATCTTGCCGTTAATTCCTGATTCCGCAAGTAACGTCGGCCCCGTGAGGGAGGAGCGCATTGGCTGCTCCTGTTTACGTGTTTATATTTTAGGTTTTGGTGGTGCCCAATCTCCCTGCCATGGCAAATTTAACTCTTCAGGTCTCTGGCCTGGAAATGCTATAGTTGTGGTGGATTATTATTCCCCATAAATCCAGTGTTGTCAAACAAAAAAGGAAGGGGTTAAAAAGAAATTCAGTGCACACGTCCCTTCCCTCTGGCTGTGCATCAGATTGAATTCTAAGAAAGATTGATGGTGGGCTTTAAAATTAATTGCAAGTACAATTGTTATTATTAATACACATGAATCTAATAATACTATGCAAGTGTTAGGAATAACTGTGCCATGAGAAGGTAAATCAGATGTAAATTCCAGGTTTGGTGCTGTTTATCCAGCAATGCCCACTTTTGTTATAGTGCTGCCTTCAGGAACATGAAATAGTCTTCAGAACCATTGATGCAATGAGGCTGATTATGTTGGGGTTTTAGGCAATCCATGAGAAACAACTCCTAGTGGTCCCCACAGCAGCAGTTGTGGAAAGCGATGCTGTCACTCCTTGCACGAGGCTGTGATTTGTCATACTCTGATCTATCCTACTGCTTTAGGATCTTCATAGACCCAGTGAGCAAACTGCCAGCACTGCCACAGGCGTGCAGTGCCTTGGTTTCCCTCTTTATACATCAGAGAGTACTTAATGATCTCACCTGGAAGATCAGAGGCCCATGAGCCGTATGCGAACAAACGTATATCTCAAACTAATTTGAAAACCAGCAAGATACTTCTCCCCTTCTTTTCTAAGCAGAGGGACAAACACTACTTGCAGACAGGCTGATGTACATCCAGAACATCCCTGTGGAAGCTGTTGGTAGTGTGATTCATTGGCATGACCATGTACAACGCACAGTACCATACAGAGCCCCAGAGTGGCTGAACCACCTCTGGATTCGGGAGCATTCCTGTCGTGCCCAAGCAGCATCTCTCAGTGTGAACACAACCATGCTGCTGCTGGGACTCAGGCTTGTGCTTCTGCACATCACCACTCTGTCCTGGTCACATACAAGACAGGGATCCCCTCACTTTCTCCAAATCCAGCATCCTCCCTTACATATCCTCTGAGAAAAAGCCCATGAGTGAGGGGTGACTCCACCATCATCCCAGTTGTACTGGCACTGAAGGCAAATCAGTTCCTGTATTTCTAATTCCTGCTGTTCACATGCCTTATTAATTATACCACCTAAAGTATATTTCCAGAAATATACATATTTCTCTTTGGAGAAGAATCCTACATTTTGCTCTCTATGGTTAAAAGAGGGGCAGAACTTGAGAAGATCAGGAAAAAAATAGAACCAGAACAGTTTTCTTTGTTGAGAATTATTTGATTTTTTTATTTTTGAGGGGGAGGGAGGAAATCCTAAACTTTGCATTTCAATGGATTTTTTTATTATTATAAATCCATCTGTGCTCACACACACACACAAGTCTTTTCTGTTCTGTGCAAGGCACAATTTAAGGCATCTTTCAGAAATAAAAGGCAGAACAAATGTTATTGTTATTCCCAATATACAGATGTTTATTCTTATCTTCCCCCCCCCCCTTCCTTTCTTTATTTTTATTACTGTCTTCTTGGTGACATCATAAGTAGGACTTGTCTCTTTATCGTCTTGCAAAGACTTTTGTTTGCTGGGACAGGAGCCTATTATGTCGTCACACGCTGGAACAGTAATAATCTCCCCCCTCACTTGGAAGTCTTCATAGAAGACAATGAAAGAAACCATATTGTTTTCTGCTGGCACTAAATAAAGGAAGCAAGGGAATCTGAAGGGGGGAAAATTACCCAAGAGAAGCAGTCGCTCTGGCATTTTGCTTTCTAAATTAATGTTTGGGGTAAAGAGAGAGAGGGTTTCCACACTTAACAGACAAGGAAGGACATCTTAATTACTAGGTCAGACACCAGGCTGAGTGGCACGTCAGGTGAGAGGACCTGATCCTGGAAGGAGCTGGGCACACTTGGGGAATGATCTTTCTCCCTTACCTTGCTGTATCCAGCTGCTACGGTTTGCCTTCAGCACAAGGTGACATTTTGTAGTCTGAGTTTGTGCTGCCCCAAATATCCAGGTGCTGAAGCACTTGAACTGCTCCAGTGCTGGCCCATCCTCTCTAGCTGTGCTGTACCTCCTTGCAGCTGGATGAGTGGGCTTTCAGGCATGTGGAGGTTCCTCTTGTCGCTGTGCAAATCCTTTCCTGGAGCAACAGAGTTGGCACAACCTTGCCCTTTGCTTTTCTCTCTAGAGCCAGTATCCAAGGGAACATCTGAAATAGAGTTTGCCTGTTCCTTTCTCAGGGTCACAGACACATACTTTCACCAGAATCTAATTTTATTTTTATTACAGGACCTAAACATTCTCTCCAGGTTCTGGGATGTTCTCCTTTGTGACTTTCCTTGAAGCATTAAGGGAAGGTTCAAACCTCCAGGGTAGGAACAAGCCCCATAAGATGTACCAGCTCCAAAGGGCAATGTCCACCTAGACTTATTACCCTACAAAGGAGATGCATGTGTAAGTTATGATGATGAGCATCTGGGTATCTTCTAGCCTGCTCCACCTTCTCCTCTTTCCCTTTGGTTAGGCAGAGATGATTTCTTTAGAAAACAGGGTGATGCAGCAGAAGGAGAAGATTTTGAATAGGCAGGGTTTTGCCTTCATGTGGGCAAATAGACCAGAACTACTGAAACAAAAGCAATTCTTCTTTTTCTTTTTTTTTTTTCTCCTCTTCCTCTATATATTGGGAGACAAGCAGCTAATCCCCTTACTTACTGTAACATTGTGCAGCAAAGAAGGCAATATAATAATATCATATGGGAATTCAGTGTTCTTCACACCCCGGCTGCCTCTTTGGGAGTTGCCGTGTCTAATGTGTTATCCCTTTTTATCTCTGATTTTCAGACATATTGAAGTGCTTGAAAGGAAAGATAATGCATACAAAATAAATGTACATTAAACTAATACAATGGCACAAGAGTGAGCCTTGTATCTCGTTTAATTAAATAAAAGCCAGAGGAAGAAAATTGCTTGTATGGGGCCAAAGTTTCTAGGATAGGCTTTGCTCCAGCTGGAGAGACCTTGTCGTGGGTCGGGCACCAGCTGGGAAGGAGAGAGATCTGTTCTCTCTTTCTGTTCCTGCCATCGACCTGCTCTATGACCTTACCTCTCCTCTTTGTTTTCTCTCTACAGCTAAAAATATCAGCTCAACTGAAAAGCAGCTTTTGCTTCTTTTTCTTTTGGAGCATGGTTGGGCCATTGGACCTCAAAGCTCTCTGCTTCCATATAAATGAAATTTCCTTGTTTCCCCAAGTCTGGGGCTGTTGCATGGGGCAAACTGACAGTGCTGGTGTTCTCCTCAGTCACAGAGTGGTGCCAGCCCCTTCACTGCCAGCCTGGTTCAAAAGGGAGACCTGTCCATGGCCTACAGACCCCAGAGCATTATTTATTTTATTTTTAAATCCAATGAATCGCTCATATGTGTAGATTGTATTGAAAGTATCCTGCTAGACAGCCCTATCAGCACTGAAACTCATCCCTCTAAGAAAAGTGATCCCAGAGTCATTTTTAAGGTGCAGTCTCAAGTGAGGTAGCACCCTGTCCATGAGCAGATTAAGATTTTCCATTCAGGTAAATATTTTCCAGTAAGATTGCTGTGTCTATTCCTGTATCAAATATGGTTTTCATGAATAACTCTTAGAAAAAAACACCTTAGGAAGGTAATCTCTTCTGAACTTAACTCTGCTGAGGCTGTGACCATGAGCAGATGGAAACCTTACAACTCAGAGCATGTTGTGTGGTTTGAATAGAGTCAGAGTGCATAGTGCTGGCTGGGAGAAGATGGTCACAGATGCTTATCCAGAAGCAAAGCTGAATGGAATGAGGCCTCACCCTTTATTAATGAATTGCATTCCTCCTCTCCCTCCCCTCCTCCCCAACAAGCAACATTTTTCATCCTCTTCATGCCTCCAGCCTGCATTCTGAACACCTTTCTCAAGGGACTGGCTTTCACTTGCAGCACTGGGCAGCTATCTCTCTCCTGTGGTGCCACTGCTTCAGCCTGGTCCCTACCCCAGTGTTCAGAAATTCTGCTTCTCCTGGCAGTGCTATGGGAAAGGCACTATTCCTTCAAATGCAGAAAAGACAGAAATCCTTGTGCCATTTCAGTAAAGCCCTCCCTGAGAAGGCACAGCAGGAATGTCCTGCTCTGCCATGTCAGAAGCTGAAAAGTTGTCGAAGAAGTGATAAACCCCACACAGGGAGAAAAAGGCATTCTGAGATAAGAGAATTTGGTCACAAAGCCCAGTGATATCAAACTATGGATGCTTTAGTAATCTGTGAGCGGTGTGTTCACCAGGTGTCTCTGTGTACATGCCACAGGTTTGCCCCTTCAGCATGTAAAGCCCACTCATTGCTTTGTACCTGCCCACACATCACAACTGCTGACAGCAGAAGTGACCCAAATCACTCTTAAAACAAGACCTTTATGGTTGGTGGAACAAGTACAAAAGTAATTCATTGACTTTTGGACATATTTCATTTTAAAAGAAGTCTGCATACCCTGTCTGAACACTGCCAGGTCTTGTTAATTCTCTGCAGTATCCATACAGGTTTGCAGCTTCAGGCATTTGTGTTCTAGGTCAGACCTGCAGAGCAGTCTAGCTCCAGAGCTGGTGCATTTATAATAATCTGATTTTTTTCAGAGGAATTCCTGGCATCCAACACAATCCTAGTGAAGTGCCCACTGTGTAACCAGCACCCAGCCTGCTGAGTGCTGCTGGAAAGCTGGACCTGCTGACACACACCACATTTATTTGAACACCTGGTGGTCTGATGACTCTCAATTTTCATAAAGACTTTCTGGCATTCCATCAGTGTCCTCACCCATTTTGGTTTTTCAGTTTACAAACCATGCATCTCCTTTACAAACCATCCAAACTCCTTCTGTTTGTAAAACCTGCCCCTCAGAGAGAAGTTCTTATAGACAAGAAGGTCCTGGGTCAAAACACCTTGAAATGCTATATGTTTGCCAGACAGAAAGTTAAAAGGTATTTTGGATTCTGAATAGATAGCAGGTGCTTTACTGGGCCTTTGCAGAAAGTGTTGTATTTAGTTTGACTGAGGTTTGAGATATATTTGTCTTTTTTGAAGTGGTTCAGTCACTCGTTTCTGTCAACTACCAACTGTGTCCTTAATTCCACTGAAGTAGAAAAGATGTTGCTAAGATCAGCTTTTGGTCTGTATCATTAAAGCTTTTTTAAAAGCAATTAAATTGCACACTATTGTGCAAAAAGGTGTAGAGCAGAAATCACCCTGTAGTGTTGTCGAGGCAGAATGATTAATGAGTACCGTTTCCTTCCCTCTGCCTCTTTAAAGTGGTGCTGCCTTTTGAAAGGGTGGGTTTTAGGCTGAAAAAAAAAAAAATGTTGTTGAAGGTCTCAGTGCTGGCAGTGGTATTAGCATCTTGTTAAATTGCCAAAAATGTTTCAGCCAGGCTCTCCTTTTTAATTGTTTTCTGGCCAGCAGAGACCTGAGTGTGAGGTGCAAGGTTTATGCCTGTTGGGTGGTGGACGTGTGGGGAGATGCAAATCTGCAAATCCCACCTAGGAGATGCCACTTCCCTCCCCTGTCACCAGATATTATACCCAGATCTCACTGGAGTCACCAGAAGGTTGACATGAGGGTAAGACCAGATGCTTTGCAGACCTCGTGCCTCTTTTCTCCTCAGATATGGAATTTCTTAGTGAAATTTAGCTCATATGAGCAAACTATGCATGTTAAAATATTGGCGAAGATAAATCATAGATCAGGGAGACCACAATTTCCCAAGCTCACTTAAAACTTGCTGCCTTGAGTTCTCTAGTTTTGCCTTAGAAACCAAAACTCACTTTTCTTGCAAGCTCCATATTCCATTCTCACGTTCAGATCAGTGGGTAAGTCCAGATCCGAGCCCAAATAAATAATCTCTGTTCTTGTAGATTTGATCCAGTGGAGACTGTGACATTTAACTTTTCCTTATGGTAACTAAGGAGACTCCCACAAGCTGATGTCCTACCAACTGCCTTTTGTGCTCGCACAGAGACAGCCTTGGCTCTGGGATAAGAACATTCCACCCTCGTCTTCAACTTCAGAGCCAGCTTGGGTGGCTTTCAGGGCAGCGCGTGGTTTCCAGATGCGTCTGTTCTAATCTGAACAGTGAGTAGGGACTGACATTTGTTTTTAAATTGGGTGTTTGTAGAAAAGAAGAGCAGAAAAATCGCTGTCCAGATCTAGCTCTGGAGAAGAGCTGCAACCTCCTTGTACCTCAGATCAATCCCACCTGGAAGCAGCGGTGTTTTTCTGCTCCCGCTTCTTTTCAGGAAGCCAATTTGTGGGTAAATTATGCACTGGGATCAGGACATAACCCTTGGCTACTGTTTCTGACATTTATCCTCTCCCAGATCAAGTGATGCTACGTGAAGACATTAACTTTCCCCAGCTGTCTATTACCAGTCCCGGGGGTAGGAGTGATGGTATGTGCACTCCCTAATCCACTTTGGGCAGAATCAGCCAGGTTAGTTTAGACCTTCAGTGACTGCAGGTAGGAGATGGATGACCTTATGGAGCTGATTAGGGAGCACTTGCAGGCTCCAGGCTGTTGGCATTAAGGAAGGAAAAGCTGGAGGCTTGTAAAGTCTTCCATCAGTTCTGCAGTTTGCAGAGAAATGTCTTTTTATGCTCTTAACTTACACTCTCATCTACTTGGGAAACTTTCTTCCTTGAGGACAAGGTGGCACATGGAGCCTGGTGCTGACTTGGTGATCACTGTGATAGCCAACATCTGTAAACTGGGGAATGGGGAAAACTCCCAGCAGCGAGAGCTTCTCAGAATCATTTTACCTTCTCTCTCTTTTGATTTTGTTCTCTAAATTAGAGATGTATCTCAAGGGCGGTCTCTGAAATAGCCGTGAGGATGAAGCTTTTTGTATGTGAAGCATAGAAGGAACTATCAGGAGAAGGGTATCAGGGATTAAAGTCGTGTTAATGACAGATATTTCACTGTGGATGGTGGTGGGTAAAAAAGCTATTCATGGGAGAGCAAGGAAACACAAAGTATCTAACTATTAGTGAAAGATCAAAGGAAAACCAAAAGCTTTAGAGAGGAAAATCTGTGTCTAGAAATGATGTGTGGACCTGTGGATGAAGGCTGGCCTCCAGAGGTAAATGTGCAGGAGATGATGGGGATCATCAAAACCTGGGGAGAGATATCAAAAAAGATGGGAGAAAGCACTGCCAGTTAATGGTAGAGATTCATGGGTCTGTTATGAAACGCATTGACCTTATGAACCCCCTTTCTCTTTTCCCAGCACCTCCTTTGCCCTTCCCCTCAATGTCCTTTCGTTGTTAAAAATGCGTGTTCCTGTCCTCAATTTCATATATGGGAACACAGTGACAATCAGTCCCATTAGTCTCTGGAGCCCTGAAGGCATGGGCTGAAGGTCTGAACAGTAAGCAGAGAGTGCTTGTCTGTCCTTTGTCCAGACCACAGCCACCACTGCAATCCTAGACACACACAGTCCTCGAGCAGCAGCTCTGCCCTGGATTTCCTCAGGCTCTTGCTTAGTTTCTGGCCATAAAGAAGGTAAAAAACCCACCCTGAAATACATCCCAGTGTGGGAGATTCATGGAACAGTGGAGGGATGCCAGCCCAGGAGCTGTTATCCCCTGCCCACCTCTCCATTTGAGGATGCCTTTCCCAAATGTCAGAGTGGTTGACAGTCCTGAAGAATAAGGGGCAGAGGAGGTGTTTCCTGTCAGAAAAAGGCAGAACAGAAAAATATGAGAACAATTTCATAATGGCAAGAAGTAGGAGGAAGGCAGGAATAAGGAGAGGCCTAGGATCTCCCAGAGACCCAGGAAAGCACAGCAGAAAATTCTCCTCCAGCTGCCTCCCTTCAGGCAGGTAAAATATAGGGAATCTCCTATTACAACACGTGGTTTTGAATTGCCTGTTGAGTAAACTGTGGTTTTCCATCAGCATTACTCTACTGGTAGCTATCACTCATAACACAAATATACAAAATAAATTAATTAAAAAAAAAAACCCTCATAATGATTTTTCCCTGCTTAAGTTTTCAATTACATCAGCTATCTCATACTCATTAGAAAGACATGAGCCCATATTCATTAAATGCAAAACTAACTTTCCAACAGCAAAAAGGCTTGGGTGAAGAGGGTAATGATTTAATTTTCTTCATTTCAGAGAATTACATCTCTTATCCTGGGGCAATACGTCTGTAAATGCAGACTAAGTGCTGTTTCAGTCTCAGTTTCAATTCCTAATTTGGTGAAGCTACTTGGTAGGAAAGCCTGAGAAAGGTCTAGGCAACCATTTTGCCTTTTAAATTCCACCAAAGCAAACTAAATGTGAAAATTTTGGATGAATCCAGACGATATTCTAAAATATTATCCATTTTCAAAAATGTATTTGCCTACATTCACCCATATTTATCCCTACAAATAGTAGCCTAGGTTTGTAAAAAACTCTTCTCTGCCTGAAAATTCATAGAGATATCTCCTTCAACATTCAGAACTTGTGACATGTAGCTGCTGTTAAAGACATTCAAGAGCTTTTAAAAATCACAGTATGAGCATGTGTACCCTCGAGTGCCCAGATATTTTTTTAAATTGCAGTAAAAATCCATTTCTGAGTGTGTGGATGTGGTTAGTCACTGTCTGTTGGAGAGGAAAGGACTTCTGCTGCAAGCAAAACTTTTAAAACTGTAACAAGGATTGCTTGAACTTGCTTGAACTTGCCTAAGTACATCAGGTATTTAATTCTCTTGGGTTTTTCAGTGTAAACTACATTTAGATCTGTGAGACTTTAAAAAAAAAAAATCTCATGTTGGATGCAAAATGTAGCAATGAATTTCAGATATGTATCTATCTTTATGGAAAAACAGCAATTCAAACCAAAACAACATTTGCTGTGTGCTTGATATTTTGTCCAGTACATGGGAGCAAATGTGAGCTGCTTCTCCACTGCATCCCTGTGTGAGGCATCTTGGCTGGAGCAAACAGGGAGGGTGTTTTTCAGTTCCAGTGGAGTCACTCTGAGGTGACCGAGGTGAAAGTGCTCATCCAGTGCACCAAGGAGAAATGTCAAAAGCATCTGCTCATTTTGCCTTTGATAAATCTTGCCCCAAGTCTCGAGCATGAATCCCTGTCTTCTGGATGTCAGTGGAGCCAAGTCCCTCAGACCTGACGTGAGAAATTATTTTAAAAGAAAAAACAAAGAAACAAATTTCATAAATGCACATCTCTAATAACTCAAATGTGTTATAAAACCGATTTGCTGTTTGACTAAAAAAAACAAAAAAAACCCAAAAACAAACAAAAAGAAACAAACAAAACACCACAAAAACAAACAAACAAAACCAAACCAAACCAAAAACAAACAAAACCAAAAAAACCAAAACAAAACACAAAAAAAAAAAAAAAAAGAGTTAATTGCTAAAAAGTGCACTTCATTACACACAGCATTTTTTATCATCATGGACATTCAAGGTATAGAAAAGTACTTCTGGGACCACTGGCCTGACCTGTTTGACTCCTGCATTGTGGTCACATAGGAGGACTGAACAATTGTGCACCTAGAAAATATGGTTTTATCAGTAACCACTGATAAAACAGATGCAGGATACACTCACAAAGTGTTGGCCATGCCCCAGAGTCCCAGAATTTATTACCTACATGAAATGTGTGCCTCTCCTGTATTTAGTCATGACACATCTTTGGTGTTTAATCATGAGATAACTTTGGTGTTTAGTCAGGAGATATTTTTGATAAGTCAAAACCAGAGGAGATAGATTAGTTGCTTATTGGATAACCCTGTTTTTTTAACACTACTTACACCCATACACATCTTCAGCACATTTTCTAGAAACTGTGGTGAAAATGTTCCCAGTTTATAAAAGGCCTCTGAAGCAGTGCTGGACATGCCTTGGCTCAGCTGTGTGCAGTCCTTCAAAACCCCCTGAGCGTCTTCCCTCCTTGTGTGTCCTCAGAGTTAAAGCCCTGACCTTTCTATTTGTCTATTGCTTACTACAGCTGGCCAAGTTGCTGGTAAAATCCAGAATTTCCAAAATTCTTGCTGGTTTTAGATATGTTTCCATTTATTTCTTCAAATACATGCATGATTTTTCATAACATAGTTCAGAAGGTTTGCTGATTTTTTATAGACTGAATCAAATCATGAGCTCAAATTAAAAGTTTTAATGGAAATACCACAATTGTTTCAGTGAGAAAAATGTGGCCAGTGCTGAAAAGCCGTTTGTGTTCAAACAAAAAATCTTTCCTTAGAGCAGCTCCTCAGATCAGGCTCTTCCCACCTGACCTCTCCCTGCAGCTCTCCAATTTTTTTCCATTCCCTGTCCAAACTAATGAAACAGCTGCATTTTTATCAACTGCTCTTTCCACCTCAGAAACGGCTGCATTTCACTGGAGGGAAAAGCAATTTTTATACACAGTGCCACCGACAGAGCCTTGTGATGGGGGGCACCACAGCAACACAGGCTTGGGACAGAAGCTCAGGCTGTATTTCAACGTCCCTCTATATTGCAGTAACATTCTGAACAACATCTAAGTGCAGATATTACTTTCAAGCCAAGTTTTTCTCCCTTGAAGTTTTCCACTCTTGTTTAATAAAAGCAGCAGCGCTGGGTTTCTCGTGTCTCTGTTGCTGGTGGTGGCTACAGGGCTCTGCAGGCAGAGCCAGCGAGGGAGCAAAATGTTCTGAGCAGCAGCTCAAAAGAGATGTGAGTTTTCCTCTAAAATCTGGGTCCACGTTAATGCATAAAGATCAGCTCCAGTTCCAAAATAGCTGCACGGGGCTTTGTGAAAGCCGGCAAGCACCGGCTGTGAAGTCAGAGCCCAGCATGGACCGAGTTAGGGAGGGGCATGAGGAGCATTTGATCACTTGGCCTCTTTCTTATGTTTTCCATGAAGATAAAATACCCTCATTCCACTCTGAGCTCATCGCAGGGCAAACCAAGCTGGGCAACCAGGGCAGGATTTGCTTCGTTTTGATGAAACCTTTGCAAGCAGGAGAATTAAAACCCTGTCCACATCCCTAGTGATTGTCCCAGCCTCCATACTTCAATGCTGTTAAACCTGCAACCTGTGGGCCAAACCAGGCAGGTTCTGTGCAGAGATGGCCTCTCCAAAGCAGAGAAGAACACCACTCAAGGAGGGTAAACTAATATTTTGAGGTTGCTTTTTGGCAGGATCATGTTCAGTTTTGGGGGTCAGATTCTGCGTTTCAGCAAAGTGCCCAGGTTTGGTTCTCTGGGAGGAAGGGCGGGGTGGGAGGATTTGCTGAATGAAGAATGTTGTCCCAGTGGGGATGAGGAGGAAGGATGACCCAAAGGGCAGAGAAATAGCTCAGGGCTCACCTCCCTGCTCTGTCACAGCCTCCCCAATGGCCTCATCTCCCTAAAGGGAGAGTATTAGAAAGGATACTAAAGGGTGTATTGGAATACACCTCCCTGAAAGGTTTTGGTGGAGGAACCACAGCTGATGTCTTTTGGGCTGTCTGCTCTTCCCAACAAAATTAAATTACTTAAGTTTGCAGACCAGAGTCCGCCTAAAAGTCTGCCAAAGAGCCACCTCCAGAATGGTGGGAGTTTAGGGAATTGGGTTTTGTGGAAGTTGTATAACAAGTGAGTCATGTCCATCCCTCCCAAGGGAAGAGACTAATATGGGTCTGGGTGATGGCAGCAACTGCAGCTCAAACACTTGACCTCAGGTCATGGTGACAGACACAGGACCGTTTTGTGCTCTTCATTCTAACAAGGACAGCCACCACCTTCCTTTCCCAAGCACAAGCTGTTCTCCCAAACCGTTTTGCAAACCTCCTCCTCTCCCTCATGTAGCCTCATATGTTACTGAGCATGGAAGTTCTGCAGCTCCCCCAAACGTCTCCAGATTTCTGTGGGAGAGGACATGGGTGTAGCAGGGAGGGAGGGACAGAGGAAGGACCATTAGCCACAATTCAGATATCATTTCCAGCCTCTTGCTGGCAGTATCCCGTGACTTCCACATCAAAGAAATCTTGACATAACCTTGGAATAGAGTCAAGTGAGAAATCCCAGGGCAGCCCATGAACACTGTGGAGAAGGATGGGGTGGAGGGGAGGATGGGGGATGCAGCCTCACCTCTCCCTGCTGGAGATGTTTATCCTGGGTTTGAGAAAAGAAATAGGGTTGGCAAGGTGGGAAAGCAGCAGTAGTAACTTCTTTAAAAGTTATTTCATGCGATTGAGGGCAGTCGGTTGTTGTTTATTGTAGCCAAAAGTATAAAGTGAATTCTGGCATACAGGCCTGGAACTAGAGGATGGGATATTTCTCTTCGCTAGAAACAAAGCCTTATGTCTGCAGAAACATTCCTTTTCTCTGTGTGCTGGCTGTAAATCTCAGCAGAAGTAGTGCAAATTGGGAATGAGCAGTGGCAAGTTTGCTGCGTTTTGGAATTAAGTTCATATTTCAATTGTGCTTATTTTGGATTATTACTGTTCAATAGAGCAGGGAGGAGGCAGGATTTGCAGGGAAATCCTGCAGGACCAGAGAAAAACAGCTTCCAAATGACTGCCAAAGCCTGAATTAGTGCTACTTAATTCCAGTTAACTTCATTTCCTTCATCAGGATGACTCCTGAGCTAACTTTTAAATAACGCCTGAGATATTTGATAATATAAATTGTGAGTCCTGGATTTTGCAAGTGACAGCAAACAGGAAAGCTGCCATCTGACTCTGGAAACCCAAAGGGTATCCCCAGATGTCAGCTGGACCCCGCAGTGCTGCATTTGCCAGCAGCCGCAGGGTATCCCAAATTAACGCCACGACACAAACACGGGAGCCATGTGAACATTTTGCATTGTCACATTGAGCTGGTTTTGGAGAAACATCTTTCTTTCAGGCTCACCCAAAGTCTCAACACTCTACGTGATCTTAGGGACAATGACTTTTCTGTCAAAAATAAACTTTGCTCTCGAAATAATTAGCACATCATCCGCTGGAAGTAAGCCTCGTCTGGAGTGAAAGAATGGAGTTATGTGGGTTATTTTTAACTAGCACAACAATATAAGCTAGAGGTAAAAAAAAAGTCGCTTAAATTATTTACACTATTTACACTATTCTCCTGAACAGCATCTTCAAAAACATTTTTTTAAAGAATGGCATTATTAATTGAGGGGGTTTTTTGAAGAGGATTATTTGAAGTTTTTGGAGAGGTGGTTAAAAACTGAAAATGACCTCAAAACATATCACAGAATTGCTTGTGGTTTGACTGGGTTTCAGATCATGTGTGGAGTCTGGACCACTGTAAGTGCCTTCCTGGGGTGGGCGAGCTTCTCCTCACGAGAGCAGATCCAGGGCAGTCAGACTTCAATAATGTGGGGAATCAGCCATCTGGCCCCAAACAAATCAACTTACAGCCGGATCCCCAGCCCTCCATGGGTGTCATTTTACTCCTGTGAGTAGCCCAAACACGTTTCCTCTTGTGTGGAGGAAGATGCTGCACACAGGAGGGGTTCACATGGGAAATCCCTTGGAAGCTGGGTGAGGGACAGTGCTGAACCAGGCAGCGCTTCACACCGTGGCTGATACCCATCAGCAGGGTCTGGAGGCTTCAGCACGAGGTTTGCTGGTGAAAACAGTAATTTCAAAACCTAAACCTCTTTCCCTCGGTTTATAAACCCCAAATTCCCGACATATCCCTGGGATGAATGTTGGCTTTTTTTTTGGGGGGGGGGGCGAGGGGCACCTCCACCTGTGCCCCTCCCCTTCGCAGCAAAGGACGAGGGAGGTGGGGAGACATCAGGCCCGAGCTCTGTGCCGAAGCCTGACCCTTTGTTTCGGCGGTGTCTCTGTTGGTGACAGATGGTGATGCTGTCCTGGTGAATTTGTTACCTTCTCGATGACATGCAATATGTCTGCATCCTGACAGTGAGAGGAGAGACTCCAGCTGTCCCTCCAGTAATTGACAGCAAGGAGCTGTTTTCACTTTTGACAGAGCTAAGAAGCATTAGCATCATATTGGCTACTAGGAGGGGTTTTATTATTATGTTTATCATCTGAGAAAAGTCATTGTGATGTGGGACTGGGTGGGTTTTTTTTACTGCTTTGCTCCTCGCCTTGCAAACTGTCGCATGCTCCAGCGGAAAAGAAAGGGAAGGAAATGGGGGCTCCAGCCACCTTGCCCCCAGACTAGCCCTGCTCCTCTCACACTGATGGAAGTGACAAAATCCCACCTCCTTTCTTCAGAAGCAGTGGGGGAGGCGGGAGAGGAAGGATTATTTTAGGATAATGAAAGTGCTGAAAGTGGGTCGCTGAGGTTAGTCGGGAAGAGGTCCTGTCTTGCTTCTTGCACGCCTGAAGTCACTGCTCACTGAAGGAGTTTGGGTCAGATCCTCTGCTCTTTGGAACAGAAAGAAAATAACCTTAGTTTTCTGTGGGTTTTAGACTCTACTGCCTGGCATTCCAGATGATTTATGTCCAGTCTTCTTCCCTTTCACTCTTCCCAGCTCACACACTTACCCCTCAGTAGCAATAAAGGGCACCTCTCCTGTACCCTCGTGGACTTTGTAGCAGTCTTCACTCTATAATCAGCCCTTAACAAGATTGGGGGAGTAAAATCAACTCCGAGCACATAAGTCACACAGACATCCATACAACAAAGATTCCTCCCTAAATTAGATTCAAGCTGACCTAAAACAAAGGTTGGGTCTCATTGCAGATCTAGCAACAGCAAAGCTACTGAGACAAGCAGTTGCTTCAGGAAGAGCTGGATATTTCCCCTTGGTCCTACCAGCTGTAGTTCTCTGAGTGAAAAGCACAACCTGGCACAAGGCTGAAATTATATGAGAGGAAATGCTTCTCCTTGGAGCAGGGTGTGAGCACAGACAATGCACACACACAGGCACCTGTAGCAGGTGAGGCAGTCATGGATGCTGCTGCTCCATGAACAAGTTTACCTCTGCAGGAGGAACCCAAACTTCAGCTATTTCCTGTCACAGAACATTTGTTCAGTTCTCTTTTCAAACTATATCAAGGCTGGGCCTGATATTTGAATATTATAATCCCACTATTTTCACTGTACATGTGCATTTGGAAATTCCCAGATTAAAATCTCCAAAGTGACCTCTGTGAATTTCTGCAGAATAAAAAAGCAGCATGAAAAAAGAAAAAATGCAGGTTCTACCAGGTTTATAAAAATCCTTAGAAGTTTATGAAAATATAATTCCAAATACTTCTATAAGGAAAGATCATGTCCACAACCACGTCCTCTGTGAAAACAAACCCACAAAGTAAAAAATGCCAGAACTATTTGTCAACTCTGATTTTTTATCATTCCAGGCATTTTAACAATGGTTACTACAATACTTTGCCAGTTTCTCCAAATGAGGATTGATTTTTAAGTCTTACTGAATACCTTTGTTGAAAGGTCCTTTTCCCAGACAGCTTTAAATATGCAAGGATAGCACTCTGCTGCGAGGCTGTTTGTGCTGACTAAATTCAGAACTTATCGATCTGAAAGCATGGCACTGATCTCAGAAATTAGCTGGCTTGGGAACAGCATCAAACTCCTAAACTCGTATTGGTGTTGACACGAGTGCGTGACAAAACCCAAGCCAACTGAGCGCTGTGCAAAAAAAACCAATTGCTGGTCCTGGTCTGGGGCCAAAAGCTTGACTCATGCCTTGGACCACAGTTTGGAGGAGGCCTTTTCATTCAGTAATTCCTGAGATCCAAAGCTTGATGTGAAAGAAAAGCAAATATCCTTGCGTGTGCACTTGGGTTGAGGGCCCGGAACCAGGATCCACCCAGGGATGCAGAGCCCCTGGAAAACCTGCTGGTTTAAGAGTGAAGTAGATGGATGCCATGGAAGCCCCAGGCTGTCTGTTACGTGCCTTTATGAGCTGGTATTAAATTATTCCTATTTCTTTCAATATGCACTGCACCATCCTGGTTCCAGTGGAGAAAGACAGTGAGGGAGAGAGCGCGGGACCGAGAGCAAGGGGGGAATCCACTGCGTAACCAGTATTTGTCAGAAATGGGAGTAATTGCTGCTCTTTGGTGTGATTTATTGAGGTAACAAAGGTTAATAACAATGCCACTCAGTCGGTTTATTCTATTCATTTTCATGTCATTACAACGTATCAGGCACGGTGCACGTTGCAGCTGGGGTAAGGATTGTGTCGCTCCCGGAGAGATGCTCCTGTCTTCCTCCTGACCACCAAAGCCCCTTGCCAGGGTGGGCCGGGGGCTTGGAGCCAAGCTGGAGCATGTCCACACAGGGTGGGCATCACAGGCGACAAAGGACTCACTCTTTGCATCTCCCAGGCCTGAAATTTCAGACAAATTAGAGAGGAGTCATCCCCAGGAGAAGTTAACGCAGGACCAACATATCAGAGCAATGCTTGGCTGGAAGCGTGTAGGAGTGAGGGGCAAGGGTGGGCAGTGAGGGGGTGGAAAGCAGCCTGTGACAGCAGATATCCCCATGGGATGCCTGAGGGATGGACAGGGCTTCTGTGGGAAGAGGTGCATAATGCAAAGGAGCCGTCTGTCATGCAAATGTAGAGGCAAGGAGAATATTCCTGGGTGAGCTCCACGATGGCTCTAGGGGATTGGGGAAGGCTTTATAGTGGGATGCTGCTGCTCCAGCCCCTGGGGCTCTGCTGGGGAAGCCTTTTGCAAGGGGAGCAAGAGGACGGGCAGGAAGGAGAGCAGAGCAGGTTGGGATTACTTTGTTGTTTTGTTTGGGATCTGCCAAAAGCCTAAAACGACAGCTGAGAATTCTGGAAGTGAAGGAGGCTGGCATTTCAAACTAAAGAGGTTCCTTGTCTGTTGATGAGGCTGTCACAACCAAACCCTCACCTGGCTGCCCCTTCCTACATGAATTTGTATCTGTGGTGTAGGGATATAAAACATGCTCCATGCTGAGCCTTCATTTATCAGCAGCTTTCACTGAAAATTTCTTTTTCCCACAGTCTTATATTGCAAACAGCTACTTTAGCTATCTCAGTACCTTCTCTGGGCTTGTAGAATTCGTCAAGACTTGGAAATTTAGTGGCAATGATATTCCCTGCTCTTCAGGAATCCAGGTTTGCTGCTGAGTTGTGTGCAAAGTACTGCAGGAGATGCAAAGGCCCACAGTTTCCAGAGTGGCTCAACAACCACAGCTCCCTGCAGACCAAAGCATTTCCCCAAATCGTTCAGCGCTGCAAGAAATCCATCAGACCCTTTTTCTCCAACACTGAGTACCAGTGTCCACACGTGTTTCATCTGCACACACAACCATACTGATCTCCTCTCATGGGCTAAGCCCGGATCCAGAAGCCAAGCTTCACTTAACCTGCACCCAAACATTCCCAGCCTTTAAACCCCCGGTCTCGGCTCCCCCACACGAACGGTGCAGGAGCTGTTCTTTGTGTTGAGAGAGGGTTAAAGAAAACCCAACATCTTGCTGCAGATCATCCCTCCCTTCCACCCACTTCGGCGCTGGCAGTCTCGCTCCGTTCTTTCATCCAAGTGGGCATCAGCACCAGCCCCATATTCATGAGTGTCAAGAGGTGTTGATGCGTACGGCAGTCGGCTGCTTTTGCCCACCCCGGAGACTAAATGCCTCGCACCTCCACTCGGCTGCTGGGACTTGGCTGGCTTTCAGGTTTTAATTTTTGGAAGGACTTTGAAATTTTTCCAGCTCTCTCGCCGCTGTTTTTCACCGCTTGCTCAGGGAGGTACCTGGGCTGCTTTGTTCTCGGAAATGCATTGATAAATTAGCAGTCGCAAGCTGCGGTAAATGCCAGTTTTTCACGTGCTTTGACCAATCTCAGCTCCTGTTCTAAGGTATGAGATGGACAGCAAAGGACAGCAGTGCCTCAAAGTGCTGCTGAATTGTCCACCTAAGTGCTCCTGCTACAGTTTAGGGCAGAGAATGTGGATACAGTTAGACAGAAAATAGAAGAGAGAAAGACCACTATGGTCAGAGTCCTAATGCTGATGGTGGAGCATCCAGCTCACATGTCATCTCAGACCCCAGTTGTCCAAGAGAGGTGTTTTCACTCAGAAATCTGCCTACTGCAAGATTCCAGAAGGGTCCTACGGCAGCTTTTGGTATTGAAAGAATTTTCGGTGTGGGTGAAAATTTCTTCAGACATTTTTTTAATACTTTGAAAGTCCTTGGTGTTTTCTGACCTTCTGGGGACAGGTTGTTGGAGTGCATGTTTGGTGATATCTCACAGACATGACAACAGCCCATGGAGGAATATTGGAGCTAGTTAACACTGCCTGGCTTGGGAGCAGAATGGTGAGAGCTGCATGGAGAGCCAGAACTCAACCAGGACTAGTTTGGCATATAGCCCAGTAAAGAGATCTGTGCTTTTACAGGTATCTGAGCTCATTTCAATCTTCCCTTTAGTAGGGAAGTAAAAAATGTCTCTGTCCCCCTCCAGGTCCTGTAGCCATTGTGTTTGAAGGCCTTGGGCTGGAGCAGGATGAGTCCTGCTGACCCAAGCTCAGCTCAGGAATCGCTGGGTTCCTCTAGGCCCTCCCCCATCTTGTAACATCAAGGTCTTTCTTCTCTGTAGCAAGGTTAGGCTCTATATGTCTTAACCATATGCCCCAAGTGAGGAATTCATTAGCATTCATTATGCATTCATAAGGAACAAATGGGCAGAGGAGTGGGAGGTATTGCAATTCGTCTCAGCTGCTCCTTCACACCCAGCGTGGAGGGAGGGGCACCCGCTGTGTGGGCACTGGGCCCCCGCCAGCCACGCTCCTGCCTGCACCACTGACCACTGCTGACCACGCCTGCACCACCCCTGCACCACTGACCACTGCTGAGCACTGCTGAGCACCTCTACACCACTGACCATCACTTACCCCACTGACCACCCCTGCACCACTGACCACTGCTGAGCACCCCTGCACCACTGACCATCACTTACCCCACTGACCACCCCTGCACCACTGACCACCCCTGCACCACTGACCATCACTTACCCCACTGACCACCCCTGCACCACTGACCATCACTTACCCCACTGACCACCCCTGCACCACTGACCAGTGCTGACCACACCTGGCCACCCCTGCAGCACTGACCACCCTTCCATGCCCGCCCTTCCACGCTCTCCTCACGCCATCAGCTGATTTACAGGTTCTCAGCTGACAAGCCCCACCCGCCTGCGTGAGTTCCCCGTCGGTTCATTTAACTCTACAACATAAGCTGATTACAGAGGGAAATGGCTGAAGCATAAATCTGGCTTCTTTCTTTTATTTTTTTTCCTCTCTTTTTTTTTTTCCCCCTCCTTGGTGGTAGCAGCTCGTTTCCCTCCCCTGATTCACTTTCATTTGTTCCCTGTGCAGGGAGGCCAAGTCAGACAGATACAGGCACTGCCATCCCACAGGTCCCAAGACACCCCTGCATGGAGGAAAGAAAAGGAAATCTTGATGATGTTAAACAGCAGCTAACGTTTTTCACTATTCAGAGACACAGGGAGCAAGCTGGCTCAATCCTTAACTGTAATTAGCATCTGGGTGAGAGTCTGGGTCAAAACAAAGCAAAATACCTTGTCACAGGGTTATGTCCCAGGACACAGGTCGTGGTGCTGGAGAGTCCATTATTCAGCTCTTGGCTCCCACCAGTGCAAAGTACTATAACAAGAGCAGTTGTGTTTTTGTTTTTGTTTTTTTTTTCATCCCTTCTTTTCACTTACAAATGACCAAAAGGTTTCAGGCTACCTGTGAGAGTGTATCTTGAAGACACAGGTAATAGGCAGGAGAGTGGTGAAAAGAGCTTTGATCCGTGTCTAAGGAGCTCCAGGACTGGGTCCAGCACCTCGCTGGCAGGTCTCCCTTAAAAGTGATAGGAATACCCACCCATCACGGGAGGAACTGTCTGAAGGGAAAGATGGCTTCAAAAAAACCTCCTAAAGAGAAACACAATATCTCTGTCCATGGCCTTCCAGCTTGACTGGGAGGTTTTTGAACGTACCTGGGCTTTGGCTTGTCATTTGAGAGTAACAGGGCTTCATTTCAGTCTCCTTTGACAAAGCCCAGCCCCTGGAGCAGGAAAACACTGCTAAAGCTGCCACCTGCTACTCTGACAACTTTTTCACTAAATCTACTGAGCAAAACTAGAAATCCAACCCAGGGAAAAATTTGTAAGACTCGTCTGATGCGTTCAGAGCTAAATTCCCGCTGTCTTTGGTACCCGAGCATCACCTGGAAACCTTCGATGGTGAAAGACGGCTCTTTGCTACAGCAGTTCCCGTGCTTTGCTGTGCTGCTGGGAAGCCCGACTTGCCTCCTGGTGGAAGGTCTCATTACAGCAAGGATGCTTTCCTGCTCCAGGAGCTTTCGGAAAGAGCAGGGCGTGAGCTGCGAACGCCTTTAGAGGAGCCTGACAGTGGGGTGGGTGCCTGGCACGGTGCTGCAGCACAGCCAAGAAGCCACTGCATGGCCCAGCTCCATGCACAGCACCACGGCACTGTGGGCTGCTGGAATGAGGTGTCCCTGCCACGTATTCCAGCACAGGAATCTCCTAACACAGCAGAGCCCGAAGCAAACAAAATTAAAGACCCCACAGCCCTGGAAAGTAGTGTGTGTCTGCAGTTCTGCAGTTCTCCCCACAGCTCTCCTTTGGACAACAGAATATGATATAATATCTCTTAAAACAGGAAAAAAAAAAAAAAAGAAAAAAAAATTACTTCTGTGGTTTTTATCCTGCTGAGTGAGGGCAGTACCAAGCCCAAAGTTTCTGAGGAAGTCTGTGTTAGTGCAGCTCAGTGCCCAGCTAAACTTACAGGTGCCTCATATGAAGGTTCACACAATGTTCAAAGAGGTGGGAGGACTCTGAAGTCTATTTTTTTTTAGGTGGTCAGAACAGAGGTTTTCCTTCCTTAGTCACAGGCAGAGCTGTACACTCATCTTCCCATCCTGCTTGTTGGTGATTCCCCTCTGCTTGCCACTCTCTCCTTGCAGTTAAGTCCTCTTCTTTTTGGGATGTTTTTTGGTTTATTTGTTTGGGGCTTTTTTGTTTTGTTTTGGTTTGGTTTGGTTGTGGTTTGGGGTGGTTTTGTTTTTGCTTTTTGTTTTTGTTTTTGTTTTTTTAACCAAACAAACTAAATCTTCTTCCTGAAGGGAAATTTAAATGTTTGGTAGTCACCAACTATCATATCAATAAAGCTCTGAGGTAAGTCCACAGCTCTGGCTGTCTACCTCTGCCTCTCCATCCCTGAAAGGGCAGCAAGGCAGGGAACAGGCGTTTGCCATGCACGGAGCGGAGCCACTCTCCAAACAAACACCAAATCAGAGCAGTGTGGCCCCTCATTAGCAGTCAAACATCAAGGACCTTCATGCAGCAAAATTAACTATTTTTTGTAGGATGTTTAACAAAAGAAGAGATACTAATGAGGTTAGTTAAAGGGTGGCCCTCTTTCATTAGCTCTGCTGGGCTAAGTCTGCCAGTGAGGAACTATCAAGAAGATTGCTTTTTTTAATTACTCTGTTAATTGATATAAAACAAAAAGGACGCAGATTAGTTGCATGCAATTAGCAAATTAATTCTTGGCAATTACAGACTTAATAATGGAGTACTTTTGCTGCTGTGTGTTGGATTCTGTGGCCTATATTCATTGCCTGTATGAGCTGAATAATTTCTTTTTATTTTTTTTTTGAAGAGGAACAAGAGTTAAATATAGACATACACACATTTCTTTGGAATTCTCTCAATAGCCTGATGAGGAGGATAAAGTGCATTTTTCACCTTTGACACAGCAGTGCCTCGTAGTATCTGTACTGGCTTGTTAACACTGAAGCCTAAGGTGTTGCAGCACTGCCTTTTTGCCTAATTCTGACTCCTGTGCTTGTGAGCTCAGTGAGACAAGTCAGGCACAGGTTTCAGTTTCTTTCTGAATGGGGCCAATGGGCAGGAATATTGGAAATCAGGTCCTTAGGGTCTGTCCTCAAACTAGGACTCTTCCCAGGCTGCAGCACTCTGGCAGATCAAGTAGGCTGAAAAATACCCCAATTCTCCTTGAAAAGTCACAGTTTTGGGGTGGTTGCTACTGAATGATTCCAGCAGAACAATGACAGTGGCAAATTCCCTTTGAGATTCACGGCTGTCACCTGCAGGGGGATGCTCTTCCCTCTCTTGGACTCAGTGGGAGGAGGAGCTGGAGAGCTGGTGGACAGCAAGGCCTCCGGTTGTTCCTCAGGTGTGCAGGATATTGGGATGGAGAGGCAATGGTATACCCCTCTACAAGGAGTGAATCACCACAGGGAGGAAATGCCTCACTGTGCTTGACTCCAGACTGAATGAATTTGATGTTATTTACCATTCAGCCTGAATGACCCCTCTGCAAAACCACCTGGCAGGTTACAGTGTTTTGGAAGAGGAGGAGAAAACTAAAGAGGTGGGAACACCTCCTCTGAAATCTGCCCTAGTTCAGAGGAGCAGGGCATTTCCATGATCCACGGTGGCTGCAAGCCTGTTATCCATGCACACAAGACTCTCCTCAGTCCTCAGTTTTCCTCCCACCCTCTGCTCTGCTTTTTTCTCCACCTGTGCCTTTTCTTGCCACGTGAACTTGCAGAGAAGACAATGGTCACGTCTGTTGCTTTGATCATATTGCTTTCCAATATTTTTATTTTTCTCAGGACTGAGCCCATGTGTTTTTGCAGACTGGTTACAGGCAAGGAGGGACTAGGGAGGAGGAAGAGTCCCACCCACACACATAGGGAGAAGCATATACACATGGAAATGCTGAATCTAGAGAAGTTCAGAGGAGAAGAATGATTTTCTCACTGGCTTTAGTCTCCTGGGGCTCCTCATTCTGATCCGTATTTGGAGAGCACCTAGCATAGCAAAGGGCCATGACGGAGGCTCCTGCTTCTTTTTCTCAGTCAAATCAGGATTAGCATTAGGAATCCTTTTTTTAGGTTGGGAAATGTCAGTGAGGCTGTCTGTGCAGCACAGGCTACAGGGAGGCAGTGAACAAAGAAGTTTACATCCAGTGTGATTGATTTGCACACTGAAAGAGCAGCTGCATGTTCCGTGTTTCTCACTGACTCCGATCTTTCCTGGGTGTATCATCAAATGAAGTTCCTATGGTCAGTTGTCAAAGATTCAAAAATGTTGGGAGATCATGTTCTGCTGGCTAATTGCTTTGATTCCATATATTGAAATAGTGAAAATAGTCACTGAAAGCATTATTTGTGCATCTATTTCTACCTGTACAAGCCCTTGTCTCGTGAATAAGGGGGAGAATGAGACCCTTTGCAGAGAAAGGGCACTGGGGTATGTGAGCAATGGGAAGGCATGGGGAATTTCTCATGGGAACAAACAGCCTTGCAGGGTTTCACTGTGAGAACATGAGGCTTTCTGCAGCCATGTGTCTCCCTTCAGCTATTTCAGAGCTTCCCAGGTTGAAATCTGCCTTTAAATCCCTATTTTCAAAATTTTCAATTTCATTATTACCTTTTTGCTCATATTAACAGTGGTTTTTTTCCTTTAACATTTTGCTGTTAGCTGCTGTGAGGAGCTTTTTGCCAAGAATATGGAATTTCCATGTATACAAACCAGCTTGTTTCCATCTGATTTCTTCTGAAAACCTTTTGACTACCTTTTAAATGTAAAAATATTGGACCTGCCATAAGTGACTCTCAGGCAAGCGAGAAGATCATCCGATACATCCAGTGTTTTGCTTCACATGAGTTCTCAGTATTGACAAGGAGGAAGAAACCTGCAAAGGGAATAGATCAGACTTGCTCTTAAAGATCTCTTAAAGAAGAAAATAACCCAGCAGCCAATAATTAGATTGTTTTCTTCCAGCACCCAGGCCCAGAGTTTATTTGCAAAGCAGTTTCTCAAAGAGTGGTTTAGCAATGAATTTCTGATTAGTTTGGGCACTAGGAATGGGCTGAAGCACTTGCACAGATGCAGTGGTTGGGAAGTGTCAGCACAAGGATGTGCATGCAGCCTGGGGATCAGATCCTCCTTTATTCCCTGCTCCAGCCAGTCTGTCTAACCTGCAGCAGACTGTGAACCTCATTGTAGAACCCCAGATCAGAGACTTTTAAAGTCCCATAAGAACTCTCCACTGAAAATTCAGCTCTTGATCAAGGTACAGGGAGAGCACAGGCAGGATTGAGCTGGGACCTGGCCCCAAATGTTCTCATGGAAGTGGCTTCAGGCAGAGCCACCAGTGCCACCCAGTAAGTCTGTCCTCCCTTCGCAGCCCTAATGTCTTTTCCCCTCCACATGGAATTTCAGACAGACTTTGGAGGCTGCTGGTAGAGCCTGCAGAGGAGACAACCATGCAGGAAGGCAGCTTGCTGCCTCATGCTTTAATTTGGTGGTGTTTTCCCTTTCCTCCTCTCACTTGCCTTTATTGCCCAACAAAGCCCATCTATTGTTCAGGATATATTCCTTCCCATGTATCCAAGATTTTCAAGGGGAGTTAGTCCATGTAACTACCCTCTTTTCACCACTATTCCTTTCCTGCAAAACATTTGCCTTGCCTTAAATTTTTTTTTCCTTACATGAGACATCTTGTTTATTTTTCCCCCCCGTCTTTGCTCCCCCCTTGGTGCGGCTGCTTCTCCTGATGGTGCTGCGTTGCTGGTTGCCAGAGAAATGTTTTTCTTTCACATTTATTGTAATTTATTGATCCCCCCCCACCCTTATGGGCTCAGAACCTTTTGCTTCTACCAAATGAGGCACAAGGCATTAACAGCGTACTATATACAAACTTATAGTTAAATTAAAATAAGGCGTGTTCACGTCAAACACAGACAGTTAGAACATGAGAAGACCTGAGCCACCAAACAGAAGCCAGCAGCATTTTCTGTCTGACTTCTCCCTCTCTTCCCCCACACTGGGGACATTTTTTCTCACTCTTCTGAGGGGTTTCTGCCTCCCCTGCTACCTGGTTCCATAGCCAATAATCCTACCTGCTCCGCTCTCCATGTGGAAATGGGTTGTGATTTGTTGGATTCAATCACTGCTTCCTCTCCAGAGGCTCTGGGCAAGAAAGCCATGAGCACTAACTTCAAGGAGTTTGCACCATCTCGTCTGTGCCTGATGTAACTCCCTCCTGGCCAAGGCTCACAGTCCTGAGGGAGAACTGTAATTGTTACTTTCAGGGAATCTCTACAGAACTGGAGAGGTTTCCTTCCCCTCCATTCCTTTCTCACTGTACCATGGAGCCATACCCTTCTTTCCCTGACCTCTTTGATTTCCACCCCCTCTTGCAAAGGACAATCCCCCCACATTCCAAGGTGGTGCAGGAGGGTACAGTCTTCTCCATCACAGTTATTTTGGTCTTGGTTATCTGAGATTATGTTCTCCCACAGATCCCACTGGCTTCAGAGTTGCATGGGTTGAGATCTTACAAATCTAGATTTTTGGGGACTAACTTGTGCTAAATCTGCCCCCTGAGTGTCTCTTCTGAGCTTTCAGAGACCCCGCTCATAGGAGCCATGGCACGTGGACTGGACAGTAACTTACTATAATGTACAATATGCTTGGCATTAATTTAAATGAGAAATGCAAAGTTTACTCAAGGATTTCTGTGGATGGTATCACCTTTCTACCCAGCTGCCAACCTGCAGATCCCTTTTACCACTCTCCCTTCTCACCTCCAGTCTCTTGACACATCATCTATATGTGCAGCAAGAAAGAAATTTCATCTGTTAGTGCCCAATGATGTTTAGGGGCAATGTTTAAAACTTCTGTGAGTAGTTTTGGACTTTTTAAGCTAAGAAAAATCCCTGTGGAACAGAGCACTACTCTGAGGCTGGGTCTCCTCAGCACTGTCATAGTAACAATTATTTTTATGTTGTTTTTTCTGGATTTTTTTTTTCCCTGACTGCAGCAGGACTAAAAAATAAAAACAAAACCACAAGCCAACGTTTGAAGTATCAGCATCTTTTCTGCAGATTTATTTTTTCGTCTACACAAACCTTCAGAGACAGAAAGAAGCATTTGCCAGCTCATAAAGATATACATTAGTCTTCATAAGCATAGGTTCAAGAAGTTGGATCCTCCAAGTTTTTCTTACACCTACGACCATATTTCATCAATAAATTTGCTATCTAGACAGTACACAAACCTAAAATTGGACCAGCAGCTGACAGCCGGGGGACTGAGCTGGGGACTGTCAGAGCTGGCAGTGTTTGCTAATTGAGTTAAAAGAAAGACATCCCTTTTCTCTAACTGGGAGAGTCTGACACATTTTCTGGGGTCAGGGAAACTGGGACCCCTCCCTTAAAAAAAAAAAAACACTTGCCAAAGGGTCCCTTTGTAAGCAGCAAGACAGGCTTGGATGCAGGTATCCGAAAGCCTGCCTGGTTCAGACTGTGTTGTTTGCTTTTTCACAGTCAATAGGCAATCGTACATGACAACAAAATATTGGATCTCGCCTGCAGCGCCGTATAGCCTTTTTCTTTAATGTGCCAGCACTGAGAAAGAAACTTCCACAAGTTGTGGAAATCACTGCTGGTCGAACGAAAACTTCGCTGTAGCATGAAATGCGAAGTGGCACCTTGGATGCGGCTAATGGAGCTATCGTGGTCCTAAAAGTAACTCTCAGGGCACCTCAGAGGGATTCGTTTCTTCCCTTTCAGCCTCCCTGTCTTGCAGGGGACGTTTTTCATTGCTCGTCTCTCGGTCCCCCTTCGGGCTCGTTGTTAATCATCAGGCGCCGGGACTTCCAGGCATGTAGGAGTGTGCTTGGAGGGAGCTTGGACAATGCATCACTTCAGGTGAGGGTAATTCTGAGCTCATTATGACCTTGAAAATGCTGTGGATAAAAATACCGTGCGGGAGGGTTTGGGGATCTGTTTTTGGAAGGAGAGTTCAGCTCAGGCAAGATATTGGGAGTGCTGGAGCAGGCACTGCGGGCTGGCAGGGCCGAGGTGAGGACACACAGGGGTCAGTCCAGCACAGGGCAGCCTCTGCCTCTGAGCCCAGTGCAGGGGATGGAGTCCAGCCACAGTCCCACATCCAGTCCAAACTGGTCCAACAGCAGTGGATGTGGCGTGATGAACTCACAAACCATCTTCAATATGCCAGAAGCCCTTTTGTAAAGAGAAGAACCTGATTGTGGAAATGGAAGCGGAAACATCATTACATTTTCAGAGTAATGAGCTTGGCCCCCACTCTGTAGCTAATTAAAATTGTGGAAGTCTTATTTCAGCTGTAATCAACCTAAATCTTAGCTACTAGCATAGCAAATATTTTTTTTCGGTGTGTGTGGCTTTGCTTTTATGTTGATAAGTGAGTAGGGGAGGAGACAGCGTGTTTTCCTCCATGGCAGGAGCTGCTTTGAGCTTATTCCTTGACTGTGCAGGTGATGTAATTCCTACAGGGGCAAACACAGCCCTTTTGTGCTTATTTAGGTACAGTTACCAAACTCAGAGGTATTTCAGTGCTCTGGGGTTTCAGCCTGATTTAGGATGAGCACGTGCATTAAACATAATAATCAAAAAGGTAGAAAAACAGGTAACTCATCTCTCTTGAGCTTCAAAAGTGAATTGGTTCAAATTTTAGGTACATTGTTTCTTACTTCACTGGTGCTACCTGCTGTCCCCAGCTGAGCCACATTAATGCAGAGACTGAGATCCCCTTCCCAGCATTTCTAAACGGATGGAGGAATCCTCCTGAGGGACATGCGAGGTGAAGATGTGTAAGAAAAACCTCAATTTAGTATTCTAATAAGAATTAGCATCCCTATTTCTTTAACAGCTTTGCAATATCAGGCGTGAAGCACAAAGGGATCTTCTCCCTAGCTCAGGGGCGCGACACACTCTGTGGACCAGGCACAGCAGAAGTGCCGTGGTCTTCCCCCACTCTCAGCAAATTATGGTTTTTCCTCTTCAAAAGCTCTTGATTTTATTTATGTCATGAAATATGGAGTTGTGGGAAAAAAATCCCCACCTCTCAGAAAGCTGCAGTACTGGCAGGAGGGCAGATGCTGTGTGTGCTAATAGGGAAAAGACAGAGAGGCATTTTTCTCCTTGCTTATTTTGAGGGGCTGGGGCGGGGGGGGGAGGAAGAAAGGCACGTTCAAAGCACTGAGCACACAAACGTGTGCACACACAAACCCTCCAGCCTCTGCACATGTATTCACCAGGGGTTCAAATTAAACTCCAAATCGTGCAACCGTGATCTGTACAGATTAGAAGCGGACTTAGATTGCAATTAAGTCAAGGGAAGTCAAGAGCTTAGATAACGATTATCATTTTTTCCTATTTGGAAGAACCAATTGGAAAAAAAAAAAAAAAAAGAAGGGAAATAAAAAGAAGATTAAAATACAGTATATCTGTGCACATGCACTAATAAATTGTCATTAAACAGTTCCATCCTCATTGTACGAATGGAGATACTATGAAATATTTGTAATTAGCAACACAATTTATTAAAGCTGCCCTATCTTGGCTTGGTGCTGTTTCACAATCAAATGCAGTTTGGGATTTTGCAGCCAACCATTTTTTAATCACTGGAGCACTTCATTTTTAGTAAATCCAACCCTAATTTTTGTTATCCCCTGCTGGGCTTTACTTGAAAAAAAAAGAAAAGTTTAATTTGGTTGAGATCCCCTCAAAATCATCTCTGCTTAATGCCTCCCAGCCTTCTGCAGTCTGTCTGCCTGTTTTGTACAAAACACACACGCAAGCAGTAATCAGCAACTATACCCCAGCCTTGCATTAAATGTCAGTTTTGTGCTTTGAGATTTTTCCTGGGCTTTTGAAAAGGGTGTAGCAGGATGCAGCCCACATTAGGGAAAAAAAAAAAAAAAAAAAAGAGAGAGATACAGCAGAAAAATAGTGTTCATTATCGGGGAGAAGTAAGTAAATGATAAGAGATGATTTAGAGATCCGGAAAATGTAAAATGCATGATGCAAACGTTCAGAAATGGACTGCTCCTAGACTATTAGGAGTTGAAGGTCATGCCACGTGTCATTGGAAAGGTAATTTTCTCTAGATTTTGAAATAGGATCTCAGATTTGACCTATGCCCCCCGTGTCAAGAACATCTGGGCATCCTTAATACATCTATTCCTTTCCCTTTTTTCCTTATCCCTTTGTTCCCAAAGCTGGAGGACAGTCTCTGGTTTGGAAGAATGAGAAAAACAATGGCCAAATTTCAGTTTTAACCTTGTCATGGACTTGTCTGAGACCCTGGACAAGTCATTTCATGCCTTTTGGTTCCCCCTTGTCAGTAAGATGGATTTGGTATAGAAATGCTCAGATAGCTCATGCTTAGGTCTCAGTACTTGATTAATTAATGTTCATAAGTTATTTTGTGATCCTTATATGAAATAAGTTATTCACAGCACATTCAGATGTGGTTTATCAGGTTTGAGAATGAGATTTGTTTTCCATAAATAAGATATTCTTTATCCATATAAATAGGCATCTAAGTGTGATCCCACAGGGCACAAAATTGTATGAATAATTTGAAATACTTTTATCAGATACTTTTCATTACCTTTGGAAAGAGATTTAAAATGCCCTTCTCTTAAATCTTCTTCTCATAGTGAGCTCAGCCAGAAATACAGGTGTTTAGTGCATCCAGAAGCCAAAATACCCAAAAATAAAATTTCCTTTGGAAAATACAGGTGCCTATGTGCTTCCTTTTTTCTCATCTTTAGACTGGGAAAAGTGAGATTTAACTATAGAGACCAAAGAGAGGAAGGAGAAAGAGAAGCAGAAAAGCTTCCAGACAGTTCCTGCAGACAATATTGTGAGACAACCTCTCCATGCAGGTCACAGTTTCTGTTCTGTGCAAAAATCCGAGTCTCAGCATACTTAGCTTCCTGATTTCCAATGAAATCTTCAAAAACTAGAGGCCAAAGTTGCTCCAAGGCTCAAATTAAAATCCTTCACCTTCAAAAAAAAGCTCAGTTCACACTATTAGCAATGCTGCAATGTAAGGAGGGAGAACATCCATAAAATAAATGTTTTCCCAAGGGCAACAGCAGTGTTTGGAGAGGGGGGAGCTCACTCCGCTGGTACTGGGCATTTGCACTGTTATTGCTGAATGAAGTCAGAGACTAAAATCAGACCTAAAACCATCAGTGCTTCAAATCTGCTTTACCATCAGCCTGTTCTGGGTCCTGTCTGAAGAAGCATAAGCCTGGAGAGTGCTGAAGCAGAACCTCTGCTCCTCCAGGATGCTCTTCCCAACAGCCCCGTGGCAGCCACTGGGCTCCTCTGCTCAGCTGCTGCCCCTTCAGTTCTCCTTTCTGTTTATCTTCTCCTCGTGAATGGAGCCCAGATAATCAGCTAGATGGCCAGGATGCTTGTCAGAAAACATACAAAAGGATTTAAATCCCTTTCCCTCCTTCAGGAAAGCTTTTCCCTGCAGTGGGAAAAGGGTTCATGATTCTGACTGTGGAAGAGAGCGGAGGGATCCACACTCAGGGGCAGAGCAGCGCTTTGCAGACCTGGACTTGGGGTTCATGTCCAATTCTCAGCTAAACATCCTGTCTAAGGTGAACTTAAAAAACAAAGTCATCTTGCAAATGGTTCCCCCAGCAGGTTGAGACATGCTGTTGAGGATAATGTGAACTCCCTGCAGTCTCAGAGAGACAGGGAGAAAGCAGCTTATTTCCATATCTTAATTAAAATTTCCATTAATCCCATCTGAGGCCTCATAACTTCAAAAACTTGGACAAAAACCCCCAACACTTATTTCTGATAAATATTTTAGACTAATTGTTCTGAGGTAGCAGACATCTCTGGCTGGTGAATATCAACGAGCCGTGGGTCCCGCCGACTATTTAATGGGAACCGCGAGGGTTTTGTTTGTTTGTCCTCTGAAAATTACTGAACACCTCAAGTGCCAAAGATAGGAGACACTCAGAGCAAATGCACTGGGCTGAGCAGGGCAGCTGCAGATCATGCAGGATTGTTTGGAGGCTGCTTTTGTGTCTTGCAGGCACCTTCCTGCAGGCTCAGAGCCCTGGTGCTTCCAGAACCAGCCAGGTAAAGGAGCTGCTGGCTCAGGACAACATCTCTTAATGATGCTCTGTGCTGTGTCTTTATGCCCTAACTCAGCAGGGCATTTGTGTAAAGAGTGGTGAGAATCAGGGGCTTAAAAGCAAAACACACAGTTTCCCCAGCCAAACACTGTGCCTAGAGGAATTGTGTTTTGAAGGGAGACGTGGATCTGTGGTATGAATCAAGATAGAAATACCCATATCAGGGCAGAAGCTGAACATTTGGGGTGTGACCTGTCACTGTCTTCCTCTTCTGCCCATCCCAGGGGCCATGGGCTGCTAGTTTTCCTTAGATGCAAAGACTCCACGAGGGATGGAAAAGCCACTGCTCTATTGAGCATTTTTCAGGAACCCAGATGAGAGCATGACTTTTCCCTCTAAGGAGCATTTCTCCACTTCTAAACCAGGATCACAAGCAATGCTTAATCACCTTCTGCCTTACTTCTACCAACCTTTCCATCTTCCCATAGCTCCTGCAGCTTTTCCAGCAGTGACCAAAAAAATTTTCCTAAAGAAACAGAAGAAGGAGCACAATTAATGGTAGTTTCAGCCACCTGCCTGGCCACTGGAGATGGCTGAGAAATAGCAGCAAGGTTTAGAATGGGTAAAAGAGAAAACATGATAAAGGGTTTTCCTTTGCCATTTAAAATCAGGTTTCTGCCCCATTAGAAGACTTAGACTGGGTTGGAGGGAAGGAGTGGTGGTGTTGGTGCTTTCCATCAAAATGAAATCTAACATTTTGAATATTTTTTTAATTATTATTCAGTGCCCCCAAGTAACGAATTGAAAGCACTGGCTGGGGTTTGCCTTACAGCAGGACCCTGCAGCCACCACACTTAAGGCAGGCCTATAATTGGAGCCTAATGAGGTAAAGCATCTCTTTGCTCACCTTCAGGAATGCAAAATCTCTGTGTGCTTGAGGGCCTCACCCAAGACCCAAACCTGCAGCTGGGCTGTCACCTTCAAGGATACCCATCTTTGAGGAAGAGTATTTTTCTGGTCCCCTCTTTGCCAGGGGGTGGGAACAGAAGGAATACATTTTCCTCTGGCAGCGGAAACTGGAAAGCTGCAAGTGAGGAGGAGACCGAGAGTCACTGTTCACCGCACTTGTGCCACCACGGGCACTGCAGCAAGTTGTCACTTCTGTGACAGTCAGAGGAGATTCACAGAAAGACAACTACTCCAGCAATTCAAAGAGATTCAAAGTGTGAGTGAAGTGGGCAAGATGAGTAGAGGGCTTGAAGGCAGAGCTAGCAGCAGCCTGAGGGATGATCACCAGGGTCTTGACTGTCCCTTTGCATAGTGCTAAGCCAAAGCCCATCTCTTACATCCTCCCTTCCCCCTCTGCTCACTTTTGTTGCTCCCCAAAAGTGGGACACTGGTTTGGGGTAAAGAAGTACTGATTTAGGCTTTGTGTGTTGGAAATAGGTTTGGGGATTGCACAGAAGTCTTAATCAGCTGTATTGGGCTTGGACTCTTTCCCCCATACAATTCAGCCTTGCAGACAGCTTAACAAATGAATGTAATGATCTTTCAGTTAATTTTAAATGCTATTAATTTAATCCATTGAAAGAAGCATTTATTACTATTTGCATGTATACAGTAGTAAGCAAAATGTATTCAGGTTTCTTTTGGGCACCTGAGGGAATCTGGGGATGCACAGAGAGGGATCTGCATCCATGTTTGATGGCTTCTCAGGCACAAGGGTGAGAAATAACCCAGGCAACAAAGATGAAGGTGAAATCTGCAGGGGAAGGGATGGGGTGGAAAACAGAGCAGGTCATCCAGATCTTCTGCTGGGGCAAGGCTGGGGATTTGTGTGCAGGCTCCTGTACAGCCCAGCTGTCAGGGTATGGAAATGGGAAAGGGAAGAGCTCCTCTCTGGCTTTGCACTTATCATGTAAGTGGCAGCCAAGGAGAGGAGCAGCCATAATTAAACCATGATGCTGAACCCTGGTGTCCCGGAGGTAACATCCTCGAAACGAACTGAACATTGAGAACAGCAAACTGCAAGGGACATAGTGACAGGTTCTCCGTGGTCGTAGATCACCTCTGAGTGACAGAAAATTGGACATAGATCACAAGGAAGGCAGGAGAGAGCACTGGGGAGGGGGGAGGAAGGGGAGAAAACAACCATTCCTAAAACGAGCCTAAAATCTGCCTGGTTGCTAGGGGAAGTGGGACTCCTAGTAAGTAATTTCAATTTGTACCTATATTTATAACAGTATGAAGATACGTTTTATAATCTGTGTAATAAAGAACCTCATCAGCAACTTCTCAAAGAAACTTGTTATTACGGAGAATGACACTCTAATTGCCTCCAGACATTTAGCTTGTCTAGTGAGTGAAGTAACCTGATAAGCTATTGAGCTATTAAGTGATGTAGAATCAATTAATGTAGTTAGATAAGAAAGTAATACCCTACCTGGGTTAACTAAGTAGTATGTGTCAAACGAGTCACTATTAATTCAGGTCCTGAACAGCATAGCAGACTTGTATAATTCCCAGTAAACTTCATGAAATTAAGGAGGTTATATCTTGACCAAAGGAAACTGTTTTTTTCAAAGATCTTTAATGGGGAAAAAAATAGAGACAAATACAGAATGCATTACCAGGCTCATTTTTTTTTTTTCAACAATATTTTCCATACCTTAAAGGCATAAATTACTGAATAGCAGTGCTGCAGAGATGGTTAAATTGTAGGGCTGACTCTCCTGAGATTTGGAAAGAGAGAGAGAGAAATGGGGAAAACTGTATAGGAATGCACACAGGGCCCAGACTACAGGGTGTGTCGTTGCTTGTGTCACCTCCTGCACGTGCAGGCTCACACACAGCAGTGGAGAGCAGCACACACTGAACCATTAGTGCCTCAATATCCTCTCAGTTCAGCAGCAGACCAGGCTTGCACGGCATGGGGAAGCCAGGCTGTGAGTAGAGCTGACGTGGGGACAAGGTGACAGATGGGGAAGGGTCGTGGTGCCTTGTGTAGATACAAGCAAGAAATGTGTGAGGACCGAGTTCTAGTTCCAGTTAATTTTGTCCCTGTCTGATCTAGCTTCGGGTGTGATTATCTGGAGTGTGTTAGAGCAGAGGAGAACGGGTGAGAAATTATCATCCTGTCTGTCTCGCCACTGCTGCAGGTTTCCTCTCCTGATATATTGTCTCTGTAGTTGGGGAGTGCAGAGGGAGGTTAATGAATCTTAAAACATTTGTAAGTGGCACAGTGTAGCTCCAAGCAAGCTGGGGTATGTGGGAAAGCGAGTGTGAGTCCCCAGGTCTGCGTTGCTGTGCTAATGTGCTGCTCAACAAGAGCTAATTAGCCCTACCTGGGAGCACAGAGCACCAGGGGACACGGTGGCACTGCCAGCTCCAGGGCTGGCTGTGCTGCCTCCAGCACCGCTGGCTCCACAGCTCTGTTTTAGGGCTTTCATTCCATCTCCTCAAGTTTTTGGAAAGGGATGTTTTCAGCTATAAAATTGCAATCATCTGGGTATTGCTGTCGGGGTTGTTCTCATCCATGTATTCAGCTGTCTGGTTATGTCCAGTATTTTATATATTCAAAACCATAGAATCATAGAATATCCTGAGTTGGAAGGGACCAACAGGGTTATGTGTCCTGCTGCAGTATTTGGAACCCCCTGGAGTGTATAGGCCAGGGTTTAAGACTGAGTCCAGGAACATTTTGAGCTTTCTCCTAAGATTAGGTCCCTCATGGAAAGAGGGTTGTTGAATGACTCAAAGCAATGTGTCAGAGGTGGGGGAACACCTCCAGGTCCTCATGGGTCAGCTGACAATTGTATAAGCTGCTGTGCTTTGGTAACAAATTTTCTTAACACTCTTCAGAAATCCTTGGAATGGCTGTTTGCAACTTTTGGAAACTCACAATCCTTTGGAAATCTGGGCTTGTAGGGGAAATGGTAAAGTCCTGCTGGAAGCTTTATTGCATATTACATTGTGGATCATCTACGACAGAAGAATATTTAGGGGAAAAAATATTAACACCCCTAAAATGTCTTTTTCCCAGCCCATTAAACATGGTGTAACCATATGGAAAACTTGGTATTTCTTTTGTAAAGGACCACAGCATTCCCTATGGACAACAGGGCAGCAATAAAAGACCAATCAGCTGAGTGAAATGCAGAAAAATAAATATATCAAGAGTGAAGGTTTTAGTGCTTCATCTCGAGCATTTAGATGTGGTACAGGATTGGAAATTTTGTTTCTGATCTTCTTTAAACAAGAACAACTCAGAGCCATCTGAACTGATTTGCTTAATGTGCTGTTCAGCATTCACAGCGTAAATTGAATTGTTAGCCTCTCTGTCTGTGCATTTGAATGTTTTGATTCTAATATTACCAGCAGAGCAACCTTCCCTAACTGAATTGTTCTCACAAGTAATGTTGATGCTTTGCACTCCCACTCAATTGATGTCATTGGGGCTACTGACAAGAAGGTGCCTGTTAGAGTGAACAGGTTGAGACCGTGTAAGAGTGGAAAATAAGAAAGATATCATTTTTCATCAGTGCCCTGTATTTCATAAATTCTTATTTTGTCGATTTCTGGTTACTCACTTCCTGCGCTTCTGACAGGGATGGGCTTGCAGATGCTTTACCCAGAGCTAATGCTGCTGAGGGGCTGGTTGGGATGTGTGGATCTTCCCACATGTGTAGAATGTGTAGATGTGTAGAAAGGCCCATCAGGAAGCCTTTGCAGTTCATCATCTGCCCCATGACACTTGTGTGTCTGCACAGTCTTTGTGTCCAATACTGGGAGAAAACTCATATCACACCGTGACAGCTGGTGCAGATTGTCCACAGTGCGGGAAATGAGCATATTGTGGGGTGGCTGAGCTTCTCCCAAGTCATCTCTGGGCCCATATGGACTCACTGTAGGTAAATACCTATTTCAATACAATGGACTCGAAATCACAGAGAAACATGCAGCAGATTGACAGCTGGGGAATTCTGGAGAGTAGTTGAAGGCAGGAGTTGTTTGGGAAGTCTGAAGCTGCAAGACCTTGTGGGGCTGGTGTTTCAGTGCTGCTGTGGGGAAAGACATTTCCAAGTGTGTCTCTGGTGCAAACATTAGCACACAGCTGGTGCCTGGGTCTCTGTAAGTTGGATTTTGGTAGCAAACCAGAAAGCCTGCAGCAGAGACCATCAGGGACCAGATGAGGTGGAGAAGTGACAGTGCAACCGTGTCCACCAAAAGGAGGGAATCTGCAAAAGGTGTAGAAAACAGAGTGGAAGACTGGATATAGAATTTGGGATATAACAGAAGTGAATTTGTCACTGCTAGATCTCAGCAGAGTCTCAGAGGCCCATGAATGGAGAGGCAAGACTGCTCTGGGATCCTTCGTGTGTGAGTAACTGTTGTGACCTGCGTGGTTTTCAGTCCTTGACAGGGTTTGATGCTTCATACGTAGGCAGTTGCCAGCGGAAATTTTGCTTACACCGCAATTTTCCATTTGCTGATGGATTTCAGACAGATGAGTGCAAACTGTTCTCTCTGCAACTCACGAGATAATTTTACAGTCAGTGTGAACACTGCGAACCTTCTAATTTTAATTTTTTTTTTCTCTTAATAACAGTTTGGCAAATCAAAGTGTCTATTTAGTTAGGCAGGAAAAACACCTAGGAACCATAAAAAAAAATACACAGGCATAAAGCTGGACTCCAAGCTGGCTGTGTCTCAGATTAGATATTCTCAGTGATTAGAGGTATTGACCATTTTCCATTTTATCTTGTCTGCATTGAAACAGAAGTGTTGAAGATGATTTTAGAGGGAAGGGACTAACACACACACACATACAGTTCCTAAGTACTTCTATTTACACAAATTCCTTTGCCATATTTTTCATCATGTTAGGGCAATGGTCATGAAGGTAAATTCAGAAACCTGGGCACTACTGAGAAGTCAAATGGGGCTGAAAAAATGAGAAAGTGAATATTTGTTGTTTGTACGGTAGAAGTTAAGGAGACATGAGTGCATTTCTTGCCTTTCAAATAATTTCTATTTTAAGCCAAGAACTCTGATGGTGGGACAGCAAGTAAGAGGTAAGGATTTTCTCAGAGAATAAATTTTAATTAGTTCAAAAAAAAAGGTAATTTTTGAGACATTCACCCAGATTGGTTTATCTACAATAAATAATAGAAATAAACTCTCCCTCTCTACTTCTGTCTTGCACATATACGAGCACACGCAAGCCCAGGTTAGCAAAACCACACTTTCTTTTGTTCTCTTTGTTCCCTTTGTTCACCGTGCAGTAATGAAAAATGACAGCCATATTTATTGTAACATTCCTCCAGGAATGCAGAGATAATTACCTGCCCTTAGCATGGGAGAGGAGAACGAGCATGAGCTCCATCTCCTTCCAGCTCCCTGGAATCCAACCGATGCACTGGCACGGAATGTGAAGCGGAGGATGTCGGGAGCAGAGGAGATCTGCTGCCTTGTGTGGTTGTTTTTAGGGTTCATGTTTTTGTCTGTTGCAAAACAGACAGCTGAGGAGAGCTCAAACATCTCTGTTAAAAGGGGATTGGTTTGAATGCCACCTGCATTTTCACTCATTTCTTAAGGAAAGACCTCTGTGTGTTCATTTAAAATAGGCTTGACTTTATTGGTAATACCACTGTTTTCATGAGGACTTTCTCAGGGTCTGCCTTCAACCCTGGCAATTTTTGGAGTGTTTCTGCTTTCTATTAAAGAAAACCCAAACTTCATCCAGTGTGCTTTTAAGAGGATTTGTGTAGTTTTTGAAAAGCACTACCTTAACAGGCATTGAAACTGAAAACCTCTAATCTAACAAAATAAAATAGTCATTTTGCTGCTGTAAGAGTATTTGTGAGCTGGTTCCTGTTCACCCTCCTGGTGTGTGTGTGTGTTGGTGCTGAGCTACAGCCTGGGCATAGGAATCAGAGAATAGTTTGGCTGAAAACCAGAATACTTTGGTTGGAAAGGACCTTAAAGCTCATCTCATTCCAAGCCCGCTGCCATGGGCAGGGACACCTTCCACTAGACCAGGTTGCTCCAAGCCCCATCCAGCCTGGCCTTGGACACTTCCAGGTGTGGGGAAGCAGACGTGCTTCCCTTCTCAGCCTGTGGGTGGACGAGCTCTCCCTGTGGTGGGAGCCCTGGGGTCAGGAGGGCTCCCCTTCCCTCCCTGCCTCTACTTGTTTGGGAAAACCCCCCTGGATGAGCATGTCCCCATATCTTAGACTCAGTGCAGAAAATTGTGGGAAACTATTGCTTTTACTCTTTTGCTCAGTGAGAACAACCCATCTCAGTGAGATCCGTTCAGGTGCCTCCTGTGGCTTTTTATGATTATCTTCTATTTGTTCAGGTATAATGGAAATTCAAAATTTGGCGGATGAAGGATGAATTGGTTGGTGCTATCATGATGGGTTAGTAATTGAAAAATAATAGAAAATATTATATAATGTTATATTATATTTTATTATATTAATCAAAGTACCCAAGTGTTTAAGGAACCTGATTCTCTTTATCCTTCCTCTCCCCTTTTTCTCTCTAGCCCCAGGAAGTACTTCTGTTCCTACAGCTCATATTTTCAAGTTTTTAAATAAGTGTTTAATGGGTTTTATAAAAACACCTGAGCAGGTTAGATAGGTTAGAATTCCCACTGATTTCACTGACCTCTCTGTAGATGGAATACAGGCTCCTATATCACACAAGCTTATTTGAAAATATTAAAGTGTGCTGGAAAATATTAGTCCTATTAGATTTGTGATTTAAATTCTGGGAGGCACCATCAGAGTTAGACTGGTGCATAGAAATATAAATAAAAATAAAAACATATATGTGTGTTAGTACCTGCCGCAGTGTGTGTGTGTGTAGTCTTTATTGGTGACTAAAAACCCAGTGCCTGCTCTTTGGTTTTCCATTTTAGCTGGCCTATTATCAGAGATTTCTGGAGTGTGAGTTTCATAAGTAGAGGTTATCATACATTGCAGGCCATCTCTCCTGCTGGGGAGCAAAATGAAGGTTTGATAATGAGATCGCCCAAAGGCAGATAAGAGCTCCAGCTTGCTGAACAGTCCCTCAAGGTTTCCTGTGATGGCAAAAAGGAGGGAATGCAATTTATTATCCTCCTCTCCTTGTACCTTCCCATTGTTTGAGAAGTCAAAGCAACAAACTACACGGGTTCAAAATAAATAAATTAATAACCAGAGCAGTGGTGTGGTGTTGTTTTGCTCTGAGGAAGAAGGTCTGTGATTTGCTCTAACACCGTGAAGGAAGTCTCTGAACTCCAAATCCTGAAATTCCATTTAAAGGACAGGCTCTCTCCCCCTCTCCTCCCACCTTCTCCCTGCGAGGATGGATATTCTAAAATTGAGTCAAGTGCTTTATCTCGATAGAGGGTGGAGGGTGGCCCTGTAACTGCTGCTGATAACCTCCCCATCTCCAATTCTGTTTGCTCTTCTTTCATGCTAAATGCTGCAAAGTGTGTTACAGTGAAGAGAAAGGTCAGATTTGAGCCGTAAAACACGGAAGATTCAGCGCTGATGTTGCCACATCATTAAGTCACAGCATCTTCATGCTTATGTTTTCTAGCACATATGGTATATAAAATCACCTAGTGTTTCACAACCCTCTTAAATAATTAGGCACAACAGGGTTTGCTGGGTGACCACCTGGATAAAGTCAAAACAGTGGCATCTGCATCAACCAGATGGGAGTCTGCTCTTCGCTGCCATCAGGAAATGGACAGCCAACTTCCACTCGAGTGAACCAAAAGCTACCTTCTTCCAGATAAGAAAGGGAAAGGACAGTGCAGGAGAGAGCAGTAAATGTGTCTTCCTTCAATTTTCAGGTTCCTGAGTCTCTACTGAAACCAAAAAGAGGAGATCCTGTTCCCCAGCTGGAGAAGCAGCAGGGAGGTAAGTTGAATTTGTACGTCATCAGCAAACCACATACCTAGGAATGACATTTTGAAGGCAGGTTGAGCAAAGGTTTATATTTTTATTTGGTTTTGTCATGTAAAAAAAAAAAAAGGAAGTGGGAGAGAGAGAATATTAGCAATTTAGCATGAGGCTCCATTAGATCAAATCAGTGCCAGTGATAGTCACTTATTTCCTCCATTTCATAATGATTTACTCTATAAATTAATGTCTGCCTATTTAAACACCCTCAGTGATTCAGCACTGGGTACCATGGCAATATGTGACAGGGACTAGGGCTGAACCCACCAGTCATATGGCTCTCAGTGCTGTCATTATGTGTGCTGGTAATGGGGGGCTATGTGGGAACACAGACAGATATTATGCAAACATATACTGACTTAAGTATCAATCTGTCACTGGAGTAACTCATGGTAATGGCTCCACCAAAGTCATTACAGAGGAATATGCATTACAGCATGTTAAACATCTATCATGGGTGGAGGTTCAGAGAAGCCATGAGGAAGATGTAAGAAAGTACCCACATCCAGATCTGGAAAGTGCTCAGATATAAGGTTTTTAGTTCAGCAAAGCCCTAAAAGAACATATATTTTTCTTCCCCTTTGCACTCCAAAAAGATGAATCTGAAAAAAAAAAAAGTCTCACAGCTTAAAGAATAAAATAAAAAAAAATCCTCTTGATCTTGTATGTGTGAAGCACAAGCAAGTTAACTGCAGCAGTTCAGTTCCAATCTCTCTTTCACAAACACAGACACAAATAGCGTTTGATGGCGGGAAAGCCTCAGCCTGGCTGTACTATACAGCAGGTTTAGGATGTGATCCCTTCTCTTGTCACCCTTAGAAGTCACTCAGCCTAATTTTGTTGTACAGAAGATGGAGGAGGAGGAGGTAACCTCTGTGTCCCTCTCCCTAACACACCTGGGTTATGAATGTATTAACACATCCATAACCCAGATCAGTCCTTTCTCTGATATAAATCAGCCTGGACACTCAGCACCACAAGCATTCATTTCCCAGTTTTGCATTGGTCTTTCTCTTTCCTGATGAGCAAGATCCTATTCAGGTCCAGAAGGGGTGAGGTACCTCTTGGATAATGCCAGTGACTTAGGATAAGCTCTTTCCCTACCCTGCATGCTTCGGTTGCTTTTCAAGGAGCGCCGCTGCAGGACTGGCTCAGCGATCAAAGGCGGGCAGAGCGTCTGGCATGGGCAGGGGGATATTTCATTGCTCAGTGCAGACTTGGCTGTTTTGCTAGCACAATATACATCCTTCAGCCAATCCAATGGATTAGAAAAGCACTCTGTTTAAAGGTTAAATAGTTGATACTGCATCAACATGTATGGGAGGTGACACACAAATCCAAAGTGATCCGCGGCGGTTGGCTCGGTCTCCAGCCAGCTCGGTGCTGTAGCCAAGGGTAAATGCAAGTGCACAGATTTCTAAAGGGGGTTTACCCACCGCTTACTGCTCAGTTTGGGCACTCAGTGGTGCATTTACTCACTTTTTTGTGTGTGGTAAAGCAGTACTGATACAGCTCACAGCATCCTCAAGCAGTTGTATAGAGGGTCAGGGAAGTGGCTTAATAGACTGAAGGTGCCTGAATGCAGTGTTACAGTAAGTAACCGACTCTCATAAAAAGAGAGACTGGTAAAAGGAAAAGCCCAGGGAACAAACACTGGATCTGTTGTGCTGTTACCATTTAACCTGCATTCACTGCCAATTGAAATGCACTTTACATTACTTCAGTCAGATACTTCAAAGGAAATCCTGGAGATGGGAGCACTTAAGCAAGAGCACTTCTGGTGGTAATGTGTGTATTTGAAAGCCTGGCAATTGGGAAGGTTGTGAATGCCGCGGCGTATCCAAATATAGCTGTGGCTTGTTATATGTAAACGGCAAGACTCATTCTGATATTCCTGCTCCTATTCTGCCCTTCCTTCCCGCAAAACAGCGTGATTCCTCCATCTGTCAGCATCTCCAGTATTTGTGTTTGCACGTAACAATGTTCGCCTGGGCACATTATTCCACACAGCGGCTCGGTGAGAAGAGTTGATGCAGTACCAGGTTATAAAAAGCCCAGAGGAGACATCTGAGGGAAGTATTGCTGCTGCTGCAGTACTGCCTCATCCTTACAGGCCTGCAGGGGAAGGCAGCAGGGGCAGACAAAGCCATGCACAAAGCTGAGGGCAGGCAGAGTGGGTGCAGGGTTGGTGCCAACTTTGGGCTTGTTGGGTTAAGTATAACCAAGATCATTGGGAAAAGCTGTAAAACTAAAGCAGGTGAAACCCTGGAGGCTCCTCAGCTCAATGTAGGTAAATCCCCCTGAGTGAGAGCATCCCCATGGAAGTGCAATGTGGTTTGAGAGGTCTGGGTGTTGAGTCCATACAGCTCCACCACGTCCTGCAATGTGATTTGTGGGGTGTTTCACCCTCAGACCTCGTGCCCTGACTCCTGCACCAGGACTGAAGAGCAGCAGTATCTGCACCTGTAACTAACAGGCTCTTGCACAGTTTGCTGGGACACAGCCTTTCCCAGTTCCCACTGCACACTGGTGCCTGCTGAGACTGGAGCACATGTGAGGTGTGTAGGGAAAGGGGCAAGATGGTAGCTTTTCCGATTATCTTTCCTGGAGAATTGCTATTGCTTCTTTACCTTCTGCATCTGGGTGCAATCTAGCCTCTGTCTTCATTGTTGTGGTGGATGAGTTTAAAAGACAAATTCCTTTTCAGTGCTTGGCAAGAAACATCTTTTTATGGTGTGGGTTCATAAAAAGTATCTGAGAATACCTGGCTGTAGAATAAGGGAGTGTGATCTCCTGGAGCTGGGGAGAAGAGCCACAGCTGCTCTCTTTCCCTCAACACAAATGGCAAGACTGTGAGAACACACTGACCTTTATTCAGCACAATCAAATGCCATGCAAATAAATAGCTAATTCTTTTTAACAGCATTGCTGCTTTTATCTCCCTGTGGCCAAAGCCAGGTAAAATTCCCCTTTGCTGACCTGACTGTGTGTTGACACATTAAGGGCTGTGGCATGCAAAGGAAAGGTCCTGTTTGCTCCATCCCTTCTCTGTCCCTGAGAAAAGATGTTTTTTCTTTCCTCCAGATTCATACATTGGACAGGCAGCTGAAGGGCTGGCACTGGTGCCTTTCCAAAAGGCAAGGAGCAGGAAAGGTGGGAGGAAAGGTTGTGTACCACCACAGTGTCTGGTAATGGTTCCCTCTTTGCAGCAGGAAAATCAGAGGAGTGACTGTCCTGACAACACACACAACAAACCTCATGCAAGTAAGGGATGTAATCAGAGAGCAGCATCACTTTAAATTTACTTCTAGCAGTCTGGCAGCTCCACCTCCTATGAATTTTTTCTTGACTTGCAAAGGCAGTTGCAAAGACTCTGGTCCAGTATCTGGCAATACTGTCTGTGGGGCTTGAAAGTATAATGACATCTATTTTATGCCATTCACATGCTCATCCATAGGGCTGAAATCTTCCTCTTCTGGGAAAAGCCTGCCCCATCCCACATTTCACGCTGATGTCCCAGGCTGGAGTATGATCAGCCTGTGGGTATGGCACAGCTCCAAGCTGCTCAGGTGGTTCTCTAGAGATTTTAGCTGCTAAAAATAAAATTAAAAAAGACTCTTCTGAGCATGTGCAAATAGTAATTTCACAAATGCATTTAGCACGGCCAAATTTGAACAGATTTTTATGGGAACTTCAAAAGGCATATTCCCAGCATAAAATTCTTCCACATCCCCCTGTAATAGTCAAAAATTGAACAGAGCAGATTGCTATTCATTCTTCCTCTTTTTTTTCCCCCTCATAAACCTCTAATCTCTATTACTTGATTTTTTTCAAAATTCCCCATCAGTAAATTTCGGTCCAAACCATAAAGTCCCAATCAAAACAGCTATAAAGGCATGTCTAGTTTTAAGGCTGTTGTCTCCAAAGACCTGGGTAATGTCCCCACTTCTACTCCCCTCACAGAGTTCCTACACGAGGTTCTGACATTTTTGGAGCCATTGATAGGTGCCAGCTGCTCACCCTGGGGTGACACTCTGGTCTTAGAGGGGTGCTGAGCTCCAGGCAGTGTAACAGAACTCAGGGCATGAGACACCCAGCTCTGCATCATCGAGTACTGCAATGAGTGCATTTTAGTGAACTTTCTGTTTGTGACTCAACACTTTCCTCTGTAAAGTGGCAATAATGTCACCCTCCCCCTAAATTAATGCTAAATTGATGAATTCAACAGACAAGACTGAGAGGAAGTTAGTCATTGCCTCCAGAGCAGTGTTTGAGCAGCTTCCTGGAATTAAAATAGAGAATAAATCTTCCTTAAAGGAGCTCTGTGCTTCGTGCATGTGGACATTTTGGAAATATATTTAAGAGCCCTGTGATGAGATGTACAGTTCTTGTCAAGTCCTTTCCTGTCCCAAGAAGTCTGGGATCCCAGTCTTCAAGGTCTGTACTGCTGAGCCCTTCCTGGCATCACCCAAGCCCATGTTTATCCTCTCTGCAATGGAAACCTGGCTGTTTCCTGCTCTCTGGGGTGGCATCCCACAGTCAGTCTGGTTTTCCCCCACTCCCACTTGCTTGTTGAGCCCTGAATACACTCTGCTGATCCATCACAGCCAGCTGGATCCTGACCTGAAGTCCTCCTGATTTAAAGGTGAAAACAATGATGTAAAACATCTTTAGGGCGATCAGGGCTATGATGCAAGTTCATATTTTCGAGTTAAACTTAATGAATAAAAATGCTGGTTCACCAGCCAAAGAGAACTCAGGAAACTAGATATTTTTGGAAATGACAATCTACTGGAAAAAAAACCAAATTCCTTTGTAGAGATTTATTCCTACCTCACAAGCAAAGTAGCTTTGTCACCACTTTATGTATCATTTCAACAGATAAACCTATTAATTATTTATAGCATGCTCAAGAGTAAACACAGACTGCAGGGAGGAAGCCAAGGCTTTTTAAAGTTCAGCTGGTACCCAAAAATCCTGGGAGTGTCATAGAAAGGGCCACAATACAGACAAGAATTTGTGTTCATTTTCACTTTTGTCACCAGTTTATAGTTAAAGACACTTTTTTAGTCCATAGTGTGACATCCCATGCTCAAAGTAAGAGATGCAGCAGTGTGTTTCTCCCTTGGCAGCATCGTCTCTTGACTTTGTTAGCAACCAGCAGGGACAAGTCTATGGGCAAAATACCTCCTTGTTCTCATCTCCAAACCCCCAAAACTCTTGAATCGATTTTGTTTCTAGTATAATAAAATAAAATTAATGCTTCAAGTAGGAAACGTCTGAGGGCAAGTTTCAGCTCAGAGTACTTTATTATGACTGAGTTTTAATCCTCGGTGCATAAGAGGGATTATGCCGAGAACACTGACATCACCTTAAATATAGCAGCATGAATATGCCACTGTAATAAATCTTTTCAGCTTTTAATTTCAATTCAAGAAAAATGTTGGTCAAAAATATCTTCTTTCCCAGTAACCTTCCTCTGTCTCAGAAGTGCCCAAACTCACAGGCACCATCTGACCCAGTCTTGTCAGTCAGGAGGTGCCATCTCCACCACAAAGCTCAAAAAAGTCTCCTGCAGATCCAGACAGAGCAGAAAAATGCCAGTTTCACCTGTTGCAATCAGCATTTGGGGAGGGGGTGATAAATCATCTTGTTTAGCTGTAACAAAAAAAAAGACTGACCAGCAAAATCTGAGCTCCCACCAGGAAAATTTGCCCTTTACAACTCTTTTTTTGGGGGGGGAGACAGAGTGAAGGTGGAGGTGGGCTCAGTGCTCCGCAGGAATTTGTTCCCACAGCTCAGGAGGAGGATTGAACACAGCAAAGTATCCAGGAAGGAGAAATTTGATTTATGAGTGAAGCATTGGCAGATGTCTTAAAAGGTCCCCTGGGAGTTTGTAATACCCTGGAAGAGCTGAGAGTAATAAAATGGAATAAAATCAATGACAGAGACAAATTTCTATCCCAACCATCACCCCAGCACCGCGAGCGCTGCCGCTGGCGGGCAGAAGAGACTCTGCATCAGGGTCTGAGTGTTTTCTCCCCTCAAAGACAAGAAGCTGGGGATGGCCCAGCTCAAATTGAGGTCTGATGACCTTCACCAAGAGGACATGTGCTTCACTGGGTATCAGAAACATCCTGAGCATTCCAGTATTCCCCAGCACTCTCATGACTTCCCAGGGAATTTGTCTCTTTGTCTTTCAGATTATCGTGGGAGTGTAGATTTATTCGGGGGTTTGCATGGTGACTGCAGTAAAAATAATATCTACTTTCCTTGCAGAAACATCAGATGCTGAAAAACTGAACTACAAGTAACACAATTTTGTGCTTGAGGAGTATTTGCTGGTTGTGTTTTATGAATTGGCATTACAGTTGTCATCAAAGGAGTGCTAGAGAGCCAGTTACTACGGCACAGACAAATCACCAGTTTGGGCCTGCAAGTGATGTACCAGTCGTATCCTCTCTGGCAGGAGATGTGGAATGTTACAGCACTCATTTTCCTAGGGGGGGGAAAACATCCCAGCTATGGTATCATCCATCTTTTCCTGCATGTGGAGTATTATCACCAAGTGTCGATGGCAGCACCTGACACTTCCAGACTGTCCTGATAACCCACCTCCCGTCCAAGATGCGTGCAAGGCAAACACGTGGAGCAGCACCACTGATCACTGCTGTGGCAGCCAGTGCTAGTGGTACAGATCCATGGGAAAGCACAACCCACAGCATTTGAGGGTGAATGTGTGCAAACCAGCACTTAAATCAGACCACTGGAGCTGCAGCAGCCACCACAAACCAAAAATAAGTGTGTCTTTACACTTTTGGCCAACACTAGCACTAGCTGGAGTAACAGCTGCAGCAGCCTGTTGGGAGCTGAGAATAGAGTTAGATTCTCTGGTTTGGAGCAGAGTGGACTGAATGCAAACCCCCCTTTGCAATTCTGGGGTCCTGCTAAGTTTTTTATGGGTGGGTTGATCAGCATTGTGCTGTTACATATGTTTTTCAAAAGGGTCTACCCTGGGCTGTTACCTACACATTGAGGGAAAAATGACTTTTTGCATTATAATTCCTAGTTTGAAATGAACATAGCAGTCATTTAAAACAGGCTTAGTTTAGAGCTGGTGAAATCTTTGGTTCAGCCTGATCTGTCTGCTTTAAGGCTGTCAAACTGAAAGGAATTAAAATGCAGAGAAAATGATTTAGAAAAGAAAATGCAACTTTGCAATTTAACTTTGCTACAGGGATGAAGTTTTAAGAAATGATTAGCAATTTGGGTGTCTTTCGTCTTGGGAGCCCGAGGTTGGACTCATTAAAGAGAAACAATTTTCAGAAAATATTGAACACTCACCTTTGGAAAAGCCATTTTCTGCAGGTAGCTAAATATGGGTCCTAAACTCAGCAGTTTGTTTGAAAGGCTCAGCTTAGCCATAAATTAAAAAATAATGAAAATAGTAGACACAGAGCAGTGCTAAAACAGGACGTGGCCAATTTTCCTCAGTAATGAGGACAGAGACCATGAGGTCTCCAAGATCTTGGGACTTGTTGCTGCTATTTGTGAAATAATGAAAATTGGAGGACCTCTGTTTGTATTTTTAAAGGGATCTGACTGGTTGACTTCCTTTCAAAATGGTAATTTTAATGATAAAGTTGGGACTTTGCTGCTTTAATAAAGATGAGTTAGGGAATTTAAGGCCTTAGATGTGCATCTCATCTTTTAATTTAAATTTAAATAAATAAATAGTCAGGAATAGAAACAGAGTGATCTGATGTCACTTCCAGAGCTAAATAAAATGCTGAACCTAACTGAAACCCACTGATGGTGAAAAAGAAGTGAGGAGTTCAAAATTAATCCCATTATTGTGCTCTAAAACATTAATAAGTACAGAGGTTTGGGCAAATCCTGTTATTTTAATATTATCCTTCCTCCTAAATATTCCATAGCTGATTTTTATTTCTTCTAATAAATAGTCACTTTAGAAGAAAGATAAACTGCCTATTAGTGCCATTCAGAATCACACAACCTGCAGGGTCTGGCAATGGAAAATTTTTGAGGGATCTGCAGGAATTAGCAGCGGCAGCAAAGGAGGGAAGAGGAATCCCTGTGCGTGAGTGGCCCTTCAGGCTGGGTCATCCCACGGCTGTGCAGCCCCAGCACCAGGCCACACAGTACTGCAGGAGGATAATATTGCTTTTGCAAGATGATAATATCATGCTGATCAATTCAGAGCCCCAGCAGACCACATCCTATAATCCCCGTGCAGGCAGAATAATAACAGCACTTCGCGAGTAGTCCCATTCATTCCAGTGGGACTCTCTTGTAATCAATATATTTGTTTCCAAATTATAGTGTTATTGGTCCAACTTGATCTTTATTCCTGTGAACCAATTGCATGTGCAGAAGGCCTGGAAACGATGCCACAGAGAGGGCTGCTCTCGTCCCACTCCCATTGTTCCAGGACTCCCGTCCTCGGAGTTATTGTTCGAGCTGCCAGTTATCTCCGAGTGCTCCAAGCAGATGTTGGGGGGAGGGGGCAATTTTTTTTTTTTTTTTTTAATGAAGTTTGCCTCTTTAAGGACCAGCCCCGACAAGAGATTAATTCTGTTTGCTCTCCCCTGAACTGTGTTTTGTCTCTTTAAGTTGGAAAAATATTTAGAGAGGAAAAATGAGTATTCTTGCTGTTCAAAATTTGCCCGTGGAAATTCATTACTGACTTCAAAGGGAGCCCTAAATTTGCTGATAGTCAATAAGGGGCAATCCTGCTTTCACTACAGTCAGTGTAGCTGTTCTTGTGGGGTTTTATGGGTGCTGAATTTGGATGCAGAGTCTTCCACAATGAGGTGCTTCCATTCTTTGAGCATCCACCCAAGTTCAGCATTTATTTTTGTCTGTATTGGAACAAAACCAAAGAATTTGGGGCCAGTTTTTGAAGAAATATGATTGGATCAAAATATAAATATATTCTCATAAAAATACTTTTTAAAAGAAAAAATATGTGTTTGTTTTCAAGTCAAAACCTGGTTATCATAAGAAGGTTTCCTAGATTTGGGAGTGTTGGATTATCTTAATAAATAGAAGTGACTTCTGGGCCATAACCTGATCTCTGGGGTGGTTTTCCTAGTCACAAGAGAGGCAAGGTTTAAGCTCCTTGTGAAGAGGAGTTTTTCACTCTATATCATGGGTTTGGTGATCCACTCAACCCCAAATCAAGTGATGGGGTATGACAGTTCTCTGTTTCCTGCTCTCTATCATGTGCACATGAGAAATAAGCAGGGAAGCCCACAGGAAAGCTGGTTGATGTGGATTTGTCTCCATGGTGTGTTTTACACTTAAATCATAGAATCATAGAATTACAGAATGGTTTGGGTTGGAAGAGAGCTTGAAGATTAACCTTTTCCAACTGTCTTCCATGGGCAGAGACACCTTCCACTAGACCAGGTTGTTTAAATCCCTGTCCAACCTGGTCTTGAACAATTCCAGAAATGGGATGCCCAATAATGATTCATCCTGTTTTGGTGACATCTCATGAACAAAACAATGTCAGTGCAGGTGAAAGTGTAGAGCACCTCAGTGAATGAAGCCTATGGGATCCACGTGGAGAGCTCATACCCCTGGAAGTTCACATCCCGCCCAAAGTTGGCTTAGCTCCACCCTAACCTTATTGCTGGATATTTTACCAGCAAGAGAACAAAATGAAAAATAATCCATGCCATGCCTTGATCGGGGATTAGAAATGTTAACTGGCCAGTGCCTTTTCCTGCAGGGGCACGCAGCCCCTACACCTTTAATTAGGGTAGCCCGTGGTACTTGCCACAAAGCTGATAAGTAATAAATAGCTGCCTTTGTCACATGCGAGTTCAGCATTGTGAAACGGCACACGGACGGCTTTAAAAAGCCTTTGATTAAACCCAGCACTACAGTAAATCTACAAACACAGAGGAAAGAAAAGAAGCTATTTAGTCTGTGCCAGTTCCCGGCATTAAGTATGCAAATTTCTCGGTGTCTTCAGCTCCCAAGAACAGCAGGCGCTGAATGCAGCAGCAGCAGCAAGCGGCACGACATCATTCATTTCAATCATTAAAACAAAAGCGGGATAAATCGCTACCTAATTTGTAAAATATGCTTATCATATAGGCTCTTTGGTCTTTAAGAAAAGCACCAGCTGAATGAGAATCACTGAATTATTTTGGAAAAAAAAAAAATCATAGAATCAATTCCGGTTTTCCCCCTTCTCCCAGTGATTGTTCTTTTCTTTCTTTTTCTTTTCTTTCTCCTTTCCCTTTCCCTTTCCCAGTTTCAGGTGAACCCTATCTGTAGCCTTCCCTCAAGCTTTCACCCTAGGCTACAGGAACACCATGGCCTTTTCCCCTGAACATGCACAACTTGACATTGCCTAGATCTGTCTTATCTCTCCCTCTTTCCAAAACCAAAAGTAAGGTAGCACCAACCACAGCCCAGCCTGGAGCTCTGTACTGGGCATCACCCATCACTGCACTGCCACCATCCTGTCCAGCAGCCCCCACTGCCACCCTTGTGCAGTTGTTCAGCAATCTCCATTCTTGCCTGCATGGGAAAATGTATATCCAGACAGTTCATCTTGCAGCCTGCCTGGAGCTGCCTGCCCATGGATCCCAGCTGGGTGGTTCATCACCCCTGCACAGAGCCACAAGCTCTCTCTGGCCTCTCTCCCTGATCCCGAGTGCTCAGCTCAGACCCCATCACTCCTTACAAAGAGAAGCAGTGAGGATTACTGGAACCAAGGGAACATCACCACTGGATCCCTAGGAAGGTTAAATTCTACCCCATCTGAATGAGTGGTGGCCTGCAGGTAACTTGTTTTCCTGTGGCTACTTGGGGTGCAGAGGATGCAAAGTGAGACTGCCCCTATAACGCGTCACTGCCTACGTGGCTCCTCTGCCTGGGCTCCACCACGTGTGTGTGATGAGAAACGGGGCCAACAACCCTGCTCTTGTATGAAAAGTGTCCTTTGATGCTTTCCCAGCTGTTCAGCCATTCAGCTGTTCCAGGATAGTGCCTCTGGCAGTACAGCTCCCCGCTGTGGCTATGCTGAGGCGTCAGCAGATGGAGCATATCGTGGTTATTGAAGCTGGATACAGTGGCTGTCAGCAGCCTTACATTGCCTGGCATATGCAAATAGATCCCAGGCATCTGGTTGTGTCTTGGGCTGGCCACACTGAAAAATGTTAAAAGAAAACCTCTTGATTTGGGAGCTCTGCTGGCTGTGGATGTTACTCTGCAGTAGCCAGCACGTGATTCATGATGTGGTAGAGAAGAAGGGAGGGAAGGAGGAGTTTTCAAAGGGAGTGGATGTAGAACTGGCCGTGCAAAATGCACTCCTGACAGGTGACCTGGGTGCTGCTGGGCCTGGATGGGTGTGACAGCACAGCCACAGGTGGGTGCAGCACCAGCAGGGTGCTGCAGTACCCAGAGACTGTTATTGGAACAGGGATTCAAATGAAATAAGACAAGAGGCAAAAACTGATGCACAGGAAGTTCCATCTGAATATGAGGAAGAACTTCTTTACTGTGAGCACTGGAACAGATTGCCCAGAGAAGGTGTGGAGTCTCCCTCACTGGAGATATTCCAGATCCCTCTGGACACATCCCAGAGCTATGTGCCCTGGGATGACCCTGCTTGAGCAGGGAGGTTGGACCAGATGACCCACTGTGGTCCCTTCTAACATGTGATTCTGTGATTCTGTGAAATGCTTGATGTGCCTCAGATGCTTGTGTCACATTTTACTTCACTTTGGTATCATAGAACCATGGAATATCATGAGTTGGAAGGGACCCACAAGGATCAAGTCCAACTCCTGGCCCTGTGCTGGACAATCCTAGAACCCCTGCTCATCACTGGCAGGACACTCAAGAAAGGGAAATTAAATGTTAGCTTATCTCCACTGTTCTTCAGGATGGCCATGTGTCACCCAGTCAGTCAGCAGATGAACAGCTGAGTGCATGAAAAATCCAGCCCAAAGTGGTGCAGTTTCCATCTGACAGTAAAGTCATGGAGCTCAAGTTCTGTGAGCTTCTACAACCACATTTAATGACTGTCCAGTTGAGTCTGAGAAAGAATTTTCAGCCTCATTTTTGCCTCTAGGATGGTGACTCTTACCAGTGATGCATTGAACAGCACTGAAATGTTCTTGCATTAAACAGCATCATTGTAAACCACCTAAAAAAACCAACTTGATGCCAAAGTATTGCACTCAGATACAGATAAGGGACCACTGAGGTTAAATGTGATGTACAGGTATTGCAGGTGTCAGTGCCACAACTGGGCAGATGCAGCCAAGTATAACCCCACTCTTTATCCATGGGACAAGTTGAGAAAACAATGTTTTCTTTCCTCCCCAGCAGTGTCTGGCATGACAGAACAGCCACCCAGAGAGTTTTCTTTCCTTCTCCTCTGGAGATGGAACATGTTCTCCTCTCCTCCCATCTGCTGTCCTTTGTCCTGACTCTGTGGGTGCTGTGAGAGGAACCTCAGCATCCCAACACACTGTGCAGCCAAGGGATGTCTCAGGCTCTGGTGTGGCACATCAGATCTCCCCTCCTCAGCCCTGCAGTCTCCTGGTTCTCTCTGCAATGCAAACGCCTTTCCCAGCTACTGCCTGCTCCTGTGCTTCATCCTTGGCTCCTTTTGCAACATCAGAGGCACATAAAATGGGGAAAGGGAGAGAAATAACATCCTGAATACTGTGCCTTCTAATTAGGCTGGCAGTGATCAAACAGCTTCTCAGGAGCACACAGTGTGAGGCTTTTTGGCACGGGGCTTTCCAGCCATGCTGGTTATTGCTAGAGGAAAAGTAAGTTCCATCCTTGTGGAAGATCCTGTGGTCTCCTGGGGTCACCAGAGCAGCTTTAACTGATCCAGAAAGACCTGGGGGAAAAAAAAGGTGAAATCCAGATTCCTTCCCTGCCTTTGGTTACAGTGTCCTCACCGTAAAGGGACTTGTAGAAACTTCAGCAGCACAAGCTGTTCCTGCGATGTTGTATAAATATGTTTTATGTATAAATATGCATTTGAATCCGTGTTTGGACTCAAACCTGTCTGTTCATCCAGCTGTCGAGTAACCTCTGCAAACAGCAGGGTCCTTCGTGACAGATTGAAACCGAGAAAACCGCTGCCTGTTCTGCAAAACATATTTAATTTGTTAAAGAGATGGGAACTTTGTTGAATTAATAAGATGTGCTAGAGAAGGGAGCCACTCTCCAAAGAGCTGAATCCTGGTTACAAGTGCAGTTTGCAGCTTGCTGGTAATCCTGCAATTAAAGCTACAGTACCAGCGTATCACAAAAATGGGATTTGCATAATTTGAAATTTGAGGAAAATCTCTAAATACTTTAATTTTGATAGAAACTGTTTCCACTGCTGACATGTGTCTACACCTATAATTTCAGTTGATAAATTGCTGTAATTTCTCCTCCATTTCATGTTCTTTCTAACATTAATTGTCAGTTGTAGAGTAAAACAGTAGAAAGAGAGAGAGAGAGAGAGAGGGAGAGAATAATGTCATTGTGCTTTTGTGGTGTGAATAGCCTTCCGAGGAATGATTATCTTCCACACAGATGCAAACAAAAAAAAAAAAATAGAGAGAGAGAGAGACCTCTTGGTTTGCACAAAACTACTGTGATGGGCATGAATGTCTTGCTGTGAGATAGGGAAACCAGGAGTTAAAGCCAGGTAAATGTGCCTGGGAGTGGATGTGGCCATTTCCCAGGCTGCTGGAAGGAAAGAGGGACCTTCTGTGGATGTGGAGCCACAGAAGGTGCCTGGTGATGCACAGCTGGGTAGGAGGAGGCCTGAGCTGCAGGATTCCAGGGATTGAATCTTCTGTGTCAGCAGTCTCTGGCCAAAAGCAAGACCCTCTCAGAGCCATCAGCTGTGAGGGCCTCACCTGTCTGGGTTTTCCAGAAGGGGGTTGCCCAGATCGGGAGGGATAAAGGCAAGCAGTGAATCTCTGTGGGAAGCAGCCTTACAGCACCTCCTCCACCAAGGGTCTGCTCCCCATCCCACCTCCCCAAATGCCACTTTTCAAGCTACTTTTAAATAAAATACCCTTTCAAGCAGAGGGCTAGTGGTACTAAATTATTCTATTAATTTATTATTCATGATGAAAAATTATTCTAATAAACGGTGAAAAATTATTCTAATAACATTCTATCCTATTAATATTCTGCAGCCGAGCAGTTAAACTCACTTCCTGTGGCTGCTCCCCTCCTTAGCACTGATCTATTTCTTACAGAGTTTATTGAAATTAAAATCTGCTTCTTTGGAAATGTGCTGCATTTAACAAAACCAGTGGGGGGAGATGAGCTGTGAACTAGAAGAGAATCAGGCACTGATTTTTCCCTTGTGCTGACAGAGCAGGGGGATGCCCGTCCTGGTGGGAGCTGGGCTAATCCAAACTGCAGTCAGGGATGGCCCAGCCCGGGTCATTTGGGTGCTGTCACCCCACAGACCATTAACTGAGCATTCAGTGTTGTTAATCCAGTGTCTCCCTTCATTTTTGTGCCTTTCCCTTGGATGGAGCCCTGCAAGCTCCATTCCTGCACCTACCCCAGAACCCTGAGTTCATGGCTCTTCTCACCAGTTCCTCGCTGCAGAAACCCCCCGAAAGCCCATGGAGCTGCACTGCCAGAACCTGGACATCACCTCCGTGGGAACAAGTGCAGCCTGTAGCCAAATCAAGGACAAGGCTGGGGACCCTGCTGTCACCCAGACCCCAGGGCTAGTCCAGGCAGCATCGTGCTGCCCCTCCTCCTGCAGCTTCCCATGCACTGGCACCACGCGCCTGCCAGGCTTCCTGCCAGAGATATTTTCCTAATGGTTCCTCTGCCTGCTCTGCTCACAGCCCTCCTTGCCTGCCAGCTGGCTGGTGTGGTCCTGGGCCCTTGCAGGCAGCTGGGGAGGTTTCATGGGTATGCAGGGCTCGGGAGCCCTGTGTACAGGTGGCAGAGTATCCCCAGTGCCCAGCGCGAGGTCCCTGGGAGCTCACTGCTCCCCAGCAGGACCTAGGGAACTTTCTGAGTTCCCACTCAGAGCAAACAGATGTGGAAGGCTGGGACAGGGGAGTTCCTGGTCCCCAGAGCTTGCAAGTCCACAGCGCTGTCAGAGATGCACTGAGGAAGTGTCCTACAGATACAGAACCATTGCAAAGAGGTGTCCCAGGGTTTCTCTTGCAGCTCAACGCAGCATTTGAGTGATTCTGGAGAGCAGGCTGCAGATGAGCAGGTGCCACTGGGCGCTTCTGAACCTGGCTGTCCAGCCACTCAGGTCATGTATCATCTGGCTTTGCTTCCCCAGTCATCAGTACAACTTAGAGGAAAAAAAGGTCTAACTTTCCAGAGGAAAGTCTATGGATCTGTTGGCAATAGCTGTTGCTTTCCCCAAAGCTTCCCTGCCCATCCTTGGTTTTGTCTGCACCTGCCTGCTCCATGGCTGAGCCAGATCATCTTCTGACCTTTCCTTTGTCCCTACTTTTTTTCTGATTGTCTCCACAAGCCTAATAACTCCTTGCACATATATATCAGCTCCTTCCTGCACCTCCCCACCTAGCACAGGTAGTTAAGCCAATCACACGGCAAATTAGATGCACAGGTGTGTGTTAAATGTTCTGGTGACTCTAAGTCCTAATCAAAAAGCTAACCTCCAGGTGACATTATTGCAGCTTTAACAAGTAGAGTGCCTCAGTAAAAGGACTTCATCTCAAAGGACTTTCACTGAAACCATCTTCTTCTTTGTGTGTTCCTCCCTCTCAGCGTGGGTAATTAAAGGACCAGACACAGCTCAGAAGATTCCTTAGCTTTTGTGTTTGAGGATATCTTTCACTCTATTTTTTCCCCTCTTCTCTGATGGCATGTTAGATCAAGCCATTAAGCAACATCCTCTGTTTCTCCTGAGAATATTCATCAATAATAATGAATAGTACTTGCTCCAGGGCTGCCCCCTCCTTGCCCAGGAATATCACTGGTACATGATACAACCCTGTTGGAATAACTCTGGCATTTGTTTTTATTTCTGAGATTCATTTAATGTGTAATAGTTTTTTCTCTCTGGGACTGTGGAGGCCCTGCTTTGTTCTGGGTTTGGAAGCTGACAGTCAGCTGAAGCTGAGAGTTTATCTGATCCAGTGGGGAAAAGGGGTTTACATCAAAGTAATGCACAAGTGGAAACTCCCTAATCCCGATTGACTGCGGTGCTGTACGACTGCCTCACCTTAATTACACATGGACTCAGCTCCATTGATGCATTTCCCTTTTTACCCCAGTACAATATACTTATTTTGCCTGTTTGCATGACAGCAGAACAAAATCAAAACATTTTAAACAAAAATTCTTGATATTGGGTTATCTTTCCCAGTCACAGAGGCGGGCACTGTGAAGCTGTAAAGGGATTTCTCTGGGTGCTTGTCCAGCTCCTGTTCAACAGATGATGGATAAAACCTCAAAATAATCACTCAGAGAGTAAAGGATTGGATTCAGGAGGTGTGGAGAGTGCTCTGGAATCAGGAATAGAAGCATACATCTAGAGCCTCTCTGAGCACCAGCGAAGTTTGTCCTGCTCTCACTCTGTGCACACCAAGCTTTTTCATCCTGGTTGGTTTTTAGATCCAGTCAGACTCTGAGTGATGTAAATCTTGCTTTGCACCCTTCCTGCATCCTTGTTGCATAAGGGGTTTTCAAGGAAGCAAATCCATCAGTTACACAAAGCAAAATTATTGCAGGCAGTAACTTAAGCTCCATTTTCCTCATACTGCTTATTTCGTCTTTCTCCAAAAAAGTTAATCAGGAAGTTTAATTCAGCGATGTTGGTGAAGTCATTCAGCATGTGCAGCCTCCTGGTGCTATCCCGCTTCATCACCAGGATGATCCACATTACTGACAGACTGGAAGGCACAAGGGGTGCAACCACTGCCTCAAACTGAACCCAAACCTGCCTGTCCATTTAACTAATAAGCTCGTGTTTCCTGAGCTCTGCGTTATCCCAGTCCCTGTTTGCCCACAGCGTTCACAGCACGAGCTGCTGCTTTGCAGTCACCTGTGCTTGCTGCGAACAAGCCACTCCACCGCCCCCGGCCTCGCTCGGTGACTGGGATCAGGCACTTTGGGCTCCCTGGGCTTTTCTTAGATTGCTGTTTTGGCACGATTCTTTTTTCTTTTAGTTTTTTCTTTTTTTTTTTTTTTTTTTTTTGCAAGCACGGTTTTTTCAACTTTTGCGAGGTGAACGCTCGTCCCCGAGCCGATTATCACAGCGGTGAAGGGCAGACCCCTGCTTTGTGCCAGCGACTCCCCGGCTGCTCTCGAGGGCCCCTGCGCATCCCTCCTCGCTGCGGCGCTTTCATGGTGCTCTTGATGTGGGGATGTTTATCTTCCTACCCATTGGTGCATCTCTCAGCTAAAGTGCTTTTACTCAGATTGTGAAACCCACTGTAGTCTTGTCTTTGTTAAGAAGATAAGCTGCAGCAGGAAAGCAGCAGCAGCAGCAGCAAGAAAAAATTCCTCTGGTGTGTTCTATCTTTTTCTCCCAAGGAGTATCACACAACTAGGACAGCCACTGTAATGCTAATAGACAAATCAAAACTCCGAGGAGCAAAATAGAAACATCCGACTATATTTAATAAGGGGGGTTTGTGTGTGTTTGAAAGCTCACAAAAAAAAATCTAGATATTAAATTGATGTCCTGGCACTTGTGCAGTGTAATGGGCAGATTCAATTAAGAGAAGAAAATATGTCCAGCCTGTAGTGTGGGCTAAGCAGCAATAAAAAAGCAAATCAATTTTTCAGGAGTTTCAAAGCCTGGTGCAGATTTCCAGAAGGCAGAAGCCAAAAATATATTTATTAAAAAAGACCCTAGGGGCTCAACAGTGTCATTTTAACCCAACTACCGCACCTTCAATATGATGAAGTGTCACGATATTTTGAGAAATACTTTGTAAATAATCCATTTATATGTATAGATATAACATGTTCTATGTGTATAAATAAATGCGTGTGCTTCTGTTGCATATATACAATGCCTTTGATTATTTGAAGGAGGTGCAAGAGTAAAAATACAGCTTGATACAGATCAAGCTAAGTTATATTCATTTGTATTCTCAGACACCCAGTGTAACAGTAGGGTGGGGTTTTCCATGTGGCATTAAATTAGGGAACTGAATATGTTTATATGAATATATATGTGTGAGTGTATATACCTGTCTCTATGTAGATGAATGTGTGCACACACATACATGTAAATATGCATGTTGATGGTTTATTTGCAGAATATTCCAGATATAACTCTACCAAAATTCTTGGTTTGAGGTTCTTAGGCTGAAATCAGAGTTTATCCAGCCATCCCAGTGCAGAACCAAGAATGGAAGCTCAGACTTCCACAATTCCCTCCAGTTCAAACACAATAACCTTTAAAAATCAAAGGGTGTGAAAGTTCCTACCCCCTCTTTATTTTTTAATCCTACCCAAAGCAGAGTTATGACACATTGAAATCAATCGCAGAGCTCCTGGATGAATAGAATAAGGACTTCCATAAAAAAAAAAAAATATATATATATATATTTTAAGGAATCCATTTGAGTTTTTGGTCACTCATTGTCTGGATCAAATCTAGAAATCAAGAATAGCAAATCCTGCTGCCAACCATGAACTCAACCTGCTTCAAGGCCCTCAAGGAAGGTGTCCATGGTGGGAGGGTTGGAATGAGATGAGTCTCACAGTCCTTTCCAGCCCAAACCATTCCAGGATTCTATGATTCTGTTGCATCAACAGGGAGGCTCTGACACTCAGCCTGCTTCTCACATTTGCATGAGGGATTTTTACTGTCTCTTTTCTTCCCCTCTTTGTTTTTCCACCACCGTTGTTGACAAAAAACAGGTGATCATAAAATGTTTCCCTGTGTTCAGGCAGCAAACCAAGAAAAAATAATTTTCTCTTGTTACACTGAGCCACAGATTTATTTCCCCGAAGAAACCCATGCGTGACTGCAAAGATAAAATAAATTAAAAAAAAAAAAAGAAAAGAAAAGAGGAGTAAGCAGCATGGTGGTGATGATTAAGATGCCCTTCCAAGAAATAAGTAAATAACCCCAAGCTCCCAGTAAGTCCAGGTAGGTCACACCACACCCTGTGTCATTTCACGGCCTCTCTGTGTAATCAGGATGGGAAAGAGCTCGGCAGAGTGAGGACCTCCCATTTCAAACCCCCAGTGCTAGAGACAATATACACCCAGCTGGCAGGATGGATGTGGTTTTTATTTAAAACACAGACAAACATGCACACAGAGAGGGAAAGAAACCCTGCAAAGCCAAATTTGCTTCTAAATCTATTTACATTTGGCGAGGCTTAAGATCACCTTGAACCATCTTTGCTATTTCTGTTCCTTTTTCCTTTGAAGTTGCAAGTTCTATGTAAGCTCTTCAGAAAAAAAAAAAAGAAAAAATTAAAAAAAAAAAAAGAGAAAAAAGAAAGAGAGAGAGAAAGGGAAAGAAGAAAAAAAAAGAAGTGTGTAGAGACGCCATTTGTGATATGTATTTTTTAATAATGACATTTTAAAAGGTTGAAATGTTGTGGCGTCTTTTGCAAAGTTATGCCATTTAAACAAGATAACATGGCATTTTACCATTAAAGACAAGACCCTCTTTTTCACTCGTACCTTTGAACAGCTTATCATTTTGCAATAATATCCTTCAGCTATATAGCTCTGTTCTTTTTCAAATGGAGGACATCTCTTCTAATTGTGCTTATGATACCAATTAGCATTGGGGTTTTCTGCTTTTATCAATAAACAGCCTTTCTTAAGAGCACCATGACTGTCCTAAATATTTTCTTCTCCTATATGGGATTCAGGAAAAAATTATAATTAATTCTTCTTTCAGTGAAAAAGCAAAGCTATTTTTAAATTGCATGCCTGATAGAATTAACAAAGTGTTAGACAATTAACAGTCTTTCTTTTTGTTGTTGTTGTTGTTGTTCTTTAAAACGCAGATTCAGTTTAATACTGTTTTCCCCTTCATCCTTTTCTCGTGTCCTAATTGTTAGCTAAGTAGTGTCAGGGCTGTGTGTTATCGGCCCAGGCAGGTGTCAAGTTTAATATTATTAAAGATGCAATTACTCCTTTCTCAAGCACAGCTTGTCAGTTTAGCTCATCGATGTATATATCAATACAATTTTAAACGAAAAAAAAAATAAAATCTCTGTTTCCCATCCATAATTATCTCCTTGGTATCTTGCCCCTTATTTTGGAAATGTCTCTCTAACCTCAGTACACGGGAGTCCTGGGAACACAATGAGCTGTGACAGTCTGAGTGAGCTGCACAATCATATTCCTCAACTTAGAATCATAAAATCACTTAGGTTGGGAAAGACCCTTCAAATCACCCTAAAAAACAACCAAGGATGGTTGTTGTCTCTGAGGATGCTCTATGGGGCCACTTTGAACAAGGGCACCCATGAAAGCTTGGGGAGCTGACGGATTCCTTGGCATTAGGCCTGCATCATGTAAGGGTGCTGGGAAAGTTGTAAGGGAAAATGTTGATTTATGGTGCCAACACCCATAAAGGAGATCTGAATGCAGGGCTGGGAGTTCATGTGCTGCCAAGCAGAGCTCCAAGTATCTGCTCTGGAAGCATCACAGGGGGAAACCCTTTGAGTTATGTGGAGCCAGTGGCTGAATTTCTCCTCCCCCATCCTTGGAGAGCTGATGGGTTCAAAATGCCACTGTCCCCAATTGCACCTTTTGGATCTGGGTTTTTCTCCAATCACCATTGCAGCTACTGTCCCAGAGAATGTGCTGGATGGATGGTTTAGTCACTAAAAATCGGACTCAACATTAATCAAAACTGTTCGCTAAATATGGCTTGAATTAATGAATCATTTTAACTAGCAAAGGTGGAAACACTGAAATAGGATTTTTTTTGTTAATAACTCCTTAAATAATATGCTTGCAAAATTTCAAACTCATGTTTTCTTTTAAGCTCTGGATAAATCTTATTTCAAAGAAGGGTTTGGGAATCAGACATTTCATTTTGGACTGAACATACTCTGTTTGACCCAGAATGAAGTACAGATGCACACAGCCCTGCAATTTGGCCACCATTCAAAAAATCAATTATTCTCAAAGCTTACACTGTGCCCCTTGAGGGAAATTGTTCTCTGACCACTCCTGGACAGATGAACCATGTCCTAAAGGGTATATAAGCCATGAGCAGGTAACAGTTTAACAGATCAAGTTATGGTATTCGCACATCTTCATCCAGCATCAGCACACCAAAGTTATTTTCACTCTGACACTTTCTTATTAGTCTACACTCTGTTCTTTTTCAAGATGAGTGCCCAGAATATCCACAGCCCATATTTATTACCATCCCAACTTCCATCTTGCAGATTCATTTCATCACGAGGATGATGCTCATTGCCAGGTCAGCTGCCATTTACTCTGGAAATGTGCAGATATTCTTTGCTATGGGACCTAATCTGCAGGCCAAGAGCTTCTGAGCAAACACAGATGAGAGTTCTCCAGTTCAGAAAAAAATATAAAATGTAACAGGCTATTTTCATGGAATCCTAGAATGGTTTGGGTTGCAAGGGACCTTATTTTTCATCTCATTCCAACCCCCTGTCATGGTCAGGGACACCTTCCACTAGACCAAATTGATCAAAACCCCATCCAACCTGGTCCTGAACACTTCCAGGGATGGGATATGTACAGGAAATATGTGCTCCTTTACTGTTTTGTCTGAGAACATCATGATCAAAAAGCATTTCCAGCAACGGAAACTTTGAAAATAATCCACCAAATATGTGGAAAAAACCACTAATGTCCCTCCCCAAGCTCTTTCTGCTTCCCAGTGATAAAATTCAAGGCTAAAAACCTTCCCCAGCCCAACGCTGATTCAGCACGTCGTTCCCTCCACCCTGACATTGCCACAACAGGGGCCACGATTTCAGTGGCACGTCTGGAATTCAGCTCATCCTCTTGGCCGTGATGCTCATCAGCCGGTTGCTTCCGTGCTGGGAGCAGAGCAGAGCAGGAAGAGAAGGGCTCAGTTTTAGGATCATGACTCAGTTATTTCCAGGCATCCTTGTTTAGGGGCAGTGTTTCCCTGCTCGGGTGGGTCACACGTGTCCTCTCCGGGTGTGCCGGTGGCTGCGCAGGTTCAGGTCTCTCTCCCGGAGGATGCTCCGGCTGCCTGCTCGGCAGTGCACGGCTGGAGACTGACAACTAATGGTTAGTTTGCAAATAGCTGCATGAGAGATCAGAGAATAACGTGTGAGGGGTGGGGAAAGAAGGGAGGAAGGGAAATGACTGGTAGTGCTTAAAGGAAATTGATCCCTGTTTAATGTTTCTTTAGTTTGATATTCGTTCTCAGAAATGGGGTTCTTAGTGCAGAGTTTTGCTCATGGGGTGTCAGGGTCAGGCAGGGTAGTAGAAACTGTGACTGTAATTAAAAGGACCTTATGGTCATCTCAAACTTAACTTCTCCAAGCTTAATTCTCTTCTCAACCCAGGACAAATCAGAAATAGCTTCATTTCCATTAATACAGATGCAGAGATGCTGCAGGAAAAGCTCCTATAGGTACCACGGTCTGGCCACCTACATCTGCAGATGGCAGTGGGGAGTCTTCAGTGGAAAAGACTGTAAAATGGGAGTTCTGGGAGAGCATAGGTGATTTTGGGAAGACAAGGCTGGAGGAACTGTGTGTGTGTGTGCTGGTAACAGACTTTGTGTCCAGGAAGAGTAACAGAAAGGTTACAAAAAGGGGGACCTGCTGCCAGGAGACCCTCCAAGCTTCTGCATTGAAGGTTGAGAATGACAGCTCTGTGAGTGCTGCAGGGAGGAACATGAAGGAGGAGGCTGCTACGAGACACTTTCCATTTTGTGGGAGCTACCTGGGAGCTACCTGGCTACATCTTTTCCTCACCTTTGAGATTTGCCACCTGTGAATTTTAGCTCTGAAATTTGCTGTCAGGATACCGTTGTGCTTCTGCTCCGCTGGAAGACCCTTTGCGTCATATTGGCAATAGCATCTGATTGTTGCACTTTGATATCACTGAATAGGTAATCAGACCACTCTTTATTTTAGCCTGAGGATATGTCTTTGATTTGTAGAGGCTGGCCATTTCTTATCTGAGTTTGAAAATGGGATTATTTAAATGTGTATTGATGTTTTTCATGTGGTCTAACTGTGCAGTTCAACATGGTAATTCAACTCGTAGCTATACCAGATTGTTATCTAATCTGATAAGATATGAACAGCACAAAGCCAAGATGATGAAACAATCGGGATTGTTGACTCACTGGGGTCCTGCTAAATCCAGTCTGCTTTCATACTTAATTATCCTGTCAAGTTCCTCGAATCTTAGCTCCTCCAGCACTGCGGTGGAGAACGGTGGTAGTGACACCACTTGGTGAATACATAAGTTGATCGAAATAATTTCAGCAGATACAATGACTATTTATGCCTCAACTGTGATATGAAAAGCTACTGATTCAAATACCCTAGACTGCAAAATTGTCCCTCTTAGCATTTCTAGGTTCACTGAAGGCTGTTATTAAAGGCCTCTGGAAGTTAATGCTTTTTCTAACATGAGCTGCCTCCTGACTGTCTCATACCAGAGGGGGAAAAGAGCAAGTGAAAATTAAGGCTTTCTAATGTTCTCCCTAAACTGGTCTTTACCAGCTCCCTACAGCAGGCACTGTACATGACCCTTAAAACAGTTGGGCATCGACAGCCCATTCCTCCTGATGTTACTTACTTCAAATTTTATTCTTATTATGACTGCAACTTTTATTGAAAGATAATGAATCTGTATTAATTAGATATAAAAGATAAATTTTAAAGCCTACCACCACTATTTGAAAATAACTCATGTTTTCACTTATTTTCTTGATTGTCTATAGGAGTAATCATGAGAGCAAGAGTTGTATCACAAGAGGTAATGGCAGAGGTAATGATGTCTATAGCAGATTAAAATAGGTATTTCAGGTATTCAAGAAAAATAACATAAAGGATCAAGCAGAAGAAGCTGAAATATTTTAATGGTCTGAATTAAAATCATACTCCTGTAAGTTTTACAAGGGTCTTGTCTTTGCTGTTAATTTGAGGTCAGCATTTTGCTCTTAGTCAGTATTAAGCTGTAGAGTAATCTGTGTATGAAGGACACCCACTGATGATGATGTTTTAAGTATTCAGAGAAGGAAAAAAAGGGCCCATAAGTGTTCAGAGAAATCCCAAAGATCAAAATATCACTGTGTCAAGCATCTTCAGCTGATTAACTCACTGGCAGATTCACCTGCGGATGTATCTGAAGCAATCGTTAAGAGCTTTGTTATGGTGTAGAGCAGCCAGTCAAGCATCCTTGTATTTAAAATCGACTCTAAAAAATATCCAGATATTGAAAGATGCTGCTTTATCTACTCAGTGTGTTTTAAAAGGAGAGCCACTGCTTTGATTAAAACCATTATCAACTGTGAGACTCAGTGATTTAGATCAAAGCCATTAATGTCCCCTTTGAGAGGCAGCACCAGGTAAAAATACCCAATTTTCAGATCACTGAGCACCTTGCAGTGAAGGAAGGGCCATGGAAACTTCTGGCCATGAAAACTTCTGGCCATGAATGGTACAGGAGCCTCAATCCACCAGATTTTCATGTGGGTCCTCTTGAAAATTGTAGTTATTAGGTTTAAATTAATTATGCTATTTTCTGTTGAAATTGCAGAGTGCTGTGTGGGAGAGCCTTGTCCAGCCCCAGTGCACACAGAGTGATGGGAGGTCCTGCCCTGGACTTTCAGAAAGGCTGTAATTAGCATGGAAAGGAAAGACCAACTGTTGTTTGAAAATGTTAGTGCTAAAGGTCTCCTTTAAGCTGGTTTCTGTAGTAGAAGCCTGTATCTCTCGTATAAACTGAAGAAAAAAAAATTGTTGCTTTTCTGCTCTGTTTTATTTCTCCCCTGCTGTGGGGATCTGGGCCTTTCAGAGGCTCTTAGAGGTGCGTTTGAGCCTGCCCTCCCACTCAGCCCCCTCCCTGCCTCTATCCATACCATTTCCATGGAGCTGTGATGCCACGAGCCTTTCCCAACCCCTGCTGCTATCTCTGTCCCACCCGCTCCTCAGTCCCACTTCATCCTTCCACTGAGGCACTCCACCAGTGAAGGATGCAGCACAGATCCAAACCAGTCTCAGGGGGAAATCAATGGAGATTGATCAACAACTGCTCTGTGAAAGAATAAGGTGATGGGAAACCCCCCTGCCTGGGCACACACACTGAAGCTCTGAGTGACCCCTCTGCTTGGGATGCCACCACTGGTGGGACCCCAACCTTGTGTTTGTCCATAGAGCTATAACTGGCTTCATCACCACAGACAGACAGACAGACAGACAGACAGCAGAGCAGACTGATGCAGCAGCTGCAAAGAAGGTGCTTTCTCCATGCTGTCTCCAGGGATTAGAGCCTGAGAAACCCAGTTCTGTGCACATACATGACAGGGTTTCAGAGCTGGGTAAGCAAAGGTGTGTGAGGGGATGGGGTTAGAGTTGTGTTTTTCTCTGCTTGTCCAGATTCTTTGCTTTTCAAAACCAGGGGTTGATCAGGGCAGGACCCACGTTCATAATTGATGTAATAGAACTCTGTAAGCTCATACCCCTGGGGCATCCATCCCTTACACCTTCCCACTGGCAGACAGATGCAGAGCATCACACCTTGGGGTCCACATTAGTGTTTGGGCTGAGCAACCCTTGCTCATTTGGGACAGCATTGAGTATTTATTTACTTTTTGTAAGTATAAACCCTCTCCTCGTCAGATTCATCTTCCACTCCAAGAGCTCCTTTGTGTGGCTGCCACCTCCTCGGGGCTGCTGTCACATTTTCCCTGTGCACGTGGACCTGGTGGTGACCCTCATTCCCAGCCACACCTGGGTTTGCTGATGAGGTTCAGAATGCCTTAAAATAGGTTAATTTGTAGGAAAGTGACAGAAATAAATTGCTGGCACTTTTGTGTGCTGATAAGTTTAACCTTTTTTTTTCCCTGAGCAGCTAAATTGCCAATCATCCGGAAACACACTGGAGTTCACCCGTTACATAAAGGAAGCTGTTAGTCTCATTTAAAACAATATTGACCTTTTTCCTGTCCTTTCCATTTTGACTAAATTACAGGGTACATTTTTTGAGATGTGGCTTTTGTCTGACTGTAACCAGGTGACCCTGATTTTTCCTCCTTTTTTTTTTTTTTTTCTCACTTACAGCTTTCAACCTTTCCTTTCTACTTCCAACACATTTCTTAGTTTAACCACTGGGATTTTCAAATCCAGAGACATTTAAAAAAGAGTTTGCATGATGCATATATTTTCCAGTTCACCTGGAAACTACAGAAAGCTGAGCTGGTGCACCCTGAAATACATGGTGTGGGAGTAGCAAGGGGCACGATGAAAATGATTGCAAAGTATCTCTGTTCTCCCAGATTCAGATCAGAGAGTGTGTATGAGCTTTCAGTTTCACTCAAAATTAATTGTAGATGCAGCATTACCAATAGATTTTCTTCTGGGAGAGAAAACACTCCTGCCAGCAAAGAATTGGGGTTTTTCCTTGTATTTCCCTTTAAATCAGGCTGTGAGTACATGCAGCTCCTTGAGAAAACCAACGTGAGGGTTTTGAGGTTCTGAGAGGCTTTTCTTCCTGCACAGAAACATTTTTTAGCTCATTTGGGGCCTTGGGCTGAGCCTCCAGTGTCAGCTTCTGAGCACATCGGAGTGAATAGCAGAATGCAAGAGTGAAGCTCGAGCTGTGTTTATTGGACCCAAGATCTCTAATAGCAGTGTGGCCTTACAGATATATTCTACTATGTTTCCTTCATTATTTCCTGAAGAAACACAAAGAGACAAAGTCTCCCTGCTCCACCTTCCTTCCTTCCTGGTCGGTGCCCAGTGACCACTTGACATCAACAGTATTTCCCCAGAAGGAGTTGAAGCCTCAGCTGGGGTAGATCCCTTCATCTCCGTCAGCTGAGAATCTGAAGCATCCCTGAAGTAAATTCATGAATGTGCTTATGGCATTTGTCTCTTGCATTAATTTTTCCTAGACAAAACCTAAAAATATTCCCATGTACGTTCTGCTGGCTCTTGGCTCATATAGAAATGTGTCTTCTAATGCCAAACTGAAATTAATACAGACATTACAGGCATTTGTGTAATTCAGACGTATGGTGGTTCTTTATATTATTTTTTCTGAAGCACTGAAGTGTGGGTTTTTTCCCCAGTTGGTCCTATTTTAATAGTTCCAGGGTTTTTTTGAAGGAATCCTGAGATGTAGGAAGCTTTAGAAAGGTTTAGGATTCCCTGGCAAAGGAGGCATTGATGCTTCCATTAAACTTAGAAAATACAGGCCTCTTGTGTGTGAGCATTTATCCCACAGGTTTGATGCCACAATACTGAGAGGCCAAAGAGAACTTGTCTTCCAGCTTTAACCCCATCTCTTCAATATTTGATTAATCTGAATCAGTGACATTGAAAATGGCTTGAAATATTTAATCATCTAACAGACATTCAGAGACTAGAGTGCCTTTCAAATCACACTGCCAACAGAGAAAATCATTTTTTCAATTGCTTACTGGTACAATGTTCAACCCATCTGGGAAAATATTTGGGTTGCATTGCAGGGATTTGATTGACTCTCCTGCCAATACCAAAATTTTAATAAGCTACAAAGGGACAAATTATTCCAACCACCACCTCTATGTTTTGTGGCGAGGCTTTGGGAGGGGAGGGAGATGCTTTGCACTCGACTGCAGGTGCGGCTGTGGCTGCGGCGGCTACGTGGGCTGCAGGCAAACAAGTTCCTGGGGTTAACCAGCATGTGCTCCTGCAGTGTGTCCCTGCCTCTGCCTCTCCTCCTTGCCTTCCCGGGAGATGGGCAGCCCAAACCCTCCTCTGAGGGACAGAAGCATTGCATTTTCCCTTTGGGCTGGCAGACCTGCAAAGATGCTGCCTCGCCAAAGGTTTGGGGGCTTTTTTTTAATTCTAGTAATGCTGGTGGAGCAATTTCTTATCTTTCAGTTCTACTTTAGAGCATAGGATTCAAATATCCCTTTAGAAGCAGTCGGTGCACTGATGTGCACACTGGACTTACACAGTGACAGGAATAAAATGGCCCTCCCTGCAAGCTCTGCAGCCTTGAGGCTGCCTGGTTTTGCTCAGCATTCGTGTGTGCCTCCGTGTAAAATTGCCCCGCACAATTATTCAATCTCATGGCAACTATTCAGTTTGCAAAGCAAAAATAATCATGTGATTACCCTGTAATTAGCTGATAGTTACTAATCAATTACATCTGCAGAGTTTGCCTTCCATTGAGGAGGTGTGTGGTGGTGGTTCATGGGTGAAACTCGGTGCCTGCCCTGAGCAGTTTACAGACCTCCAGCCTGGGTTTGCTCTATGGATGAGCAGGTGCTGTGTTTGGAGGAAGAAATATGGGACTAAACTATCTGAGTTTAATGACAGGAGTTTAATGTGTTGGAGGGGTGTGGGCAGGACGGGCCTCATCTTGTTATGGAGGGATTTATGGTGAACAGGTTGGCTGCAAAAACATGTTTGAAAGAAGCCTGAGTAAAGAAAGCAAATGCATTATTCCCAAAGCCTTTCCTGTGGTCACCTGTCTTCTCCAGGCTTAGCACAGCCAGGGCTGCTTCATTCACCAGGGTGGTTTGATACCCTGCAGTAAAGGCAAGCACAAAGTAATGTGTGTTCTGCAGGTATTTATTTACCTTGATATTCCTGGAGAGATGAGCATTATAGTCCACAAAAAGTAAATATTCATGTGTGTTGACAGTGCAGGTTTGCTTCTCTGGCATGTGGCTGTAAGTGAGGCACTGGGATACCTGTCCCCTCCCTGACAGTGTCCAGGCCTGGAATATTTGCAATTGGTGAGAAAAGAGAATTAGAAAATAACTTTGAATAATCACAAAAATCTGTCTGAGTCCTTCATCTCTGGACACACCCTCAGAAAACTCTCCTAGAACATCCATGGCTGGAGTGGAATGTTCATTCAGTGCACAGAGGAAGGGATGATTTTGCAATACAGGGAGCAGTGCTGGGAAAACTGAAGGGAGAAGTGAAGCTGTCGGCAGGTTTGAAGAACAGTTTGATAAATATTTCTGCTGTGAAAGAAGGAAGTAAGACATGACAAGAATAGAGATGTGTCCGTGAGAAGTTAGACAGGAATTCAAAGGGATTTGAACTTGATGCTGCAGGAGAGAAGCTTATTTTTGAAAGAGAAGGAGGGAGAGAATGAAAATACTATGGAAGAGGGAGAGGGACAAACCCTGAGGTTATAAATCAGGAAGACCCATGCTCGAGGGACCAAGAGGAGGGGAGGTTTAAGGACCTTTGGGCAGAAAAACGTGTAGTCGGGTGCAAAAACATGTCACCTGCTCAGCCAGTCGTGAAGCCTGGCAAGACTGCACCGTGGTCCCTCTGCTCTGGTCCTGGGTGGCCGCTGCCAACTCCGAGGACCCCGGTCCGGCTGGGACAAACCTCACTGCTGGGAAGTGGGGCTGGATGCGGGCACCCCATCCCCTCACACCTGCACAGCACGGGCAGAATCCTTCCTCCTCACCAGCCCCTGCCTCCCTCCCTCCCTCTCCATCAGCCGAGCCTCCTGTTAAGAAAGATCCCGACGCCACCATTAAAAAACGCCCTGCGCCGATTGCAAATTCATTGTTCGCTAAAAGCTAATCCAGGCGCGGGTAAACACAATGGCCCCTTTTTTTCCCCCCAGCCTGACGTTTCATTTACACAAGAGCTGGAGCTGCCGCACCGGCGCTGCCACGCAGCCGTCAAGCATTGATTGTGCTATTCAGCGGGATGGCTCAATAATTACAGCCCCGGATCTCCAAACCCAACCAAAGAGCAGGCTTACCACCGCCAGCCTTTGTCACTAATTGTCCTTCAGGATACTTGAGATGAATTACCGTGGCTTACATTTTCCTGGTTTTCCTTTCCCTTCTATTGGGTTAATATAAAGAGAAATATTTCCACTTAGCGAAGCTGGACGGATCAGACAAGTGTAGCATTGACTGTTGACAGCACTTCATAAGAAAACCCTCTGACTGCAAACTGTCTCATTGATATGTTCAACTTGACACATGGGATTGATTTTTGATTGTTTTACAAAGCTCGCCTGTGCATGTTTTCATTATCAAGGCTGGGCAGTTTTCATACCAACACTTAGAAAATGTTAGAGCTATTAATATAATTTGATATCATCTATACTGCATCTAATTGTAACAAGTAACCCAACAAATTAAGCCTCTTTCACCAAAGCTCTCCAAAATGGATTGCACTCCTGATTATTCTCTTAGTTTGTTTTGTTTGGGGATGCATGATAGAGCAGCAAAATTATTTTAGCCCAAACTTTTTAATCCTGCTTGTTTTGAAGACAGAATTAGGGCTGAAAGCTTTAAATTCAAGACAGGCAAATGCAATCAGCGCCGAATCCATGCTTATTCCAAACAACTTCATCAGGACCTGGATCAGCTCCCACTCAGACTGTGTCGAGCTGCAGCTCGGGAGGTGATGGCACGCACAGGGAAAGGACATTGTCAAACATTCCCTGCACACATGGACAGGCAGGATTGATCCCTGTCTTTCATTTATTAACTCTGCAGTCCCTAACTGTCCCTGTAGTCACCCTGCAATCCCATTCCCTCTGCCTCCAGGCCCTCATCCACCCTTCCCCTTGCTCTTTCCCATCTTTCTCTGCTACATCCTCACAAGCCTCCCTGATCCTCCAGAAAGTACAGAAAGGAGCTGTGATATTCCTTGTTCTTTCCCATACAATCATTGTGCCCCTGCTGATGGGAGTCTTTGCACAGCAGTGGCCTGGAGCCAATCCGAACTACCCCTGAAATTTAGGAAGAACTTTCCTGCCTCCTAGGACAGATTGAAGCCACGGGTTATGGTTGAGTACCGTGACTGCTGTGGGTAGCTGGCCCACGTAGGGAATAAGCTCCTTCTGCTAGTCCTGTTTAGCAGTTACCCTTCAGAAAAAACCTGCCTGCACTGCCTTTGCCTTTTTTTAAATGCCATATGTAAAAGGGAGGAACGAAACCATCTAAGCTGAATTTTAGAAGCAGGAGGCCCACAGTCCATATGTAAAACTGTTGCAGGTTTTGCTCCCGCGTTCGTGTTATCCATGTATGCAGCCGGTGGGATCACCCACTCGGGAGCCCAGCAGCACACGCTGACCAGGCAGCCTAGATTTCACAAGACTGTCCTTTTTTTTTTTCCCCTCAAAAAAAAAAAAAAAATTCCATCACCTCCCCCTCCCCCCAGCTTTTTTCCCCAATAATTAATATTTTTCTGTGCACACATCATTTTTCTGAACCCGAGGTACGATTGCTTCAGTCGCCATCAGCTGGGCAGGGTCTGGGAATATCCACTCCTGAACAAATGCACATCTTTGTTTTCTTTTCATAAGAAAGCGTGGCCCTAAACAGTGTGTAAACACTCTCCTGCGACTGTGCACCCTCTTCATAACCCCTTCCACTCGAACAAAGTGATTGTCTGAACTGAAATCGCTTCACTGAGATGATTAAATTAGTTCCTACGTGCCAGAGATGTACAGAGGTCTTGACATTTATATTTGGGTATTAGAGTCTGACATTCAAATGTATTCCTGTTTGAAAACAGTGTAATTTAAAAAGTAGCATAAAATCCATTAGTGTAATAGGGAGAGAGGGCGATGCTTTAATTTGGGGGGGGGCTGTGCAAAATGATCATTTCCAGGGGCTGCAGCAAGGGCAGAGCTGTGCTGGCTGGGCTGGTACAGGCAGGGGGGATGTGCTCCCCCAGCATCCCCAGACACACCAACACCCCAAATATCACACCCACAGAACCGTGGATAAAACCAGCCGTGGGCTGCACATGACTGAGATGTCTCGAAACCACGGTGGGTTTATTTTGACAGGATACAATCCACTATTTCTTCCTGCAGCTTGAAGCACACCTGTGGCTGGGATGTCAAACCAACGTCTCCAAAAAGGCAAAACAAACAAATAGTGCCATTCTCAGGGACCCTAGCAAGTGAAAAGTTGCCATACATGTGCAGGCAGCTTATCCCAAATTCACCCTGCACCCCTATAAAGAGAATCTGACCCAACATTAAGTGTTGTATTATGTGATATGGATGTATAGGATGTTGGTTGCCAATAGTTAGGATTCAAAATTATATGGTCTTTTTAGTATCTTTGGCCCAATGCTACACTTATTTAACAGGTTTATTAGAGTCCTCCATCAGAATCCAAATCCCATTTTTTCATCATGGCTTGGATACCCAAGCAGAGTCTCTTTTGCCTGGAAATAGGATTTTTAACTTTAACATAAGCAGTTTTGCCACTTTTCAATGTTATTTAGAGTGAGTGAATACAAATGACATTATTCAATTTGCAGAAGTGGTTTCATTCATGAGGTGATATTAACATCTGGTACCTAAAGGAAACACTGTTCACCAACTAAAATAAAAAAACAGTCTGATAAATTCCTGAGAGCAAATTCCCCTGCTGCACTAACAGTGAAGCAGCCCAGTAGCTTCATTCTTTTTCATCAGAACACAACTCTCTGTTGGGATTAATGTGTTTTTCCCAGGACATCCCTCAAACGTAGGGAGGGAGAAAAGAATTTTAAGGTCTGGGCTGGAGCACACGAGCATTGTAAGGAAGAAGGAGCCTGTGAAAAACGTGTTTGCCCGTGTTTTGCTGGTGTGTGTCTGCACATATTTATTATTCTCATCTGCAATATTGATGACCAAGGACCGATCTCGCTGCACATGCGTCTTCCTCCCCTTCTCCTGACTTGCGCAGCTGAGAAACGCTGGGATTTTTTTATTGCTGTTTTCTCTTTGAGCAGTGAGCAAAACGCCCTGATGGCAATGCAAATTCATTTTTTCAGGTGAAAAGAAAAAAAAATATATATATAATAAAATAAAACCAGTAGAGGAATCAGGGCAGGGGCCACTGCAATCAATAGCGACCAGAGCTGGAAGACATTGTTCTGGCTGTTGGGAGCAGGTCAGGAGAGTGGGATATATCCTGAATGTTAAATATGAGGATTTTATTATGCAGGGGAACCCTCATTTTAAAGCAAAGGGATAAAACCACGTTCAGGATCAAGATGAGCCTTCAAAATAGTGAAAATTGCTCACACAGCTCGGATGGCAGGTATCTCTGCTTTGGAAAAACAACTCTTAATTAATTGGGGAAAAATTGGCACAGGAATAAGTGTGAATATACAAATGTATACACGGGTGTGAGTACATATACATAATACACTTATTTATTATGCACGTGCTGGGGTGTGTGTGAGTGTGTGTACGTATGATAAGAATAATGAGATATAACAAAAATGAGGGGACAATTATTCTGATCTTTTGTAACCCATCTAGGCTGGGCAAATTATCATTTTGAGCAGTCTGAAAACAGAAAACTAAGCATAATAGACATTAGGGAGGCATATTTAAAAAATGAATTAAGGAATAAAATGCACAGAGACGGAATGCCATGTTTTGTTATGTCATTCCCTGCCTGCCTTTCTTCAGGAGAGAGATTTCAAATTAAATTCAAAGACTGTACTCTTAAATAAACAATGAAAATTGAAAATAAGCTTCCTTGTTAAAATATATATATCTATTTCCTCTCCCCTTTTTTTTTTTTCCAAAGCAATGCAGTAGTGTGCAACGGTACCAAAAACAAAAAAAGGAAAAGGAGGGCATTAGGTATTAGGATTCCAAACGGGATAGTACATCTTTAATGATACATATGATAATTAAAGAATACAATAAACACAATTAGCATATGTTTTAAACAGTTTATTAGTGAAGCTTACCATAAAATCAGAATATTTAGAGCTCCAGGGTTTGTTGGGATAACAGCTTCTAATCCTTAGAGTCATAAAATCCCTGGCTTGGAAGAAATGGGCATCTTTAAAATGATTGAATCAGCAGGCCTCGAGTGAAAACACACAAATTAGCAAACTCCAGCAGTTGGGCACCGTGCGATGCTGCAGCGCACCGAGGTGAAGTCATCGCTGCCACTGCCCCAGCAGCTCTGATGGAGCTCAGCAGGGATGTGGTGCTGCGGTGGACATCGAGGAGATAATGACTTTAACTCCTTCTAGGCCAGGGATACCCAAAAATATAAAACAATAATAATAATAATAAATATTTTAAAAATCCGCCTTTATTTTGCAAATAATCATCACGGGGAGAAACAGATGCCTGAATAAGTGATGGGTATGAGGGAGGTCATGGGCTTGCAAATCGCAGGGGGGGGTGCTGGTTTTGGACTGCCCTTCCTCCCTCCTTCCCAGCCCTCAGCATTCCTGCAAGGCTCTGCAGGGCCATGGAGGGGCAGAGGGTGGGTGGCTCCCACCCAGAGTGATGCAGGAGAGCTGGGACCCAGAGGACTCACTGCAGGAACAATTGGGAGTTTAAAACTAGAATAATCCCATTCTCCAGTCCGAACGGGGCTCTGGCCACTCTCACACAGCAGACAAATAACACTCTCAACAGTGGCACTTTTTATTTCCTGCCCTTGCCTTTTTTCTTTTTCCAATGTCCATATTCCCCCTTTATCTCTTCTTTTCTTTCTTTCTTTCTTACTAAAGATGGTTTTTTTCTTTTTTTTGCTAATGATTAACATATAAGCTCTTTACATTCATCTCCCTACTGTAGAGATAATTTCTCCCCTCTTTTGTTATTTGTTTGTTTGGAGGGGGTGAAGATGGGTTTAATCCTGCAGTTGGGAAATTTTAGGTTTCTTTCGAGCAGCAGGGAAGGCTTCGGATGAGAGTCAGTGTGGGCTGAAAGGAATGAAGCTCTGCAGAGGTTTTTTGAAGGGAAGGGGCAAATTGTCAACTTTATAATGATTCCTCATCAGCCATGATGACTTCCCAGCTCTGCAGCAAGGGAGAAGAATAGCAGTCGAGCGGTGTTTGAATACATTCTTATGGGGAAAATTGGAGTGTTTGGATCCCGAAATTAAGTCTGGAGGCAGCCAAACCTCTCCATAAAAATGGGAGCTTCTCTTGAGTGAAGGCATTTCACGTTTGCTCAGCTCCTGGTCTAATCTGAAGGAATTCAGTGCAGTGTGAGCATTTGGCTTTTCCTGCTGCATGGCAGAACTGGTGGGCACGGCGCTGCTCTGCCTTCAAGTGCTGCCTGCTAATTTGGGTGGCTGGGAACAAATTCTTCTGAGACGTCTTAAACATGCAAAGAATACTGAAAACACCCTGTCTGTTTGCATGTGTGGAGACAGCACCTTGCTTTACATTTATCCCATGCTTTGAATTTGTGCTGATATTATTTTCCTTAACTCTTGCCCGAGATGTCAGGTCCAGGAGGTGGAAACACCGTGTAGTAGAAATGCAAATGCACAGTGCAAGCCATGCTTTGCCCCATAGATATTTGTCTATTTTTGCCCCATATTAGTCTAGAGACAAAAGGCACGAGCTGGAGGAGAAATGAAGGTCCAAAAAGATGAAGTGACTTCTCCAAGGTCAAACAGCAGGACGGTGGCAAAGGCAGGAATATAAACATGAATTATATTGTCACTCTGCTAGAGGAAAAGGTTGAAACGCAGCTCATTTTTTTCCTGTAGTTTAGACTCAGCTTGACATATTTGACCTCTATTCATCTGGCCAAGGTCCTGGGAAAGAAATATGAAAAATAGGATTCCCTGTCTGCTCTGGGGAAAGACATGAAGGTAAAGTGACGTGTGTCATGGGTTAACTCCACAACACTGGAGTTTAAGCCAAGCCAAGGAGTGAGTCAGGGTCTGGTTAACTGGTTTTTCTATTGACTTCTTTGGGTTTGAGTTATATGTAAAGGGATAAAGAAATTTGGCCCAGCAACCTGGGAGGAAGGGAGGGGATGTAGCAGCACCCATTTTTTAACTGTGGTGTTTCAGCACTGACATTCCCGCACTAGTTCCTTGCTGTCCGTGCTCTCCAGACACCAGACTCAGCACAGTACAGCGGGGTCCAGTCACAAGACCTGAATTTTAGCTCCATCTCCAGTTTTTAGCAGAGAATTCAGCATCCAGTGGAGCATTCACAGCAAACTGACAGGGAGGGACAGAGAAAAAACCACTTGGCATTTCCTCAGCCTGCACAACCCTCACCCAGGGCTTGCCCTTAGCTGGAGGAAGGCCCTGCAGACCTCCAGCCCTGCCTTGGCTTTACACACTCCTTTTGGGGAGGAGTTTATCAGCTGGGAGGTGTAACAATGGATGCAACCTTCTGATTATGGACTGGAAAGCTACCCTTTTTCATCCAGGTGTAAGCATTAACGCATTTTATTCTCCTTAACCAACCAAACACGTGGTACAAGAATCTTTGCATTTTGAATTTAAGGTCAATATAGCATATGCAGAATATTTTCCTATTCATTTTCCCTTAGCATTTTGTATTTATTACTGAGAAACTCAGAAATACCAGATACTGAATGCAGTTAAAAAACAATTCTACACTGAATATTTGACTAAGACATGACTTTAAACTGTGTTAGTTATTTTTATAGGTATTCTAAAAATAATACCATAGTCTTTATTACCTAACCCATATCACACAGAATTTGACATTTGAATGCTGAGGGCTCATATGTATGTTAAAACAGTGAGAAAATATGCACAGAAAAATTTCAAGGCTTCTGTAAAATAAAAATAAAAACCCCGGAAATGTATTATGAGCCCCAACTACATTGCAAATTGAAAAACTGACAGTGGTGAGCAGCCTATACACAAGCATTTATCAGCCTGGGTCCTCTGCACAGGCTCTATCAGAGATTAATGTCTCTCAGCTAAGAAAGTGCTATAAAAAAAACAAGGGATGCAGCTGATAAAATTAATGAAACAAATCATTGTTGTAAACCATTTGGTGAGGTGTGAATTTGAAAACTAGTTTCCTAATATTTGTAAAATAAACAGAAATTAATATCCATTAATATTATCATAATTATCTTAACTGAGAATGTTGAACTGTTGCCTGTTTTGTTCTTTTCAACTGCAGCATCTCACTGCAACTGTTTTTGTGGCTGAGGAATAATCTGCTTGTGTTTGCTGTAATGACACAGGAAATAAAATGCAGTAAAAGGAGTAAAATCTGAATTCCCTCCTCAGCAAAGAATATTTCCACAATCCATATATTTTTGGTAGCTTTCCTATATAAGATGCATTATTTCCTAGACCCATTTTCACTGCCACCTTGAGTCAGGCTCACAGGAGGAAATAATTCTGCTTAATACAAAAACTTTTCCCCCAAATCTTAAAATGGTGCTGAGTGATCCTAAATTTCCTGAAGCCTCGGGGGGTGATGCAGCTGCTGTGGTGGCCTCCCCATGGGATGGGCCCTTCTCACAGCCTTTTCTACCTAGTCCAGGCACTCCAAAGGCAAATTCCAGAACTTCACATCTCTATGCTTATCTGCCTTTCAGACCACCTAAAATAGGAAAAATGCCACATTTCACACAAGAAATGGCTTATTTTTAGTTCGGGAGATACCACAGCAGCTTGCTGGTGAAACCAGGCACTATGTGGACTGAAGTTAAAACACCAACACTTCACAAATTGAAACCACAGACAGAAAAAGAGGGAATTTACTCTTTTAATCAGCAAAGCAACGTGACACACATTCACATCCCGTTAGTTTGTAGGGTTGCCATTTGCCAAATGCAAACAATGTGGTGCCAGATGGTGCTGATGGGTGAAGGGGCAAGAGTGTTCAGGCATCCTGGAGGCAGGACAGGCCAAATCCATCCCTTGGAGTTCAGACATCTCGGTGCTAACATCAGGAAGGAGCAGCTTTATCAGGAGGAAGCCTCAGCAGCAAGATGGGAGAGTTTAACTTTGGCTCCCATAAGACTTGAGCTCTAATTTGCAGTTTGTTCGGTCCCACGTTAGTGTTTGCAAGCCTGCCCACATAGGGAGGGAACATATGTTTTAGATGAGATCCTTTCTTTGAAGATGTGTTTTTGAAGCAAAAAGAAACATTAAAGATTTTCTTCGCAAATATGTCCTTTTAAAAGCCTTTCCTTGTCTATCTCCTGCAGACATGAGTTAGTGTCTGTCCACCACATCACCATTAATGGTTGTGTAAAGTGTCCATCAGGTTTGCTCCAGAGGGACTGGAATTATGGGGATAACTGTCTTTTCAACCCATTGGCTCAGCACGTTCATTAATTTGGCTTTAATAAAAATATTTCATCCAACCTGGGGGGGAAAAAAAAATATGTTTTACCTCAGTATTTCCTAACCACTTCTATTATTACTGTAGAGATCTCAAATGTTGTTTGGAGACAAAAAATCTCTGAAACAGTTCGCTTTGGAAGTGTGGAAGTGAAACTTTTTTTAGCCCCTTTTCCAGCCTGCCACGTTGCCATATTTACCACAGTGCTAACAGTTGTCAGAGATTATCTGGCTGAGTCACAGCTTTTATGGGCTCCACTCTGGTCCTAGAGACGTGGAGCAGCTCCTCTGCAGCCCAAGGTTTATGTTGGCATAAGCCAGATCAGAATTCGCCCTTCTGTTTACCATTTAGCTGAATCACCCCATCACAGACCAACTGTCATCTGTCACTCCATACTTTTAATGGTACATTGCACTGATGTTGTCTATTTTTTTTTCCCCTTCCCAGCAGCCCTGTCACTCTGGTACGTGCTAATCTCTTCTTCCAGGCTTCTGTTGCATCTCTTAATGAAGATGCCACTGCGATTTAGGGGGTTTTTTTATAAAAAAAGAAATATGGTAAGAGAGACTTTGTGGAGCTGGAGGCAGAATCAGATTTGCCCTGTAACTCAGACTGCAGACTAAACAGATCTTGGTCTTTTGGAAGCGCATCCCTAGATGTGTTTTATCCATCCAGATCCAGGCAGGGTGTTATCTGGGGAGCAGAGGAGGAACCCCCTCCTCTCCTCAGCCAGAGCTCTCCGACTAAGTGCGTTGCGGAGAATTAATTAATTTTAAAATTACATTCTGCTCTCAATGCCAGGGCCTCGCTGCAGCTCTGTGTTGCTACGGCCAGTGGACCAGAAATCTTTTCCCAGTGCTTGTTTTCCTTGCTGATTAACCCTTGCAGTGACAAAGGACACGCGTGGCCCTGGCAGGAGCCTCCACTCTGGTCCCACTGCCCATCCCCAGGCAGGGAGGTGAAAGATGAACCACTTACCCTTTTAGTGTTGTGATGAACAAAAAGGGGAGAGCAATGCCTTGCAAAAGGAGGTTTGGCTGTGGGAGGAACTGCCCACTCAGGGCAGTAAAAAATATTTCAATATCTTAATGTTGTTTCCTGCCTTCCCAGAGGACTCTGTGGGTGTGGAGGGAATTAAAGATGCAACAATCTTCAGTGGGTTTTTCTACCTGTTTGTATATGGTTAGAATGGTCATCTAATAATTTCATCCTTTTATTATTATTATTATTATTATTTTTGCAAAGATCTACAAAAAATTCTGAGGGTTGCTTATGGCCTTTCCAAAATCACCCACGTGTATGATAAACAAGCATTAACACTGCACAGTGAATTTAGTGTGAAGTAGCACTCAGCCATTGTGGGTAGTGCCTGTGAATATGAACCCATTTGGGGGTCCCCACATTTTTTTGTCCCTGCAAAATGCAAGTTGACAACTCACGGTTCTGATGACTCCAAGTTCAGGGTGAAAATTGTTTCACTGCTTTGATTGCTGTACAGAGACATAGAGTGTACAGAACTTGTAGAGGTCCATCTGGTAAGAGAAATAATACTGTGTCATTGCATAATATGTGTCTGGGTGTGCATGTATTTCTCTGTGCTCCTTCTTTGTCATGATTCCTCAGTTTAATTTAAATATGTGTTTCACTTCTCTCCATATTTCAGGTTTATTACAGAGTATGAAAATCAGGAAGCTTTTTGTTCACTTCATACATCTCTTCCAACAAAGCCAGACATCCAAACCCGGCACAGACTCCAGAGTGATTATTGTTACACATGATCTATGGAGCAGATAAATTACAGCTTGATTTTTATAAGGTATATTGAGCCTGCAGGCTTTGGCAGAAACAAAAACAAAACAAAATACAAAACCTTGGTTTAACTAGTAATTTGAGGAAATATGACAAACCTGACATGGAAGTCACAGAGCAAATAAATATGCACATCCATCATTTTGTAAAATAATGCCTTTGCTAGAGAGACCTCTGCTTGCTGCAGTCTGCAGTGTAAAATTTCTTCGTGGTTTACTAGTCTCAAATCCTGCTACATGGAGAATCAAGTTAGTTATAGCTGAAAGAAACAATTTATGTGTAAGAAAAACAGTGTTGTACAGTAAAATAGTGCAAATATCAATCTGTGTGAGTCAAAACTAAGCTGGTTTTAGGACATATTATAATATTCCTGCAACATTTAGAAGTGTTTTTCTTTGTAATATGATTGCTAAAATACCAGAATATTTGCTTTTATTGTAAAATAATCTTGTTCCTAGTAATAAAATCACCTGGTGGTTATTGCAGATAGAAAATCCAACTTCATACAAAATACAACAAAAGGCAGTTTCAGACTCATCTTCTGAGCACAATAGTTTTGTTGGTGCACTGGAAAGGAATTATGCACATAATTCTCACTTTAGGAATCAGCTTTTGGTGCCTACCCTTTTTTTGTAGCTTGCCAATATTTGGAAGTTTTTGTGTGAAACTGAAAAACACCATCAGTGCCCTTTGCATGGGATCTGCCTCTCAAAGAGCCCCATCCCTGCAGAGTCAGGGAGCTGCAGTTGTCACTGACAGTGAGTTCACAGCACAGCAAAATGTACCTGCTCAAAGAGGAGGCTGTAGGATGGACACCAACAGGGATGTTACCTTTGACACTGGGAGGAGGGCTGTACTCAGAGCTTAAGGGTTAAATCTAACAATTCATGTCAAACTGCTTCTGGATAAAGCACTGAACAGAAATAAAATGTTCCACTCCTAAAGAAGTGCCTTCATCAAAACCACAATCCTTTTCGTGCTCCATTCATGATCCAGTGAGTCCTTAAGTTTTTCTTCATTTCCAGGGATGCTTCTTGAAGACACAGGATGGAGAGGAGCCAGGTCAGCACCACAAGTGTCCAAAATACCCACAGCCTACAGAAGAGGGTGTTGCCCCATGCAGGGAGGTGGGTCTGGGTCCTCCCAGACTCACAAGACCTGGATCTCCAGCGGCTCTTAGACAAGTCTCAGCAGACAGTACCTGGAAGAGAGTGGAAGAGCCTCTGTGTGCAAGTCCTCAATGGATCAGATGTACAAAGCACAAATTGAGTGGCTCAGCCTCATCAAAACTGCTGTAAATCTGAGTATATGCAGAATTACTGCTGCAGGTATCAGAGAGTTCTAACACCCAAAGCTGGAGTGCCAAAGCCGAAAGGATTTCAGGTAAATGGATAAGGAAGAAGGGCTGAAGTCCCTTTTGAGGTGTTGTCTCCTTTATTACACCTGATCCACACAGCCTGGGTGGGAGGTCTGCAGGAAACTGTCTAAGCTGGGCCATGAATCTCTTGTGTTCCACTCTTAACCACAAGTTCATCCAACATACACAGCAAAGGCAGTGGTCATAAAAATGGGTCTAAGTTTGACCTCTAGTTTTGTAAGTTTTGGTTCATAAGTATCATCTTGTTTTGGTCTGATCCTGCAGTTCTTGGTAAGGCAAACCTTACTTGAGCCACATGCAATACAGCTTATATGAAGAGTCCATCATCTACTCCACCGTGTCTTCCCAGTTGCATCTTGCAATTTAAAAGCCAAATGCATGTTCACTGCTCTTAGCATTGCAAAGCCAAAATGACTGGTTTGTGCTTCATCCATAAAATTGCCAGCTAAATATTCATTCTAGAATCATTACTCCAGGTGTTTGTCAAGGAAGATGTACAAAGCAGCCAGAACATGTTTAGCATTTCATATACCAGGCTGAGCTGCGGGAGTGACAGGTTGAAAAATCTTGTTTGGACTCATAGACTGAAACCATTTAATATAGAAGTCACTGGTGGACTATAAATATGGAAAGCCAATGTGCCATATTTTTGTTGAATCCTCATTCTGCATGTCTTTTAAACATATTAAAACTTCACAGGGGCTGTAGAACTTAAACTCACCGATTTTTGGCTTTGAACATCTACAGTTCTTCAGTGGGTGAACCTTCAGAAGCCCAAATGCCTGCACAATATACAATTTATTGGAACATGCACTGATATTAACTGACCCCACAAAAGCCAACTGTGTTCGTTTAGGTTAGGAATTATTCAATTTGTTCACATAATCTCAGCAATTACATGTTCATCTTTTTGAAATATCAGACCTATGCTGTGATTTAAGTAGTATCTGATTTTTTTACTTAACCTCAGAGATATTAATCTTTATTAAAGGGGATGAGAGGCAAAGAGGGGGAAGAGATGCCGGTGACAGATACTCTGACAGCTTGGAAAAATCATTTATAAAGTGAACATCAGTAAACATTAAGAGTGACATATTGATATCAGCAGCAAGTAAATGGATGGCTGAGCCAGGATGAGGTATTACACCTTAAATTCTGGCAACCATTTTTTTTTTTTCCCAAGGTTGATCTTTTATATTTTTTAAAGAGAAATTTACTGTTATGCCTCCTGCTTCCCCCATGGTAAGATGCCAGAAACTTGACTGAGATTTACTTAAAGTGACAGCAATGCCCCATTTTGTCCAAGAAAGATGATTACTAAATGTCACGTCTATCTACTCTCATGTGGATCACCTATTTGACATGTTCATGCCTAAGCTTCATAGCAGTTTGCAACATGTTTTCTGGTGCTCTGAGGCAACTGGAAATCTTTTGTGGTGAAAGGGTGAGCTGGCCAAAGGCAGCTCATTAAAATAAATAAATAATGCAGTTGGGATTCGTTGCTCTCCATCCCAAGGGCATCAGGCCAGAAGAAGGCATAAAAAGTCCTTACAAAACCAGACCAAGAGCTTATGTTTCTGGTCAGGCCATTGCTGGTGGGGTACCCTTGCCATCTCAGCTGAAGTTGAAACACACCAAAAAGAAAACATTGGTGTTTAAAGAGAGAAAATGACGTCGTACAGTTTAGTCTTTTGAGAAATCTATGAAGTGGCACAATCTGAACCAGAGAAGACAGTGGGTTCTCCCACTTGGCTGCAGGGCCCCACTTTGCTGGAGGGGGAGATGTGAAAGCCAGCAGGGTGCAAAGGAATCATCAGAGTCATGAGCACAAGCTCCTGAGAGGGGGAGTCCATTTAAATCTCCTTCGCTGAGCCTCGGAAGTGACCCAAGGAGAGCAAAATGGAAAGCAAGGTAGAAAGGCTTTTTGCACAAAATGGAACAGTAGTCTTGAATAATTAATGGATTTTTACCTTCTTTGCCATTTTAACTCATCTTTCTTAGTAGTTATTGCCTTCCAGCCCAGAAATGTGTCTGTAGATTAATTCATGCATGTTTTGGAGACCATAATGCAGCAGCCAGAAGAGTCCAGAATTAAGATGTCTACTGGAGAGGCAACCTCCCACCAGACTCTGCTTTCTTCAGCATTCCCCACCCTCTGGAGTGAGGGAATGCTCTCACACAAGAGCCAGGTTCTGGCACCCCATTAGCAAAGCAAAGAGCTCTTTTTTCCATCCTCTTTTAAAAATTTTTACCCATCCTGTTCAAATGCAAAAGTTGATAATAACAGAAAGGGTTTCAGTTCTGAATGAAGGGACATAAACACATGGAATGGGAATGATACACCTTTGTTCTGTTCCAGTAGCAGAGATTCAGCCATCCTGTGCAGGTCACCATATATTTATGAACTTTGAGGTGAAAATACTGCAGTCATGAAATACAGCAACAATATTGAGTCATGGCTTATCCTGTTGACTTCCCTGTGCCATCAGCATAGTCATAACCCCAGTCATGTTTGTGTGATCAACCAATCTAAGGGCAGCTCTATGAAATTTCAAGCTTTTTCTTGCAGATATTCCCTTCCACGCCCAGTTTCCATCTCCCACATGAGCACTCACCTCCGTCACAGCTTAACTCCAGGCAAACATGCAGGAGCAACAAAACCAGCTCTAAATATATCCCATGTAATAAGAAAAGAGGGGCTTTTTTTTTTAAGCATATGGTGGAAGATTAAAGCCATTCTAAATGAAAGTGGAGTGTGTTACTGGGTACAAGATTTCTAAATAGGTGGCACATGTCAGCAGGCATTACAAGAGTGTCTTTAGGTGAGCCTTTGATATGGGCTGCTGAATAGTTCAGTCAGATAGATGCAACCACGCCAGAGTTTCACAGCCTTGATTTGTTTTGCAGCTAAGATAAATCTGAATAGAACAGACTTAAATTACCTGTGATTTTTCTGTCTTTAAAAGGACACATAAAAGCTCACAAATCACTGTGCTCCCTGGGAAAAAAAAGGGAAAGGGGGGGAAAGAAAGGCAACCAGGAAAACCATGAAAGATTCATTTTAATGGAATCCAGGTTTAGCTGTTTCATATTTAATAATGTTTAATATTTCATTTACTACTGGGGACTCACCTTTTTCAGAAGAATGTAAGATTCCAGGCACTATTGTGCATTAAGATTTTATGTCTGACTGTAGCAATATTGTAAGGGTTGGCATTGGAGCTGCCTGAGCCTGATGCAGAGAGCCTGGAAGCAACAAGGTTTCTTTCTTTTTTTCCTACAGCCAAAATAGGAGCCGAAGCCCCAGAAAGCGGTGGGGTATAGCTGTGAATCCTAGCAACAGGCGGAGAGAGAACTGTACGTTTCTTCACGTCCTCCAAGTGTTGGTGCCTTCTGTTACATCATTTACAGGAAGCAACAGAGACCCTGGAAAGGCCCTTCTTGCCGATGCATCAAGAAAGGGCAGGGTTTTTTCCAGTGGGATGGGTGAGTTATTATGGTTTTGGGGGGGAAAAACAAAGCAACACCCCAGAGTTCATTTGTTGTTGCTGTTGCACTTCCCTTCATCACACAGCCCTGCCCATTGGCGTGGGGTGTTTTCAATTTTCTGTGCTTTTAATCTTTTCTAAGCCCCTCCCAGCGATAATGTGGGGTTTTCTTTTTAAGTGAATGATGAAAATTTACACTCAAAAGTGTGAGCATAGGGTTCTGCCAGAAAAATCCATAATTCTGTGGCCTACAATGAAATCATGGGCGCTAAAAGCTACCACCCATGTTCTGCAGAAAGGGAACTGAAACTGGAGCACATATTTCCTGGAAGAGGAGGCTCCTTTAAAATATGTAGCAGGTCTTGTCTTCCCAATACTAAACCAGCTTTTCTTCCTAGAGAGCCTGCCAATAGAGTTTGACCTCTCTCTGTGGATATTCTTCAGAGCCTGAAGCACTCAGTCTAATACTGTTCCCCAGCACCATCCTTGGAAGGTGGTTTTCAGACAACTGATTTCCATGAGCCTGGGATAAAGAGCAAGATGGGTTTCCAGATTCCTTGATCCCACCACCCTGTTCAGAAATGTGCCATTTCCCATTTTGTTAATTTTTGCCACCGTTTTTCCCACTGGGAGAATCTTGCAGGCTCTTTGGAGCTTTGCCTGGATGTAAATTGTGGGAAGAGGGGCATGCAGAAGAGCTGGGATGGAGGGCATTTCATGGTGTAACAGAGCCTGCTGCTTTTGTTAAAAGATTAATTTTTTGGTAGGTAGCACCAGTGGGTTGTTGCCTCAGCCTGGACCAGCTGCTGCAAAGATGAAGCACAGCCCCAGACAGAAAGTTGCAGCAGAAGAGAAGGATTTGGCTCCCAGCTCACAGCAAAGGGTCCTATGAGACCTTCTGTCTTAGGGGCCTGTTCAAAATGCACCCCCTTCCTGGAGCTGCCACCTTCAAGATTTTATAAAAAGATTTCTTGCTAGGAGAGGGCAAGCTTTTTTTTTTCCTTTTTTTTTTTTTTCCCCCCCTAACAATTTCGGTTTCAGATCTCATTGAAGGGCTCTGGCATTTGCATAACTTCCCACGGAAACTGAATCAATGTTTGACATCATGGAACAGAATCTCAGGCGTGATTTAGCATTAGTAAGCCACCAGTCATCAGCATACTGTCATTCCCCTATAGCTGACATCTTAATAGAGTCAGCCCCATGCAAACACATGTTCACCAGCAGAAAATTCTTATGCTCTGGCCATGCACAAGATTTTTAACATGGGCTTGCACAAAAGAACATCCAAAGGACTGTGGTCCAATCTGTTCCATTTTCAGGGCTCAAAATGCATTTTCCTTCTAGGTAAGAAGGGAATTTTAAGTCCTCTTAAATAATTGAAGATACTACTGATACAATCAAAAGTCAAGCTCCCCAAGATGAAAATGTCTAGATGATGAATAAGTTAATGGAACTAAAATCCCAGTCGTGGCTGATTAGGGGACCAGGAGAGTTTATCAGAGATGGGAATGTACAAGCCCAGTCACAGCCTGACCTTGTAACGAATGAGAGCTGAAAAGCAATTAATTGAGAAATTATCAGGGAAAAGCGAAGTTGTATGGTTGGTTAGGTAAAGCAATATGTCAATGGGCCAGGGATTGATTTGGCTGGAATACCTCAAGGTCTCTGTTCTGATGATTCAGGACTTGAAGGAACTGGTCCGAGCCAAGCAATAAAAATAAAGCAGGGTCAGGAGAGGGAGTCATCAGTCAGCACAGTGGATCAGTGTTCATGTATTATTTAGCTGGTAGTTAAGGGAAGTTATCAAACAAGAGCAGTCTTTAAACTCAAGGTTTTTTCCCTAGTGGAGGGGAAATGAAGGGAATGAAAAGAAAATGTTCTGTTGTGCCAGTACTCACTGTCCTCAGCTCAAACACTGAGCTTGGGAGCTGAACCTTGGGAGCAAGAGCTGCCAGGGCTGTGTGTTCGTGGTGAGGGATGGTCAGTCAGTCTTGCTGGTGGGCATCATTTTTTGCTGAGATATTTTCTTCCCTCCTGCTGCCAACAGGCTGCAAAGAGCTTTTGTCCCCATCTCCAGCAGATACCAGTACCACTCCCAGACCACAAAATTAACAGTGAACTTCTGCCCCCTTCCATCTTGATTATATCAACTCATCCACACACATAACTTCCCACATCTGACACATTTGGGAAGCTCTTGCTGAGACCAAGGACTTGAGCACATTGATCTGAACTGGAAAACACGTCTGGAAACACAGCTCTCCTTCACAAGGTGCTTTAGAATCTGAGTATGGAACAACCTAAATGAGAATGTAGTCTCCTGTAGCTCAGGAGAACAGCAAAGCAAAGGCAAACAGCAAAACAAATTATATTTAAAGTCTTCTAGAAAGATCAGTGGGTTGGGTGAGAGTAGCTGTGTCTTTGCTTGTCTTGTGACAGTTCACTAAATAACACTAAACTATGTCTCTCTCTCGCTGAAGACAGGAGAAAACCCCCGCAGAACCAGACAGCACATGTTTGGTGGCAGGATCAGGGCCTCAGACACCACAAACTGTTCCTTTTTGGGATCAAAATCCTGAGATGTTGCAGAAAATTTAGGCTGGAGGTTGGTTGGAAAACTACAGCTAGCTTTCCCACCAGGACAATACTTTAAGTTCTGGGGGCTTTTTTGAGAAAAGGTTTCTAAATATTTCAGATTTGATGCGGTGTCTTTTTGTCGTTTCCTTGACAAAACCTAAATGACAGCCGCCCATGTGGCTGAAAATAGGGACGTCACCAACATCACAGCTACAGTGGGGCAAGAGACACAGCTCTGGCAGATAAATATAAAATCTCCAGTGATGCAGACACAGGGTGGGTGATTTAATGTTAAGGCTGAGGAGTGTTGTATGGAGGTAATAAAATAAAGATTATAGCTCAGAGAGAAACTTGTGTGTTCCATCACAGCAGAGATGAGTTGTGCTGGGCTCTGCTTTTTGTGCTGTGAGGAATGAGAAGTTCCATGTGGACATGGTTTGGTTGTGAATGTCTTGTGAAGGGGGACCCCAAATGGGGAGTTGAAGGAATGGAAAGAAACTAAAGTGTTCCCCATTTTCCTTGCTGAGACAGGTCTCTGACTTCAGGGAACAGTCAGAATCCAAGAATGACAGAGACAGGGAGCTAAAAATCCCACTGATCAAAATTAGAATAAAGTTGTGATTTTAGCTTCTTATATTTCAATTCGTAATAAATACAAGAAACTCCAATATTTCACTGCAAATAGCCATTGCTGATGCAAGCAGAGATTTTTAGAAGGAAATTCCAGCAGCAACTTGAAGATAAAGGAACGACTTTATCCCACTGCCTATGGACATATCTCGACACATTTCTGGGACTCACAGCATGTCACGCTCCATGTAATGCATTTTCTATTTGTCCTGACCTGAGAGCTTTGCATTCAAGAATCAGATCCCCCAGGTGAATTCATCAGGAGGAATAATAACCAATGCACAGGCTTGGAGCTGCAGGGCCAGTAGATCCATCCTGCAGTTGTCACTGTGCTGAATTTCAGGGTAACACAAATGCAACCTCCTTTGCTTAAGGACCAGGACACAGCAAAATTTTTCCAACCTATTTTACTGAAATGAAAGGGAAAAGGTCCCTTTTGTGAGATTGCATCATTCCTCTCTCCTGAGGCTGAGCTGCTGCACAGTCTCAGCACAGCATCTGAGAGTTTAGGAGGTGGTGGTGGAGGTGCTGGCACGTCCCGGCTCTAATCCCGTATAATCACCTTATGATAATTATCAAAGCTGATTCCGAATGAATCCTCTTTGGAGCAGGTCCTTGGTTGGCCCTCAGCTCTGCAAGGTGCACCAGGTACCACTTACACAAACAGAGCCATCCCCAGTAAAATCAGTGAAATCCAGAATGTGACCTTACATTGCATGGAACAGTTAGCTGGATATTACCACTGAGATATAATGAAGTTTTATTGTGCTGTTAGGAATCAGGAAAACATTTTTTTGGAGCATCTTGCTCCACAAGAGGTGTGCTGGGCTGCGCTCTGATCTAACACATATGGGGGAAATTCATAGATTTGGCCTCTTTAATTTCTTTATTGTTTTCAATGACAGTAGAAGTCTTTCAGTAGAAAGGCTGCCATGAGTTAGGTTGTCATGACGTGGAAGGGCAGGAAAGTGCTCAGCCTGGAGTCTGACATAGTTTCCATTATAAATTAAATAAGAAAGATCATCAAAGGTTCACACCAGTAGTAGACTGGCATGTACTTTCATGTGCATGATGTGACCCAGGGTGGGAGGCATGCTCAGGTACTACTGATCCATATCCAGGACTCAGAAGAAGTGTGATGTGTTCCCAGCTCTCCTATATATTTCTTAAATAGGTTCAGACAAGCCACTCAACTCCTCTTTTTCCTTCAAGTCTTGTGGAACCATCATATTTTCATTCCTGGCATCTGCCAAAGCCCCGATGAGGGGTGGAATGACAGTCCCAGGCACCACTGGAGTGGGGTGTCTAGGACCACTGGTGTATTTCCCCTCTATATTTGCAACAGAAAACCAATTTGTATTTGTGATTCTCTGAGGAGAAGGAAATCACTTAAGCAGGTAGGTTCTAGGTGTCTAAGTTTCAAAACATTGTGTGCTAGCCTCAAATAGAGCTTTGTAAGAGATACAGGCTTTGTTACATCTCCACATCTCCCGTTTGGGCTGCTTGCTGTTGTTGCAAAGGGTTAACAGCCACTGCAAAACATTTCTAGGATGAAGTGCTAAGATTTAGTGTACTGAATTAATTCTTAAATTAGAACAGAGGATTTGCACATGATTTCTAAGGGAAATTATCTTCTGGGTAAAATTAATACAGGAGATGTTTCAACATCTGGGATGGCATTATTATGAGCAATGATTACCCAGACATTGCCAAAAGAAAGAGATCACAGTAAACTCTTTCTTTTCCTAACCAAAATAAGCTCCTCACCCTGAAGGAAAGAGACTGTTTGCAGAGCCCTGGCTTACTTAGACATGCACAAGGAGAATTCTACTTGAAAAAAAAAAAATAAAGAAAAAACTGCATTCTTTGCTAATGGACAGTTGGAAAACAGAACTGCAGACAAGGAAGGTTCCCTTTCAGGTGGGCTCTGGGCGTCTGGCTGCTTCCCTGGCCTCTGAGCTCCTCATCAAAAATAGGTGCCTAATGTGGTGCTACAGCTGTCCAGGTGTTTAATGTTTGGAGGTTAAAGAGGAAACACACTGGCAGATGTGACCTGGAAAACCTCCAAGAGGGATGTCGGTCCCTCCGCCCCCCACTCAGAGACCACAAAACCCATCCGAATGCCTCATCCTTCCTCCAGCCTTTAGAGGGACGGCTTTTCCCTGCCGAAATTTTAAATAGGTCAGGGAGCAAAGCCGAAGCAAGGCCTGCGTCAAAGCAATCACACCCCAGGAGGAGCTTATAAATATTTATTTTCCTTCGGAGTATTTCATTTTGTCAGGGAAAGAGGAGGGCGCTTGAGTGGGAAAAGAAGACCAGTGGCACCCGGCCCCCGCTCCTTTCCGTAGGGAAAAACGACGATGTTTAATTTAAAAGGGCATAAATATAAGAGAAATGCCTCTTTACTTTCATGTTAGTGGCTGGCTATTAAATTACATCACAAGTGCTACGTGTGGGACCGGGCAAGTGCACGGTTATTTCTGTCTTCTAAACCGGAGTGCAAGTCTCAGCGTAATTACTTTGGATCCAAGTGTAATTACCAACTGATCTGCAGGAACATACACAGCAGTGACATCCATTCAAGGCAGCGTTAGAGCCTGGTGATAACACAGCATCATTAACACAGCTTAGCACTTCCCTTCGTGGCTACAGGCCACGGTTTTCCTCGGGAAAGGGCTCAGGGTTTGTCGGCCGAGGCCGGGGATCTCCTCGGGAGTCACCTGAGATCCTGCCCCCGGCCATCGCGGCTGCGTGTGCAGGATGTGTGAGCAAATCAGTGCAGACAATAGCAGATATGATATCCTAATCAGGGGAAATTAAGCTGGAGCAGACTTTTTTCCAAGATGTGCCTCATTGTTTTGGTATTTCTGCAACCTGTCCCTTTTTTTTTTTTTTTTTCCCAAAGTATTGAAAGCCATGAGAAGGAGGGTGTTGAGTTCCTCTGTCACTCCTGAGGTCAATATTTTTTGTTCAGCTTTCTCTGTTTTACTCTGCTTTACTGTGACAGCATCATGCTCAGATTTTGGAATATTTTCTCTTGAGTTCACACCTCATCTGTCTCCTTTCAGAAGACAGCGGGTATGGGGATTTTCTTTTCTTTATTCTTTTATCTTTTTTTTTTTTTTTTCCCAAGGCTGCAAGCATCACAGTAAACAACCCATTTATTCTGATGGTCTTGAAAGCTTTCTCTACACCTCCAAGAAGGTCAGAGAAATGCTTCAGAAAGAGAAAAGGAGGAAAAAAAATCCTCCTTTCTTTTGAAAATTGCCTGGTTTGTTACCACACATTGCTAGTGCTGTGGTGCTCCAAAGACAATGCAACAGACCAGTGCAGAAATGAAGACACTTTAAAGAAAAATAAAATGCATTTATTTTGAAAGTTGGTGTTTTCAGGTATCTTCCTCATAAATACAAACAAATGAAAAGATGACAAAACACAACTTGACATAATTTCTCCTAAGAAGTAAGGACCCTAAAATTATACAAATAAGCAAGAAAATATCTCCCAGCTCCTGTGAGTAACAATATATTTACTCACAGCTCAGGGTCAGTGATGGTGAAGTGAGATTGACAGGATAACTAACCCCTGGAGGAGTTTTTCCATTTTGGGCAGTCCTGCTAAGCCATGCTTGCTGCTTTGAATGAGCTCAGTAGCACAGAGATATCTTTTTTTTTTTTCCCCTGATTTTGCTTATGTGCTGGTTTTATCCGAGCAGCTCCGCAGATGTCAGCGAGGCACGTTTTGTTTTCAGTTCCATCAGCGTAAATCACAACTGATCCAGTGAACTCAGAGACACCCACTTTGCAGGGAGATCTGTGACACTTTGAGTTTGGTGCCACGGTATTGTGACAGCTTAAAGCCCCTCCATGAAGAAACAAAGTCAGGCTCAGCACTGTCCTGAAACACATTACAAAGCATGTTTGTTATTGCACAGAAGACAGCATTTGCCTTGGCTGTGAAAAAGAAACCCAGATCTGTAACAGCTAAGATTTCATCTCTATCATTTATCCAATGAGCTTCCCAATCCTCTTGCACAGATACCCTGCTGCTAACATAGCAGTCAAGATCAGAGCACTTAATCAATCATTCACTGAGGACAAATATGCGTAATCTAAATTAGAACAAACCGAGGCATATTTTATATGACAGCCGTGCAGATTTTTAAGAAAAAGCATTGGCAAGAAAATTGCCTGAAAACAAAATTGTCTTGTGTTTATGCTTAAAGTGGTAGATTTCCTAAAAGCTTCAGTGGCACTGGGTAGCCTTAAATATACAGGGGCAAATTCTGCTCTCGCTGTTCCCACTTCCACATTTTCATCAATGAACAGGGGATTCATTTGGCCCCTCTGGCTCTAAAGCAGAAAGCCTGCTGCAGACCTCAATATGATGTAGAGTCCTTCTTAAAAACCTTTCATATTTTATGATCACTGTCGATTCTCTTATGATCAGTGTTGGTTCAGGCTCTCATGAATCAAAAATCAGCTCGTAGCACGCATCTTAGAGCAACCTATTTGTCTGCAGGTAGCAAAGGGAAGTGGTGCTTTGAAGAATAAACCCCTCTGCCTTCAGAACAAAGCACAGCCTGCATGGGAGGCTGGAGCAACTTAGACCTTCTATTCAGGCTCCGCTCTGGGCATGCTGGGTGGCCTTGTGTTCTCCCATTTTCCTCTGGGTGAGATATTATTTATCCATGATAATAAAATACAGGATTCTTCGACTACAACTGATGGTTTAATCTATTGTGTCAACTTGCACAAGCTCACTTGGAAAAAAAAAAAATCAGAGGCAATAAAAGGAGTAAAAAATGAAGCATCTTTAACTGAAGCCATACAACTTTCATCCTAGGTCAGACCCATGTTGCCCTGACTCTGCAGGTGGGATCTCCAGAGAGGAGCATCCCAGAGATGGCCTTTGAGAGTAGACAACAGCTCCTGCATGGTCCACAGTGCCTATCAGGCTTGGAGACCCTTCAGCTTTGGGTACAAACCCAGCAAGCAGCAGGAAGGTTTGAGACCAGCCAAGCCACTCACAGGGCAGGCAGCACTGATTTCTGAAAGGAGGAGTTCTGAGAAAACACTGGAAGTATCTGTGCAAACAATGCCTTTCCCACATCCCTCTGCATGTCAGGCTCTAAAGAGCTGCTCTATCCTAGTTCTGCCTCTGCTTCTCCAGAATGAGAAAATTCTCCCACAGAATCTCACACATCACCAAAACCCCCCATGGGGACTGGATTTCAGTTTGTTGACACATCACAGAACTTTTAAACACGCATCTCAGCCCCTGTATGAAAGCAGCTCTGATCCAGAGTGCAGCAGGGCTCATTTGCTCCCCTCTGGCTTGGTTTTGGAGGGACCTGTGAGGTTTTCCAGGGACAACTGTCAGGAAGTTGATTTCTTCTCCCAAGCAGCTTGCTGAGGTGAGACATTGCCATCAGGGCTGCTGGCATGGGCAGGTTTGATCAGTCTTTAGGGAGATGTTGGTAGAATCAATGACCTGATATTGCAAGTAAAGGCAATGCTGAATACCCCAGAAATGTCTGCGAAAAGCAATAGCAAGAACTTTTTGGAAAACTTTATCTTGGGTGTCCAAGCAGGAATTTGTATGCCTACTTGCTCATTTTTGAAGCCAGAGGTCATATATGCATCTTACTAGGATCTCTAACTAGGAGGAATAAGTCTCAGCCTCAAAGATCAGAGCTGAACATGAAGCTTCTTTATGCTTAAGGACAAGACAGAGCCTTCATTTTGGATGAAGTCCGTCTCTGTTGAGAGAAGGCCTTGCTTCTCAGAAAGGGACAGTTAACCCCAGAGTGCAGACACTTTCCTTTTAGCACAGCCACGCTCTGTGAAGTGCCAAAATCCTGTCTCAGGTTGTCTCCAATAAATGAAAGAACCCCTGCCCCTTCCCATCCAAACCCAGATATGTTTTCAAGTGCTGACTTCTTCATTGTTTGCATCAGTTTCAGGTTGCCAGCTCCTGACAGCTCCAATCTGCCCAAACCTGCATGGCCCAAGCAACTGCCACGGTTGAGTCACGATTTGGAGCAGTTGGAGTGATATGGTTGACATCACTTCTTGGATTCACCAGCCGTATTATTTGGTAGATTTATTGGGTACCACTAGTACCACAAGGCCAAACTGACACCACCTCCTTGGAAAAAGAAATCCCCACATCCCTGTCAGCTTTGGGGCTTTGCCTTTTTTATATCCCTCATTTTGTAGAGCATTTATGCAGGCTGGACATAATTACCCAAAGCAGAGTGAAAAAAAAGACTCTGCAGGTATCAGTGACCTGGGAGCAGGGCTCCCACTTTTCATCACCGATACAGTTTCCAAGAAACACTTTGAATTACATTTTAAACTTAGATGTTTAGTTATTCCACCACAAATCCCTGCTAAAGTGCATCAATGCGTGGCCTGGCTAATTCTTTTAACTTCATTTTTTTGTTTTTAACTTCTTATGTTTTGATTCAGTCACTTGACTGGAAGGCTGCTGTGTGAAGGTGCACAAGGGTGGACTGGAGCATCTAAATGGAGGCCCCCCAAACATGAGCATTTTCCTCTTAACCTTCCAGCACCAATGGGAATAATAATTCCTCGCAGGGCTGTTGCACAGTTTGATTCATTAAGGCTTATGAAGTGCTTTTAGCTCCGGCACTGGAAGGTTCTGTGCAAGTTATTTTGGACTGCTCAGGTGTTAGGAGAAGAGGCACTGCAGAAAGAATACAAATAAATCAAGAGAAACTGCCCCTTCCCTCCATCCAGCCCCTGCCCCCCACTGTTCTCCATCACTGTTGGTGTCAAACAGTTAATTTACAAGCCCAGCACTTTACAAAACCCCTGGAGCACCAATTGTCCCTTTCTCATGCGACATCAGCTCCTCCAAACAGCCAGCTGAGTCCCTGAGGGTCAGCCTGCTCCTGCCCTTCCCAAGGCAACTTCAACCCCTGTCCAAAACTGCCTGGGTACTTATTTTGGAACAAGTCAGATCCAGCATCATCCCCTTGCAGCCAGATGCACTGGAATAAGCCCGGGGTTCCAAAATGTACCATGTGCCTGGCCCAGGAGGCAATATTCAACTGGGAAAGGTGACTCAGATATCCCACCCAACCCACCACCCACAAGGGCAGCATCCCCACACTCAGGAGCAGGGACTGCTCAGCCTGGCAGGACAAACCAGGAGAGCGATAGGTAAAGGAACAGGCTCATTGCTGGGGAAGGTAAAAGGCGGTGGATCTTTCACATGGCTTTTTTTTTTTTTTCCCTCCCTCGCTCCATCTCCCTCCCCTCCTCCAGTCTGTTGCACAGGAGCTGTCGGCCATGCTGTTCCAGTTCAGGGGCTCCTGCAACAGAAAAGATCAGCTGTTGGAGAACCCATGGAAAGCCCTGGGGGAGAGCCATGGCCGCAAGGTAATCAGCAGGCAAAGTTATTACCATTATGCTGCTAATTAATTCCCAGCTCATTACGTTTCCTGTGGCTAATTTGTACTCGCCGCTGATTTGATTAAACTCATCTCTATGCTAATAAATGTGTTTTCCATTTGTTTTAGCGACTGTAGGAAGAGAGCCCGGTATTTACATATTTTGACGTTTATCAAATAAAACGCGGCGCCTGAATTAATTCTGCTCTGATTTATAAGTGGAGGGGGGAGGAAGGGGAGAAAGGGGATGCTGAGGGTCAGGCGTGCATGGCGTGTGCGTGGCGGTGTTTGGCAGTGGGGGCTGCGCCGACGGGAGATGCTCCCGGGCATTCCATCCTCACCTGCCCCATCCTGCACAGGGATGGCTCCTGCAACCTCCTTGGCTGCTCCCCTTCCATTTGTTTCCCCTTCCCAACTAAGTTTTGAGGCACACGGGGCTTTGATTTGTAGGAACATCGCACGGTTCACCGACACCTCGTCAGGTGGATTTTTCTTTGTCTCTCAGAAATTGCTCTAAATGAAGATTAGATTTACACTGCAGCACCTCATTATAAGCAGTGACTGTGTTTCCCAGTTCCGTTTGTCAGGATTCGCTACAGTGATATCAGAGGGTTTGAATTTCTAATGAGACAGGGAGGAACAGACACCTTGCCATGCACACAGATATATTTTAGGGACATAGATGTAAGGTAGGTTAGAGAGGTAAATTTTACCTTTCTACCCCTGGTAAATGGCAGGGCAGAAAGCTCTGTCTGGCCCTTGAGCATCTGCCTTTTAAACCCGAGACTAACTCCTCAGGGCAGACCTTCAGCAAGTGAAACTACATTCAAAACAGTCCTGGTTTTCTGCAATTAACTGCTGCAGTATTAGTCTCCTCTTCATTTGGGGAAATCCTAACAGAAAAAATACTCTGAGAGTGTAAGTCAGTCAGATCTGTGCTTTTCATCACTAAGGGCTTGTGAAATCCAGCCTTTCTTTTTCCTAAGATAACTGGTAATTGTCACCAAGCACATCCCCTATCTCTTCATGTGTGTTCACGTGTGCCATATTCAGCTGGTTCATACAGGCCAGACCCTTGCATGGCTTGGGGAGGGCTGGGATGGGGGCAAGGCAGGGAAATGCTCCTCTTCTGGGGCTGGAAAAGGCACACCGGCTCAGCAGGGATGCCTGGGAGCCCAGGACATGTCTGACACCTCCCAGTCCTGCTCCCTGGTTTCATCTGGAAGTTTGGCTCAACCCAAGAGGATTTGCTTTCCCTCTGCATGCTCATTTTGGGCTGGATTTTCTGGTTTCTCTCCCAGGTGCTTCATGCTCGCAGTCACACCAGTGGCCCCAGGGCAGCCCGCAGTTTTCATTCACACTCCCAGTAAGTTTCTCAGCAAAGAGGGGCCCCAACGATGCCACTTCTCACTCTGGCAGTGAGACACCTTCCACTGCTGCTGCTTCACCCCAGGCAATCTGAAACAGCTTCGTTGCTTAAGTAACAATTAACAGCCCTGTCTTTTGGGAGTGCTTCTGGTGCACAGTGCATCCCCTACTCCGGAGCCTGCGTATTCCTGCCGTGTTACCTAAACCGTGGGTGTCCCCTGGCTCCTGCCCACCCCTCAGCATTCTGTGTGGAAGGGTCATGGTGGGCTGCACCGTGCTGCCAGCCCACCCCAGGCTTGGCCACAGCCATGGTGATGTTTTCTCTCCTCTTTCCCTTGCTCTGAGGCCGCACAGCCACACCTGGATGCGGGGAATGGAAGTGTCCCCCTGGCAATGCAGCACCCAGCAATGCAGGTCCCCCAGCAGGGTTGGTCCAGCTGTGCTGCCAGACCGTGGCAGGAAATCCCTGGGCTGTTTTTAAAATCAGGTCCTCTGCAGAGAGGAGTTGGAGAAGCCCTGTCTAGCCTGATGCTGGGCTCAGGCCTGGGCGATGGGGCCACCCCTGACCCTGAGCACCACCTTGGCTGCACACCCAGAGTCCTAGAGCTGCAGCACTGCCCCAGTACCACTACAGCAACCAGCTGAGCAGTGCAGTGGTGGATTGCTGGAATTTTCTCTTCCTATAAAACCTTTTAAGCCTTTGCAAAAGCGGGAAGTATTACCGACAAAAAACCCGCCTTGTTTCGTGTTAGCAGTCAGAGGTGGGACAATGGCCACACGCTGCATGGTATCAGTGTCACAAAGAACGGAACCAAAAGGCTGCAGCTCAGGACAAATAAAAGTAACATTGATTCCTTTTTATTTTTCCTCTCTTTTTTTTCTTTTTTTCTTTTTTTTTTTTTTTTTTCTCCAGCTAGTATCAATACATTAAACAACCACGCTGGAAAAGTGAAATTGATTCAAGGCCTTCAGTGCTCCCTGCCAAAAAAGCCTCCTGCAAGGATCTATTCTGTATTGAATTACAGTCTGGAAAAGTTCAATAGGTTATTGTACAAACAGAGAGCAAAAGCCCGTCAACAATGGAGCCAAAGTGATTGTGCAGCTCCTTTGTGCTTGCCAGCCCCGTGCCCCTCACAAGCTCGGATGTTAAATCAGTTTAATTAAAATGGTGGGCTTCAAATGCCTCGCATTTTTTTAGTGCATCTCCCTGCGTAAAGACATGTAGGCTGAGGTTTAAAGCCGCCTGCCTGCACTGACAGGTCCTCCATCCCTTTCCTGGGCCCTAAATCACAGCGGATTTTTACAGCTGCTGAGCACTTTGGGCAGATGCTGGGTCTGAGCAGCACTAGCAGCCTCAGCCCATCCAGAGCAGCTCCATGCTCCCTGCAGCCTGTCCTGCCAGCAGAGGCAGCCCTAGGGATCATCACATCTCCCTTTACAGAAAGTGGTGGTGGTACCTCTGAGTGGAAACACACTTTGGGTGAGCCCCTGTGATTACCCTTTGGCCAGGCCCTGTCCTTGCAGGTTGGAGCTGTGCTTTGTGCTCTATAAATGTACTGGACTTGGCTGTGGGACCCTCCAGCTCTGGTGTCCTCCCTGGAGGGACTGGGTGCCCCCCAGAAAGCAGCAGGGTGAGGTCCCCGATGCTGCAGCAGGTTTGTCATGGGTCTCACTGCAGGGTCTCCTCCAAGCAGGAGGGAGACACTCTTGAGTTACATCAGGGTTTCTAAATCCCCCTCTCCATCTCTAATTAAGATTCAAATTGAGTATAGAAATCATGTGTAAGTAAGATGCTAATTATTAAAGTCATTGATCTCCTAGACAATAAAGGAGCCTCGCGTTTCTGGCCTGCCCATGTTTTGAGGCAGCTCTGAGTCCTCACAGTCATAAACATCTGGGATATCCGGAATCCACACTGGAGAAGTGTGTAAATGATTGATTTTGTGGAGAGGTAAAGCCTCCATCTTGCTCTGAACAAAACCTCTTTACCCCAGCCCCAGCTGACCCCAGCCACATGTCTGTCTCTCTTGATAGCTCTGCTCCCTGTAATGACATACAACAAATTTTGGTCCCCCCCACCTCACTGGACACCTGGTGATGCCCCTGTCCATGCTGCACCAGTGCATTTATTTTCTCATTGGAGTAAGCAGGATTTACTACTTGGTGCATTTACTGGCTTCTTCTCAGCTGGTGTCCTTGCCATGATGTCTGTCCATCCTCTCCACTCCATAGCTGTCCCCTCTGTCACAGTGAAGGAGGGCAGCAGAGCTGGCCAGCTGCAGCAGCAGGGTTGAGCAGGTTTGCTCATGAGCCACATAGCAAACCCACTGGGCAGGATGCATCAAATATCCTTCCCTTGTCCCCGAAGTGGACAACCTTCACAGCTGAATATCCTACATAGGAGTCATGGGGCTTGGGGGAAAGGTGCTCTTCCTTTGCAAAAATATGTGAAAGAATGGCTGGAAAATTACAGGGATTAAAAATTACGTGGAAAGCAGAGTGGAAAACCAGTGTGGGGCCAGGCTGGAAGGTGGGGGCAAAGCCTCACCATGGGAGGATGAAGGTGGCTGGTGCTTTAGTGGCTGCAGCAAAGGCAGGCTCACAGGAAAGAAAAGGCTTGGGCTGCAGAAGAGAGGGATGCTAGCCTGGAAACACAGAGTGCAGTACCACACTGCACCAAAAAGCTGGAATTAACATCAAAGCAATCCTGGAGCAAATGAGATTACGGCATGCATGTTAATGAGGCAGCAGCGCTAATCAGCCAGGATGCCTCGCTGGGAGGGCTGCAGTGCCAACTTGTGATTTTTGTTGTCAGGCTGGACCCAGTTTCCATTTGGAGTGAAGATTTTGTTTGGTTTTAAAAGCATCAGTATTTTTGTGGGGTTTCAGGCAATCTCAGATTTGATTTGATTTCTTCAAGTAGATGTCTGGCCCTCCAGGGTACACAGAAGAACTCGGAAATGGGATTGAAGTGGTCCCCAGGGCCAAACTGAGAACCACTCCAAAGCCAAGAAGCAGATGAAAGTTGCCCAAAATGTATTTTACTCTGTTTTAAAACGTCATTATTTTTAAGCCAATCTCACCAGTTTGCACAGTTGAGTGCACGGCTTTGCACACAAAAGGCAGTGTATTTGTGTGCCAAGGTTTCCTAAGGAATATGAAGCCACTCAAGAGGTGAGGGGTTCAGCTCTGCTCACACTTGCAGCAGGTTTTTTCCCAGTGCCACAATGCTGATGTCACAGTTATACTTCTCCACTGAGCTCCAAAATTGGAGCTTTCTAAAGTCAAGGGCCCTCAAAAAAGCACTTGGTTGGGAGATGTGCAGCTTCAGGCAAAAAGCTGTAAAAGGGGCAGCCCCTCCCCAGGGAGGCTTAGCTGGGCTGGGGAAAAGGATGGCAGGAAGGTAAGGGTAAGAAGGGAATCTTGAAGAAGGAAGGAATTGAGATAAGGAAAGGCAGATAAGCTGCTCACAAGAATTAAAAGGGCAGGACCCACAGCAGAGGACGGGCTGTGGTGAGCTCTATCTCTGCCTGAAACCTGGGGTGCTCCCAGAGGCCAGAGAACAGATTCATCTTGGTCAGAGAAACTTTCAAGCAGGGTCAGGAAAATGGGAACCTTTCTGAGGCTTTTCATCTGTCTCTGTAGCAAAATGACCCCATGGGAGACAGAGAAAGGTGGAGAAACAGCCACACCAGGGTATGGGAATGCTGCAGCATGTGCTGTGAGGGTTCAAACCACTCCAGGGATCAGCCCAAGCCTTTTCAAGGTCCCTCTTGAGCCCTTTTTATGGAAAATGCCTTTCTGATCAACTCCTTCTGCAAGGAAACGAGACTCGTTTTGATCTGTTTTTCAAACAGCCTTTCTTCTTGATTGGAGAAATTGGCTTAAATGAGTCTCTCTCCTTTTTCCTAAGCAAGGCTGCAATTTATTTCTGCTTCCTTCTCCTTTCACCAATAATCTCATTTGCTGAAATTGTGAATAAAACAGAATTTGAGACATCTGAGTGTTTACAGAGCAGAACAACATGTTTTATGTTTGGGTTTGCCAGGCAAACATGTCTCTTCTGCAGGTGGCTCTGAGCAAGGTGCAACAGTGGCTGCCAGGAGAGCTGATTCTCAGTTCCCAGCTCTTGTCCAGCCCTGAGAAAACATCTTCTCTGTTTTTGCTTCATGGAGAGCAATGATGTGGCTCAGACCATGGGTACCTTTCCTGCCTTACTGCAGAGGAGCTGCAGATACCAAGTGCATGGATCTGATCAGAGCAGTGGAGCAGTGGAGAAATGGGGGAGTAACCAGACAGGCCTGAGAAGGTGCAGATGTACCTCCCTTCTGCCACAGATTTCCATGGCTGGGAAAAGAAGCTGTTCAGCAGCGCTTTCCATGCCAGGGAAATCATTAACAAATTAATCATTTACTAATTAAACGGCATGATTCCCGTGTAAAGGGAGTGTGATTATCCTCTTTTATAAGTCAGGAAACTAAATGGCCTTCCTGATTTTAGACCAAATTTGCCCTTCCTACAACCCCACAGCTTTGCTCTGTGGCCAAAGAAGGTTCTTTAAAGCACCCACCTCTGCTCACCAGGGAGAGAAACCACCCTGACATGCACCACGTCAGGCACCACTGCTGCCTGATGGCTGTTCCCAGGCTCCTGCTGGAAAGTGCTGGAGGCTTGGCTGGAGTATTTTTTGCATGACCTTTCCATATATGGAAATATATGGATGCTGGAGGGTTGGAAGACCCAGGCAAGGAGGTGTGGCTGCATCCTTGCTGGGCATCCCAAAGGCTTGCTGGGTGCACTCACACCCTGCACCAGCCTTCCAGATGAACCTCGGTCTGCAAAAATTATCCAGAGTCAGGAGAAGTGAGCATAATGAGACCCAAAGCCTGATCTTCTTTTCACTCTTCTGATTTTATTTGGATCACGTATGTGAAATTAAACCCCTGCTTTATCCCAAATGACAGCCTCTGGCAACAGGCTTCATCTGCGGCGTATGAGAATACATTTATTTAAACAGTGAGAAGGAGTGAAATTGGGAAGGCAGAGCAGTGGCAGCACTGTTCATGAAGCCCATGGAATGACCTTCCTCACTGCAGGTTGGAATCAAGTCTCTGGGATGCAGTGAAAGAAAATCTATAGTTAAATGCCAAATTATTGCATTGCAGGAACGTTTGTCCTTGCTAAGACCTCTCGTACCATCCCTACCAAAGGACCTTCCACTGAAGTGCTCAGATAAAGCAGAAACTCCCCAGAAATAAAGCCAAAATTTTCCTCCTTCCTTCATGATCCCGAGGAGTCCGGCTCACAATGCTGACACAGCGCCTCAGCCCGAGCCCTGTGCACCTCCATGGGGTTGTCACAGGTATTTACTTTTGCTAAGTGCAGCTCATTATTATTGCCTCCTCTGGAGCTGTAGAGCGATGAAAACTAATTCCCCACGGCCTTGCCCAATAACTTTTGGAACAGTATATTTTCCAGTTCTCTTTGCTTTGTGTTCTGGTTTCACACACTCAATCAAGTGCGGGTGTCACACGGTGAAGTGGCCCCGCCTGCCGCAGAGAGAAAAGCCTGCTGGACTTTGCTGGGCGGTTGTTTGCTTTGTGTTGTATACACAGAACAAAAATTAATTCAGGAGCAGCCAGGAAAAAAACCCCATTGAGATTAGGAGCACAGAGATATAATGGTCTGGAAACCGAAGCCTTGCTGACTCCAGGAAAGTAGGCAACATCTAAGACGGTTCGTTTCCCCATCATAACTCAATACAAATAAAGGGAAGAAGGTGGATGGAAATGGAGTAAATTATTTCGCTGCCTAAAGCGACAGATGAGCAAAAACAACTGGGCTGGCTTCTCCAGGCTTTCAACACTTTTGCATGCCTTAAAAGATACCACATTCAGCCACCTGCTACTGAACTTGGTGGTGGCTGTCCATCCAAAGGTTACAACAACCAGGCAGTCCAGTATGGTTTCCCAGCTTGATTTCCTCAGCAGGATTTTGTAGGGATAAGGTGGCACAGGGGTGATGTCAAAGAGCCTTCTCACCCATTCACTGCTCCTGGGAAAATAAGGAAGCTTTTATCCTTTGGGCACAGTGGCAGAACACAGTTTGAGTTGCTCATTAGGGACCAGATTTGTCTGTTGCTCCTTTCAGAGGCTCCTGCCTGCTGCCCAGTGCCTGTGCACACCCAAGACAAGCCCTATTTTTCTAAGTCATAGCACATCTCTAATTCAAACACAAAGTGAAAGGATGCTGGAAAGCCACTGGCCTTTATGGTTTATTAAGCATCTTGTGCAGGCACAATTTTAGATGGGATTTTTTTAGACTTGACCATTTCAACCTTATGTTGCACCTCACAAAGCCCACCAAGCCACTGCCTCTCCTGCAAAGAGATGGAAGAACTATGGGGGACATCCCACCTTCGTTACTGAAAGATTCCATGATTCTGTTTTTTTAAATAACAGTCATATTTATAAACAGCTCTTTATTAAACCGTCCAAACATATCATCTGCACTGGAGGATGTAAGGGCTGACACCAGACAAAACCATCAGATTGCTCTGAGAAAATGCACTGGCTTGTCTTGACAATTTAGGACTCTGTGGAATACCCTGTTCATATTTGCTGTTGATTTTAAGACTGAAATTTGCAGTATGAAAACAGACATGTCCAAGAAAACATTGCTCAGCTTAAACTTAAAAGGACAGAGATGCAAGATTACAGCAGAGAGATGCAGCTCCTGGCTCCCAGCCCTTTCTTAGGAACCAGCTTTCACTTTGCCTTGGGCTTTTGGTCTATCAGCATCTAATGAAAGATGACAGTGCAGGCTCCCTTAGGGGCTAACGTGGGCAATTTCAGTTCTGGCATTTTAATTTATCTGTAACCAGCAGTTTTCAAAAGGGTAGAGCTAAAAAAGAACTTGGCTTGGTCACACACACACACAGACAAAAAGGGGGGAGTTGTGACATAAAATGCATGAGGAGGTTTGCTTGAGTTTAACTCCTTGGGCTCCTGTGATGCCACACTGGAGCCTGGAGCCCTGGCTGTGTCTCTTGGCATGATGGTTGGACACTGTTAACCCTATGCAGCTGGTTTCTCTTTAGGTGAAGTGGATTCCTCCATGGTTTATGGCTGTTGGTTTTAGTGCTGGGCACATCTACAATATTCCTGACAGTTAAGGTCTCGACTTTTCCCATTTATTAATCCCTAAAGTTTCATTCAGACACTGTAATGGCAGGAGGTTAGCTCAGGATCAGTAGCAGCCATAAATCCAGAATTAAAGGCTGTGGGTTGGTCTCCAAGTCACCCTGTGGTGCTTGGGTGCTGGGGGGGTCAGAGCCTGCTGCGGGCAGACACGAGCACTCACACGCTCACCACACGTGTGCCGCTGCCCCTGCGGCACCCTGGGCTGCCATGGATGCCCTGCCCGTGCCCCAGGGAGATGGGAGCAGCTCAGCCCTCACTCTGGACTTCCCATGGCATTTTTCTAGCTGTGTTTCCTGAGATCCCACGTGCCTGGGTGTGCAGAACTGAGGGTTATCGTGGCAAGCTCGGTGCTGACGCAGCCGGGGCTGCAGAGCCGCTGGTGAGAGCGCGTGGCACCGGCTCACATCCGAACCTCATCAGGAGCTTTTGACTCCATCTATTTGTTCCCTGGCTTGTTCCATCACACCCTCCAGGCACCTGGTGAACCTCTGGGCACCCAATAGTACCAGTGAGCTCCTGAAGGATGGATCCAACCCAGCCCCTGCCTGACCAGCGTTGGGGTTGCAAAAAAAGACTTCATTCGGGATCGAATGGGTTAAATCTTTTAAAATTTATTTATTTAATTATTTATTTTACTTCTTTTCAGGGAAGAATTTCACTTTGCTTTTTTTTTTTTTTTTTCCTCTCCCTGCTGCCTCCAGAGGACCAGGCAATTCCAGGCACAACTCTAGCAGATGGTTTTGGTGATGGAAAGCACAAGGGGATCGCTCCCAGGAGCTGCTCAGGCAGTTAAGTCAAAAATGAACTGATGCATGTAGTGAGCCACGGCCCTGGCCCAGCCGACTCCAGGCACTTCCCTCTGTACAAGCAGCCTGTGCTGCCCCCATTTCTACACCCAGCTTTCTCTGCCTCTAATCAGAAAATCTTCTGGAAGGGGGGATTGAGCTTTTCTCTTTCCTGAGCTCTCTGAGCCAGCTTGTGTCAGAGAAAACAGAATGTGAACCCCAGTTCAGCCATACCTCTGCTGATCCTGCCCACCACAGCATTGCCCTGACACCCCACACCGATGAAAACCTGATCATGCTGGAGACCAGGAGATTATTTTTTTTAATGTTTACACATTGTAATGTAAAACCTTCACCTTTTGTCCACAGTAAATATTGCCAAAGTTGTGAAGTAAGAAAAGCAAATCCATATTTTGTCAATATTAGCCCGATAAACAAAATTTGAGAATTAAATGCATTCTGTGTTTAGCAAATGAAAATTAATTTCTGTTATGTGAGAACTGACTTTCTTAACAACATTTCCCTTCCTTTAGTGAAATAATCTAGAGGTATATTAGGAACTACAAACATTTTTCAGGAAAACTATACATAATTTATAGAGAAGCAGATCTGAATTAGCTATAGCATTGCCCTGAGCTTTCCTACAGTCCATAGGTCTGGATCTCAGCTGTGCACATGGATCTGCTCTCTCTCTCTAATGAAAACCTCTCCCAGAAACAGTTAAACACAAGAAACCAGAAATGATCCATAAATTAGGCCTGGCTATAGGTTCAAAATCATAAGTTATGGCCTATTGACCTCATACTCTGAGGGGAAATCAGAAGCATTTTTCTAAAGAGCCACCACCGGAGGAAGGGAGGTTTAATATATGGCACGGCAGAGCCCTGCTGCAAATAAATACAGTGCTGCATAACTGCAGGGAAAATCAATACATAGCATGGTGGTTAAAATAAGGATATGCACATTGAGGGTTTAGGTTTATACGTGGGAATGGTTGCTGCCCTAGAAGCAGAGGAAGATTTTTTCCTGCATTAAGACCCCTAAATATGACAGAGACAATGGCTCCTCCACTGCCCCTTTTGCAAGGAGCAACTTTCAGCTATTGTCTTCCTCAGAGCAGCTATCTGGAGTGGTCATTATTAGCATAATTAATAAGTGCAGTTTGCTCATTTGAAAAATCCCGGCGACATTCGCCGCTCAGGCGTCGTGTCAGCGCAAGACACAAAAAATCGCTGTGACAACTGTTTTGCAAGTTCAGGTTTTACTGACGAGCACCACAAAGAGATGAAGCCCAGAGCAAGTCCCTTTTCACTTTAATATTTAAACCTCTTTTAAGAGGACATCAATATTAACTCCCGTAATTGATGCTGACAGGTGACTGTCTGACCATAAAAAAGACAAGTAATAAAATTAAAAAAAAAAAAAGTAATAATAACAACCCTGATGTGCTGGTCAGTGCAGTGAAGGATGGTGGGATGAGGGATTGAAGTCTCCTGCATCCCTGATCTCTCGAAGTGGACCTGGTGATGCACCCAGGAATGGATGGGACCCTTTGGCCTCAGCTGATTTCGTTCCCCCAGGTAAAGCCCTGATTCTCCTGGAGGAGAAACCCATCCTTGCTCAACCTCAAGACCAGCCAATGCTTTTAATAAACAAATACCAATTGTAGCTAGTTAACCTCAGGATTTCCAGCATTAAAGAGATTTCCCACAGGAACCAGGCAGCACTAGAGGAATGGATAAAAGCAAAGTTCATGGGAAAGAGCACACAGCCCTTTGCAAATCCCGACTTGAGGGGAAAATACCCTGACTGTGAGATAGGTTCCAAAAATAGTGATTTATTGGACAGAGCTTTCTGATTTTCATTGATCCTGTTCTGAGAAAAGGCTGCATTGTTTCTTTTAAAATCTGGGCTAAAAGTACTCAAAATTTGGAACAATGTGAAACCAAGTTTTAATGTAAAGTGTTACATGACCTGAGTATGGTTATTATTGTTGCTCCACCTATAATCCAACCAGAAGGAATTGCTACATAGATCCTCTCCATTTATTTAAATGGAGATATATAATTTTGCTGCATTTGAGTTCTATGCAGAATATGTCAAAACTAAAAACAAAACTAGAGAGATAATGCGGTTATTAAAGCTGATAAAAGTATTTTGAATTGTGACTTCTTTTTTTTTAACTTTTGTAAATTGAAGGCAGGCAAACAGCTAAAATATCTTGTACACATTAAAAAACAGAACAGTGTTCACTACAGGGGAAAATATTTCATGAATAGAAAATTGGGATATCTAAAAGGAGAGGTTTAATAGAAAAATTATAGGTGACAATACTTCACTTTTTCTCCCAATCAGTTGAATGGCTGCATAGATAGAAATTTTTCTGAATAAACCCAAAGTATTCCAGTTAAGCCATTTCAGGTGCTTCCACTCTTACACTCATCCTTAAATGCAAACCAGTAAAATTCCTTTTCAGCACCCCTCTCCCAGCAAACAGCTCCTGCTCCGTAGGTGTTTAACAAGGATATCCCATCCAGTCCTTTTATTTATATCCTTTGTGGTTTTCCTCTGTACTCTGGGGTTCTCTGGGCATTTTTTCCTCCTTCCAGAGGAAGATGCACAACAGAAGAACTGAGCTTAAAGAGACAATAAAATGTCCTAACCGCTGCCGTGCGGCGGGGAGCAGGATACAGATTTAGTGCTAACAACAGAAAACAGGAGAGCTTTGTAGCAATTAAAGCTGAGCAAAACCCACCGAATGCTGGAGAAAATAAAAGGAGGGGGAGGGAAATCATTGTAGTATTATGAGTCTTAAAAAAAAAAAAAAATCAATATTCTTATTGTTCCCTGCAACAGTCTCACAAGGAGGGAAGAGCTGTGCCCAAGACTCTGACTGGATGCAAAATAAAAGATTAGTAATTAGATCCTTATCAAAAATGGCACTGGGAAGCCTTTGTTTAAAAGGCCTACTTGAACCAAAGCTATCCTGACTGATTACCGCTGTTAGGATTTGAAACTACTAGTATTTATGTGTGTGTGTGTGTATATATATATGTATATATATATATATGTATACACTGTTAGTATTTAAAGAAAGATGACCACTGCCATGAGCTAGCTGGTAGCAAACAAGTGTGCTTTAAATAATCATATTAGTTTCTACAACAAATAATACTAAATTAAAACTGTATTTGTGTGCACTTGTCTGTGTGTGTGTATGCACACATGTGTGACAGGTTTCATGCCAAGGAAAAAGGCTGCTGGTGAAAATTTGATGATGATGGAGTTTTTCTTTCCCATCCTGGCATCACAAATAAACTAGCCTGTGTACTGCACACTGCTGCTCTGTACAGTAATGCTTTTGTTACCACTATGGCTCTTACTTAAGCATCTGACTACAGTAATTGTTTTATACATTAACTATACTCCCTGATGGTTGCTCTATTATCTTCTTTTCCAAAATGGTGCTTGCAGATATTAGCAGCTTGATTACTCATTTTATTAACAATTTCAACACTGTGTCAGGGTTGATTTGGGAAGCAGGGTGGTACTGTGGGTCACAAGGATGTGATGGTGGGCTTGAGTTTCTGTGATGCTTTGGTGCTTCACAGCAGCTCCGAAGCCTTGAGGAGACTCAGTTTTGGTCCGAGTTGCAGGTTGACAATCCATATGATGGAGACACTTGGCTGCAGAGAAGCATTTGCATTCAGCTGCCATCAGGTCCAAAGCTGGGCAAAAGTGATTTGTGAAAAACAGGCATGGAAATGATGGATTAGCAAGGGGAGAAGGAAGCACCAAATCGCTGCAAGGCAACGACACGGCTCTTGTACACACTGTGTGTATGTGTGTGTGTGTGTGTGTGTGCACATCTCTGGGAGGGAGCTGAGGAGATCAGGACCAAATCTTATGTGTCTATGCACTAATGCCTTTTGGACATGAGCCATTTCCAGTGGGAAGTGGAAGGGATCAGGCCCTGGAAGGGGCAGGCGAGGTTTCTGCAGCGCAGAGCGTTCCCTTGCCTTTGCGCACGCGTCACTTCTGTCACCGAAAGGAAAACCAGAGGCTGATGCCAGTTATTAAATATCTTCATTATAAGGGCATTCCTTCCAGCTGACTTTCAATTTTGTTGTATCTAGAGGCCCTGTGTTAATAACTGCGTGCTAAGGACAAGTGTTCTTAAAAAACACTGACTATTGAAATCCTTATAAATAATATGCAGCTTCCTGCTCCTGATTGATAGATATATTGTACAGCTGAGCCGCCATAAAGGCAATAAATACACGTACTGTTATGGGTCATGAGTCTCAAAATTAAATCGAATGCAGAAATTGAGTCTTGACAGAATCTGAAGGGATAATGTCTTAGCTTCTCCAATTACGCAGTTCAACATTTGGATAAATCATATGAAAGTAAGTATTTAGCCCCATTTTTCATAATCACTATTAATGAGAACAAAATGGGAGCTGAGGGCAGAGGGAGAGAGTTCTGACAAGATAAATAGCATATGGGGTGTGTTGTCAGCCACAGAAAATCAAGGCTGTTTAAACCCCCTAAACAGCAGGAAGGAAAAATACAGTTAAAAAAAAAAGTAGGAAGAATAGTGGTCATGTGTTATTATCAGCGACAGTCTCTGTGTCAGGGCTTTTGAGATCTGCCTCCCAAACAACACTTAGGGCACAGAAGCATCACCTAGAGCTGCCCAGAATGGTGTGAATGACTGATACCCAGAGCACACAATTTAAATATTACCTGTTTGCACTCTGTAAAAAGCACTTAAAATATTGCTAAAAAAAGCTTCATTTAAAAAAACACAGATTCTCCCTAGCCCACAGACTGGTCCCTGTGGGTCCAGGACAGGTGTCTGTAAACACCTTCAGTAGCCACCTATTTGTGCCAGGGCAATAAAACCACCAGAAATAGCTTCCCTCGCACAGGGTTTTCTCCAGCTTTCATGCCGGGACACGCGCAGGATGTTCAGGGCTTAAAGCAAGGAGGGGAAGGTATAAATTCCGTAGTCATTTTCTATCATCTTCTCTGTCTTCCCTGCTTTTCAAGTTGAAATCACTTTAAGCATCTGAGGCAGAATTATTCTTAGAGAGTCTCTCATGAAATTAGATGTCTCTGAATTGAATTCATTTCCACTCCATTTTGTCAGCTGCTAACGCAGCGAGAGCCAGATCCTGCTCGAATTGGCTTTGAGACCTGGTCCCTGTTTCTTGAGGGGGGGAAGTTGGAAGTTGAGGCTTCACACTTGTGCCGAGTTTTCCCCCCATCGTGAGTTCCTGCCCTGCATTTTGGATTCTTAGGGAGCATCCGTTGCTCTTGATGGGATGCAGCCAGTGGCTGAGCCCTGATGTTAGAAATCCTAATGACTCACTAGGAGCCAAATTATATCAGAATATTCCTACCATATAAAGTACAGGGCCACCTTTTGGCACTGAATTCGAGCTCCAATATCCCCACCAAAGTCCACAGCAGTCTGTGCTGGGAGCCACACGTGCATATTCTCTGCTGCTCCGAAAATGAGCGCTGTGCTGTAAACCTCTGCATTAAGCCATAAATATCCCAGCAATCCAGGGGCAAAGGGACCATTTTGATATCTCATGCAACATTAGCAGCTCACAGATTAAGCACGTGGGGCCTGGGAGATTATCTCCTTGAATCAATATAAAGCAGGGAAGCAAACAAACAGCTGGCCGGGTTCCCCAAAATAAAAGCGTTTGATTGTGGCAAGCTTCAAAGCAACTGGTTGACACGAAATAGGCTGGGTGCCCTCCCCTGCTGTGCCTGAGGAGCAGAGGGTAGCAGGGAAATAAATAAACATATAAAAATTACCGCTTACTCCTCCCCCCGCCGACAAAGCACCTCCCAGAGAAAACCAGGGAAGCAAGGAAAACCGCCCCAGAACATATGGCGGAATCAAGCACAGGATCCCCCGTGGGTTTGGGTTGTACAAGTAAATATTAATCTGGGGGGGATACTGGGGGCTGAGATCAAAAGAGCTGCTCCCGTTTCTATAGGGAAAAGGAGCGCTTTGATGTCACGGCGTCTTCCCTGCGCCACCTAATGAACTGCAGTTGTGACACAGTGACATCCTGCAAGGTTTGAAAGCACTTAGCACAATGACACATCTTTGGGGCTCGCTGCTCTCTCCTTCCAGCAGCCTCCTTTGCCAGGGGGAAGGGTTCTGCTGGCAAGGGTGGAATAGTGGTGGAGGAGGCACAGAGGGCTTTGGGGAGCCAGAGGTGAGAGCTTCTCCCTTGATTACACACAGGGACAGCTAAAGGGGACTCACCCCATCTCATGCCAGACCAGGAAGGATCAGGTAGGGATGCAAACAGAGTATTCCTATAGGGAAGTATCTTGGCAGGGTATGCACCAGGCAGGGGGTAAGAGAGCCCATGGCCCCCCACCATCCAAGGCTGGCAGGACCAGAGTCATCCTTGTGCTGCACTTTATGCCCTCCATCCTACAGCACCCAGCTGGAGTCACAGCATCCTCGAGGGATAATGGACATGAAAAGAGTTTCAGGAAGATACAGAGTTAGGGGCAGAATGAGCTTCTTGCCTGGGTCCCACAGAGGCAGAACCTCCTCTTATTCACTTCAGGCCAAGGGAATACCCAGCAGGTAGAAAAAAACACCTCACACAGGCTTTCAACCTGGTCTTGGCCAAACAAAGTGCCTGAATATTTCACCCAGGCTCCCCAGAGAAAACCACTGAATCAAAACCCTGTGTCCCCACCCCAGACACAGCAGGGAAGAGCAGGGAATACCCTGCATGGGATGGGCACAGTTGCCTAAGCCCCCATCCTGGATGGTGCGGGCCCTGGGGAGGAAACCAGAGGGAATGAAAATAAAATAAACCCTAATAAACTGTGCAGTGAAACTCTCAGGGTAGCCAAGCAGGGAAGAAAGAGGTGAAAGTGGGAAGAAGAGATGGTTTTGTTAAGAAGGGTGACTTAATGGAGGGGACAGGGGTTGGTCTTTGGCTTTCAGGTTGACTTGCTGTTGCCTAGAGGGTGTGGGATGGTTTATTGGTCTTTACTGGGAGAATCTCCTTACCCAGCCCACGGCTCCTGGCAAGGAAAAAAGAGCCCAGTAGGTCCCAGGCAACACCACCAGTCAGGGCTGCACACAGAGCTCTGCCAGCACAGGGTTAAACCCAGTTAATCCCAGGGATTTAGTCTGGATTAACCCAGGGAATTGAGAGCAGAGTTTGGGCCTATGTAAAAGGGTCGGGTCAGGATTTCAATGGCAGAGGAAACCCAACAGCATCACCCACTCAGGGGTTCACAGAGCTGGGTAAGAGAGTTGCTGAGGCAAGGTAGGAAATGTAATAGAGAAAGAGAGAGCTGCTGAACCAGGCAGGGAAACGAAACTTTATTCAGTTATCTGCTTTACTTATTTCATAGGGAGGAAATCCATCTCTTCCTTGGACTTGTTTGTGCTGTAAAAGCTCTGTGTTGTCATGAGGCAAAGAAACTCTCAGAGAGAATAAAAAGAGTGAGGCTGAGCCTCAACCTGCCTTAAAATGCTGCACCCGAGCAGGGAGAATAAAACTAGGAATTAGGGAAAAGGCCCCCACGGCTTTTCCAAGGAAAAAGTGTGGTCTGATGGCTCTTCACCAAGATACTGGGATTAGGAAGGCATTAATGGGAATGACAACTTGATGGGTTTCAGCAAAGCATCATGACACTGTGACATCCCCTTTCCAAAAAATACCATATTTGGGTGTGTGCACAAGGAAATAAATGTATGTTGGCACAGTGGGAAAGCCTGTGAGGACTTGAAGTGTCTTTGGAAAAGCAGGAAGGGGGGACTGAGCTGTCCCAGGGAGGGTGACAGAAATGCACCTGCATGACTTCATCAACTCCAAGGTGCAGAGAGGAGTTTGCAATAGGGCTCAGGCATCCCAAGACCCCTCTGCCCCCTGAATCAAGGGGAGAAAGGCAGGATGGTTCTCAGCACTCGTCCACCCCTATGGGGCACAGCTTGTGCAGCAAGGGAAGGGATCAGTCACACCACTTCTTTTACAGGAGAAACTGCACAGAACAGACCAGGCCTGGATGCAGCTTTCAGAAGCTGCATGTAGAAATATTCAGTAAAAATATTGATGATAATAATAATAATAACAATAACAATAATAATAATGCAGTGGGAAAAAGCTCTTCTTGAGCAGATCATGGAGGCAAATCAATGCCAACTTTGGTGTAGCCCTGGGGTGGGTGACTCCATGCAAGGTCCCGCTGTGGTGCTGTGGTGGCCAGGACAGGGTGTCAGCACCCACGGGCAGGCCAAAGGACCACCCATCACCCTCCTGCACCCCTGTGGGGGGAAAGCACTGAGATGAGAAGTGATAAACAACCTGGAGAAATGTTTTTTGGTGTGAATTAAAGGTCTCACCAGCCTACAGCAAGATGCCCCTTCCACAGCACTGAGGCTCCAGTCTAGGGCAGGTTTCCCTTCAGAGATGCCATTCCCCAAATCCCACTCAGACTCAGCTAAGCTGCATTTCATTATTTTTTTCCCCCAAATCACCCTTATGCAGATTCCACCCTCTGCTGCTTAACCTCTGCAGTACCAGCACCCGAAAAATATCTTTAAGGGCTTCAGGAGGTTTTTTGGTTGTGTAGAAATCCTAAAACTTTGAGACGTGACACAGCTCCTTAGTGAGACTGTAGGGAAATTTGCTTCAAAAACCTGGCACAGAGGTCTGGGTGCCTTACCAGCCATTTTCCCCATCTTTTTCTTCTCACAAAGCCTATGTGGGTTGCATTAAAGAAGTGCTGTTTGTAGAGCATTAAGGGTGTTGTACCAGTCTGCATTAAGAATGTAGATGTTTACTGCAATTTTCCTTAGCTCACTGCTATATTTCACTAATAAAGTGTGAATTAACCCACAGCCAGTGTATTCAGGAACACCTTTAAGTAACTCACAATTATTTCATGTTTGATTTGGGCTGGCAGCAGATGTGTCTGTTCCCTGAGCTGGGTAGAGGGACGGAGCAGGGGGACACTTATCTTCCTGTGAGCTTCCCTGGCTGTCACATGATGAACACCCCCATGCCTAAATTAAGGTAGGGATGGTTGAACTAAAAGTTCAAAATCCGCATGCAAGAGGAAGTTCAGAAATGCTGCAAAGCAGGTTGCATCATCAGATCCTGCTGAGCCAATGATGCAAGGCTGTTTCAGAAATCCTGAACATGATTTAGGCTTCCCCCTGGGGATAGGAGTCCTGAATGGGAATCCTGTCCATAACTCCTGCTTTGCTGCATGGATAACATGGGGAAATGCAGTCAGCCAGCCCTGAGTGACAGTCCTTCCACTGCTCTGACCATGACATGCAGACACTCGGGGCTGCTCCTGGTGTGGGGCAGAACAACCCGCTGCTTTCAGGTGACACAGGTGGGATGTGGGTGCACATGCAACTCTGTGCAGCTCCAGGCCCTGGCATGGTGATTCACTGTGCAGGGCAGCCTGGAAGGGATGCTGTGTGTTGGCAGGGAGCTCAGCTCTGGAAAAGGGTGTGCTGTACACTGACCGTACCCTGCCTGTACCCATCCTGTACCCATTCTGCATCCCTCCTATTTATACTCATCCTTCATCCATCCTGCACCCATCCTGCATCCATCCTACACCAATCCTGCAACCACACTGCACCCATACTGCACCCTGCCCTCATCCTCCCTTGCCCATCCTGGATCCTTCCTGCACCCTGACTGCACCAATCTCTCACTCATCGCATACCCATCCTGCATCCATCCTGTATCTGTCCTGCACCCTGCCCGCACCCGTCCCGTCCCCATCCCACACTAATCCCGTATCGATCCGTTCCCATCCCATCCCATCCCATCCCATCCCATCCCATCCCATCCCATCCCATCCCATCCCATTCCCTCACTCCCCGTCCCTCCCGGGCGGGTGCTGCCCCCTGCCGGCGCCGCCCGCCCCTGCACCCTCCCTGCCGCGGTTGCCGCGGTAACGGCGGGAGGGGGGACAGGGGGGACCGATCCCGGCTCCAGCGGGAACATCCCGCTGCCGGGACCCCTCTGGAGCTGGAGCAGCCGCCGGGGGTCCCGGGGCAGCCCCAAAGCGAGCGGAGCCAGGACGGAGAGAGGAGCAGCCCGGGGAGCGGGCGGGTAGAGCCCTCCCCGCCGCCGGCTCTGCTGAGCGCGTTATTCGGGAAGCAGATTCCAGGTTTCCATTCTGTACTGGGTATTACCTTAACAACGGGCCGGGACAGCGGCAGTGCCGGCAGGCATGGAAATATCCCCTCTTCCAAACCTCCCCGCTTCCAATTATTCCCTCTTTCAAACACCATGCCCTCTTCCAAATATCCTCGCTTCCAATATCCCCGTTTCCAAATATCCCCGCTTCCAAATACCATCACCGCTCCCACGTGCTCTGCCCGCAGCTGCTGCTCCCCCCGTGCGGTTTTTCCAAGCTCCCCACCCCCTCCCCCAACCCCCCCAAATGACCAGCCTGGGATTTCCCCTCCTGGCTCCTCCGCAGTGTCCTGCTTCCCGGTGGGAAGTGCCCCGTGTGCTCCAGCGAGCTCTGGCCCGTCCCCTCGCCCAAAGCGGGGGTACCTGCCACCAGCATCCCCCCTTCCCGCTGTCTGATTAGGATTCTCCTCGCATCCCGGAGGAGGAGGGCTGGGCATCCCGGCATGCACCCGCCCAAAATTGCAGCCCGTTGCTGTGCTGCAGCGGCCATCTGGTTGGGAAACAACAGGCCAAGCGGTTCCAGCATCACGTCCGCCAGCAGAGAAGGGGGATGCAGAAATGCCGGGGAGAAGGAACGCGGTTGGCGTGGTGGGATGCGCGGGATGGGAGCGGTGGTTCCAGTGAGGCCACAGCCCTGCTCCGCGAGTCCCGACCCCCCTCCCCGATGGCAGGTTTCTGCCGGGAGAAAGTTCCCTGCTCCCGTCTCTCACTGCACAGAAGCATTACGGTTTGCAAGGATTTCCCCCTCATAAATTAGTATCTTCCAGCTGTTTCCTTCCACATAAAATCTCTTCTATTTCTTCTCTTATTGCTTTATATAAACAAACATGAGAGCGGCTCCTTCTAAATAAAGTTATTTGTCTACGTAAATTAATATATCATATTCTCTCCTGAAATATAGAGAGCTATTTGTCTCCAGAGAAATCATGTTGAGTGACATAGTATAACCCTATTCATTTGCATATGCAGATATGTCTAATTATTCAACTTGCAATTAAAGGCTTGTGTGTCAGCAAATGAGACTAATTAGAATCATAGAATCATGGAATCGTTTAGGTTGGAAAAGCCCTCCAAGATCATCAAGTCCAACTGTTCCCCCAGCACTGCCAAGCCCACCACTAAACCATGTCCCCAAGTGTCACATCTTTTAAATCCCCCCAGGGATAGTGATTCCACCACTGCCCTGGGCAGCCTGTGCCAGGGCTGGATACCCATTTCAGTGAAGTAATTTTCCCTAATATCCAATCTAAACCTTCCCCTGGGGAATTTGAGGCTGTTTCCTCTTGTCCTGTTGCTTGTTACCTGGGAGAAGAGACCGCCCCCCACCCGGCTACAACCTCCTTCGTGGTGGTTGTAGAGACCAGTAAGGTCTGACATTATAAGCAAGAGTAACATGAGAGAGATGTTTAAATGATGATCCCCAAAATTTTTAATAGCCCTTTTTCCCAGTTACCTGAAGGAAGGCAGAGAGACACCTTCCATGAGCATCAGACCCACTTTTAACACTGTAAAGGTTGAAAAAGAAAGAGTTCAAGCTCTTCTCTCACTGCTGACTTCCTCAGGAGCCACCTCACGTGCCACATCTCCGCAGTGTGACAAGTGGCCATCACCACACCAGCCCAGGTGCCTGCAGGGCCTGTGTTCCTCCCTCCTGTAATTGCCCCAGTTTACTCATCCAGCTCAAAATCAGAAGCGAATCCTGGAATTGACTGAATTAGAGACAAAACTATTTGGATTTGGGAATTGTTAAAACAATACTTTGGGGCTTTTTCTTCAAGGATTCTGGCTAGATTTGATAGATTGTGTTGGGAAACAATCCTCAGGTTGTTCATCGGATTGTTATTCACAGAGTGATATGAATAACATTTATCATGGTCACTCAGGACAATGTTTTCACAGCATGCACATTGCAAATCGAAATAAATGCATTTTCAGGTAACAAGTTTATTTTCAAAACTGTATCAGTTCTGGTGGAGCCACGGACAATTTTTCACTGGCATAATGCAGAGTTAAAAGGGGGAGTTATATCTAAGAAAAGTCAAAGTTATCTCATTTTTTTTAATTTTCAAAACAACACCTCAGGTAGACACTTGAGCCACAATCCAGGAGCACAAACTGCTTCTCATTTCTGATGACGACCTTCCAATGAGAGAAATTATTCTCTAGATGTGCCTTGATTAAATTTGAAAATAAAATGGGATTTAAAATTAAAGAAAGGGAAATGAAACAGTATCATCAGTACAAAACAGTGGCTTGTTCTGTTGTTTTTCTTTCCGTGAGAGGAAAATAAGAAGAAAGAAAATTAATTTCTAATTAATCCAAATATGTGTTAAATTTTTTTTATTTATCTGTTGGATGGAGAGAGAAACACTGAAGGTAAAAAAAAATCTCTCTCCAGAAGCAGCTTTCTGAAAACATGTTTTATAATCATCATTCTTTGTTTTCTATCTGTTCTGTTATGTCAAGCGTGAAAAAGCAGCAGTACAAAATTGTAGGAGCACTTTCTAGGTCCACAAATCTGGGTGCAAGAATTCAGGATCTGCAGCTTTTCGAGAGACTCAAGATCCCTCTTAGGAGCCCAGACAAGAGCTACATTTTCACGGGAACTCAAACTCATTTGCTCTAACCATGATGCTTAAAGGCATCTTTCAAAGTCCAGCAGCTCTGGGCACTCAGGGGCTTGAAATGTCCTTTTTGTTCTGTTTCTTTATTATCCAGTTTAGTGGGATCTCATCCATCACTCGGGCTCTTAATGCTTTTACAGTAATAGCTGGCCTTTTCCCTCTTTAACACATCTACTGTAAATTGAAATGATCAGGCCACAAACAGGGCTGTTGGTCCTGGCCTGGCTCCTGTTGCCTCCTGCATCAGGCATCTGGCTGAAACACACAGGGGTTAAATCATTTTTAGCATCCAGGGATCGCTGACAGGAGTAAATAAGTATTATATAACCTTCCCCAAAAAGCATGACAAAATAATAAAGGGAAAATGAGGTTAAGTGAAACCATTTCAATAATGTTATAGGCCTGCTTTCAATCAATGAACGCTGGGAAATTCAATGTCTTCAGAGGCTGTGATTTCATTTGAGCTCCCTCCACTGCTGAACTTCTCTTCACAAAGCAATGAGTTAAAGACTTAGCAGCATATTCCTAATACATCTAAAATGTACTTTTTGTGTTTAATATTCGCTGGAATGGTTGACTTTGCTGGGTTCAGTTATCGATGAGGAATAATAGTTTTCAGTTTCATTGAAGCATAAGATATAATTCCATTATCTTTCTTTTCTTTTTTCTTTTTTTTTTTTTTTGATAAAATAATCTGGAAGAAGTGGAGCAAAATGGGACAAGAAATGATTCTATAGACCCTGTTAATTGTGTATCCATCATATAAAATAGCAATAATAGCATAATAATTTTTCATTAAATAGGGGCACGGGAATATTTGCAATCTCATATTGTCAAGTAAGAAATGGCTTTGAAAAAACCCACTTACTCTATTTCCATAATGCTAACTAATTTTGGAGCAATTAACACTAAATTTAGGTGCCTAATAAGTAGGAATTTGACAGTTTTGCAGTTCTGAATAAATCTGTGCCTTGCTCTATACACATTAAGCTCAAATTCAGCCCTTGTAAGTTGAGGGACTTAAAAGTTAAGACACCTGCCCTAAATTAGGCACCTGAACTAGCAGTATAGTTCAGGGACAGGGACCTCAGACTTGTACTTTGCCACCAAGCTGCTCTGTTTTCCAGCCCATATCTGGCTGCAGAACAATTGCATCACCATATTTTAAATGAATATAATTGAAAGAGGTGCCATCCTATTCTGCCTGCAGGGAACAGCCTTTGAGCATTGATCTTAATTTCAGGTGGGTCAGGGTGGAAATGAACTAACTCCAGGAAATTACCAATATTTCATCTGAAATGCAAAGCTCCTGATGCCCAGGAAAGTATTCAGAGAGCAGGTTCAGAGAGCAGCAGGACTCTACAGTGAGGTGGAGCTTTTCTCTCAGCCTGCTTTCCTGTGAAATACACCACTTTTGAAGGTGGTCTCAATTATCACCAGTGTACTGGGTAACTCAGAGATACCTCAGCTTTTTCCTGTGTGAGTTTATCCCACGTGTCTGTCAAGGAATGCCGTGCCTCATGTAATGGGAAAATCCCCTTGCAGACACAGAGAGTTGTTTTCTCATTCAGACAAAACCCAGCAGTGTGTTAGGTTTCAGCAAAGCAGACCCATCCTGCAGAATGCAGAACAAGAAGGTTTGATCCTTGCAGAGGTCCAGCATTAGGAAGGGAAAGGGTGGCATGTGGAAAACACAGACCATTTGATAAAGAGCATGAGAAGACAGAAAGAAGCTGCTGCTGCTGCTGCTGCAGCTTTAAATTAAAATGCTGCATCAGCCAGTCCCTCAGGACGTGATAGAAATCTAATTAGTCAGACAATCTGGCACCAAATGTCCTAATTTCCCCAATCCATGTGGGATTTGTGTATTCTCTTATTCACTGCAGTTCTAAATTTCAACCTGAGCCTTTCTAACCCCTCTCTTTTTTCAGAGCAGACATGGGACTCCAGAGAAGGTGATCCCTATCAAAACCTAATTGTTTTTCATAAACCTTTAATTAATTAGACTCGGGCTCATGAAAGACACTTAAAATATTAACAATTTGTTTGGAGACAAGTGCTGGGTGAGGATTGCTGCAGCGTGGTATTTTCATAAGAAACCCAAATGTAATTAATGTGGGTGGGCTCGGTGTGGGGTCCGGAGGTGGCTGAGCTGGGAGTCCTCCCCAAAAGGCACTGGGAGCAGCACAAGGAGCGTGACTGGGCTGGGCCATGGCCACAAGGATGGATGCAGCATGGACACTCTGATTCCAAGGGTTAAGGGCAGGAGCAGCCTCGGAGTGGTGGGTTTTAAGAAAAGCTCCCACAGGGCACCAGAGTCCCCCCAGGGTGGCTATAGAGGGCACACTGAGGACAGCAGACTTGTGAGGCAATTAACCCTGTCCTAGGGGACCACCAGCTCCTGGAGCAAGGTGCTGAATTCCCCTGGCACCCTTGGAGAGTGAGGATGCTGGCTCACACAGGATTAAGCCATTCGGGAGTAACAGATTTGAATTTTTTTTCCTTTTTTTTTTTTTTTTCAGAGCGGCTATGACCTGTCATGTCAAAGCTTTTTATTAAAGTCTCTTAATCCCCAGATTATCACCACAATAGTTCCACAGGCCCATTCCAGATAAGGCAGGGCCCATTGTGGAGATGCACATTGGTGGAGTTTTAATCTGCGAATTATTGGCATGCAGGACCATGAGGGGCTGCTTTGCTGTGTTGCCCGTTGCGTCAAGGGGAATTGAATATTTATAAAGGCGACTTCAAATGGGCCATGCACTGTATTCCTCCCACATATGTGCAATCCCCATGTGGCAGAGGGGCCCTGCTGAAAGAAGAAAAACCTGCCGTGCCACCATGACACACACGTGGAAGCCACACAGCCTGCACGGAGAGAAGGTGAGCAGGGATAGGGGAAGGGGCTGTCCCCTCCTCCAAACACCCCGTTTCCAAACACAGAATACATGATTTGATTTTTTTTAACAGAGAAATGATGAAAGTGGAAAGGCAGAGTTGATGATGGAAACTCCATTTCTTTCTTGAATACCGGGGGAGGACAGCAAACAGATAAAGTCCCTGACAGGGATCCTTCGCTGACACAAAATATGCCATGTGGAGCGAAGGCTTATGCTGTATACAAAACTAATTAGCAGTTACCTTCTAGATTCAAGAACAACTCAAGCATCTGTTTCCCTGAAGCGTTTTTAAAAAAAGACATGGCCCTCTTTAAAATAGCCTGACAGATTTTAAAATGTCACCTCTTGGGTCTGGGGGCTCCCAAAGGAGGTGCTGGTGAGCCCAGGAGAGACCACCCCCTCTGCAAGGTGTTCCCAGGCTCCCAGTGAGCTGCAGGGTGAAGCAGGAGGTCCCCCTTGTTTCCCTGGAGGTGTTTGTACAAATACCTTGTTGCCAAAGGCATCAAACAAAAATTAACATGGAAATGCTGCATAAACAGGCATCGGTTGGGAGCACTGCAAGTCTGAGTGGGTTGGGCTCAGCAACAGGGGGAGCAAAGCCCACGGCACTGAGCTGAACCTCTCCAGCTGCACGAGGGAGGCAGGGTGTGCATGTGTGTACAGATATATATACACACACACACATATATATGTGTATATTCTGCAGATGACCAGCTCCTTCAGGTCTCCCAGCACAGATGCTGCTGCACAAGCACTCGAAGAGTGCCACGACCACTCATAAAGATCCCCCTCCTGAGATCCCAGCTCTGGGTCAGGCTGCAGCATCTGTCAGGGCAGATCAGTCTCAGCCCTCAGCAGCAACCTGAGACCTTCCCTGTCAGCAGATAAGGCTGAGGATAGCCCAGGACATGGCTTGGTTCTCAGTGTGTTATCTCCTGGTGCTCGCCAGGCGAGGATGTCGCTCAGTCGCTGGGGATCTGGCTCGGGATCTGCAGACTTGGACTCAGCTCCAGCTCTGCCACAGCCTTCCCATATGACCTTGGGCCAGCTGCTTAGGTTTCCTCCATACCTGTTTCCCATCTGTCAGAAAATGACTGGGTATATTAAAGGGTTCCTGCGAAGATAAGTAAACTGTGAGGCCATTATTAGCCATTACACTGATAGGGCCCAAATGTTCCTATTTTCTGTAACAGCTCAAGAACTTAAGCAGGCACTAAAAGGCTTTGGGAAAATAAAGCTTTGCCTTTCTGGGGTCCTCTCTCAAAGGAGGTCGGTGTGGCTTCCTCTAGAGCCAGCTCTTCATGCATTTTATGAAATTGCAATGCCCTTATTTTCCCTAACAGCCTCCGTTCCAGCCTGTGAAATGGCCCCCGATAGCCTTTGGCTCATGGAAACCTTCCAATGTGCTTAATACTACCTGCAATGTCTGTATTAATCATAATGCACAGGTGCCAGAGCCTCTGGAGGGAAGGAGAAGGGAAAGAGGCCGGGTAATTTATCGCTATACAACCCCAGCAGGAGCAGTTGCATTAGTCCAAAAATTACTTTGCTTTCTGGTTCCCAAAGTTCTTGGGAGTATAAAACAGGAGAGAGGGTTATCTGTGAATCATCTGACATCTCCAAAGCTTTTGGCTACAACCTTTTGGTGACTTGTGGAAAAAAAAATTATAAATATAGTGCGGGTGTGGGGGAAGTGACTAATTGAGAGCAGTAATTAAACACGGCTCCCAAAAAAAGCTGAGCGTGTTTCTTCAGCCACCAGCACCCTGAGTGAGGGGTGGGAATGTCACCAGGATTTGCCAGGGATCAGTTACTGCAGAGAAACAGTGTAAGGGCAATCAGTACCCAGCAGGATGAAACAGAGCACTTTCACATGATGCATTCAGTGCACAGGCAAAATGCTGGGGCTGGGTATGTTCAGGCCTGGGCAGTGGAGCTGACACAGGCTCTTGTTGTTGCCCTGTTTGGAGGAAGCCAAAATAAAGGAGGGTTTAGTGCTGTGAGGAAATGTAAGGCAAGGACTAACACCAGCAGGCAAAGTCAGAGCATCAAGGGTTCACCTGGGCCACTGGATTTGCAAGCAAGGCCAACCAGCTTCCCCCAGACATGCAAGCGCACTAAATAAAACCAGTACCCAGCCTGGAAAACTTCTGCTCCAGCCAACAATATTTGCAGGATAAAACACCCGCATCAATATATCCTGTGTGCCAAACAGAACCGTTTGTCTCCACTTCTTCCCCCTCTGGTTCCATTAATAAAGGCAGCCCAAGACACGCTGAGCGCATTTCCCTCCAGAAATCTCCCCAAACTTGGTGACATTTGGAAGCACACAAGGCAGCTGCACCGTGAGATAAAGTTAAATGATGTATTCGGGAGCGGCTCGGTTCGGAAGGTTGCATCTTTCACAGGAGCCTGGCGCCAAAATCCGCGCTGTGTTCCTTAAACGTGGAATAACTCTCCCTCCCGGATTACATGTATTGATGAACACGCTTGAAAGACGGCCGGATTTCTGTATAGCACAGTGCTTTCGTTTCCTGACACATGGATCCATCTGCCAACATCACGGACCTAATTAGTGCTCTCTTATTTCCATTCACCGGCGAGCAAGCATGTGGCATCTTTCCACGAGCCCATAAATCCTCTCTCGACGCAGACATGCACCATATTGCGATGGGTGGGATAGAACCCCGGTGAAACTGGCAGTTGCAGTTGCCTTTCCATTGAGGATTAGTGTCATGATAGCCAAAACAAGAGAGACCATCATCCAAAACACAGCCTGGCACAGCAAGGCTGGGGATGTGGTTCTGAGTTTCCCAGCCCTCAGCCACCGTGTCCCCATCCCCTAAGGGTCACACACACACTGCTCCTGGGTCAGTACAGTTGTTTGCAGGGCCATTGTCGAGACTGGATTTGTGTAATGGTTAAGAAAATCCAGAAGAGAGACTTAGTCATAAAGACAGATGAGATTTGTGCTATATTAATATAATATTGCAAATGTAAGAGCCAGGAGAAAGAAATGGCAGGCACAGGATGAACCCTGGAGATCCAGCTCTGAGAAGGGAGGGTTAGGAAGACCCTTAAGGAAAACACAAAGGGAGCAGAGGCCCACCTGCCTTCAAGTCTCCTCCAAAGAGAACAACACATATCCCCTCCCAGACCTGGCCAGCCCTGCAGGTCAGAAATATTGTGTGAATATGCACTCGAGGTTATTGTTCTTCCCATGCTGGGGAGAGTTATTTGGAGTCTCCTGCTGGTGTTAAATTAAATTACCCATATAAGTAGCACCGGAGGTGATGGACAATAGATCCCACTGCTTTGCAAGCAGGCTGCTACAATGGGCTGAAAGGTAGAGCTAATGTAACATGCCCTAAGAGGCACCTATTTAAGTTACATCTCATCAGACTTCCTCCTGGTGTATGTTACTTTAGAGCCCTTCCCTCTACAGTGATATCCAGCTTCTGCTGAGTAAGAGCCAAACCTACCAAACACAAAACGACTTAGTAGCAAAGGGCCTTAATTATTCTTACAGTATTATTTCTGGGTTTCCACCACTTTTTCTAAAAATCCATTTGAGTGTCTCCATATTCAAATTTCTAACATTTTCAAATATTGCTTCTTATATATAGATAAAAATGCCTGCTCAACAATTGCTTTTTTTTTTTTCTTAAATATCCATCTTACTTTGCAAGGTTACTCCCTACTGTTCCTTTCTGACATTAAAACAAGAAGTTAAAACAAGTGAGAGAATGAATTTTCCCTCAGGGAAGCTAACAAAATTCACATCCCAGCAAGCAGCATCTCAGGGACCAGTGATGCCAGACACGTACATATGATGTAAAAGGCTTGAAATTAGGAATATATATAGTGTTCAAAAAATAGCAACAGCAAAAGGCTTGGCAGTTCTGTGTTTAACAGGGGCATGGGTGTCATTACTGGATTAGTACCAACAAAATAAAAGCACAGATAGGATGAGAGTTAGAACTGGAGGCTTATATTTTTTAAAACCAGAATCTCTCTAAGCCAAATTAACCCCTGATGTAAGCCCACTAAAATTGGTGGTGCTACCAGGCAACCAAAGATAACCTGGCTCTTTTGCTTTGTTTTCTACTTATTTTAGAGGAGAAAATAAGTATTAGAGGAGGCTGTTTTTATGCTGCTGGCTGAGAGAGAGAGAGTGAGGACTAATAGTCAAGGCTGTAAAGTGCTGCATTGCTGTGAAGTATGTAATTCAGATCCTTTTTTGTGTTTCTGGGGATGTCCCCTGACCTGGCTACAAGAAAAAAGGTGAAGTGCAGCCCAGAACTTGCAGTGATGTAAAAAATTAGGAAAAAAAAGACAAGAAAATGAAACAACAAAAACCTATCAGAGAGTGTGAAATTCACCTGGATCCCTCCTAAGGGTTTGCACATTTGTGTGATTAGAGTCATATTTATAGGAAAATCTTGTCACTGCTCCTCACACTCAGTGGGGCTGTAGAACACGTCACTGCTGCTCTCAGTTTCTGGGAGAGCTGCTGGAAACAGGAGAACGTGGGCAGGAGGGACAGAGCCTGTGGTGCAGGGGGGTCGCCCAGCCCAGGTCCTGCCTCTGCACAGGCCCAGGCTGTGGGGTTTGGTCACAGGGACATGACAGTGTCCAGGTGCCAAGGGGTTGCTCAAGGGGCACTTTGCTGGAACAACACAAGCCAAAACCCTTTTGGATGCCACTCCAGAGGCTTTGCTCACCATCAGAGGAGGGAACTGGTAAAGGGGAACACTCTTATTTTGCCTCTGGCCGTGATGTGCAGTGCCAAAGCACTGCCAGGGCCCAGGGAAGCATCCCCTTTCTTACCTAAAGGATCCTGAATAATGTACAAGAGCAGGATTTCCTCCTGGCTTCATCCTGTAAGAAAACAGCTGGCATTAAAAGTAACAAACAAACAAGCAAACAAAGGCTCCATTAAAACCTGACATCCTCAATAGCAGGACCTTGCTCAGTTGTCAACTTAAAAATCCCAGTGATCTCCAAAAGATCTATAAAATAGAGTAATTGTAATTGCTGCAACCAGTGACAGCCCAAACACCTTGTGTGCTGCTCAAGGAACAAGTGGTCACATGAATAAAGAGGAGAGGGAGATAGATAGAACCACAGGAATTGGGAGAAGAGGTAAAGAGGCAAAACGAAAGAGAAGAACCCAAGTCTGTGCTGTCAGTCTTTTTCTGCTCATCTAAATTGATATTTGATTTTAGAGCATATCATAACACACCATTGACACATCTATTTTTCTCGCAGGGCTGTCCAGTTTTATACATTTCAGGTTGCCAATGCTGCACTGTGAAACCTCACCCAATCCATTTTTCCCAGGAGGAGCTCCTCAGGCAAAAATGGGGATATTTCTCTTTCCAGTTGTCATAGGAATGTGTTAGGCAGTTTATATATATATATATATACATTAAAAAAAAAAAAAAAAGACATGCAGAAAACAGACAGAGCCCTGAACCAAAGATAAAAGCCTAAACAAGTGCAGTGAAGTGTAAGGTTAAATGGAGAGAGAGGGAAAAGCCATTAGGGACAGCAGAGCTTTGGAAAAGTGTAGGAGTAATTCTTAAGGAGAAAGGGGTGGTGAGGTATATCTAAAAGACAAAGAAACAGAAATCAGAAAAACATGGAAAGCTGTTGTTGGAGCTCAAGACAATACCAATTACTTTGCTCAGGCAAAATTGACTCTGGCAGAGATGTCTGGTCTGAAGCAGGATGGTATTTCTGACTGTATACTCCTTTCAAGCCCTGGCTGCCTGAACACAAACAGAAGCAACGTTGTCACCACAAAAATAATAAAACAGCAATCGTTCTGTTGGCTTGTCACATATTACAGCTAATTATTTAATTACTCCAATTTAAAATTTTACTAGATTCAGCATCAAAGCATAAAAATCCAGTGATTGCAGTGTCAGAAAGGAATAATATAATTAACGTATTTAGTAGTAACATATTAAACTGTTGATTGCACTGCATTAATCAGCAGAGATGATGTGATACATGGAAGCTGTATGAAGTACATGCCTGTATGGGACTGGGCTGTCTTCCTCCCCATCCCACCACTTACACATCCGTGGGGTGGGAGGTGCTGATGGAGGAGGGGAAGAGGAGAGAGGCAAACCCATTTCTCCTGCAAGTGTCTGTGGAGGCAAGCTGGAGATGAGCTGATGGCATCACCACAGAGGCACATGCTGAGCACAAGGCTCTGCACCATCTCCACAACCAGGCCCAAAGCACAGATGACAAATCTGGGGACACATCTGACATTGTCCCAGGGAAGAGCCCCTGAAGCTGCTCAGGTTTACACAGACTTGAACCCACAGACCTCAGCTTCACACTGTTTCTCCCACAGAGACACATACTCCAGACTGAAGCATTTAAATTAATCAAGTTTTAATTTCCAGAGTTACTCACAACACACCAAATTCAGGAGCAGCTGGGGAGTCGAATTCTTGAGGCCCTTTATTTTTATAGTGCTTTCCAAATTAGGCTAGCTGGTCACCAGGCAATTAGAAGTAGAGAAATTGTTTCTGCCTGACATAACCAAACACCATTTATTTTTCCCTCCATGGCTCCAGAGCCAGGCAGCCAACAGAGGGAGCAGGAATTCCCGAGCAGTGCCACATGCCTGGGCTCTGCCATCCCCTCAGCTGTTTGATTGCTGATCATGCTGGCACACAAACCAGGAGGCAGTAAAAGGTGCCAGCCTTGGAGGAATAATGTGCTCTGAACTCCTTTCTCTTGCAATAGGACACAGCTCAGCTCTTCTTTGAAGGACTCTACTCCAAATGTGAGCCGTGACCTGAAAATATGAAAATAAACCAAGATACCAGTAAAGACAAGGCCAGTCTGGAAAGAAGGCTGTGAAACAGCAAGAGAGGATAAGGGTTTATATTTTTGATCTTAAGCCCTTCCACAGAATAATTCCCTGGTCAAAAAGGAAAAAGATATTAGGTGAAAAAATATTCTGTGAGACACACAGGCAAAACCAGACATACATGTCTAGTAATTACAAATCGCACCAATTCATTTTTTCCAGATTAGTTTCTGCCTGAAAGGAAACATTGTATATTCCCTTCTCTCCCCCAGAAAGCACAGGGGCTGTTTGCCTTTCTTATGGGACAAGTCACGTTCTTCAGCCTCCTACAAACCCATGCCCACAGCAGAAATGCTCCCTGCACCCATCCGATTTCCAGACCCACATCTATCCATGTGCACTTTGCTCTCCAGCCATGCCTGGGATAGCTACGTAAGTGGATTTTTATGGTAGACCTGTTTCTCTATCCCACCTGAAAATGCCATTCTATTACAGCTTTATCTAAAAGCTGTAGATTTTCGTTAGTGTTCACATCACAGCCAGGTTTGAGCTTCCCAGTGTGCTGCTTTTTTCAGGGACGAGCTGAGATGCTGAACAAACTTTGCAGGGTTTCACAACAGCAAGTGAGGGATGCACATGGACAGCAGAGGGGCACATCCAGCTGATCCCAGCTGCTAAATTCCAGGCTGCCCCAGCTGCCTGTGGCTTCTTATCCACACATAAATGAGGCATTGTTGCAAGACCAGCGCAAACTGTATTCTTCAAATTAAAAGAAATAATTTATTTAGGTTTTTTTTTTTCCTCACCAAATAACAGAACTCAAATATATTATTTGAAAAATTACATTTTCGTTTTCCACCTCACTGCGTCCAATGATTGTGGTGTGATTATTAAACACTTCATAAATAATAATGTGACATTTTTAGATTGTGTGTCTGATTAAGCAGCCATTCTTCTCTCCCTGACTGCAGCCGTGGACAGATGAGATTGCTGCAGACACAGCAATCTTTGTGGCTCCTTCCCTGGGGATCAGGGATCAGAAGTCACCCCGTAACCCAATTAAATCCAAGCAGATATGAGCTGATCACTTCTGGCCAGCTCCAAAATTCACATCCATGGATGGGGCATCTTGGCATGAACTTCTCTGAACGGCAGCTCTGACCCATGAGCAGAGCTCAGTGCATTTTCTAGGGAGGATATTTTATATAATGAGTCACTTTCTCTGCAGTGGGTAATGATTTTACTCAATTATGGTTCAGTATTAAGAAGCCTGCTCTAAGAGCAAGCAAGCAGTTCCAGATGAAGACAGAACTAAATCCAGGGAACTGAAATATAAGAGAAGACAGGTTTCATCCAAAAGCAAATAAGTGAACCTGAGAGATAAATACTCTCTCGATGAGGGCTCAGAGTCCTTTGAGGATCAGCGTGTCACGGAGACCCTCCTCAAAGAGTTTACTATCCCTTTTCACAGGGAAAAAAAATTTAGTAAAGAAATTTATTAAATAAAGAGCCAAAATCCAATGTCTTTTATCCCTTGGTTATTCCAGTGCCTGAGATGCAGCTGTGCCTCTCAGAGCTGTCATACAGAGCAGTGCAGATGTCAGTGAAAGGGACTATCTCCCAACCCAAATTTTCTCTTTTTTTCCTGAGCACAATCACCATTTCAGAAAAAAATGACCAAAGAAAGCAGCCCCTCTCTGTAAACCCTCCCAGCCATCTGTCTGGATATTACTGACCTTTAATATTATGCAGGCGGGAGGTGGAAAGGACGGGATAAGGAGTTGGGGGGTGGGGGGTTGGGAAGAGGTGTGGAAAAATGTCATCGCTGTAACAATGACTTATTGCATTTGGATAATGTCTCTTCTTGTCCTGCTGCTAACATGGTAATCTCTCTCCACCTACTGCATGTCAATAATGCAATAACCTGCTCCCCGCCTGCACCAATAACACAACAGCCGCTCTCCGCTTTCAGCGGCACTGATGAATTCTAGAATTGCAACAGCTCAGATGGTCCATGCTAGCACGTCCCTGCCTCCCACCCTCATTACATTTTAATTTCACTTTAAAGACAGTTGCTATCAGCATTGTTTGGCTACAGCTTCTGTAAAATAAGCTCAGGCTGTGTTTGAACTCAGGAGGCTCCTCGGCTCAGCGCAGGTGTCGTTGTGTTTACTATCGGTGTGTTTGTGTATTCTCAATTGAAAAATTAAGGCAAGATTTGCCAAAGACTTAACTGGCCAACAGCTGAAGGTATTCTCCAAAGAAGCTGCCCTGAGCTCAGCACTTCTGAAAAACTGTTACTCATCCTTCAGAGTATGGATGGCAGGTCAGATGCTCAGCTCACTGTCCCCACTGCAACCTTCAGATCTGTGCCAGTTACATCAATCCATCAGTTATTGATTAATCAGTGTTGGTTTAAAGCATAAACATACACAAGTGCTCTCCACAGACAGGTTAAGTAAAACTGATGTAATAACAACAGCTAAAAAATAGTTAAAGCTAACGTGACAGGATGGAAAAAAATATCTGAAAGCATAATCAAGTATGGTTAATATCAGAGAGCATATGGCAAAAAGATCTTGTAAGAGAATCCTTAATACTGCAGTAGGCCTCACACACTGATTAATATCACCTACTCTGTATAGTCTAGTATGGATGGATTCAAGAAGAAGCTGATAATTTTCAGAAATGCTGCTCCCTGTAATGATAGAAGATGAGGTTTTGTGAGTTATGTTGAGAATTATTGGCAAAGGTTAGGTGATTTCCCACTGGTGCTGGAGGGAAAACATTGCTTGCAAATTACCAGCATTTGTCAGTACTAATATCACATCCCCCAGCAACCTCAACTGTCAACATTAATAGGTGTCTTTACAGCAAAAAGGGGTGACAATAGTCAGGCTTGATCAGACCTTGAAATGAGAAGAGGAGCATGATATAGAGAATAAAGACATGGAAATGTGCTTGCAGTGGCTCTTGCCTTAGCTCCCAACATCCCACCCGTAGCTGTGTGGGTGGCACTACTTACCACGCTCTGCCAATTATCACATTTGCTCCCCTGTTCACTCTCTTCCCTCTCTCTCATTCTCTGGTTAGGTTTTGTTAAACCTCTTCCATCCTGTCTCTTTCCAGTGACTGCTCTGCTTTCTCCTCTGTATCATTAGCCCAGTGTTTCTTTTTCCTAGAAGCAAATGCAAGACGCTTTTCCAAGAAATAGACACAAGATGCAAGGCAGGAAAGGTTTTCTGGTGCCTGGGTACTGTCAGGCCTTGGTTATTCTCCTGCCAGTCTCTTGTACAGCCCTTGGGCTGGGAGTGTCCTGGATCCCACGGGCTCCCACTGCTCCCCAGGAGGGGAGGTTGGTGATATGGGCCCTAGCCAATCTTCTAGTAACTTCTCTCCCACCTGGGCAGCAGCAACTCTATCTCTACCTTGTGGTATCTTACCCTCTATGTAAACCTTGAAAGCTTTCAGTATTCCTTAAATGGAAGGGTTTGGATGACTCTGGGAGGCAGCCCAACACACAGCCATGCTCACCTGGTCTGGGAGTGCAGAGCCTCAACAGCCTCCTCAGATAAAACCAACACAGACAGAGGTCTGTGCCCCTGGCAGGACAGGAATCATCACTGGCGCTCAGCAATTAATTAGTGTTTTGTTCAGGAGTTGCTGAGGTATTTTCCCTCCTTGCTTTCCCTCTGTACATGTCATGGGAAAGGACCTGACAGCACTTGAAATTCATCTCTGGTGACCTGTCTGTCTTTCAAGCAGGCAAAATAAACCATGACTTCACACTCTACATCTTCATCCTCCAGGCTGCACGGCCCATGCAGCTGGGGATACGGATCAGCTTTGTCCCTAAGTTAACGCACAGGCTGATGTGTGGTTTGGTACCCTAACCCAGGAGAATATGTAAAACACAGACATCTGCTCTCCTGAGCCTTTCAGCACCAGAGGTAGCCTTAATTTAGGTCGGCCACAACCAGAGATAAAAATCATTTCCATTCGGCTCCTCCTTCTGTCAAACTGAATACAATATAGTTCACTTCTTCACCTCGCCTGGCCCCCGGGTGATTAACGTCAGCAAATGCAATCAGCCCGTGGCCACGTCGCTGCTCTCCATTAATGCAAAACGGGGGGAGGGCCCTGTGTGCTATCAGCACAAAAAGAGAGCCTCACCTTTTAATATGGTCATTCCTCACAGGGCTGCTGGTGATAAAAGCAGCCGTCAAAGCAGATGGACAGCCCAGCCCTAGGCAGAGATAGGAGATTTCTGCTGATTTCTCAGGGAAAGAGAAAGGAAAGCGCTCAGTAAGCACCGCACACATCCTCAGCGGTGACCACTCGTGGCATGGTCACAGCCTTTCCCATCCTAACTCCACTCTGTGTGTGTTGCTGCAATCTCTCCTGCTGCCACCCCCTCCCTGCTCCAACACGGCTGCTCCCTCTGGAGCACCAGCTGAGTTTCCCAAGCAGGTCCCACTGCAGATCCTGCTAAGGGGTATAGCCCTTGGAAAAGGCAGAGAAAAAGGTCGCTGCTGGCACATGGTGCCCAGGAATGCTGCTAAATTTTGTGGTCTGGCTCATTTGAACATCCTACTTTTCCTGGAGGCAGGGTTATTAGTACTTCAGACATATTTTGAAGCAGGTTTTCCCACTATTGCAGATGGTTAATACACCATGAAATGCAGAATCAAAGGTCCAGACCAATTTCCCCCCCTTCCCACAAGCAGTTAAATGCCAGGCTGACCATGTGGCATTCCTTGTCACATAGAATCATAGAATGACCTGGGTTGGAAGGGACCTTAAAGCTCATCCAGTTCCAAACCCCCTGCCATGGGCAGGGACACTTCCATTAGACAGTTGCTCAGAGCTGCATCCAATCTGGCCTTGAACCTTTCCAGGGATTGGGCAGCCACAACTTCTCTGGGCAACCTGTGCCAGTCTCTGCTCAGACAACTTCAAGTGCAGATGCAAATACTGATTCTGCCACAACCTGCATCTGAAGGCCCAAACCGCCATCAACGACAAAAAGCTTCTATCTGAGGAGTGTTTGGTTCTTGGATTGTGAAAACCCCTGATGTTGTCACTGAGCTACGAAAATTAGAAAAAGTGCCAGGTTTAATGCTAAATATCTCAATCTAACCCTGTTTGTGATACTACAGTTTTGTGACACAAGCCACCCACACAAGCACACATCCAGATAATCTAAGAACTAATGATTGTGTCTTTAACAACCTCATTCACCCTCTATAAAATGGGATACAAGTTTGGCTGCCCTTGGGACTGGACTGTGGGTGTCTCCATGCAGCAGTATGGCTTGGAAAACTGTGCACATTTTGAAGACTTTTTTCCTTTAAACTATTTTCTATGATCCAAAGAGTTGTTGTTTTAAGGCAGATGAATTCATTATTCTCCTCAGATAACATTAAATGCTCAAATACATTTTTTTTTCCTTCTCCTTTCTTTTCCTACACCATCCTCTTCGGCAAATAGGACTCCCAAGTCCCTTCTGATCACTGATAACATGGGCTTTCATACCCTCTCAGAACAAGTGAAATTTCTTTGACGTCTTAACTTTGCACAAATAGATTTTAATGAGGGAATATCACCTTGCCTTGAGCTAACTCTCTTCCTTTGCTCTTCCAAGGCTTTTGTAGTCACTTCCTTACAACTTACAGAACATTAAAGTTCAGCAAAGTGTTTGAACACCGCACACCATTTCCCCAGGAACTTTGTTTATTCCCTACAGACTGTCACAGGAGGGACACGCTTTCAAAGATAGGATGTAAATCAGGCAAAGGAAGAACATCTTCTGCAACCCTCCATTGTCCTGGCATGGTCTCTCCTGTCCTCCTGTGGGGGTTGCATGCAAAAGCACCTCCCACTGGGTGACAAACAGGGTGATGTTACTAATATAAATAAGGCTCTGATGTCATGGTGGTCACAAGGGCTGTGAAAAGCCTGAAGTGTAACTTGTGTAACAGGCACTTGTCAAAGGTATTGGGAGAGCACAATAAATGTGGAAGAGAATATCTAGGTACTTGCCAGAGGATGTATCAGTTCATGTTCAAACTTCACAGACTTAATGAAGACAACAGCCAGAGAGGACATCAGCCTCTAAGTTCTGAAATTGGAAGAGGACACGAATCCGGAGTTAGGAAATATTGATCCCATTGTCAAATTCCTCTCCATGCTCTTCCCAAAGCAGAGACAACACTCTGAGAAGCCAGACATTTCCCATGCTGTCATTTCAAGAAATGTTCCCGGCCCAGAGAGACACCAAGGGATGGACTTTTCCCAGAAGAGTTGCCCTCTGGGGTGGAGCAAAGTGTCCCTGTGAAATGTGGCACAGCACTGAGATCCTGGGCAGACGTTCACTGAACCCATGAGTGGGATTCAGCTGTGCCCCTGCAAACTCTTCCCTTTGCTGATAATTTCCTGTAATTAAACCATATGTAAGACTCTTTCACTCTGTCAGAAGCAGAGACCTTCTGCTGCCCATATGCCACAAAGACAAATGAAGGGCAAAGCTCCCATGAAGAAGGCAAACTTTAGCTTCTTGACTAAAGAACAGTAAAGACACCTTCCAAAACTGTGTCTGCTGATGCTCAGATGTTTTGATACAGAAGATCCACAGTGAGGCACAAGGAGTCCCCAAGAACAGTTAAGAAACAGCAGGTGACCACAGGCTCTGCATTTCCAGCTCCCCTACAGTAGGAACGGGGTGTTATCAGCATCAGGCTTTATCCCTGACACGGGTTAGTTTGCTCAGGGCCTGTACTGTGCTAGGGCTGGCTCTGTCCCCAGCTTTTCACCTGTGAGGAAAGGGGACAGCAGCTGTGGGAAGCTGGGAAACAGCCAGACCCTTCTCAGCGGTGCCCACTGAAGGACAAGAGGCAATGGGGACAAACTGGAGCACAGGAAATTCTGTTGAAATGTGTGACAAAAGCAATTGCTGTGAGGGTGAAGTACAGGAACCAGTTGCTCAGAAGGGTTGTGAGGACAAGGTGGCCCAAGGAGGGCTGGACTAGATGATCTCCAAAAGTCTCTGGCACCTCAACCATTCTGTGAGTCTGGGAGGTGAAGTCATGGTGCTACAGAGTATGAAGGAAGGAGCCTGAATTCTGAGCAATTCAAACTGTCAAAACTGAGATTATTCCAATTTCTAAAATACCAGAGGAAGGGGAGTTCTCATTTTACAGGCAATTTTTTTCTGCAGACTTGCCAGACAGGAGAGACGAATGTCTGCTGTTGTTGATCTAACTGCACTTCAACAAGTGCAACAACAAAAATCTAAATAAGCTCAAACCTTTCATGGAAGCTATGGTAAATTGTTAGTTGATGTGTTTTTTTTAAATTGTATATATATAAATAAGGACAAGAACCTAGAGTTTAGTGCAATAGAAAAAGAAAGCTGATTCAGCAGAACAAGGCATAGTCATAAAAGATTTATTACGCTTTATCAGCAATATCCACAGTCTTTCTGTGATTAGAGTTGCATTGTGTGTAATTATCTTATAGAAATTCTGCTCTTTGATGTGCTTTATCCACCATGCTGAAATACACTTCAATTCTAGTGGGTTGTCATGGTTGACTGAAATTTACATTAATTCCTTTGGGTCTGCGGGGCCAGCCTGGTCTGTCACCAGCAAACTCTTCATAAATATTCATTTTTATATATATATATATATAATTTTGTAATGTGACAGTCCTAGGCACTGTGGCCCCTCAAAAAATAAGGGAAAACAGAGAGTCTTGACTTCCCAAGAGTGATCCTGCATTGGCATTTCATAGTCCAGCCTTTCCTCCCTTTTACCACAAATTTGAGAATGATTGAAATGTTTACAGCAATTTGCAAGCAGAGGTTCCACTCAGCTTTTAATTTAAAACATCCAAGCAAATTGAGGAAATTATTTCATCTCAGTTCATTAAGCCTGATTTTTCTCAATCAGAAAAATGTTCTCTTTTTGTTTTGCTTTTTAAAGTTCACTGATTTCTTCCTTGCCCCCTCTGCCCATCAATGGCTGCTATCAGCCAGAAGAACTACAGGTGTTTGCAGGTCAACCTGTGTAAGATGCAAATGCTTAAAACTACCTTGGTTGTGTACCTGATTGTGCTTTTGTGGATTTCAGCATGGGGGCAGCAATCACCTTCAATGGGAGCAGAATCAATTTTCCTAATAATGCTCAGCACCATGCAGGAAGGGGAAAAGAAACCTGGAGAGCAATGGGGGACAGAGGTTTACTGGGTTTGTGGTTTTTTATAAGCAGAGCTTATTTTTCTCCAGTGTCTCCATTGTTTTCTCCAATGTTTCTCCTTCTCAAATGGAAGCTCTTCTCATTAGTTATGTCCAAGTAATATTCAGAATTGTAGATCTGTGCCACTTCAAGCAGCAAATACAGTTAAAGCGGATGTAGAAGATATAATTGTGTCTCTTTTGCATAAATCTCACCTCTGTCAGCTCTCTACAGGTGTTGTTCCGTGGATACAATGTGCTTTGCAATTCAGAATCTGATATCATAAGAGATAGAACTTTAAAACTTTTTCTTTTAAATTCAGAGGTAGAAAAGGGCACTGACCTAATGAGCAGAATCCATCATTACAAACTGAAAGGCCAGGCCACCAGTGGGTCTGGTCACTTCCCAGACCTAGAGAAGTCATAAGAAGTCAGCAAGTGTTGTCCACGGAAATCAAACTGTGCCATCAAAGGCCAGTCCTTGTTTCTGCAGGAGCCTCTCTCATTCCCTTCAGCAGCACCAGAGGTGGATGCCCATTTGCACCACTTGGCCAGGCTTCTTATCCTAGAGTGTGATTCTCCATCACCAGTGGAACTCCAGCACCTTCCAGTTATGCAGCTTTGGAGCTTATTCCGTGGTCTAACCTCACCATCTGGAACATTTGCCCAACCTTTTCCTCTTAACTGCAGGGAACACTTCATCATCTACCCATTGATTTCTAAGGTGTACATTGAATTAGATTGGATTTGAGTCAGTTCAAGCAGGGAATAACATCCTCCATTACCAACTTGACCTGATCCTCACCTCTTTCCAGCCAGCCCTTCTGTGTTCATTAAGTTCTTCTTTTCAGCTCTTCCTTTGACAGGTTTCCTGAGCAACACAAAATCATCAGGACCCAGTTAATTAGTTGGTGGCGATGGTGGTGTTGCTCACAAGATCTTGACTTGCTTGTGGGATGGAGGAATTATAAATCACATTTCCTAACCCTTCATCCTTGCTGCTTGTCAAAGAGGTGAGGGCTGAGGGATGGAAAAGCCATGAATGGGAGTGGGTTTGAGGAGGATGGACATAACTGTGCAGGCAGGTTTATGGAGAGCAGACTCCAGCAAAACCCTCTGTGCCGTGAGAGGAGAGATGAAATCAATCCATTTGAGTAAGAATTGAAACAAGTTAAGAGCTGTATGCTTATTAGCTCCTCACAGCCAAATAATCTGCCATTGAAAGCGGGCAGGGGAGAATATCAGAATGACTGTAAATAAACACAGATTGGTTTAATAGTATCAGAAACTCTTTTGAAGGCAGCTGTGTAGCTTAGAGCAGGTGGGTGCAACTCAACAGGGAGGCCTATCTCTAGGTGGGGACTTTGTTTAAGAGAAAAAAAAAGGGGGGGGGGAGGGAGAAATTGAAATTCTGTTGTCAAGTAACATCACGCTTTAATTTCATGCCACATTATGACAATCTGGTCTGTGAGGCACTCCCAGTGTGTGGCTGCAGAGCTGCTGTGTTATAGCTTGGGCTTGCAAAGCTGATAGGCCTGGGAGACCTGCAGCCCTCAGCTAATTGTAAACCCGATTAAGCAGCAGTGTGAAGAAGTTTGATTAATTCAATCTATCTCCATGCATCAAGACCAGAACCAGACGTGGCACGAGCCCCAAATCTTTGGAGTATCAAGGTCTTTGTTCTTCATGTTTAAAATGGAAATAATAATAAAAAAGAATTAAAATGAAGTGTAAGAAAGTAATGAAATTATAGCATTATGACACGAAGAAACATAAGTGACAATTCTACTTTCCTTACTAGAAAATCTCCAACCTTTCTGCCTTTAAAAAAATAATGCATAAAAAACATTTCAATTAGCATCTTTATGTGCTTACCCAGATAAATTACCATACTAATAAACTTCTGATAGACTTTCAGGGGCTGCTTAACCAAGGGCTTCTGATCCTGCTGAATTCATGGTCTCTTGGACAGGATGGATTTGGACTTGATTAATTTTAGTTTTTTCAATTGCAAAGAAACTGACAATTGCTCTCTTCTGAGTGCATGGGAGACCGGGAAAGAGGATGAAAGATGGACTATTCCTGCTAACTTGGCTGTCCTGGCTGAGCTTTGGGACACCACAGCACTGCACTCTGCACAGAGCAGTGCAATTTTGTGCCATTCCCCAGCAACACATTCAATTCTCATACATGACTGATAAATGCTTATGATGCTGCCTTTCACATCCCGAAATACTGGGAGATTGGTGAACAGTATATCCAACTTATGAAGTCATGTGTTTGAAGAGCAATTTTGACCAAGAAAAGTGTGCATATTCTTAAGGGACATTTTTTACTTTGTGTGTTTCTGTTTGGAGACAACTGCAGCTGCACACGTTGGAATTACTTGGGCCTTTTTCCCCACTAGGCAGGATCTTCAGACTTCATATGTTTCCAAGGAACTGAGGGATTTTTTCCATGCTCAATTTGCAGAGAAAAGAGATATAGCTAGTCAAGTTGCTCTTAGCTGTTTCTTTTAGTGTCTTGCTACACACAGAAGCTAATGGAGGAAATTGTTTAAGAGAGAATGAGACTCATTTCTGTGTCTCATAAGGGATCTGCACATGTGCCTAAAGCTCCCTTTCCCTCTGTTACAGCCCACTTCATGTGCATTCACTTAGTCCCTACTGTATTGTGTGTTAATGGTGTGACTTGTAATGACACCAGTGACAGAGCCACACAAAGAGTAATATTAGATTATTTCTGTTATTCATCAGTATCACGGTTGGACAGAATCCTCTTAAATCTACCTAAAGTGGCTCCCCATGGATGATAGTGCTACCACCAAAAAATAATATATTATGCATACATGTACAGCTTCTCTGCTACCCACCAGCTGCTCTTTGTGTACCATTATAAAATACCTGCATGACCCTCCTAAACTGAATGAGATTTGATGGCAGAAGCTGAGCAACTGCAGTACTCAGAAGCCTAAAATATTTCAGAAGCCTTCTCCCTCCTCTTCCTTTTCTCCCCCACCAGCAAACGTAGAGGACTTCCCAGGCCCCACCACACTCCTGGAATGCATTCTCTCAAAAAAACCCACTGAACCTCAAATTATTATTCCATGGTGAGAAAAGCAGTGAACAGTGGAAAATGACAGTTTACCCAAATGGAGGTGAAAATGCACTTTCTGCTGTACTTAAAAGAAATAACAGCTTTCAGCAAAGATCTAAATCCTAGCAACAAGCACTACATAAATGTAAAAAGGTCATCTCTTTGTTAGAGAAAGGTTACTTTGCTGAACACATGCTTTAAAAAAAAAAATAATCTACTAAAGGAAGTTAAGCTTGGTAACATTTCTGTTGTATTTGCACATGGAGAGAGCAGACCTGTGCACTTCCTTTCAGGGCAAGAATGTGAAGGACGGTTGGTTATAATGAACAATTTTATTCTTTGAGAGATTCAAGGAAGAGAACCTAAGATGTGTTTCAAACTAACGGCCATTTAAAAACAGAATTTGGGCTCTGCTGAGCAAAGCCCTCGATGTCAGCTATGAATTCACCTGGATGGCAGTAGAGAGGGACCTTACCTGCCCTGCTGGGAATGGCCAGAACGGTGGGTGCTCCTGCACCCCTGATGCAATCATGCAACTTGGTGCTTTGCCCTTCTTCTCCTCGGCTACAAAAATGCTTGGGGTAAAACTCTGGTTCCTGTAAAGAACACAGCAAACCCCTCTTTGCCTTCAAAAGAGAGAGGGGACCCCAAAGTTTAGGAGATGGCAGGCTCCAAGCCAAGAACTTCCTGTTTGAACAGTCAGGCAAGGGGTATGGAGAGAAACAAAGGCACAGAGGGCTGATCTGCATAAATCCTTATTAAGCAGGAAAGTACATAAGAATATGTTTAATTTTACTCCTAGTCAATAAAGTAAGAGGCTCTGCAAGCCAGATTGGGTAAGCTGCTGTTCAGAAAGAATCATCACAAGAAACAGAGAGAAATAAGATGATGAAGCCAAATGTTGAGGGGAGAAAGGAGGGAATACATAGCAGCAAGTCTGTCAGAAATGCCCAGAAAGTCTCAGTCCTACAAAGGGCACAAAAGAGAATACAAGAAGTTATGGGCTGCATGAAACAAGGACTCCAAAACACTTGAGTCTGATGCAGAAGGAGGCTGGTGGAGAAAAAATGTCCACAAGGTTTATTATCCTGGTCTAGATCCATTAATTCTTATGTGATTCAGTACAACACCATCTTCCCTTGATCAAGGTCCACCTCCAAGAGAGCAAGTGTTTAGAAATGACCATGTCTAAACAGACACATAAAACAATGGCCTGGGCTTTTTCTCTAGGTGTCCTCTTGCCTTTGGGTGACATTGCCCTACTGAAATCCTGTTGACTTTTACTACGAGCAAGGATTAGATTGTCTTCTGTGGAAATACAAAGAGTTACCTTCAGAGCCATTAAAAGAAAGAGGAGAGAAATCTCTGGTCAATAAGAAGCTAAGCCTAGGAAAATAAAAATGCAATTCTCTGTCACCTTGGAAAGATCAACATCATTTGTCATGTGGTGTTTATTCAGCAGAACAACAACTGCATTTGTGCTTTTAAAGGGAAATGAAAGGGGAAAGTAGCAGGAGGGGGGTATGAGGGAGATCTGAGCACAGGAATGTACTGCCACTCCAGCCTGCTATCATTAAACCACATCAGAACTTCATAATCATGGTGTTTAATTAAACAACAGAGGCATGGGTTTATGCATTAATAATGAGGCCTAGCACTTTAGCATGTCAGGCTAAATACAGTTTTAAATTAATAATGTAGCACCGCAGCATTAGTGAGAAAATGAAATCTTATTAACAACTTAATAAAGTCCCTTATTTGCTAAAGTTCCAGCTCTCAGGGAACAGCATTATAGCAAAGCATTTGCGTCCCTTAAGGGGGCAGATGGGAGGAGGTGCTGCTTTCTCACACCCTCCATAATTCCATTATATATAGATCACATAGTCACTAAATACTGCCTGGTGTCTGCCAAATGATGCCGTATGTTGCTTCTAAACCTGGGTGTGACATGCTGGGTAATCTGCACACACTTTTTTTATTCACCACGGGAGGACATCGACTCCCTTGTTCCTGGTGCTGTCCCATCTTACCAGGCAGCACTGGAGAGCAAGCATGGGAGAAAGCACTATCCACCTTATCAGAGCTTTGCAATCCTTTGTGTACGATCCTCGCATGGCCCAGGACTGCAAACACTGCTGTTTTGAAGATGAGGAGCTGAAGCACAGGCAGCAGCTGAGAGCATGAGGAATAGCAGAAAGCAATTGATTTACTGTGGCTTTCAGGGTTACCAGCCATCAGCTGATCCCTCATAACTGTCTCTATAACATTCTTGGACCACTCTTCAATTCAGGGTGTTTTATTTTCGGAACAGACTGAGAGTGCACATGATGAGGTACTCCAGCTCTGCTGACAGGAGCCACTCGTTAAGCCACAGAAGCTCTAGGACTTTAAAACCAGGGTTTCACAAGCTTTTAGATTCTTGATTCCCACTGATTTCATGGACCTGGATTACCTCAGGCACAAAGTGAAAGTGAAGTAAAACACTAAAGATTGGAGCCTCATCTGCTCAGGCCTACAGCAAAACCTGAAGCTCAGGGCCAGGTTTCCACTTGTCCAGGTGTTTGACCCAAATTTATCTACCAAATTCCCTTAAACCCAGAGAAACTGTTCTTTTTCCCCTCCTCTACTGGAGGCCGGTATCTCTGCCACCCAAGTGACAGACCTGTCTCCACAGGCTTGAAAGTTCCATCTGAGCTCCTTTGCAGAGGAAACAAAGAACAGGCTGCAGAACCATAATGAAATGAGTAATGTGGGGGCAAGATCCAAAGTCAGTGAGCTGACTTGAAATAGCTGAGCACCAAGGCCATGGAGAACTGACAGCAGCAAAGCCACAACCGGCCATGGCCACGAAATTTGAGAGATCATTAAAAAAGATGAATAGAGCCAGCAGCAGACAACAGGAGTTGGACGTGAGATTCTCACTGTGCCTTTTTTAAACTCAGGGTCCAGCTCTCTGGAATGAGGAGGCAGATGGGGCAGAATGATCCCTGCAGTTCTAACAGCAGAGCTCAAAGTGGGGAGCAGATCTCCTTGCAAAGCCTGTGTGCATTGAGAGCCCTGCTCTTCATGCAAACTTGCCTGTCCCTTCACCTGCTCCTTCAGAGACCCAGGGATGTGGGTTTCACTTGGAAACCACAGAGTTCATGGCAAGTAGCAGCTTGTGCACTCTTTGTGCAAACGAAAAGTCTAGGGCATAAAAATCACCTTGGTGTGCCTTGTCTTCCATCTCCTCTGTTAAATAATAAATAGAAACCTAATGGAACTGAGTATGACTGCAGGATGCAGTGTAAGTGAAGCCAGAGTAGACCTGCATGTTCCCCCTTACTTCATCATCAGTGAGTAAATGGGTCACTGGTGAATGAGACCTAAGTAAATCTCCATCCTTTTTATTCTGCCTTTATTCTCAACCTACTGCAAGGGGATGTGGCTCAAACTCACATACCCCTGCTACAAAACACTAAACAGAAATATTACAAATGATCTTATCAAAACCCCTTATGATTCTACTCTGAGCTCAAGAAAACTTCAGGAAACGAAGTTTTTCATTCCAGAAATCCTTCATTTGGTTTTTAATTGTGCAATGGGTTGTCTTGGGATCTGGTCTTTTTCTCCCCCTTTTTTTTTAATTTTCTATTTATTAATATTTAATCTCTGTACAGTGCAGAAGAAAATCATTTCTGCAATAACATCAGAATGGGAGGGTTAGAAATCAATAGCCAAGCTCTCACAAGACACATTCAATCCCTTCTTAATCCATTTTCGACTGCTCCCTTGCCTTATTAGAACAACCAAGTTTTCCCTCACTTGGGATGGAATATTCACATTGCAGGAGAGAACTGAAAGATCCCAGAGAATCAGAAACCTCCTGAAAAGCAGGAAAGAGAACGAAGCCTTTGTGTTTGGGGCAGAAGCCTAGACATCATCCTGTACCCAGATTTCTATTCTAAAAACCTTCTGATAGAAAGCCTGGCCCCATTTCTGTGTCTCATGACACATCCTGCATCCACTGGCAGACCTGACCCACTGGAACATCTTTCCCTTTTAGTTTTTCTTCAAGGCTAGATGTCACATTCAGATCTTTCAAGCTTCTCAAGCATCACCTTCTCTTCTCATGGGTCAGTTCTGCAGAGGTGTAAGAGCCAAAGAGAGCACTCGATGGGAGAAGCCACTGTCTGAGAAAGTCAGTGAGCAGAAGAATCCCCTGCACCTCTTTGGTGCCCCTAAGACTTGAGGATGTGCCAACATGGACTGGTTATTATACTTGAGCACAGAAACCAAAGCCAGCCTGACCATGCAGATCCCACCAGCCACAACATGACTACACAGTCCTTCAGCTCCTAAACAGTCAACTCCTTCTTCTGCATCCTACAGCTTCCATCAACACTTTCTTCTTGGCAAACCAGGCAGCTGTGTATTGGTGTCATGCAGCCCCCATGCCAGGAGAGGACCACAGCCCAGCTAACTCCTTTGCTTTGGCTGGGAAAGGGATCCCATCTGCTCCTTGCTCCCAGCTGCAGAGTGACCACAATGAACATTGATTTCATAAGAGAGTGGTGAAGAACATTCAACCTTTTTTTTCTGGGTTATGAAAGGACTGTGCCTGGCACCTGGTTTTATCCCATTAAAGGAAGGCAACATCTTTGTACTCTAAGGGAGAAGCTGTGCTACCTGTTGCTTTCTCTTCAGCTGCATGTTCTGGAATATAACCCCAAATAAGAGTATCCAAACTCTCCCTGAAAATGCCTGTTTCCTTTCTCCTCTCTGTGCACCCTTTCCCTCAGAAGAAGCAGTGGTGAGGGCTGTTCAGGTAGCACAGGGTGCAGTCAAAGCTAAGGGTCCTCCGCACATTTCTGGCTTCCATAAAGAACTTTGTCCTAGTGCCAAAGGGCTGGCAGTCTCAGGGGAATGGGGAGGAAGAATAGGAGAAGAAGACTGGGATTTGAGAGAAGCAAGAATTGTACATCCAGTTTCAACATCCAGTATCCCATCTGCAAGCTTGAAGTGGAGCTGTATGAGAAAGAGAGGATGATGCCCCCTTGTTCTTGTAAGGGGCAGAGGCTTGCTGCGGCCCTGTGCCCAAGCAGCACATCCGAGGCTGCTGGAGGGACACTCCTCCCCACCCCGAGAGCTGTGCGAACCCCTCCCCTGTACCTGCGGGCAGGGGCTGCTTCCCCAGCTCCATCCGAGTCACCGCCTGTCTCCGAGCCCGGCTGATGCAAAAAGAGACTTTGCCAGCAGAGGGAACTGCAGACCAGACAATCGCTCCTTTCCTGCTGAAACACTCACCGAATCCCGTAGCTACTCTGAGTCTCTTCTCTCCTGCCTGGAATAGAGATGTTTCAGGCACCTCTGCCAGTGCTTTCCACCACCTTGCTGCTGGTTGATTTGGTTATTGAGGACTGTGTGTGTATGGGGACTGCTAAAGAAATCAATTCAAACAAGAAACCAATTGAAAACCCTCTGTTTACTGGATTAAAAAAGAAAAAAAAATCTGCAAATTCCTATACCTATCTTCTTGCTGCCATCTAGTGAAGGAGAAAAAGTATGACTGAGTGACATCAGCAGAGCAAAACCTATCCTAGAGGCTTGTACTTGTTTAACAAACCCTTACTTCGAATAAGCTGCTTTAAAATAACCTTCGAAGTTGCAAGAAGGTCTTTTCCTTCCCTTGTGGAAGCCTTCTTCATAAAGTGTGCTCATAGCTCTATGAATGGACAGCTGCTGGTGCAGGCTTTTCTTCATCATCACTTGTCTGAAGAACAGCCCAATACTGACCATTCTGTTGTGCTGAAACTCTTCAGGCTGCTCTTGAAAGCTGGAGGAGCTGTGGCAGAATCAGACAGTTGTAGAAGCCTTTTATATTAGCATAAATACACAGTTAGTATAGGAGGATCTTAAGCATAGACTCTACAAGCTCACCTAATCTCTCAGGCGGGTTTTGTAATCAGAATCAAACTCCTTGTTAGGACCTGAGTGAGCTTCAGGTAGGACTGAGAACAGAGGTCTTATATCCAGAATCCTGTGCCTTAGCCCAAGATAGAATAAAAATGGTGTGTTCCTGCATCACTGAGGGATTTTCGGGAGGAAAGTCTCAGGTGTGTGATAGACAAGTGATGGACAAGAAGTCAGCAGTTAGTCACTAACACTTCAGCAGCTCCAGCGCTTCTTGCTCTCCTGTCATGTTTCCAGGTGACAGCCACGACCTCTGGCTGGTTCAGACCTGGGTGTTTGGCCACACACCTGCCAGACTGAGCTCTGCCTGCTTTCCCTGCCTCGAGTTTCTGCTTCTACCTACCGACCATTTTCAAATAGCCAGAACCGGCACAGCATTGCCACAGCTTGTGGGGGTTTTTTTCTACCTGCTTTTTCTTGCTGATTTACTATTATTACACCTGAGAGAAGAAGAAGTATTCACTCACCACTTCCAGCAGTTCCAGTGAACTTCCAGTAAAGTAACTCTGCTCATCCCACCATCCTTTTTACTCAGTGGAACATGATCCGTTCGCACATTCTGATACTTTAGCGCCTCTCCACTTTCCACTCTCCTTGTGTTTTCCCGGATGAAAGATCCAAAGCCTGCCGATCCTGCAGCAGTGAGAGCTGACACCGGAGCCAGGCTGCATTTACGGGGCAGGCATCCAAATCACGGGTGTGGGATTGCAACCTGAGACCCGTAAGAGCTCACGGGTCTTATTGTGCCCGTCAGCCTGGTGGGTTACTTCTGAATTTGCAGCGCTTTACCCACCTGTGCCTCGACTCCGAGGAGGCGGGCGGTGCCGGGGGGTGCCCGCTGCCCTGCGGTGGTCGCTAGATGTCAGCACGGGACCGCCAGCCCGGCCCCGGGGAGGACACAGACCCCGTCCGAACAAACCCGCACCGACCCCTGCTCTCTCTTAAACCTCCTCCCTCCTGTTCTGTTCAAGGGGTTTTGTTTGGTTCTACTTTCAATATCCAAATGTGGCTGATAGGCACGGAGACGTGCATCTCTCGATTGCCCCCTCATCTTTTCTGATGGAACCAACTGAGTTGGTCCCTCAGTCAAAAATGCTGTTATCCAGCAAACTAACTGAAGTTTTTAAATGAACCTGACAGTCTTTGCAACTATTTTTCTTACACATTTCAATAATGCTTCCACCCCAAACCCTGAGGTCGTTAACTACATGTGATAGATAACACGTAGATCTGAGAAAGCTTTTTGCTTTGTAGCTTCATCCCATCGCATTCCAGCCCTCTGGATATTCAGGCAGTGAGCACTGACACTGGGAGATTCCTGGTTTGGTTCAGGTGCATGGCTTTAGAACTACAGCTGAAATTGAAGAAAACACATCATTATTTCAATTTTCTCCCCCTCTTTGTATCAAAACCGAAATAAATTGTAGTCAAGCTCTTGCTGTAGTAACAGGTGCTAAACCTCCAAATTTACTTTTTTCCTGTGGAAGGATGAGTGCATTCTCCAAGCTGCAGCTGAACCTGGGAGCTGTAATCCTGAAACAGCCCCTGCAGCAAATGTTGGTCAGTGTAGCCTTGCCAGGCTGTGCTGCTCGTGCTTTGCTCTCTGGACATGGCTCAGCAAGTGTTTTCCTTTGTAGACAATTTTGTCCTGTCAAGCTAACAGAACCCCCTCGAATGTATGGAGCCAGATGCAGGGAGTGAAGTAATCAAATTATTATTTGTAAAATGTTTGTGACATGAAAGAGTCTTAGTCAAGGTATGGGTCCTACCTCAAGGATCTTAGTTACAGTAACCATTATAATTGCAGTGATGATGGTCTGCTATTAATTGTTAAATGCTCACAACAAGTTTTGAATATGTAAAACACTGAAAGAAATAAATCCCACTTTGAAGCTGGCAGATACTCTACAACATAGGATAAATTTATATTCCTACTGCATATGTCCATTTTTCCCCAAAGCATTTGGAAGAGGTTTTATATTCTGCCATGTTCTTCCACATGAGTCACTCCCTTCTGCTATTTTTTTGTCTTTTATTTTTTTGTTCTAGTCCAGCACATCAAAATCTAAATTCCTGTTTCTCAGTTTTCAGTGAGAAATTGGGTTTTCAAACATATTTTCAAAGATGCCTATTCACAGTTGAAATGAAAGGACGAAGTCCAAAGCAAATTCTTTCATGTGCATTTTTTTGGTAGCACATTAAACCTGCCTTGATTTAAGATTCATTCAGGCTGCAAATGATTTTTCTCAGCTCTGCATTTTGGAATTACATATAAAGCAGCAAATCCTTCTGCTCTGTTCTCCTGTAGCTAATATACCTCCCAAGCTGCCCTTCAGTGCTGAAATAACCATTGAGGAACTCATCTATTTAATAAACCACAGGAGAGCCTGTGTGAAAAGTGTTTACTTCTAATTTTCAGCCCACTTACATGCACATGACATTTTTAGAAGGCTGGCAATACTTTGCAGCATGTGATTATAACAACCGGGATTCCTGAAAGTTTGTAGCACCACTAGTCCTTCTCATTGCAAGATGTTAGCACATTACAAAAGGAGTAAATCATTTCTAGCAGGGGATAATCCTGCTTTTAACAGTTCCTCTGTGTCTTTCTCACTGGAATGATTTATGCCAGTGATAATATCCTGATACTTCCTCCCATTTGTCTGTTATTACTTGGAGTGTGGGACTGACTCCAGAGATTAGAAGTCATGCTCTGCTCACCTGTATTTGAAAGTCACAAGGAATATATAGAGTGTCACCATGAATATATAGAGTGTCACCATGAATATATAGATTGATCTGTCCCAGGAGCAGTTAAGTGCTTCAATTGTCATAAAACAATTAAGTGACTAAAACCAGTAATTGGTCTTCATGGTCGGATAAGCCCGATAAGGGGAGCAAAAGAGAGACATGACCATATTGTAACATTCAAACACTGGAGGTGAGATAAGAGAAGAGTGGTGAAAAGTATGATGGACAAACGTTGTGCACACTCTGATGCCAGGCTCGGACAGAGCTACAGGAACACAACCTTCCAGAAGTACATTCACAGAGCAGGGGAACATCCTCATTGCAGGCAGCAGCTCTACAAGCACAGAGGGTGAATGTGTCACTGCACATCTCAGAGCTCTTGGCTCTGATGTGAAGAAGGAAGAGAGACAAGCTCGTCATTTCACGTTAGTGCACGGCACAGAGGGAGGTGATGGGAAGAGGACAAGATAACCATGCTCACAGAGGGCCTGAGAAAAACAGAACACATTCTGGAAAAAGCCTCCTGTCACTTTAACACCCAAGCTATTCACTACAGCAGATATCCTACCAGGTGCATCTGCATCAACTGGTTGCATCTGCCTGTAGGCAATGTCCACCTTCTTGCATCCATGTGTCACTGCACAGGATTCATCCCATCCTTTCTGAACAGACAGTTGAGGGGCTTGGACCAGGCACACGTCATGCTTGTGGACAGCCTGGAATGCCCTTGTACTATCTGTAAAACATATCTCAGTAACATGAAGCAGTCTGCAAAGTGTAGGGGAAAAAAAAGAAACTGGGACCTCTTTCTGTTGCAATTAAAGATTAGGCTCTTGTCATCACCTCAGTCCAGGAATAAGGGACAAAGCATCCTAATTATCCTTCTCCATGAAGCTCTCGCCTTTGCCAGTGGCTGCCTCAGATACTCCTTGAGGTTCCTCTGTGGACCAGACACCACCAGTCACAGTGATGATTCCTCACACCCTGCAGGCCCTGCTGTGGTTTCCTATCCAAGTAACCAATAACTCAGTTATTGGTACCCACAGCTGGGTAGAGGGTCCCTCCAGAGCTGGACTGGACCATCGCAGATCAAACCTTTTCCTGGCACATGGAAGAGGGGAACAATGTGAGCCTCTGAAGAAAATGGGAATAGACAGGGCCTCTGCCTTGGAAATCTCCCTGCACAACAGGTGCCTCCTCTCTCATCCCACCTAAACCACGACGGCCAGGTCGCAAGTCGTGCCCACAGCTGCCAACACCATGAGTGCCCCTGGTGCTTCCATCATCCAGGGGAGAAGGGAAGGGAAGGGAAGGGAAGGGAAGGGAAGGGAAGGAAGGAAGGGAAGGGAAGGGAAGGGAAGGGAAGGGAAGGGAAGGGAAGGGAAGGGAAAGGCGGCTGCCCTCCGATTGGCGGCGGGGTGTCCCCGCGGTCCCTCTAGGAGATATAAGTGCGGCGGGGCCGTTCCGTGCTCACTGCCCGCCCCCAGCCCGGGCGCAGCGCCGAGCGGAGCGGCGGGGCCGCCTTCTCCTCCTGCTCCTCCTGCTCAGCGCCCAGACAGCGGAGCGCGGTTCCCCGGCGATGGCCGAGCTCAAGTCGCTGGGCAGCGAGGCGTACCTGGCGCTGGCCCCGGGCTACGGCCCCTCGGCGTTCGCCTACGGGGCGGTGCGCGGTGGCTCCGAGGGCCCGCGGGGCGCGTACCCGGGGGGCGGCGGAGCGGACTTCCATCCCGGGGCGCTGGGCAAGTCGGCGGAGAGCAGCGGCGAGCAGAGCGGCGACGAGGAGGACGGCTTCGAGCCGGGGGTGAAGGGCGGCGCGGGCTTCGAGCGAGAGGGGAAGCTGAAGGGGGGAGCCCTGGGCAAGAAGCCCAAGGAGCAGCGCTCGCTGCGGCTCAGCATCAACGCGCGGGAGCGGCGGCGGATGCACGACCTGAACGACGCCCTGGACGGGCTGCGCTCCGTCATCCCCTACGCGCACAGCCCCTCGGTGCGGAAACTCTCCAAAATCGCCACGCTGCTCCTGGCCAAGAACTACATCCTCATGCAGGCGCAGGCCCTGGAGGAGATGCGGCGGCTGGTGGCCTACCTGAACCAGGGCCAGGCGCTGAGCGCCCCGCTGCCCGCCACCCTCAACCCCTTCGGACAGTCGCCCGTCTACCCCTTCGGCGGCGCGGCCGTGCCCGGCTGCCCCGAGAAATGCACTGCCTTCACAGGAGCCGCCTCCGCCCTCTGCAAACACTGTAACGACAAGCCTTGACTTCTGCCTTCTTCGGGCTTTCCCTTTATTTTGTTCTTTTTTTAATTTTTTTTTTTTTTTTAGTTCTGTGCACTTTTCTTTCCACTGCCATCATCCTTGGCTTCCTTCCATCAGTTAATCCTGGGTTTTCTTTTTTGTTTGCTTCTCTTAAATAACCCCTCTCCCCATTTGGAAATATTTGGCAGTTCACGTGGACTCCCAAAACACCCACTTTCTACTTCGTGTAGTTCCACCCCACATGCAACTCTTCATCTGTTATTTCCTTCCCAGCCTGTCAGTGGACTGTGAGCTTAATGTTGCTTTTCCACTTGCTCTGAGCTACAAAGTTTCTGAGCAGTTTTGAGACAAAACTATAGAAAAACAGAGAGGGGGAGAGATCTGGAAATGGAAACCTCAGTGAGTCTGTTTTGGCATGATCAACCTGTGTTAAAAATACATCAGAAGGAGGGCGGGGAAGCAAAATCCAGGTGCAAACTATGCAGTGTTTCAGATTCCTGAGCGGGTGGGGGTCCTATGTAGACAACTGGGGTTGGACTGCACCTGCAAATCCAAATGAAAATCATTTGGTAAGCGTATGGGAGGGGGGAAGTTCAGTGCTCTTGATAAAACTGTTGATGCTTCAAAGTAAGATGCTTTTCTTTCCCTTTTTTTTTTTTTTTTTTTCACTTAAAAAATTAACCCGTTCTTGGACTGAGAGGAACCTGTGATTGTATGCTAATGCTTGCTGTTTGCCTGTTTCTCAGCTTGGTTAAGTTTTCCAGATGATTTTCCAAAGTCGTTGCTCATCATGATGAACAAAGCAAAAAGTCACTTAACATATTTATTTGTATTTATAATAAATAAAAGACATGAATAACCACTTTCTCTGTCCTACATGTCTCTAAAACCAGCTGGCAGTCAAAGCAAAACTCCTGCTGAAGTCAGGTAAAGCAGAGATGGATGCAGCAGGAGCAGCTGTGTGAAGTTTAGGAGAATGATAGGAATACTTGGAAAAAGCTTGTGGATGTTCAGCTCTGCATCAGCAGGGGTTTGGATTTTTTTTTTTTTCATGAATTGTGAGCACACAAAAAAATGTTGCTGGTGTCTGACATGTAGAGTTAAGCAGGTAGAGATTTTGCTTGTGTATTTTGACACTTGCTGGGGGATGCTGAAAGTGGTGTTTAACCAGGGTTGTTGTAGCAGCAAGCTTAGCTCTGAGGACACCCGTGGAAAACCTGGCAGGGAAGGAAATCATTTAAAGACTCTCTTCTTATCCCTTTGGCTTGGTTTTCTGTTAAATTTTCAGCTTGACCCTAAACCCACTTGTGGGGTTTGGGCCACTTAATATCATAACTAAACTAATAATCTCTTGCCAATATTGACCGTGTTCGTACAAGTTACACTTGCTGGCTGAGTTTTTGGTGTTGCTTGTGTTGGGTTTACTTTGGTATTTCTGGTTGATGGTGTTCAATGCTTTGGTGCCTTGTATGCTTCACTAGTCATTATACTATAATAATAGTAATAATAATAATAATAATAATAATAGAGGTGCATCCAGTGCTTTCTGTTCGGGTGGGAATACCCACCCAATGTCAGAGCAACCATGTAAACTGGTACAGTCGCAGCCTCAGGGGCTCGAGCTGTCCGTGGCCATTTGTGTTAGGAGTGGGGTGTAACTATTTAGGGTTATTAAACCAATTTCCATGCCTGTCGCTAGTGTTATGCTAATTTGAAAAGGACTCCCATCCTTCTAAAGCTGCTTGTCCATGGCACTTAATTTTAATTAATACATTTCCAAAAGACTTTTTGTGTTTGGAGAATGAAGTGTGTGATTAAGCCTCATTCATAAAGACATATGTTTAAAACTGGTCCCTGCTCGTTTCCATTTTTATGTCTTTACTTTCTCCTCTTTTTTTTCCTTAATTACAGAATAGGTTTACAGAACAGTTTATCTCTGGTACCTTTTTTCCATGAAACAAAATCTCGAACGTGCTCTTAAAAGGCATCTGATGAAGCGAAAGCCGACCAAAACCACTACTGAAGCAAAAATGACTGGAAACTGCAGATCAGCAAAGGTCATTTGAAATTTTGCAGACTGAGTTGTTGCTAGATAATATTTTGGAAAAAAAAAAAACAAACAAAACAAACCTGTCACCTAAACAGAGAATCATGATTTTTAAGTAGATGTATGTTGCTTCTGATTCAAATTAGAGAAGATTGAGCAGTTGAGAATATTTAAATGAAGATTAATTAAAGTGCTCATTTTTCACCAAAACTAAAATAGTTGGAGAATAAAGTATTTAACAGCTTAATATTTAATCGGAGTTTGGTTTGGTTAAAGATTTAACACTAATAATAATGGAATTTATAATTGCTGCTTTCTCAAATAATTATCACCAAAAAAAAAGGCAGCTCACTAATTTCAGAGCCTAAAAATGTCTTCATAGTCTTAGAGATGAGCTATTTTTGGAACGAGGGGTTTAGTACAGTGATTGTTTTAAATCTCTTCCTTTAATTTACATCAGTAAAATCTTGCTCATCCTACCATACCTACCCAGAATACTAGAAAATCCACCTTTGGAGAGTCCTTGAAATATTCAGAAGGTTCTTCAAGAACCCACTTGGAATCAATCAATCTCAGGAGACTAAATATGGAATTTCTAATACAGAAGATAAAACCTGCATTAAAAAAAAAAATCCACACAGGAAAAATAGCAAGCTTAAGTATTTAAGAGCTGTTAAAAAGCCAGGTATTAAAAACAAGTGTAGAATTTGTCAAAGCAATACTAGAAGAACTTGTAAATGATTATTAAAATTGACCTCGAAGTACAGCAGTTTTAATTCAAAAGGAAAAAGATCAATTATAACTTTTCCTGCAACAAGCAATAGTAAGCTAAAATGAAGTTGACTAACTTCTCAGTTAATCTGAAAGTTCAGTCCTGTGAGTTGCTTCTCTCCACCATGGACTTGTAGGATTTGAACTCACACAGAGGTGAAGCCCAGAGCGAGCCCTTCGCATTTCCTGTGACAGGAAGGCATCTATTCCGAGGTGATTTACGCTGAGCTGCTGCTAAAACTGCTTCCAAGTGAATGCCTAATACCACTGAAAAGATGATTTTGTTGGGAGGGGATAAACGAGCTATTGCATTTGTGTGTGAAGCGTCGGTGCTAACCTTGCAGATGTGCGTGGTTATCCTGAGGATGAGCTCCTGTAACTTGTCATCTGTTTTTCCCCCTCTCCGGCATACAAGAAACAAATCAACTTATTTTGTGTACCATGTAAGGTTTTAGGTGTCTGCCTCAATTTGGTATTTCAGAGAATCTAAGGGGAGGACTTCAAAAAAGCTGAAGAATTTTTTTTTTTCCTGCTCAGGTGTTCTTGCTATGATACCTGCTTCTTTTTTCCCCAAGAAGGATTTGTTGTGTTTGCTCAGGTGAAACTGAAATACAGATCGTGTGTTCTAATGTGTTTATTATCCTGGTATGTTCATAATTTGAAGAAAACATAATGCCAACTTTTAATTAAATGTAATATATTGTTTTCTAACCTCACTTAGTATTTCTTTGAACTTCAAGACTGATCAGCACGAGATGTCACAAAGAGGAAATGCTGCCCTGATGTCTGTTGGTTTTTTTAAGTTGTGTAATTCTGGTCACTAACCAAAGCAAAGGTTTTTCTTAACCAATATGTATAACCTTATTAATAGGGAATTTTGGAAAGTGCTGTCAGCTTGCACTGCATCAGTAAAGATTTAACATTAGCAGTCTTGAGCCTGCAAGGTAAAATGTTGTTTAACCAAATACAGGGGAGCAACAGGTTTGAAGATGGAGGGCCCAGAAGGCAGCTGTCTACTTCAGATACCAGCAAAAAGTTAAATCAGTTGGAGTTCCTGGAAGGAAGCCATGAAAATCATGCAATTTTCCTTGTCCTTTGGTTCATTTTTCTGATTTTCTGATGTGCTGTCACAATATCTGAATATTGCTGCATGCTGAGCTTGTTTCTGAGACTTTAGGAAATGATTGCTCATTGTTCTCAGATCACTTTTTGGTATCGTTCTTTACATCCCCATTTCTGCAATTTCCATTTCAAAAGAGCAGTTGACACTTTACAAGAGGGAAGTGAAGGTAGGGTCCAAATCCTGATGCTGTTTTACTAACTGGCAGCGTTCCTGGTGATGCTGGAGACAGCGAGGTGGGGCCTGACACTGCGGAGCACAGTGGTGGTTTCTAAACCCAACATAATGTACCTTTAAGAGGTTCCCGAGGCCCAGAAAAAGGTGTATAAGCTTTATCCCTTTGCTGTCTTAGCCTCTTAGCACGTGTAAAGCACTGGGCACCGTGGATAAAGACCTCACTAAAAAGCTTTCGTGGTCCTTCAGCCCAAACCTGCTCGTTTCCAGCTCAGCAGCGAGAGTCGCGGCGCGAGGTTGAGTCCTTGCACCCGGCAGGTTTCCAGCCCAGTTTGCAACAGCTGGAATTATTTAGCTCACGGTTTAGGTGAGCAAAACCAGGCATTCCACGTTGCATTCTATAGTGTGTGTTCAACTGCATTACTTGGGTGAACTCTTGAAAATGAGTGTCAGACCTTGTAGCGTTACTTATATTTATTTATTTTACCTGTGGTTGTTGCCTGCCAGGTGAATTGTCAGCAGAGAAATCGTTGCTCTGATTTGAAGAGGTGAAAGTGCTTCTAAAGAATATTAGAACACACCATCTAATATTTTCAATTTTCAAAACTGCTTCTCTTTTGTTTTCTGTCGTTTGATAGAATTTTGATTAGTATTGCACAGTGGAAAAGTTGGGGTTTTTTTTGTTGTTTTCACTAATCCTGATTAAGGCTAGAAAAGACTCTTGATTACAGTAATTTTAATAATGTAAATTTGTTTGTGATATGTCTTTAGTCTTTAATCCCCTTTGGCATTCCATTCAAAAGGAGATGAAAAATTCAGGGATTTGTAACATTTAAATCAGTCATTCCATGAATGTTTCTCAGACGGTTTTTATTCTACCTGAAATAAAAAATACCTAATGGGTATGTAACATATTTTGTGATCAAATTCAAAATACATCTGTGTGGGGTTTTTTTGAAAAGTATTTTTTTTGGTGGAAAAATAGCTTAGTATCAATCATTTTCTCTTTACAATAAAGTATATGTACTTAAGAGAAAATGGAACCAATTAGCAAAACAAATAATATGTTTGAAGTCTTTGCCGTTCATTCATATGTTCTGAAGTATGATTTCCACTGTAAATTTTATATAATCTTTCCATAGTCTAAATTCACATTAAATCTTTTAGCCATGGCCTGAAATTTTTGTTTCTATTTATTTTTATAAATATAGACAGATTTAAAATGATCCAGTTATTTTTTTTAATAGCCTTACCTTCACTTAACAATAGTAAAATTTGAGTTAATATTTATTCCTGAAATACTAAACAGCTTTGACAGTCACCCTCATACTTCTTTAGGACCAAATAGATTAATCTTAAGTATTAGCATTAAAATAAACTAATTTATAGACATATTTGGCCAAGCTGTTTCAGGGGAAGAATAAAGGGTTCTTTTTTTACTATATTTAAAGCAGTGAAATTTGTAGAACAAAGACTTGCAGAAGACAGACCACAAGTACTTAAGGTCTTACATGAGGGAGAAGGAGAGCAGGCTGGTTTTCAAACTCCTTGCCCTAGTGAAACAGTTAATATATATATATACATATATATATTTAATTATTTAACAGCTTATTTTATTTTTTAAGTCTTTCATGTCATCAGTAATTCATGTTCATTAAAACCTGCTTTTTTAATGCCATTTGTATTCATTTAATTTATGTCTTCCCATGCTAACCCTAATGTTGTTTCTGTTTATGTGAATCAATATGGAATTGTACTACGAACATAACCCAACCTTCCTCAGCTACCAATGGTGTGTGGGGGAAAAAACCACAAAACACTATCTGCTCTTTTGCCTTAAGTATTTCAAAGGGAAAAACATGGCCAAGCAAAAAAAAAAACATCACCCCAGTTTTTCCTCCAAGCCCACTTTTGTCTAAAGTAATGAGGCCATAGTCAGTTGGCTCCGAAGAGCGTCGTGATTTGGTGTGACGTACAGTGAATCATTGCAGATCCATTCGGACTGCATTCGTTATTTTAATGAGACGGAGGCAAATCTGTTTTTTGGCCGCAAACCTTAAGATGCAAGCATAATGCGAAATGGTTGTTGATTGCCACAAGGCAACTGACATTATAGATTTTTATCGCCATCATTATGCGCTTTAAAACTCGCCACAGCCCAAGATATTTAGCCCCTTCCCTCTCCTCCTGCAGATGACAGGGAAGCTACAATGCTGACATTTAAAAGCGAAGAGCTCATCTGTTTAATTTCTGTGCTTGTTAAAACCTTACGTTGCATCCTCTGGTCTGCACTTCTTTTTTTTTTTTCTTTTTTTTTTTTTTTTTTTAATTCACACTTTTCCAGAGGAGGAGGAGGAAAACCCCCACTGCAGCACGGTCACCCAAAAAAGGTCACATTCAGTTGGGCGACAGCAGTACTAGGTCCCCACCAGCCTTTGCTTGATGCAGTATAAGAAATGACAATGAGGCGGGCAAATCTGTGCCCAAACAGTAATCACAATAATGGTGTTCATCAGAATTTACTAGTGCTGAACTTTTCCGTGGTCTGGAGTAATGTTTCCTGTTCCGTGCTACCAGTAAGGGATTTATTGTTCTTGTATTTGCCTTCAAGCAAAGGGCACCCAATTGATTACTGAAGGAAAAAAAAGCTTTCAAAATTGGGTTATACTGGTGAATGTGGTTCTGTGTGTGGGTATGTTTATGGGTGTAAAATGCACATCCACTTGCATATGTTGATGCCTTATGTATAGTGTCTTCACATATATTGCACCTGTGCCCATGCATGAATGGGTGATTCTATAATTTGTTAACCCTATGTGTCTTTTTTCCATCATTTTTTGGTGGCTTTACCGGCCTGGTTTCATGTTTTCATGAAACTTTGTACAAGGTTGTTCGACTGCGGCACAGAAAGTGTCATTGCGTGAAAACCACTGGCCTCCTGAAAAATTGCCTTGACCTGCTCAAGCCAACAAACCTATGAATAATATTTTCCATATTTTTCTTTTACCCTTAATAAAAAGAAGTGATGTTTTGGGACAGGGCATGGTGTTGGTTTCCCGTTCTGCCATCGGCAGCTTTGCGATAAAGGACGACAGAGAACGGGCATATCTTTGCTTTTCCCGGTTTCCCAAATGCATCCACCTGATTTTTATTGATTTGCTAAAAGTAAATCTCATGTCTTGCGCTCTTCACACAGATGTCACAAAGAAATCCTTATGCCTTCCATTTGAGAATTACGTTAAGTATTTTTTTATCTCCTGGCAGCTTCAGTGTAAAGCAAACTCTGCAGCTGACAGCCATAGTGGGTGCACTCAGTGTTTACAGCAGAACTGAGGCTGTAGGGGAAAAAGATGAAAATCTCTTGCAAAATGTTAAAATGGCTGCTGACTTGGAGGCCTCTGGCTCAGTTTTACATTCTTTCCAATGTCCAAGAAAATACAATTTTATTTCTAACAAGTTTTCTCCCCTTGGCTTTTTCTCTCTTGTGCCTCAGTCAGTTTCCTGGAAGATTTGAGGACAGAAAACACTTTAGTTACAGGAGCTCTGTTACTCCTAACAGTCCTTCTTGCAATTGGATGTGGCACTGTATAGAATAATCTTGATCCTGGGAGATGGCACAACATAGATGAGCTTATTCCTCTCTGACTTGACTCCTCTTTCCAGTGTTTACTTGTAGCAGTTCACAAATGCCCTTTCTTTGGGGGTAAGAAATGCACAAAGAGCACCTCTTCTCAAATGTTCCTCTCTATTTGGGAACCATCTTTCATTTTATTTCATCAAAAGCAAAACCAAAATCCCTTCTCAGGTAAGGGCTTTTCCTTTTCTTTTTGCTTTCAACTGCTTGTTGGAGTTCTCATCCTTGCAAATTCTCTCCCCTCTAAATGCTTCTGCCCTTGGTCAGACCCTGATCCAGCTTCCAAACAGACTGGTCCCTATACAAATATGTAAGAAATTAATTCTTGACCGTGTTGAGTGTGCATCTCTGAAGATATTTACTTTGTTGTAGTTTTAGAGTTAAATCAAATTTGGAAGCGGCATCTGATCATTTCAGTGAGATTCTGTTGCTTTTGACTTCCTTCTCCAGTTGCCTTGCCCTGAGGCACAGAGAAGATCAAGGCATTTGCCCATGGACACACACTGACTGGAGTGGCTCACCGGATTTGAATTCAGATGATCTCAGTTCCCTGCTTTCTTAAATAAGATGCACATTACTCTGCCTCCCCAGCAGCATCTGCACTGACATTTTCTCTCTCTCTCCTCACGCTTGGGGTCCCTGGAAAGATCGAGCCTCTATTGTGGCAGTGGTGTCACCCAAGTCACCTCCTGGTTCCTTCTGGAGCAGTGACAGCCAATGGAAAAGGAGGTGCAGCTACATCTTGGCTATTTTCTAAGTCTCCTGCTGCTACAATAGCCCGAGGCTACTTGAACCTACCCTGGGGACCAGCCAGTCCCCAGCTGCTCCGGAGTGGAGGAGCATAAAGGTGGCTTCAAGCCATCTTTGTTCTCCAATCCTCGTCTTGTGCTGAGCGCGGTCAAGTCACAGGGGAGAATCTGGGCCAGAGTTTATGAAATGCTTTGCTACAGCAACATGCCCTCGCTGCCAAACGCAGCTTTCTGGTTCTCTGAGCTCCTGTCTCCTGCCCTTCGCTTCTGCCCTGCAACGGGGGAGGCGGCAGAGGCTCCAACCAGGATCGTGGCTCTGTGAAAGCACCACTCTGTAACATGAAGTGTCATCGCAGGGCTGTCCTTTGCTGCTTTCTCTGTGTCCCTGTCACCGTTTGAGCCACGGGCTCCTGCCTCAGAGTCCTGCACAAAGCTCATAACCCCAGGAAGGAAGTAGGACTGATACGCGCTGGGAGGAGGAGGAGGTGCTATCACTGGATGAACAATTCCTTTTCTTCTCTTTGTAAGGAAAATAGGCACTTCTAATGGGGATTTTTTTTTTTATCTGTATAGTCACATCCCTACTTGGCCTTAGGTTTTGAACCAGCTCCAGTGTGCTCTCACTCAGCCTGAGGTGGTTATACTTACACACCTGTAATTCCCTTCCCAGTCTGACACCCAGCTTTAGGTTTTCATGCCATGGAGTTAATCCACTTCTGACACTAATTTCTCACCAGTATGACTTTCCTAACTTCAGAGACTATTCTCATTTTCAAATCAAACAAATGCCAGCCACATTAAATTGACTTTTTGTGATTAGCATTACTTGGGCAGTCAGATTCTGGCATTCTATTTCTATTCCCTGTCCCTTCCCTTGATTTCCTGTGTAACACCCAACACACACACATTTCTGCTGGCTGAAACACTCTTGATGGCTGGTTTTGGTTGTCTGGAATGAAAGAACTATTTTCACCTATCCAATGACATGAGGAGTGCTCTGGTTAAAAGGACACAACCCAGGTGACCAGGTTAAGGCATTAAAAAGGTATTTTATTCAACCCAGATGAAAAGGTGTGTCTCTGCTCATTTGCACAGCAGTGTAATTCCCATCAGGTCCTGCAATAGTAGTAACACTTGTATTTTTCACTTTAATTTAATGAAGTGATTCATCCTGGCAGTGATGTGAGGGGTATCTGCTCAGACAGGAATGCCCCAGAACCACTCCCATCATGGCCAAGGCTGATATTTTTTCGTCACAAATCTTCTGATGACTCTCTAATGACTTCCAATCGGTTTGCTACACTGACCTATGATTCATTCACCACATTATTCCAGCTGCTGGCCTGAAACGCTCTCTTTGAGTCAGAAGTAAAGTTTATTCTGATCTAGATTTTCATTCAGATGTGGTTTTACACAGAGTTTGGGGTTTCATTTGGTCCATCTGTTAAAATTCAGGATACCCCAAATTTGGAAACATGGGATAATGGAGTTTAACCAAAACATGAAAAACAAAAACCCAATGTGGCCGTTAATTTTGAGATAAAATCATTAATAACTTGGGATGGACTGGAGAAGCTCAGTTCACATAAACTTGGTCATCACAATTCAGCAATTTTGATTTCTAGTATCTGCCTAAATAGCCATGGATGGAGCAGACAGAGTGTCTTAATTCATTCAGCAGTTGAGGAGTGGAAATTACATGTCTTTCCTCTTCATTTTCTCTGTGAAAATCTTTTAACTAATTTATGGAGTAGTTAATCTGGTCTCGCATGTGTGTGGGTAAATGAGCATGTCATGTGTCTTCGTGTGCAGGAGAAAAAATTATTTCCTGATGGCAAGATAATGGAAACATATTGGGGGTGAGAGAAGGGTTTCATTAGAAAAGCACAGCTTCACGACTACGATCCTTGCATACGAATCATGACTCATCTGCTCCACAGTGGAAAAAAAAGAAAATCACTGGGAGTCAGATTATTGTACCTAACTCAACATCTAAAAGTCAGACAACTAATTAAGCCTGGGCTGTCTCCATCCTGAGGAATAATAGATAACAGCTTCCCAAGGGTAATTCATGTCACTGTAGGATAGGTGGACAAGTCGCCTTCTGGGGATGCTTATCTCTTGACATTGACTGCAGAAGCTACACAGATAGCTCAGAATAGATGCCTGGTTTTCAGGCACAGGAACACAGTGAGAGAAACCCCTGCCTTACAGTCCAGTGCTAGAATTAGGACTTAAAATGAGAGCTTAAAAGGTTGCTGTTTCCTAGCTGATAGAATAACCTGGCCCAAATAAGAAGCAGCCAGAATAACCCAAGGCAATGTGAAATTAAAAGCAGCTTTCATTAAAGCTGCCAAGGGAAAGTGTTTATAACTGTGGGAAACATGTCTGGTCACTAAATAATATGGGATGATAACAATGAAAGAGAAAAATGAAAAGGGGCACATGGAGGAAATTATGCTGACAAATCTCAGAGTGAGGGTCTGAAAGCTGAAGGTTGTGGACAATGTCTGCTTTCAGGACATGTAATGTTACTCCAGATCAGAGCCTCTTTCAGAGGCCCACTGGAAAGACCTATTAAGTTATGGAATCCTAGATTAGTTTAGGTTGGAAAAGCCCTCCAATATCATCAAGTCCAGCCGTTAACCCAGCACTGCCAAACCCACCACTAAACCATGTCCCAAATGCCACATCCACGTGTCTTTTAAATTCCTCTAAGGATGGGAACTCCACCACTGCACTGAGCAGCCTGTTCCAGTGCTGGACAACCCTTTCAGTGAGGAAATTTTTTGCAATATCCAATCTAAACCTCTCCTGGTACAACTTGAGGCTGCCCCCCAGGCACACTGAATTTATCAGAAGATCTCTGAATGACGTAATATTTGTACTTCTCTGTTGCCCAGGAGCTGTGAGTTGAACGTGGTGATGTTACTTACTGTAAGAAGACGGTGCTCAGACACGCTGCAAAAAAATCAGCCAGGATGAACCTATTGAAAAGTCCCAATTCCACAGTTATACACTGGAAAAAAAAGCACTGCACATACAAGGGGGCATTTTGCACCCAGGAACACGGTAAATAGTAATGCACTTCTGAAATGCATGGTATGGCACTGCATTGTACACTTCCATCAAATAAATACCATGTGGAAGTGGCCTGATGCAGTGTGTTATTTGTCCTGATATATTCTGGAGCTTCAGCGGACAAATATTAACGAGGCTGTGAAGTTGTCACTCTTTGCAAAGGCTACTCAAAGGTTGTGGATTTAATAGCTACAACTCTAAAATGCAGCAGTGCTTTTAAAGCTTTTCTTTTCCCTGGGTGGAGCCTTCACAGACACCCAGAAGGTTTTTTAATTGATGTCCATAACTCTTCCATGGTTAAAGTAGGGCAGCAGGGAGGGCACCAGACCACAGTTACATCATGATTTACTACCATGGTTTGACAACAGTGTTCCATACATATCTACTGGAAAATACTCTTAATTTGCCCTCAAACACAGCAAGTCTGCCATCCAGGATATCCACAAATTCTGAAATTCAGTGATGGAGCAAGGGTGGGGAGAGTCATCACATTTAACCCGTGACTGCCACATTTTTCATCCCTACAAGGACATTAGATGCAATAAAACGAGTCCTGGTGGAAGTGTGTGTCTCCCTGAAGTGGGCAAACGACAGGTTAAGAGAAAGCAAATGAAAGGTAAGATTAATAGCATTTATCATGGCAGATAGACTAGCAGTTTGCTAATTAAAGATGTTAGAACATAGAAGCAGCCAAGGATCAGTGGCTTTTAATGAGGATGTTGTAGGGTGATTTAGGTCTAATTTTCTGCTTAATAAGGCTGGTTTAAAAAGTAATTTTGTTGGGATGTGACTCTCCTAAACCTGTTCATTATCAGTGATGGGACTTCACTTCAACACTCCAGGAAATGTTGTGTTTAATTAATATTGTGTCGGCAAGTGGATATGCTGACAGATGAGAAAAAAATTGATGAAGAACTTTCAAGGACATTGACTTCATTACACAGCTTCATTATAGCCTGAATAACTGGCTAAATATGTCGTTGGAAAGATAATGTGCCACTTTTAACTCTTTTCTGCATGTTGTTCATGCAAGTAAGCAGAGTATTTTTTCAAAATAGCCACTATTGGGAAAAAAGCAACATCAAGGGATCGGTTCTACAACATTTTCTTGTTGATCCATTCCCTTTACAATATTTCTAACTGATGGTGCTCTATGTAAAGCAAAATACTGTAGATTATTTACATTAACTTATCAACCTTTTTACTTGGGCAGAATAAGACATTCTTCACCACTGGGTAATTTTGCACAGAGCTCCTGAGACAAGAGTAGAAATTAATTTAAAAGATTTATATTTCTCTGAACAAAACAACATCCTGAAGTATATTGATGGGTTGATCAGTGCCTCAGGATGATATAGATGTAGATGTAGTTATATAGATATCTTGTATACACACATACACTTAGCTTTATGCATTTGGGCTTACTGAAGCAAAATTTAATGCCCCAGAAAGTCCTAAATATTGTGCTTCTACACAGAGAGGGATCAAATTTAGCTGAATGGATCACAACTGGGTTGCATATTGGCAGGGATCACTTCCTGCTGTGAGAGCTGAGGAGACAGGTCCTTACTGGCACATGAACCAGGAATGTTTTTAGTATCTGCCATGCAAAAAACTTGGTACCTGGAAGGAATCTCACACTTATCTTTTCCTCTCAGCTCAGAAGAGCTACACAGCAATCCTTATTCCCCACCAACACCCGTTTTAGATCTGACTTACTGGGTAGTGTGTTTGGATCCTGAACTGGCAGCTGCTGCTTCTGCAGCATCCTTTAACCTTTTGATGATTTTATCTGCAAACAGACTCACCTTTCCCCTGGCTAAGGTTAAGCCATGAGATAATCACCCTATGAAACAACTGAATAAAAAATTATACTCTACCAATTCAATCAATTTTTGGCCACTGTAGTAGTTCTCGGTTGTTTGCAGACCACCCTCTGCCACCTCACTGAACTTTCAACCAGGAAACTAAGTAAGGATAATCTGCTTCAGATTAGATGGCGTAACTCAAGTGTGACCTCAGAGACTTTGGGTTGGGGTCCTCTGATCTGTCTTATAAAGCATCCAAAAGGTCTCTTACAAGCTGCTAGAGAAAAACAGGTTGAGCAGCAAACACTGGCTATCCCTGGGTTTCAGTTGCCCTTTCTTTGAGAAATATGGCTGTTTAAAGAATAAAAGAAAGAAAAACAGAGATCAACCTGTGAGGCTGAAAGCAGAAGAGGAAAAAAAAAATTGTTTTCAATCTTAATCATTAGGACTATTAGCCAAGAGAAGAGGCCCAGGCAAGGGAAAGAGAAGAGGCGCTGACTGGAGGCGACAGCTGGAGTTTATCTGATGCGTCAGTTCTCTTTAACACCTCCATTCTGTGGCTGCTGTCACCTTCGGATGAGGGTTTTACAGGATGGGATTCAGGAGAGCATTCTGCCATACCAGCCCTGTTACACACCGGAGAGCTTTGTCCCCATCACGGTGTTTTCATTCACATTCCCCTTTTCCGTAGCTACAGGGAGACCCCCACACCGGAGCATGTCTGTGTGACACTCACCCAACACCTCTGAGCTTTGCCCCTGTGCCAGCACCCATTAATAATGACTCACTATTTTTTTTTACCCTCGGTAATATGAAGGTAGCACTGAGCCCAACTGCTCAGTGAAAGAGGAGCAGGCAGCGTCCTGTCATCGCCACAAAGCTGAACCCGCTCCAGCACCTTATGCCTGCAGAAACTCGGTGAGATATCCTGGGTTTGGAAAAGATGTCGATCTCTCCCCAGGTTGGCTGCGTTGACACAATCTCCCTAATGGGTAATTGCAGGATTAGAACCTCAGAGTTCAAATATCACAGGGGGACATCTGTCAGTGGAGCAAACCACTGCCCAGCAGTGGAACGATGCTCTGAGACACTCGCATGGATCAGCCCGTGGGAAAGGAGGTGCCTGGGGCGTGTAACGCTGGCTGAGCCTGTTAAACATGCAGATCCCAAGGAAGTGACTGTAGCTGTCCACTTACAGGCTCAGCTGGCCCATCTTGTATGTGAGTGTGGGGAGATGGTGTGCAGAGCTCACACGTGTCGTGTACATATCACCCGTGTCACGTGTGCCTTGGGAGAGCAGGGACCTTGTTCCACAGTGGTAGCTCATCTTCAGCCTTTTAGGTGGCACGACAAGGGTTACATGTCTGGTGTGGAGTGCCAGCCTTTCCCCAGGTGTAACCTTCACCTGCACAGTGTGCAGCTTTCTTCTACCTCCCACTTCATTGCTGGTGAAAAACCTGCCTCCTTCCACTTCTGGCTGCCTGATGCCTGTTGCAGCCAAAGAAGAGACCAGATTTGTTTGGAAACAAATGATTTATGGCAGAGAATGTTATTGCTGGGCCAGCTAAGAAATAAATCCAAAAGCTTTTTTAGATCCTGTTAAACTCAACATGGGTTGAGATCTACTGGAAACTTTAGCTCTCTCCATGTGGGCATGTATGAGGATAAAGATGTTTAAAATTGGGATAAATGTGATGTGGGCAGCTTTGCTTGGGACAGGAAGACCCAACTGTCTGGATGCCCTACCATGGGCACCATGCTCCAGCTCAGATGTGAGATTCTTGTTTTGGGGACTGTTGTCCTCTGTCTGACAGGCAGGAAACTCAGGGTTTTATTCTTCTTTGGCTTTTCTTATTCCTGAGCTCTGTGTCTAATTGTTCCCTGGCAAAGGGGCTAATTAATTCATATGCAGGGCAATTAAAACACATTGGATGTGATCAGTTTTGCAGCACTGACAATGAGGTGCTACAGAAAGCAGCCTGGACAGGGAAAAAGCACTTTTCCACTTGTCTTCTGATCTTGCTGCAAATGGAGCTGAATCCCCAGGGTGTGGGGCATGTTCAGACTGAGCTCAGACAACTCTGAGGTTGAGGCAGCCACATTTTTGGAGATGAGCTGCTCAGTTCATCCCCTTTCCTGCCCTGGGATTGACAGGGGAAGCTTAATTTAGTTACTGAAATCGGTATCTTATCTGTGGGGCCAGAGAGTGAGAGACCCCAACCTCTCTGCTGGGCACTTACTGTTGCACTGACAGTGTCTTGGGTCATCTCTGACACCCTGGTACATTGATATCACTGTGCCATCCCACAGGGAGGAGCTGACACGCCCAGGGACAGGGAGGAGTTCAGTGACAGGGTAGGGCATCATCTCCCAACTGGCTGGATCACATAGGGATGAAAAGCTGGAAGCAAAGGGTGGCAACAATCCAGGTGTGTCAGCAGCACATGTATGTTGGCAGCACATACACTGGTTCACAAGAGGAGCCTCTTGCTCACTCCTGTGGTTTCTGGAGTATCTCAACTGAGCATTCACCTTCAGGGCTGAAGCAGAGAGTCCCTCAGCACGCCCTTTATAAATATTCAGGTGAAATTTTGAAATGAAGATACCATTAGAAATTTGGCTCTTTGTAGGCTGTTGTATAATCCATTACAATGCACAATTATGTAATTGTCACATATCCAAGATTTTAGTCTTTTGCAACATGCCAAAATCAAAAGTGTGCTCTTATTAACATCTCAAATGTACTAAGTGTTTGGTAAATACTGGAAGATACATTTCTTGCCCCAGAGAACATGCAGTCTGAAAAATTAATATTGATTCTAGACAAATCAATGTTTGCTTACTAAAATCATGTGCTGAATACTTTATAAGCAACCACCCAGCTGCAGGGATGTTGCAGTCTCTGTCTTTCTGCAATGCCATGAAACACAGTGTGAGTCTGTATGCAAGGCTTCACCTTCCCCTGCAGCTTTAAAATTGTGGCAATAATGTTATTTAACAACATCTCCCGTCAGAAGGAGTGAAGGTAAAGAAAAATCAGACTTTTTTTCTGCAGATCCCCAATGGGTTTCTCTTAGGCAAGGCCCATGTGCATTAATACAAATCATATTTTATGTTACTCACAGGACATAGAGATAATCAGAAAGCTATCTTCATAAACAGAGGGTTATTCATAATCCCTCACATGGCATTTCAATTATCAGTCTGATGACGATGTGACATTATGGATGAGGTTGTGATTAAATTTTCTTGTGTAATGACCCTAAGTAAATCTTTGCAATTTTCATTTTGCAGAGATTTAATATAGATTGGTGGCCTGTTGTTTGGCCCCTGTTTAATCCAAAATCGCTCATTAAATTGGGACCAGTAAACATCTGATGATTGCATTTCATGGACTGAGCTATGAATTTAACATATTAAATCTACATTCCAGATGGATATAAGCATCTGTTCTCATTATGGTTATTGGTGTTAATCTGAAACCCTGACCTGTTTCTCCTAACATTACTCATATTAAATTCCATCCCAAATTCTAACATATATTGGCATGAGGGCAGAAGATGGCTAAAATACCTTCACGTGCATGTAATCTGGGGGAAGATTAACAGCAGAAATTAGGGGAAAAATGACATGAACTTCTTGTTCTCAGAAGGTGGCTTTCACTGCTGCAGCATGTGAAACAACTGCTTTTGTTTTCAAGCATTGAAAAAAAAAACCCTTGAAAAACCCCTGTAGTCAATTCTATTTGACCACGTACTTGCTAACCACCAGGCTTGAGCTGTATCCTTTACAGAGCAGCACAGCCCTGATTTGTAAATCTGATTTGTCACTAAATCTCGTCAGAGTTGGACCCAGCATCTTACAAGCACTTGCCTGGCAGCAGCCAGGCTCCTCTGCTCCAGAAACACTCCGCTCAAAGTCAAATTAATCGGTGACTTCCAAAGACCATTAGGAAGAAGATATGTGTTCCAGGGCTGCTGAGAGCTTCTCCACACTGAATGATTCATGTTTATTGCAGCCAGGGCATTTATTTATTAGATTGCTCAGTGTAATGGGAAATTTAAAATGACACACATTGTATTACAGGGAGCCTTAGCAAAATATTATCTCCCTGTTATTGTAAATCAAACAATTCTCAATGTCAGCTCAGATCACCTTTGCTCAGCAAAAGTTTTTTCCAGAGGGTTTGTATAGTTCCTTAGATACATGTTTTGCTTTACTTTCAGCAAGCATGCCCTCTTCCCAGGGTGATGTCTGAGACAGCAGAGCTTGGTGCTGCAGACTGGGTTAGGATCCTGACTGCAATCCTGAGCTTACCTGGGCCTTCACACCCAGGTCCTGTGCATAAAGGATCAGACAATTCAGCCCCACAGTAAAAAAAGGATGAGCCAGAATGGTGGGTATAGGTATTGCCTTGAAAAAGAGGAAAACAGTCAATATTTTAAGGGAGACAAATAAATCTGTTCTATGTACCTTGTACTAAGAGGCACAAACCCTTCTCGACACTTGCAGAGCAGGGGGGCAGGAAGGATCCAACCTCTGGAGTGGTGAGAGAGGGAAAAAGAGCCAGGAAAACTGTAAATAAAGGAAAAGTCTGGGTGAATACTAGTAAAGCTGGGCTGAAGTAAAAAATGTGAGCTAAGCCCATCAATGGGGTTTGCCCTCCTGTAGCACCTTGCCTTGGTCAAGGCTCTCTGAATGCAGACCATGAGTGACTGTAGAAGGAAAGAGCTTTGTGGAGTGTCTAAGCATCAGATATTCACCTGCCACATATAAACACTGTCCCTGCAGGACAAAGTGCTGGAAAATGCACCAGAGGTCTGGTTATTGGTTAAAAAGCGAGACACAGCATTTCCTGATGTCTGTGCTGGGCAGTCACTCACCTGTCAAATTTCCCTGTGATTTTAGCAGGCTGAAAAGTGCAGAAACACAAATGTATTATTTCTAACATGAATGGAAGTTTGTGCATGAAATAAGGGAAAAGGAGACTTAAACATGTACTAGAGTGCATCATCTACACACAGAAAACTCTGGTGCAGCCTCCTGTACCCACTTTATAAAGGGGAAAAAAATCTGATGTCTGAAATACCATCTCAAAGACCACAGAAAGGAAGTGGAGGGAAAGAACTGCAGGGTCCAGTGGGGGAAAATGCCTACTAAGGTGTGTGTTCACCACCACTAGTGGTTGTAACAGAAGGACAAAAAAAACCCTCCATCCCTGTCATTGGTAATTAAGGCTGCATCACTCAGGGCAGAGCTCTGTGTGTGTGTGCAATGAGGCTAATTAGCACCAGAGCACTGCCTGACTGAAAGAGTTTGGTGCAGGAGAGCACACAGAGGGGCTCACCAGCGAGGCTGGATGCACTTCAGTCCCAGCAGTTTGACCTGGGCTCCCTGTCCCGGTTCAGAGGTGGCCAAAGGGGTTGGTACCACTCAGCAGCAGCTGCTGGTGTTGGGAAGATGGCAGTGGGTGCACAAGTGATCAACCCAAATGCATTTTTTCTCCAAAATGTTTATTTTTATATCCAGGTGTCATTGTACCAGTTTTTTTGTCAGGTTGGTCTCAGGATGTGTTGTCAGCAGCAGTTTGGGTGTGTGGGCATCAGGAGTCACCAGCTCAGCAGCTTGGGGGAGTGGGAAGCAGCCAGGGAGAGGGGTCCTGGAGGAGTTCTCTGGCAGAGGGGATCACAGGGAGTGTGTGTGCACAGACTGCCTGGGCTCAGCCACAAGATGAGGTGGTGCTTCTTTGGGTCATTCTTGTGGAAGATGTTTCTTTCCAGAGAAGGGAATTGGAACTAGATGAGCTTTGAGATCCCTTCTGACCTAAACCATCCTGTGATTCTTACAATTCCATGATACAATTCTATCTATCGGTGCCCCCACTGGCTGCAGCCCATGGCCACAGCACTGTGTGCATGCAGGAGCAGACACACAGCCATAGATCTCTCTCATCACCAAGAGACTTCCACAGCCCAACTGTGGAACAAGTGGACCTAGAGGTCCAGTGGACCCAGAGAAAACCAGAACTAAAAATACCCTCCCCAAGAACAGATTCACACCATTTTAAGAAGAGGAAGAAACTCTCTGTGACAAGGAGAGCAATTTCTTCCAGCCTCCAGAATAAGGATTTTTTAAGAGCAGATAATGCTGAATGCTGATGCCAGGGGAACTATCCTGTAGCTGCCAGCACAACGGCCCAAAGATTTTAATTGCTTGTTAACTACCATTGTTGCACAGAAGTTAGCCAAGCTGAAGCCGTCTGACATAAATCACATGTATCAGCCCAATAAATCTCCTCTCCAAGTGACAGCTTTGCAGACAGCAGTGAATTAGAGCGGCCGATGCACAGACCTGTACGTACAACTGCCGCCTGCAAACCGGTGACAGATCTGTTGAGACCAAAACACTTGGCATTCTGCTAATGTCTGTCATTATCATGATTGATACAGCCCCTCTATCACACTCTGCAGTTGTCTGCATTTGCAAAGCTTTATTAAATTACCGCGTCTCCCAACTGTTATCCGGCATCAGTACAAGGAAATGACCAGGAGCAGTCAGGGACAACTCGAGGTTTTTCGGCTCTGAAGACCTGGGGAGGTGAAAGGGATGAGAGCTGAGAGTTTGCTGACTCTTCTCTACCTAAAAAAACTGAGGGCAGGGTTATCTTTGTGTTTGAGGACAGGAGCTGACACTGTCCCCACGCTGAGTAGTGGCGGGGCTGCTCCTGATAAAAGAAACGGGTTATTCTGCCACTCAGTGCTTGGCAGGACCAGGGGACTTTCTGCTTCCCTCAGTGTATCATAATTATCAAGGTTGAAGGATTTATTTTGTGAGCCCTGGTGCTCTCGGGGCCGGGGTTATCTTAATGACTCTCCTGCAAGTGTTCCCCTTGACCTACCTTCAGTGCAAGCCCCAGGAACAGGTGCCATTACAATATATTCCGCCCCACTGAAAGTCCTGCCTTCGTGGAGACTTTAGGAGGAAGAATATACAGATATATTGTTTCTATAAATCCCCTGATATTATCTTTTATCGGTAGTAATAAATGTCCATATTAATTAACTTAATGGTTTTAACTGCAGTAATGACTTTGTATTAAACGAGTGTGCTTTCATGTCCCACATAAAAGCTGCAATAATAAAACTCATCTAACAGTATTTTTTTCAACTTCTATTATGCTGAAACAAAGCAAACCCTTTGCTGGAATATTCCAGCCACCAAAGGCAGCAGATGAATCAACCTTGATGTAAATCATAGCCATTTTAAGATGGAAGTATATTCAAATTTGGAAGGTTTTGAGCTTTTAGAATAAAAACCAAATGAGACAATCACTTTTTTTCCCCCTGTATTTGCTAATAAACAAGTGAATCTGGTTTTCAGTCTTTCATCTGTTGCTGTGAACATTATGGGTGTTCCCATAAATATTTGAGAAAAATTCATGGCTTTTTGCAATCATTTTGAAATAGATGTCAGTGCCAGAGGAGGTGTTGGCTACCAGTAAGGGAGTAGGGAATACTGTGTACTTGTGAGAGTAGCAAGAGAATATCAAAAACATACCCTCAAATTTTCATTTGCATCCTCCAGGCTGAAGTATTTTTGCATTATATGTGAAATCATATAACTAGAATGGTGGAAAATGGTGATTGTCTGTAGCCAGGGCAATGATGGAGGGAAAAAAAGCTTATCTCCATAAATTGACATCTGTGAATGGTTGTTCTTGGTTCTACCAGAGCTATGTCTGAGCCAATTTAGTCATTGCTTTTGCTGTGGATTTAAACCAGCATGACTGTCTTCACCATCTGTGTGAACTGGCCCCATTTTGTAACTGACTGTTACCAGTGCTTTTACCAGCTCTAAAACACGTGGGCAGATGTGTTTGTTTAGGGCTCCTAAACCCTCCTGAGAAAGCCCCTGACCTCTCCTGACATCCCAACACAGCCTACAGGATTCCTTTCAAGCAATCCTTTACCTGCTTCTGAAATTGCAGATAAAACCTCTAAATTAGAGCATCTTAACACATCAAAAGTGCTGCTTTCCAGATAGTTTATCTCTTCTCTGGGAGATAAAAAGGCAATGCACCATGGGAAGAGGTCCACAAACGGAACCCAGCATCCATCCACGAGGACTTCCTTCACGTCTGAGCTGCACTGGAGGATGACTGAGGCTGTGGGCAGGACTGAATTTGCACCATAACAGCAATGGATATTTGTAAATTAATTTTTTCCCCCTAAGCTGCTTCACCCTTTCTAACAGAAGCCCATTGCTGACACAAGCTGGTTAAAACAGAAGCGGAAGCCAAGCTCTCAGCCAGGGCACAGTGAAAGCTTTCTAGTCTGGTCCATAATCCCAGGTTTTCAAAAGTGCAAATTAATCCCTAAAGTCTTTTCCAGGAAGAAATTGCTAGATTGAATTTGCCCTTACAAGTGACAAAGTGAACTGAGAGGCAGCTCCCAGCCCTTTGCATGGTCACCAAAAATCAGATCCTATCCTCCTGCTCTCACCAGTGAGCCAACCTGCTCTCCACGTCATGGGTTTCCTCCTGGAATTCCAATTTAGAAAGTCCTAATCACTGTGTGTAGGGAGGATACTTGCCAATGTTTATGGTGCAGAAAGTAGCAAGGAATTCTTGGCTGGTTAAGATAGTTCTGAGGTTCTCTGGGCAGCTTCGAGCAAATTCATACTGACTGCAGAGCACCTTCCTGAGAAAAAGGTCAGGAAACATTCAGGCTCTTGATAACTTCTTCAGGTCTTTACACTTTTTGACCCCAAGAGCTGTAGCTGTGGTTGCAGCTGTTTGAGGATTTAAGCCATGGTTGGGCTCTGCAGGTGGGGGCAGTGGAGCTGTGCTGGGGGACATTCCTCCAAAGCCAGATCCACAGCCAGGCTGTGCTGGCATGCCAGAGCCCTGCATGATGGCTCCCTCTGGGAGTGCTGGTTATCCTGCAAGCTTTATGTAAATATTTTTAAGTGGCACATCTGTCTGAATTACCGCCGTGCCCTCCTGGATTGCTAATTGTAGGTTTTAATTCAGCTCTCATGACCAGTTTACATAAATTAGGGAGCTGGCAGTAAGCAAGCTTTGAGGAGATGGGGTATGGACTCTGTGAGGGCTGATTTTTTCTCTCTGAAATGCTTCTCCCAAGCCAATGCTTTTTCCCTTAGTTTGAATCATTCTGTGGGGAAAAGAGAGAGTAATTTAGCTCTGCCTGTGGAAGGGACACAGCACTGTTCTGTCTTCACCCCGGTGCTGGTGTGCTCAGATCACACCATTAGTCTAATGGACTTTAATTGGCTATATAAAAAGAAAAAGATTTGGCATATAATTTCTGTGCCATAGCCATTTGGCAGGAGTCAGGGACAGGGCATCTCAGCATGGCTCTGCTGGCTCACCGAGAGGAGACTCTGGCTGACACAGGTACAGAGTGCATGTTCCCCAGGCAATCCATGCTGGATCCAGGATGTGCCAACCAACAGGTTGTTAAATAATCAGTAAAAGTCTTTCAGCCCTTTTTCAGCTGCACAGGCTGCAGAGTTGGTGTTCCCAAACCAGCTCTGTCAGCCAGTACTCTGGTCCAATACACAGCCCCATCCCCTCTGCCAAAGGCACTGTCCACAAAGGCTTTGAACTCACCATTTGTTTTGCTGGCTCTTGCCCGTGCTGGCAGCATTAACACTCACTCATCATGCACATGCTTGATGTGGCAAACCTGAAACTCCAAAATGTTTGCCCCCATTTCCAGCAGCCACCAAGCCAGACCCACCAAAATTCATTTCCTTAATGTGAGGAGGAACTGCTGCCTGCTTGGGAGCAGAGGTTTGCTCAACAGAGGGGTTTGAGAGGGATGTGGAAATATCCCTCCCTGCAGCCCAAATCTCAAATTCTTGGGAACCAGACTTCACCAGGGAGGATTTGTATGCTGCCAGTATCTTTGAGGTACCACATGCCTGGGATGGATGCAAAGTGTGCTTCATCATAGCCTGGTTCTCGAGGAAAATATCTAAGCCCTTTTATTAGATGACAGCTGAGCTCTCATACCTGAGTGGGGGAATGGCCTTATAATATAAAGTAGTGCCCAAAATGCAAGCAAAGATTGGAATACCAGGTTCAGAACAAGCCATCTGATCACGTGCCTTACTACCAGCAGCAGAGCACACAGAAAACTCGTGAGCTGCAATAGGACATTGAGTTCCCAGTTTGCACCTGCTATAGTTTAAACCTCAAGCACAGATTAATCAAGCAGGTCAGCCTTCACTTTCTCCACACTCTGGCCTAAGGACTGGAATGTCTTCAGCTGATATGCTTATCCATGTAATCCCCTGTCTTCTGTCTGAAATTAATCTGCTCAAGAGCCATTTTCCCTCCGTCACATCCTCCTGTTCACCCAAGCAATCATGCATTTAACACCACACAACCACTGACACAACTTATGAAGCCCCTTAACCATCAAAACATGCAGGATTTCTCCCAAAGCCTATCAAAGGTCCCTTGCTTGCATAGAAACTGTCTTGCAACTGTAGACAGGAAAGCCAGCTTCCTTTGGCAGCATGTGCTTGCAAACAAAGTATTGCTGCCTTCAAGCAGCATTGTCTGCTGGAGGATTAAAATCAGTGCCTTTCCAATAAATATGTGTATTCTACAAGTGAATAAGAGACAGTTTTTTATTATTGTCTGCCTCTTGCTGTCTTGAATCTCTCCTTTCCTGGGATGTTTAACAGCTTAAAAACAAGACTTACAGAAATAATCACCAAAGATGTCCTAGTAGAAATTCCTCTGTGTCAGCCAAGATGGATGTGCAGTCATCCAACCATAAACTGTGCAAGACCATGGTGCTGCACCTATGAATAAATCCATCTGCCACCTGGCATCTCCCACCATCAACACTGCAATAGTTACTGCCCCAGTAGAACCAGCTTTGCAAGAAAAACAGAGGAATATATGATTAAGCCCCAATTATTTTATGTGTGGCTCTTTAGAAACATTAGTGGTCAGGAAAGAAGGGCTCAGAAATGGGTTTGGATTGAAAGGAGGAAAAAATACAAGAAGAGCAGGCTGGAAATCTGTTGAGATAGTCAATCTGTTGAGATACACACATGCTTAAACTGAAATTATCTAATTAACTAAAATAGTTGCTGCAAATGTATTTTGTGCTGTGACTTTTTTTGTCCCAATTAGACACTTCAGAGCTTCTAGATGGTTGAAGAATAAGAGGAATATGGTACCTCCTTAAAAAATATCAACCCAGACAAGCAAAGCTAAATAAAAATGTGGAATTTAGAGTGTCATTCCCTCTGTCCTGTCTGAGATGAGACTGCAGCTCCTCAGGGCACCAGGCGATGCCTGTGTGCTTGCTTTTCCCATCTGTAAAATGCCTCCCACGTGTTGGACCTTCTGGTTTAGTGAGAACATCCTGATCCCTATCCTTGCTGCCACTCTGTGTTTTCTCACAACTCAGGCTGAGCCTTAAAACCCAATATTGTCTTAAATCCCAGGAGCCAAACCAAGCTCTGATGTGATGGATTTGAACATGACCACAGCTAGGTGAATTTTTGACCCTTTCTTCCCAAAGACACTGAGAAAGATGAATTTCAACCACTTTGGTCACAATTCAGACTCATCCAGCCTGGTCCAGAGCTCATTAAAGCTGGAAGGAGTCTTTCCATCACTCCAGCAGATGCTGGAGCCACCCTCCTGCCATGTGTGTTGCAAGCGGGTGCCACTGATGCTGAAGCACGACCGTGGTACATCACTGCATCCAGACTTTCCAGAACAAAAGCTTGAGGATTTTTTTTCCTCTGGCTGGCTGGCTGATACTTTTTATGGAATCACCCAAGGGTCAGGTTGTAGTTCTGTAATTGTACAGGGCTGTCATCCTCATAAATATTTAACACCGCTTCCAAGTGAAACTGCAGCTCCTTTTATTGCACAAAGCGATGGATATCCCAGCTGAAACCATTCTGCTTCCTTGCTGGTGCCTGCTGAAAAGTGACTGTGGTTCAAAATATTTATCAATGCTTTGTTGTATTGGGAGAATGCTCAGTGACAGATGGACACTCTCTTTAAAACCTCAACGTATGCAAATCTCCATACAAAAGAGCCCAGGATGTTTTTAATATCGCACACTTTGCCTCAGGACATGTTTTTAAATCCCCACTTACCAAGGGGCCTGGCTTTTTATCAGTCAAACGCCTTAAGCACTATGTCAATGTGGACATCTGGCCGCGTGTTTAAAAAATTTTTTATTTGCTAAAATATTTAGTGATGTGACAGGGGTTTTAACTGGGGACATCAGGTCTAATGGCATATGTTTCAACCCAACTGCTCAGAGAGGGAAAAATTAACGAGGTAGTTGTTTGGGGCAGTTTAGCATTTGGTGTGTAGTGAGCCAAAAAAAAGGGAAGGTACAAGACCAGAACCAGGCATTATTCTGGACCAGTTCAGGGCTGTAAGGGATTGGGGTTAAATACACTGAAATAATAGCTCATTTGGATTATTCTGATTCCTCTCCATCACTTTGACATGCAAGAGAAATTCTCCTAGGGATGTGTGTGGGTTTTAAGAGCTTCTTCCTCCTTTTCAGGTAGAGTTTGGCCAAGGAGATCGGCTTGAACTGTTCCCGTGTGGGAGCCTGAGCAGCAGGGACAAGGAGTTTGGAACTGGTGGGAATGGGTGGGAGATGATTACCAACGAGTAAATGAATGAAAAATAACAGACAGAAAGGTGTCATGAGTCTTTCAGGTTTCTTACAAACCTTTTGCACTTAACACTGAGCCACTCAGCAGTGACAATTCCCATCCAACACCATCTGGAGAGCGAGTCTCCAAACTCCTCGCAGGTTTTGGTGCTCCATCAGCACCCAGACCACGAAAAGCAACTGTGATCCCAGCAGTACCAGCCATCAACCTTGCTTTCATCCCAGCTATTCCTGGCAAGTGTTTCTTGAGGGACATTGTCAAGCAGGGAATGGAACAGAAGGTGTTGAACAGAACCAGCCCCGTGAGGTCGGAGATGCCAGGGCTGCTCCTCCGGAGCAGGGCGTGCCAATGCAACGCCCCAGCCTGGTGCCAGAAGCCCTCTTGCTTCCAGAGCAGCCATCTCTTAGCTTTAAAAATTAGATATGCCAAAGTGATTCCCAGCCTACTGTGCACGGATGTGCCATGGTGTGTGTTTTAAAAGCAGGAGCCTCAGCTAATTGTTACTCTCCCGCTCGAGCTGTTCTGCTCTCAATTAACACCCCTATCATTAGGAAGTTACCACATGTGAATTGAAACATGAGGCATGTTTGCCTTCTGCATGGGCAACCAGGCAGCCTGAATTGCTTAGAGAAATCCAGGCTTCTTCACCTCAGTGCTGATGCTAAGTCCAAGGATGGTCATTTCATGCTGCCTGTAACCATTTTGTGTTGCTGTCACCTCAGAAGGAGCTGGTGTGACACTGCTGCTCGTGAAGGAGGAAAGCACTGTGGGTCATGTCACTGCTGTCCTGTTTTGTGGTGGAAGGCAAAAGTTTCCTTTAACTTCATTCAAGGAGGAAAAATCAACCAAAAGAGCCAACCCAGTGTCTGACCCTTTGTCTTGTGTATCTGTGGTACCTGTATTTTATGTCACTGCAATATTCATGTTTACATTTGATTAACATAGACCCCCTGGGGTTTAATGGTGTAGCTGCAGGTATGCCAGTGTGTGCAGAGTTCCAGGTCAGTATGTTCAAATAAACTTTCTCTTGAAACAGCATCTGGCTTTTGTGCTGGCTGGTGAATTTTGCATCACTCCAGTTTTCTCTGGGAAAATGAATGAGAAAATAAATTTGGTGGAAGAGCCGTGGATTACAATGCAGTGTGATGATGTAGGGCTAATGAACAGTGAAATCTGCGAATTTCAGCTCCTTTATGCAGAAAACACCAAACTGTGCTGAAGCCAAGCCCCACCCATGTTGGTGTCCTGTCTCTGCCCAAGGTCCCACAACCCCCAGAATGCTGATATGATAAAGTCAGGTAGTAGGAAATGGCTGTGCAGCCTGAACACAGCACCGCCAGAAATAGGTTTGAATCCTGAAGCACAAGGTTCTTCTCTCATCCAAAGTGCTCCTTATTGTGATCACTGAGGGGAAAAAGCTGATTTAAATGGAGTTTATTAACACTGCTTCTGCCTGGGAGGTGCACAGATGTTACAGTAAACCTAAAAGGTCTGACAGGAGATACCTGGACCCTTCTCTAACACTTGTGAGGGTAGGAAAGGGAGGGTTTCTGCAGCGATGAACCAGCAGATGACAATTGTCTGCAGATCTGGCCCTGCTCCATGTGGCCCCTGTGGTGCTCCAGTCACCTCCTGGCTTTTGCGCCAGGACTTCTGAGGACTTCCCAGTTCTGCATCTGCTCTTCTCTTGGAGGAAGAGGTTTTGACTTTATGCCTTTTCACTTCTGGAAAGAGACAAAATGTCATGGCAAGATCCAAGGCATATCAAAGGAGTGAGACACTGTGGTAGGCACCAAGATTTGCAGCTTATTTTCCAAACGAGAAGGTGATATAGTTCTCCTAGAGGTAAAGCTTTTCAGCAAACCTCTAAATTACTTCTCTTTTTTTTTTTTTTTTTGATAAAAAGTTCTCTTTCTCCAGCACACATTACTTTCTTTGTGTCATGTGCTTGTCTTTGCTGCGTTCCTCCTGAGAGCAGTTGGTCACTCCAGTTCTATGAAGTATTAATACCCCACCAGTGATATTTATGTACCCAGATCTTTTTTCTTTTTCCTTTTTTTTTTTTTTACCTTTAGATGTTCAACAGCATGAATATTCTTATTTTTTATTTAAAACTAATTTGGAGTTCTCGCTCTCTAAGGGGTTTCTAATCACCAAAAAGTGCCCGAGGCTCAAACTGATTGACAGGAAAACGTTGTGGCTTCTGAAAAGTAAATTGGCTATTGACAGAGCAGTATACAAAGGAAAATGCTAAATGCTTATTATTTATGAGCTATTAGGGAAAATGTTATTAGCATCTGTTTCCCACATGGGCAAAAACACCTGTCAGACATCAGGAAACTATAAAACGATGCACAGTTAATAGTTACTTTGTTTAAAAAGTCATTAAAATTGAATGTCAGCTAAAACTTAGGAAAACATTATTCTTCAAAAGACTTTTAATCTTGCTGTTCAAAAACAAAACAAAACAAAATAGAAAAGACCTTGCCACATTTTAATTTCTGGCAGCAGAAAGGAAGAAGGCGTTTGATTTGAAAGTGATGAGGCGACTTGTGGTACACAACAAACAGGGCAGGAAAAAAAAAGAAAGGCAGAGGAAGAAAGGCCCAGGTTGGGTCCCTCCTGGAGCTTTGAGGCAGAGGGAGGGCAGAGCAAGGTCGAGCATTTACAAGGGGTTTCAGGGTGTTGTGGGGGTGTTTGGATTTCACTTAAACCTGTAAATAGGGGAGGTCTGTCTTTCTTACAATCAGAGAATCACAGAACTAGACCAGGTAGCTCCAAGAGTTTCACAGTAATGGAGAATAGGTTTAGATTAGCTATTAGGAAGAAATTCTTCCCTGTGAGGGTGGGGAGGCCCTGGCACAGGTTGCCCAGAGAAGCTGTGGCTGCCCCATCCCTGGAAGTGTTCAAGGCCAGGTTGGTCAGAGCTTGGAGCAACCTGGGATAGTGGAAGATGTCTCTGCCCATGGCAAGGGGGTGGAGCTGGATGAGCTTTAAGGTCCTTTCCAACCCAAACCATCCTATAATTTCTCTGATCATCAGCCCCAAATCACACTTGCCTTGAGACAGACCCAAACTCTGCCCAGGGTGTGTCACATCCAGGTTGGACTTCCTTGCTGTGTCTGCAAATATAAAGGAAAATTGTGGCCAAGATGTCTCAGACCCCTTTCCCCCTGCCATCTAAACAGGGATCTGACTGGATTTTTATGAGTTGCAATTTGTTTACATAGAGAGCTGTCTTCCTTCTAAAAATTCATATATGACTTTTCAAGCAGCCGTATTCAGGAGGCAAAGCTGCTCTCCACCTTTATACAGAGATGAGCACAGCACCAGCATTTTAGCAGCAATCCTGGTAAAAGACAAAGGCTTTTTTTAACACACAGTGTGATGGCACCCTCCCTTCCAGATTGGTCAGAACGTTAGCATAGGTTGTGAAACCAAACCCAGGGGGTCTTGAAGGGATGTAGGGCCTAAAGGTGAAAACAGCCTAAAAAGTGCTGTTCTAAGTGTCTGAGCAGGTGTAACAGCAAAATGTACTCACAGAAGCCTTAGTAGTGAGCAGAAACATGGTCCATCTTCCCAACATTGCACAAACACCCTGCTGTTGTTTCCAAGGAAATAAATAATTTCTGTCTGTACAATTTATATTCCCTTCTAGACAGGAATTTCATACCTGGAATTTTACTTTGGTAAATAGCAGAAGAAAAAACCAGATAATTTTTCAAATAACCCCTCACCCCAAAATCACCCTTGTTTTTCCCCACAGTGAATGAAATTTTACTAAGCCAGGACACAAGGACAAACCCAGTCTGACACCAGTAAAAGTGTCAAAGAAATATAATATAAAATATTGCTTGTCCATTTAAATTATTTAATGTTATTAACATTAATTACCATACTTGGATACCCTGAGTGATTCACACGTTTTCCCTCCCTCAACTTCTCCTCCAAAGCTGAACTCTGATTTTCAGCATCCGCTTGTTTTCTCCATGGATTTCCTCAGAGCAGCAGAAGGGATTTGGCAGATGGTATCTCACCATCCCAGTCCACTCTGCTCCAAACAGTATTTCCTCTTCATCTCCTTCTTTTTGCTCCACAGACACCAAGGCTCAGTTTGGTGCCTCTGTGTGTGTGTCCCAGTTTCCAGCTATCACATCCATGGTGGGGTCTGGAAGGGTTTGGTTTGTGCCAAGACCCAGGGTGGGCTCAATTACTGCTGCTGGGTATCAGGGACTCCCAGATCTCTGCATCCACTCTGAGGAGGCTAAAGAGGTGCTGGAGGAGTTCAGTGCTGTGGTGCAAGAAGAGGGTCATATTTTAGCATGAATAGCAGTGTAAATTATCTTCACCTGGTGACACTATTGGCTTTTATGACTCAGTTTTATCACAGTTTCTTCTGCAGCTCATAAATTGAGACAACGTTTGATCTTCCCAAGGGAAACAGCATCGGCACTACGTGAAGGATGGAGGGACCAGCTCCTGGTGGGGTTGGCCATCCCCAGGACAGGCTGGGAATGTAACAAGGTAAAGGATACCTCACTCCAGACCTTCTGGAAATGACCAGCTGGGGAGGCAGAAGATGCTCTTAGTTCACTATTAAATTCATTTCTGATGCAGGTAGAAGTCATTATTGCTCTGTTGACATTTCAGCAGCGCAGGGCAAAGCAGGGACTTCCCAACCAACATCATTAACCAGGAGAGGCAGATGTGCTTCCCAAAAACTGTGTTGGCCTGATCCAGACCCCAGGTGCCTTTGTGAAAATGTGGGGCTGTTTCTTGCCTTTCCCACCTTCTCTTCAAGCACTCCCAGCAGCAGAGACCACCTCTACCTTGCCCAATCCCCCAGGAAAGAGCCCTCCTGGGTGGGGACTTCAATATCAGGCTGGAGCTGCCTTTGATGTGCCATTTTCTCTTTGAAATGCAATGCCTCACTCATCTAATCCTCATCACATTTGGGAAGCTTCTCTTCAGTCTTTCAGATCAGGGTGTCAGGGGAGTCGAGTTTATTTTTGAAAGGGGCCAGTTTGAAGTTTCTTGTTTTTAATACATGAATGCTTTTTAGATCAAAATGTAAAGTAACCCTTTTGGTGGGTGATTCTGGTTTTATTGTTTTGTGGGGTTTGAAGTTTTTTTTCGCTTGGGACTGTAAATAGCTCTCAGGCACCTTGGATTTGTTTTCCTAAACTTTCCCCTGATGCTCATTGTGCAGTCCACATATTTCAAACCTCCCAATTACCTTTCCCAGCATATGCATGGGATCATTCCAAAAAGAGCTGTGCTTAGAGCCAACAGAAACCAACACTGTGCCCATCCAGTCCCAGGGAGGAAATCCTAATCAGTGGAACACGCGAAAAACAGTCTAACATAATTTATTGCATTTGGTTCATGGAAATTATCCTCTTCAGCTCCTGTGAATGTCTCAGGAGTAACAGGGACTTTCTTCCTGAGGATGGGAGCTGTGCTTGAGCTGCTCCAAAATCCCCCATACCTGCATTTTCCCTCAGTCAGACACAAACACAGCTGCTGAGTAGACCACTGTGCAGGGCAGCTTCCAGTGACAGCCTGGGTGCCAAAATGGGGTTTTCATGGACCAAGCTTTACACACAGATACTACAAAGCCAGTGGCTGCTCCTCACCCATCCTTGGTCCAGGACCCACGCTCCAGGCAGGGCAGTGCCAGGAATTTAACTTTGAAACGACTTGCACTCAGCCTGGTTTTCCCCACACTAACCTTTCCTCCTCCCAGTTCTGAAAGTTAGAAACATCTTTTGTATTCCAGAGGCCAAAGGGCCAAACTTGCCTTTAATTAAAATGCATATTCTTTAATTAAAAGCCCCATAACACATGAAGGGCATTCATTGAAATACGATGTGTGACATAGTCATTACCCTGCTGTTAATTACTAATTAATGAAGCTATTTCAATTAATAGCTTCCCCACTGTCACTCTGGCTTTGACAGGGCTCCGTGCTGAGAAGCTGTAGTGGAATCACAGGCGATCGTAACTCCTGGAACGGCACCAAAAGGCATCAGCTGAATATTCATGTCGGACGACGTTAACACTTTTCAATTAAACATAATAAAGTAAAAGCTCCGTCAAAAGTGTATATCAAACACGCATCAGCCTTTCCCTCTCCCCCTCTTCTCTTCCAGCTTGTCAAAAATAACTAGAGAGAAGTAGGAGGGAATAAAAAATAAAAAAGTGGGGCCTTTTCTTTCCTTTTGACACTTCAGGCTGGAGCATCGTTTATCAAGCAAGAGGTGCTGCTGCGCAGGGGGAGGATTTACAATGAGTCCAGGTGAGCATTTGTGCTCACAGGCATCTCTTTTCTCTCCTAGGGCTGAGTATGGCATTGCTCTCCTGTTTTCTCTCCCTTTCCTACACCGAAACTCCAGCGGGGAGTTGGGAGAGACCCCCCGGGTGCTTCTCAGCCCTGTGCAAATATCTGGGAGCTGAGGAGCAACGTGTTTCCCTTCCATGGTTAAAGGAATCACTTCCCAAGTGCAGGTTTTCATCACAGAGCTGCGTCTCCAAGCAGGCTGCTGGTAGGGGCTGGTGTAAGGAGCAGCGTGGAAAAAAAAAGCTGATTTGCAATTGAGAAGTTATATCAGACCCAAAAACTGCGGAGCTGCGCTGTGCTCTCTAGGGCGCCATCTGGTTGAAGTTTTTCCATTCAAAACACTTGGAAAACGAACCCAAGAGAAATTCCTGTGGAGTCTACCCATATTGAACCTCAAGTGCTTTGTTTTGAGAGCTGTTCTTTTGGGGCAGAACTTGGGGAGGGGGAGCAATCTTTTCTAGAGAAAACATTATTTACAGAAAGGTAGAAATTGGGAGAAAAGGAAGACTTTGCCCAACTCTCCCTACTGTTTAGGTACTCAGAGATATAGGGAAATCTCATATGACATGTTATAGAAAGCAAAAAAAGACAGTGACTTGCTGTGGGCACAGGGAAGGGAGATTTCTGTGATTCCTGAAGGATAAAGGAAGAAAACGAGAGGGGTTGCAAAGAGATGTCTCAATCCATGTCTCAACTTGAAGTTTCTGTCTGAAGCCGAGCAAGATAATGCTCATTGCATTGCCTGTTGGCAGTGCACTGCTGAGGCATGAGCTCACACTCATCATGTGATGGGACTAATAAATAAATCATGTGGTTTGTGCTTATTCTTTGTGTCAGATCATGTTTCTGCATTTCAGTGTCCCAAATAGAGCAGTGGCACACGAGGCAGTGTCCTTACTGCCCAGTGCTGAGCATCAGCTGGAAAAATTATTCTTCCACTTTCCTGGGGGCTCTAAGAGAATGCAAATCTATTTGTTATGTTTGTGGTTTGTTCCAAATTCTTGCTCTGCTCTCTCTGGACTATCTACCAAGGGTAGTGTCACCTGGAGGCCCTGGGTAGACAAACATCATTCCTGGGAGCCAGATAAAAGCGGGGAGATAAGGAGGGGTAAGATGTACTCACCACTGGGACTTTCCCATACTGACCACCTTCCCACTCACAGCACAGTCCCAGCCTCCTGGCCAGCTCTGTGCTTCTTCAGAGTTAAAATCCCCCATTCCCACCTCCTGCTCTGAATGCTGGTATCCATCTCAGGCAAGTGGAACTCCATCTTTCCTTCTATGCTGACCCTTCAGCAGCTGCCAGCTCCTCCTGCCCCCCTATACCACGCCAGGCAGTGTCCCTGTTTCCTTCCCCAAGCTTAAGACATGTAGATGATTTCCTTTCATGCTTCATGGTTTCCTGCTCTGGTCTTAGACTGAAACTGGAAACAAAAATCCAGATCTTGAAACTAAGAATTCCAGACTCAGAAAAGTGTGATTACAACACTCAGTGCCTTCCTCAGTTTTGGGGGGCAGTATGAAAACGAAGACCCTTTCCTTCACTGCTTTCTTTTATCCTCCCTGATAACACCTGATTTTTTGATTCCTTTCTTCTTTTCTTTTGACCATCAGCAGACTGAGCCCTGCTAAAGCCAAGTGTGAGGGCAGCCCAGCTGATCTGGCCGAGCACCACTGAGGACTCACCACTGTTTGCTCAGCTGGTTGACTTCTAAAGGCTGGTCTCCAAGGTCTCAATTAGGGTTCAGGGCTGACTCGCCTCCACCTCTCCTGGGAAGAGGTTTTGCCTCTTCTGCTCAATTATACACAGCGTCTCCTCCAAGTGCAAGAGAGACAAGGAAGGTGGGAGCTTTAGCTCTGCTTTAGTTGTTACCTCTGAAGGATAATTCAGAGATGTGCATTGCTAGAAAGGCTTCACTTTTATAATGTGATAGGCCCTTGATCTGCTGTGTTTGTGCAGGGCATGGAAGCCAAATTAATTAATTGGACAGGCCCTCATTTTGTTTGGATGCTGTGCCCCTCTCTCAGAGGGTGCTGCTGGTGGCAAATGAAGCTGCATAGAGATTTGTCCCTGATTACCTGGTGCTGGAGTGACTTCTGTGTCTGCCTGGCATGTGTCTGGTTTTATTCTTCATTAATGGCAGAATGAAGAAAAGGTAGAATTCACAAAAATCACCCTTCAAATATCTACATGGGGGATGGTGGTGATACAAAAGATATCGAAGCTCAAACACCAGTGCTGAGAACTTCTTCTGTCTATCCCCTGATGTTCATGAGGCTCCTTTTTGCCTGTAAAAGAAAAAAAAATGTTTCAGGGTATGTTGAGAGAAGTATTGGTTGAGATCGGAGCTGCCCTTCCCTGGAAATATTAATCCACCAAACACGGATGAATCTCCTGGAATAATCCTCTCTAATGCACGTTCAGGAAATCAATTCAGTGCTTTATTCTTTAATCCAGAAATCTCCAAGGAGGAGGAGGAGGAGGAGGAGGGAGAGAATGAACAGACACCATCAGAAGAGGATAAAAAATTGACGCTGGGTTTAAGGAAAAGAGAAAAAACCTTTTCTTTGCTGAGAGCACTGAGACATTCTGGCAGCGGTAAAGGTTCACCTGCAAACACCAAAGCCCTGAGCAATGCCAAAATATTTCATTTCTTACTCATGCTCTCGTTTTTGGCTCTGTAAAACCCACCAGTAATACTCCAAATTGACTGCCTTGGTGTTGCACTCACAAGCCAGATTTTTGTGTGTCTGCTCCATGTGTGCTTTGACTGCAACACTCAGACACCCACAGAGGCAGGTCTCAGCCAGAACTACCTTGGCAGATTTGGCATTCAATCGCCTGTGTGACAGCATATCTGCTTTTGGAACAGCAGTGAATGGTTCAGTTTCCCTCCTGAACAGCTTTAGCCATATCATTTAAACCTGTGGGTAATACATCTTAATGATGTTATTGCAGGGGTGTTCTCCCTCCTAAACCCTCTAAAATACAGCTGTTTCCAGGCATGCTTATCTGTTAGCTCTTGCAAACAGTTCCCATTTTTCAGCCTCAATTTAATAGGAAATGTTTCCAAAACCTGCCAGTACGGGTTTGTCCATCTCAAGGTTCTGCTTCTGGTTTTGGATTTCAGTGATTTTTACCCTAACTTGAATGAAAATTACACAGTGTATTTCTGAAAATATTGGAATGATCTGAGGGTGCTGAGAGAGAGCACTTGATACCTAAGAGGGCTCAAAGGACAAAGAGTCACATCTAGAGCTGCAAAAAGCTAAAGCATTTTACTTAGCTCATCACAGACTCATGAGCCAGGGAAAAAAATCTGATTTGGAGGTGAATCAAAATTTCCCCTTAGTTTTAATACCTCAATATGCATCATTTATGTAAGAAATTAGCTAAATTTGAATTTTGTACTCCCAGCTGTCCCCAGGCACAAAATCCCCAGAGAACAGGTACCACTCTGAAAGGGTCTATCGTGATCCCTGGGTTCAAACCTCGTGTCCAGGTGTAGAACAGCCCATCTCCTGCCAGCACGGGCTCTCCTGGAAGGACAGCCCAGGGCTGTGCAAACATTTCTTGGGTCACCACTTTGTTGCAGTGAGTGTCCTACTTACAGTGTGCTGTAAAATGAGATTGCAAGGATGGAGGTTTACGCTGAGCTCTCCTGGCCCAGGTGGCTCCTGCAGTGAAAACTGCAGCCTCCAGACCTTTACAAAGCACAGTTGTGCCCCAGGTGGGCTGAAATAAAATGAAATAAGAGATCATGATAAATTACACATCTGAAGACCTTCACTCTGATATCTGTTTATGCTTTTGTTGATAATACTTCTTGTTCAGGGGGTTTATTTTGCTAAAGAACCGGTGTCTGGAGTGCAGGATAAGAGAGCACATCCTCCCTCCCCCATGAGCATGGGGACATGTGGGGGCCTTGGATGCTCCCCTAAACCTGCTAAATGAGCTTTTGGAGAGTGTCTGGGACAGGGTTGAAGCAGGGAAGATGCTGGAGGAGGCAGAGCAGACCTGCAGGCACTGAGGACCAGCTTGGTCACAGCAGCAAAACCACACCAAGGTGACCAGGAAATTTGTGACACCAGGTTTATGGGCACAGGCCATCCCTTGTCTCATGTGGGGCAAAATTAGAGCAAAAACAGAAAGGCTCCCGTGACCAGCCAGGGTTCACACCAGCTCTGGGCATCTGAATGGCTGAGGATGGGACTCATGAAAGCATCCACCTCACCTGTAACTCACACAGGAGAGTTTGTAAATGAGTGGGTTTGTCTGAAACTTGGTAGGGGAAAAAAAACAACATGAAAGGAATTTAACAGCTGCAATGAGCCTCAGTGGTTGCACAGGAAAATCCCCTGTCACCCACAAACAGTTTGCCTTTAATGAGAATGCAGGACATGCACGAGTAGGTTGCTAATTCTTTGTGTTAAGTCCTCCTGATAATTGCTACATGTGTACCTTTCCATTGTCTTCCATGGAAGTGGGATTGCAATTTTTTTTTCCTTTGGAGCTGAAATTAAACACAATTTATTAGAGAATAATGAATGTCAAAGTTGCAGGAGATCATGCCCAGCACTGTGTTGGGAGGAACAGGAGCAAGTCACCAGTAAATTGGGAGTTGTACAGAGCAGGGGAAAGCAATTTGGGAAGGGATTCAAGGGATCAGCCGAAGCTTTTCTGGCAGCTACTTCCTCAGTCAAATCATTAATTTTTGTTAATCCTTTGCAAAAATCTGGTGATTTGGGAACAAAATTTTACAGTGTTTCAGTCCTGCTTTAAGAGGCCAAATCCAATTACTGGATAATGGGACTTTGGCCTCTCAGGAGCAGAGACACTCAGGAAGATGTGGGTTTATATATGGGGGTTTCCTCTTATTTCATTATTGGCTTAAAACCTGTCCCACCCTTAATTCTGCACCAGGAACTGTGTCAGCAGGAGCTACACCAGTCTGGAAACCAAATGGAGCACAAAACCCCTGTCACCATCCCTGCAGCTGATGGTCATACTTGTGCTTTTGGGCTATTCCTGTGACTCTGTGCCCATGGAGCTGCTGCAGGGCCGTTGGATGGGGCAGGTTGGCCCAAGGTGAAGCCTGCAGAGCCCCAGGGATCCCCCTGCTCAGAGACACCCCCAAAAACTGCACTGCAGGAGGATCAGTACTTTTTGGAGGTGCTTTGGTAGAGGGGAAAACCTCTTTTTTAAACCCATGTTATGTAAGACTGTTTTTCATCTGGTTTTCAGACTACTTGCTTTGAGGACAGTTACAAACAAACCCAGGAAAATTATTTTGAAGAAAGAAACCAAGTAGGGAATAAGAAAGTGGAGAGCACTTAGAGCTGCTGGTGGGAGCCTGATGCCCTGGGCTGCAACTGCCTGCCACTGCCCCCCTCACTCCCTTTTCTAATTACAAGCAGCCAAACTGTAAAGACCTTAATGGACATCTTAATTATTGCATTAAAGTTTGAAATGGAAAATTCCTCATTACATGCCACGCAGTAGGTCACGGCTGCAATAAACGCTGATATTTTGCTTGTTACAGGACTGGGTGCCCTTTGCAGAACTGGTGTCTTTGGGGCATGTCCCGGCCCTGGGGAGCTGCCAGGTGGATGTTAGATCAGGTCTCTGCTGTGAGAGCATCTGCTTGTGTTTTCCAGGCAAAACTAGCAGCAAGGAGTGCTCTTTGCCATTCCTTTTTTTCCTCCAAATAGTGGTATTTTTCTCCTGTGCTTTGCTTTCCATCTGCTTGAATGTGTTTATTGATTTAGTGTTATGCAAACTGCAATAAAACAGTATCCTTCTAATGGTCTCCAGCCAGCTATGGAATATTTCCCAAACAATTTAAGTACAAAACCACCCCCAGCAGCAACACAATGTACCTTTAAGCCCAGTCACAGATTCCCAGATCCTTTTGCACTGTGCCTGTCCCTTCTTGCTCTGGGCAGGCTGGAAAAGCTCAGGTCCAACCTATGACACAGACAATTTAAGGAATGTGGCAGAAAGAAAAGCTCCAACTAACCTAAAGGACCTAAAAGGTCAAAACAGCTCCGGTGTGTATGTCAGAGGTTGTTTATACCTTTATAAGAGGAGCAAAAGGACAGGAAAGTTTGAGGATGACACCCAAACTCTAAATCATCTTCAGCATCGTTTTCATACCACCAAGTTTCACATTGGTTTGGTTTTTTTCTGAGATATTATCTTGATTACATGACCCTACAGATGAGATGTTAAAATTCCTTTTGGTGGCTATTTCTCATTCTAAACTGTCTCCCCACCACTACCTGTACAATTGCCATGTGAGGGGTGAAAGTGAATGCTGGGACAGCAGATCCTGGGACTCCCCAGGGCAGCTCTGGTGGTGAGAGCCAGCAGCCAGGGCTGCTCCTCGGCAGGGTCAGGCTTTGCCAGCTGTGCCCATCGTTCCAGCTGTGCCAGCCGAACCATCCACATCAGCCACACTACCCGTGCCAGCTGTGCCAGGGCCAGGCACGGCAGCTCTTGCCGGCCAGGAGCTGCCACATCCCAAATCTCACAGCTCCCTCTGTTGGCATCTGCTCGAACCTATCAGTGTGGATGTGGAAAAAAAAAAAAAAAATTGGCAATTTTTTTTCTTTTTAGCACGGTCTCCACGTGGAAGGTGATCTGCCTGCGGGGTATATCCCACCTAACCCAAGAATCACTTCGTTTGTATTGCTGCTCTCAAGTGATATTGGATCATGGGTGGTGTACTGACCACAGCTCTGCTGAAGGCAGCTTTTCAGTCATTTCTCCAAAAGCAGTGAGAAGATGTGCTCAGGGTCTGATGTAGAGGGGAGGATGCTGTGAGAAACTCCCAGCCCAGATACTCTCCCAGCACAGCTCCCCCTAAGGAATTAATCACATCAAATATACTTGTCTGTCCCTTACTGATCACACAAATTAACACCTCTGCAGTCAAAGGAAAACCACAGCATGCAAATGATTCTCTGCCTTTATTTTTTTTTTTTTAGGTACTTCTGTAACAAAAACTCAGACCATAAGCTTTGGCAAGGTGGCTTAAACAAACAACACTACAGGTCTGCAAAATGGTTTCAGCACGTCATCAGCGAGGTATGAGGATAATGACACATAAGCTCAAGTCAAATATTTAACCTGTGAGCCAGTTACAGAGACAGACAACCAGGACAGCCCACTGGAGTGTTAGCTGAATTTACAGAGAGGGCACAGCCAGCCATGCTGATTTTCCTTTGAAGATCTCAATTCCAAATTTCCCAGCTGGCAGAGCCAAGGGGTGGCCGAGCCGCCTGGTTCAGATTCGAGCGATTTAAACTCATCAGCTCTTTCACAAGAAATGTTGCAATCAGCAAAGAAAACTAGGATTGACTCCTTGTGCTCCTGAGCTGCAACACTGAACAACCAGGGAAGACACTAAAAAATACCACAAAACCCCTTTTTTTTCTTTGTTTTATGTGTCACTACAGAAAAGGCCATGCAAGCAATCTGCTCAGACTGGACAAAGGACAAGCTGGCAGAGACGTCTGCACAGCCCAGGGCCTCTTTGGCAAGCCTGGCTGAGTTTGCTCTGAGTGTTACCCACTGATTTTAAGACTTCCCACCAGCCTTCCTGGTCCTGCCTCTGCAGCACTGCAACAGCCCAGATACAGGGTGGTACCTATGGCAGCAAACAACCTTTTAGAGAAAAAAAAAGCACAGAAGGAGAAAAAAATTACTTTCTTATCTCTCTGTCCCCAATCAGGTCACATTGATTTTTTATTCTCTTGAGAAGACATCAAGCAGTTGCACCTTTATATCTTAATATGCCCAGTAAGTGGCTCAGCTCAGTTTAATGATACCCACTGGTGTCTCTGCAATCAAAAGGCTGTCACTATTCCCACTACAAATGCACCTAGTCAGAAATTTAACCTGGCTCCAACAGGTCTTCCAAGAAGAAATCTGGCCAAAACAAAAGGTGAAGAAGGAGATTATTGGGATTCTTCTATGGACAAGGAACCTGAACCTACAGCTTTCCTGCACTGCAAAGTCCTTGGGAAATCTGCTCCCTGGTCTGAGATGAATTTTTCTGGTAAACATTGGAGAAATCAAAGAGAACCTTTCAGCCTCAAGCAAGAGGCAAGAGGAACAGCAATGAATTGCTATGATATGAAATGTCACATTTAAAATTGATCCTAACAAAACTAAATACTGGAGGCTGGTAGATACTCCCTTCGAGAAACAGTGTGGGATGTGGTGGGAGTACCACTCAAAATCAGCATGCAGAATCAGGCCTCAAGTACATAAAATATAGAATTTGGTGCTTACATTTTAAAATATTTATAAATAACTTAAGACATTCAGGCTCAGAGGTGTCCACAGCCGAGGTGTCCCCTCTGGCACGGGGAACCTCAGGGATCCACATCCCTATGGATCCCCAGTGCAGAAGTTTGGTTTATGCTCAACATAGGAACAAAACCTGCCCATATGAGGCTCTTTGGAAAGTCTCCCTCGGCCCTTTGAGAGCACATGGAGGACACATCTATCCCAGCAGAACACATTTAGGGGTGTAGATCTACAGCACACAATGGGACTGGTTCTTCCCATACATTCACAGCATCTGGCAAAGCAGCTCCTGGGGAACTCCTCAGCTGTTTCTGCACCACGAGGTGAGCCCAGCTAAGCCTCACCCTGGGGGATGGCAGATCAGCTCTGCTCTCATGGTGAAGCTGATCTGCCTGGGCTCAGGGCTGGGGTGAAGCCACCCAGGGGGAGGAGGGACACCTTGAGCTCTGTCCTGGAGCAATGAGAGGCTTGCCTTGGAGTGCTCTGCTCTGCAGCCTCCCATCAGGACTGACACAGCCCCTGGATCCACTGCAGACATCCAGCCAGACATTCCCTGGTAGGAAGCCTGGAATTCACCTCACAACCCTTGTGCACCTGGCTGGTACCCACCGAGCAGGCTGCAAAACGAAGGCACAGGAGGGGGGTTAAGGTCAGAGGTACATTCGTTGGGATGATCCCTGTCAGGCAGTTCAGAGGACAGGTGTGGCACAGCAGCCCAGAGATGGATGAACAGAGGACAGCAGAGCAGGGGGGACCTGCTCCTGCACAGAGAAGCAGCTCCCCCTCAGCAGGGCATGAAACCACAGCAGCCTTGGGAGACAGATCAGGTAACCTCCTTTGGCCACATGGATTTTTGTCCCCCAAGAAACAAACTGGGACAAACTGGTCCCACAGACCATATCCTCACTGGAGATGTTGAAACTGGATGGCTCTGCAAGCCACCAGCTACGCCCTGAGCAAAAAATAAACTCTAAATTTCTTTTCTGTCGTGGGTTCCATCCAGACCCACTATGCACTTGGTTTCAACGTATTTTTTCCCGTTAAAACACCTAAAAAAAAAAAAAAAAAAAAAAAAAGGAAACTGTTCTTTGGCACTTGAGCAACACAGACGTGACACTCTCCTGTCCTTTGGCTGCTTGCTGGGCTCGTCTCTAGAGATCCACGTACGCAGAGTCTGTGTCCACCCTCTGGGCCTCTCCAAACAGGAGGAACACACAGAGCCCAACGCTGTTAACAGCAGCCACCAGGTTGAAAACAGAAATCCAGGAGCCAGTCGTTTCAATCAGGTAACCAGCCAGGTACACACAAATGACACCTGTGACGGAAGAGAAGAGAAAAGCATGCAAAGGCTCTGGGGCTGGATCCTGCCCTCTGCAGGGAGAGGGGCTCTCTGGGAAAGGGTGAGCTGCAGGAAGGTACTTTACCTAGGAGGGCTCCACCTGTGTTTGCAACCCCTGGAAGGAAAAGAAAGAAGTGGTGTGTTCAAAACCCATGGACGTGAGCAGCTTCATCCCGGCTCCCACCAACCCCCAGTCTGCACATCTGGCAAAATGCCTTGCTGATCTCAGAATCACAGGATGGTTTGGGTTGGGAGGGACCTTAAAGCTCATCTCATTCCAAATCCCTGCCATGGGCAGGGACACCTTCCATCATCCCAGGTTGCTCCAAGCCCTGTCCAACCTGGTCTTGGACACTTCCAGGGATGGGGCAGCCACAGCTTCTCTGGGCAGCTGACAGAGACCACTGACATGCAGCATCGTCCCACCCCTGGGTGCAGGTTGAAAGGCACGTTGGTGCCATTTTACCTGCCCCCAGCACTGGCAGGTTTATTGCAGAAGGAAGCTGAAGCTGCACACATGGGGTAGACATTGCCCAGAGCCACTCTTGCTTAAACCTTGACCATGTCCCACCCATAGATGCCACCTCTCCAGCATGGAAAGCCCACAGAACCCTTACCAAACAGCAAGCCAGCACACGAGGGGGCCAGGTCCTGCACATTTACTGAAATGCCACTGGTGAGAAACAGAGAGGGATTAAAAAATGGCTGTTTGAATGGAACACACCTATTTCTTCATCATTTACACAAAGAAACACAAGGAAAGGTCCTGGACAAGAAATGGCACAAGGAGCAGAAGCTGAGAGTGAAGCAGTACAGATGAGTATAAGAAGGGAAACAATTCAACTCAAAGCTTTCAGAAGGGTCAAAATGCTTCACCTTTCTAATTCTGGCTGGTCCAAGCCCTTTCCCACACTAGAGGTTTGCTGGATCATTTCCACCCCAGCAGGCACTAAAATCCACCAGCTTCACACACAACGCTCAGGCAAGTGCCAGTTCTTGCTCTGACGGTCGGGATGGAGGCAGCCTCCTTCAAGACCCCAAAATGCCAAGTGTGAGATGAGAGCAAAGGGCCACAGCTACTGTCCCCATCATTCTCCTTACCTGTGGTTGAAGGTCTGGAGTCCAACAGAGGCAGAGGCAAACACTATTGCTTTGCAAAAACTGGAGGTCTGGCCCAGACACAGAGCAAAAATGCTTGAGACGCCAGAGCCAATGACCTGGAAAAAAAGGCAGAATTAACCACCACAGCACATTTTCTGTAAGGAAGAAAGCAAATCCTGTCACGAACAAACTGTTCCCTTTTCCAGTGCAAAAGCTCATGTGCACCAGGTGCTTCTCAAGCCTTTTTTCCCCCCGGTGTCCTGCCCTTCTGTGTCAGACGTCTGTCCAGATGGATGTGATGCTGCAGAGCAAAGGATACACTGTGTTCTCACCCAGCATTTCCATTTTTGTTCACCCTTGTATTGCTACTTCCTTGGTATCTAAGGGGTCATTCATGGTGATAGGGTGACAACTGGGAGACAAAGATTGGCCTTTACCTGTCAAAGAAAACCCCTTCAGAGCACTCACTGTGCTCAGTGTTACCATTGGTCCATTGTTAACAGAGGTCCACGCTCTGTTCCTCAGCCAGGGTTTTCCTGTGGATTTCCTTTCCCACGCACACTGATCACCAATCAGTCTCCAAAGCCAGAAAACCTTCCCTCTTTCCACCTATGACCCCCAGCCCAGCTCCATACGAGCAGATGTAAGCAGAGCTGAGAAGGTAACTCAGGTGTCTCTCCTGTGGCTTCAGCTCTCTTACCTGCATGAACTTACGAATGGTGATGGTTCTGTACCCTGAAAGAGAAAGGGAGAGTTGGAGTTAAGCACAGCTCACCAGGTCCTCCTTGTTCTCCAGCCAGGAGACCACAGGGTAAGTGGATTTCAGATGCCTGGATTTCATCTCCATGTGGATATTATGACTGAGATCAAAGGGAGCCCCAAACACATGGACGGGATTTTGACACTGGAGTATTTATTCTGCTGTGGTACCAGCACCTCACATTCCCTATTTGCTGGGTCTTCTCCCTACCAACAGGCCCATCTCCTCCCACACACATCCTCTCTCCAAACCCCATAAAATGAGAGCTCATGAAAAGTCAGAAGGGCTCTTACCTTGACTGATTAAATGATCAGACAGAAATCCACTGAATAAGCTTGCTGGAATTGCAACCAGCCAGGGGACTACATTAAACACCCAACCCTGAAACGGAGCAAAAATCGAGAGGTTTGTCAGAGCTGAGTTTGTTTGCAAGTATTTTATTTGATAGTCCATAGTATCTGTAGAAAAGGGGGGGGAAATGAAGCAATTGGGGCTTGTTGCAGCATCTGCACCCCATTTGCAGAGCCAAATCCGCACCATGCCCCTCTCCAAGGTCTACAAGGGGGCAGGTGCATCACAGGGCAGTAGCATTTGTAGGTCTGTTGTCTTTCCTTCTGCCCTGGTGACTCTTCATCCAGGGGAGAGGCAGAAAGTTCTGAGAAAGAGGGATTAAATGTGGCAAAGTTTACTGCTCAGCACGCTGATGTGGCGGAGAGCCAGAGAGCCTGGGAAGCTCGCTGTGGGTTTCCTGTGGGTCACCAGAAAAACAGAATTTCCAACAGCTCCAACCTCATTAGCAGCGTTACTGTGAGGCTGAGGGAGTGTAGCTGGATTTTCTAATGGCAGGATTAGGTAACATTATGGGTAGTAACATACTTTGGCCTATTTTCAATTAAGTGAGCTTGCTCCAGCTGTAATCACAGCCGATTACTGGTCAGCTGGATTACAGCTGCTCAGGGGCACTTCGGTGCCCAGATCCCACAAGGAGCTGAAATCACTGTGGGTTGGGCTGGGCTTCACCTCAGCTCCTTTGAACCTACTCATCCATGCATCCATCCATCGTCCCCTGCATGTCCCCATTTACTCAGAGTCCATCACCCCGTGGAGGCATCTCCCCTTCCTGCCTGGCTTTGGAATGTGTGGGAGGGCTGAATAATCTCGGGTTTGAATAATATTGTTTCAGCTGCTCCTGCAAGTCATACCAGGGTCCATTTGCATCTTTCCATGCCTTTGAAATTTGGGTCTTGGTGGCTTTTGAGAATGTTACCCCACGGGGTGTGTGGGGATGTCAGCTAACACCAACTGGGCTTGCTCAACGTGACAATCCAAATGCACCTTGCCCCATCCCTCAGCCCATTGCCCTGATCCAAACCCTCCATCAGCTCCACCCAAGTGGGCTGGAGGCAGCTGCCCAGACAGAGGTGGGGCAGCTCACCTGCAGAAAGGGACTTTGGCCAGCAGGTGACACAGGTTTCCCACATTAGGGATTATTGTCCATCCTTTAAGACCAGGCATCCTCACACCGTGTTTTAAAACACACGAAGTGATTCTCAGCTGCAGACACACTATATAGAACATCTTACATAAGGGCACCATGATATAATGCTTAACAGATGGTAAATTACTGCTGCACAAGCACATTACTCGAGGTGCACAGATCTTGTCACAACAATATGTTTGCCGGTTTAATACACGATTTTAATATAAATATCAAGTATGTCATAAAGAGCTTTACATGTGTAATATGAAAAGGCATTCATAAGCAGCTCTGGAAATGGTAAAAACCTAACAGAGCCATTGTGGAAAAGAGTCTGTGAGTTTCTGAGAACAAGATGAAAATACCAGCTCTCAGATCAGATAAAGTATCGCCTGGCTTTCTGAAAAATGGGAACATCATTCGTGCTAAGGAGAGAGAAGCTTTTGTAGTATTTTCCAAGCACACAGTATTAATGGTAATGTTAATTTTAGCAGGCAGGTCTGAGCTGTACAATGTCAGTCCAGTTAAAGACCCTGTGAAAAATCATGAGTGAATGGTGGTTATTTGCAACAGCAGAACGTCATGAGCTCTGTGCCATTTGAAAACTGTAGTTTTCTCAGAAGAAAAGCAGTCTAAAACCCAAATATAACCTGCACTTTCCTGCCTGGGAAGTGCCCCAGCTCTGCCTCCCCTCAGCATCCCTAAACAAACAACTAGAAACCATCATCTTCCTCCCTAACCACCCTGCTTTGGCAGGTACCCAGCACGACCCCCTCTGAACAGAGAGCAGCAATGCCTGTGCCTCAGAGCCAACCTACCTTTGACTCGGGAAAAGTTTCCTTAAAGAAAGTTGGCAGCCAGGAGAGGAGAGTGAAGAACGTGCTGGCTGTGGAGAGCTGAGCGATGATGACAGCCCTGAAAACACACAGCGGAGAGGAAACAATCAGGAGCGACAGGTCACACGGGGTGGGAAACGGGCGCTCGAGCAACCCAGTATTTCAGTTCCCGGTTTATAAAGAAATCTCTCACAGCACTGAAATTGCTTCCTGAGATTTTTCTCACAGATATCAACTCCTTTTGGATTTCTCCCCTTTGCAGCAACGCTGGTTCCCTCGCTGTCCCATTGCACTGGGCTCAGGCAAGGTTAACTGCAGTGGTAATTATGCCAGTGCATTTCCCACCAGTCCCTTCCAGTGCTACTGGAGTGCTCCTGCTCCAAGAGGTGTTGTTTGGGGTTTTCTAGGGCTTTGTTATCAGTTCTATTTTTATTCAAGGCAGGAATGCGCCTATTGCCCTGCATCTTAAAACAGCACTTGGGAACATGCTTGGAGGAGCTTCAATACCCATTGCAGTATCCCAAAGGAAAAATGGCCATTAAAAAGATGTTTGCCAGCAATAAGAACACAGCCTGAGCCACACAGTGCCCCAGAGCAGCACTTCTTAGGAGCCCATTACAAGCAGCGTTTCTAACAAGAAGAGAATATCAGTCTGGAGGAGCACATGACTCATCCAGGGGGAACAGCCTGGGAAGGAGAAAGATTTGCCAGGAACATTCAAGCCTGCCAGTCCTCTGGACAGAAAATAAACCACCTTTTGCCAAGCTTACCTTTTTAGTTCTTTACTGATACAGAAGGAATTAGGAAAATTGGTTGTTTCCCAAATATATAAATAAGCGGACAAAAAACACAGAGGCAGAAGAAATAAGCCCAGACAGGACAAGAAGGAGGGTGCTTCCCAGCCCAGCTGATGCTCGAGGCCACTGCAGCTCCCTACCATATCGGTGCCTTCCTAAACAGCTGCTTCCAGGGGACTTTGGTCTGCTTGGGTATCGAGAGGCCTCTCGTTAAATAGTCTATGGGGATGATGAGTTCTGCAGGGAAGAAAACAGCCAAAGGAAAGCTCTGATCAGTAACTGCCTGTGCAGCTGGAGGCAGCCCTGGGACACTGCTATGCTTTACTACCTTTAATCTCCTTCTTTTGTGGTCTTGTTTTTTGGCTCTGCCACCATTGAATGCTCAAGAAAACACCTTGTAACATTGACCAAAATTTTTCCGCTGTGTCCACACGTTTTCCCACTCAGCCACTTTCACCCATTTGCATCCCTTGTAATAATTAAATGAAAATCCCATGGGCAGGGACCACATTTGAATTCTGAGCAGCACCAGACACACACCCAGCTCCCGATGAGCTTGGCTTCTACATGCCATGCTCACACTAATAATGCTGTAGCCAGGTGTCATGGTTTGTCCATATGCAGAATTACTCCCAGACAGTTATTTCAGAAGAGATATTCTGGATTAACTGGTTTTTAAAAGCTCTATGTGTAGATGCTCTTAGTTGTGAATAAGTATCTTGTCCTGCTTTAGCTTAATCCACTTTGAAGATCATGCTCTGTTTTGTGTTTTCACTGGTGCTTAAGAGTACTGAGGAGCCAGATCAGGGATGTAATCCAGCGTGGGACTTGAAACAGGAAATCAGCATTGAAAGAGCTCAAAACCTCATTTCTGGGTGGGGGGTCTTGGGTGAGACACAGTGTGAGTTACAGAAGACCTGAGCAAAAGGTCTTTGTGCAAAACCAGGCATGATCTTGGAAACACAGAGGATTTGGAGAAAATTACAATGAGGAATCCCTCAGTTCCCAAAGCCTTGGGAGCACTGGCCACCCCAGGGGTGTCTGGGATTTACCTTTCTCACTCAGAAGGTACTTGCAGGTGCAGTAAACCCAGAGCAAAGTGAGCAAACCGGAGAAGTAGAAAACACTTTCCCAGCCATACCAGTCCAGGAGGAGGGATCCTGCACCACCAATCACCAGTGTCCTGCAAGGGAAACCACTTGGATTTAATGGTCTGGCCAAGAGTGTCCAGATTGTGCACACTGATGGGAGATGCTCCCTGGGGTTAATGCTGAGTGTCACAAAGCCACAGAATCACAGGATGGTTTGGGTGGGAGGGACCTTAAAGATCATCTCATTGCACCTCCTTGCAATAGGCAGGGACACCTTCCACTAGACCAAGTTACTCCAAGCCCTGTCCAGTGTGGCCTTGAACACTTGCAGGGATGGGGAAGCCACAGCTTCTCTGGAAAACCAGGGCTCACTGCCAGGGCTCACTGTCCTCACAGGAAGAATTTCTCACTCGCTGCATGTGGAGGTGCTGCCCACCTGCCCAGTCCCCCTGTGACTCTGAAACCTGCCCTGTTCCCTGAGTGGCATCTCAGGTCAGATCCTCACTGGGCAGGAGAAACCCCTGAGGGTCTCACCCTCACCTGCCCTATCTTGGACATCGAGGAAAGAAAAGGAGGTTGCTGGTGTGCAGTATCTCAGAGAATGCACAAAACAGCAAAAAAAATTAGCACACTGGAAAACTAAGTGATTAAACACAGTAATATTTCTATTTGGCTTTTAAGAAATCCTCCTATTTAGAAAGAAAATTCTGATGGAGACCAGCAGGGAAGGGGCAGTTCTGTTCTCCCCACCTATCAGAGTGAACAGGTGACCAGTCTCAGGCTGACCCTTTGCTCTTCCTACTGAATCAGGCTGTTTCCCATAGTAATTAAATATTGCAAACACTCTTCAAAGTCTGGTTTGAAAAGAAAGAGAAAACAATACATAAATCCTTGACAGGCACGACAGCAACTGCCTGAGGCTTCCTCAGCTGCAGCCGGTGTCCTTGAGGACCCGGGAATACACATGTACTTTGGGCTGTGAGTTTTGCCTCCAACTATTTAATGGCATTTCATCACATATGATGCCCAGAGACTGTCACTCGCTGCTCAAAAGCCTTTCAACTTACCCAAACTGCGAGCCAGTCCCCACTGTGCTGTAGGTGAAGGCTCGCTCGCTCTCCCGGACCCTCTGGGACAGCAGGCTGGCCAAGGATGGGAAATACACCCCTGAAAGCAACGGGAGCAAGGCAGGGAGCAGTCAGGATTGTCAGCAAACAAAAGCAAATTTAAAAGATCCAGAAGGAGAACACTGAGATAAAGCAGCAAAACCTTTGGTGCATTCAAAACAGGGATATAAAATAAACTAAGTGGACCCATCGCCACGAAAGATTTGTTTGTGCCTTCTCTGAAATCCCCCATTCCACAATCACTGCAACTGCTACTGTAAATCCATCAGTGTCAAGGCACCTCCTCAGTGCTGTAGCTTGACAACAGGGAAGGAAAATCATCCCAAATTATCCAAAAGTTTTGGCAAGGGCCAATTTTCCCCAAACACTTTGAAGGAGTTTGAAAATGTGGAAAATCAAAAAGCACTAGTGATGATTTCCAAAGCCAGCAGCCCCTGTCTGGCAGAGAGATTTCTACAGGGGAATGACTTGTCAGTGACTTTCTCTAGAAATGTCACTGTTTTTTCCCATGGAAGTGCTGGATGTGGAGGCAGCTTTGAGGCAGAGAATTGCTCAGACACACGGGGGAAGGGTTCATTCGCTGCAAACCACAGGATTTGAATCTGAATGTACTGCACATGAATCCTTGTGCAAGGAAGCCCCCAGGCACACACAGACACAGGACAGGGGTCTCACCTTGCAGCAACCCCATGAGGAAGCGGGAGGAGGTCATAAAAACGAGATGGGCAGAAGTGATGTGGGTCAGCATCGGGGTGAGGACTGTGAGGAACCCCCAGGCTGATGCTGAGAGGAGGAGGACTTTCTCACCTCCTATTCTGGAAGACAGAAAACACCTTATCAAAGGCGGGAGGGCAAAAGGGCAAAGTGCTCCAGTCAAGACTCAAGTGCCCTTTCCAGTTTAGCCAGTTTTTACAAACAACTGTTGGGTCAAACCTGTTCTTCTCTTACATGTCTTTAGCCCTTGACAAGGAGTTCTGATCTCCTCCCTTCTCTCCTCCTGCCAGCACTGCCTGTCCAACTCCAGCACACACCAATCCCAGAGACCCAACAGCACTGACACACTTGAGTCTCTGATGGTGATGGAGAAGCCCAAGTGCTGCCACTATTCTGCTTCTCTTAACCAGTGACGGTGTTTTACATCTGCCCTTTTGCATCATTTCTGCCTCTCAACATTCAGGTTTTTGCTTGGAAACCATTCAGGACCATAACTAAATAGCACAGTGCACTGCACAGGTAATGCACAGAGTGTGCAGATCAAATGAAAAAAAAAAGCTGCATTCAGAATCTTAGAATCAATGGATGGTTTCAGTTGGAAGGGACCTTAAAGACCATCTCATCCCAACCCCTCTGTCATGGGCAGATACTCCTTCCACTAGACCAGGTTGCTCCAAGCCCCATCCAACCCAGCCTTGAACTCCTCCAGGGATGGGGCATCCATGGCTTCTAATTGGACAGTCTGAACTACCCATGTCCCCTCTCAATCAGTGCTACAGACCCTGAGTGAGGTTGGCAGAGAAACCTCAACCCCTTTCAGAGCAACCTGCACTGCCCCACAAAGCTTTTCCCCATGGACATGCTTCACTTTTCCACCCCCCCCCCCACTGTCCCAGGGTGAAACTTGGCACAGCCATTGCTAACTGTCTTCAAAAAACAGAGGAAAACACGAGAATAATTTCCAGTACTGATCACTGATGTGCCCTCCGATGATCTGTGTCAAGCAGTAGCCCCAGAAGAAGCTGCTGAGCACGACGCCGGACTCCTTCTTGTCCCAGTCGAAGTAGGAGCTGAGGGCGACGGCGCAGATGGGCACGGTGACACGGGCACAGTACAGCAGGCACGTCCCCAGCAGCAGCATCACCGTCCACACACGGGACTCGGGCCTGTGAGGGTGGAGAGGAGGATGGGGAAAGGGCAGCTGGGATGCTGTGCCTGGTAGGGCCACGCACAGAGAGGACTCGCGGGTCGGGTTGGTTTGCTCGCAAGCCACGACTGTCTTGGTAAAGTGAAGGTCAGTGCAACCCCCCCCAGGGCACAAGGGCTCTGATACAGAGAGTATCCCACCTGGTGGCTTTTGGGAATGATGCTAACTTCAGCCCAAACAATATTTGACACCAGTAGCAAAATGTCTGTCCGTAGGCTGCAAGGTGGAAGGGGCTGCCTGGACACCACTGGCTGTGGATGGAGGGAAAGGTGGGGAGGAACCTGGTTTGTTTGCTTTTTTTTCCCCAAAAAAGAAACTGTCCTTTAAAAGATAAGGGTAACAAAGGAAAGGTCAGGGCCTGAGGTTGGAAGCATTTGCATGAGATGCACCACCTTGATAGCAAATGTTTATTTGGCATTCCTACCCAATTCCCAAGGGAGGTGGGGTGTGTGCTACCCTTCCTAAATAGGAAAGAAATTGAGGAATTCTTTAGAGAGAACAACATATGATGGGGCTGAAGAGCTCATAGAGAGGAGCAAAATAATTTAGCCTGGCCTGATAAGAAGTTTTAGGTAATATGAACCATAATATGTTAACAGAATATGTTGTTTGATGCATGAGTACTCAGCCCCAAGAAAAGTGCTTCTGCAGGAGATACAGGCTGGAAATAAGTGGGAAGGCAATTTTCTCCTGCTCCAAGTCAGTGGTGTGCTTGTGGAGTAAAGAAACACATTTTGCTGCAAACATCAGGCCCAGGTGTAGGTGAATCCCTCTGCCTTCCCTCAGCCCAGCTCGTGTCACTCTGGGTCCCCCTTTGCCCATGAATTGTGGGCAAACTTAGTAAGAACACACACCATGGGTACTATTTGTATTTGGTTATTTCTATGCCCAGAGGCCAGAGCACAAAGCACTGAGCAAACAGACTCTCTCTGCTCCAGAGAGGGATGAGGAATTCACTGTACCAGGGCAGTAACCTCTGGGCTTTCCACCCTGCTAAACACACCCACCATCCGTGTGGGAAACAACCTGGGTCACCTTTTATAGCGAATGGAGCGTTTATTCCTCTGTACTGGAATTATGATAAATGTAGGTTAATCCCACACAGCTCAAACCCATTTATAAAAGTGTCAAACGGGCCGTCACGGGGGGAGGCGAAGGAACAATGAAAAGCAGAACACGGCAGGCAGGTGAACCCGCTGGAGGTGGATTTATTGCTGTTTCCTGACAAGGCTGATAAGCAGCTCAGTGCCAGCCTCTGGCAGGAGGGACTGCAAAGGTTTCAGTTGGTGTTTTGAGGGTTGGAACCACTGTTGCTGTGCACGCACATGAGGGCACAAAATAACACAGGAACTGGAAAGCCTCACGCATTTCTGCTGGAGGAATAAGTAACCAGGGGTTGACCTGCCTCTGCCACTTGAACAGGCTGATGAATGCTCTCAGAGTCCCTCCTGGGCTTACCCTGAGAGGGAGATATCTCCACTCATATCTTCATTTGCTGCAAAACCTAAGGTGATCTGGGTTTTGATAACCTGCCCCAGCCAGCTCAAGGAGCAGTGGCTCTACCAACTCCTGCTTGCTACAAAAAAGCCACAGGGAAGCCAAAGGCTCCTGGATACCGTGTCCAGGTCAGACCAAACCCAGCAGGACAATCCGGGCAGGAGTTTTGGGGTATAAATCCCCCATCAGAGGCAGAGGGCAGGTGTGGGATCACCAGCCACGGAAAACGTTATGGAGAGCCCTCAGGGATGAGATGCTTGCAGGTACAAGCAACAGACTCGTGCCTGCCCTGCCCAAATGGGTTGCTGCCAGTGCAGGGCCATAATCTCTCCTGTTATCTCCAGTGGCACAGCACTGATAAATCTGAGCTATTGAACCTGCAACAACCGAGGTGACAGAGCAAAGCGCAGCAGCCAGTGATGTGTGGAGGTATTTTCTATTATTGAGGCACCAAGACAGTTTTCTAAACTGAGCTTTTCCCCTGCAGCAAAGAGAGACCTTTATGAGCTTTCACTGGAGTGGGGCTGAGCTCTGCCTCTCCAGTCACTCCGCTGTGTTCAGAATAACCCCCAGTTATCCTGGCAAGCACAGCAGCATTTTAATGGGATATCAGATCGACAGTTCTTCCTTGTCCCCAAACTCTGTATGGCTGTGCAAGTTGTAAGTTTGACCTGAGCAGCTCAGCTACCCTCTACTCCACCTCTCTTTATAGTAATGCCACAGTCTGTTCCCTCCAGAGAGTGTTTGCAAATGGGAAAAGCAAAACCCACACCCAGTAAAGTCAGTGTCCCGGAAAGGGCAGGGTGGGGGAGCACAGTTTGGTCCTAAGGGATTGAACCCCAAAAGAGATGAGCAGGGCAGCTCTGGCTTCAGGGCAGAGGGACAGGAGGGCGTGCTGTGAGGTTGCAGCTTCCAAGTAGAGATGTTCTCTCAAGAAGCCTCCTCTCCAGCTGATGTTTTGAAAGAACTTCAGAGAATATTTTTCTCTTGACTTTTATTCTTTCTCCAAAGCACTAAGTAAGTCTGTGGGTATATGACACAACCTCAGTGTTCTCTTTGGCTACTACTCCATTCTATATTCTTTTCCTGTATGTTTAAATGCATCAGTAGAGACATGCTCAAATCAAGTGGGAACTATAACAACATTTTCAGACTACCACTTCCTCCACAGGTAGCATATCCAGCTAGGAAAACCCACGGAAATAATGAGAGTGTCAAATGTAATCAGTCGCTGCCCACACCCACCTGAAAGCATGGCAGGAATGATTTCTCTGCAAGGACAATGACATGCTTGCATCAGAGGAAGGAGCTTTGTAAATACATTTTCTCCTAATTATAGTTATCACAGAGGCTGCCGATGAGTCAGTGTTCTGCTCAGTGCAAAACAACAACAGCAAAGGTTACAGGAGGAACCTGGACTAGCACAAAGGGAGGAATTAAAACTCTCCTTCAAAAACTAAGGAATAATGACAAATGAAACAAAAGTTTTTGTGGGTGACACCAGCCATCTGAGAAGCAGAGCTTCGCTTTGTGTTAACAAATTAAATTTGATGGGTCCCCTGATGACGGAGGGAGAGATAAACTGTGCTGGAAATAACCACCCTGAGTCAGAGCAAAGCACATCTGAACCTATGGCAGTCACAGCCACTGTTGTCCTGTCTCACCAGCCACAGGGACAGACTGAACACCTCCCCACAGCCAGTCCTGGCCAAGCCCTGGCTACACATGACAGACACCCCATGAGAGGGGCCAGCCCTCCAGACCATCAGCAGGTGAATCACTGGAGCATGTCTGGAGCCACCTAACTGACTTCACTGGGTGCTGTGTGACAGCAGCAGCTCCTCATTGCCCAGTCTGTGCCCTCCTGACCTGCCATCCCCTTCTGCTCACAAGAGACAGGCACTGCAGGTGCCTCCCCTTCTCACCTCACCCAGACCCTCTTCACAAGCGAAGCAGCGATGCAGCCAGAACACACTTCCTATTTCACGAACCTCCACCCACCACCCAGACAGTCTACAATTAGCTCAAGCCCTAATGACTCTTCCTGGGGGCCCTGCCCGATGTTCCTTGGTTCTCCTCCTCCAAATACAGCCCCAGGCACTGAGTAGTCATGGCTCTGCTTCGAAGCATCCACTGATTTCCCTGGGACCCAGCTCCCACCAACCTAATGGGTCCCCTGCCCAGGGCATGGTGGTTAGGGTGGATTTTCAAAGATGCCTGAGATTCCCAGAGGGACGAAACCAAGCCAAGCCATCCAGCAGTGGAAGGAGAGCCGGCAGCACAGGCTATCTTTATTTGCAGTGCGTTTTCCTGCTGCAGGAATTTCTCCAGTAGATGCCACAGAGCAAATATTTATTCAACTTTATTTCTCTTGACTCGCCTCCCTCCTTTCCCCCAGTGTGCAGGGCTGTTGGCAGACACTGCAGGTCACTGTTGAGATGGACTTGCTGGAGCTCAGGCAATCAATTAGATCACAGTTCAGCCCCCTCCAAGGCACGAGTCTGGACCGCTGGGTATTTTCAGGTGGTAAGAGAGCTGTGTTAGACAGCAAGACTACGAACTGTCTGTCCCAGCAACAGCTCTTGGCCAGAAGCCATCTCCAGTGTTTGTGGGCGTTTTCCATAACTGGAAGAAGAATTGGGAGCTGCAGCTCCTGATCTGCATTAGATGGGCTCAGGTATTGGCAGCAAAGCATTAACACCCACCTCTCTACCTCAGCTCCCCTCTCTGAAAAGGGATAAAAATAGTTCTGTGGGAGATGCATGACAAGTACATCCCTGGAGTCACCTCCACTGCCCCCAGCCCTCTTGCCCATCCCAGCCACCAGTCACTAGACCCTGCAAAAACCCCAGAGTAGGATGGGGATGAGCTCCCAGCCACGCCACCAGCTCCAAACCCCAGACACCCAGCAACCCAAGCATGAGGCCACCTCCAGGGGAACGTCCCCAGGACACACAGCCAGTGCCTGTGGGTTCCCAGTGCCTGTGTGGTCACCTGTCACACCACAGCATGGGAACGCTTCCCTCCTCATCAGCCATTCCCAGCTCCATGGGATCTTCACCCTTCAAAACCCTTTTCTCCAGCTTACCTGCCTATGGTTTTAATTTACAGTGACCTCCAACACAACCAGGACTGACTGACACAGCACAAACACAGGAGCAGCCCTGCACACTCCTATGTGGTAATACCTAGGTAGTTGTTTTTAACCCAGTTTGAGAGTCCTCTCACTCTTTGTTTTTCTCGACAGCAACTTCTCCTTCCCTTGAAAATCTAACATGCTTGTCAGGAGAGAGGTTTTCCCCCCCTCCTCGAGTTTATTTTGTCATGCTGCAGACTGGCTCCGAGCTAATGATTTGTCGCTGTCAAAAGGAGCTTTGGGGTTTAGAGGAGGTTTGGTTGTTGGTTTGGTTTTTTTTTTTCCCAATCCAGCTAGCAGCCAACAAGAGCAGCACAGAGGACACAGGGCTTTTTTTCCTGGGAAAGCTGCTGGCTTCCTGTCCGCCTCCTGTGCTCAAGCTCCCTCCTCAGAGCCACAGATGGCAACAAAGTGGTGTTCAGCAAGAGAGCTCTGGGTTTATTCCCTCTCTTCATTTCTTGCTTTCGGCAAAAGCAAAGATGAAATTAGATTTCATCAGCTCATATGAGCTGGAAATAGTTGTTGAGTCCAGGTGGAGGTGGTGAGAAAACATAATAATAAAGCACAGGCGTGCTTTGCACACTGATCTGAGGACATACATGGATCAGCCAGGAATGAAATGCGTGTCCTGCTTACATTTTCCCACGTGAAAAAAGTTCTCATCAAGGTCAAGATTAAAACCAGGGGGAGGAACTTGTACAACAAAAATCCCAACCACCAAAAAAACCCCCGCCCAGCTAAAGCTGCAACATCATGTTGACAAAAGATCAGAGCAGAGAACTCAGAAAAAACAACGTGACCGTTGTCTCCGGGCAAAGAGCAGGTCAGGCGACTGGAGATCAGCCTGTGGCCCATGGTGAGACTCCTTTTATCTCTGGAGCTTAAAGAAACTGCTATAATCACCCCTTGTCTTCAGGTATAGCCAGAGGCTGGGAGATGGAGAGTGGTTTCAGGAGTCATTTGCTTCCCAGGACACAGAGATTTTCCATGTTGTGTTTCTCTCCTGGAGGCACCATCCAAAATGTGAGCCCCCACATCCACTGCTGGATCTGCTCGTGGCTTTGTGTGCAACCTTCAGCAATTGATTTCTCTTCTCATGGCTTCGATTCTTCCCCCAGTTAAACCAGAGATGCTTAAGCACATCCACTGCCTGAGTGGTCCTGCTTTGGCATGTTAAGATCAGCATTAAAAAGCACTCTCTGACTGTCCAGATGTGCTTTTTCAAGCCCCAAACAGAAATCCCCAAGTGTTGATCTTAGAAGAGGAGATGTGTGATAAAGGAGCCATCGGAAACCTGCAGAAAATTTGGGGAAAGGCAGGATAAAAGACAGGGCAAGGATAGTGGAAGAGGAAGGAAAAGCCATCTGAAAAAAAGGGAGGACAAAAGAAGCAGCAGCATGAACAAAGATGGAAAAAGAAACCTGCCAAGATAAGAGTTTATCTCTCCTTGCACTGATGGTGGGGACTGATCTTGGAAGGCTGCCTGGCATGCCTTTTGTTGGAGCATGAAAGGAGAACCTGTGTCACTTCCCCCACTTATTAACACCTTGCCTCCATGGAAATAACTCACTACTTGGAAATTATGAAAGCTGTTTATTTGCACATACTGTTGCAAAACTGTCCACCAAACCACTCAGTGAGGTTCTTTGGAGAACTCAAGCAACCTGCTCGAGTGATCTGGTTCATCGCTCCCCCTGTCCCACATTCCACCTGCCCAGTTTACTTAGGCAATAAAACCTCCACAAACCCCCCCTAAATAAGGGTTGTGACCGTGTTGTGTCCACACCAAACAATGGGGACATGATCTCAGCTTCTGTGAATTACAGCAATATAGATAATGATCTGAAGGGCTTTAGGGATGTCCTGCTGCTCCTCCCCATTAACAGGCTTTCACAGTTACCAGCAGCACTTAGGATGGGAATCACTTAAAATAGGTATATCTTAATCAACAGGCTGTCTTCATCACAGTCCATTTTGTTTTGGAAAGTGTTATCGATGGTTTGAACCTTTTGAAGAGATTTGGAGGGCTTGTTCTAGTCAAATATATCAATATTTTTTTTCTAGAGGAAAAACATATAAACTTAAGTTTTGTTTCATGAAAATCTTATGTGGGGTCCCCCCACCACCACTCCCACTTCACAAAGACTTAGGGAAAAGTTAGCAAGGGGGATACAGAGAGAAGGAATTTTCTTAAGAGCTTTAGGGGGAAAGAATCTTCAAATTTTAAGCACCCCAAGTGTCAAAGGCCTCCTTTGAGACCCACCTCCTTACTCTTGAGATGAGTGTGGGTTTGATTAGACTTCCCGGTCTGTGACTGCAGGAAAAGTTTCCCTTGGGACAGGAATTTAAAACTGGCTATGGACCTGCTGCCACTGCAGGAAACAATTGACGATAAATACCAATTTATCCAATGGCTAATTGCAGCTGGAAAGGGCAATTCTTCCCTTTGGCCACCTGTTCCCTGCACTGGCACTGCTGTCACCTGCCCTGTGGCTGCCCCTCTGCTCTCCTGCCAAGGTGAGTTCACCGCGGGTTCACACCAGCCCGGAGGGGGAGAGGGGAGCCCCAGGGGTGGCCACCACGGTGGCAGTTCCTCTTCGTGGCAGTGTTAAACTGAGCCAGAATTCAAAAGCTCAGGGACTTACACTTTGGAAAACCCCCTGACCATCACTTCCAGCTGCCCCACTGGTACTTTGAAATCATCATCTCATCCCACCTTCGATGGGAGAAGGGGCAGATGCTGAGGTCGAGGTGCTGGATGACATCCAGGGTGACAGAGAGGAGCAGCCCTGTCCCAAGTGTCCCACTTTTTGCTCCAAACGCTGGAGCACTCTGCATTTGTCCGTGTCCCTGCTGTTAAAAGTGATCAGTTTGGGCTTAATCGTATTTTTAAGTATTTTAATTATTTAACTTCAGGAGCAGTTCACGCTGTCTAGCTGCTGCCAGCTACTATTCCAGGCTTTATCTTAATGAATGAATATCGCCAGTACAAACATCCCCGCTGGAACACTTCGATAAGAACTTGACAGCGGTTTCGCGTTTAATTCCCTGACAACAGGCCAGAAATAAACTCAAGAGACGTTTTCCCCCCGTGTTTCACAGCAATTCCCTATCTTCCCCCTTCCTTCTACCGTCTCCGTTGGGGTCCGGCGGGGTGAGACAGCGGGTGGGACCGTGTCCCCCGACCCCGTCCCGCGGCACCCCCGGGGGGCAGCGCCGGGGCCGGGGAGAGGGTCTCGGCCCGACGGGGAGCACCGAAACCCCCGCTCCGGGACCTGCTCAGGCCGCCCGGCCCCTTCCATCCAGGAACCGCATCTTTCCCAGGAGCTGCGGGCGGAGGGCACGGAGGATGCGGGAGGTCCCGGGGCCGGGAGGGCAGCGGCCGGTGGGATGCGGGGAGAGCCCCGCAAGCAGGGGGAGCGGCTTTCCCGGGAGCGGCTCCAGCCTTACCTGGACCAGTACGGGTCTCCATCGCGCCTCATGCCGTCGTGGGGGCCGCGCTCGGCGGTGCCCACGGGCACATTCCTGCCGCCGCCGCCGCCCCCCGCGGCCATGCGGGCAGCGCCTTCCGCCTCCCCGGCTCACATCGCGGTTCGTCCGGGCTCCCTCCCCCGCCGGGCTCCCTCCCCCGCCGGCCCGGCCACGTGTCAGCGCCTCCCGCCGCCCCCGCCCGCCGTTCGTTCCGGGAAGTCCCGCGCCAGCACCAGTCCCTATCCCGGGGGCAGCCTCGGACCCGCAGGGCTCGGCCCGGAGCAGGCGATGTTCGGCCCCTCCGATCCCCACGGACCGCTGCGATCTGCTCCTTTCCTCCCCCTCCGGTAATTACTGACACCCCCGTGGAGGGCAGGGAAAGAGGGGACTGACCAGGGTGGGTCTTGCCCCTCCGATACCTGGGAAGGGAATCTGCTCCCTGCTCTCGCAGGTCTGCCGGCAGAAAAGTCTCTGCTTTTTAAAGGATTAGAACAGAGTATGATATTCCCATCCTAAGAATCTGAGGGAAAATTAAACAGGGATAAGTATTCTTACAGCTTGATCTATCTCTGTTGGATAGAGGTGCTGCCTTGTTGTAAGTATCTGAAAGAGATAACCAGACTCCTTTATGGACATAAATAATTAAAATGATGGCTATCTCAATCCAAAACAAAAGGACTCGTGACTCATTTCAAGAACATGAAGGAGCAGGCGGAGGAGCCTTGTTAAGACATCGTTCAGGCGATGCTGTGGCCGATAGCAGCCTGGATGCAGGCACGGCAAAACTTCAGCTCGGCAGAGGATGTAGGAGCTCCCGCACAGCCTGAGCAAGGTCGTGCATGGCCCTTGGGAATGGTAGTTGAGCTTCTGGGCTGCACCGAAACGCTCAGTTGCAGGGCAGCCACCTCCTGTCTACCGCTCCTGCTGCCAGCAGCCTCTAAATGCTTGTTCTTAAACCTTTAGCAGACTAATATTAAGGTAACTCACGCATTCTTCTCCCAGCGTGAACATTTGGCAGGTCCCTGATGAGCAGTCTGCTATTTAAGTCATGAGGGAGAACAGTATTATTGAGCTGAACCTTTGAGAATGAAATAGCAAAAGGGTTTCTTACACCAAAGGCAGCTCCAGGAGAAGGTTGCAGAAAAAGCAAAAATCATTAAAAATCATACTTTATCCTTTGCTTTGGTATTTCTTACTGAGAAGAAAGAGGTCTATCCCAAAGGCCTGTGGCAGGCACACATGGTCACACAGATCTGCTACCAACAGAGAAAATAAATAAAACAAGCTTTTACTGAGGGGAACTACGTGTAGTAACCACAGGTTAACCTTCATCTAGTCATAGGCTTCCCTCCTTTTATTTGAGCAGGAAACGAAACTATGAAGTATTTTTATTCACTCTGCTACTGTGCCCGTTTCCAGAAGAGGGAGCCAAGTCATGGTAAATTGCACCCAAACATGCAAATCCTTGTTCAATCTGTTGTTGGGTTTTTTTGTGTTTTTTAAATTGTGTGTATGTTTGGAGTTCAGTTAATTCAAGAAAAGAGGGGAGATGAGTGCTGATATAACTACAGGAGTGAAATGCATGTAATAAGCCCAGAAAAGGACTAAAAGGTCTTGGGCATGGTAAAATAATGACAAATACCAAAAACTTATTATCTCATACCCAGGTATGAGTTATACTGTGTTCAGTCTCACAGCTGTGGGGTGCAAACGTCTCCAACACTGACACTGCAACACTGAATCATAATTTTAGTGAGTGAGTAGCCAAGTTTTTTCTTTGTGTACTCTTTGGTTTCCCTCCTTGTACTAGTCAGTGTCACCTCTTCAATTAGGAGCTTGACTAATTTGCCTCTCAAATCAGAAGCTACTTTCACTGTCAAAACCAGCTGCAGTTGAAAGAAGTGTTTGAGTGTAACATCCATCAAATGCACATAAATAATTTTAAAAAGTAAAAACACAGACATAATTCCTTTTACCGCTGTATGATTTGCTGGAAGCAAACCTCCCCCCAAGCTGATTAAATGGCAAATGGAATCAGCTCAGAAGACAGGTGCTGACTACAGAAAATAAAAATAATCTTACACAAGAACATAATCTCCTCTCGTTTTTCCTGCGTTCAGCTTAATCTGTCAAAAGATTAAACCAAACAAAAGATTATTGGGTTAATATTTGACCTGACATTTACTATCACTGTAGTTTAACCACACAATGGTTGAATTATTTGAAGATTTTATGAAGTTAAGCACAGATCAAGAGCAAATCCTGACGGGGTGTGAAAGGAGCAATAGGCTCACACGTTCCATAAAGGACAATTGTTGTCTCCTGAAAGGACAGGCCGGCTGCAGCTTGAAAGCTCCCTGCTAACCCAGAACAGTCTCAGGCAACTTGTCCACAGAATAAAGAAAACACACAGCCCACCAGTAGTTTGACCACCCTTGTCCTTAATTTTACTGTATGAAGTCAGGAGGGGGCCAGAAAGGAATGAAAATAGTTTGCAGCACCTCGAGCTGTCCACGGGGAAGTACAAATTGCTTTGAAGGTGCTGCTCTTGAGCTCTGTGTTCTGCCAGTGCTCAGCAGAGCACACAAAGCAACGAGAGGAGGAACAGGGCTGGGGACACCCCTGCTCACCACAGCGAAAAAACCCTCCTGGTCCCGTTTCATTAAGGACATTAAAGCACAAACAATTACTGACGCCGACATGGCTTCTGAGGGCAGGGAGATCTACAGTGCAGGTCAGAACCTGTAGCCTAGAGGCAGATGTAGGGCAAAATCTGACTCCATCCCCTTTCCTGTGCTGGATGTGAAGGATGCTCTCAGCCGTGGCTGACAGCAGCAGCCCCGATCTCCGAAGACACGACACACAGGGATCGCGCTCCAACTCCGTTTAATGAGCTTTGTAACCAACTTGGACAGAAGGAGGTTTGAAATAAGTCAAACAACACTCATCTAGTCGAGGATTTTTTTTTAAGTAATGCCTTTAAGCTTATACTCAAGCATACAAAGCATAAATTTTACAAATTAAAAACAATAAAATCACCCTAGAATAATGTAATGGCTTCCCCTGTATGTACAAGGAGTGGAAAGGAGGCAGAATTCTTTCCAGGTAATTTCACACATCTCAAATGCTACATAAATGCTCTCCACGTGCTTTGCAATTTTTCTTTCAGTGTGGGTGGAAGGAGCTGAAAGTGTTTCAATGAAATCATCTTAAAGAGAGAGAGTAAGGTACTTCACCTGGCTTCAAGGTGTATGTTTGCCTCTTCAAAAGTCTTGAGAGGAAATGCTTTACTCAAAATTCTGCTGTTAGTTTCTGTGCAGCAGCCTCTGCTTTTCCAGCTATATAAAATTAAGCAGTTCAGTATTTCTCCAAGTACCACCAGCACTTCATCTTCAGGGAAGCCTGTGATCCCCCACCCTTCACAAATCCCTCCATTGTACAACAGAAGCAACCACAGCTCAGCTTAGATTTGACAGGCAGAAACAAAACACGGGAACAGCAAAGACAGTTACCAGGGAGGTGATGGCTTTGGGAAAAGGAGGGAGATTGGTAGCCTAATCAAAACACACTTGCTATGCAGCCTTTCTGCAGAGGCATATGACAGGATATTTTACAACCCAACTGCTTCACATACAAAGCGTTAATGAAAAAAATCTTATTTGCTTTCACCAAAGGCAAGGCTGGGGGAGGACGAGTGAGTGCACCACCCTTAATGACCAGATCTGTCTGCCACCGTTGAGTTTGGAACAAATCTTCTTACAAAAGTGATTTTCATACTGTTCTAAATTCAGTGGAACAAAATATGTATTTTTACACTAAAGAAAACTGATCAAAGTGGCATTTAATAATATTTGTTAAAGTGGTTATCTAACAAAAATGGGTTAACAAAAGCCCATTCATTAGTAGTCACCAAATAAGACACTTCTCATGCATATGACAAAAGTTCATTCGTGTACTGAGACGTCTGTTTACTGTGTACAATATTTCCATAAATTATAATATGTTTCACAGCCCCTACCATTCAAGAATATTTCAAACAGATTATATATTATATTTGTATATGCAAACTATTTTATATACACTAATATAAAGATCCTTAGAAGTACCAATATCACTACCTTTATGCTTTCTCTAAAATGCATAGCTTTCGAATATCTTCTTGCAGTTACCAAAAACTTTACAGATTAAAGCTGCTTATCAATGTGGCATGTTCATAAAAACAAAGTGAAATAGTTCTAGACTAATTTTATATTAAACCCCCTTAAAAAACGTGTTTATTTTTTAATGGAAAAAAACCCAACAAGCTAGTGAAAATTCAAGTAAATCTACACTCAATCACTGCCCAAATATTCTATGGAATTAACTTAGCGTTCTAGGAGTACAGTGAACTTCTCACCCAGGGCTGTAATACTGCATTTCTCATGGAGAAAAATGCTAGTCATGCCACAAAACCGCACCACTTTCCACTTCACCCGGGAGAAGCTTGACATGAGACTCGACAACACAAAAGTGTCAGAACAGAGGAAAAGCTGATCAGTTCTATGTGAAGGAATGAGAGCTATTCCAGTTTTGTTTCTGCAGTTTGTTATTAAACAAGGTTACGTTAACCATACAGTTTCTCACAAACTAAAAGTTATACATGGTTTTCAGACATCAACCGACTTCAAAAAGAAAAAAAAAAATTAAAAATAAAAAACCAAAACAACCAAACCCACAACTGTTAAAAGTTTGGTGTTAGAATAACCAGCCTGGGTGAAGGAAAGCCAGGCTGCTGCTGTAGTTGGGGGGCTACTGATAAGCTTGTTTGTTACATATAAACTTTAAGACCTCCATACCACAAATGCCTCAAAGTGGAGAACAGAACGATCAATAAGCAATGGGAACAAACGATTTTGTTGCATCCATCATCTCGCTTAACCTTGGTGCTCTGCATCTCTCATAGCTGCTTAACAAACAATGGCTTCCCCCAAAAAAATAGCTACACAAGTAAACAGTGTTCACAGTAATGCAATCAGTAACAGGTTTTGTTAGTTCCCTTAAGCCAGGTGTATCTGCAAAGCTTTATACAGTTTAATGCGTTAAGTATTCCAGTAAAATTAAGTGAAAACTAAGTTTCATTCTACAGGGTAATACCTACCATACAAGACTAGATTATGTACAGTATGGGACTGGTGTGACAACTGCCAGTGTCTCATGATGTTAAGCTGTTTCACTCATCAGCTCGCTCTTTGCTCAGCAAAACTTGATATACAGACCTAAAAATCTAGAGATAGATTTGGCAAGATTAGTGCTTCCCACCACTGGGTACAAACCAGTGTGCAGCGCTGCCATCAGTCGACCAGAACATCCCATACCCAGAAGATTACAATTTGCTGACTTGAAAGTCTGGACTTCACATGGAAAACATTAAAACTATAATTCTAACTGGAGTGAGGACAGTCAGTAAACGAATACAGACGAAGATGAACTGCATCTCTTCAGAAAGGTATGGAAGAAGTGAGAAAACGGAAATTTCTGGTATTAGACAGCCCTGCTCTGCTCAGCTCAAGGCATAAATACAGCCCAAGTAGCTCTAAAACTACAATTCAGCAAGCATGAAGGCAGATCCTGCACAAGATGATGCATCAGAGGCTTCAACAAGCATCTCTCCCCACCACTTGATTTCCCAACACAAGTCTTTCATCCTACAGACATCCAGTGGCCTTCAAAGCTGTATCAGCCACCTGGAACCACTGCAGTGTCTACAACTGCAAATGTGACATGTGGGGGAAAGGCCCCTGTTAACAAAAACCCTCCAACGCCTCTGGGGCCATTTTGGTCATTCATGAAAATTAAGAAAAACAAACTTATTTCCATCAATACTCCTCCTGAAAAGATGGGTCACTGATCCATTATGAACATAGCTCTCACCATATAAAGCACCAAGAAGTCAGAAACAAGGAAGAAAAAAACCCAAAAACCTAAAGTCCTTAAATTATGATTTACAAGTCTGTACACTATTTCCTAAGCAAAATGTTGACCTTACTGCGAAGTTTATAGATGAAAACTTGACCAGTTACTTTTAAGGGGAATGTATATCTGGCTATAACTTACAGGTAGAAAATATTCACTGTTCTATATACACATTTCAAACAGGAGACAGTTAAACTGAACCGAACAGTTGCCAATATAACTCCATATTAACTCACTGGCCACTAAACTAGGCATCAGCAGCCAATTAGAAAGCTTGAGTTCTGTACTTTTAAAAATGCTATTTTTCCTGTCCTGTTTAATTGGTTTTTTTAAAAATGTATTATAGTGCATAGCCTAAGTCAGACTTTCAAAGAGATACAGCGCCTTTCAATGCAGTTTTTGCAGCATTTAAAAGGGACTTTTCTCCCTTCAAATTAGATGTTCATTGAAAAATCTGAATTGAGTGCTGTACTGTAGTAAAAATATTTCAGTCACAGACTGATATAAATGTATACTGTGCAGTACTAAGATTGTTTGATGTCCATCTGCACACATTTTACTTGGGCTCTTCGATCGTCCCCTTGCTGAGGTCTGTCATTTTGGGGTATTTCACTTTCTTCTGGTCCAGCTCATTCTGAGCCCACAGTAGTAGTTTCAGTAATTTCGCCAACTTGGGTGTTGATTCACGATTTTCATAGTCTAGAACAGCTTGATTAACCTCACTCCACACCTGGAAAAGAAATACTGGAGTTCAGTGATAAGTCTTCCTAAGATTAACACTGCTAAAGTCACGCAGACACTGAGAAGATCACACCTAGGGTGTTATTTCCTCAGAAATGGTCAGGACAAAGCTCCACAGACTATGAGCCTGCAGAAAAGAGGGAAGAGAGCCAAGCAGTTGAATATATTTTGAATATGTAACACCAGTTTTTTTCTGTCGCTCAAGAAACCCTTCTTTTGCAAACCGCTACATGTGCCTTCTGTAAGCATTTCAAAACCATTTGGACCTTACTTTCATAACACAGGAATAAAAGACATCAATTCCCTTTGAGAAAGCACTACCTTCTGCCGCTGCATCATGTTAAGCAAGTCTCCAAACGGTGACTCCTCGGGATTATCAAAGGCAAGCAGGGCCAGCGTGCGCTCCATTTCTGTCAGGCATTCCCTGCTCTCCTCCCCTTGTTCTGCTAATTGGGTCTGAGCAAATTCCAGAGCTGCCTCCGTCTCGCGCTGCCGAATCAGTTCAATCAAGTGCTGTTGCTACGCGCGAGAGACAGGGAAGCAACATTAGCCACACAAATTAACAAATCCTCACTATTTCAAGAGTGCATGGTTGAGACATTAGTGTGTAATTTGAGACAAACACTAATCCTTAATTTGACAGTTTGAGGTCAATTCTCAATGTGTGAGACAAGGAACAGCAACTTGTCTGCGAAAATCTACTGAAAAAGGGAACCCAGTGCTTTTGAGTAACAGGATTTGAAAAGATGGGTTACTACAGGAACTAGCAAGAATTCAGACTAACAGTAAGTGGAAGTTGGTAACTCATAGGCCACAGCTGCTGTTACAAGTTTTCAAGTTAATAACTGCATATGAATGTTCCTGCACCGTGCCACAAAGTTTCCTATCACTACAAAACAAGGCCAGGAATACCTGAAATTGCATCCATGTTCAGTCACACACCTCTTAACATACTCTTAAATTTAAATCTTCACTACTTTCTCCACTCTCTCTAAAACGAAGATAGTTTGCCACCTGTCCTTACCTGCAAGTGAAAGTAGAGATATCTGTTTGTATCCAGCAGTTCTGGATGGAGGCTGTTTATCAATGCAATGGCTTCCTGGATCTGTCCTTTCAATATCATCTCGCGGATCTTTATTCTTTCATCCAGAGTCTCTAAATCAACACTGGGTTCAATTCCAGACTCCATCCGGAATTTCTCTGCTGCTTCTTTAAAGCCCTCTGAAAAAGAAACAGTTTTACCCATAAAATCTGCTTTATGAAACACTTTGAAAGAAAACCCACCAGCTTAGATGAAAATATTTGAGTGTTGCTTGTGCACTTTGGGGTTTAAAGATTAATCTGGAATTCTGAAAAATTCTTTATTTAAGAAGGCATTTATCCAACACAGACTTAAGAGTAAATGCCTAATTCATTCTGAACTCATGTGTCCTCATCCTCCAAGGATGTAACTTGTAGTTTGATACTTCTTAACTCGAGAGCCTATTTTATACTTAAATCAAGCACTGTACTTCTTGCAAAACAGGACTGTTAAAATCACATTTGGTTTTGCTTCACCTTCACCCAAACTCCAGATCTGTTTACAGAAATCTGGCAGTTTTACTGAGAAGAAAATAGACAAGAGAAATGAATTTTGCTTCTCACACTCTATTTCTTTTAACACTCTAACATCTATTTTAAACCCCTAAATGCTTTTAGACCCAAAACTGACTTACACCACCCACTATGATGCTCTTCCTTTAACCCAGAGGCTTCACCTCCACCCCAGCGTAAACAGGGGTGTAGATGGATACAAACACCTCCGCCCTAGCACAGCTTCCTGGGAATTAGGCATGCAGCCTAATTGCCAGGGACAATTCCCAAGGGGTTTCGAGTGTTCCAAGTTAGGCCAGGTGCTGAAGGGGTTAATATTCTGGTCTCAAACTATTTTAACAGTTCCCTTTTAGAGTTTACCTTCCCACACAGTTAAAACTTGCTTCTGATAGTTGTTCTGTCCAGCTTTCAGACTGTTACTTACCAACAGCAACTTTTCCTGAGCTCTGTTTTTAATGGCACAAAAAGGGACATCCCAGAGAAGCAGGTCATGTTTATTTACAGCACTGCAGAACCCACTTTGTTTTCTCTTTCTTTTAGCAAAGAGTTCAGGTTTGTAAATGTCATTTCTATTCCACAGAATCTGAATCTTTGTCAGCTTCCAGCTAAGAGAACACCAGAGTAGTTGGACTTTGCCAAGAGAAGCCAAGAACAATCAACTGATTTCTTAAAGCCCTTAATTCCCCTCCATCTAGTGCCATATTTAGCCCAATCTGAATGATAAAATAAGTGACACATATTGAAGAGCCTCCAAGCATCACCACTCATTTTTACCTGTGACAAGGTAGTTCATGATAAGGCGGTTCATGTCTGCTCTCTGGATATGCAAGTTATTAAGTTTTTCCATCCATTCATCTTTCGTGATTTCATCAGGTTTTTCTGCATAACTCATCCTGGACTCTAACTACAAGAAAAGAAAAGCATCTCATTTAACGTGATTCAAGAAGAAATGTGTTTAATGTGTGTAAGAACTGTGTTACTGTCCTTTTCAGAGCTTTCTATGAGCTCTTTTAAATTAATAATCCAAAAGGGAGTCTTTTATCTCAAACCACAGGTTTACATTTTTCTCCTCCTCGCTCCTTCCCTCTTTCACATCTATTTACCAGGCTCTAAAAGCTGCTTTCAGCAACCTCAGAATAAAAAATTCAAATATCATCTCCTTGTACTTACTCTTAAACCCACTCCACATAAATCTTGCTTAGAACTTACACAGGACCCACAGCATCACCGTGTGAAACAAATGAATCAGAGTTTGACAGCCAGCCAGAAAGACTGTGACAAACACGTAAAGCAACGCCTATGTAAACAGTATTTGCTTTAAATTATCACCAAACCTGGGAAAGCTCCATACATTGCAGAGCTACAAAACTGTCCACGATACCTTACCCAATTAACGAATGAACACACAACCAGCTCTGCTTCGCTGCCCCAAAAAGTTCTCCTGTCAACGCTACTGAAACGATACCTCCTGGCGTTCTTCTCGGCAATACTTTTGTTTAGATTCGCACGCAAAGCACTTCACCAAAGGCCCATTTAACGATTTCTACCTCCAACAAGTCACGACCACAGGGCAGCGACAGGGGGAGGAGAAGCGGCAACAACAACAGCAACAGGCACCGCCACCCTCTCAGACGAGATCACCCTCTCCGCAGAGCGGCAGCGCGACCCCTCCATCGCCTCCTCCGCCGCTTCCGACAGGTTCTCCCTTCCCCAGCTCCTGATCTCGGACAGCCGGGGCAGGACCCGCCCCGGGGGGGCCGCGATCGCTGCCGGCCCCCAACCACGCTGGGGGAACGGCGCTCCCGCCGCTCCGCTCCGCGCCACCACTGCTGCTGCTGCTGCTGCTGCTGCTGCCGCGGCGCGACCCCCGCCCGCTGGGGTCCCCGGGGCTGCCCCTCCGCTCCGGCCCGGCCCGGCCCTCCGCGAGTCCGGGCCACGGGAGCGCTGGGCCGCGCTGGCCACAGGCCCGGCGCCTCGGGAGGGTGAGGGGCAGGGTGAGGGCAGGGCAGGGTGAGGTGAGGGGCAGGGCAGGGCCGCGCTCCCCCGGCCCCCCCGCCGCCATCTCATCCCATCTCATCCCGTCCCGTCCCGTCTCACCGGGGCCGCTCGCACGCACGAACGCGGGGCCTCCGCCGCCTCCGCCGGGCCGCAGGCGCGCGCGGGCTCTCGCGAGAGCCGCGGCTCGGCGGCCAATCAGCGCGCGGGAAGCGCGGGGCGAGGACGCGGCACCACCGAGTCCGGGCCCGGGTACCACAGAGACGGCGGCGCCGCGGGGCGGAGCGGCCCCCGGGCGGCGGGGACGGGGCCGCCTCCATCCCGGGGAGCCGCTCCAGGCGCGGCCCCGCTCCAGCAGCCGAGGCTGAGGCTGCTCCGCTCCGTGCTCGGCGCGGGGTGCGGCGGCGGCTCCTGCGCGGACACGGCGCGGTCCGTCCGCCGGGGAGAGGCTCCCTGCGGGCACGGCCTGCGTTACCCGTGTGCGGCCCCGCCGCGTTCCGAGCTGGTAACGGTGGGCTGAGGGCTCGCATCGGAGATCTCCGTCAAAGGCGTAGCGGCTGCTGAGGAGCTGATGAACCCGCCGCGGGTTTGTGAGTCACTCTGCAGAAAAGGCGCTGCTGCCAAAACGGGCTGTTTCACCCGCTGCGCAGAGGCCAATCCGCGCGCAGAGGCGACGTGTGTGATTTATTTACAGCTCCGCACAGAAACGGGTGCTGGGTGGCAAATCCACAAAGCCAGCACGCCGACTATCACAACTTTATAGTATTTACACATTTTAGCAAACAAAGGAATTGGTTGTCCACTGGGTACAAGTTACACAATTATTAATTAATTTTCTGTCTTCTGTTTGTTAATGAGTCACTTGTCATGCTAATTAGTGCAATGCTTATCCTTCTCATCTTTTGGGTCAGTGGGTTTCTTGGGTCAATGGTCACGATCTGCCCCTGTCGGAATTACCTTTTACCCACTTGGAGCTGGTTCAGCACAGTTGCTGAGTTGGCTTTATCAGTTTCTTCTTTATCCTGGGAATTCTGCCAGGTGTCCTTGTGGCCCGTAAATTCTGCATTCTTTGTGTCCACTGTCCCTGGTATATCCTTCCCAGGCTTTGTTAACCTCCCCGCAGGTCTGAGATCACTAAAGCAGGTCATGCCCTAAAGCTTAACAAGGCAATTCTATCAGCAAGTCGTTTGTCTTTCTAACACCTGGACTTGTTTGCTGCTCTGTGTTTCATGGATTAAATCTCCTTGTTGTTTCCTAGGCTTGAAAGTATTCAAAGATCAAACATCAAAGAACATCCTTTCTTAAGAAAACTACATCGTCCATGTTTTGCAACACCTGGATTTGTAAATTTAAAGGGAGAATAAACTCAAAATACACATTTTTATGTGTGAAATGCTGCAAATGATACCCCTCAGGAAAATGCAAGTGAGTTTTGGAAGCTGGGCTTTATTGCACAATCACAAAAACAAAGAGTGAAAAACGCACAACTGTGTCACATAGACTAGGATTCCTAGGATTCACCTTCATTACAGTTGTGCTTACATTGAAACTGAGAAAACCTACAATGTAATAAAATTAATCACAGACTATCTTCTGTTTTTTCCTGGCTGCTGAAACTGGCTCACCAGAACAGTCAGTGAGGAAGAAGTGAGGGAAGGGATGAGCCATAAAATAAGCATTATATTTATAATTTAAGGGCTTTGCACCCAGTGGTGATGTCTTAGTGTCTGTCACAAGGTTTTATGGGTCACAGGTAAAACGCGATGTGTGAGACACTATATAAGGCAAATTTTTAGAAAACCAAAGCTTTAAAAAACATTAAGTTAGGGAAGCCCAATGGATAAATAAATAAAGGTGTGTCAGCTGTAGAGGAAAGTCTCAGTGTACAGACTGCCCAATAGCAGGAAAGGTTTTGGAAGGCAGTGGAAAGAAGTTGTAAGCAGTTAGTGCTGAGGGATTTGTAGGTGTCTCAGCATAAGCTCCTCCAGTGCCTAAGAAGGAGAGACAGGTAAGGTGCTTATTAGACGGTTTTAGAAGCTGATTGATAATCATTAATCCCTGCTAGGATTTCCCAGCAGAGTTTTCAGTTCAAACCACTTGCAAACTACCATCATGTTATAGCAGAGGAAGCCTAAACTGAAACAAAACTCACATTATATTGATCTCAAAAAAACCCTCCTTCTGCTTGCTGCCAGGACAGTGTAAATTCAGACCAGTAACCCAGGAGTAAGTTTCCCAAATTAAAGGAAATTAGGCTCTATCAGGAAAGTAATTAGGAAGTGAACAAGGCAGGGAAAGAACTGAGGTGCTGATTGTGAAGGTGACAAGTGTTTAGTCAGCAAAGGAAGATTCTCCAACCTGGGCTTTAACACAGCACTCGATAGAATCCTGTAATTCTATAGAATTATTATGAAGTATGTTTGTCTCCTCGTGTTTTTATTCCTAAATCCATCTCGTTAAGCACTACACCTGTCTGGAATCCAACTGAAATCCACGTTACCAACCCATGAGGGAAAACATGCAGGATTGGAGTCAAAATCTCACACCTCCAGCTGCCTAAAGGCTCTTTGGGTGCCCAATTCAGGAGTGGCTTTGGGTGTCTCCTGTGGCCCTCAGAGTCCACGAGGTGTGGGTGTTTTTGGGTGCCAATGTCCCAAAAGGTGACAGACGGAACAAAACATGTACATGGGAGTTCACTCTCTGCAGCAATTTATAGATCTTGGATCCTGGAGAGTGGTTTGGGTAGTTTAACCACAGTTAACGGCCTTTCCTGGGAGGGCTCCATGCCTTGGATTGGCAGATGCAGAGAACGTTCCCTCCCAGCAATCCACAACTTGGATCCAGAGGAAAGCGTTGCAGCGGTAATTTGCCGTTTGGTTTTCTAAAACGGATAGAGGAGAATAGGAAACCCAAAGCAAACCCCAGTGGAGTGAGCACAGCTGCCGTGAGCAGGTGGGTTCTGCAGCAGCTCCACTGCCACGGTCACGCCGTGAGGGAGTTCACTGTGAGCGGACGCCCCTTGGCACTGATAAAACCGTGTGGTTTTGCTCCGGGCCGCGCACCCTCACGTGTAATGACTTAGAGCTGGGGAGGTGAAATCAGGCCGCGTTTGCCGTAAGAGAACCGGGAGCGGCTGTGAGGGGAGCGGGCCGGGTCTTCCGCTCTCGGCAGTGACCGCTGAACGGCACCGTGGGGAGCAGCAGCGCTCCGGGCTGAGGAACAGGGCTCCGAGGGTGAGGGACAGCGCTCCGAGGGGCCGGGGCTGAGGAATAGGGCTCTGAGGGTGAGGGACAGCGCTCCGAGGGGCCGGGGCTAAGAGGCCGCCGCTCTCCCGCCCGGGTCCTCCGGGAGCCGCGCGCCAGGGGCGGCGCTCTGGGCCCCGCGCCGCCATCTCGGTGTCGGCGGGGGCGGAGCGGCCACGCCCGGCGCTGCCGCGGTTCGAGGAGGAAATGGCGGCGCGGCTCGGCTGAGACCCGCGGCGGCGGCAGCGAGACCTCCATCCCCTGTCCACGGTCAGTGAGGGAGGGAGGCGGGTGGGGAAGTAGCGGGACGGGAGGGTAGGGGACGAGCGGGGCTGCTGCGGCGGCGGTGGCGGGGAGGTCGCGGGAGAGGCGGCGCGGCCGCCTTTGGGTTCGCTATAAAATGGAGGCGGGCGGGCGGGCGGCCTGGGGTGGGGGGGGCTCTGAAGGGACGAGCGGGGCCCGGCCCGGCCCGGCCCGGGGGAAGCGGCGGCTCCGCGCGGGTTCGCTGGGGAAGCCTTTGGGTGGCGGGGCTGGAGCTGGGGCGGAGCGGGCGCTCCCCGGGCGGAGCGGGCTGAGGGCGGCTCCTCCATCTTGGGGCCAAGGAGAGCGGAGCGGAGGCCGCGTGTGCTCGGAGCCCGCCGCGGCCAAGCTGACCCCGAGGAGCTGCTCCGGGAGGGCCCCACCGGCTGTACCCGCCGCTCCCGGGCGGTTCTCCGGGCCGGGGAGGGGCAGCGCCCTTGGGGACCCAGAAACCCAACCGAGCCCGGCCGAGACCGATCTGGGCCGGAGGAGGAGGGGGGGAGGCTGAACCTGACCTGCCCTGGGGAGATGTTTGTTCTTCCTCGGCACCTCCTTATGGGTGAGTTAAACACGAGGAGTTGAACTTTATCGTGTTCTGCTGACTATTTTTTTCTTCAGGGGGTGGGGTGTTGAAAAAAGAGGGGGTGAATATTTAGACAGTGGGAATTGTGAGCTTGCTTTAAATATTTAATAAGTTTATTCTCAACAACAATCCTCTATCTCTGGCACTAATGTATTTAAATGACATTAATGTGCTTAAATACTGTCTCTTGGAGGGGATGGTAGTTTAGAGCTGCTATTTGGCTTTGCCAAAGCCATTCTTTAATGGCGACCAAATTTTGTTTCATACAGTTAAATAGCTTTTAGCTTATATCTAAAAGTGATAGCAGTGTTTTAGCTGTGAAAAATCTTACCATCTGAGCTTCTCATTTCGTAATGTGTTATAAAATGAGTGTGTGTTACACTCTCCCTTCAGTTTTAATGTTCAGTACTTCGAAACAGTGTAACATGGTGTTTTTCTTGCGTGGGCTTTTCTTTCCAGGAACTTCAGGGAGACAAGAAATGCTGATTCTTTTTATTTAACTCAAAAGGATGTATATAGCATTCCTAAATTTCCTGTTTTGTTTTGTTTTGGTTTTTTTTCTAGATAATAAGAGTTGAGATTTTTTGCAGAAATAGCTCTTTTGAATACTTAGTCATCAAAGCCTTTTTAAGTAAATTCTTTGGCAGCTGATATTCAACCATATTTTGCCGTTTTTATGAAGGCTTTTTCACTTTTTAGTCTTTCTGTTTTTCTCAGTCTTCTTGTACTTGTAATTTGAATTAGTTTAGCTTCAGCTGTCTTGGTGCTACTTCTACAAACAAAATTTGCCAGCTGTTTAAGCAATTTAACTGCTGGTCAATGAAAAATGATGTGTAGTTACTGTACAAGTGCAGCACATACTGTGTTAATGGTAACAGATATTTTAGGTTGTGCTCCACTTTTATGTATGCCAGCTGCTTGTTATCATTCCATGACATTTGGAACTTTCTATAGGAATAAATATAGAAGTAAGCCCAAAATAGCTGTTCAGTTAGGCCTGAAATTTTTTCCCTTGTCAGTTCCAGAAACATGTCACACATAAAGGTGTTTTAATGCATTTTGGTGGAAGGATAAAGGCTTGTGTAGGCCTCCAGCCTCCTTTGAGGCTGCAAGATCCCAGTGATTTACAAATCAAATAATTGGTATTTTCAAGACTAGCCTGTGAATAATTTCTTTTACCAAGTTTTTGTGTTGTTTGTTTCTTTAAGGGCTATTTTAGTTGATATCTGTTGGTATGCAAATGAAGGCTTTGCTCTGCTGCAAATATATGTACACTGCAGAAATGTCTACAGATTTTAAAACTGTTGAAATATTAAATAACAATATAAACTATATAAAATAACATTTAAATATAGTATAATTATAGTAATATATTTTATTAAATTCCATATAGTTTATTATCTATTATATTTAGATATAACAATATATTAAATATATAAAATATAGTATAATGTATAATTATAATGTATAATAACATAAATAATAATATAAACTAATAGATATATACAATATAAACTATAGAATATATATATATAATAGACCCAGTGCTTCATAGGGTGTGTTTCATGTAACTAAGAGATGTCTTTTGAGTTAAAAAACCAAACAACACCAAACCCCTGAAACTTCCCAAAGTAATGCAAATAGAATCAAGTCTAGGTTAGTAAATAAAATTGAATAAATACTTTTTCAGTGTCTGGTGGACTCAGTAAAAGCCAGTGTTTGTTCTACTTAATCCAGCTTCACTGCTAAGATTTTCTGGCAGTCGATCACATTATTTGTTTCTGGGTTAAGATAGTAATTGTCTTTATAGCTGTAACTTGCAGTGATGGGATTTTATTTCTGTACAGCCTGAAACTTAACTAGAGATATTAATGGGAGAGGAAGGGCAAGGATTGTAGGGGTTGGGCTGAGAGTTACAGAATGGAACTGATAGAAGAAGGAGGGCCTGTACTTGTCAAGAGCAAGATGAGATGGTTTCAGTTGACAGAAGTGGTGGTGTCTGTCTGCACTGTTTTGTTTTCTCTGGTGCACTTTCTCTTGTAGTGCTACAAATAGCAGGGCAGTGGTAGGAGGTTTAATATAAGTGAGATTTACCCAAGAACTGGTTCCTGTTTGTGCAGTCGAGCCTGTGTCCTCACAGGGGAATCTGCAGTCAGCTGCCAGTTAACACTTGCAGGGTTGGACTGCTCTGCAGTTTTTATCTGCACTGCTTCCGAGACAAGGGGATACTTCACAGTTGTGATAACTATGATGGTCTCAAGACCACTGGTAGGCTTTTAGGTTGAAAAACTTAAATTTCCAGTTAGGGAGCTAAACCACACAGATTAAATGTCCATTATGTGTGTTCTCCCAGTAAACCCCAATCAAAACTGGAAACTCAACTGTGCATACTGCATCTTCCATAACATAATCAGAGTGCTGTAATTGCCATGTTTCACCAAATTTTGAAGAACTTAATTTGTGTTTTACTTTGCTTAACGAGGTCATTTTATGAACTAAGAATAAAAATGATAGCTGGTCTCAGAGGTTATATTTTAGCTCCCTTTTTGCAAATGAAATAAGGGGGGACAAGTGTAAAACCACATAACTTTGTTTTCTTCAACAGCTTTATTGATAGGGTCAGAAATGATAAATTATTTCAAAGTAAACAAGCTGTGGGATGAGAAAGAGTTAAACTGTAAGGTTCTTGGATTTAGCTGTTGGGATTATAGCTGAGTGTTCCTAACAGCCCTGATAAAGAACAAACTGCCTTGGTGGAGCAATGCCAGAGGGTGTGAATCTCCTTCCCAAAGAACAGGCTTTTGTGGGCATTTGCTGAAGAGATCAAGTTCAGTAGCAGAAATTGAACAGTAGGTAAATAAATAGTATGTTTTTGCTAAATATTTTCATTCAAGGTGATGGAAAATGAGTGGTAAAGATATTTACCCAATCAGAGGCAGTTTTATTGTCTAAACTTGCAACCATAGGTAGTAAGATTGGTGAGTACTGGGGCCTGGTAGAAGGTTTTTTGTACAGAGATGGTCATGCTTGGTTTTTAAATCTAAGCTTTTGACCATGGAAAGCCACCTTCATTGCTCTTTAATCTGTATAAAATGGAAAAAGAAACCAGCAGAGCTCTCTTTGCTGCCTTGATTCTGCTCACAACTTTCCCTGATGAGCAAAATCCATTTGTTACCTGATTTTTGCTTCTGCTCTTCAGACCCTGAGAGCGGAAGTAAACTTGACCCAAAAATTCAATTTTAATTTGGTTTTGGGTAAATTTTCATTGTTAGGGCAGGTGTGGGATTATCTTACTCAGGAGGATGTGAATAAAGGCTTCAGAAGGTATTGTAGGAGTAGTAAAACAGAGTTCTCTCCCCAGCTACTGACACAGAACTGTGCTGGCAAAACCTCTCCTGCCCACACAGATACCTTAGAATCTGTTTGCTAATGTAACTTTTTCTTTCAAGGAATTTGAGTGAATTTCCAAGTCTTTTTGTCCCCCCTGAGATGAGCTGATTCCTGCTTGGAGGGGCCTGTGCCAGAGTGGGAAGGAGCTGTGGTTCTGTGTGCAGCTGCACTGGGGTGGTGCTCACCTGCCCCATCCTGCAAACAGCACACACAGGTAAAAGTACAGTTTTGCAGGTGTAATTGCACCGATATGAGGCACTTAAACCAGCAGGGCTCTGTTGATTAGGGATTGTAGCCCTTAACGTTCCTGACTCGGGCAGCTGGGACAGGAACATCTGTAGTATAGATATGACCTGTTACTAAATAACATGTTTGCCAGATTTCTGATGGGCCTGCTGCCAAAGCGCCTTGAGTGTTTCCATGAAAATTGCTGTTTAGCTGAACTTAACTGAGAACTTCAGTCTGATTCAAAGAAGCAGTTTTTGCTACTTATCCAGAATAAAATACTGCTCTAATACCTAGTGCTGTTCTAATTCTACTGCAGGATCTGCCCAGTGGTTCATCCCTTCTTTCCTTGATTTTTTTCCCTGACTGTTCTGGTCCTTCGTGCTGCAATCTGAAATAAGAGGGTTTTTAAAAAAATATTTTGCTTGGGAAGGTAATTTTGTGGCCTGAAAGACATCAAAATAAACTTCAGTGCGTGTATTTTGTTTTACATAAACCAGGGAGCTGTTCTGTGTTTTTGCTTGGAGCATTTGCTCATTGTCTTTGCTCTTTAACTGCTCCTGTGCCCAGTCTGTGTGTGCTGATAATCTGATAATCTGCTGCTGTGCACACACATTAAATTCATCACTTCCAGGAGGTCCCACATTCACTGCAGGAATCCCTGTCCTGTGCCTGCACAGATTCCCATCCTGAGGCAATGGCCTTTTTATGAGGCTTCCATAAGGTAAGTGAACAACCTGACAGAAACCATGGAAAGTATGAAGGTGTTTTTAGTTTCAGACACACAGCAGAGAGGGTTTATAATAATGTGTGACTAAAGACATATTCATTTGGAAAGGTCAATTTGTTTATTATTACAAGTACAACAACCAAGTGAATGTGTCTGTTCTTTTTAAGGGAAACTGTTTCTTCTTGAAATTTTCTTATTTTAAAAAGGAAGCTGCCAAGTTGGTTTGCTGTAAAGTTCTTTTGTTAATTTAGGAAAGTACTGATCCTGGGAAATGTACAAATTTATTGAATCTCATTTTTCATGAGAGAAGAATCTGGAAGAAAATTGGTAATTTGTCTGCATCTTTGGATATTTAAAGAAAGGAAGTACTTAATGTTCACATTTTAAATCTCATCAGTTGATTGTTGTCAGCACCATGTATTGTTAGTATCTGCTGTCATGTAAATGCACTTACTGGGCTCTCAGAGATTTCTTGAAAAAATGTCAGACTCAGCAAGGGGGTCTCAACAGATGTGTAGAAACCTCTGAATTAAATTTTTTCTCCAGCCCCATCTGGAGATCTGATCACCTTGGCGTGCTCAGGTGTCTCTGAGGAGCTTTTCCCTCCATGGTGTGGGTACATCACACCCCTTCTTTCCACCACCCTCAAAGGGTGCAGAGTCTTTGTCCTCTGGTTCCACCACTTATATCCTGGAGCAACGTGATCTCCCAGGCTAATCCATTCGGTTCTTTTCCATTACTTTGGGAGGAACTTGATGGCTACTGCCCAACACTGAAAAATGAGGCTTTACAAGGACTAGAACCAGTCTCTGTAAGAGGTGAGGGCAGAAGCAGCAGGTCTGGGTGCGTGTGAGGTGTGGGACTGTACTGTGGGTGTCTGTGGTGCCATCCCTGTCAAATTAATACCGTGTTGTGTCTGTGCATCAGAGGATGAAATACTGTTCTGATGGTAAAAACTACCTTAAAAGCAGATCTTGGTGATACTTTGTCTTAACTTGGCTGTAGCACTTTTCCTATTTGCCTGGAATTGTTCCTGCTTCCTGCAGTTTAAAAAGGGTGCACTTCCTCAAATTCCTAAAATGAGGCTGGGTTGTTCCTGAGGAACATGGCTGTATTACTGCGTTGGGTGTTGCTTGATCTGCATCTTGCAAATTTAAAAGCTTGTTAATTTTTTTAAATGGGAATAATTTATCAACTCTAGAATAGGAAAGAATGAACTGCCACTTCTGCGTTGTTAGTATTGTGGGTAGATGAGGTGGTAGCTTTGTTTGTAGTCTTGGAATTAATTTAGTGTGTTTAATGATAGCGAAGCACTTACAGAAAAGTGTTACAAGTTTTGAAGCGTTATTTCTTTTTGGTTTTATTCTTCTAGGTCTAACTATAAACATTGAAATACTTTGATTTTATGCAACTTTTATTTTAAATATGATCTTTCAAATGTAAACTTCTGGCATAAAATTTTTCTATTTGCCAGAGATGCCTGGACTTTTGACCTTGAACTGCAACCTGTCTACAGCAGTCAAGTAGTGAGATAGTAAATTATTTGGAGCGCAGGGGAGGAGTTTGGGATCACAACAGTTTTCTTCTCTCTCAATATCCAGAGTTAAGTGCAGGGTCATAGTCCTAAAGCTTTTCAACTCTCCTTGCCTCTCTTGTTGCAAGGTTCCCATTTCACAACTGTTTGAAGGCGTTTCCCTTCTTTGATAAGATACTTAAATGGGTAAGCAGTGGATACATTTTATATGAAAGTGAAAGCCCACATGGCAGTCGTTCTGAGGTATCTGATTTCCTCTTGCTTTCCACGCAAGTCGAGTTGTCTGTTCTTGGACCTTTCATGGCCGAGCAGAGGAGGGAGCACCCCCAGCGCTGTGTGCACGTGGCTGTCCCCAGTGCCAGGGCAGGTCCTGTTTGTTCCCTGCTGCTCTCGGGGTCAGTGCCTTGCACCTTCTGTCCACGGACCCACTGGAACTGCTTGTTCATGTGCACAGTAGGTGTTGCCCTACTGGCATCCTTTGGGCTGCTTTTGTAGTGCTTGTTGATTTAAGGGATTAATTTTGTTCCTGCTTAGCAGAAAGTGCAGGTTTCCCAGCTGTCACTTTTGACAAATAGGGATGCAAAGTAATTCTCAATGGGATCAGTCTTCTGAGTGGGAATGCATCAGCTAAGCCATGCCAGCATTTCTTTTATTTGCATCAGAAGTTATGTTCTTTTACGAGTTCTCAGACAAGAATTTTTTTTTGTGTGATATTGCTATTTTTTCTTATTAAGAATTGTTTAACACTTAAAGGAGCCTATCATAGACCAAGCCCAGTGCCTCTTTTACAGGGAATTAAGTCAGCAGACAGTGTAAACTGTGGTTAGAATAGCTGTTGCATCATTCTGGAAAGGATGCTTTCTGCCCTGTTCACAACATCCTGTGGTTTCCTTAAGAAACCTATCCTGGATATTTGGGTTTTAGCCAAATACCTTGCATGTCAAATCTTCTGATTCTGAAGAAATTGACTGGAAAAGTGTAACTAAAGGCCAGTTACAAGTCATGCTAATTGAAGCTGGTATCCCAAATGCTGGCCTAGACTAGATTTTTGTCAGGACATAGAAATGAAACTTATCACTGATGAATGATACATACCTTGAATACCTGGAATGTGTAAGATTGTTATGCTTTGAATTTCTTTGCAGATGCAAAGAGCATTCTGTCTTCTCACTAACCCTCATGTTCAGAACTTTATATTGTCTGCTGTGCCTGTTTTTTCTACCCTGGCCATTGAATTTCCATAATGTATCTAAACCCAGTAACTGGCAGCCTTGGTATGAAAGTATTCATGAGATATTTCAAAATCAGAAACATCCTGTGGAGTTGTTAGTTTTCTCAGTCCCTACTCACACTAATAGATGTCAGATATTAATCATTTGGACTAAGGTATTCATGCAAGGGGCTGGTATAATCTCTAATGAGATACCAGAGTTGGTGCAGGTTACAGCAAATTGACTGAGTGTTGAAGAGCCCTGACATCCAAGATCAGGGGATAAGGTGCAACCTGTTTTATTACCTGACTGTGACAGTGAGAATTGGCATTAATGAGGGAATAAAGATCACTAGTCTTTCATACACATCCCTCAGGAAACTAAATAAAATCCCCAGTAAACTGAAACTGAAGAATTTACTCTGAATACTGACAGACTTTTCTTGGGGGGTTTTGGCTAAATGGGAGAGGGAGAATATATTTACAGAGCAGCGGAGTGAGGTCATGAGCGGAGGTTTTGTTTATTTAATGATTTGTTGGAGGTTATGTTTTTAATATGTATGGTGAGGTGTTGCAGTAGCAGGATTTAAAATTTGGGAATATCTTTTCTGTCTCTTGTTAAATTGGCTGCTGGGTCTGCTCTGGAATTGCTTCAGTCCATGTGTACTGAAAACCACACGTGTTTACAGTAGTTGGAGAAGCCCTGGGGATGCTGAGTGTGAGCAGTGGCCTCTGTGCTCTTGCAGTGTGTCAAACCTGTGTTTTCAGGTTTGTTACTGCTTGAGAGCAGCTGACCAAATTGAAATTAAAAGCTTGTGACAGCTCTGTGATTTTTTTTTTTCTTAGGGTACAATACTTCTGTGCTTCCATTGCTTCTGGATTTTATGTCCAGAATGAAATCAAGTGCCTGACTTGTTCTGGGAAAACTGGAACATTTTACCTGACAATGAATGGGGGAGGAAAAAAACTAAATAAATATTTCTTGGACTGAATGTTCTTTCTCCTGTGCAGAACTGATACTGTACATCAGCTTTATGCTCCACTTACAGAGAAGTGACTGTTCTGTTTCACTGGGATGCTCCTGCTACCACAGCAACTCTCGATTTGTGTTTTTAAATTCATTTATAGTTGGTCTGAAAAACATAGGTATTTTCACACTGGAGACTTTCTCCCAGAAGCCATTAACCTTGGGAGAAACCAGAGGGCCTTTGGAATAGCCAGCAGTTCCTAAATATTAGTTTGCCTTTCTGTCCCATCAGTTATAGAGATTCCTGCCTCACTTTTTCCAGAAGTACAAAATATTCTTTCTAAAGGAGACGTGGCAAAAAGACAGGCTGATGCTGATGGGAATTGTCTATTAGGGGAAATACAATAATTCTCATTTTCCAGCTTGAACTTCCAGTTTCAGAAACATGGTTAATACATTGTACTAGGAGGAATAAGTAAAACTATCGTGGATGTTCAGTTCCTTTCAAACAAGATGACCAGTTTGCTTCAGTTGACATTTCTGTCAGTATCTCAGCTGGAAATGAATAGTGATTTAGTGAACTTGAGAACAAAATTAACGGGAAGTCTTACTGAATTTGGAAGAGAAACAAGTATTTGAAGACTTCCAAAGTTACTGTATGTTACAGTAAATATTTTTGCAGGCAGTTTGTAGACCATTTGCTTAGAAGTGCATAGTGTAATTGTGAGTTTGAAACTTCCTCTATCTTTCATGAAAAATGTGATAGAAGAAAAAAATGGAGATACTAAATAATAAGAAGAAATGACCAAGCATTTTACAGCAAATTCAGGGAGTCTGTAATTTCAGTGTTTCAAGTGCAGTGTATGTTTGTATCTCTCAAATTTGAAATTATTTTAAAATTGCAGTTCTGTAAAAGTTTTTTCCTGTAGATAATGGAGATGATACAGTTAATAGCAATGAGATAACATCTACTAAGGCAAAAAGAATTACTCAGGTATAGAATCTCTTGATTTTCAGTTCTGATTGGTGCTAATGCTGTTCCATGCTCGGTCAGAGCTGCAGGCTGTGCACTCTGCAGCCACTGGGTGGGGAGTGACTAAGGCTGGAAAATGCCCATTGTGTTCAGCCAGTCGTGTCTCCTGAGAGGTGATGCTGGTTCTGTTTTTGGAATGTTGTGGTGACACAGCTCCATGACTCAAACCTAATTTCAGGAGTGTGTTGCACACGAGGCCTTCAATGCCCAGGTACAGTCTCTGGGACAGTTCTTTCACTTCTTGTGTGATCCAGAGGCACAGTTTGTTTCCTAGTTTAATGCAGATTTCAACAAGAAGTGAGTAGCTGACTTTCCCTCTTCCTTTAGGCATATCACTTAAAAATGGCATGGGGTGTGATCAGTTGGAGATTCTGAACAGGGAGATTGAAAGGTTATTGCAGAACAACACTGTGGAAGAAGGCACTTGAAACTCAGTGACAGGCTCCCTGGATGTAATCATGGGTTCAGACAATGGAGCAAAATACAGATTAGAGCAGGTATTCAATGCCAGGAGTTATAGCACCAGGAGCTTTATAATTAGTTTGTTCTGTTGTCTTTCTTTGTTATTGTTAATTTTTTCCTCCTAAATTTGGAGTGGGAGTAGTTGGCTGAGGGAAAGAATGTACATAATCCCCTTTAAAGAAGGTACAGGGGAAGGAACTAATGGTGTGGATCTAAATCCACACTCTGTTGTTTTTCATAATTCTGCTTTGCCACAGTCATATAAATTTTGAGATTATTGTTCACAAAATAATTAAGTGATCCAGTGATGAGAATTGGATTTGGAGAGGAATTTGTCTTTTCCCCTTTCCTTATTTTTGGGACAGTGACATGGCACTGGAGAACATTAGAGATGATCACTGCTTAGGGAGTAAAAAGTAGTTTTAAAGAGCAAAGATGCCTTAAGAGTTGGGGACTTGAGAGATCTGGGGGGAAAAAAGTATTCTTTAAAAGCAAAGTCAGGCTGTGTCTTGGCATAGATTATCTAGTCTGTTTTAAAATAGAATCTTCTGTCCTGGAGTGTTTATAAACAGTTTTTACTCCTTTAAAAGAATTAATAATGTTTTAATTATGTCCTACACCTGCTGTGGCAGTTCCCTTGTATCTTTAATTGCAGAATGCTGACACACAGGCTCTGTGTTCAGTTTTGTTCTTTTGCCTTCACTAATTTATTTTATAGTCCAGTTCATCCTGTCCAACTGGTCCTCTTCTTCCTCCCAGATTCTTTTCCAGTGTTCTTGTAGCCTGGTAGACTACTTAGGGTTAATGCAGGCATTTCCTACTGATGTTCAGGCTCACATGCTCAAAGCTGCAGTGTCTTCTGTGATGAAATTTTGTATAAACCAGTAAATGTGCCCTACTGTAACCCAGGCCAGGCTGATGGAGTTCAAAAACATTTCTGTATTTTCATTGCATAGTGTGTGCTTAGTAAATTCCACTCTCAGAATGATTTTAAGTACTGTACATGGAATAGATTCTTGATTACAATTTGTTGCTGTTCTGGAAGTCTTAATGGGATCTGAAGAAATTCATGGGAGTGCAGTTGTATTTATGTATTTCTTTCAAAGGTCTCAGCTGTGGTTAAGTGGGGAGGTGGTATTGCTTTATTTTGATTTTTTTCTTTCTAGTTGCAGTGTTTTTATGAAGGACAAAACTGTCAAGAAGGCAAAATAATGGAATTTGCTTTATAATGTAACAGAGGCAAAACAATTCTTAATTTAGGTAAAAAATAGTAAGATAAGTTAATGAATATATCAGTGCCTTATTTTGTCTCTTCCTTTTTTTCCAGGAGCCAGCAGGACAAAGAGGATTGATTGGATCAGCATTTGGACCTGCTGACAACTTGGAGATTCAGTCTGGCACTTCTGAGTCAGGAATTTCAGCATGTGCTGGCTGGATGATGCTGAATGACTCTGATCCTGTGCTGCCCTCCTCTGGCTCTGCCCTTCAAGGAGAAACCCTTCAAACCTCTAATGCCCATATTATGGAACAAGCTGTAAACACAGAGCCATTAGAGTCTGAACCTAATACTGACAACATGGAAAATAGTTCTCCTGGTAAGAGTTCTTCCTTTCCAGTTGAGCAGAAAATATGCTTATTTATCCATTATGTATGTGTGTACATGTATATACATATATTTTTAGGTAACAAGGAGTTTGTAATAACTGTATAATGTTGGCACAGTGATCAGTGATGTATTTAATTGCTACTACTTACTGTCACTTTACACTCACAAGAAAATATTTTATGTTTTGAGGTGGGGATAAATACATTATCACAAAGAAAATAATAACAAAAAAAAGTTTTAAGGAAAAGCACCTTTCCTCACCACCAGTTTAGTAACTAATTCCCTTGTTTTTAGCATCGGTTTTGGATGATAAAGGTGAGCAAAGCAATGAGGAGGAACAAAAGTCTATCAAACCCACGAGTAAAGAGTTCAGGAAAACGTGGGGCTTTCGAAGGACCACGATTGCCAAGCGAGAGGGGGCAGGAGATGCTGACCTGGACTCCAGTGAGCAGCAGCCACAGCAGCAGCAGCAAGGCTTGAACCTCCGGCGGAGCGGGCGGCAGCCAAAGCGGACCGAGAGGGTGGAAGAGTTCCTTACCACAGTGAGGCGCAGAGGGAGGAGGAATGTTCCCACTACTCTGGAAGATTCCAGTGAAGCAGCGTCTGGTCCAGCTACAGATGCTGAAACTGCTTCTGAAGATAGTGTTGAGAGCACCCCAGATACAAAACCTGTCACTAGGAGGATCTGCACTAGGAGTTGTAAGGATCTGAAAAGCCCTAAAAGCAGACGCACAAAGGAGGAAGAGGAAGAAGAAGAGGAGGAGGAAGAGGAAGAAGAGGAAGATGCTACCTCTGATAGTGATAGCGATGGGTTAACGCTAAAGGAACTCCAGAATCGACTGAGAAAGAAACGTGTTGAGCAGAAACCTGCACGGAAGGATGTACAGAACCACAAGAGGAATTCAGAACAAGATCCCACCCAAACAGGTGATGCCTCGGCTGAAAACCAGGCTGAGTCTGAGCTGCCTGTCAAGCAGGAGCCTGAGACTGCAGACAGCACTGAGATCGCAAGTCAGGTGGTTGTGTCTGAGGAAGACACTGAAGATGTCCAGGATCAGAAGGAGGAAAAGCCTGCCCTTGGTGCCAGGGGGGCCACAGATGAAGAGCCTGAAGAACAGCCCAAAAGCAAACCCGAGACCGAGATCTACGACGCAAACACTCTGTACTGTATTTGCCGTCAGCCTCATAACAACAGGTAGGCAAAGGGTTCAACTGGAGACACAGAGCAAGGATGGGAGTTGTTTTGTGATGAAAGAGTAAACCAAATGCTCATGCTTACTTTTTGAGCGTATGTAAGTGAGCTGTTGGGTTTACTGAAATTTTGGGGGGAGTTTACAACAAATACTTAAAACAATATAAAGGAATATAGAACTGACCAGGGAGGCAGAACTGTTCACTGCTGCTTTGTTGGGGTGCTTGTGTTCTGCTGCTTGAAGTATTGAAATATCTGTTGAATGTTAATTGTCTTTTCATTTCACAGTGTTTTACTGTTCCTTGGTGCTTTGTTTTTTTTTTTTTCCCAGGTTTATGATTTGTTGTGATAGATGTGAGGAATGGTTTCATGGTGACTGCGTGGGTATTTCTGAGGCTCGAGGGCGATTGTTGGAGAGGAATGGTGAGGACTATATTTGTCCAAACTGCACCATTCTCCAGGGACAGGATGAGCCTGTGTCAGAACTAGACCAGCAGGAAGCTAAAGCGGAGCAAGGAAATGTGGATGGCACTGAATTCACAAGCATAGGAACAATTGAACAAAAATCAGTTGAGGACCAAGGGATCAAGGGTAGGATTGAAAAAGCTGCAAATCCAAGTGGGAAGAAAAAACTAAAGATATTTCAACCTGTAAGTATTTTAATTGTTCCTTATTCTTTGTGTTTCACTGAGTGCATTGAGACAGTGAGTTACTTGTACAGCTGTAAATCTGAACTGGTTTTTTAAAGCTAAACATGAAGCTGAACAGCTCACCAAAGTGCTGTTTAGCAGAAGTTTATCCATAGTTCTACCAATACAGGAATTACAACTGTTAGTTTCAAGTGAGGGATTTAAAAGGTTTATGTAGGGGGAAGGAAGAAGTTTGTGCTATTCAGCCCCTTCTAAATACTGTTTTGAAAGTCAAAAAATGATGTATTCTTTTAATAAAAATATTAGAAATCTGGACTGGGTTATACTGTCTTTGAAATAATCTCAAACAATTTTGGACATTTTCAATGATAGCGAAACTTTTTACTTAACATTGACAAGTGCCTGTTAAAGTTAATTCCAGCTGTACTTCCAGTTAGTCTTTGAAATTCTTATTTTTGTACTGATGCTGCTTTAGATTATTAGCAAGTAGAGAATTCTTTTATACTACCTTTTTTTAACCTAAATATATGTATTTTGAATTATTGCTAAATCTAAAAGAAGTTTAAGTTGGGAAAGGCATAGAAGCTTCTTCAGCTCAGTGTACATGAATTAAAAAAAGTTCATGCTACTGTGTCTTTGTCCTGCCTAAACTACTGTAGTTATGCCAACATCTTGAACAATTCCCTCTTCTTTTTACTGTGCCTGGAAAAATATGTTTCAATTTGCTGTTAAAATGCTACAGCAATTTATATTTTTTCTCTATGAATTTATTCTTTCATGTCTAATCTTTAGGCTTTGAAATCATCCTTAGAATAAATATCGGGGCTGTCTGTAGCAGCACAGTGAGATTAATCTACAGACCAAAACAGTTTGAGTTCAATGTAGAAATAGTTAATATTTTAAGGTAAATGTGTAGAAAACAGTGTTCTCAAAACTGTTTTCAAATACATTTGTACTTCTTTGTACACACAAAAAAGTTTTTGAGAGTCCAGTGCTGTTGGCCTTGGCTCTGCTTCTGAGTATCTGTGGTATTTATGTGCTGACCAGGTACTTGAATGTGTTGGCCATCTCTCTTTTAGTGAAAGAGAAACATAATTATCATTAACTCTTCACCTCTTGTGGAAGAAGTGCTTATATTTTAGGTATTCTCTGACATTTGACAGTGGAATGGAACTACTCTACTGTGTTTCCCAGGTGGTGCCATGTTCTGAGAGAAGTGAGCTGTCACATCTGTGTGTGTTTAGCCCTCACTGTCCCTCATACCTCAGTTAAGATCTAAAACTTGCATAAAGCAGCATCGATCTGCAGAAATTCCCTGTCCCTTATGGACATAAAGTTCATTGCTATTTGCTGTGAAATCAGTCTCTTACAGTGACTGAACAAGTCTCAGTTTATGTGTTCTCTTACATCAGAATTCTTGAGAAAGGCTCCTTTTTGTTGCTGTCCATAAGCACCTATAGCTGCAGGGTTTTGGTTTGTGATTAAAACTCAACAAATTTTCTAAGTACAGACATCAACTCTTGAAGTTTTGTCATCATCTGAGTTAATGCCCTTAATTAGAAATGGCAGCTCAGTTAGTCATAAGTTTGAGGTGGTTCTTAGGGGACATGAATTGATAATTCTTTATCAGTTAGTTGTGTACATGATGGAAAAATATTTTAAAACATAAACAATTTCTTGGGGAGAATGCTCAATTCCAGGTTTTATCAGACTGCAGCAGATAATGCTATCTTACTGACTTTGACTGGGGAAAACCACTATGCAAATATTTATTTCACTGGAAATATTAATGAAGAACTTGCTTTTGGTAATTACAAATGGCAGTTTGTTGATGAGGAGAGGTTGTCTAGCACTACAGTAGTTCTGAGTGTTAGGTTAGTTGTGTCACTTTCGTGAGTAAACTAGAAAAGAGATTAAAGCATAATATCCAGAGGTGATACGTTGAAGCCTAAAGAGCTTTGAAATATTTCTGGACCCTGGCCTAATGTACTCTGTTTTCAAGGAATGTACTATTTTATGAATCTTAACATTAAAAGAGGAAGTGTTCCATGTGTGACACTTCTGTATAAATGGAGAATAGTTTTGAAGTGAAGGAAAGTACAGATTGCACATGCAAACCTCTAAATGTGTAAGAAGTAGGAGGCTATGGAAAGTTATCTGTGAGAATGTTGTTTTTATGTAAGTTGGAGACTTCTCTAGAGATTTAACAGTTTTAAATGTAGAAGAATAATCTGTACACCTGAATAGCTGGGTGCTTCCTCTTGCACGTGTGCATGGCTGAGGACAGCAGCTGATGGGGATATAGAAATAAAATGTGCTTTGGAGAGACCTTGCTCGGGAGAAACCAGTTGTGACTTATTAAGGAGATCTCTCACATTATGTAGAGGATCAGACAGAAAGCATTTGTGTGCTTATGGGATTTGAAAATTTAGTAAACCAGTCTCCTTTATTTCAGTGCTGGACTAACAATTTACAATACAGCACATTCTGAAAATAATGTGTTAAAAGAGCGAAACTCTTACCTTTGTGTGGGTTGTTTCTGTTGCGTCTGAGTGACCGTCGCTTTAACACTGGCAATTGTCAGGTCACTGACAGAGCTGCAGTCTGGGTGTGTAAGCATTTCCCCATGTTCCAAAGGCACATTCCTGATGTTTCCTCTTTGAAGGCTGAGCTCACTTGACCCTTTCCCTCTGTAGGTGATTGAAGCTCCGGGTGCATCCAAGTGCATCGGGCCCGGCTGTTTCAACGTGGCCCTGCCCGACTCCGTGTACTGCAGCAACGACTGCATTCTCAAACACGCTGCAGCCACCATGAAGATTCTGAGCTCTGGCAAAGATGCAAAACCAAAACCTAAAGAGAAGATCAAACCAAAATCTGAAAAACCTGGCACGCCAAAATCTCAGCAGCAGGTAAGTTTGTGTTCATGATCCAGGAGAGTTGTCCTGAAGCATGGTGGCTTTTCTGTGTGCTCTCTTTTTTTGAGTCAAAATTGCCAAGTCCTGCACTGAAGAGGTGCTTTTTATTATTCTTTTGTTGTTCTCTTGCCTTTTTCTGTGGTACTAACATTATCTAATTCTTCTGATAGTAAAGTGTTCTCCTGTCACTTTTAAAAAACATCTTAATTGCCTCTAGATGGGGATAGTTTCTTGCAAGTGTATTCTAGATGGCAATGCACTTTAAAAAAAATTAATTCCAAATTAATTTTTTATTTTAATTTAATTAAAATAATTTTCCTTTTTTGAACTCTAAATTACAGGGGTTTGGACAGTAATTTGGAACTACTGTGAATTGTGAAATGACACGACTGTATTGTATGTGTGCTTTGTGAAGAACAAAGATGAAAACTGATCTTTTACTTTTGAAACCACTAAAAAGTGGATGGTAGTTTCTCAGAGAAAAAAAGAAACAGCCCCAATCTCTTGATAAATACTGTTGTTCTGAAGTGGTGTCTTTACCCTTGCCTTTTGCTGAAGTTACCCTGTATATCACCTTTGCTTTATAAATTTGAATGTGCAATTACATCATTTCAGGTTCTTTGGAGGAGTTTACTATAAATGAAATTGTTCTACCTGTGTGTTACTGTATCTCTGCTTGTTTGTAAAATATAGTATATTCTATTATTAGTAGTAATCAAACTTCTTCTAATTATACAGGCGAGTATCAAACCACTTTCCAACCAAAAGAGACAGTTGCCTGAGAAAAGAGAGGTGAACGTGAAGAAGACTGTTGTGACAGTGGCCAAGACTGAGGCAAACACTCAACCTGTTGCTAGAGAGCCACCAGCAGAACCCGTGACACCGTCCTGGGCCAGCGATCATAATTACAATGCTGTAAAGCCTGAAAGGACTGCTGCCATTTCACCTGCACTGTTGTTCAAATGTATGTATGGCATAGGGATATTCCTGAATAATCATGTTTTCTTTGAATACCCATCCATTCTTGGCTCTGCAAGACTAGGGAGTTAAGGATTTGGTTTTTTTTTTTTCTTACTATGGCACCAAGCTGCCTTTCTCCACCTTCAAAGATTCGCACACAGATACACACAAATGAGAGACACTTTTAGAAGTTTCAGTTGTATCATATGACAGTTGTATGATTAAGAGCCTGTTGATCTACCCAGCTGATTTCTGGATGAAAACTACATGGTTAAGCTTGAATTTTTTTCCCATAGAGACAGTTATCTGTTTCTAATCTGGAAGGTAAGTATTGATACATTTGTGTTAAGTTTTGCAAGAAGGTTGTGCAGTGTGCACCGTGAATCAGCAATTGCCTGTACTAATTTGAACTGTATTTTTGTAATTTAGATTTGGCACCTGTCTCTCAGGTCTTGCATTTTCAGTGCCTGGTGCTGAGAATGAAATCTCCAACGTGGTGTCCAGTGATACTTGACACTTCTGCAAACAGCTTTTAGCTGTCAAGTATATTCCTGCTGCTTTCCTTCCTTACATGAAATAATTTAAGGACCATTCTTTACTTTTATGCTGGAGGAGGGGGGGGGGAGGCAGAACTCTTTTTATTTTTTGCTTTCTTTTTTTTTTCCCCTTTCTATGTTCATACTCCACACGTTACCCACACACACAAGAACACATCTCAAGTGGATGTTGGGCAGAGTTATTGCCTTGCATATTTTTGCAGGTTTTGAATAGCATCCTTGTAACTCATATGAAGGTAAGTAAATACTGCTTTGAAGCCTGAGCAAGTCCTTCTACTTATGACATTTTTTGATTGACTTCATCTAAGTAGTTTTATAATGCCATTACAAAACTTCAGATGAAATCTGACATATCACAGTTACAAACCACACGACCTGGTGTCTCGTGTTTACTCACTGGAAGATTAATGAATTCAGAAATTCAGTTCTCACAGCTTTGTAACCACACTTCAGCCAACTTACGTTTTATTTTCAGAAGTAAACCTAGTTATTGAACACTTATATGTAAAGTAACTGGTACGTTTTTAAATCATATTTAAGATATTGTTTTAGTTACAATTTTTAAACGCTGAGGGAACACCAACCAACCTAAGTTTCTGTTCATTATCACAGTACATAGTAGACATACCAGGTATATTTTAATTTTGTCTGTCCCCATCGGGTTATAATTTTTCCTTAAGCATTTTTTTGTTTAGGCTTTGTGCCTCTTTTATGGTGACCTCCCTGAAGGTACATATTTTAATTAACTTGCATTTTTTTTTTAAGATTCTTTTAAAGAAACTAGCTTTTTGTTCGGGAAAAAAAAAATAGTGTTTTAAACATAAGTAAAATAAGGTGAGAAAGACTATTCAATGCAATTACAAGAATCTATAGAACCATCTCACTTAAAATGTCCTTTTTGCTATAGGGTTTGATTTTTTTTTCCCATTAGACAAGAATACAGGTTTTGAGGCAGAAAGATTGAGGGTTGGTTTTAGGGGTTTCTCTTAAGTTTTACCACACTGGAGGTTTTACAGATTGAACCAATTCCAGTAGAAAACTGGATTCCTGTAGCTAAATAGTTAAATTGGTTCCAAAATATATGTATTAGTAACAACTAGAGAACAACCTAGCTTGTGTGATGAAGAACTCTCATATCAAATGCAAGGAAGAACTTGAGATTGCTTTTATGAAGGTAAGTTGCACTGGTATCTGGGGACTCTGTGCTAAATGCCCAGTTAAACTGTCTTGTGTATTCATGAAAGAATGTGTCCTGCTTTTTAATGAGTGAACTTGAACTTTAATCTTCCTGAGAAGCTGCCAGTGCATCATCTGCAAGGGTATTCTACCAGATTTTATTTATTTTAAAAATCTTTATAAGCTGTTCAAAACCTAGAAGTTACAGCATTAGGGAAGTTCAGGAGAGTTCTCTCACTTCAGGTATCTAAAAGTAAGAACTCCTGAAGTCTGAGCGAATCTGCCAAGGAAAACACATTTATTGGACCAAACATATAGTCTGGTTTAGACACATCTTAAAGTGACTCCCTGTTTAGAAATGAGTATTTCTGAACATTGGTTATGAAGGACTTTCAGTCCAGAGGAGGCAAAGGATGAGATCCTTCCAAATGCAGTGCTTCAGGTGCTGCCTGTGTTCTCCCAGAGCTTCCAGCCATGTTCAGCAAATCCTGATTTGCAACCTGAGTGCACGAGACCTTTTAGGAATTAAGGAAACTTACCATGATTAGCAGAATTACTCTCTGTACTACTTTTTCCACTAGTCAGTTTATCATTTCAGACATAGATTTAGTTTGTACATTTACTCTGTACTTGTCAGATGAAAGATTTTTATTACATGAGACAGTAGCTTTGTTAAATAGTACCAAGAAGAAAATCAAGCCACTTCTAAAAAAGTACTGGGTGGTAGGAGCATGTAGTATATTTGCATCTAAGCCCAACACCAGGCCCCCTTTCTCCTGTACTCCAACTTCTCTGCATTTATTTTAAAAAAAGGGGATATTTAGTGCTAGTGCTGTGCAGTTATTTAGAACAGTGTTGGGTTTTTTCTTCTGTTACTCCATTAGCTTGTGTTTCTTCCTAATTTTTCTGTGTCTTTTTAGGGGGATGAGTTAGGGCTATATTTGGACGTGACTTTGTACACCAAAACCTGGTGCCTGATTAATGACACTGGTCATTAATGACATCATCTTTATGGTACCAGTGAAAATAATCCCTTTGATTCATCTGATAACTAGAGTGGGAAATACCTTGAACTTGCTTTGATAAGGGAATATTAAATACAAGTACTTTTAAAGTTGCAGGCAGTATTTGAACTACACATGTAAGAGGCAATTAGGTATGAGCCACATTTCCTTTCAGAAGAGCTACTTTGACTTTCATTAGGAAAATTGATTTATGATACCATCTTCCTTGGCATCAGTATTTCACAGAAGTTGGAAATGAGTGGGACTTGCAAGGGGAAGTGTTTCCTTCAGAGAAAACCACAGTGTTTGTGATCCCACTCCTGCTTTCCAGTGGGGAATTACGAAGAGACAACGCTGCCACCTCCTGGAAGTGGGAGCCCTGACTCTGGTGATAAAAAATTTCCTTTTGTTATTCCCTTTCAGATTTTTTTTTATTTCTTCTGCAGCTGAACTTTTCTGCACTCAAACTGTTCACAAAGTGAATAGTGTTTGCTTGTTTAGTTAAAGATCTTGGACTCCTTGGTTCCTGTACACCTCTAACAAAATATGGAGACTTTGTAAAGGGAATGCAGTGATACTGGGATATCCCACCAGCACAAAATGTGCCTATTGAAATGCAGGATTATAGCATGCATCATTTATGTATGCTTTTTCTCTTATCTGTTTCTCTCTGTAATAAGAGCAGGAGAGAAAGAAAACATACCACTATAAAGAGAGTAGGGGGAAAATAGAGTGCAGTAAAGACAGGAGTTATGGCTCAGAGTGTGAAAGTGGTGCAGTGAGCTGTAAGTACTGTTGTGACGAAAGTAAGGCCTTGTGTGCACATGGGCTGGTGCCAATTTAATGCTGCTCTCTGGGCAAGATTGTATCAGCTGAAGGTGTGACTCAGTTGAGTGCAGTGGATGTGGATATACTGCTCTTGGTTTGCTTAACTGTTAAAATATATTTTATCTAAATTTTGCTTTTTAAACCATATGTATGTTTGTCTGCAAGGACTGATTGTAGTTAAACTGGATGCCTTTGGGTTTGAGTGCTACTCCATGGAAAAAACCCAGGATCTGCCAGGTTCCATACTCCTGTAACTGAACTACTTCTAGCACCTGAATTAACTCCTAGAAAGCCAAGGTGTTTTTGCTTAATGTTATATTCTGCAGTGTAGGTCCATACTGAGAGGCACTAAGTATTGAATAGTATCAGGGAAATAAAATGTAGTATTTCTTTTGCTACTGGCCATTTTTGGGACACGTGGCTGGCCCTGTGTGTAGGCCTGGCCTAAACCTTTATAATTGGAGGAGTTTTCAGGAAGGCTGCTGCAAGACCAAATAATGACCAGCATACCCAAGATGAGTCTGCCAGAACTTCTGAGAAATTCGTATTGGAGAACTTCTGGCTTTGGAAGGGCCATAGTACAGGAGTGGCTGATGTAACACGGCAGCTCCGGTACTGAACTCCCATCGTGACACTGGCAGGGCTGTGCTGGCCTGGGGGCTGTGCTGGCCCAGGGGCTGGCTCAGGGCCTGAGCCCTGCCTGTGGAGCGAGGCAGACCGTAGTGGCTGCTGAAGCCAACATCCCCTGGGACCCAGCCAGTTAAAAGGAGCAGTGGGATCCTTGGGGAGCCATTATCATCTCCTGCCTGTGAACCGCTGGAGCTCCCCTTCTCTGCTCTGCAAGGTATGTTACACCTGCCCTGGGGCTCGGCCATGTGAAGATTTTTGCGCTGTCTCTTTAAGTTAGGAAGGCTGGTCGTGCTCCTGGCATGTTACTATTTTGAAGCACCCAACACCCCCGAGGCACTTGGAGACAGCAGGCCAGCACTCCTGCCATCAGAGGTGCTTGGCTTCAGTGAGGAACCATTGCTGAGGGGAAGGGTTGGGGGGCAGAAACCTGGTATCACTTACAGAGGCACTATGCACATGAGGGTGGTTATCTCTTGTCATCAACACTGAAAGTGATGAAAGCTTGATTAAAAACACTCACCACCCTCTTGCTGTTTTGCTTTCTTTTACTAATTTTACTTCAGTTCTTTGAACTTGCTCACTTGACTGCATAGCCAGTGAAAAAGTTCTTTGCTAGTCCCCAAATAAAAGGGTTTTTTTGAGGTGTTCACTTGCACTTTTGAGTCAAGTCTGCTGCTGATTTGCTGTGTCCGATCTGTGCTGAACTTGGAACCCGAAGATGGCCTGTCCCTGCAAGGAGTGATGATACAATCCATGAACTGTCTGGAAAATAAGCCCTTTTTTTGCAGCAGCACATAGTGCCTCTCTCTCACTCGGGGTGGGGGGTAATATTAAAAATGCAGTTGTGTAACATAGGTCAGATAGATCACTATAATCTCATGTAGATTAAAATAAAGCTTGTGTGCCAAAGCTTCAGATTTGCATGAGCTTAGAGTTACAGGTTGGCTTGAATGCAGAGAAATCACCACAGAAACGGCAGGCACTTTTCTCTGAGTCTCCTAAATTACTTTAATGACAGGTTTAATTTCTTTGTGTGCCTGAATGTAAAGGCTTGGCACACAGGCAGCTTAATTACAGTGCAAATTAGAGCTGATACAGTCTTTAGGAGAACAGCAGCAGGGCAGGCAGCATGCCTCAGACACGAGTGTTCAATAAACTGATTTCAGTCTTGAAAGTGGAAGCAGACCTGTTCTGTGGGCAGTTTCCAGGGAAAACTAACACTGAAACTACTTTAAGAGTAGTTCAACACTTCTGAACTAGAACTAGCACTGAGCTGTGTTTGAGGGAGATGACCAAAAGTCCACCAAAAGCAGGTGTCGGAACAGTTGAACAGCCGAGGAGCTGCAGCGGTTCCAGAGCCCCTCACCTGCACAGCCGCGGGCACCGGTGCTCGGTGCCACCAGAGGGGGCTTCAGGGGCACCCGGCGGCTGCGACGTGCGGCCCCAGCCCGGGACTGGGCATAGCTGCTCCTGGGGGATGGCTCGGAACTGGTAAGTAGCTTCCCGCTGTGGAGTGCTTTAGGACTGACAGCTAAAGCACCAGCTCACCTGTGTCTTTCGTTCAGATTTTTAAGTTGGGTAATGCATCAAAAAGGTTTCACATCGAAAGAACTCGTGGATTAAAGCTTGGTGTCAGCCTCTGTGTCAGGGTGGAGGGGTTTGGTTAAAATCTGCTCTGTTCAGGTTATTTCTGTCACAAGTCACGGAGGAAGGGCCACACCTGCGTCGGACAAGTCCACTCGGGACAAGGCTGAGTGGCAGAGGGAAGCTGTTAAACAACACCATTTCTGAGGTTGATAAATCCTGCCCACCCTCTGCTTCAACAGTTTTACAGAGGGGAGAAATGCAGTTCTTGGGTAACTAGTAAATAGGGGAGAGTTATTTCATCTTCTGTAGACCAGGAACCTGTGCTGCTCTGCTGTGCTGTGCTCTGCCAGAGCGGGCTGTCCTCACCTTCCCTCCGCTCGCACTGGACATGGCAGCGCTGGAGCAACAGCGCAGGGATGGCCACTGCAGCCACCTGTGTGTGAGCCACGGGAGCCGAGGGACCGAGCGGGACTTCCCAGGCTGAGCTGTGTGTGACACCCAGAGCGCTGGCAGGGCAGTTCCTGAGCAGGTGACTGACTGCCTGTGCTGGGCTCTGCACACCTGCCTTCCTCGCAGCTGCTGAGAGGTTTGGCTGCTGTGAAGGCTGGTGCAGGTGCCTCTCTGTAGAGATCAGCTCTTCCCACAGTACATAATTGCTCAGCACTGTCCAGCCTTACACAGGCTCTGTAAAACTTTCTAACAGGTATTTTGGGGGTTTTAACAGCTGTGATGCTGCATTAGTGTGATTTCCCCCTGCCCCCTCCCTTTAAGGACATTCAAATCCTTCAAAGTGTAGTAAATGATCCACTTTTGGACAGGTGGATCACAAAGAGCTGTTCTCTGTTTCTTAGGTATCATTATTCCTACTGTGGATTTTTACGGATTTATTTTTATTGTTACAGAAAAATGTTAATTGCCACCTTCCTTACTGTTGGTGCCACACGAACTCGTATATTGTGCACAAGCCTGAAAGTTAGTTGTGGGGTTTTGGTTTTGTTTTTTCCCTAAAACTCTGTATTTTAGTGACAGCGAAGTCTGAAAAGGAACAGTAAAACCCACACATGCTTGGGCTGCCTGTGTGCTGGGCAGTGTCTCCTCGAGGTCTGGGTTCCTGACATCCTGCTCCCTTGGGCCTGTGCTCCCACTGCGGATGGGCCTGTGCAAGCTGGACGCGATGCAGCCATCGGCTCCTCACGCGCTGCCTGGAGGAATTTCATCCTCGGGGAGGAAAAAAGTAGACTAATGTAGATGGAAGAGAACACAGGGGAATGTTCAGATGGTACTGGACACCGGAGGCAATAGTGCACCGAAAACCAGCCTTACCAGAGTCCCTGTGAAATGGGCTCTTCAGGTTTAACTGCACAGCGTTTAATAGTTTTAGCATCACCTAGAGTTAGAAGCTAAAGTTCTTTGAAGAACTGTGATTTGAATAATTTTAAAACTATACAGAGAAAAGGAATAGCACACTTCTTATTGTATTTAAAAATTGAAAATACTAAATCATGTCTCCAGCAAAACAGCTCGTTACAACTGATATAATTTAAATAGAAACCAGTGGTGGTGGTGGGGATAGTTTTTGAAGTGGCTTTCAAAAGCTACTATTCCAAAGAAAGATTGGGTGGAGAGGGAAAGGGGGAAGAACCAGAATAGGCTTTAATGCTACACAGAAATATTTTTGAAAGATCAGAGGAGAAGCAAAGTTTCCTTTGGATAACATGGGTGCTGGTGGTGTAAAACACAACCTGTTGTTGTCGGTTAGGGACTGTGATTGGAGCCTGCACATCCTTCATGCAAAGCTCAGCAGCCCTACACTGGAAATCCTGCTGAATGGGGCTTCCACAACTGCATGGCACTGCTGTGACACCGCGTTGAGATGTTCACAAGTACCTGTAAGCGCCGGGCTCGTCTGTACAGCAGATGATGTGGCAGTTCTGTCCTGCTGTGTGTTGTAATGTCTATAGCTTTGCTGCATGGGGAATTTCCTCAGGGGAGGGGTTCTGTGTCTGTTGACATCTGGTGGGAGAGATCCTACTGCTGTCTGTAGTGAATGTACCACAGTAATGCTGTTTCTTAAGCCTGGGAGGAATGTGCTGGTTTCTGCCGGAGGATTCATTGGGTTCCACCCTGGGAATGAGCTGGCTCAGCTCCATCTGGACCTTGGTCCCTTCTGCCCACCTGGCTCTCCAGTCAGTAAGGATCCAGTTCCTGTCCTAACAAGTGGCCCATGGGACAAACTGGGGCAAATAGGAATTAATGTTTTGGCTTAAATAGTTTAACATTTTCTGACATCAAGCCAAGGCGTTTCACCTGTGTGTTAGAAGTGCTGAGTAGAAGAGCCACTAATTGCCTTATTCTGGCACTGAACTTCTGCCTGTGGTAAAACTCCTATTATTCTCTTGGATGGGGTAGGCTGGTGTTCAGTGTTTTACTCATCCTTTAATTTTGTTTAAGAGCATTTATTGTAGGTATGCTGGAGCTACTGATGGAAAGACCAAACCCCCACAGTGTAAAATACAATGACTGGTGTGTACAGTAGCTTTGGCTGAGCCTTCTCCTCAAGCTGCTTGTGGACTTCATGGCCGAGCACTTTGAAATCATGCCCTGAGGGAATCCCTGGGCCATGATACATCCCATCTATTTGCTGAGCAACTCTGGCATTTGCTCAGAAGTAAAATTCCCTTTGTGTTGAAATACTGCTCTCTGGAAAGAGTTTTTATGTTAATGCTTCCAAACATACACCCGCCATGTTCCCTTTCTTGTTGGGAGGTGCTGTAAGCTTTGGGCTGTGGTTGTGTTGTGGGTTGAGCTGCCACCTGAAGAGCCAGTCCTGCTCCTTCCCCACCGTCCTCTGGGTGCTCCTGGGCATTGGATCCAAGACCTGTGTAAGGACACAGTGAGTTCCTTCAGCTGATTATGTGGCAGCACATCGATCTTGTCACTGAAAACCAAAACTTGGTAGGACAAAAATTCTGGTTTCTTGTAGTCAAAACAGGATAGGAGGGTTTGTTGAGATGAGGTTCATCTATAGGTTATTTGCATACATAGGATTAAGTAGACTTAGTAGGGTTCTTTATCAAAATGTGCGCATGATTGGACAGTGTCCATCAGATCCTGCTGTGTCCTGTCCATTTGAACAGGTCTTTGGTAGTTCTGAAGCACTGAAGGAGCCACGTGTGACATAGTGCAGAATCTACCATCCACTTCTCGAGTCAACAAGCCCTGGTAGGGAGACACTTGTAACTGGGATATAGTAGCTTGAAACTGGCCTGCGTGACACTTATGAACTATTTGCATTTTTTTCCATTGGCTAAAGAATTACACACCTTTAGAATCCTTTCTAAATAGTCATGATGTTACCTGGCAGGCTACAGGTAAAGGATGCCTCTGCATCTCCTTGGACCTTACAGATTCTGCTGACCTTCAACCCTGGGAACTTCAATCTACCTTTGTACTAGTACTTTTATTTATTTATTTTGCAAGTTCATATTCTGGCTGGGATATAGCTGTTTGTAACAAAGGTGGGTGGTGTGGGTATAGTTCTCATATACAACATCTGATGGGCATAAAACATCTCAGTTCTGCTGTTTTTATTTTTATCAGTGTAATTTTTGTTAAATAATTTGAAGTAATCATAAAAAGAGAGGGGATATAGGATTAAGTACAAATTTACAGTTGTTCTGCTGCTGTAAACCAAACCAGAACTGAATGTGTAAGAACTGACCTTTGCTGTCATTGCTTTGAAAGCCAAGCTGTGCTGTCCTGCCTTTCGGTGATAAGTCACAGAATGTGCTGCTGTCCCACCTGCCTGAAAGGGTACTGTTCTGTGCAGAAGATAAAATAAACCAGGAAAAAGAGAATGGAAGTAGAGTAATTCCTGCAGAGTTACCAGTGTGCACGTTTTGGATATTTGCCTCCACTCTGTTCAAGACTGGCCTCAAAATAGGTTGGCTGGTGACCTCTCAGATTCTGGGGACCAGATCTGACCAAACAAAACCCATCAGCAGTAGTTCCTTATCCCCTCCCTCATGGGAGTGCTGGAGGCCTCCTGACAACTGGAATAGTGTTAGTGGGGTAGGAGAGAGGGGGGACACATGGAGAGGCACTTAGGGTCATGTGAAAGGTCTCCCTGGCTCAGACAGGAACCACAGCCAGACCATAAGGAAAGCTGGGAATAGTGTGAGGGTAATAGTTCTAATCTCCTTTATGGCAAAATCATCACACCCTGTGAAATGGTTTAATGTACCGTGGCAGCAGGTTTTGTTTCACACTTCAAATAGTTAAATCTCTCCCAGAAATAATCCTTAACTGTAAAATACTTCTGGGAGCAAAATCGGGATAAAGATACAGTGTTTCTGGATGTCCTGCTGCTTCTCCTTGTGTTCCAGCAGAAGTTCAGCACAGGCCCTTGTACTTCATCTCACAAAAGGTCAAGTCCAGCGTCGTTTCTTGTTTTGCCTCCCACTGGTGTCTGTGGGGCAGCTGTCAGCAGTGAGGGCCAGTTAAAGGGCCAGGGGTGAGGAGGGTCTGCTGGAAGCACATGCTGATGTCCAGGGGTGCCTGAACTTCAGGCTGCAAGGCCATTTCTTCCTGAAGTGAGCAAGTATCATGTGTCCCTTAAGCATTCCAGATCTTCCCTGATTTGAAGGATGATTCCATTGGAAGCTTCTGCAGATGTGTGTGGTTTCTTGAACCAGACACCCCAGGAGGGCTTTGTCCCCTTCAAGTCTATCTCAGAACGGACAGATGGGGTGGTTTAGACCCTTCCTAGTGATTTCTGCTCTCAGCAGATATGGAAGGTGAAGAGGAACCAATTGGTCCTCGGTGAAGTTATTGGAAGTTAAAAACTCCCAGATCTTGCCCAGGAAGTATCCTGCACTTTGCACCGAGGACTTGTGGGCTAATTCATCTAAAAACCTTCAACAGGATTTGAAACAACTATTTTAGGAGCTGATTTTTGGTAGTTTCCCTCAGAACCTGCCCTTGTTTGAGCTCTCAAGATCCCTGTGCTGGTGTTTGCCCACTGTGACATCTTGTAAATGATGTTCTGTTTGCTGGAGGGTGGGGTGTTTTCTTGGCTTTTTTTACTGTGTTGAATTGTTCCTGTCAGTGCCAGAAGGTGGATGGATGAAATGTGATTGAAAGACATGTTTGCTTTTAAAGTCCTGTACAAGTATGTCTTCAACATGTGGGAAAACTGGAGCTTTTACTTAAGACTCTGTAAATTTTCTTGTGTGTGACGTGTATCAATTATTCTATTAAGAATGGGGAAAAAATGTTTAAATGAAAAATCTGAATACTGTGAATACAATGGTTTGAGAATGGTGGGAATTAGATGACTACAGCCTGAGCAGTAGTCTTAATGTTTAAATATTCTCTAAATCTAGAATTTAGCAAGGAACTGAATAGCTTTATCAAACTTCACTAATACTAAAGATAATATCAGTGCAGTTTCAAATTCATGGACTCTGTCATCGGGTCAGCCTCTGTGATAAGCTGGTTCTCTAAGATGCTATGAGAATTTTTCTGCTTAAATGTAGAATATGAGTTGTATTGCCTTGTTTTTTTTTTTTCTGCGTGTGGGAGTTTTTGAAGCTTAACCATGAAATCCCTTTCAAGAATCTTTGAAGGTGGTGCCTTTTTCCCCCACCATTTTTCTTGTAAACAAAATTTTGAACCAAAAAAAACTCTATGTGAACCTTGGCATGTTTTTTTTAAATTACTTTTAAGAAGGGTAGTGAGAGTAAATAGCTTGAACTCCCTGCTTGCAGGGAGATGGTATTTGACAGGTTTTTCTTTGTAGATTGGTACCTGGTCTTCATGAGTAGGAAATTACAAAGTTAAGCCTTTAATATTGTATTTTTTTCTTTGTTTTAACAGCTCAAAGAGAAGAGAAAAGGAATGAAGATAGAGCAGAGTCCTCATTGGCATCGAAGAAGACTGTTGTGTCTATAATGGAGAAACAGTCACCTTCTCTCCCTAAAAATCTGCCTTCCAAGAAGTCCTCATCCTACTCTAACACTACACTAACCAAACCACCACTGAAACCTGCTGGAAGTTTCAAAGGTGTCATTCCCAAGAAACCTTGGTCTTCCTCAGGCAGTGTTCCTTCCAAACAGTCACCTCTCTCTCATGGCTCTTCCGTTTCCAAGAAACCAGCTCCATCTTCCAGTCTGGGGGGAGGACTCAAGAAGCCTTCACTGCCTTCAATGTCAGCTGCAGCTGGAAGTAGTCAAACAAAAGCATCAGCCAGCCCTGTCCAGTCACAGCCCAACTCTCAGATTCGACAAAATATTCGACGATCCCTGAAAGAAATTTTATGGAAGAGGTGGGAATTCAAAGCACTTACTTTATGTAGGACTCTACAGCTAGAAGTAAATGTTTAGCCTGCAGAGGGGTTTTTTTTTATGTCTTGATAAAGAATTTTGAGGGATTGAATTCATGCTACAAATTACTACAAGTACAATTGGCACTTCAGGTTTATATTTGAAATAAAAATTCCTGGATATAAAGTAAATGTGTATGTGAAAACGCCTTTAAAAAGAGAAACCTCACTATCCCATTTATATTGAGGCAATTACAGTTGAAGAATTAAATTACAGCATAGAAGCTTTTATAATGCAGGTGCTCTTGAGTTTTAAAATCTGGTGGTGGCACTGTTGGAGATGTAGACTTGTAGGCAACATAGTACAGGAAACATCATAGTGAAAGGTTAAAGCCTCACTGAGGGAGAGATTCTGCTGCCAACATAAAAATCAACAAGAAATTCTGGTCAGTGGGCAATTATCACTTGGAAAAGGAAAAAAAACCACAAGGAAAGACATATTTTCCTGTGATGATTGTTAAAGGTAACGTCACCCATCAACACTTATCGTAGAGCACTGCTCTCTGGTATTGTCTCTGAAATGGAAATGCTGCTCACAGTGGAGAATTTGAGATCAAAATACAAGTGCTTGGGCTCCCTGTGTCCCTCATGCCGGAGAAACTCCTCTCCTGACTGCGGTGCCACGAGCAGGAATAAAGGCTGACTTGTTTTCCCAAAGCCGTGTCTTCCATGGCCATCTGTGGGCAGTAACTCAAGTTTGCCTGAGTTCAAGGTCCTGAGATGGACTTTGGCTCTCAGGTGTCATTTTAAGGAGTCTCGAGCTCTCCCTGGTGGAGGAGCAGCCGAGGGCACCTCTGAAAATTTAGTTTTTGTGACTGTACCTGACCATTCACACCTCACATAACTGCACGTACCTGCTCTTGCTTTCAACAGAGTCAACGACAGCGATGACCTGGTCATGACAGAGAGTGAAGTAGGGAAAGTGGCGCTCAATATTGAAAAGGAGATGTTTAATTTGTTCCAAGTTACGGACAACAGATACAAGAGTAAATACCGCAGCATCATGTTCAATCTCAAGGACCCCAAAAACCAGGTTTGGAACTTTCTTAAACAGTAAACTTATCCAGAAATGTACTTTTGGGCTTTAATGGTATGTCAGACTCTAGACCCTCAACATTCAGAGCTTCAAGATAGAGACTTATGAATTAAACTATAAAATATTATTATAAAGCCATTCAAATCTTTTTAACAATAGCTTTATCCAAGTAGGAGTTCAAAGCCTACTGTAGTTGGTCGTTGGTATTTATTCAGTTTGGGCATTTGGTGTGAAATATTTATTTACAGAATGGCTTTCTTAAAATAAATACAGAGTTCATCGATTTCTCCTCTTGTTGCATTCTGTAGTATGCATTGGATACATGATATCTGTGCTTTAAAGGAGGAAAACAGCTGCTGGTACAGATGAAAATATTCACTAGAGAACACTTAAAACTTTTCTTTTGATTTCTACAATAGATCTGAAACAGGAGAGTGGCTGTTTAATTTCTGACATTCCTATTCACTTATACTGAGAATTATTGATGGTAATGAGCAAAATTCTTCTGTTTTCAGGGACTTTTTCATCGTGTCCTTCGTGAGGAAATCTCACTGTCAAAACTAGTGAGAATGAAACCAGAAGAACTTTTGTCTAAAGAACTGTCTGTGTGGAAAGAGAAACCAGCTAAGGCAGTAAGTAACATCATCTCCCCTGTGTCCTTAGATACAAGTTTGCCAGCCCTTACCACCTGTACTAAGTTTGTAACACTCAGTTTCAATATACTTTTCCTCTACCATCTGCCAAATGATAACGAAGTACATAATAAATAAAATAATATGGACTTTTTACCATGGTGGTTTTGTTTCTTTCAGTTGGTGGAGTCACGAAGCAAATCTCAGGAGATCAAGAAAACGGCTGTGAAACGGGAACATGTGCCAGTTGTCAATATGGAAGATTCTCCCCCAGTGTCTGACTCTGATGTAAGTACTGGGGCTGTTGCTTCAACATGAGGACATTGAGGGGGAGAAATGGCAACTGGGGCTTCAAATTTGCCATCAGAAGTGCAGATTGTTTCACTGGACTGTAGGGATATCACAACCTAGTAGGTGTGCTAGGAGCATTTTTCTTTTAAGTGTGAAGGAGTGCAAAAAGCAATGATAAGCATATTTTGCAGGCATTTCAAAAATGCTGCATGTTTTTCAGCCCTTGTTGTCAATTCACAGACAAATCTTCTGTTTCTGAGCATTAGCTCTCTACTTCACAACACTCTGGAATGAAATAAGGACAAATATCATTTGAGAACTCTGCCTAACATGATATGCTTTAGCCAAGGCCTTTAATGGTTTTTTTTAAAAGAACTGAAGTTAATTAACAGATTTCAAAGTGTTTCTTTATTGTGATGAACTGGAATATTTTTTGGTTTATTCACTTCTAGGAACAGCAGGAGTCAACCCGAACTGCACCCAGTGTGAACAGTGCTCCTTCTCTAGATGTTTTTAGCAGCATGTTGAAGGATACAACAAGTCAACATCGAGCCCATCTTTTTGACCTGAACTGCAAAATCTGTACAGGTATTTACAATGCTGACCTTGGGTGAAGTAAAAGAACTGTTATGTTAAGAGTGTTGTTCATTTGTTTGTTTTTTTTAAAATAGTTTCACCAAACTATTTTATTGTTAAATAGTAATTAAAGCTTTTGAAATAAATTTATAGGTCAGGTTTCAGCATCTGAAGATGAGGTAGCACCTAAGAAGATGAAGTCAGGGGCTTCTGCTAAAAAGGTGGAACCGAAATCAAAGCCAGAAGTCCAGCCCAAGTATGAAAGTCCTGCAGCAGCCCCGGCAGCAGAGCCTGACAAAGAGCCCATTGCTGATGACGCGATGGACATCGATGTTGAACCAGCAGCAGAAACAGTTTCTCAGCCAACTGCAGAAAGAACTTACATTCCTACAAGCCAGAGCCAGAACAGCACAGACTCTGCTGTACCTGAAGAGGTCTCTGCTTTCCCTGTCTCTTGTGCTGGCCCAGTTGTCACAACTGTGACGGTTTCAGGCAGAGACCCCAGGACAGCCATGAGCGGCTCCTCTGGGACCACGACACCGGCACAGCGTTCTGGGCCTGCAGCTGACAAAGTCTCAACGGGGGAAACCAAACAGGAAACTTCCAAACCAGCTATGACTGTCCCCAAATCAATATTAACAAAACCGTCCTCCTCACCAGATCCCAGATACCTGGCGGTTCATCAGTCACCCAACATCAAGTGCGTATTCTCCCCAGCCAGCCAAGCTGCCACATCCCTCCTGGGGCTCTCTTCACAGTCCCATGTCCCATCCCCTTTCCCCCAGTTAAAAGGCATGTTCAGGTTTAAAGTTCAGGTAGCCTAAATCACATTTTTCATTTGCCATCTCTCATTTGCCTTCTCTAGCTGGTTACATTTTCAGAGCATGAGTGTATTTTGGCAGCAAAGATTCTACGGTGTTTCTGCAGGGAAATAAAACTTGAGGTGTTGTGCAGACTTAGAAGTCTGCATGTATATTGATACAGAGAAAGACAGTGTATGGGAGAGATGGTTTAAAGGCATTTCCAGATGTTCATACTGTTCTAAAATACTAGTACATCTGAGTATGGATTAAAATTAACCACTTGATCAGCTTGGAAGGAAGTGGATTTCTTTCCTATTCTGAGTACCTATAGTAGTAAAAACAAATACTCTTGAGTATATCCTAGTGCAATTGCAGTTAAAATAATTTTATTTATAGCAAATTCTTTTATTTGAGAATCTTTCTGATTCACGTTGTTGACCTAACTAGTGGGAAGTCTGTAATTCCAATTAGGAATTGGACTCCATTTATGGAGTTGGAATGACAACAGTTATAGCAGTAACTTACTTTTATAAAAGTCATATCTTTTGGCATCTCTTTACCTGTCTGCAGCTACAAGTTTATTTTCTGTTACTCGTTGCTTTTTTAAGTAATAACAAGTTAATGGAAAACATTAACAAAGCATTCAGGAAAAATTTTGTTATTTGTTTAAAAGAAAGTATTGAATCAGTAGGAGGAGGGAAGAGAATTGAAAAACCAAAAGGGTCCATCCTCATTTGCATTGTGTAACCTTTCTGTCTGGATTTGTTTTGCAGTGTTGCAGAGCCACGCTCGCCCCAGGACAGCGACACTTCCCTCTTTCTCTCTCGTCTCAACACCATTTGGAAAGGATTCATTAACATGCAAAGTGTGGCCAAATTTGTCACTAAAGCATATCCAGTCTCCGGGTGCTTTGATTATCTTAGTGAGGTCAGCACTGATGTGTGTGTGTGTTTGCAATGGATCTGTGCTGCAGTTCCTGGTGCTGGAAAGGTTGGGGGCACTGTGTGTTTATAGAGTTATATTAGAACTGGAGCAGTTGTAAATGGCATCCCTTCAGTGACAGGAAAAGTAGCTCAAGAAGAAAACACAACCTTTAAAAAATTCCTCACAAATCTGTGAAGAAGTCTTACATCTTTCAACATGTTAGGATCTAACACGGAATAATGGCTTTATTTCAGCTTCATTGTTTTCGAGACAGTGCTTTGAAGTGGATGCCTTGTTCTGTTCCCACACTAGATGGGTCACTGATGGCATCTGTTACAAAATTGTGTTTGGCTGTTTATGACAAATATCATCCCTTTTACTAGTTTTCAAATAAAACCAGTTGGATGACACGGTTCTGGGAGGGTGTACATTCAAATAATGAGGCAGTAGAAAGGTTGACACTGAAATAAGTCAGCTTTTCTTTTTCTTTTTTTCTCTTTTATCTCTGAAGGGCATTTTATGTGACTGTTACAAAGTTTCAAACACAAATTTGTGTTTTAGGAGTTTATTAGCAGGGTTGGTGGTTCTTTTGGGTAGCTCTTTTGCTGAAATGAGACTCACTGTCCTCATGACAGGAAGCTCACTAAGAATTCTAATTAAACACCTCCAAATTTAGGAACAGCCTGTCTGAAATCAGAAAATGGTGTTCTAAAATTTACTAAATATAACTGTGTGCATTATCCACTGGGCTACTGGGATGGGGCAACCTGCACTGCTTTTTTTGGTTTTCATTTTTGGTTTTTCTCATATTACCATGTAATGCTTCTTGTTTAGGATTTACCAGATACAATTCATATTGGGGGGAGGATCTCACCGAAGACAGTCTGGGATTATGTTGGCAAACTCAAATCTTCACTTTCTAAGGTATTCATTTAAAATCCTTTGCAAAAGCCAGAAGAAATATGCAGCAATGTAAAATGAGAACTTTTTATAATATAGAGTAATAAAGAGCAAATACTGACATAGATCACACCTGGAAAAGTACCAAAACCAGTTTTAAGTTTTTGATTTATTGAAGAAATGTGTTTATTGAGATGCAAATCTTAATATCTCTCTCCTGTGTAATAGTCAAATCTTCATACTGTTTATTGTTTAAAATAGTGAAGATTGAAATGGAAATCTTGAAGAAAACGTACTTATCACTTAATGTACATAATTGATTTTAATATTAAAATCACTTTAGAAGTGAAAAAGTGATGCACAGTATAGAGAGATAATCATGAAACTAAGAATTTTCCATTTCTTTTTATTTGAGCCTCAAGATACACAAGTAATGTATGTTTCTGAAAATGGCACCTAATTCTGTTTTAATGTTACAAATTGAACAGCAATAGGCTCTTAAAGCCAGAGTGTTGCCCTGAAGGCATAGCTGGAGTGATAAATGTACAGTTTATTTTTACCCCTGGGATTTGCCCTTTACCATTTTATTTGCTGGTATGTTACAGGTTGAGTTTTTTCTACTTTGCTTTTGTGTTCCAGGAATTGTGTTTGATTCGCTTCCATCCTGCAACAGAAGAAGAAGAGGTTGCCTATATCTCTCTCTACTCCTATTTTAGCAGTCGTGGGCGTTTTGGTGTTGTAGCTAATAACAACAGACATGTCAAGGATCTCTACCTGATCCCCCTGAGTTCTAAGGACCCAATTCCTTCCAAACTCTTGCCCTTTGAGGGACCAGGTAAGCACAAAACAGGGGAGGTTAAATGCTAGGTAAAATCACAAAACAAAAGGCAATCTGAGACAAAGTTGTTGAATATTTAATGTAAGCATTATTTAAATTTTTTTTATATAAAACCAATTTAAAACTACATAAATAGGAGAAACTGGAAATCCAGCTCTGCTCAAGATAAAATTGTCTGAAGTTTACACAGTCTTTCCAACAAGGTGCTTGTAGGCTGTTGGGAGATTGAGTTTACCTGTAAAATCAAGGATATGGAACAGCTATTACATTAAAAAAAAAGGCCCAAACACTAAAAAACTCCCGTTTCTTAGGATTAGTAGGTGATAGACAGCAGTTGGTATAGGCAGGCTATATTATAATCTTCTATTTTTGGATAAGACTACCTGTAGTAATGTTTGGTGAACATGGTGACAGAAGAACTGAGAATGAAAACACCCTTCTCCTACAAAACTTGAAGTCATTTCATCTGAGGATGGAGGAGGTGCATATGCTTCATTTCCAAATAAGGATCTGAGGGATTATAGAAAATACCAGGTTGAGAAGCTGAAGAACTGCAGGTTCCAGTGAAGGTAGAACTCCATTGTCATGGCAATGGGGGGCACTAAACGGTGGGTATGAAACAACCAACATACAGGAGCTGATCTTTCTGGAAAGCTGAGTGTCCTCTACTCAAATACAGGTGTAGCACTAAACTCAATAAAACACTGTCAGAGATTATAAGCAGGAGAAACAGTGGCTGGGACAGGTTTTCATGGCTTACAACAACAAGTGAAACATCATTATTAAGTGTTCTCCCTTCCTCCATGAGATGGCCGAGGGCTCTGCATCCTGAAATAAGATCTTTATCGTCTCACTCCCAATCTGTTCTATCCATCCTTGAGCAGTGCACAGTCTAGGTGATTGTTTTTAGGCAATAGCTAAAAAGGCAGAATTATTGCTCTCTAAATTATAGCAATTGTCAGAACTGCGTAAATCTCACCACCTCATAGTCTGCAACTTACAGAATTCTTGAAAGGTAGGCAAAAACTGTTACTCCCATTTCACAGCCAAGAAGTGAAAACACCGAGTGCAGAACACCTTGGCACGGGCTTCTAGGTGGAGTCTTAACAGGCTGGTTTTTCCAGGCAGAACAAAAGAAACACCCTCCTTCCTGGGCAGTAGTACAAGGGTGGGAATCAGCTGTAAATGTCAGCTGATCTGGTAAATAATTACCTGCTTTAGGGAGACATTTTCCTAATTGTTGCCTCTTTCATTGCTGCGAAAATACCAGCTTTCCTTTTTACACTTCTGTACTTCTCCATTATAGGTTTCATTTGAAATGAAACTCTTTACCTTAGACTGGAGGCTGGCAAATGTAGTCAAACTTTACTCTTAGAAGAGGAATTTGTAATGTCAGCCTGGTTTTGCTAAGTTTCTTATGAGTCAGGTTTTCAAATTAACATAGGTATTTGTAGGCCAGGTGGATTAAAGACGCAGCAGAAACAAGGTTTCAAGGGCAGGCAGGACATGAGATGGAGCAGTTTCATAGAAGACCCACTTAGAGTTCTGACATCAGTCCACACTTGTTGGGAACTCCCGTGGCAGCCTTCACCTCACAGCTGGGCCAAGTTGTGTTGGTGTTTTAAAAGCAGATCAAAAGAATCAGGTAAGCTGGGTTTGTGTATGTATGAAAACCACATCATGTAATCCACACTTTTTAATGACATATGATGGAATTCACTGTTTTTTCTTTCTTTGACAATCAATAAAAATATTTTGTGGAACGTGGTCATTGTCTCCTTAAATTTAATCGTGTGCCTTCCAGTAGAGTATAGCAAGGCCTGGTAAAGCATTGCCTTTAGGTGGTTTGATAAATATGAGCTGAGGGGGGTGGAGGGAGAGGACAATCAAACCCTGCCACTCTAGAAATCCTAGTTAGAAGATATTCCATCTTTATCAAGCAGTTCCAGTATGGATTAGGAATTTCTCCTGTTTTCTAATGGACTGGATTTGGAACACAACTGAGGACTTCTGAACTGCACTAATACCTAGAAGATCTGCAGAAAACTTTGACATGGGTGGCTTAAAAACAGAGAAAAATGGAAGGTTATCCTGATTTATATTTAATTAATCTCAGATATTTATTACCAGACTATGTATCATGGGCTCTTCTGCACTGTCTTTTTGCAGTGTTTACTGTATGTGAATTCTCTCCTCTGTTTCACATACACACTTTATTTAGCACTTTTCATTTGTAAAAAATAATATAATCAGACTTAATTGCTGATAGTGATTTACTGAGGGATTAAGTGGCAACAGGAAGGTAACTATCTTACACAGTTAAAATAAAGGAATTTTACCAAAAGAGCCATATATCAGCAAAGCATTCCACAAATGCTGATACCTCTTTTGGGCAGTTTACAATAGGAACTGTGTTTTTTTGATGAAGTACGGAGGCGTGAAATCTCCTCGTGCTGTTTGGAATGCTCTTAAAAATTGTAACAAAAGGAACCAAAATTTTAACTGAATTGTCAGTGGAGCTTGGTGTCTTCACCTCAGCAGAACTCATTAGGAAAAGCAGCAGCAGTAGAAGAACGTGGTGTTACAAACCTGGTTTTCAGTTCCAGCCACTTCCACTCAGCAAAGGAACCTGAACGTGGAGCAGTGTCACAGTGCCGGGAGGGATCTGGAGCCCTGAGTTGAGGGGGCACTAATTTGATGACAGTTGTCAGTTGCTCCCGTGATTAATTGGGACAAATATTTAGATAGCATTGATAAAATACAGTGTCTTGTACTGGTCTCTTCAGTTTCAAACTCACCACGGGTGTGCTTAGTCCATTCCTGTGGGTCTGTCGTGGGTGGGCAGAAGTGAGGTTGTGTCTTTAACAGTGCAGGTCACTTCTTACCAGCTGCTGGTGACAGGGAAAGGTGTGGCCAATGTACACATAAATATGGCAAAATGGATAATATTGAAAAAAAATGCATTTAAGGCTAAGAAAACCAAATATTAATCCAATACTAATATTTAGTATATCCTGTTTTAATGGCTTTAGTTACAGGGTGTAACTCAATAAAACCAGCATGTGGACTTCAAATGCATAATAGGATAATAACTGTTAAAAATAATTTAGCACTGAAAGCTTCTAACTCTGCCAGCACAGCTTGCAGCACTTTTACAATGTGTGTTTGTGAAAGGCAGTCATTGAGCAATAGTGGTAGACTGCAGCCAACATCTTGTTGTTCCTAAAATTAGGGCATTTAAGCTATTTATGGATATTGAGATAGAATGGGGCTGACCTTTGAAAGCTGCTCTGGCTGTGTGTCTCCATTCCAAGAAGCATTTAGTATTTGATCTCTTTGAACTGAGTGAATGTAGGTGCCAGGTTAGCCAAAACTTCTAATATTTTGTGTAAAATTCCCGTATCAAAATGTAAAATTTTAATGCATTTATTCTATGATGACTAGATTCTAAAGAGAATAATTTATAACCAATGGTATTAACTTACTGGTGGAATTTATTGCCTTGAAAGCATATTAAAATTTTATTGGTGACGTGATCTCTGTTTGTTACAGGGATTCAAACCTGATTTCTTGGTAATTGCTGTTTATTAGATATCCTGCCTGATGGATTTTTGAAACCTGTTTATTTCGGTTATTCAGTGTTTGAGATTCATTGTAATGAATTGCATAAATCACAAGTCTCTGTATGGAAGTCAATAATCAAAACATTAACAATGGCAGAACAGCAAATGCCTACTGGGAGGTTTTGGGTGAACACCAGTTTGGGAGATACTCTGCACTGGTCAACACCCACCAGCTGGGGAGTTGCTGTTCATTAATGTGAACATAAATTTAAGAAAACAGCTGATGTGGTTTTCTCATTAGATGGTAAATTTAAGAGCCCCTGTAAAACTGTGAGTTATTTCAGCAAAGCAATGTATGTGTGAGGTGTTTTGCTAAAGGAGTGTTATCTGCTACTGTGGGGCTTGGGGCTTTGTGTTGGTATCAAATAGTTTTCAGTGCTAATAATTAGATAATTTAAAATTATTCCTTAATGAGCAGTTGGTTTAATAAGAACAAGGAACATATATATAAAACCTCTTGCTTAAGGGATCTTGAATAGAAGGGTCAGTGTAGGTCAGAGTCCTTGCCTGGTAATTTAACCACAGTGAATATTATCTCTCATTTCACAGGTTATTTTGTGGTTTTATATTACAACATCCTTGCTGGATGCAAATAATAACTAATGGCACATATGGGGGAAAGACAGTGGCCCTCAAATGAGGATTTTTAAAGGCCATTAAATCCAGAAGTTAAAAAGGCCTCTCTTTATACAGATTTTCTACATTTTCCACCACTTTATGTTAAAGGATTCACTCCTTGCCCTTCGTTCTAGGCATGTTTATCTGCCACAAGGGCCAGTGGGAGAAATGCAATAGCAGGAAACAAGCCTGTAGACCTTTGCATTTTTGCTCTTTATCAGAAACCTTCCTATCATTTCTTGATATACTTCTCTAGGGCTTCGAATCTGAAGCTCTTCACAAAGGACCAGTTCTGTTCATCATGCTTCTCACTCAGATTTTAAGGCCTAATGTCACACTGCAGCGAAGGCTCCAAGGCCACTTCACCCCTGCTCACCAGTGCTCGCCCACCCAAACACATCTCCTGTGCTTGTTTGGTGAATTGGCAGTTTCCCTGCTTCCATCACCTTTTAAATAAGGTCCAGCTGGGAAAAAAAAAAAACAAAACACAATAAACCAGGAGTAGGTAACCAGCTTTAACTCTGTTTCCAAACACACAGTTTGTTTAATGTTATCTTTTTAGCCATTACTGGTATTTGTTTAACTTGGAGACAGACAAAATATTTATAGAACTGATGTCAATGTGGACTTGTAGCACAGATTATAACACAAACAGCAGTGTTTAACCCAGGATTTCTCACTTATCAATATCCCTGTGTATACAGCATATTTGCAGACTATTTAAACATAAATATTTGATTTTTCAGGGGGAGAGGTGGAGGTGGTTGAACAGCAGAAATAATGTAAAAGTACAAAAATATAACAACTTCCTTTGGTTTGAACTTTTGCAGGGATTTTTTTAACAATGATACCTGATGCTGCAATCTTTTATTAAAGATATCAAAGAAGGAATTTAAACTTATTATATACAAACATATATATAAAGAAATATAAATGCATATGCTTGTGGACTAATGAAAAATTGCTAATAGGTGATCTGATGGAATTTAGAAAAACTGTTACTTTTATGACTTTTCTAGCTGCCACTATATCACATAATAAGTTTTTACTGAAAGCATCATTAAAAATCAGGGGTTTACATATACAATCTTTATGTTCCCTTTCAGGTCTTGAATCATCCCGGCCAAATTTGATTCTTGGATTGGTTATCTGTCAGAAAGGGAAGCGTCCTGCCACTGGCATTGAGACAGAAAAGATAGAGGAGAAGCGAAGCAGAACTCAAGCCCATGAGGAGCCTGAACCATCGCTGTTCTCCAAAGGGACTGCAGCTTCACAAGAGAAGAAAGCTCCAAAATACACGCTTTATTCAGGAGACTCTTCTGTGAGTACAACACCACCTGGATCTCCTCCTCCACCTCCACCCCCACCCGCTCCAGACACCTCAGCAGTGACACCTTCAGTATTAAAAATACTGTCCTCCATTAAGAGTGGGCCCATGGCGACTGTGACCCCACCGGTGTCAACTGCTGCTCCTGCCAGCGGCACTGCCACGCACTCGGCACCCTCCAAAACCGCCACGCCCCTCGAGCACATCCTACAGACCCTCTTTGGGAAAAAGAAGACTTTCGAGCCACCTGCCAAGGATTCTGGAACTGTTCCGTCTTCAAGTCAGGAAGGCCAAGCTGCTCCTGATGGCGGAATGTCAGCGGTTCCGCTGTTGGATCCCATTGTGCAGCAGTTTGGGCAGATGTCAAAGGACAGAGCGATAGAAGAGGAGGAGGATGACAGACCGTACGATCCTGAGGAAGAGTACGGCCCAGAAAAGGCCTTTGAAACGCAGACTGGGGAAAGTGAAAAGCGATACAGTGTGGAAAAGCCATCTAATGCAGCAGAACTAGAGGATGAGGCCTACGATCCAGAGGATGAAACTATCCTGGAAGAAGCAAAAGTTACAGTTGATGATTTACCCAACAAAATGTACACAGACACTAAAAACAGCTCTTCAGAAACACCTGCTTCATACGTGCCTGATTTATCATCAGCCTCGTCCTTGGTAGAACAGCAGAAAATGTTGGAAGAATTAAACAAACAAATAGAAGAACAGAAAAGACAACTAGAGGAACAAGAAGAAGCCCTCAGGCAACAAAGAGCAGCTGTTGGTGTTTCAATGGCTCATTTTTCAGTGTCTGATGCTTTAATGTCACCACCACCAGCAAAAGCTTCCCTAATAAAGACTGAATTATTCCATCAGGACCAGCAGGCTACGCAAAAAGTAGATTTACCTTCATCTTTAAATCAGCAAGCACAAGTTTTAAACCAGGGCTGTGACCCACGACAGAACAGAGATCCTCGCCAGGCTCGAAGGATGGTGACAGAGACTAATGACACTGTTGATTCTCGGATAAAGCCACAGGTGGTACAGAATGAGGTATCCACAAGAGAAATTGCTCCGGCAACTTTTCCAAATGCTTTGCAGACTCCACTTGGTAAGGAAGATAATACTTTGATTTCTGCTACTCCGCCTGGTTTTACTGCTGACAATTGGGTTGCAAGTGAACAGGCTTCTACAGTGTCCCAGAAGGAGACATCTAACAGCAAATTTGAACACACCATTCAGGTTACTTTGGAAAACCTGAATCAAACAGCTTCTGGAGAACCTTCTGGATCCAAACCTATACGGAAAGTGCTGCTTCCAACACCTCCAGCTACATCTTTTCAGCCTAATTTCTCCACATCAAATGACAGCCCATCCCTGCAAGATATGCATCAAGTGTCATGGTCAAATGAGTCAAAGGAAGCGATGGGAATGGAATCCTTTTCAAATACAATGTTTCCTCCTCAGGAAAAGGCAGCTGGTCACTTTGAACCAGAGACAGGTCTTTCATCCGTGCAATATGATGAACAAAGAAATCCTCAGTCTCATCAGTTTGTAGAACAGACTGACTCCCCACAAGTTCAGAGTGAGGGTGGACCTCCCCCCCAGCACTTTGATGAAAACATAGCGTTTTCTTTGTCTGGGCAGAAAGGAGGGCCTCCACTGATGCTCAATGCACCTGGAGGGCCTCATGGACCTAATTTTAGAGAACCAGCACCACAGTTCTCTGAAGAGCACGGTTTTCCAAATAATGATGGGCAAAGAGGACCTCAGTCTGGAAGATTTGGAGGTCAAAAGGGTCCCCTTCCTTCCTTATTTCCTGGACAGCATGGACCATCATTTTTTGGTGATAATAGGGGCCCTGCCCCTTATCATGGTGGTCCAAGAGGAATGTCACCATCTCATTTTGAAGATCACAGGGAACCTCACATGGAACAAAGGGAATTCTCAGATTCCCAATATGATGAAATGATGGGGCCTCCAGGACAGTTCGAAGGACCAGATTCCCCTCCATTTATGGGAAACAGAGGACCTTCACCTTTTCCTTTTGGAGGTCAAAGACGACCCCCACCAGCTCAGTTTAAAGGACAGAGAGGAGGCCCTCAGTTTGGAGGGCCAAGAGGTCCAGCCCCAGGTCACTTTGGGGGACCAAGAGGGCCTCACCCAAATCAGTTTGAAGGGCAGAGGGGTCCAGCTCCAAATCATATGCCTGGTCCAAGGGGACTTTTGCCACAGCCATATGAAGAGCGGAGAGGGAGCCCACCACCCAGATTTTCCAACCAGAGAGGTCCAGCACCACATCAGTTTGGGGGACCAAGAGGAGCCCCACCTGCAATGTTTCCAGAAGAAGATGAACCTCCCCCCTCTAGATTTCATTTCCAGGGTCAGTCACCGCAAGGTATGAAACCACCACCAAGACCACTCCTGGACCTTCCAAGCCATCCACCAAGCCACAGAAAAGAGATGTGGGAGGAAGCTGGACCATCTGCATCTCTTTCCAATATGTCTGGACAAGGACCTGAGTCAGAAGGACAGTGGTCCGCACCTGACTTCCGAGAAGGCAAAAATCCTGAATATAGAGGCCAGACATTTGAAGGGAGACAGAGAGAGAGATATGAGGGAGGAAATAAAGACAAGGGTTTAGATCAGCCAGAGCCTCAGCAAGCAGATAATCGCCAAGGCAGAGCCTTTGAGGACAGACGAAGGGATCGAGAACACGGCAGACCTTGGGAAAGAGACCGTGGCAGGAACTGGAACAGAGATAGGGACTGGGAAAGACACAGAGACAAGGAATGGGATAAAAACAGAGATAGGAACCAAAACAAAGATAGAGACAAGGATTCAGAGCGAGGTAAGGAGTGGGAAAGAAGCAGAGACCGAGATAGGACAAGAAACAGAGAGAGAGACTCCTACAGAAGACGTGACAGAGAGCGATCGAGAAGCAGAGACAGGGATCGCGACAGAGAGAAAGACAGAGACCGGGATCGGAGCAGGGAGAAGGAACGAGATCGAGAGAGGGATCGAGATCGCGACAGGGAAAGAGGGAAAGATCGCAAAGACAGGAGTAAGAGTAAGGAAACTGGTAAAGACACGAAGCCAGAAACACCGAAGGAAACTCAGAAACCGGCGGAAACTGAAGCTTCATCTTCCAGCAATCAGTCGTAGAACTATGACTGATATTGTATTTCCCACAAACATCCCGCTTTTGCACCACAGCAAGGACTGCACATCTGTACATACTGTATATATTCTCACCTTTCCAAAAATTCTGTTGTAAAACTAGCCTTACCCAATGAACTGACAAATTAGCAATTTTTGAACAACTGTGAATGAAAATAATCAGATGATAGATAAGAAGCAAGAACAGATTGGACTTTCACTTGCGGCATTTTGTGCATAATGTTTTTCTTATAAAAATTCACAATGTTACCTGTACTGAAATTTTGTTTTTTCTACTCGCATCTTTATCTTAAAGTTTCCATTTACAGTACAGAAATGGGAAAAGTCTAAGAAGAGCATATTGCTTTTTAAGATTATAAAGTTATGTTTTCCAGTAACTTGAATTGTAATTTTATAAGAGAATTTAATCCACACCTGAGGAGCCATACCTTTACATCCCATTTACGTGATATTTTGGTGTCAAAATTGTTCCTACAGCACACACTTAAAAAATGTTGCTGTCATGTTTCTTTTACAACAGAAGGGTCACGTGTATTTAGGAAAAGACTGCAGAAGAACAGTGTTAATAATTACTTGTGACTGATGGAGGATTTGAAAATGGAATGTTATAAGCTTAAAGTGCACTATCTTCCTTTTATATACAGGTGTTGTGGTTTGGGAATCCATCTCTTCAGTGTACAGCGAAGAGACAAGTTGTACTCAGTTTATTTTTCATGATGTTTTAAATATCCCATTTTTACAAGCCTGTCATTAAACAAGATACAAGAGTAGCACCTTTATAACCAGCAAAACCTACAAAATCATCTGACATTTATTTGAAAAAGGTGAAGACTACAAATAAATTGGTAAACCAAAGGAAGGAAAACATTTGGTTAAACAGGCCGCTGAATAAGATAGTTCAGTTGAACTGATCTAGTGGAGCATTTTTTGGTTTTGTTTTGGTTTAGCAGAATTTTGCCACAAACTTAAGAAATGTCCCAATTTGATTGAATTTTTCATTCTACAAATGCTCTTTCATTCTAAAAGGGCTCTTGAAAAATGAGTGTTACTGTTCTTTTGTTAGACCCTACTGTAGGCTGGCAGTGTATATAAAACTCCACTGAAAAAGATACAGCTGCATTAAACTTTAAATTATTGGGGTACATCATGTTGTGATTGAAGAGGGACATTTTTCATGGCAAAATGCTTCTTTTCATGTAGTCCTCAAGTATGTAATTCTAAAGCATGAAATAAACCCCCACTAATTTATTTGACCCATGTAAATTAACAGTCGGGTAAATATTTTGGGTTTTTGATAAAATAGGTTTGGAAATGTAAAATTAGATTCCTGTAAGCATTTTTTATCTTGAGGATTATATGACAGGTAGCCTGTTTGTCACCACAGTCACATTGGTGCATCCTTGAGGTCTTTGTCCATCCAGGGTTTGCTGGCTAAGATGATCTGTGTTCTGAACCCGAGGGAAAACGGTAACATGCAAAGGAATGGTATAAATGCAAAACATCAACTACGGTGTAAGGTTTTTTTTTCTTAATGAGATGTTTCTAATTTAAAGACATACATAAAAGTATGCAAAAAGCAAGTGTGTTTGTTTAGGTTTCCTTGATAGAAATTTCTGTAAATTGTATTTTATATGGCAGAATATATCACTGTACATTAAAATATGGGAGTTCACAGGTTTTTGTTACTGTAAGTAGAATAAACATCTACAGAGAACTGTTGTCCATTTCTTAAATATGTACGTGTATATTATTCTCTACATCTTGCTACTTCTCAACAAACCAGAAGAGAGTGATGGCACATGGGTTTTGTTTCCACTGCAGCAGTCAGTAAAAGCCAGGCTGAAACCAACACAACAATTTAACTCAATTTACAGAGACTAAAAATGGTTCTGAATGATTGTCTTGTGTTGCAGGGAAGAGAAAAACAATTCTCTTTGTCCAAACTTTTGATTAACATGAAAGAACTCAATATTTTGAGCTTTTGTCCATGTTTTTACTAAGCTAAATTAACTTTCACAAGGGTATTTTGCTAAACCTTTTTTTCTATAAAAGACTCTGGAAGGTCTAGAACAATATAAACAGAACTATGATTATGTCTATAAAAGGCCGTAGTATTCCAGCTGTCAGCATTGTAAGGGGGAATGTGCAGGAGGATTAGAGAAGGAGTAGAGTGGGTATTGAGTTCAGTGTGCCCAAAACTCTTGAAATTTCTTGAAATGTCAGAGTCATCAGTGAGACTGTCAGACTTTGGCTACACCTCATGGAATATGGTACATGGACATGGAAATGTCTGTGTGTGCTGCCTTGATTGAATATGCAGTATACAGATTTTATTTTTTTTAACCTGGAGGGGATAAAGCTTTCATAAAGTGTTGGAATTGGGGGTTTATTCTGGAGTGGTGGCATTTTTGTGCCTTTCACACCCTGGGTTTTTTCTAGAATGTGTCTTCTGTAATGGGCATCTGGTTTTAATTCTGAAATGCTGTGACAGGACCACTTTGTAAGTCCAGAAAGGTATTTTGGAATAACTTACTATCAGAAGACACTTTTTAAACACTGACAAACTACTTAAGCCTTTATAATTTAGTAACATAATCTTGAAGGAAGAAATTCAGGTCTGTGGGCTCGACTGTAGGGAAGAACCTGCTGCCCCTCAGTGTTTCACAGAAACGCTCCTGGGAACGGGAAAAACACCCTTATCCAGCAACGATGAAACAAATGGTTCTGAATGATTGTCCTGCATGGCAGGAGAGAGAAAAACGATTCGCTGGCTTTGTCCAGACTTTTGATTAGCACGAAAGAAGGCTGAGCAGTAAATAGACTCGATTAGTTTAAATCCCCCGTGGGCCAAGAGCGTGTGCGCAGCCAGCCCGGCCGCGAGTCAGCTCAAATAGTAAAGCGTGCGCCCGGAACCCGAAATAATACACAGACAAACACGCCCTGCACGCTCGTGTGCTCTTATTTTCCTCACAGCACCGACAAACGCTCGGTTTTAGCTGGCCCGGGGGTTTAATTTGAGCCTCGGGCGGAGCCCCCTCTGAGGGGCGGGAAGGGTGTGGGGTGTGGGGTGTGGGGGGGCTCCGCCTGAGGGCGGGCCGGGGCGCGAGGCGCGCGGGGCCGTGGCGGTTACGCGCGGCCGTTGAGGGCGGCGCGCGGCGCGCTCGGGGCGGCGCTCGCAGCGCTGAGGGGGCCGCGCGTGCCCCGCGGCCGCCCCCGCCCGGCCCTGCCCGCCCCGGCTCCCCCGAGCGCCGCGGCCTCACGGGGGCTGCCAGGCCGCAGAGGGTGCCCGCAGCCTCCCCGCCGAGGCCGCGGGGCGGGGACAGGTGAAGGCCGTTTGTCTTGAGCAGCTGTGCTGGAGGGGGAGGGAGGGTCTCACCTTTAATGGGGGGGGAAGACATGGTCAGGGTGTCAGGTACCCCGCCAGCAGCAGCTTGGTCCCCGCCCTGTTAACCTCGCGAATCAGTGTTAAGTGCAATTTTTTGTTGGGTTGTTTGTTTTTTATTATTATTATTATTTTATTTTTTAATGGATAGCACAATTCTTGAAGGTGGTGTGGTTTTCTGTTGAAGGGGACATTGGTAACCGATTAGGTTTGCTGTAGCCATGTCAGGATCAGCCCCCGAGGAGCCTCAGACCATTCCTCAGAGCCCAGCTAGTGCTCCTGACCCCGCTCCCGTTGCTGTCGGACCTGGAGGCTCAAGTGACAGTTCCTTTGGTGAGCAAAACCTTGGCTTCGCCACCCCCGAGGCCAGCCTGGTGGAGATGATGGACATTGAGTACACCCAGCTGCAGCACATACTTTGCTCGCACACGGAGGCTCAGAGTAGTGAAGGTGAAGTGGAAGCCAGGCTCAGCGCTTTCTCCTCGCCTGGTCCCTCTGCAGACCCCCCTCTGCAGCAGCCCTCCCCCAGCACCAGTCAGGACGGGGGCTCGTCCAGCAGCTCTGGGAACCAGTCGGTCTGCCCAGTTACCTGCCAGTCAGGGTTACCTTGTGACAGCTATTGGCCGAGTTCTAACCCACACTTGGGCTATGCTGACTTGCAGGAGCTCAGAATGATGTTGCTTAGCGAGTCCAACCTCCCTCTGAACCAAAGAGAGAAAGCGCCCAACAGTAGCTCTGTAGAAGTCTCAGGATGCAGTGTAGTAAAAGCTAAACAGGGTGAAAATTTCTTGGGGGACAATAAAGAAAACATATTTGTTGAAAATTCGGCACTGGCACCAGAGCTTAGATCTAAACCTGCAGTCAGAGCTCGGTTGGAAGACAGATTCAACAGCAGCCCGACAGAAAACCCCAGATGTCAAGAACCCCAAGAATCTGGAGTAACTCTTAACAAGTGTGTTGCAATTACTTTATGTTGTTAAACTATGTATCGTATAGTTCAAAACTGATTTTCTAAGTGAAACCTAAGAACGGTACTTTTTTTTTTTTAATACATGAGAAGGATGGGTTGGGCTTTGTTAAACTGTGCCATCAAACGTGGATGCAACTCTGCTGAGCTCAGTTTAGGCCCCTCTGTGTATTGCATAAATGGTACAGCATATAGTTCCAAAATTAATTACTTTACAGCTTTAATCTTGATAACATGTACTGTAAATAAAGGCGAGAGAACAATGCCTAGTTTTAATATGCAGCTTGCTAAAAGCAAAGTAGATTTTTGATCATAACAATAAGAGCGATTGATTAGTGTTACAACGTGGAGGCCTGACTATGGGGAAAACTTTGAGCAAAAATGTTGTTTTACAATCTAGCCCTGTAACTGTCTTAGTGTGCTGATAAATGTTTTACTGAGGTGTGAAGTGAGCTGTTATTGCACAGGATAAAATATCTTCTCAGCTGATTTTCCTGTTCTTTTTTTGGTCCCTGAAGTGGGCAATATGGCAATAACAGTGATTTCTGATTACAGTAAATGAAAATGGTTTCTTGGTGATAGTTACTAGAAAGATGTGTAGCTGTACATTTTTCTGCACTCGATTTCAAGCAGTCAGCCTGGTATGTTTTCTGTTTGTTTTTGTTTTGAAGTTTAGTGACACTGATTCGCCAGCCCTCGGAAGTGGTGGGTGTTCCTCTTCACCAGCAAGGGAACAGGTGTGCTGCACTTGGGAAAAATAAGGCTGCACCTGCCACACATTCCTTGCCATTCACGTACCCGTTCTTTACCATGAATGCATGTTCTGCTGCTGGAAGTGCTAATCCTTCCCAAGCACAGGTAACTCCACTCTGCCCAGTTCAAATGCTGATAATTTTAACTTCTTAGGTGGCAAGTAATTGTGAAGGTTCGGGGTGAAGTGTGGCTGAGTTTGAATAGGGATGATCAGAATGATCTGTAATGCAATTCCTTTATTAATTTTTTGAATATGCTCAAGTTGTGTGGCATTTGTAATTCTTGTAATTAGTAATTACCTGTATCCCAGTAATGAGCAGTAGACCATTAAATATCTCTTTTTCTGGAGTTTATCTATTTATCATCAGTTTTATCTTTGCAAGACAAGAAGGAGCCACTTAGTAGCATTTTCTACAGTTCCTTTCTAATTTATTTTGATGATAAAAATATTTCCCCCTCCACAACTTGCAGCAACCTCTGAAGCAAAAGTGATAGAATGGCGCTCAGAAATGTCAGAGGTATCCCCAAAATTCATCAGTCTGTCAAAATCCTGTGGTTAAGTGTGGAAGTATTTGGGATTTATTCTGGCTAAAGAAGTAACTTAAGAAGTTAACATGAAGATATCAAAATAGCTGGGTTTTCTTTCTTGGTTCTGTTTGGGGGGTTTTGTGTTGTGGTTTTTGTTTTTTGGTTTTTTTTTTCTTAAGATATATATAGTCCTGTAAGTATTTCCTTTCTGAATTTCACAGACCTGTGGAACATCTTGCACTATTTTGGAAGCTGCCAAACATCAAGATCTTGGGATACCCAAGACATTCCCTTTCCTCTATCAGGAAGTTGAATCCACAAAACAGACAGTAGGTGCTATAAATAAAGCTTTGCCTGAGGAAGTTTGGATTAAAGTTGGAGGTAAATCATTTATCTTCTTTTCACTTAGCTTTCTCTTGGCCTTGAGATCTACATTTTTACCCTGAATTTGTCTTTTCTGGAATGAGTATGATTTTAGTGGATGTAGGAGGTGAGGGTTTTATGGCAGAGATGTGCTGTAGGCAGAAAAGTCCAACACCTGTTAGTTTAGCTGTACTGTCAAAATTGTTTAACACTTGGAGCTTGAAGTGAGGAAACTCATGGTTACAAAGTACCTTTGAAAATCTGGGCCTTGGATAAGCAACTGGTTTCTTCAAAATTATAGAATCATTAAGGTTGGAAAAGACCTCCAAGATGATCAAGTCCAACCTTTGACCAAATACCACCAAACCACATGGCAAAGTGGCACATTCTGTGACCCCAGAGCTGACACAGCAAATCCAGTCAGCACCAAACTAAAGGACATTTTAAGGATTGCCCCAAGTGCTCACCAGGCATGGTCTCAGTGGGCTCTCTGAGAAAATAGAAGCAATAAAGCTTCAGGGATTATTCCACAGAAACAAAGCGGCAAAAAAACCCTCCATGATCACTATTTTCAGGTTAGTGGGAGGATTACAAATAGGTGGTTCTTTTCCTCTTTGTTTTTCCAATAAGACACCTTATGCAAGCAAGCCATAAACAGAAGTTGCAGCCGAATAAACCCCTTGGATCCAAACATGGATCGCAAACCTCTGGGTGAGATTCGAAATGCCCGTGACAACAGCCAGGGCAGTGGAGCTGCCCAGGGCCCCTGGCAGTCAGCGCAGCCTGGCTCCAGCGTGCAGGTCCCAAGTGGAACACAGGACGGGAGTGCTCAGCGCAGGGAACGACACAACCGCCTGGAGAGAGACAGAAGGTAATTCTGTGAGCAAAGCCTTTTGAAACCCTAATACTGTGATTATCCAGAGTAAATGTAGGTGTGACATGTTTCGTGTTAGCTCCAAGAGAAAGCAAAGCAGGTGATGAGGGTCTGTTTGGTGCTCCTTAGAGGGAAAATACATGTATGTCTTATTGTGGTTGTCTTTGCTGTGTTTTTACTCTTTAAACAAACAGATTTCAAAACATTTCACCTGTTCTATGAAGATAAGGTAACTTGTGTGTAGCGTGACCGATACACAAAGCTTGTAGCAAACAAAAAGAAGTCTGTGGCTGGTAGTTTTGGTTTTGTTTTTCCCTCCCCTCTGGCCCTGGGTGATAACTTCCAATGTTTGCAGGCGCAGGATCCGGGTTTGTTGTGACGAGCTGAATCTCCTGGTTCCGTTCTGCACGATTGACACTGACAAGGCAACAACTTTGCAGTGGACAACTGCGTTCCTGAAGTACATTCAGGAAAGGCACGGAGACTCTCTGAAGCAGGTTTGAAATCTGGTTTCATTTTTGGTCTTGTGGAAAATGTGAAATGTTTTAAGGCGGTCATAACATAGTGTATAACATACATGGAAAGCTTATTCTTGATGCTGTTTGTGAAGGACCCACCATATCCTTGAACCTTCCTTTAAATTTTTGGGTTTTTACTGGCTCAGTTCACTAGTGAGAAATGACAGGCTGTCCTCAGTCAGGGTTTTCCAATCAGATTTTGAAATCAATATTTTTTTCTTTTAGCTACCCAATTCCTGAGCGTGATCCTATTTGGAAAACAGATTTAAAGTCCTCTTCAATCATTCCTCCCCTCCTTCCTTTTCTTTATTTTTTACTACTTTCACCATCTTCTAGTTGGTTTTTATGAACTATTAGTTCAGGGATGGATTTACAGCTGCATGCCCACACTATCTCAGAGTGGCTGAGTGTAAAGGGTTACATGTCCTAGAAGAAGCTCCCATGCTCCACACCAGTACTTGCAGCTCCAGAGTAATTCTGGCTCTGCCAAGAATTTTAAGACAGTACATGGAATGTGTACGGGAAAAGCTGCTTGTCTAGATCCTGCTATGGCCCCTCAGCACTTCCTATTGAAGGGTTTTATTTTTCCAAAACACTAATGAAACAAAAACATCCAAAAGTAAACATCTACATTAAATGTAATTGTTATTTATTCTTTGCATTTTGATTCTTTTAGGAATTTGAGACTGTGTTCTGTGGTAAAACAGGCAGGAGACTAAAAATAGGAAGACCAGATTCATGTGTAATGTGCCCAGCGCAGGAAAACCGCACAGCTATGGAGACCAAATAGTCAGACCTGACCACCTTGAATTGTGCCACAATGGTCCAAACTGTGTTTTATTCTTTCCATTTACTTGCTGAATATGAATTGTGAAATGTAAATATATATAAATAGAGCTTTAAAGAAAATGTTCTTTATTGAAAAATGGAAATGAAAGTTAACTACCAGCAATGGAAACCAGTGCCCTGCTCAAGAGGCTTTGGGACCAGAAGCTACACGAAAATGTCATGACAGCCAAGTATTTTTACCCTTTAGTTTTACAAAATTGTTTTGTCATCCTGCTTTGGGGGTTTATTTAATTGTTTGATTTTGCTTTTTTTAAAAAAGATGATCCAGTACAGTTAGGCAGAGTTGTAGATTATCCATCTGTCCTGTTATTTGAATGGCTACGTGCAAGCGTACTCTTCCACTGTGAAGAAGAACTAAAGTTACCATATTATAATGACCATTTCTCCATTTAAAATGTAAAGGTTATATTAATTATTTGAGCAAGTGCTTAGTTTCTAAATTGTGCATATTATGAATTTTCCATTTGCACACATATTTAACATACTCGGCCCCAAAGAGTACTATTTTTAATGTCTGTCACACAACTGTCCAACAAGTTCTTGTATTGTTACTTTAGACCAAGAGTGGTATATTGTAAACAGTAGATATTTAAATGCACAAACTATTTTTGTATTTAAAGAAAAATATGACACTTTACTCATAGGCTCTGGAAATATAGGACAGAGATAGAACAGTGTGTGAGCTGAGAGTGGCTTTATTAATTTTTTAAAAATAGATGATGCTTAGCAAGTTTTAAAGTATAAGAAGGTCTACCAAAATTAATACTGGTTTAAATCACGGATAAGGACAATTTTGCAGCAATTTATATCCAAACAATCCTAGTAAAACCAGTTCTGGAAAATGGAGTTCAGCTAAGTTAATTTGGTGTGTAAATGACACAACATCACAAAGAAAAGGTTAAAAAAAATCTCCTTTTATTTTTACAACAGTTCATACAGGTGCTTTTGGCTGGACTTTAGAAGAGCATCCTTTCTTACATGGGGTTCCATCACAATTACTGTGCAAATAGCTTAAGTAGAGGTCATGAAAACGCTGTTACTTCATTTCCTTTATTATCATATGGAAATATACAGAAATTCTTCCCTCAAAATTAAAATATATACATTACACCTTTTGCAGAATTTGATTGCAAGAGGATTGCTGTTCACTTGTCTTGGCAAATATTTGAGGTGCAATCTGAAAATTGTGAAGTGACAGCATATATGTAAGTGGTGGTCGTTACTTTGGCCAGAAGGTTAAGATATTGAAATACAGGATATTTAAATACATGATTTCCACTGATAGGAGAGGAAGTTTTGTGCCTGAGTACCTTAACAACGTGTGTCTTTGTGCACAAACCTGCAGAACTGAAGTCAGTGGCAGCAGCACCACCAAGGGATTCAATTGAAAAGGCTCAAACTTTTACAGCAAGAAGTCGTGATCTTTAGTACATGGGGGGGTGATGGTAAAAAAGGAACAATGCTTCTTCTTGCAGGACTCTTGAGCAAAGGGAGAAAGGAAAGGTGAGGTTGTTTAGCAGTAAAAATTCTGGAAAATAATTGAGGGGAGGAAAAATACTCATAAAGCATCTTTTAATTAAAGTTTTCACCTGATGCTTTCTTTTTCATAGAACTGTGTCAAAGTCTCCACTTAACAGAACAGAAGGAGCATCTGTCCATTTAGCACTAGGAGGATTCTGTTTTCTTACAATGCACTGTTTATTTAAATATTCAGTCACTTCTTCACTTCTTGTACTGTTGGTTTATGATTTTTTGGAAGTTGATGCTGCAACAGCTCCCATGCAAGCCGACGTGTCACATATTCCTGGAGTTCCCTGAGCCCCAATAGTACCGGGAGTACCAGGATCCCCTGGCAGGCCGGGTTCACCCTGAGCCCCATCACGGCCGTTTTTAGTAATTCCAGGCACACCAGGTGGTCCTAAACAAGAAAGGGGGAAAGACTACATGAAGTATTTCCATCTCTTCTTTTTTTATTTTTTATTCTATTTTATTTTTAATATATGTATATATGTGTTACTTTTAGAGATCTTAATATATCTTTGAGTGTCTGTACATCACACTTGTTATGGCCTGTTGAGTACAAGGTGTTTTCAATAAATTTACCCTGAATCTGGAGTACGTGCATTGCGTTTTTTCATCCCTGAATATCCTGGTCAAGGGATGTCCTGGCTGTGTGAGCTCACTTATTGTGAGAGTAGATGCAGTCACAGCTGTCCCTCCTTCCTTGTCACCAGCTTGTTCCCCAGTGGGAGGCTGTGGCCTTCAGCAGCTTCGATTCACTGCCCCTCCTCCAGTCGAGTTGTAATTAAGATTCTGAGTAACAGGAGTGGTGATGATAATCTACTACCAGCAATATGCAGAGCTGACCCTAAGGGTTGGACTTGATGATCCTTGAGGGGTCCCTTCCAACTCAGAACATTCTGTGGTTCTTAAGCCTTTGCTTTAGTGATGGAGTGTTTAAATTATTTGCACAGCCTTACCTTGAAGTCCTTGATCACCATCAGGCCCATCGATACCTTGACCAACAGGTCCTTTATCTCCCTTTTCACCAGTGTCACCTTGAATCATAAACAGAGTTTTGACAGTGAGTCGTGCACTGGAGCCAAGGACAGGAAGGGGAGAGACCAAGAGGAAGCTGAAAATCCTCAGGACATTACTAGGATCTCTGCTTACAGGGCATCCGCAAAGATGCAAACCCCCCTCTAGAACTCCATCGAGGCCTGATCTCTTTTCCCCCCACTGCTGAATTTATTTTGCAATTTATTTCAGTGGACATTAAAGAGAAGCAGGTTGCTTTAGTCTTCACTTACCTCTGGGGCCAGGATCTCCAAGCTCTCCTGTCGGCCCTCTGTATCCAGGGGGACCACGAGGACCAGGATGGCCAACACTTCCCATTGCTCCAGGAGGACCTGGGGGCCCGGCTGGGCCAGGCCGACCCGTCATTCCAGGGGACAAGGGTTTCCTCAGATTAGCAGCTAATTGTGCAATTTGCTCTGAAAAACACAATTAAAAACTGCATGGACAACTTCTTCACTCTTTGCTTGAGCAGATCTTCCTGCCACTGCCACACACTTACTGCTTCTGGCAGAAGGAAACACTGAGTCTCCTCTCAGCCCACCTGAAGCTTCTTTGGAGTTTTTTGTACTCCACAGAGGGAGATTTTCATCATAAATCTGCAGGGTTTTAAGCCATTGATGTTTCCTGTTTCCAAAACCACTTTAAGTGACATCAAGTATTCTAACAAATGATGCTTAAATAATTAAAGCAAGTTTTCTGAAGCAAACTTTCCGAGTTTAACCTCATCCCAAATGGGGAATGTAACCTCCAAATGCAGAACAGTAACTCTCAAGAAAGAAGGACACTCTGGGGGGCTCTGCTCCAAGGAGATGGGGGGCACTGAGGACAGAGAGGAGGTGGGAGCTGAAGTTCAGAATGACACAGGTTAGGGCAGGCAGACACTCTCACAGCCTGTGCTGGCACAGCACTTGTGTCAAAGCTTCTTTCAGTGTACTTTGTCTGTTGCCAAGATGAGTTATTGAAAAATACTAATTTTAGAACAATGAAAGACATCCCAGAAACAAGGTGACCTCCTGAATAATTTCCCTGCATTAAAGGTCAATGTATTTTTTCTTATCCAGACAGAAAACTAACAAATCTCAGGAGCTACCTTATGTTCAGGATCTACTCATCTTCAGCTAATAGGGTAATTAAGCCAGTTTTCTCTCAGTGATACTCACCATTTATCATCTCCCCGCAGAGTTCTCTGATATGTTGTTCACTGGCCTCTTTGCCCTGCAATTAACAGACAAATTTGTTCTTATACAAGTCATGTTATCAATAATCATCCCTGGCAGAAGCTTCAGGACACAAAATACATTTCCAGCAGCTCAGGAAGAAGCACAGGATCCCACTGCTGAAATGCAGGACCTTATTTTCTGAACATGCATCCAAACCCCACGATCCATTTATTCACTTCACAGGCTCCCTGACTGTGCCCCAGAAGCAGAGCACACTTACAGGAGGCCCAGGTTTTCCTGTGATGCCAGGAACACCCTGCACCCCCTGATGGCCCATGGGCCCCGGATGTCCTGGGATCCCCGGTGCTCCAGCTGTCCCATTGGGTCCTTGGGCACCTTTTGGACCAAGTTCTCCTCTTTTTCCTGGCTGTAACGAGACAGAAAAAGCAAAAACCACTGAAAACTGAAGATATGATCCATTGTTTTCTCCTGGTCATTAGTTAAGCCTTTTGTCAGGTTTCCCTGACTGACCTGGCTGATTTGTACGATTCTTACATCCTATGGGTGGTTTTACACATAAACAGGAGTCTTTGATGCAGCAAAATGATCAAACACATTCCAGTATTTTGAATGCTACAACCCCCTGTCATTCTCACAGATCCTACAGCACGACTGTAAGGAAAACATGTTTCTAGGGAATGGCACCAGAACTTAGTTTATTGACATACAACATTGAAAGATGCAATAGTCACGTTTATTCCCAAACCTTTTGGGGCATGAACCCTCAGCATCTGACACTTACCTCTCCTTTTTGGCCAGGGGGACCAAAGGGACCCTGTTAGAAAAAAAGGGAAATAAGAAAGAATGACCCATTCAGAAAATGCCCCTCTGAAGCCCAACCTCCCGAGCTGCAGGAAGATGTACAAGGCAATCTGTTATCTGAGGAGTCAACCCTACTGAACTTGAGGACACCTACCAGCTCTCCTTTGTCACCTGGGAGGCCATCTGCTCCAGCAATGCCCTGAAAAGGAGAGACCAGAGTTAACACTGCACCTGCTGCACAGAGACAGCGTTGCTGACAATGGGGCTCACCCTGAGACTGCTCCAGCAAGAGGAAGTTCTCTCTTGCCAAGGTTGATCTCCATAGTAGGTGGCAGGAGGACTGGGTGCTCTTTGTGACAGGCTGGGACTTGCCTGAAAGGCTGAAGTCATACAGATGAGATCCCTGCTGGGGTGGCCGTGAAAGACACCCACAGGCTGTCCTTGAACAGTGAATCTAAATTTCAGGTTCCCCAGAAAACTTGGGTTTGCAGCCACAGCCAAATGTTCAGTGTCCATGTTCTTTAGGCTTCCTGAGCAGGGCCAACTGCAGAACATCTTCATCCCACTCCTTAAACTGCAGTGATCATCACTTGGTGAGCATCCTCCCTCTCCCCTCTGTCTGGGGACTCTAAGGTGAGAGTGGCTAAAGCCCTGGTGACACCCCTTTTACCAGCCAGGACGAGGAGCATCAATTTCCTGACCGCCTCCATTCAGCAGCAGCAATTTGAACATCACTGGGGGTGACACAAATCACTGCAATCTGCTGCCACCGGCCCCACGGGCAGCACTGCCCCTGGGGAACACAGAGCTGGCTTATTACACACCAATTAACGCAGACAATGAGCTTGTTAAGGTGACTCGATGGCTTTCCAGAGGAAGTCATTTCACGACAAACAGAGATTAGGTTGGTCTTTCCCTTAGCAACAAACACAGACACTGACACTGGTAAACAAAACCAGCAAGGCTTGCTAGAAAAGCCTTGTTTTCTGTAAAAAACACAGTCATGCACTAATGAAAGCCGTAGATTTGATGAAAACTGGCTCAAAAGCTCAGTGCCAAGATTAAACCGACTATGGAAGTTGAGCAGCAACAAGTAAAAGATTGAATTAGTCCATTAGTGTGCTAGGCTTCGAGGTTAGGACAAAATCTTCCTCATCAGCCCCAAGGAGTTCAAGGAAAAGCTGCACTTCTAAACTTAACTCAGGAGGAATGTGAGGTGAGGAGCTCCCACACAGATGCCTCGTGGCTACAAAACACACAGCAAGGGTCTAGTGTTTTTATCACAGCATTTTCATGAGTCCCAACTAGAACAGCCTGTATCTCTGCCAACAGGAAAAATGGGACCAAAGAGAGTTTTGTTGGTGCCTGCTGCAGAATATTTTCATTTGAGGGAGAAAAGGCAGTTTGTACTGTCTGAGGCTGTGCCTGAGGTTTGGGTTAAATGCCTCTGCTGGCAACAGCAGTTATCACTTACCTGGTTACCTTTGGGACCAGGAACACCAATAGGACCCTGTAAGTAAGAGAAAGAAGGCAAATTAGCTCAAACTGTTATTTTCCTGTGAATTCCTGGTGTAGTCAGACACTCACTCAGCAAAGGGTTGGATTTACTCACAGTATAAAATGGACAAGAGCAGTTTTGCACCACAAGGGCAAAAAATCAGGATGGTTTTTCAAGGCTTCATTAGACTTCAGTTTTTGTGGGATTTAGAATTAGGTGCTCCTGATTATGAGACTCATGGAACAACACAGCCATAGAAATAAAATACATTTAGATGAAGAACTGGTTATCACACCAGGAATAGTCCAGGCAACTTGAAAAATCCTTCCAGCTTTACCTACCTGGCATTCACAGACAGGACATGAGACATTTTCAGCCCTATTTGTGTCTTTTCTGCTCCACAGAGCAGAGCCAACAAAGAGTTCAGGAAAACCCCACATGTTTTTTCCTCTGCTGCAAAATCTACATGGGAAATTCACATCATTTTACCCTTCAAACAGGATTCCTACAGCACATCCATCCATCTGGCATCTGCAAACTGGTCTTTTTTTATTAACTAGATCTGGCTCAGCAGAACAGAATCTTCGAGGAGGACAAGCACATAGAACAAGGGCTTGTCATTTTGCTCGAGTCAAGCACTAAGTTGAAAAAAGGGGGGGATTTCTATTAAAGAAAAATAACTCAGCAAAACAGACAGTGGAACATAGAAATGCAGGAGTGGCTACAGCTATTTATAACTCTCATTTTATGTTTTCTGGTGGCAAAGGCTATATATTCTTTTCTGAACATTATCATCTAGATTTATACCTCGGGTTTCACAGAGTCCCAAGGCTCCATGAAAGTTTATGGCAATGAAACACAGTTCAGTCACCAGAGACCTTGTCCTGCCAGGAACACTCCCTTAAAGAGAAGCTTAGCCCAAAGGATTTTGATTCAAAACTGTGATTTACTGCAGTAGCAATTCCAGGAACAAGTGACAGGAGTTTAGGACTGCCAACTCCATGCCCTCACGTGTGTGGCAGTTAAACACAACCAATGTTTTTGGCCAAGTATCACCAGATTATCTACAATATCACTACATAGTGATACCAGTAGAGAGCTGAGAGGGGCATTACTGACATGCAGGTTTATATTCCTGGCCACGGTCAGTCCAAGGACTGTGAAAAAGCCTGTCAGCACCTGTTAGCTTAGGCTTGAAGGGATTTTTTTTCTAGAAAAGCCACAGCTGATTTCAGGAGAGAGGAATGGTGCAATTGTATCCATCCCATGTTTGCAGTTCTCCTCTTTGTAAGTGTCAGCACCAGCAGCAAAGCAAACCCAGGGCAGATCTGCTGGGCTCTTTGTGTGTGTATCCCAGCCATCACCCCCAGCGGCAAAGGCCATTTTTTAAGGCTGTAAAAGCACATTTTGAGGTTTTAGGGTCTTCCCAGCCCAAATCTCATGGTGATTGCTGGCACAGCCCTCGCTGCTGGCACCGACACCAGGGGCACTGGGTGGGCAGATGGAGGTTACTCTGAGCACCAGTCACATACATGAAAGGTGGAAAGTCTCCAGCATTATCCAAACATGCTACACCCACTTTCCTGAAAGCTGCTAATGAGCTGGGGTGGCAAGAAACAATCACAGGTTGGAAAAGCTCTTGGAGATCATTGCATTCAACCATCAGCCCAGCACCACCACCACCTTCACCACCAAACTGCATCCTCAAGTGCCACATCCACATGCTGTTTGAACACTTCCAGGGATGGCAATTCCATCACTTCCCTCAGCAGCTTGTTCCAACGCTTTACAACCCCTTCTGTGAAAAAAATGTTCCTGATATCCAATCTAAACCTCCCCTGGCATCAACTCGAGGCCATTTCCTCTCATTCTGAACAATCAACAATTACATCTTAGAGCAACTACACTGGAATTTGGAGCTAGAAAAAAAAAATCTAGATCATTTTTTATTGCTTTAAGCATAACATTTTCCCTCCCTCTGCTCAGAGCAGCTCCCTAGGTGCTCTGTGCAGGGGCCTCTTCCCCTCTGAACATACATATTTTCACTGCAGCGAAGCCCTGAACGCAGCCAGAGCCCCACAGCTCCACAATAACCCTCCTGTTTCACACTTCCAGCTCACAGTCACTCCAAGAGGCTTTTTTAAACCTGCCTGGAGCCAGCACAGAAGGGGCATTGTAGAGCCCCCGTGGTCCTGCTGTGATTGCTTACACAGAAACTTCACCTTAAGGCTGGAAAGGAGGGATGAACACACGGCTACTGTTCTCCTGCAAGCCCCCAACAGATGCTGTTCACTTTGCCCTGATGGCTTCTTTTAGATGAGAATGAATTATTTTAAATAAGAACTCTCACTTATTCTGAGGTGGATGGCCAGGTGTGTTGCTGACCAGGAAGATCAGTCACTGAGCAAACTGTCACTTCAAAAAAACCCAAAAAACCCACCAGAAAGTCTAATCAAGCATCTGAGTTACAAAAATGCACAAATCAGCTCTCCTGTGCTCATGGGGAATTAGGCTTTGGTGGAATCAGCATACAGAGCAGGGGAAAATCCCAAACACCACCTATTCTGGCTAGGATGGGACCTGAAAGCCCTGCCTAAAAATAGGGGGAGTTCCTAAAGTGAAACAGAAACAAGGACAGGAACGGAAGAGGCAGGATGCACAAATCCTGTTACCTGCCACAGGGTCCATCCTGGACACACAGCAGCCTCAGAGAAGGGACTGGGACACCAAATGTACAAACCTGTTTGTGTTTGCTGGGGTGACATCAGCTACACCAAGTTTTGGGCCCTCGTTACGCTCTAATTTCATGTCCCAAACACGAATTAGTTACAGATGTCCTCTCCTTACCCTGTCACCTGCCTCTCCACGGATTCCAGTTGGACCAGGAAGGCCAGGTTCACCACTGGCACCTTTGGGACCCTGTTAGGGAAACAACAAACACCAAGCTGCATCTTACAGTGCCAGGAAACCCTGCGTGCTTCAACACCCCAAAAATTCACTCGTCTCCATAACGGGTTCAAAAAGGTTATTTGTGCTGGATGTTCTCTCTCCCTTTTCCCCCAGGACCACTTGTGTTGGTTGGTACAGCTCACTCCAGCTTCTGTCCTGGTCCACAGGCAAGGTCAGGCACCTGCCAAGGTGCTCCAGCCTTTGGCCTGGGCCTTTCACTGATGAATCAGACCTGAGATGCTCTCTGAAGGCAGCAGCACATGCCAGTGTCAGAGGGGAATGGAGCATGGAGGTCCCACTCCCTTGGAGAGAGGAGGGAGAAATATGTGAGTCCTCAGTGCAGCAGAGAGGAGGAGGAGTTCACTGAAGAAAAGGGCTCAGGAACGGGCTCAGAATTCCAACCCTTCCTTTACAAATAAATACTAAACATAAATTGCTCTGGCAGGCAACTTATCTGGCCTTGTGTTCTTTCTAAAGTTGTCAGACTGGTTCTGGCAAATGGAAAGACGTTTCTTCCTACCCCTCATTGCCATCACACAATTTTCTGGCCAGAGGTTTGCAGAAAACAGTGACCTGCCAAAACATGATGCCCATTAAATTACCCCTCCTGGCACACTGACCTGGAAACCTCGGACACCACGGGCTCCCACGGGGCCTTGGAGACCAAGTGGTCCCTGAAGAGAGAAAGATCAGCTTTGGTGAGGAGCAGATTCAGGGCCAGGTGAGTCACTTGTGTAGTTACGTTGGCAGAGAGACAGTTCTGTACTTTGCCCCCTGGCATTGCTGATGAACCACTGTGATGTTTGGTGTTCACTGAGCTCTCTCAGCTCTATTTTTATTATTATTATTATTATTAACAGAAATGCTTATTTGTATAATTAATGCTTAATAACATACCATACTCATGAGTAGTGAAGATCAATGACAGCAAAACGTGGCAGCATAGACAATATCCATTAAAGGGGACCTGCTTTTAATGCTTTTGATTGATTGCAAGAAACGACTGCAAAACATGTGCTGCAGGCTCTTGGAGATGAAAAATGGCAACTGCATCCATTTGCCTGGACATATTTGGTACCAGCAAAATAGAAAAAGGCAGCAGCTAATGCTGTTAGTGCAGGGGCTTTTAGGAGCTCACCAGACAGAACATGACTATTGCCATTAGGAGTCTCTATTGCTTTCTTCTGAGAAAAATCACATATCCAATAAAGATCTGGGATGAAAAAAAGAAAAAAACTTCAAGTAATTTAGGCACCTAAATCCCATTTGGTAAACTGTCTTCTTGAAACAGATGCCTTCAGCAAGCTTCTGTCACGAGGTGGGACTGCAGCTCTGCCTCCCTTCACAGCCATCCCTGAGGGGTGAAGTGTTCAGGGACACAAATATAAACTTCAGATTGGCCACTGAAATAAAGCAGCATTATCCTCCAAAGGCTAAAGGACTGCTCAGGTATTTTTGTGGTTACTGTTTTCACTTCTGTGTTTTGCTTGTAATTTATTCAGGAACTTTAATTTCAGTTAAGGAACTTTATTTATAAATACGGAGCTCTAGGAAAGTTAAATTAAATTAAATTGCATCAAAAATGACTCTGCTGTGCTGGTGCCTTTAAATGTGGTGTGACTTGACAGGCTCTGAATAGGGAGAAAGTCTTGGTACACTGGGCTAAAAAACCCCCAATTGTTTTGAGCCAAACAGCCTTACCACTGGAAAAATCCTGCAATTCCCTTAGAACAGCATGGTCTTAACTAATAAATTATTATTCTGATAACACAAATCAGAAATTAGGAGCTCAGGTTACATAACCATGGGTTCAGCTGCTATTGCACCCCTGTCAGAACTCTGCACCAATGCAATTAGCTCGACTGCTTTTGCTTTTTGGCTGTAATAATGTGATCCCTTTTGTGGGGCCAGGTACTTCAATGAAAAATTGCAGTCATAAAAGCAAACATTATTAATATAGCTTATTTCTAAGGCTGATTTCCCTCTCCTTGGAAGCTTCAGGAGCAGTTGCTCAGAAACAATAAATCATACAGTTCAATTCCTTCCAAGTGGCACATACCAGAAATCATATTAGACTTGCTGTAGGCTCCTGGATTTCAAAATGAGTTTAAGATGGGAAAAAAAAATAAAAGAAAAAAAGCCCAACAAAACCACTGGAATGTCAGGTCCAACCCCAGCAGCAGCACTAGCTGGGGAGGACAAGATAAAAATGGTACCCAAGTGTTTTCAGTAGCGTGATCAAAATCAGGGTTTTACCATCCCGATATTATTGATTATCATCTCTGCTCTGCAGCAGGGACATGGCAGGGGGACATGCAGTTATTTTCAGTTTTGTGGTGTGTATGGCTTCACCCTTTGCAGTGAATCCCTCTTCCCTGCTCCAAGGACAGCGACACAGGAATGGGGAGGGTTCAGTGTCAGCTGCAACAGCTTCACAGCAGCTTTGCTTTGTTAATGACTCACTTCAGCACAAGCAGAACCTTATTATTCCTGTTTAATGAGGGGCATGCTGACTGTCTAGTCTCTCTTGTCAGACTGTAGCAGCTCCTCAAACCTCTTGGACAACTGCAGCTTCCTTTGCCAAGGGAAATGGGAGGAACCACTTGGCATTTGCAAAGAAAGCTGTCAGTGGGAACAGGATCTGACTCACTTATGGGGGACACATTCCTCTGCTCCCCAGAGGGAATGTGGCCTTTTGCTGCAGCCAGAGAGTATCCCCACACACAAACTCTGTTTTGGTGATTTACAGGCAGTGCTGTACTTACAGTTGCTCCTCGGGGTCCTGGCAGCCCCCTCTCACCAGGGACACCAACATCGCCCTGCCAAGAACACCAAAGTCAGCCGTGACATTGAGGAGCCACAAATCCACCCTTCCCTCCCCACTGCAGAGCCAGAAGGCATTCCTGGATCCCAGGCTGTTTCAGTCCTAAATTCCCCATCCCATTGGGCCATCTTCTATCCACACCTGGAGGGCTTTGCCCTCTGCTGCAGCACAGTATCTGTGCAGGGAGGTGTCTGCCCATCCAGCTCCCTGGGGAGCTCCACACCCGTGTGGACTGCCTGGAGTGCTCAATCCCATGGGATTGCACGTGTTGCAGGCAGCACAGCACCTCTTGCATCGTTACTTGTGCAGGGAAGCAGCACATGAGCTCCAGCTTCACAGTTTGGTTTAAAACTCACTCAGCAGAGCTCATGCCCCGTGCAAATGATGGGATATTTACAGGGATGATGGGATACTTACAGGGATGATGGGATACTTACAGGGATGCCTGGCTCTCCCGAGGGACCTGCCTCTCCCATCTCTCCAGGACTGCCCTGCAGAGGAGAAAGCAAACACTCAGTTGGGGCATCACTTCAGACAGTCATTTCTGTCCTACCTGAAGCAACAAAAGGAAGAGGGAGTTAAAACCTGGATCAGGAAGTAAACACAGCTTTTAACTTTTAGTTTTAAGACAAAACTCCCAACACCAGGCAAGTAAAGAACAGCTGAGCTGTACATCCTGTCCCTGACCAGGGAGGGCTCTGTCAACCCCAGGGCAGCATCACCACGTCCCTCATGGGTTTTATCCTGAGGAGAAGCAGGGGGAGAGTCTCCAGAAGGCAAGATGAGACAATCCTGTTCCAGTTTGCAGGTGCTGAGGCTTTTGATTCCCAGAGACGAAATCTGCTCCTGGGACTTTGGCCAAAGGGTGAGGTTTACTGAACCACTGATGACCCTCCTGTGTACCTGCTGTGTCTTCACTGAATGAGAAGCAAGAGCAAGAGTAAGGCCATTTGTTTTACCTGATTCCTGCTGCCAGGGAGGCTCAGCCCCAGCAGAAATGCTGACACCATCACTTTGGGGTAAGTCCTCCCAATCCCTTAAAGCTAAAAAGCCTTGTTGTGACCAGCTTCCCCACCAAAACCCATCATTAGAGACATCCACTTACTGGTTCACCCTTTGAGCCTTTAAGACCTGCTCTTCCAGGCAAACCCTGAAAAAAAATTATATATTAAAGCCATGTCAGAAGAAGTGAAGTTATTAAATTTGTTATTCTGGTCTGATATGACACATGAGGAGGAACCTTTGCTTGAAGCAATGGAGGATTTGGGTTTCTGCAGCTTTCACTGTGAAAATTACAACTTCAATTTCTCTCCTGCTCACTGCCCTTGCAGCTCTACAGACACTAATCCTTGGCATTGGAGCAAAGAGGAAGAATATACAAATAGACCAACAGCAGCAGCATTTTGCACAGCAGAAATGTCTCTCCAGGCTGTTCAAAATATTCTGTGATACAGGAAGAAAGGAATAGTTTACCTCTTTTAAACAGTTGAAAGACTGGAGAGATGAAACGTTTTGTCAATAAACAGTAGGAAGCCAAGGACAGAGCTCAGGATATTATACCCCAGATCTCACCTCCCTGCATAAGGAATGCACATCACTGGGGTGTGAAAGAGAAAATCTCTCTCAAATTTAGATTTCAAACAAAGTCAGAGAGGCCAACAGCCATGGAATTAGTGTATGGGGCTACTCCAGGTGTTCTTCATTCTGTCCTGTGCACTGCTTCCCTGTCTGGATGGTGGGAAAAGGGCATTTCCTCTTGGCTTAACTGGGGCCCCTTGTGAAACAACACACAAAATGACCCTCCCCTGTCCCCAGGAGGGATCTCTGCAGGCAGACTGAGCTGCTGGAACCCCCAGAGGTGGCAGGTCCTGCTCCATACTCACAGGAAGTCCGTTCGGCCCCTTCTCTCCAGGAGCACCCATAGGAGCTGCATCACCCTGCGGAGAGTGAGAGGTTAGGAGGGATCCTCCAGCACTGGGAAATGGTCTGACACAGGGAGGGGACACATTCCCAAACAGGCATTTCCACTCTTCTCCCTCCCCAGGACCAAGAGCTGTTGTGCCTACAGGAGGTGAGCACCCACTGGACATGAGCTCCCAGGTTGTTTCCCTACCCCCTGCAGCTCCCGGCCTTCCCTGGCAGCACACACTCCATGTTCCTCAGGGACCACTGCTCACAAACCAGGCAATTAAAACAAACAGATGACTCTGTAACAGCTCTGAAAAGGCATCTCTGAAGGCCTCGAGTCAGCCAGCAGGAACCACTAAATACAGGGGCACAGCTGAGCTTACGTCAGACGTGCATTTTCTTCACTTGGGGAATTTCCTTGGCATCAATTAACGGAAGCAACTTCACTCCCCTTCACTACTGATGTTATTAGGAAACTTTTTAGCAGCCAAAGCTTTCCAGCCACGCTCTTCTTGACCAGTGGCTTCGCAGCACTCGGGGGACAGTCATGGGAATCTTTCCTGCAGTGTTGAAGTAGGACTTTACAAACCTTCTCACCATCGAGTCCAGGGGCTCCATCCCGCCCATCCTTGCCAGGAATGCCCTGCAAACCATGCACAGCACGTGTTAAGGTCAGGAGGGGACTCTGTGGTTTGCAAGACACAATCACATCAAGGAACTTCTGGGCACTGGGTTGTACCGGGAGAATTTTCATTAACAGCAGCGCAACTGGGGTTTAGTCCAACTGGGATTGCACTGGAGGTTACAGAGACCCAGAGCAGAAGTTTGGCAGCAAAGATGGCAAGAAAGAGTTTTTTTTCCAATTATACTTTATCTCCTGATCTGCAAGCAAAGTACCAGTGAGACCTGTATCCTATTTAATTGACTTACAGGTTCTCCTATGAGTCCACGAGCCCCTGGGTTTCCTTTTGGTCCAGGTTTACCCTAGAAATCAACAATAAATCCTGCATTAGCCAGGACACAACCCTTAAGAACCATCTGTCAACAAAGATAATGCTCAAACTCTGTAGGGATATTTCATTCAGTTTGGGATGGCTCCTCTCCTGCTCACACAGGTATGGAGGTTCTTTTGGGACACAGCAGGAAACTGGTCCAGTGCTGGCTGCAACATTTGGGAAAATTCTTGATTGTTTCAAGGATTGGGAATGTAAGATCTGATCCCTGTGCTCTGGGCTGCAGCAGCACTTCAACACCTTATTACTGAGGCATCTTTAATAAGAGTTAAACATTTCATTTTTGAGAGGGTACTTTCATCTCTTTCACCCCCCTTTCAAGCAAACCAAGGGGGCACAAGCCACAATAAACCTGTGAAACAGAGTCTTTGGAATGTTCACGTCCCAGACTGGAGCAGAGGGGTGTTTGACTGCACTTACAGTATCTCCTTTGGGCCCCCGGAATCCCTGAGGTCCTTTGATTCCTTGTTCTCCCTGTGACAGAGGAGGAAAAGCCATTGAGCATCTCCATCACACAGTGACAAGACTGAGGTTTTGAGGGTGGAAGGAGGAGGGTTCTGTGCTGTTTGTTGGTGTTAACAGAGGTGTGAGCACACACATTCCCCCAGGAGCTCAGCTGTACTTTCTCAGTTACACTCTGTAACTCCTGACACACTTTTTTTTGCAGCAGGGACTTTGCCAACAACCCCTCAGGGCAGAGACCTTCTTCCCCTTCATTTAACGAAGCAATTTCGTTAGGCAGAAATAGAGTGGGAGAAAAACTTTAATATTTACTCTGTAGATACTGTTTGGTATCATGAAAAGTTTGGTGAGAAAACGTCTCATTTTATTTTGGTTTGGATGAATTTCATCTATAATTACAAGGACTAGGGAAGGGTCCCCAGAGGGTAGGACTGCCTTGAGGTCAGTGTGGTCTGTTGGCTGGCAGGTGGAGGTACCTGCTATAAAGCAGGTGCCATATTATCATAGAATCATGGAATGGTTTGGGTTGGAAGGGACCCTAAAGCTCATCTCATTCCACCCTCCCTGCCAAGGGAGGGGACACCCTGGTGGGCAGGGCTTAGAGCAGAAGGAATAAACTTTAGGCTGTGGAAGTCAGGGCCACAGAGAGCCTGGGAAGTGGATACATACAACTTTCCCTGGAGGTCCTGGGATTCCAGGTGGGCCTCTGAAACCAATGTCACCCTGCAAAGAACAGACATCACTGTAAAATGCTGTGGTTGGCAGAGGATGAAGTAACAGTACCCCCACCTTGTACCTCAAGTCTGACAAAACACAAAGACAACCCCTATTTCCTCCTCGTTTGCAGCACAGACTTGCAAAAGATCCCCCTCTGAACAACAGGTTTTAACTCTGGATCTCCCCACCTTTATCTCTCTGATACACTGAAAGCATTCATGGTCTTGCTATCTTGGTAACACACTTATTCCTAAATAAATGCATGACTTCATCAAATTCAAAACCATTCAGGCTGCTGGTCAAGGGACCATGACAAGAGTCCAAAGCCACAAAGAGCTGGAGATTGACCCTGTTCTCACTGAGGAGACTTCTCATGTCCTGAAAATCTTTGTCCATCAGTGTTTCTTTGGCCTTTTCTTGTAAAGGGACAGAACAGAAAGAGAAATGAAACCTTCCTCTTTTTTGCCTTTTTTTTTTTTTCTGCAAGATTCTTCAGCATTGTCAGTCTTGCAGGGACAGCACTTTGTCCTTCTGGTTGGAATAGTTCAGTCTGGCTGGGTCTGACCCTGCCAGTCCCTTGTAAATGTGGATTCTCCTGACTTTGGAAGGTTGTTCTGATGGGGGGGTGCATAGCCTGTACAAGTTTCCCAGTGGAATTCAATAAGGATAAGTGCAAATGGCACCTCTTACAAGACAAACTGGTGCTGGAGGGGGAAAAAACAGAAGGTTTTTCTTACTCTGTCACCAGCTGGACCCATTGGACCAGGGAGGCCTCTTAGTCCCCTTGGGCCCTAATTAAGAAAGCAAATCAGTCAAAGCTCAACCACTGTTCAGTGCAGAACAGCATGAGGTAAAAACTCATCAACACAGAAAACATTCAGAAATAGCGAGGGACAGCAGAAAGCTCAACTTTCGGATGCACAAACAAAACATAAACAGGACACAAACAAAGCACCTTTAGGTGACAACCCCTGAGCAGTGACACTGTGCTGACAGCCCACACAGGACATTCAGCATCCCTGTGCTCCCCAGCCCACCTCCCAGGCTCTCGAGCCAGCCCAGAGCTCAGGTCCACCCAAAAGGTGTCCAGGGCTCTGCCAGGAACCCAGGTCTCATCCAAGATGAGGCACCAAAAGCAGGACCTAAATTAAAGCCCAGTGAAACCAGCATGATTTGGTTTTTTTCACCAGCATCACTTTTCACATCTGTAACTCTGCAGAGGCAAGAGCTGTTTGTGTAACCAAGGTGATTGAAGGCTCCATCGAGTTCCACAGTGAAAAGGTCATGGGAATTGGTCAGAAGAGGAGGTGTTACCTGCAGGCCAACACTGCCAGGAATGCCTGGAGGCCCAGGAGGGCCAGGATTACCCTGGGAGAGAAAAATCAATTAGAAAAGAGGAGAGAGAGGCTCAACACACAGCCAGGGACCTCCCTCCCAGATTCCTCTTCAGAATTTCTTTCTACATTATAGGCAATTTCTTCTACATGCAGGAACATTTGGATCAGTCAGGAATTTACCCAAGTGGTTAATGCAGGGCTTTTTCTGGGCTGACATCCCTGCATGGGAAAGGGCAGGTGTTAACTCAGACTGATCTGAACATGATGATCATGGGGAAGATGAATTTTCCTGGGGAGGTAGCACATGGTCCCACGGGCAGAGCAATGGAAGTCCATGCACTTCAGTCATAGTAACTTCTACTTGTTCAGCCAATTGTCTTATTTCTCCCTGTCTTCCTGAAAAATCACTTATCATGGAGCTTCTAAAGAGAAAAATCCTCCCCCATCCCTTTTGAATCGAAGCTTACCTTCTCTCCTTGTTTCCCTATTTCACCAGGTTCCCCTTTGTGACCAGTGTGTCCCTAGAAATAAGAGTTATGGTTATTCACATCACAACAGAGCCTTGCTTCAAAATTTAAATTTTGTGAGACAGCTGTAAGACCTGAATCCCCACAACACCAACAAGTTACAGGGAAAATAATCTATAGGTGTGCACAGAGATCACTCCTGGGGGTGGTTATCCATGCACCATTCCTGTGTTAGATTCCAGTGCCAGAATTGATGTAGTTTCAGGAAATGCCCAGGTTTGGTTTTCTAGAGTGACTGGCAGGCTATAAGTCTCTGGATGCAATTCTCAAATACAGATCAGGGAGCAGAACTCAGTTCCCATCACCTTTGAAAATGGGGCTGAGCCACTTCTGAAAACCCCATTCTGCATCTTTAACCTCCTTTTTAAAGTCATCCTTAATATCTGCATCATCAAGCTTGCAAAGAAATACAAGTCTCCCTGAAATCTTTTATATAAAACTCAGATTCAATTTGCATCTTGGCTCCCTTCCTATCACTGTGGGAGAGACCCAGACTAATTTCAGCCATGGCAGATGTTATTCCTCACCACGAAAAAGGTCCTGTGCATCATTTGCATCATAACTGGAGAGCTTCAAGAGCTGTGAATTTTGAGAAGTTATTCCCTAAATATTGTGTATTTGCAATGGTATTTATGACTCGGTGCAGAGACCAAACAGACCCAAGAAAGGTCAGCTCAAGAGGAACTGAGAGCATTTCCCAGGAGCTGTCCCACTCCTTGCCAACTTCTAAATCCTGCTAAAAGAAGTAGAGTCGCTTATTACTTCGTCTCACTGCAGGAGTGTGACAGACTTCATGTGAAGAGGGGACAGAGGAGATGTTTGACTGCTGAGGGAGATTTCCTGAGGTTGAAACCTTGAATTTATGTACCAGAGCCCAGCAACATAAACAGAAAGCTGTCTGGTGCTACACTGGCTATAAAAACAACAATTAAATTGTATTTAATTATGTAAGTTATGTTTTGCTCCAGTAAGATCTGCTCCTCTGTGAGCACAGTTTAAGAACTGGTGAGATTTTTACAGCTCTCGGGTCTGGAAAGGCAGCCCTGAACCGTTGCCTCTGTTTGCTCCTGTCCATCAGCTGTGCCCCACGGGGCTTGCAGAGCCTTTTAATCCGTGCTCACCCCATGCCAAGGGTTAAATTTCATTTGCAGGAATAAATTAGGCAAATGAATGGCTCTTTTGGGAAGCTGGAGCCTACAGGGGGCATGGGCTGTGTATACAGTTTAATCCCAGGGGCTCATAGTGGTGTTTATTTTGGGAGACAGATCCTTGTGCAGGTGGTTAATTCCTTACCTTGAACCCTGGCATTCCTGGGGGACCTGGGGGACCCGGTGGGCACAGAGCTGGGCACTGCAAGGAACAGAAACACCTTGGGGTTCAGCAAACACACACAGCACGTCCAGGGAGGCTGCTTTCATTACTAGGGAGAGGTGGAAAGGTCAGGTGGGTTTGGGCTCTAAATCCACTATATCTGATGGAATCGTTGGCATCGTGTATTGACCAGCATTTCCCTATGGAAGGGGGTCCTAGAGCTCTCAGGCCCCCAGTGACCCATAAAATAACAATTTATTAATGGAGTGATTCACTTTGAGCACGGGCTGGGAGACATTCTAAAAGTTCACAGTGTCCACAGCCCAAAATGCTGAAGAATCTGAGTTGTCCAGTGAATCTGGATCGGTGCCTTGTAAATCATTAGGAACATATTTAATCCCCTGCATTGATTGACCCCTATTGATTTCCTTTAGCCAATTCCCCAAGTGAAACAAGGACAAGCATTACAGTTTATTGGAAGGGGACCAATAGAAAAATAACTCCAATACCTATAAGCTGATATCTGCAGATGTTTAGGGGTGGGTGAGCCCCTGGTGGGAACTCTGACTGAGAACAAATCAGAACATACATGGATATTTAATGGAGAAAAGGGCCATACTCTAAAAACTTCATAAATAGGGAATGAGATTTTCTTCCATAGCTTTTCTTTTATTTGTTTGCTGTGGTTTTTTTCCTTTTAATAAAACCTCAGGCAACACCTCAGTAGCAGAAATTTAATTTTCTAGTATATTCCACAGAGTAACTTAAATTAAACTTGCAGAAATAGCATCATTTTCTATTAACTTCCACGTGATGTGCCATAAGGCAGTCTGAACCGACTCCGAGCTTTTTTTGGGGCACATCAATTAGAAAACCAAAGAAGCTGTCACAACACCAGCTGTGAAATCTGCAAATGTCACTCCCATCGCTCATGGGCTCAACACTCCTTTCATTCCCCTGAAAGAAAGGGATCAAGGCTTTCTCCTAAGGAAAGAAGCTCAACCAAAGCATATGCCCACAGGAACCCGGTGCCACCATCCATGGAAATAAACAGTGCTACACACACAAAACCTTTGCTGTTGCAGAGCAGGATTGGAAACGTGCATGAAAAGCTGTTGTCATTTGCCAAACACTTAATTTGTTCTGTAAATGAAGGATGTATGCAAAACGTGCATTTTGGAAAGCAAAAAGATCATGGGAAAAAAAAAATCAGCACTAGAATCATAGAATGGTTTGGTTTGAAAGGGACCTTAAAGTTCATCTCTTTCTACCCCTCCCTGCCATGGGCAGGGGCATCTTCCACTAGCCCAGGTTGCTCCAAGCCTTGTTCAACCTCTCCTTGAACAATTCCAGGGATGGGGCAGCCCCAACTTCTTTGGGAAACCTATTCCAGTGCATATCTACACCCCTGAAGAAACATTTAAATCTTGTAAATACACACACCAATCTTGTGCATTCTATGGTGGGGTAATTTAGACCCACATGTGCAGCTCTAAATCTGTGTTAAATGGTCTGAGACTCATCCAAGTATGACAACCAAAAGTCACATCAAGGGTTAAACCAAAACATATTTTCATGCTACATTAAATAAACCTACCTGAAGGTCCCCACCACCGTCAGGGAGGGTGCCTGGAAGACCCTGCAATTCAGGAAAATGTGGATTTTTAAACACAACAAGACAAACATCAGGGAGAAACACAATTCTTAGGAAATTGCACTTTACAGATCCAGCTCATCTGGATCAGCATGAGGCACATACCCAGACTCACCCACAGCCTAAAATGCAGCCCCTGAACCTGGAGCATCATGAGCTGCCCCAGTCCCCAAAAACAGACACATCGGGGGTGTAATCATCGTCTAGAGTTCCTCCACTCACAGAGCACAGATAATAACCAGGAGATCAACACATTCAAGTGCAGACAAGGAAAAGTCACTTTGCTCTCCTCAGGGCAGGGTGTTTATGGGCTGCTGAATGCTCATGGCAATGGCAGCAAATTGAAAGGGCACCTTATGGAAGCAAAGAGAAAATTCTAGACCATCCCTGGGAATTTTCTCACATTTATTTGCAAGTCTCAACTTACAGGAAGTCCAGGTGGTCCAGGAGGCCCTGGGAATCCTGGCAGACCAAAAGGTCCCTAAAAAAAGAGAGAAAAATGATAAGAATTCCCCTTCAATGGAAATGTAAAGGGATGTGGATCGTGGCTACCAAATAGCAGTGGTTGTTTTGAATGTGGGACAACGTATCTCAAAAGGGGCTAAACTGCACTTTTCCTTCTGTGGAGGCTCCTGTGACTGCAGAGAGAGCACCAGATGCACATGGAAGAATAGGGATTAGGGCAGAAGGGCATATCCCTGCTTCCACTGGCTCTGCACCTCTCCAGTGGAGCTGTGGGTACCCAAAAATGTGCTGTGCTTCTGCAGAATGGGGTCACCCACACCGGTCCTGTTCTATGCAGTGGCTTCCTTGGGGATGCTGAAAGTACACAGCAGCTGGTGTCTAATCCCTGTTCTGGTGACAGTGGCTGCTCTCCTGTCCTTACTCCCAGCTGGTGAAGGAAGACACAGCTGCACATCCTTGTCATTGCAGTGGTGGACTGGGGTGACCCTGCATAAGCTGATACAAGAACAGCAGCCCACGGGCATTTGTGGGGATTGTAGTGTCTTGTGCAGCTCACTTCAGAGTGGGGTAAGAGACCAGAAGTGAATCTCGCTCTTCTGTGGTTGTGACACACTCAGAAAATGAGGATTAAGTGGTAGGAGAAACTCACAGGAGGACCCCGAAATCCATGTCCACCCGGGAGCCCGCTGGGTCCTGGAGGCCCCTGTTGAGCAGAGAGAAGAGATTTCACACCCGTGCTGACCTTGACAGCCCAAAGCCCAGGGCCAAGCAAACAGTCTGGCTGTACCCAGACCATCAGCTTACCAATGAACATCAGTGGCACACGCTCCTGGCACCACTGTGCATTGCCAACCTGCAGCCCTCAGACACATTCTGGAATGCCCCAGAAACCCACCAGACAAAAGATACCCCAGCACTGGTCACTTCCAGTGATTACAAGGCTGCTGTGCCTGGAATTTACCACTTTTCCCAAAGTAAGGGCAAGGATAGAAAACACACAAGGCCAATGACCTGCAGGACTCCACATTCCTCTGCCTGGCACAGGAGAGGGACCCAAGGGCTGGGGTGGGTCTGTAACACTCAGGGTATCCAATAGAACCAGAATAATAATTTAAAACTCTCTTTTGAAAAAATATTCCTATTACTTACTGGAGGTCCTGGCAGTCCTTTGCCCTGGAAACAACATTTAAAAGAACACTCAGAAACTGAACATACAAGAAGAAAAGAAAACCTCTGAAAACGCTGCTTAATTTTTTTTTCTCTTTTAAGTTTTTCTTAGCACTCCCCTGTCCCTAATTATTATAATTTGCAATCAGAGCAGAGCTCGTGTCTTGATGAATCCTTTTGTTGCCTCTAATAATCTGTATTCCCTTTACACTGCTGTTACCTATGAGACATCTCTAAGAAAAGCAACGTACAGTGACACGACAGTGGGACACAGAGAGTTAGGAGGACAACATTGTAGTTTACCTGCTTCTCCTTTTTTCCCTTTTAATTTCATTAGACATTAGGTAATGTCTAATAATTTCAATAGCATTTGATGTGTTAGTCTGTATCCCAAGCTGGTTTGCTTTATAGCATCTCAGAGACTAAAAACAGGCCCTGATTTACCAGAAGAGGTCATACATACATATTTAAACACTTGAAATAATATATTCACTCATTCAGGCTTTGATCTCTTTGTCTGGGATACAAAGCTTCCCATCTTCTCTTGGTGATGGTTTTGGCACACACACTTCTGTTACTTGTGCTGTTCTGGGAGGTACTTACAGCTGGTCCAGGAGGCCCAGCAGGTCCTAATGCACCCTATGGGAATAAAACAGGATACAAATTAGCAGGAATAAAAGGGACATCCCCATATGGGTAGTCAACAATGCCTGCTCTCCTTGACACCAATCTTTGATTGGAGACTCCAGTGGCGTCTTGCAGAAAGAGGACACAACTGGAGATGCCCAGCTGAACTCACAAATATCAGGACAGAAACTTATGGATAATAATGACTCTGCCATTCCTGATTAATTGCTTGATTAAAGAACATTTTAAGATAGTGGGACATCTCCTTGTCCAGGGACAAAGCAATTACAGCACGAGGCTCCCTCAGCCTCTTCCCAGCCCAAACCTGTTTTCCAAACATCCTCAAAATGCTGCACAGAAACATCTTGAGAAGGATGTCCTGATCCAGAATTAAATGGTGTCTACCCTGAGGATGAGGAGAACAAGGTGGATGGGCAGACCTGGAAAATATCCCAACAAACACACACTGCTGCTTGTTGTGATCCCAGGGATGACATCTGCCCTCCCCTAGTGCTCTGCGTACCAAAGGAGATTAGAAATATTTTCCCTTGTTAAGCTTAAGGAGAAAGAGGACCCAAGGCCTCATTAGGAGTGGTCTTGTGAGCAGGGGACTGTAATCCAATAAAAATCAACCCAGCTGCAAATGTCAGCTCATTCATTTCTCTTGCTGCAGGTTACTCTGCTTTTCCTCCAGCCACTTTTGTCTTTAAGCTGAAAGTCCCTACAACTACTGATGGTTGTAAGGGACAAGCTGGGATCTCTTCCTGCAAAGAAAACATTGAATTCCTGGCACCTCCTGACTCACACCCTAATTCTGAAACCAGGCTGCATCTCCCCTTTCTGCTTTGGCCAATGTGCCAAAAGGGCAGAGCACTCAAAATGCCAAATGCTGGCACTTTACACTCCCTAATTTTGATATCTTGGAGAGTAGAAAGTGCAAGATCCAGCAGTGAAGCACTCCTGGTACAATTAGAGATCATCGAGTCCCTGAGTTGATGCAACTGCACCAAGTTCAAAGGAGAGACTCTAATTTACATCTCAATTTTAATAACATTGTCTGACTCAAATCGTTCTCCTGGTAACAGTGTTCTTTCTCATTTGATTAGAAAACAATATCACCATAATTTTTCACTTTATAATAATACACTTTGTGAGTATACAACTATGAAGCATAGAAACCACTTGATTATTATGACATTCAAAAATAAAAATTAATAATTGTGTTTTCCTTCTTGCTTACAGTGCAAAGCAACAAACTTCAAAATGGCCTTCAAAAACTTTCCAAGGAAGGACACCAGTATCTAGCACAGAGGTCAGAACCCAGCTCATTTCTAGCTGAAAATCAAGGATTTTTAAAATTGGAAAAACAAGTAGGTTAGATCTAATCAGTCTGTAAGCAGAACCATGAGAAAAGTTAATGGATGCTGAGAGCAACAAGAGATATTTCAGATAAAAACCCTTCTGGTGTGCTGCCTGCACTGCTCTGTGTCCCTGGGCTGATGTGAATCACTGCTGGACTGATGACATGAGACACAGAGAGGAAAAGAAACGTTGGACAATGATGTGTTACTGAAAACTGGCTTCTATGAGCCCACTTCCCTAAACAGCTTCACTCTCAGACACTCCAGTCCAGAAAAATAAGCTTTTTTAGAAAAAAAAAAAATCACTGTGTTAAGCCCCCAACAGTAAGTAGACACCTTATTTCAGTGAGTCCTGTGAGGCTGAAATGTGTTCTAAAAGACAGGGAGAAAAAAGGAAGTCGGGAAAACAACGTTGTCCATTTAGAGTGCCAAAGCTTTTGGAGCTTTTTCCTTCTTCCAGGTTTTTAGTAGACCAATTAAAACAATTTCCCAGATGGACCACTGACCCTGAAAAGCTCCCATGAATGATGGCAGGTCCCAGGTTTGCCCCATGCTGACAGACTGAGTTACAGGACATGAGAAAGCACATCAAACCAGAGCCTGGAGCGAGGGCAACTCTGTCTGGGTGCTCCCACCAAACAAGTGAAGAGGAAATTCTGGTGCCCAGAAATTATCTGCTCAATTACCCTGCAAGCCAGGAGCTGTGTGTGCTAACGTGGGCATGGGCAAACCCTGCCACCCAGCATAGAACAGGGGCACAGAACTGCTGACTGTGTGTGGTCCTGAGCCTTTCTATTTTAGAAATCAGGGATCAGTTCCCAGAAGTCCCTGGACTCCTGCCACAGACTGAGAGTGGTCAGGATTTTGCAGCTCTGGATCTCCGGGGAGAAAGATGGGCACAAAGGACAGCAAAGGAATGGGATTTAATGTGGTGGTGATGGATGGAGGCTTGGAGCTGTGACCAAGACACTGGGAGCTGTGACTGAGATATTGGGAGCTGTGACCGAGATATTTGGGTCCTGCCACTCAACTTTCCCGGTGGCCACACAAACTTTGCCCTGTGCATGGGAAAGGAAGAAGAACATACACCAAACATACATGGCTGTATCACTCAGCCCTTTCACTGAACAATCACAGCCCAGAGATTTCTGAGCTCTGAGCAACTTCCTGGGGCAATAGAGAGATTATTGAGATACACGTTACCAAAATCCACCTTTTTTAACCCGGGTGTGCTGTGATATGGATCCAGCCCATCACTGCAGCCCCGAGTTCAAGAGGCCAGTAAGTCAGCTGGGGATACAAGATTTATCTTCCCAGCTGGAAAACAGGAGAATAACCATGTTGGATCCCAATCTGTGCTGAGTGGCTCAGTAATGTTTAGTCCTTAATGTCACAAGGAGGCCTAAGAGCCTTTCTGGCCCCACTGTAGATGATCTGAAGGACATCTGTACCAGCCCTGGCAGAGTCATTTCTCTATCCCTGTGGTGCCCCTTAGCAGAGATGTAATATGCAGGAAGCACAAAAACTCCTATTTCTTGCTAAGCTGGCTGGGGAACGCTGTGACCAAGCAACTAGTAATGCAACCATATGGACAGCCCCAGAAATAATACAAGGCAAAAGTTTAAATAATTAATCCACAGTAACAGTAATTATAAACACAACAGAGCTGCCTACTCAGGCTGCAAATAAAGGCCAAATTAGCTTCACTTTGATGAACTTCATAATTAAGTCTGTTGACTGCTTCAAGAAACTTTTTGGATACTTGAAATATCACCAGAGCTGTTCTGCACTGGTACTCCCAACACTGAGGCAACCCAAGCCTGTTCAAGGCCATGTGAAAGAAAGATGGGTCTCATGCCCTGCCTAATGAAATGCCACCTTGGTCTTCATTTCAAGGGTCCAAGTATTCTGCAAGGCTTTACATCAGAATCAACACTTGAATGTCCCCAGTTTACACAGGAATGAGAAAATCATCAATACAATCAGGAAAAGTGATCATTTAAAGGGACTTAGGATCTCATGTGGTACTCACACGGTCTCCTGGAGGCCCATTTGGGCCAGGTGGGCCATCAGTTCCTGTTAAACCCTATAAAACAAAAAAGATAAAACAGTGTCAGTTATGTGTCTCAAAGTTGTTCTCACACTCCTTAATTCAATCAAGAGATGCCTTCAACTCTTAAAATTGCTCCTGCTATGCAACACATTTATGTAGGTCCAGGAGTAATTTTACTTCTCCAGTAGAAACAGAAAATGATGAGACACTTCAGGAAAACACTTGTGCCTAAGTAAAATATTGAAAGGACCTAAGAGAAGATGTTGAAATACTCACATCCACTCCAGGAAGTCCAGGCAATCCAGCTTCACCAGCTGCTCCAGGCTTCCCTGGTGCACCTTTTGGCCCCTACACCAGATAAACAGGCAATTATTTCCCACATAATAAGAAGGGAAGCGTGGCATGTATTGATACAGGCTACGAGAGGGATGCTCATTTGTCGATGTGTTAATCTTACACCGTGCAACGTGGAAGAATTCCATGAAAGGAGATGAATCTTGCCATGAACCCATATCCAAATCCTAAATTCATTTCAGTGCTTTGGCTCAGTTCCACATACTCATAAGCTTGTTCTTAACAGGGGGTATAAAGGAATGAAATAAGTGGCCAAAGCTGTGCCACCAGGTACAATTCTGAGCACCCCTTGGCAGACTGAGGGGCTGAAGCAGACTCAGACCAATGCCAAAAATAACCACATATACCTGGCTTGATACCAGTATCATTATATTGGTGCTGCACCAGATGCTTTATTTCATTTATTTATTTCATTAATTAGTTTAATTTTCATTTTATTCCATTGATGTCCTCAGCTAGCAATGAAGTAGGAGAATGTGTTAGACCCTTGGACCAGTGCTGAGCATCCCCAGTCCTGCATGCTCCTTCTGGTAATTCTGCAGCAGATGAAGAGGAAAGTGAGGCAGGAAGTGTCAGCTCATGCCCTGTGTCCCTCTCAAAATGATGAACTAAGTCAATATCTACCAGAAAATACTTACTGGTGGACCTGGCAAGCCAGGAGGGCCTGGTTCTCCCTAAATGAAAGAGAAAAGATGTCAGTGTTAGTGCTGGCTTTTCCCAACAATGTTCTTCCCAGCTGTCACAGAGCTCAAATCTCCCTTCGTGCCCACTCCAAGATTTACCACTCTCAGTCTTACCGAGCTGATGCTCTAAATCCTGCAACCCCCCGGGCAGGATGAGTCTGGATATCCTTTTCCACACCCACAACAGCAGATTTAGTGAAACCCTCATCCTCAGCCTTGCAGAGAGAACCAGGGCTCTGGAACGGTGTCAGCACCTCCAACTTCTTCCAGACACGGTTAGAAATTATTTGCACTTGGCGTGGTCTGCAAGTGGGGCAGAGGAAGCTGGAAGCTATCAAGGCTTCCAAACATCTTCCTGATGAACCACAGGGATAAGCACCAGGTATCCCAGGCACAGTATGACACTGTGGTACTGCCAGGAGCTGGGGACTACCAGAAGGTGAAGAATGAACAAACTGTCTACAATGATTTTCTTCATATGACTAAACCTGGACAGGAAAAGCAAATGAACAAAGCCCCCAACTGATTTCCACCTAATTCAATTGCACAATCTTGATTAAACACAATTTTTGCAAAATATTTCCAAAGGACTCGTTTTTCCCCTTGTTCTAATGGAAAGCTACCTTTAAGAACAGCATTAAAGGTGTTTGGGAGATGGAATTTTAAAAGTCTTTAATCACTTCTAGCTCAATCCACTGTAATGTTGTCCAGACTCCAGATAATGAGATATCTGTATTTTATTGTTAGTTCCCAAAAGAAGCAGACATTTGTAAACAGCAGGAGCTTCACTGGAGCTCGGTTTCCCATCTCATCCCAGAGAAAATCACTTTGTGTCCCAGTCTAGATGGTACCCTGCCCTCCTGGCTTTAGGATAAATGCACTGAGCACTGTGAGAGGGATTGTGGGCAAGCAGAGGGGAAGGGGCTTGTTGCTACCCTGGAAGAAGAAAATCTATATGGAAGAGGGGTGGTTATTAACAGAGCAAGGCTGGAAATAACACCACCCCACCATGGGCCTGGTAATTAGGAGCCAGGAGGCGGGATGTGAAGCTGTGGAATTTATAGCATGTTTCTATATTTACTGTGAAGTCTGTGGGCAAATCTTTCCAGACTGGCTGCCTTGAGCTGCTCAGGCAAGGATTTATGTACTGCAGAGGGGGACTGACCAGAGAGTCCCTGAACAGAAGGATCTTTATGCTCTGTCTTGCTGAAGCAACTCCTTCACTACCCTTTGCCTACAGCTTTTCCATAAATAGTTATCAGTATCATGGGTGGGGAAAGTGCTTTGGTGAGGAAATGAAAGGAGCACTTCTTTTGAAATGAAAGGGCATCTGGAAATGGCAGCAGAGGTGGTTTATCCCCTTCTCCATCACCTGAGGTTGTCAGCCCCTTGCAAGATTTTCTTGCCTGTGTGATGGCAAATCTGCACAGCAAGGTCACATCAGCAAAGGCTGTTGGGGACCATCTTAAACCTTGATCCTGCCATCGTGGACCCCTGTGGGGACTCTGCAGGAGCACCAGAACTTCAGAGAGCTGAATCAAAAGCCTACTCAGTGTTTATACCCCTAATGGCAGATCACTGGGAATTAGAGACGAGGGTTGTCAGCAAAAGGAAATGCTCTCCTGGTGCTGTGTGAGAGAGAAGGAAGTTTACTGTTTCTCAGCAAGTCTAGCCAAGGGAAAGAAAGCAGGGGAACAGCCTTGATTTTTGAAAAGTGACAATTGCTTATTGGCAATTTGGGGAATTACATCCCCAGAAATAATTCACAGGAACTTGCCACTAATTCCTTTGATCACAACATGCTGTTTCTAGTCCTGGGAGACAGAGATTTTTCTTGTTACTGTGTCTGAAATGTGAGGCTTGTTAAAGGCTTCAATTATGAAATATTTCAGAGGGACTTAATGCTGCAGCTCCCACGGAAAGGCAGGAATGAAAGCAGGACCTTTGAGAAGTTGTGCTGATGGGGTTCATCCAAGGAAATACCCTGAATAATTCAGCTGCATGTTCTGCATCCCTCACTGCTCACAGCTGAACACCTCAGCAGCGCTCACCCAGCTCAAAGACATCCAGCAACACTTCCCACACTGCATTCACCCAAAGCCATCTGTGAAGATGGCCTGGTTGGAATGGCTTACAGAGTTCAGGAAAGCTGCACAGATGCAGTCCAGAAAGTTTTTGATTGCAATTTTAAAAAAGCCTTGTCACCAAAAGAAAAGAAGTAAAATAATGGTTTCATTCTGCAGTGGCAGATTTGATGCTGCCACTCGGGATCCACATGATCCTCTCCACGCAGCACTATGGAAATAGTGCAGAAAATGCAGAGCAGTGCTGGATTTGATATACCATCATTTTTTTGGAGGGTACTGACAAAAAAAAGGGTAACCCTTAAATGGGGAGGCTGTGTGACTGTGCTCATCACCAGCCACAGCCCTGTATCTCTTCTCCTATGCAATTCCTGAAAGGATTCAGTGTCCTGTTGAGTAAGAGGAACCATCCTGGAGTCTGTCCCCGGGAAGGCAGAACATCTCACATGAACAGGACACCTGACATCTTATATCCATAGGAGGGATGGAGTTCAGGTCTGTTCAAATGAGAGACTGTTCTTGCACAGCCAAAACTCCAGACTGGAGCTGCGACTGCAGGACTTTGCACCTTAAATACTCAGCTGTTTGATTTATTAGGACTACATTCTTCATATTAATTAGATATTATGTGGTTCTGTCCCACAGGGAGCCTTCCAAAGCTTTTAGTTGTGGATAAAAGGGTGTAGGTTCAGCATTTCCCAGGGCTCCTGTTTCCAAGAGCTATCAGAAGTGATGCTGTTTCTGTTCCAGAGCTGAAGAGCAGAACGTTCCATAGAAAGCAGGAACTGAAAAACATCAGGTTTCTTTCCAATTGCCTCTCTGCAGAAGTTGAAACTTGAAGTCTGGAGGGCTTCATCCTTCCCAAACTCTTGTTTTTCCCTCTGTACAGAATCACAGCCAGCCTTTCCCAGAGCCCACTGGCCCAGCTGCAGGGACTCCCCAGGCTCAACTGCTGCGAACAGGAACACGAGTCCTTCGCCCTCCTCCAGGGCGTCCCCTCAAGCCTTTTGTCACCTCATGAAAAACACTGGAAGCTCTCAAGGTACCAGCTCTGAACTTCTCATGCTATGAACCCAGAGCGAGATTCCCGGTAAAACAGCCTCTGTCAGCCGAAAGGACACCTGGAGAGACCGGCTGGAAATCAGTGTTCTCTCTTCAGACCAGCCTGGCTCATGGAGCCGCTGGAAATGCTCACCACTGCAGGCACAAACACTCCTTGTTCACCAGATTCCAGGGAACTCATACAGGTTTTTTTTTTTAACCTCCTTATCCAAAAGAAAATGACCTGCACGGAATGAATAGATTTTTTCCAAGGTTGCTTAAAGGCCCAATTTCCATAAATGTACTTCAGACCAGTTTTAAAAAACCCTGAACTAATCCATAAGCAGCTCAGACAAGCACTACTCAAACTGGAAATCGAAGCAGAAAACTCAGACTTTTGCATTTGATGTGGTCTCGTTGCAGGTCCATCTGATGCTCATTTTATCCACTGCCAACTACAGGGCACAATTCAGTCCTTATCCAACAGATACGTGGAAACACTATTTTTCATTTCTATGGAAACACCAATGAAAGTAACAGAACAAGCTTTTCTGCTCTATCAAGTCCTGGGGTACGTGGTCTTCTACCTCCACAGGAGGTACTGTAAGGAGCTGCCTGCTGAAATAAAGGTTGTCCATTTCAGTTGCCTTTTGAGCCACTATAAACTCATGTCTGGCAACACACGAGCCAAATCCTGACATCTCTTGTACCAAAATTAGGGATAATCATGCTGAAAATGTTGACGTAAAATAAAAGAGCAGTGTCCAGTGCTGCATATTTGACTTCCTTGTAGCCTCTCCAGAAATGTGGATGCTCTGAAGCATCACATAAACCTCTCTCTGAACTACTGAAAGTGCAGTAACCCCAGCACACACTGCACCCCTGCATTTAACCCTACACAGACACCAGCCACCAAAAGAGAAACATTCTACTTTGCAAGCAGGGTCATGAACCCCTGAGCTCTCCCTTGAGAAGGGGATTTATCCCAAAAAGAACCTGAGGCCACTCAGCACCTCAACTCCCTGTTCTGGCTCTTGCAAAACGAGGTCTCTCAGGAGGAGGCTGGTTCTCCAGGTCTGCCCACCCCTGAAGGATGTCCAAAGAAGAACAAGAGCAGCTTCTCTGCTCCGTTGGCTCTGCCTCTGCCCCACCCCTCACCCTGAGCCTGCCCCTGCTGTGTGTCACTCACATCAATGCCATCCTTGCCAGACGGTCCAGGGGGTCCTCGTGGTCCAGGAGGGCCTTGTGGTCCTACTCTCTGAAGGGACTGGGGGAAAACGAGAGACAAGAGTTTATTTTTGCATCAGAAGAAGCACATAGCCTGGATCAGAAAGTGATGGCCCGAGTCCTACAGCTTAACCCTAAATCTGCTCTGACCTTCCCTCCCTCAGGGCCCCCTGCCAGCCTGGGTGGGCTCAGAGTTGCTCTGGATCGGTGCAAGGCTTTTTGGAAAACCCCTTTTGACTGGGCACACCCTCAGGGCTCCCCAGCTCGTTTAACTGGTGGCTTACACTGGGAATCAAAGCTGTCCAATGGGTTTGGTTGTATAGGAAACAGCTCTCACTGCCCACAGGCACGTTCTGATTTGGGCACAGGAGGAAATGCAAAGTCCACAGAACATAGATGCCGAGTGCCTGGCAGTAATAATTAATTTATGGTCCCAGGTTAATGGGGTGATGGAAAAACCAGGCAGACATCAACAAAGACCGGAGGAGAAAGGGAAAGTCTCCTCTCTGAGCAGGATGCCGTTTGAAAATCAGGGATTTTGGAAAGGTCTGAGGTGGGGGAAAGGAAAAAAAGGTCCAATAACTGACTTCTGTATGGAGAGGGCTCCAGAGAGTAATTTGTTGTAGCTTCAGGGAACAAAGGTTTCATTGTAGAAGTAGCTCTGCTCGCAGCAGATGAGGGCAGCTCTGAATTCCCAAGCCAGGCTGCAAAAATTCCTCACTAACAATGAAAAACCTCACTGAGGAGTCACTTCCCCAGACAATAATAGTAACACCAGACAGGGAAGTTTAATACAGCTCCATGCCCGAAGTGAACGGGGTTAAATATGCTGGTTTATAAGTGTAAAATTTGTAAAATTGATTGAGGGAATGAACAAGAAATTCTGATTCAAATAAAGACCCAGATCAGATCAGTCACACTGACTACCAGCTACTTCAGTGTAAAAGAAAAAAACTGTTTCTCTTACAGGTCTCCCCCTCTCCCAAGGCTTTCTCTCTCATAACTGCAGTCCCGAATGGGAATTCAACACTTTCATGGAAACATAAAGCAGTGGTGTTTACACTGACCCACACAGGTACAAACCCAGATGCACACTTTTAATAAACAAACTTTAGACTAATAACCTGCCTATTGCCACATTTCACCCCACAGGTACGACATACACAGATTTTACCCTTGCAGGTTTTTTTTCGAGCACAAGAGACACAAATGAGGTTTCTCACCTGAGCTGATGCTGTGGCTAAAAACTGACACAGGGCGAGGAGCCCAAGAGTGGAGAATCCAGCCATGGTGCCCAGGCTCTGCCTCTCTCCGTTCCTCCTGGGCAGCTAAACCCTTTCTCCTCCAGGGTCCAGCAGATCCCTCCTCCTCCTGGGTCTCAGCTTACAGAGCAGACTCCTTGCCTCCAGATAAACCTGTGGCTCCAGCTGGAGGGGCAGAGCTCGGGAACAAGGCAAGAGGGGCTGAGCCTGGAGGAGAGGAGGTTTCAGGAGGAGGTGGGAGAAGGAGGGGGAGCAGCAGGCAGCCAGAGCAGCTCTCAGTCATGCCCTGCCAGGCTCCAGCAAGGGGAGAGGAGCCTACAGAAGAGCTGGACTGGGAGACATGACACAGGAGCAAATTTGAGCTGCTCCAGCTGGAAACATAAAGCTGTTCCTTTGGTCTCACCCAGGGCATTTCTCAAAGCCCATCACCATCTCTGGGCCGGACAGGTAAAAAGCAGCACAGAGTGAGTTATTCAGTGCCTGAGGCCACCTAACTTCAGTAGAGACATTAATATACCTACAACGAGTGCAAGAACACCACAGAGAAATGCTCTTACTGCTTTACGAGGTGCTTTGTTAGCTCTGGAGGTTATTTCACATCTTGTTTTTTTTTAGATTGATCCAAAGAACAACAAATGATTTCTTGGGAAAGTGATGAATCCTGATCAGAAAACAGGTGGTCACAGACACATACAAGGAGGAAGGAAAAAAGAGAAACATTCTCAAAGCCACAAAAAATATTTGACATATTGGAAGGAAGGAACAGGAGGACCATTCCCAGATAGGTGATCCCAAATGCCAATATATTCATGAAGATATATCTTCTGTAAATAGCCTCATGCTTCCCTTCATCCATTAAAGGCAATTCCATCCAAAGCAGGGCTTGGAAGTGGAGAAGAACAGTGGCAAGATTCATCAGAACTGAAACGACATAGCTCACTTGGTTAAGAAGACAAGAGCAGAAGTGGAAAAGCAAAGTTTAAGAAATGAAATACCAGGTTTCAGGTTGGCATCCCTTGCCAGGAGGTCTGGATGAGCACACAGTGTGTGTCTGTCCAGCTCCCCAGCAATCAATATTCCACTAACCTCGACAGGGGGATAAAGCACTCAAACATGTACGAAGTTCCAAAAGATTTCATGGAACAGGCAGCTGGGGACAGAAAGGGACTGTGTGTGTCTGTATGTCTTCTGATGATGGCTTCAGAGTAACTGAAATGCTTCACTGGACACCACAACCCCCAAAGAGGGAGAGCAGTGCAGTCCCACGATCTGCTTTGCACAGCTTGTGCCTCCTCCTCTACTGATGGCAGCAGAGAAGGCAAAGGAGATCCAAATTCCTCGGCCACACCTTGCTCAGAGCAAGCCTGGGCTTGGAGAGCTGCTGCACATGGAGTCTGCTGACCAGACTGGGAAGAGTATTCTCCTTCAAGCCCACCCCGTGGAGCAAGAGAACACCCAGTTATCCTCTCATTCCACACCCCAGGCAGAGGCAGCACAGCTGAAGGGACGCAGCGACCCACAGGAATCACTACCACACAGACACCCCTGTACTTGTGTCCTGAAAAGGCCCACTGGACTGAAGCCCCCCCTGCCTGGAGCCCCAGGGATGATTGAAGTGAAGCCCTTGTTTGCCCCATGGAGCGTCGTGACCCCCGTGGGAGGGGGGCAGCACAAGGGCAAGTCAGGACCTACCAAAACACACTGAAACATGGGGACACCTCATCCCTGGGAGTATCCAAGGCCAGGCTGGATGGTTCTGAGAAGCCTGGTCTAGTGGAAGGTGTCCCTGCTCACAGCAGGGGGCTGGACTGGGATGAGCTTTTAAGGCCTCTTCCAATCCAAAGCATTCCATGATTCTATGATTTCCAAGCATGCCATTAAACAAGAACCATTGCAGAGGGTTTGGGGGTATCTTTACCCCACAGACATTCACTGGGCATGTTTTAGAGCTGGATGGAGACTGGGCATCACCTCCACATGGAGCAAGCAGCAGATGTGTCTCATGGGGAGCCCAGCAGAGCTCTGCCTGGGAATGCTGGGCAGCCCCCTGCACCCACTTATTGGAGGGGACCAAGACACAGGAAGGGTGGGTGGTGGGGGGTAAATACAGTCACATCCTGCCCTCAAAGATGAAAAAAAAAATGTAAGTGGAAACTGGTATGCAATAAAGTCATGCTTTAATAAGGGAATTAACATAACAGACTCTGTGATACAACTCTGAGTGCTGGGAAACATCTTGTGAACTCACCACACACACAGCCAAAACTTTAAACTGGGTATGACAGGAAAGGGTTTGGTTTGAGCACTCACTCCAGGCTGGGGCTCACAGTGAAATAAATCTCAATTAACACAAAACCAACTCACCGTAACAAGATATACGATCTATGCCCCAAGTGAGCACATATTCATAAGGAAAATTTCATTAAATAAGAAAATTACTATAAATCTGTACAAAAGCCACAATTAACAATTCTTAGGAATCTCTTAGGAAAGAATTTTCACTCAGCATCTTCAAGTATTTGTATCTGCAGTTAAGTGTATTCTTACTGGCTATTTAACTCCATTTGTTCATAAGAAGAAGAAAAAAAAAGTAATTTAAAAACATTAAAGCCTTTTTCCAGCACGTGTGTGACCACCAACTTAAGATGTTGAGCTTGCAGACTTTTATACCCACACACACATATGTGGCATGCTGGCTCAGGACCTACAGTCTGGGAAGGCAAGTCACCCATCAAACTCCTTGAAAGATAAAGCTTCTTAAGAACTGTAGCAGAGAGAGGAGAAGCATTAACATTGCACAGGCTGCTGCATCAACCAAACAGCACCAAAGAACCCCAAAACCAAACCAAACAATCTGAGCAAACAGCGAGTCGAGACCTTCTGGCTGTTGGGAACCGTTTCCTCTGCTTCGTGAAACGGGTCACTGTTGTCAATTTTTCTGAGCTAAGCTGTTTAATGCTCTTTCAGACTCGGTGGAATATGGTGTAAGCCAGGCAGAACAGCTGACAGGGAGGTCAGGAACACGAATGCAGGCAAATGGCTGGCAAGGTCTGAAAGTGAATTCTTGAGGGCTGCAAATAAACGAACCAGACAAGCGTACCCCCTCCAATTAAAGCTTCAATTAACTGCCCCACAAAGCCCAGTGGTTTCCAGACATGCTGCACTCGGACATGCCCTCACTGTTTGACACACTGACCATTAATGGCAAACCAGTCCTGCCCTAACTAGGAAATGGGTTGGATCTGACACGTCCGACCTCACACAACGGGGCTGCAGAAAAGAGCCCCACAGGCCATGGCAAAGTCCCAGCAAAGGCTGAAAAAAAATGCAGTGGGAAAAATTTGTGCTCTTTTGGCAAGTGAGAAAGGAAGGCCTTTGAACCAGTCGTGGACACGAGTATCTGTGGAAGACAGTAACAGGTCTAAACGTGGTGAGAAAACCTCGGGAGGAGCAGCTCTAGAGTTTTATGCAAAATCTGAAGGTTTTTCTCTTAGAAATGAGTGGACAACTCGTATTATTAACAACTCTAACAGGAACTACAAATCAACCTCTGTGGGGATGAAGAGAGCAAATTACTCAGCACTTTGCACTTCAGAACAGTATCTACACAAAGGCTCATACTGATCAAAACTATGTTTGATTATGCATTTTATCCCAGGCTAAAGTCAAACCTACTTTCTTTATAGAGGCAGCGACACTCTGACATCTGTGAAATCCATATACTCATCTATTTTAGGGAAACAGCACTTTTCCCAGGAAAAAACTCCTGGGAAAGTACAGCCTTTCAAAATAACAGAAGTTACACAGTAAGAGAAAGGCCTGGTATACTAGGTCATGCTTACATTAAAAATCATGTATTTAATAAATATTTAACTATTTCAAACAAGGAAAGAAATATTTTTTCCTTTTCTCTTTCAGAAGGGATATACCAGAATAAAAACAAAGTGCAAAAATCCCCGTTGCTCCAAGATAGCCCTGAACATCAGATAAAAACCAGAAACAGGACAGGGTCTGTCCACAAAGATGACTAAATTGAAGTTTTCCTCTTTAGGGTAACCAAGAGCTGGATCTCGGTGATATTACTACAGATGACTAAAAAAGCATGACAGAGTAAAAGTGAGACAGGGGCAAGTCTGGATCATCCCAAAGGAAGTTTATTTTTCCCTATACTTTTCTTATCCAAGCTGGCTCCCTGCAGCTGGGGGAGTGTCATCTCTGCTTGCTCAAGGACTTGCTGTGCTGCTCTCACTCTGCTGCTCCCTGCTCTCCACCAGGCTCTGCTGCTCCCTGCTCTCCACCAGGCTCTGCTGCTCCCTGCTCTCCACCAGGCTCTGCTGCATGCTCAGAGCTCTCAGCTTTCTGTGTTGCAACCTCAGCACCATCTTCTTCAGGACAAGTGGGTGTTGTGCTCTGCTCAAGACTCTCTGGAGCTTGTTTCTTGTCTGTGGGTTCTGTTTGCCCTTTCTCGTCTGCATTTTCTGCCTTTTTCTGCTGTTCTACCCCATCTGCCTCACTTTTACCCCCCAGGAGTGTGCTGTTGCAGTGGTGCTGATCAATCCCCACTGTGCCTTGATCTCCACTCAAATCACAGGCATCAATTCTTGGATAAGCAGAGCCAGTCCTGGGGAGCCTGGAACCAGCCAGGGGTCTTACAGCCTCACCATCTGCATCACCACCACCCCCCTTCTCACTTCTCACTTCCACAGTTGCATTTTTCTCACTGACATTTTCTTTTTCAGCCTCAGGCTTTGCAGCAGATGGGTTTTCCTCGGCACCACAGGCTGAGGGTTTCGATGTTCTTTTATCAACTTTCCTCCGTTTCACAGCTGCATCAATGGTCTCTGGCGCTGCTGAGTGTTTGGTGCTTGCATCATCTTCTTTCAGTGCTTCCTGGTCCTCTTCTGCTTGTGAAGGCGGGCCTGAGGAGGGAATTTCTGCATTAATTGCACATTCTCCCAGATTATGGGAAATGTTTTCAATATCAGTAGAGCTTTTCAGTGGTCCAACCTTTTTAGCGTCTGCCATATTTGCATCCAGTTTTCTCTTCTTGCTCTCCTTTGTGCAGTCGCTCTCTGGTGTACCCTGCACTTCTTCAGCCTCACTGTTTAAATCCTTTTCCTCCAGCTGGGCAGATGAAGCTTCTTTCTCCTCTTCATCATCTCCTCCCTCCAAAGCACATTTGCTTACCTTCTCTTTTCCATCTTCATCACTCGCTTCAGGCTGCAACTTCGCAGCATCTCCAGCTTTCTGTTCCGTCTCTGGAGGCTGGTTCTGATCCTTTCCCTCAGAATCACCACATTTTTTACCAGGAGTTTCCTGTCTACCTTCAGCCTTTTGGTGGAGCTGTGGCTTGGCAGGGCGGGGTCTGTACTTCTGCAGTTTCTCCTTTGGCCCCCACACGAAGTCTTCCTGAGGTTTAAAGTGTTGCCAAGCGTAGTGGACCAGTTCTCTCCTCCTCCGTTTGCTTCTGACGGTGAACAGGAAGTAATCCAAGGCACTTTTCTTGACATTTGGCAGTGTCCCCTTAACAAGAGTTTCCGTGAGGAAAAACTTTACCAAGTGCACTTGATAGCGTTCGTATCCCATCTCCCCCAGGCACTTCAGGATGCGAGTGATCCGCAGGTTGTTGTGGCTGAACCTGGACAGAACAGGTAAGCAGAGCTGTTACGGGAAAGTCTCACGAGCCACTGTGAACTTCTGGGGCATCTCCAAAATGTTTTGTCATTGACTGTGACCTGTTAAGGACTATTTGACGATGCAAATGGGAGCACAGGTGGGGTTAATTTTAAAGTGGCTGCTGTGGGCCTTCAGCAGTACCTTCCCAGACCTTCCTGGGCTGCTAGAATTCATCATCTCAGCTGCTTGGAAAGGATCTGGCTTTCTGAATCACCCACCAGTAGTGAGACACACAAGTCCATGCAGCCCAACACCCTGTCCCTGACAGAGACCCTTCAGGGGAAGCCTGTAGTGTTAGGAATACAGGCATGCAGGGCTGCTGCCAAAAACTCATGCCTTGAGCTGGACACAGCTATTTTGCCTATTTTAATACTTGACAATCTTCAAGTTATTTTCTCTTTTGTGAGTGTGCCCAGTCCTTCTAAGAGCCCCTCTTAATATCAGGGGTATGAGAATCAGAAGGAACATCATTATCTCTACAAGACCTGCAATAATATAAAAACCATCACACCTGCAGGGCACTTTTCAAACAAGGACTCAAAGCACTTTACACACACAATGAGGCAGTTTTATAAACAATCGGGGATGGAAATATTCCTATTTTGTAGTTTACCAAAATAAAAGCTAAAAATACTCTCACTAGACAACATATTGTTATCAACAGAAGTCTTCATTCTTCAAGGACCAAGGATTTCCTTGACTTGGACTTTTTTTTTTCCCCCCTCAAAGAAATGCCTGGGTGCAGTATCAGATCAATGGCATAAACTGAGACTGACCTGTTCAAGTTATCAAATCTGTCAGCCCAGTTCTTTGCTCTCTTAAGTTCTCCAGTTTTCTTGTTGACCAGAACGATTCCATAAAATCTCAGCATGAGCTCATAAGCACGTACAAACCTTTCCATAACTTCCTCGGACCTCTTAAAGGCCTGAAAACAAGACAGAGCAATTAGCAAATGGTGCAACTCCCTAATTACCTGCACCAGTTTAAGTGGCACCTGAATTATAAACAAGGTTTGACTGTGTCACTAAAAAGCATTTAATTTGCTGGTGGAGCTACTGGCAGACACGAGACAAACAAATGCTTCCCAGTGAGCTCTGTGCACACCAGGGATCTGAGAAAGCTAAAAATCCCACTCAACTTCAAATACAAGGCATTCAGGGAAAATCCTAACATCCTCCAGATGTAAAAAAAAATAACACAAAAAAAAAAAGAGACAAAAAGCTTTCAATAAATACCTCGATTTCTTGAGAGGTGAGTGGCTTGGCAAGCCAGTTCATCCCGTGTTCACGTAAAGGGAACAGCCTGAAACAAAAGAAATTCTCATCCCAGATGAGCAAAAGTGACATCCAACCACACAGGCACCTCTTGGAGAACTCACATCCTTACGGGCATAGAAGCAGTTTTACTGTATGAGAAATAAATCCCTCCCATAATAGCATTGTCTACATCAATAACAGCAAAGCATTTTGCTTATCTGGATCTCTCCCCTGGCCCTAACTTTGTTCTGCAGGTGCTTGAAGGCCAAGCACAGCTGAGATCTATTGTCCCAGCTGCACTGCTTCCAGAAGAATACAACTCCATAAAGCTAAATTTGACAAAGGATTCACTCAAGAGTAATTCTGGGCCTTCTGTGAAGCTGTTTGCAGGAAAACAGGTACACCTGACACTTAAAAGAGGCACAACTAAAGAGAGGCACTCTGTTTGTGCAGACAGTTTACCACTGTATGTAAGAATGGTTGTCTTCCAGAATTTCATAGTCATCCCACCAATGTGAAAGCAGATCTTCAATAGGCACACCTGAAAGGAAAAGGAAAAGGTTTCAGGCAAGAAACCACACCAAATTAAAATTAAGTTAGCCAATCACCCCAGGTGGCTCATTACCCAGACCTAGGTGCTTGCACACAGGTATTAGCTTCTCTAACTAGACAACCTGGTAAGCCAGAAAAATACCTTAGTTTTCTACCATCGAGCAGAAAATTAAGGAAAATACAGCAGGAACAAGGATGTTTTAAAACAGAAATTTTGGTGGGTTTTTTGTTTGTTTTGTTTTGGGTGGTGTTTTTGTTTTGGTCATATGTTTTGTTTGGTCAGTTTGGTTTTTATTAGCTGTCCCAACAGGGATGAAGCTGCTCTTTCACCAATTCAAGCAGCTACAGCAGATTGCATCAAACAGCCACCACACAACGTACTCACCCTGGGGCTTAAAAGAAACCTCATTTTTATAAAAGCTGAAGTTCCACATCTCTTCTTCGTCCTCATTTTCTGATTCTTTCAAACCCTGGAGGTGAGAACAAGAAATCAACAAGCAACAGTCTTTTAAAAGGCAATACTCACTTCAACATTTCTCCTTGCTTTCCCTCACATTTCCTAAACATTCTCAAGCTAAATCCTTGAAATGTGTTTTGGGAAGTAACAGCTTGTTTCTGATGCACCCACATCATCCCTTCCCCCTCACAAATGAATCCTTTAAAGGTTCTATGAATGTAAAGGCAAAAGGGTGTTCCCAAATCCAGAAAGTGTTGCTAAAGGTAGGGAGGGATGAGGATGAGCCCCAGGAGCTGGTGCCCCATCCCTGAGCACGTACTGGGTAGTGGTGTCTGTATCTCTGCAGGTCTTTGGCTGCAGTCCAGTTGCGCCTCCAGCTGACCTGAGGAAAAGAGACACATCAGAGACACAAAATAAAGCCATTTTCTGCAAAAAAGAATCACCCACTGATTGAATTCAGCATTCCTCACACATGTGCCCTGCACTCCCAGCACCTCCCAAACCAGCCAGACTATTATTGTTGTCATTTCTTTGCATTCCTGACTTCAGACTAAAAGAAGTTCATGCCTTATCCTTTAACCAAAACATTTCTTTTCCCTTCTAGTCTTATCAATGAAGGTTTTCATTTTTATGCCTATCTTGTATCCCAGCTGGGTTTGCTTACAGAAACGGTCAGAACCAGCTGCAAATCCCAAATAGTAATATGTAATTTTTCCCCCTAAGGTAAAAGGTTTTAAAACAAGACATATCTCTGAGTTGCTATCAACCCTAGTGAAGAGAGAGGCCAGACTTCAAAGTTGTAGAATTTAAGATGCAGAAATATCCCTGGAATTCAAAATTCTCATTCCCTGTAGACATTACTGAAATAAAAAGTTTTCTTCATCTTTGCTTTATGCTTGAGATCAGCCTTGCTGATTAAGCATCATGTTGATTTAGACAGCAAATAGTAACAGAGCCACGTGGTCACATTAGATATTTATTTGATTGGACTTCTGTTCCAATCACCATCATTTAAATCATTACTCAGCTTTCTATGTAACCAAACTTTATGTCAAGCCTACCTGATACAGCCGTGATGAATTCGAGCTCTGCTCCTACAAATAAAAAGTATTTAGTTGGAACATTTTGAAACCAAACCTCACTAATAAAATAAAAAATAGATACAAAATGAGAATTACCCACAGCAGTGACTCACATGATCCCTATTAGTTGCCAAGTGACAAATTTACCTAGTTACAGCTGAATTCACTTTATTTTATTCATAACTGAAATTGCTACAGAGAAAAAAACCTGTTGTGCCATACAAACAGGTGCCAGGTTCTCCTCACTACACAGATGTGCTAGATTCATTTCAATTGTCAACATTTAGACAGAAATCATAGAACAGTGTTGTGTCAATTTAGAACCACCAAAATTAACAAGACTGCTCACGAATAAAGGCGCCCCCAAAGTGAAGCACAGCACAGTCAGACTGTTCAATACCAGCTCACAGCAAGGACAAGAATGCTGAGAAAATGGGGATGAGATGTGCAAACTCTTGCAAAATAAGCACTGTAAGAAACTTAGAAGAGAGAAGCAGCAAGAACTCTCCCTAGTTATTTTATAACCTCATTTGGTATTTCGTAACCTCACTTGCACAGAGAAAAATGAAACCACTTTCTAACGAACAATAATCACTGGTACATTAATAATTAAGGCTGGAACTGGACTACATTTTGTAACACCTTGTTGTAATGAAGTCACCCATTCAGTTGCCCTGCTGCCTGTTACATGGAATTAATTAAAACCTTGTTTTAATACAATCAATTATTAATATTCAACTTTCAGATACTCTTTACACTTAAGGTTCTAAAATAACATCCTTGAACGCGGTCAGGTGGGACAGGACAACAGCAGACTGGTTCCCACTTTGGAAAATAATGGGTTTGCTGAGGAGCCAGTGTAGCTGCAGAGATAGATGCAATGCCATGGTGCAAGGGGCTGTAAGGCTTGCCCAGAACGAAGCTAGAACCAGGAAAAGGCATTCTGGAGCCCAGCAATAAAGAGAACAAGATGAGGAAGCAAAGAGAGCAAAACTCAGCTTTGGCCCTCCAAGTAGGTGTTGCTTCTGGCTCCCTATAACTCCTATTTAAGCCCCACAGGAACAGAACCTTCCCTTTCTTTCCAGGTAAGAAACACAAACTAAACAGCAAGGCTGAAACTTGCAGGTATAAATCAATCCCCTTTATGTCTCACAGCACTGCCAGGAAACCTCCAAACCTGGAGGCAGAACATGCATCACTGTGCAAGGAGTGAGGGAAGCAGAGAACACAGCCAGGAGAGGGGAATGCAAACAGGATCTGGCTGAGAGATCAGCTGGAAAGCAGCTGTAACCAAAAGGGATGAAAGAAGATGTGGATTGTGAACCAGGCACTGCCATGAGAAAGATGACAGTCCCAGAAGAGGAACTGAAACCTCCTGTTGACTGAGATTTAGGAGAAAGCAGAACTATGGGATTTTTTATTAAAACACGAACTTCAGGCATTAGAGCAGCCTTAGAGAGAACTTCCTAAAATGGACACAACCCCCAAAGTTTTCAAAGCTCACTCATAGAAGCTAAAGGCACTGCAAGGCAAAAGAGCTGGAAAGACACCTGCAGGAACCTCAGACTCTGAGTATGGAGCAGTTGCAGAGACAAGTGAAACAAAAAGATAAAAGGAGAATTATAAGTTGATTTTGAAAGTGTAGAGTGCAAATAATAAAAACTCTAACCTCAGTACCAAATGAAAACACTAGACGCTTCATCCAGAAAGAATACCATCTAGACTGAGGGGAGAAGAATAGGAATTAGTGTAAAATAAAAGGAGAATTTTAAGTTGATTTTGAAAGGGTATAGTGCAAATAATAATAAAAAAACTCTAACCTCAGGACCGAAAAAAAACACTAGCAGCTTCTTCCAGAAAGAATACCATCTAGACTGAGGGGAGAAGAATAGGAATTAGCGTAAAATAAAAAGAGAACTTTAAGTTGGTTTTGAAAGGGTATAGTGCAAATAATAATAAAAAACTCTAACCTCAGGACCGAACAGAAACACTAGCAGCTTCTTCCAGAAAGAAGAGCATCTAGACTGAGGGGAGAAGAATGAGAATTAGTGTAAAATAAGCAGAAGCAGGAACTAGTTTTGGAAACTGATTCATGCCTTTGACAGGCTGTAAAGGCATAAATGGATAGCAGAAGATTTACTGTTTCTTTAAGCGTTCATTCTCACTGCCCTTATAATTTTTTTCAAGGCACTGTCAGACATTGGTGACTACACATTCATCACTGAAGGAAGAGCTCCTCTTGAAAGATGCAGAACAATATTTCAGGGGCCATAAGTCTCAGGGACAACTTCCTCCTTCGTAAGGCAAAGCTGGAAAAGTCCACCCACTGGAGTGAAAAAACGGTCCTTGCTTTTACAGCTGTCACAATCCAGAGTTGCTCTAAGAAAAAAAAAGCACCTGAAGAACAAACACACGCAAACAGAATAATCTGAATGTTCTGGAGTTATTAAAACTTGTGAACTCCAGCCATGCACAAAAGAAAGTTGACAGCATGCCCTCAAACAATGTAAAACACCTCAAAGGAAAACCCTGCCTCCTCCATTCAGTATTCCAACTACTCCACCCAGAACACCTTTCCATGTGCACAGAAATTTTTTTTTAAAGTAGTATTTTAATATCTTAATGCTTACTAAAAAAATAAAATTTAATATTAAACTCCTTTAAAAGTGTATTCATTAGAAAGCTTTATCTGCCTATTTATGTTCTAAGAGAAGGGAAGAGCTGTTGAAGTGAAACTCAAGTTAAGGATTAGTTTCTTTTTCCCCAAAAGGGGAGGAGTTAAAGGATTGTAGTTTTGACTGACAGGAAATACCGAAAACGAAACAGTTTTGCATATACCAGAGCAATGCTGGAGAAGAAACTACTGACAATGTCAAACTGAAAAACACTGATGCTAAAGAGAGGGTTCTTTTTATTTCAACTAAACACTATTTTAAGGCATCAGACAAAAGTCTTCATGTTTTGCAGCACCTCACATAAAATAAGAAAATTACAGTTCATTTTTAAAACTGAGTAGATTTTATGTGATAGCATTTCATTAACGGCATCAAAGAGCAGAAGGAAGGCCACCATACAAAGCTGAAGATACCAACCAAAAACTTAAAAGCAAGGAGAACATCAATGCCATAATGTCACATCCACGTGGTGAACAGGCAGGTAACAGAGAAAACAGAACCTGTATTTATGGGATAACGCACCCAGACCATAGGGAACGGTGGGGGGAAACACTAAAACCCAGCTCATGGCAGTCTAATGGATCTTAAGGGGCCATGAAGTCACAGCATCCCTCTGCCCTCCCCATCGCCATCCCTGTCCCCTCGCCCGGAGGATTTGCTTCACCAAGAGAAGGGCAAATTACGTGCCCAGGCATCGCTGCCCTTTGACTTCTGGTGAGTATTTCAAGCTGCTCCACTTCCTCTTGGTAAATCAGGCACCTGCCAGGGGAGCCCAAAGGCGCTGAGAGCGGAGGGGGCAGGAACAACATCACTCACACAGGTGAGCGCACCTGGGGCAGCCCCGAGGGATGCGGGAACTCCCGTGGCACCGAGCGGCGGCTCCGGGAAGGAACAGGGGAAAGGGTGAGCAAGGGGACCCCTCAGCCCATCCCGAGCCCCGGGGACCCCCGCACCCACCCGGCAGTCTCGCTCCTTGACCGACCCCGGCTGCTCCCCCGCATCCTCCGGCTCCTCCCCGGCTGCCGCCTCCGCTTCGCCTCCGCCGCCATCCTCCTCCTCCTCGCCCTCCTCTTCCTCTTCCTCCTCCTCTCCCTCCCAGGTGGAGTCGTAGTCCTCCGCCTTGCCCTCCTCCACCCAGAAGCGGTACGAGCACGAGGAATCCATGGAGGCGCGGCGGGGAAGGGAAAGGGAAAGCGAAAGGGACGGGGAAGGGGCGGCGGGGCCGCCCGCCCGCCCGCACAAAGCCCGGCCACGTGGGGGGGGGGAACGGAAACGCGCGCAGGCCCCGCCCCCTTCCTGCGCCCGCCCGCACCGCTCCCGGGAGCAGCGGGAGCTTCCCGTCCTTCCCCCGCCGGGATCCGGGAACACCGCGGGGTGGGGAAACTGCTGGAGAGGGAGTGAAAGGGCAGTATTCCCAAGGAGCCAGGGCTCGATGCTTCGCGAGCGAGGCGAAGTGCGGCAGCGCTGGGGTCACTTAAAGAGTTTTAGCTTTGCCAATGCCCGACTTGACGTCCAAAAGATTCCTAAAAAAATCTGCGTTGCGGGACTTGGCGTGAAATCCCAAGTGGGCTTTCCCTGGTACGGGGTTGGCACTGAGAGGCTGCACCGGTACACGTTGTTGTCGACACACTTCTGCTCTGAGCTATAAAAACGCGCCAGTGGTAGAGCAAACATTTTGGAATGGCATCACCTGGACGAGCTGGATTTACACCCGCAGGGCCGTGAGAAATGAGAGTTACAGAATCTGCACTTCATGGCCAAAATCTATGTAGATCATCACCAAGTTTCTTAAGTGAATAGCAAAACTTAACAGAGGCACTCATTCACCTTTGAGTGACGTGTGCTTACAACCTCTAGGAACTTGATCATACCCAATAAATTGATTTTCCAACTTTAAAGCCAGGAGCTTCCTCACATAAGGTTATGAAAGATCATTTTCCACCTGCCCAGAAAACCTCTGAGGCTCCTACAGCATCTCTCCCACAAACCAAAGCTCCAAGGAGCTCTCCAGTTGGTGGCATCTCACCAGACATTCTCCAAGGCTTAAAGCACTAAATTCATGATAATTGCATCTCTGGTAAATCCTCAAGTTTGGAAGCTTGCAGCAACCTATCTATTGTGTTCAGCAGGCCAGGATTTTTTATCAAATATCATATAGAAATAACAGGGTAGTGGTTCACACCAGACAAAGATAGTAAAAAAAGCCAAATCTATAAGCACCCAGGTAGGCACTTTTGACCAATTTCACTAAAGCCACAAGATACCTAAATAACTTTCAAAATAAATTGGGCCAGATTTTAATCAAGTCACACAACAATTACCATTTAGTAAAATAAAAACAAGTCAAATTTATTCTTGGTATAAAACAAGAGAAGAAAATAAGGCAGACAAGAACTTGGCTACGTACCTAGAATAAAAGCAAAGAGTAGTAGACTTCTACTGCCTCACCTTGAAGGCAATACTGACAGATTAAGAAGTAATTCTTCCTTTTATTAACTGATAGTTAATATAATGAAACAAATTCAGTACCATTTCAACCTGCCTCATTCACCATGTAACAGGTGTTTTTGTTGACTGTGGTCCATCTTCTCACAGCACAAAAATAGTAATTTCATGAAATCTCAATATCCTAGCATATAAAAGATAAGCATTACAATGTCAGTAAGATTCTTCAGTTGTAGAACAAAAAAGAACATTTTGGAAAACCAATTCCATTCACATTTACTAAAACTGCTTTAAAAAAATAAATAATTAAGTACAAACCCCACTGTTTTATACTACTGTATTACAAATGGATGAAGCAACACCTCCAGTTTCATGCACAGCTCAACTGATCCCTTACAAAACAGTGTGACATCTCCAGATATTTTATTTAGGACACTTATTAAGTATTCTGCCTAGGGGCATTACAATTTTCACTTCACTTATGGCATATAAACTTAGAAAGATTGAAAAATGTTACATCTCTAAGGGTGAAACGAGGTTCCTCCAGCAAACAGAGTGTTGGAACACTTCAATTCAGTAGTTATCTGCATTTAAAAGAATTTTAGTTGTACTCAACCAACAAATTGAGACATTCGATACAAGTGCTATGTTTGCAGCAAGTGAAATGGCCAAAACATTACCCACAGATGGTCTGTGATGTTCACAGACGGCAACAAAGGCAGCAAACACAATCCCAGATTTACAGGAACCGCCTCTGCTTTTGCTGATCCAAGGCCCCATGTTCCACTGGGCCACGGGGGTTTCATGAGCTGTGCTGACAACAGAGCGTGTTGCTGGTTGGGAATGCAGCCACTGGCACTGTTACATCCACTCTCCACACTCCCAGCCTTCTCCCCAGGCCCCGAGGAGGCAGCCGGGGAACGCACCAGCCAAGGGTCTTGCGCGTCTAAAGCCGACGTGCGGATCCTTCCAACACCTGCCTCAGGTATCTTTTCCTTCCTCAAAGAGTTTATGTGGCAACTATCCTGCGACTTGTTTTTGCTGTTCCCCCCCTCCCATCCCGCAGTTTGTCACTCCTCTCTCACAGCTCTACGTCCTGCGGCGTTTGGCGGCGCTGGGACTGGAAGGGTTACTGTTTGCATTTAACACCTTCTCAGTGACTCTGTTGCGCTTCCTCTTATCAGATCCTTCTTTGGATCCAGAATCTGATGAAGTTTTCTCTTTCTCTTTGCTGCTTGGCTTTTCAGTGGCTTTTCCTAAACTTCCAGAGGGTGCAAAAACTGAAATAGGATCAAAGTAATGATTCCAGATCAGAGTCACACACATAGGCAAACAAGAGTGATATCAAATTTCTTTATATTACATAAAACTTCTCAAAACAATCAACTCTCAGCAAATTTATCCATTAAGTATTTCACTTCTAAAGGAAAAATCTTCTCTGAGAAAGGCACATCTTGCTTTTATTATTTGCTTTAAAGACAGGCATGTATTTTCACAGGCTAAAAATCGAATTCATTAAGTGGAATTAAACAGCACTTAATATTAAAATACTTAATAGGAACACTTACAGAACAAAGGACCAATCTGTATAATAATAGGACCAATCTTTATAATCAGCAACGGTCATTACATTTGGTATCATAGGTAGATATTAAAACTGAACACCCAAAATGTGAAATTTAATATATTTATAAATACATCTTTAGATCTTTTATTACAATCTTTAAACACCACTTATTCAGTGATATAAATATCAAATTATATAGTTAGCAGTTGGTTTGGTCTGTTAATGTAAATAGCAGGATCTCTACTGTTCACATCTGACTTGTTCTACAGCAAAGTATTAAGAAAACAAGCCTTTTATTTAAAAGAAGCAAAATAATAAGAATAAAATAAAATAAACACTCTGCCCGCCTTCCCATTAAAGTACACAATTTTACAATCTTTTTTGATTTATACACCCCATTTTCCCCATGACTACAAAGCTCCTTTCACAGAGTATTTAGGTTCAATGAAATTGGACCCAACTTTCTCTCAGAGATCCTCAGATTCCTTCAGACTCCCAGGGGTTTGTCAAGTACATATTAAATCCAAAAATCTCCAAAGCTATACAACCTGCACAGATGAATTAGGAGCAAAGAAGAAATCTTTTCGATAAGCAACTGCTTACTCTGTGCATTCTTAAATTATTCTAATTCTTGGCATGAGCACATGCTGAGTCTGAGTACAAATCACAAAGTACAGTGCATTTGGGATTTACATTTTAACATTAATTTCTCAGCGTTACAGTTGGTTTTTAATCTCGTATTACACAGTAGAGAGTTACAAAATTACCTTCTTCTGGACCTGCATGCGTTTCCAGCTCTTCTTTTAAAATTTCCTCTTTCACTTCTTCTTCCATCATTACTTTTCCTGCAGAAAGGATTGTTAGCAATGGTTAGATGGGTTTAAGAACCCCATATTCAGTGCAACATTCAGCAGTAATTTGCAAAATTTCCTCTGGCAGGTGCTTGAACTTCCTAACTCCTACCTTGGATAACAGCACCAACTAACACACATAGAGCTAAACTTTCAAAATCCAGCTTTCACTGCCCAACCTGGGATTTCTGTCAAACTCCTGCATATTTCTATTAGATTAAATAACACAGAGAGGTTTTTCAAATCTCTCTCACTCATGATAAGCCCACACAGTTACATACCAAGGTAAAAACACAAAGAGATGATTTCAGCACAAGGTACAGCCCATGGCCAAAAGCTCTGGCTGCTACTTCTGCTACTGAAACTGCAGCTTTTCAGTAAGTATACCCCTGTACATTTTAAAATATTAGGTAAATTGCTATTTAACTGCCTTATTTTATCACTGGTACAGACAATTTTATCACAGAAATATTATTATATATAAATTAAGTGCAGAAAATGTTATTTTTATCAGCTCTGTAGCCCCTACTCTTTAAAGTACGATCTTGCTACAGAACAAAGCACATTAAAATGTGCAGATCATCTATGCTACCAAAGTTATGGTCTGATATAATATTACAACCATCTCAGCAAGATGCAAAAACCCACAATAAGCTACTAATCACCTTTAAAGGAACCACATTTTGCCTTCACTGTGCAAACCGGTATCAGCCAAGCAGAAATTGAATCTAAACAGTACAAACAGAACCTGTTTGTGCTTCATTAGCATCTCATCTACTTCATATTTAAGAATTTGAGAAATTCTGTGTGGAACCTGACCAAAGGTGTCTCTTTCCTGCAATGGTCCATCACAAAGGCTGATAACAGGGATATGAACATCACAAGCACTGGGATCCTTTCCCTGACAGTTCCTTCAGTCAGCTGATTAAAAATTCATGAGATAAACTTGTATCTGTTTAACACTTCCTTTTCCCACTGCATCGAACACACCAGTCTGAAAGAATGGCCTTGGATCAACATCTTACACTCTTTCTTGGGGAGAGTTTTGTTAAACATTCTGGGATGAGATCACAGCAGCCAAGGATCAGAGACTGCTGTCACATCTTACCTTCTCTCACTTCTTGAATCATTTCGTCAGGAAGAGCAAAATTCTTCTCTATATTAGGGAATGGAAGAATCTCGGATTCATGCTTAGAAAGAAAAGAAAAATCTCTGTGAATGACTGGTAAAAATTTTTACTGGAATTCAGAAATGCAATCTCCAGTTCTATTTTACATGCAATTAGTAGCTAAATAATTCTTATCAAGGCAGTTCAGATGTTAGAGAACCAGGAGGCTCCTGATGTCAGACTGATTACTAACGTCAAGATACCCGAGATCATGACTTAAGACCATTTGAGATCACTTCTGGAACCCAAAAATGGCAAATTCTTAAGTAAACACACTGTAACTTTTTTGACATTTATATATATCTATGTAAACATTTGCTGGATCAGCATTTAGGCAACTTTAATAAACAAAGTCAGAACATCATACAAACAAAAAAAAACAAACAAAAAACCCTCACAAGCCACTGCAGATTTTATTGTCTCCCACCTAGTCTATATTTATTCAGGGAAAACCCCATCAACCCAAAGAACGACAGGTAATTCTGTGAAATAAAGTACAACAAACTCAGTGATTTTGGTCTATCAAAACTTCTGAACTCTATGAAATAACAGCGTGGCTGCATCAACCCTTTATACTCACAAGAGCCTGCATATCATACATGGTGCTCAGATGGTCCCAAATCACCTTGGATGAAATCTGCCGTCCGATATTCTGGCTGAATTTATCGCGGATACAAATCATGTGGAAATGGCGATTCACACCTGGGGGGAAGAACTCAGTGCAATTAACACACAATTTACACAGATTTAGGTGCATACATTTATTTATTTATTTATGACACGATTGAAAAGCGTTGTGTTCTTACAAGGAATCCACACATCACAGGACAGACAGGTGGCATCTGGGCAGGCTGATCCTTCACCCTACGCTGCAGGTGCTATTCCAGAGGGGGCTGAGGGTGCTCCAGTGGGTAACACTGACACACAGCCAGAGCTTTTAGAGGGGCTGTGTGAGAAACAACCGGAGGAAAATCTCCAGACTGCCGTGTCCTGGCTCCTCAGTACAGGAGCAACACGGAGCTCCCGGAGCACGTCCAGTGGAGAGAATTAAGGGACTGGAGCACCGCTCTTAGGAGAAAAGGCAGAGGGAGCTGGGCCTGTTCAGCCTCCACAAGAAACGACTGAGAGGGGACCTCATCAGTGTGTATAAATATCCAAAGAGGGGGTGCCAAGAAGATGGGAGCAGGCCCTGCTCGGTGTGACGGGCAGGCAAGCGCAGGAAGTTCCATCCGAACAGGAGGAGGAACTCCCGCACTGCGAGCGCTGAACAGGTCCCCACGGAGCGGGCGTGGAGTCTCCCTCAGTGGAGACATCCCAGAGCACTTTGGGCGCAGTCCCGTGCCCTGTGCCCCGGGACGACCCCGCTGGATCCCGCGGCCCTTCCTGTGTGAGGCAGCAGGTCCCTGAGGCGGCGGGGGCCGGGCCGTGCCCAGCCCGGGCGGCTCAGCGGGCCGGCAGAGCCCGCCGCTCCCTCCCTGCCCCCGCACCGGGCCCGCCGCAGCCCCGGGAACCCCCCGGAACCTCCCGCCCGCCGCTCTCCGCTCCCCGGCCCCCGCCGCTCCAGGAGGCCGCGGCCCGCGCTCACCTACGGGCTTGTGGCCCAGCATGGCGTGGAACAGGCAGACCTCCACCTCCGGGCTCCACACCACCGCCGCCTCCTCGGCCGGAGCGCCGGGCTCCGGCCCGGCCGCCGCCGCCGCCGCCGCCGCAACAGCGGCAGCGACCGCCGCGGCCCCCCCGGGCCCGGCCGCGGGCAGCGGCGGCTTCTCCACGGCGGCGGCCGAGCCGCCCTCCGCCTCGCTCATCGCCGCGCCGCGCCCGCAGCGGCTCCTGCCGGCCGGGAGCGGGCAAAGAGCCGGCTGGGGCCGCGCCGGGGGCGGGGGAGGTCCAGGGGGTCCCTGGGGGCTCGGGGCGGTTCCTCTGAGAGGGGTGCGCTGGGCTCGCAGCGCCGGAGGCCGCCCAGAGCCAGCCCTGGGGGACGGGGCCGGACCGGCACTACCCGGCAGAGCCTCCGGGGGAAGGGCCTTATGGACCCCTAGGAAAAGTCTTGTGGATCTCTGGGAATAGCCTTACGAGGGTCTGGGAACAACCTTATGAACCTCTGGGAGTTCCTTATGGACCTCTGAGGAGTTCTTTATGGACCTCTGGGAATAGCCTTAAGGACCCGTGGGAAGAGCCTTATGGACCCTGTTCTGTTTCAGGGTCTCCAGGGACAGTCGTGGAGGCGGCACAACTCTGCCATCCCAATGGGCTCCACAGGGATGTTCTGCTGATTTTGAGGTCCCCAGGGCTGGGGTGGCAGCACTATGGGGTCATAGCAGGGCTGAGGGTCGGCCTTGATGCCCAGGAAGCTTCCGCCACCCCAGTGTTCACCCTCCCGGCCTGGGAAGTCTTGGCCAGTCCAGCGTTTGCCCTTTGGGCTCATCCTCCTCCAGCCCAAGGAGCTGCCACGCTGGAAGGTTGCACTGGGGAAAAAGTCCTGAGCATTGCAATTCCCCCCCAGACAGCCCCTCCTTGTCACAACAGGATCGTTCTACATGAAATATCAGCCTGACATTGATGTTTTACAAATCACCACGCCTGGCTTGGTTACAAAACGCAGAACCCACCAGCTTTGCCCATCATTTAAGATATTAAAAAAAAAAAAATTTTTTTTGGGAAGAAGAGTATGTATCATTCCCTGGGAGATAAGGGGGTTTTGCCTTGTTAGACATAGTTAGACACACAGGCATGAAACGGGACTGCTGTTGCTTAGGTGATCAGGTTTTCCGATTGCTCACTCCTCACTTGAAGATTCAATCCATTTTGTGACATTAAAAATATTTCAATAGCAAATAGCAATGACATCATATGCAAAGAACAATTGTTCTGAGTGAATAATAAAGCAGTGGGGGCATTCATAAGCAGATACATTAATGCAAATTATCCAAGTAATTTGGATAATTTCCCAAGAAAACAGGATGGGTAAGATGCAATTTTCTGAAACTGAACTTTGTGTACCTTTTTATACCCGAAGAATTAACTTGACTTGTGCCATTGTTTTGGGCTTGATGTAATGCTTATACCCTGAACAGGTTAATCTAACATTAAATAAAGATTTTAAATGAGTTAAACCCAAAACCTCATGTGTAAAGCCTTCCAAAGTTTGGTAGTGTGAACCCTGGATATAAATCTTCCTTTCCAGCAGGGTTCAGACTGTCCTCTTGGAAAGGAGAGAAGTCTGTGACTCCAGTCAGGCTTAGATGCTGTTGAAATTTTCCAGGAATTGAGAGCTCCAGAGTGACAGATATCTTGCTGGAATGACTTCTCTGCATCAAGACTACAAGAATCTCCAGAAATGTTCCCTCTACCTGCTGTCACCACTGCTGTACCTGTGTCCTGGTTGTGCTGAATTTACACAGCCCAGGCTTCACACTGCTTTCCTCATTTTGAGCCAAAATTACCTATCAGCAGGATTTTGCCAATCTCAAACGCAAGTCTACATGTTTTTACAGTTAAATCCAGCCCTAAATCTCAGATTTGGTTAATCTTTATCCCATCTATGCTGCTCCCCACTCTTCAACTGCTACTGAGAGAAAAGGTTATGATTTCCTGTGATGGCTGCACAGCAGGAGGAAATGAGTTCCTGAACAACTAAATTCCTGTTTTCATACACCTTTCTAGGCATAGAAAAATGAAGGAAGAAAGAAAAGCAAATAAATTGCAGAGTATAAAAAATGTTCCCCTGTTGAACAGGTTTTAAAGTTTCGCAGGAATAATTTTTTATTATTTTTAAGTCTGTGTGAGACACTGAGCTTCAGCACTCTCATCTGTCACATTAGGCTCCTATTTAAAGACATCAAGAGGGAATAACTGTGTCAATTCAAATAGCAATTTTTATGTCACTGAGTTCTAATGACTAATAGTATATGAAAAATGTGAAAAAACTATGGCTACCTCTGAAAGTACAAGATCATCTGAAAATAATTCAGCTCAGTAGAATAATGTTAATTCAATGGGAAGAGTATATGCATAAACTGGCTGCTATTTTGTTTCAATCACAGATAATTTCATTTCCCTGTGTCTAAATTCCCTTGTCAGTTCAGTGCCTCTAGCAAACATATGGGAGCCAATAATAATGCCACATACAGCCTCCACCTGGATTCGGACCAGAGTTTAATTTTTCCCCTCATTAAATTTGAACTTTTTTCTTTCTTTCTTTCTTTTTTTTTGCACTTTCTGAACAGATTTTTCAGATTCAGAAAAATTTATAATCCTCTCGTTCGAGTTTAAATCTTACTTTTGGGTTTAGGCAGATTCCAGCTAAGACAAGCATCATTTTGTTCCTCTCTTTTTCTTCCCACTCTGTCAGCCTTAGAAACCTGGCTGCCCACTGTATCACCTGAGGGTGCTCAGCCCTGTCCCCCAACCAGAAAATGATCTGATATTTCATAAGACATTGCAACAACTGAGAAATCAGCCTGGCATTTGGCATTCTCTCTAGAAGTGTTGGATTTCTGGGATAAGCAATATGGCTACAACTATTTCTGTCATTATTTTAGAACACCATGTGCTAGTGCCCTTAACAAAGCAACAATTTCAGTCCCAGTCCTGAATAATTTTTGGTATGCCTCATAAATGTTTGTAAAAGAATATCTTCTTGTTCCTTTTGCATTAATCCCAGTCACTTAACCTTTGCTGGGAGGGGTTTAGTACATCTTTGATATAGAATCTAGCAGGATTTTTCTTACACAGGTCAAAAATACATGCAGAATATATATCTGGGGCTCCTTCCTGCACCCTCAGGTCCATAAATCTTCCTACAAAATAGGTAATCTCAGTACCTTGGCATATTTCAGTCTTTCCAAATATAATGTCCTTTGTGACTCATTAGAACCTCCTGAAAAGAGAACTTCTGGTTTGATTTGTCAGCTTTAGCCATAGTTTCAAAATTCCTTTTTTTTTTTCAGTGTGAAATCTGTGTGAAGTTTTGCTTTAACAAGAAATTGTCCAACAGTTGGTGCTTGATCATTTCTCAGCAAAAAAGGTGATTATATTAAACAAGATGATACAATTATATTAAACGAGAACATCAAATGGAGAAATCCCTCTCAAGATCTGCCTTGTGTGGCTTCTTACAGGTGCAAAATATGGAATTTGAATCAAATTAAGGGTGAAGCAGCAAGGCTGAGGGCAGCAGCTGTCAGACAGGGGACCCATCCTGTTTGCTCAGACATATGTTCTCGAACTGAACTTTTCCCTTGTGATCAGCTGGGCCCACTCTCCCAGCGGAGAGAGGCTTCGTGTTAGGAGGGCATCAGATGGCAAACCTTAGAAAAATAGATTGAAACAGTGCAAATAATTATCTCTAAGCACTCACAGAGGTTTCTTACTGCTGCTGTTATGCTTTAAAATAGTCCAGTGCAGAGTGGGGATTAGGGAAAGAAAAGCCTTCTTCCTGAGTTTTCAGTTTAATAAATCCATCATATTCCAGGCTTACAGGGAAGCATGAAGAGGAGCAAGTGGATTTAGAATGAACCAGTTCAAGGTGAGCACAAGAATCAGTTCCTGAATCCCTGGCTGTCCCAAGCCAACATCAGAAGACCAGAGCTTGGTGTACTGAAGGTGATTTTTTGGATAGTGCCTGAGTGTCTGCCAAACTAAAGTCACACCAGCCCAGCATAAATCTGGAAGGAATTCCCTTCCTTGACAATTTTAGTGTTGTGATTGGGATTGTTCAGATCAACCTTCTCTTCTCTGGGGCATTTAAAAAAATGTGTAGTTCAAGTTAAAAATACTACTTTTTAAGATTAAAAAAAGCACCAGCATGAGCAGAAAGAGAAGCACTAAACCTGCCCAGCTGACATCAAGATGACAGTTACACTCAGGCTTTCGCTGTGGCGGAGGGTGGCAGCAGATTTTCATGAAGAACGTGTGCTCCTTTAAACACACAAACCCTGACAGAACCAGGCAAGTCAGAGGTTTGGGAGATCCTGCTAGGATCCCTTTTTTTTTTTTTCTCCCATTTAAATTTTGACTACCTGAGGGTATTCACAAGCACCTTTCAGCAGCATCATCCAGGCTGTGACACGTAGGTGATGTTTAAGGCTGTTTCCTAAGCGGGATCCTGAGCAAGGCAAAGAATGTGTTAGGGACAAACCACAGCCAGGCAGTGCTGCTGGCAGAGAAAGCTGTGAAAAGAGCAGGTTAGTTTGAAGGTTGGCTTGCAGTGATGATGTCAGCTGCACCAGCCAGGCCTAAGCCAAGTCACTTGTCAAGGAATGCCTGAATTTGTCTGATTTGTAGAAATATGTCTCTAAATTCAGTTTGCCTCTGAAATAAGAGTCCACAAAGTGCAACTAACAGGACTTTTTTCCTCAGTAGTCATAGAAATCAGTCCTGTCCCATCTCCTGTTTTGTTTTACAAGCACTTCTGTTTTGATTTCAGATTTTTAAGCCTCCATTTGATATACAGAGCTGTGTAATTCTGTCTTTAGCCTGATATGCAAATAATGTAATTACTCACAGTAGGGAATGCTTGATAAAGCAACCTATCTGATCATGGAGCTTTATCTATTGAACCAAATTCCTCACTGTCCATCACACTGAGAAAAAACTGGATTCTCAGAAATCATCAGTACTTTTGCAGTGGTTCTGTTCTTAACCTGGGTCAATTTCTCCTCAATCAGGCAGATGGTCCTGGATCAGGAGCAACTCTGATGTTGCTTGAAGCCTCTGAGTTTTGTCCTTCACCATTTTCAATGACTCCACCACTATCTTTAATAACACTAAAACCAGACTGACTGAAAAAAAGAAAGTTATTTTATGCTTAAGTGTTAATCAAAGGGGAAAAAATCCGTTGATTTGAGTGAAGGTGGAATTCCATATGGACTGTATTCTTGTTTCTGTTTATTTGGTTGGATAGGAGACACCTGTAAGAGGAGAGAGGAGACAGTTGGTTAATGTATTTCAGGCCTAGGACTTACTTTTTTTTGCTACAATTTACAGCACATATTGCAAAGCCAGTTATTCCTTCTAAAACAACACACACACACAAAAGCCATAATAACTATATCAGTAATTTAAAGTATTTGGGTTAGATCTGAATCATGGAAGTGTTTCCATCTTCATAGCCAACAAAATGTCAGTTTTCACCATGTGCATGCCTAGGGCATCTCAGGAGGGGAAAAAAACCCCTCAAGTAAATAAACAGGTTTAAAGAAAGGCTGTAGACAACACTGTCATGACTGACATCACTATATAAAAATATACATAAAAAATATGTATATATATCAATCTGTTCCCATAAAAAGGAACAGATACAGCTCACAATATCACCAAGGTAAAATGTGCAATTGTTTTTGTTATGAACTGATACACTTGGCCACTTGCTGGTCTCTTATTCAGCAGGCAGAGCTTTATTTCAGTGCATTGCTGCTTGTATGGCAAAACTCAGGGATTTTATAAACTGTAGTGAGATAATAGAATTGGATGTAAAAGTCAGTGATGCCAGTGAACAATTGCTTAAGATGTTTGGCAAATTATATATGTTATCTTCATGAGGGATTTAATTGCACAAACCTGCCCACTGGATCAGCAATTCTCTACTGCATTCCAGAACTGTAATTACCACCTTCTGCACTGTTTCCTACTTGGAGCATCACATCATTAAATTCTGGTGTTGGAGGAATTTATAGTAGATTGATCCAGGCTGACTTGGCCAGTGTGCTCTACTACTTTGCTAAGGTCACTGTCCATCTTTAAATTCCTGGGCCTGCTTTGTCTCTTATTTATTTTACTCAACAGCCTCTACCCCAAAGCTGCTATTTCAGTGTAGCAGGAGTGAGTGTTCAGCCCAAACTCCAACTCAGATTCCTATGGAATGCATCCTTTGCCGGGTCTGTAAGCAGTGTTACGTGTACATCATAATTCCCACCTGAACACATATGTTCAGGTATTCTGAGGACAGCTGTGAGACACAGACCTCTTATTTAAAATAGCCTTTTTTTTTTTTTTTTTTTTTTCTGGAATGGAAGAAACTGAAAACTTGCACATTTAAATAGATTTTATCTCTTTGCATTTTTGGAATAATGTCCTCCCCTTTTAGCATAATGGATGGCAGCCTTAACACGTCCCATTTCCTCAACTGCATCAGTTGCTCAGAATAAGGATCTCATTTTCACATGAATCGTGTGGCAGGGCAACCTGATGGACCTAAATTCAATGAAAATTACATAAAATTGAAAGAGAGCAGATGCATTGTAAGTGATGGCAGGGCAGCACTATTACTATCATCTACTTTGCATAATCATGTTAGGGACAGAGCCCGGGAGCACATTTCACAGCTTTTCCCAGCAAGCTGTGGCTGTGAGCTTTTTCCAAAGAGACAGAGCTTCTCCTGCTATTCAGGATTTCTCAATTCCCTCAGCCATTCTTGCTGGTTTCATGTTCCTTGAGACAATGTCAGAGGTAAAGTATCAAATTTAAGCAACCATCTAAATGAAGGAAGGGCCCATATTCTTCCATAATAGATAATTTCACCATTTAGTTATGTGAGAAACTTAAAAATAAAAATATCTATTGGATTTTATCACTTGTATTTGGGTCATACTTTTAAAAGCTCACAAACTATCTCTTTATGGATTGGAAGAGGGAGGGGAGGCATGAGAGACTGATGCTCAGGTGCTCACAATGCTTTGGATCCCACCTACACATCCTGGTGTTTCTGAGTCATCCACTGGTAATCAAGTATCTCTTGCTCTTATCCCATTCATACCCTTTTCATACCTGTCCTTTAGCACACTGGAGGTGTTGCTGCATGGCTGAACGAAATAGTGAGGATTAAAATCCTCCTTTTTTTCTATCTTTTTTTTTTTTTTTTTTAAATCTTCCTTCACTGTCTCTTTTCCCCATTTCTAGCAGTTTTATTCTGGCTGGTTGGGGCAGAGGCAAAGCTGACCCTTCATTCACACAAAATCAGTGCATCTGTTAACTACTAATGCCATCCTCACTGAGGGGTGCTTTGTTAACTCACATTTATCTATGCACCTTGTGTTTTATGGACTGCATACATGTGAAGGAAAATTTGGTGTCTTTAATTTGTATTTGCCAAACTTTCTCTATCTCAGAGCTAACTCCAGGTATTTTGGAACACAGCTCTTTTTCCAGCTTTCTTTGCTGCTATGGGATACGAAAACCTTCAAAATTAGAAAGTTCTTTTTGCAGCAACTTCACAGAGACTAAGTTTAGGCCCAAGGTTCACTAGCAGAACCGATATAGGAATTATTCAATCACATTACATTTCTGGTTTTCCAAAGTTTTTCTTTTTTTTTATCCACCTTTAGAAGCAGATGAAAGTTTGTTTGGAATCCAGATGCATCTTGCCATATATTAGAGTTCAATGTACTTTAAGAAAATAATAAGAATTTAAAAAAAAATTTCTTTTTTGCCTTAACGGTAGGAAATTTGGGGCTCAGGTGAACTATAATAGGTCCTATTAAAATTACATACCAGAATTCTGAATTGCTCAGGCAATGAGAATAAATATGTACAAGACTTAAAAGATGGTTTTGTTCCCAGTGTTTTGTTTCCCCTCCCTGGAAGCTATTACCTGAAGTGCTCTCTGCTTTTGATGATGTTAATCACCACAATTTTTCATTTGTATGACTAAGTCTCCATTAGAAAATATTTACAACTGGGGCAAGTTTAGAACTTGCATCTACCAGTGTTTCATTTGATGCTTTTAAAGGAAGGGTTGTGTGACCTTACAAGAACCACCTGACCTTGGTCAGGGGACAAAATCCTCCAGCTCTGTCAAGTGCAAGAACCTTCCACCAAATCTACTTTGATAAAGTTGAGTTTCTCAGAAATTCCCTTTTATGCTGGCCTGTCTCATGGTGTCTTTTTTCCCCAATATCTGGTTCTGCTGTCTTCCCTTTTACTTATTAATCTGAAGACCAAGTGCTTGATAGCCCAAGTGGAGAAAGACCTAAAATAAGAGGTGGAAAAAATAATATTTGTAGCAATTTTAATGTACTGGGCCATTCACTGTCTCTGTTAAATGGTGCCTTTTAAACTAGTCTCATAATTCTAGTGTTTTGTTGGTTTTATTTTGTACTTTTTATGGGAAGGATTTTCTTCAGTGAAAGTGATACAAACCCAGATGTAGAGTTAGCCCTGGGTCTAACACGACTGCTGTCCTTGTACAACTGCCAAATGTTCATCCTCAGAGCTGATTTTGGTGTTATTCTCATTCCAGAAGCTCCAGGCTTGCACAGGACAACATTGCATGTGCCATTGCCTTTGTGAGTGTCCAGCTGTGATGTGATTTCATCCCTGGGCACAGCAAGGAAAGTGGCAGTTCCTCCTCATTTTGTGTATAGCAGTTTCTAAAGCTGTTTTAGAGAGTCTGGCTATTACATCCATTTGATTTCATTTCATTTCTCTCCATCGAAGGGGAATCTGGTTGATGCCATCTGAATTATTTCCATGAGCAAAAGTGGGATTAAATGGGAATATTTCCGCCCTTGGAGAACTGCTTCACATATGAGGTGTTTCTGTACACATGTGCAGAAGTGTATTTTATCTTCAAGGGAATTTTCCTCTGATGAATTCCCCTCTACATCTACAGTATGATCTGCAAGAGGAACCCGAGACCACAATAATCTGCATTCACCACTTTGATTTTTTTTTTCCAGTTATTCCCCTTGGATCAATTTAGAAGGGTTGTTAAGAAAAATAATCTCATCTCCCACTTTACCTTTTATTGCTGCAGTTCATATCTGTATATTACCTTATTTCTGTGCCCTGATGGGATTGCTGCTAATTTGTTCAAATTCAGAACGCTTGCTATCAGCTCTCACTGTGATCAAGGTGGGCTCATGCAAAACTGTGCTCTTCTAATCAGTTTTGTTGGATAGGATTGCTCATTAAATGTCTTTATACTTGCCTTCCAGACCAATTTCTAAAATGAATTCTGACAATGGCTCTTTGAGGTTCCTGTTTCTAATACCTGTAATGATCAGGTTCATAATAGGAAGCTCGTTGACAAACATATTTCTAGAAAATGAAAATCACAAACTTACTGGAACATTGAATATGCTATTTGTGCTGCTCCCTTTACTCCTTAGTTATGAACAAACAGTACTTTAAACAAAGACACTTAACATGATGAAGTTTTATGACACTGGGCTAAATCTACTAAGATCAGTCGCTGGAGCTACTCCTGATTCTTTAATATGTCTTAATATAAGAAAGTTCTTATGTCACCAAACCCTACATTTTAATTTTCAGTTTGGAACAACAATTTCCATTTACTTGCAAAAGAAGGACCAGTCCTTGAAGATAATGAAATTTTAAAACTTTGTGACCTATTATAATGAGAGGGCAGCTGAGGAAAAAGCCTTTTCATTTTGGCTATTAACTGCATTGCGAGTCTAAATTTTTTCCTCAATTTGCTGTTCAATTGCGTCTTCTCCCAAGAGATACTATATTAAAATTGTTTTTCTCTTTATCCAGTTAATGAAAGGTTATAATTAAGATAAGTGGAATCAAGCATCAGATCTCAAATCGATGTTGTTTGGCGGAAGCAGCTGCCTTTTTGCTGCTTTATAAGCCTTTTTGGTGTCAACAACTGGAAACCTGAATGTTCTTCAGAATCATCATTAGATATTTGTGCTTTTGCATTCAACTCATAATGAGAACTCTTTGTAGTCCTGTGGGCTCGAGGCCGTGGTTACACAGACGTCAGAGCTCACATAACTTGCAAAGTCAGGTCATCTTAAGGAAGGGGGGCAACCAAAGATTAATGCAGGCTAATTACCTGGCTTCTTGGTACACTGACTGTTTCTTCCTTTCAGAATTTTGGAACTTTACAAATAACTAAACGTAGCTCTGGCTTCATAATGCCAAATGGTTTTGTTTTCAGAGCAGTCAGGCAGTGAAGTGCAGCCCTGCTGATGGTCCTGTGTCCCTTCTGTGATCTTACTGCACATGACAGAGCAGAGGAGCAGCACTTTCCAGCCTGATTGTTTTAGTTCTCTGCTCTTTTCACAGGTTACCACTCCCCATTCTGAGGGCCATGGACTGTTAATCCAGACTGAAGATTTTTTTTAATATACCTTGTTACATGTCTTTTGTATCCCCCCACTGCCTTATATTCAGCAAATATGATTGTTCACTGATTTTGAGGGATGAGACTAAACTGCAAAAAGTGATCTGGGGTACAAATCCAAATGCCTGGCTCACTGGTTTATGATCTGGAATTGTACTCTGGTTTGTGTTCTTGCTTTAACAGATTTTAGTCAGACAATTTGGACTCAAATTTCTCTAACATCAGAAAAGGTCTGATGTAAGTCCTCATGCTTGAATCTACCTCTGGGAAAGATCCCGACAAAGAGATAACACTTGTACAGCCGGAAGTGTTTTGAATAAAACTGTTTTAAACAACAAACAATATGTTTAAAGTGTTTGGTCTTTAGAAATAAGCAGTTTCAAAAGGCAACTGCAATAGTATCATAATTTTTGTACAGCTTTTTTTTTTTTTAAACTTCTCATAAGAGAAGCTTTTTCTTTTTTGAGGTTTAGAAACAGCAGCAGTAAATGGTGATTTTTTTTTGTTTTTCCAGTTTAAGTGGCAGGAGTGAATTAGTCAACAGCCCCATGATATGTGCAGGGTCATGTCTTGAAGCTGCAAGAGAGGTGCTAATGTCAACCCTTCTGGTACACTCTGTGCTTCCCCACTCCAAAGAAAACAAGTTTTCTCATTTTCTGTGTTTTTCTTCTCATCATAATACCCGAGACTTCTGCCCCCCTGATGTATACATTTTCCTACAAAGTTAATCCCACACATCCTTAAATGGAAGTCTGTGACTAAGTTTGTCAGAACTGTTTGCCTGAATACTTTTGTGTTTCCCTGAGCTACACGTGCAAGGGCACAATCAAGATGAGGAGAAGTAGCCAAGTCGTGCTGGAGGTGGTGGGTTCCTGCCTGGTTTCTGCAGAATGAGAACAGACTGTTCAGAGAACCATTTAGCAGCTGGTTATTAGAGGCATAAATGTGTGATTTTGGGGGTAGTAAAACTTGGCAGGAACTTTAATTTCAAAAGGAAAAGAAAACCAAGCAAAAAAAAAAAAAATGCCAGTCACTGATCCCCTTCTGCTTCTACAGTGACTCTAATCTTATGTTTCATTACATATTCACGTGGGCACTCAAATAGTTGTATGGAGAAACTGAGTAAGAATCTAATCACACTGCCAATTAATTTGCAAAGAAACATATTGAAAAATGCTGCTAAGTGCAAGAAGTTTTGGAAATGTAATATAGAGGCTCACCAGGTGCCCATTTTTTAAGTCTGAAGGACTAATGTAATCTGACAAATTGATTCTGGGATAGAGCTGCTGTGCTGAATTGCAAGGCCCTTGGCAATGAGTGAAGTTTGGTTTCATTGGACCACTGGGGTAGGATTTATTTGCAAAACAGAATTAAAGAGACTAAAAACCTCTAGTCAAATGCTTTTGCAGGAACTAGAAAATTGGGTATTAGGATACATCTGTATGTAGCTATAGCTCCATTCACCCAGCAGCAGTGTGATGACTCACCACACCTGCCTCTGACACACAGGAGACAGGGCTTCCTGACTCGATTCAACACTCCCTCTGTCAGCTCTCCTAAAGCTTTTCTCATTGCTCTTTGTGTCCTTATAACCATGCTCAGCTACCTCACAAACCAGGGTTCTAGGATTCTTCTCTGGATTACCAGCAACTTTTTCCCACCTCTGTATCATAAACCTGTAAATAACCTTGTTCTGACCATTGATGATGAAATTTGTCCTGCCTTGAGTCAGCTTTGGGAAAGTACCTTTCTATTTAGTAAATCCATTTTATTCAAGCAACATTACATTAAGAATTAATTATAACTTCTAAAATGAAAAATAAAGGTGCCATCAAAGCTGAAGTTTTACCCCAATGTTCAAGAAATACCAACAATTAGCTGAAGTTTATATTCCCTCTCAGTTTGCATGTGGGAAGTGTTCAGACACTGTGCTGGTGAGGGGTGATATAAAATGGTTGCATAATATCAGAGTGTTCAAGTAAAAGGGTGTAAAAAGCCAGTACAAAGATGTGTGATTTCTGAGGAAATTTAGAGCTATAATTTATCTGGATAATGCTGCAGAAGGATCTTGCATAAGTCCAGTCACCAGGAATGAAGACTCCCAGCAACACTTTTCCTTCTCTTCAGAAAGCGCCTTTGAGCAGACCGTGATCTTAAATACTGTGAGCATCCACACAGCTAATTATTTGAAAGGATGATCACTTAGGAGGGAGAGAATTAAAATAAGGCTTTAATTTCCTTTGCTGTGCAGCTGCAGTAGTTTATCAGGATGGACAGATGACCATTTTCTGACCAACACAACTGTTATGGTGTGTGGTGTGAACTCCATGGGAACCCCTCACCCTTGGCAAAAGCATCCAGCTGCATCCTCTATGTCACTGTCATTCCAGCTTCTGAGGCTTTAGACTACGTCATTCTACTTCCCCTTCTCTACAGGAGACAGAAAAGATGCTTCTTCTGCATTTATTGCTCACTGTGCCAAGATCCTAAAGTGTCTGGTGTGCGGAAAACACTGAATAGCACCGAGCAGAGCCGGCTGCTTTCCATTCTTTCAATGTGCTGACAGCTCACTCCTGGAAGTTTTAATTGTAGAGGGGCAGGAATTTGTCTGTAATCTCTGATTTTTAGTTCTTTTATTCAGCCTTGGAGGGGAATTCACAGTACAAAGTGGGCAGAGCAACACTGCAGGAAGAGGCTCCCAGGTTCCCTCTGTTGTATCTGAGACACCCAAGATGCTCTTGGCATCTGGTTCCAGCATCCTCTCTGTCTTGGAAGCTGCATCTTCTTGTTTTCACCTGATATTCCAGCAGCACATTCGATTTTGAATTTGTAAAAAGCACATGATGGTGAATACACTGCCCCTGAAAGTGGGAACCCCTCCTCATAGTAAGAGCCTGTAAAATGTCAGGATTAGCAAAACCCGTGGCCAAACCCCTGACTTTGAACTCAAGCTGTGGATTTGTGCTTGGATTTGGGCTCAGAGTGAATGGCTGGAGCTGAAGCACAACTTGAGTGAAGGTCTTGGGGCAATCCTGGTTTCCCAGCTCCTTTCTCAGTGTCTGGACCTTCTTTTCTATGCTTCAAACTACTATAAACTATGGATTTTGTGGTTTTATATTCCTGAGGAGACAAAAGCTTCTCCTTCAGCAGAGTGTCTGATTGTTGGGCTTATGAGAAACATTTTCTATTTGGTGACAAATTTGATCAATATGAAGTTCCTTCCACCTGCTGCATTTTTGTTTCCAGTCTCTGCTCTAGTGCCCTTGATACTTGGGGTAGGTTTTGTAGACAGCTGAAAATTCCCTCTTCCCCCAGTATTTTTGATCCTTTTCATTTCCCCAGCCCCACAAAAATACTCTGGTGATGTTTCTGCCTTCTCCTTTTCCATTAACAACGATGTTTTGTGACAAGAGCTTTAGCTGCAGTCAGCATGGAAAATTTGCTGTTATTTTAAATAACCATCTGCTCTCCCCACAGTCTGCTACCTCATCCTTAATTTCTTTATTTTTTGGATGTTTATTTTGATTAGCTTTGTCACATGGTGCTATAAGGAAATCTTGCTTCACTTCACACGCAACTGCCATGTTGATACAGAAAACTGGCTTACAACCAAAAAGATGTTATTTTTTCCATTTCCCTTCTTTGTTTTTTTTCCCAGAAAAAGTTTTATGTAACAAAGTGTTGTGTAAGAAGGAGAACAGCAGGGAGTACATCAGAACTGATGGATTTTCTTTTCATCTCTGTCACAAATCCACTATGCCACTTTGGGCAAGTCACTACAATCCAAATTTTCTTACTGGGATCAGTGTGATAACTGCTGAAGTCTCTTTAGTAGATCTTCAGTCACACCTATTTGATGAGGTTAAACTCTAACCTGGAGCAAAAAAGAAATCTTGGAAGAACCGAGGGAAGAGCTCATGCGCTAAAATAGGTCACCTTTGTTTATTTATATTAAAATTACTGGTACATGGATCCTGAATTTCAGACTAACTTTCATTTTTGGAGGTTTGATATCTGTGCTATAAACACTGTTTCTCCATTAGCTGTGCAGTGACCTCTGTGCACAAGGTTGTGGTAATTAAGTGGCCACAATTCTGGGTGAGGAATCTGCACCAACCACAAGAAATCCCTCTTTGAGGAGCAAAAAATCACGAAGAAAATGATACTCATTTTGCAAATGCAAATTTAACTGGTGTGGTTGAATAAAGAAATGTAATTTGGCTTCCTGTGAGAAACATTCTTGGAGGAAATGTGGTCCCACTGAGTGCTTTGGACACATTGCAGCTCTTGCAGATCCACAGAGTGAAGTGTGGTAGTTCTGGAAGTGCTGCTGTGCTGGATTTAATTATACTCTGCTTTTCTGTAGGATTTATCTCAGTGTTAGCTTTGGGTGTGTAAAACAAACCCTGCTGTCCCTGGCTGTGCTGGTTTAGAGCCCAGGAGGTGAGACTGGAATCAGGCTGGAATGGCTTAATGAGCCTTTGGAGAATGTTAGTGCACAGCCTGGGTTTATTTATTCTCAGGGATCAGCATAAATTGTGAGTGATCCTGCTGGTAAAAACGGACAGAGAATGAGGTCCTTTGCTTCTGTCAGAGATTTCAGAAGTTCATTAAAGGTGTAGCTGTTATGTTACAAAACACGAGGGATTCCTTCAAAAGCTTAAAAAAAGACATCTCTGGCTGTTCTAACAGCACATGTGGCTTCCAGTGGTGTGTCAAGGGCAGTTCTTCTGGAATCAAAACAATCCTTCAGTTTTTCCTTGAATTAATGCTATAAAGATCTCATTAGGTAGTCCTTTTTAGATAAATATGTATACATTTATCTTGCTTTTGCTGATGACAGGCTAACTCATATTGTGGTATAATTTCTGTAAACTGAATACCAGCATGGGTAATTAGCAAGTCTATTCTGTCTGTGCCCAAAATGATGTTGTCAATGAAAACAGGAGCAGGAGTGTCATCCTCAGCATGGATTTTCCTTTATCCTTCTCTTTGCTTGTCCTGAACTCCATTCCATATTGGCTTCTGCCAGTATTCTACCTGCCCACTCTGTTAGGTTTTTTTTTGGAAAAAACCCAAACAACAGACAAACCCAATCAACAACAAACCTCAAACAAAAAAACCCAAATCAAACAAACCACAAACACCCACAAACAAACAAACCAACCCTCCCAACCTCCCAAAACAATAACAAACCCATCAGAAACCACAAAGAAACCCAAAACACTTCCCCCAAAAACAACAAAACGCCCACAATAATCCCACAAAGAAACCCACACAAACAACAACAACAACAAAAACATAAAAAACCTCCAAACCAGGAAATAAAACAAACCAGGAAAAAAAAAAGCCCAACAAACCAGAGTTGCTGCAGTGATATGTTAACACTTACTAATATTGGCCTGCAGAAAAGAACGTCTTCATTGCCATTGACAGCTAAATAAGCAATATTTATCTTATCTACAGAGTGCAGCCATGGATTCACACAAGAAATGCCCTTTTCCACGCCAGAGCTCTTTCTCTAGGCTGCTGTGGGCTACACTTCAGTCCCTATGGGGATTTATTGAGTTTATCTGGTGAATTAACACCATGAAGGACTAGAAAGTGCATTATTTCCTACAGCACAGGATACCCACTTGCTGCTGCCGACGTTGCTCAGGGAGAAGCAGTGATGGATGAGCAGAGGAGGCTCCAGTGTCCAGGACAAGATAGAACCTCATGAATCTTGTTAATGCAGAGCCACAGACAGGGAAGCTGAAAACTCTGATCCAAAAAAAAAAAAATGGATTGAGGTGTCCTGGGGAAAGTTTCCTGAGCTCATTTACAGAATGCTCTATTCTGATTATTCTTACCCTGAGGCAATACCAGGCAACTCTCAATCAGCAAAAGACAAACTTTCCAAAATCTTTAGTGATTTTACTTTTTAAAGGGAAAGAGTAGCAAAGAAAGCGTTTGTTATTTTAAAAAATGAAAAGCACACACGTATTAAATCTGTTTTGCCCCAGCTACACTCAAAATGACCTTTGGCCTTATCCACTCCCATGAATTTTTATTCAATGTACAGATGTATTTCTTCTTTCTAATACTGTGCTGCTAGCCAGAAAATCCCATAGGAATCCCTTTACATCAGGTGTTTGTAGATGTCTTGCACAAGTAGACTCTGTCCCAAGTGCTTACAGCCTGTAACTACTGAAAGAAAAAGAGTAGATAAAGCAAGGATTACAGCAAGCCATGGCTGCCCTGTGAGACTGGAGAGCCTGAGGCGTCCCAACAAATAAAAAAGGCTGATCTTTCAGTGGGTCTGAAATATTTAAAATACTTCAGCTTTTAACTCATTTTCCATAGGAATTATTGTATAAACATATATAAACAGCCCCCTTGGTTAGTGCTGTGTTCCTGCCCCTGGATCTCCTGCCCCAGAGAGCAGCACCCAGGAACCATCAATCACAGTGAATCACTCCCAGAGCAGGGCTGGCAACTCCCCACACACAGTGGAAGCTACAACAAACTGCAAAGGTTGGGGCAGTGCAGTTTTTTTCAGTGTTTCATCTCCTTTTCTATCCTGAGATGGCACCTACTAACCAGGATTCATCTCCAGAACAGGAGTATACTGAGGACAGCCTCTGGAACCTGTGGGTTTAGTTACCTACAGCAGAACTGAAAAGACTTGAAAGGTGAACGCTGGGTGAACTGGAGTATGAAATTCCATCGCAGTGCAGAGATGAATCCATGGCAGAGAGCAAAGAGCCAGTGTGAAGGAGAGATCAAAGCACTGACTGACATGTACTGCCCTCTTCTTACATGGGAGAGCTTTAACCAATACCTGTTTAAACCATACCTACCAGCTGGCACCTTTTCCTAATTATGCCTAATTATATTTTAACTCTTAAAATTGTCAGGTCACACTGTTCTACCTAGATTATTTTTTAAGTAGCTAAATCAGGAGTAATTGGAGGCATTGCCCCAATATATAATTTGTTTGACAGCTGCAATATGTCCTTAATTTCCCCAGGGGGTTTCCCAGACCCCATTGATCTCTGCAGTGCTCGTGGTATTGCAGTGGTTTAAAGCCAGCTCAAGCCTCTTTACAGCCACAAAAGGGACCTATTGTCTGTGACAGTGCAAAAGCTCAGCTCCATCCATCCACCCATTCATCCATCCACCCATCCATCCATCCCTCCATCTGTCTGCAGAGCAGCCTGCCTCTTCTTCATCTCCTGTGTTTGAACACTGTCAGTCAGACCACTGTGTAGAGAACAAGGAATTCTGATTCTGACTGATAAATTCTGTAGTTCTGGTTAACTAGAATACCTGACTGAATGTTAGCTGGGGCTACAGCTGCAGGGAGATTTTTGGTGGTGGTGCTCAGCACTTCCACTTACAGTTTAATCAAACTCCTACCGAGCTTCCAACATCCCAACCCTCTCAGAAAGCTGGTTGCCAAAACAACAGAAAGAAATTAGTACTTGTGCTTAATCAGTGATCATATTTACTAATTCATGAGATGGCAATGTAGTCACCTGTGACACAAGAGAATTTCAGAAATCTTTTTAGAGGCAAAAAAAGGCAGCTCTCCTCACTGGAGATCTCCCATCCACTGAGATACCAGTGGAGATTGGCCAAACCTTCTGCTCCAAGTGGTCACCCAGCAAAAGGTGCAAGGAGCACCAGTCCTGGTTGGCAGTCACAGCCCTGAAGGTCTCTTGTCCCCTCCGGTGACAGGGCTGGCTGTGCTGACCGTGTTACTGATGGACATCCACCCTCCTACACCCTGCAGATTCAGGTTGCTACAGAATAGTGCACTCAAGGAACAAAAATTACAGCACTGCTGGGGATATTATTAAGAGAAAAATTTTGAGCTCATTTTCCTGTTGGTCTTTAATGAGCTATTTGAACCCTGAACAGGCTTCCCTCGCTAAGAATTGGAAGGTGCATGACAAAACTAAAGGAGACTCAGAGCTCTTGCCCCATGTTACCTACTGGTTGACTATTTTGTTGTTACCTCATTTGTTTTGTGCTGTTTAATGGGATGCTGACCAAGCTGCACAGGGAAACTGTCATTAATTATTAAAAAATTGTCTAATCCATCAGGACATCCGTACTGCTATAATGTTTCCTCTGAGGAGACCAAAAGAGCTCTGAGTAAGAAGTTGGAGATATTCCAGTGAGAACATACAGCCCCAAAAAAACAGCCTACCTTCTTAAGTTTGTTAAATAAAATTTCCAGATGTTTCCATCCTTCTTAGCATTGCACACCAAAAAGGTACAGCACTTAGTTTTCAGAAAATGAAATTTGTTTTCTGGAAAAGAAATATTGCTGAAGGGACTAAGAGACAGGGTCCTGAGGGACTGAAGTCCCTCAAATCCCCTAAGTCCTCTGGGCACCACTATGGTGTTACATGAAATAATATAAAAGCTCTCACCAAGGACTATTTTATAGTCACGGTAATGCACTACAACCCTATGGAGCTTAGAGCCATAAGGGAATCAAATCCTCTTGTTTTACTTTCAGGTACATCACAGACTTGAAATGTCATCCATTTACCTTGCTTTTGGCCTATTTTTGACTGATACATGCCTAGGAAGACACCCAGTATCAACCTGAAGATGACAAGGTTTTATTTGCTCTAGTGCTGTGCTTGGCTTCAACTTTTAGGTGCTGAGTCTTGTTGTGCCTCTGGGACAGCAAATCAAAACCAAGTAGGCATCAGAGATGGCTCACCATGGTCACCCTCAAAGAGGGATTTGGGCAATTCCACTATTCCTCTGCCAGTAATTCCCTACCGTGTGGCAAAAGAAGAAAAAAAAAAAGTGCAGCACAGGACATTCTGTAGCTGGGTATGAACAAGCACTAAATCTGTATCTCTCAGTCCTTACACCCTGGGAGAAAGCACCTGATACTTCTCACTGGCATTTTACTTGACAGGTGAAAGCAGGAAAACCCTCAACAAAGTGTTACCCATGAATCACTGGATTTAAGAAGGGACTTTCATTAAATCTCCCGTTTCCAACCTTTCTTCTCCCCTCTTCTATTAAAGTCAAATCAGGAGTGAAAGGTTCCTGAGCTGCTGCCTGGGGTGATAAGGATGCCTTCCATCAGCTGATTAAAAGGCTTCTTTCCTAATCACGAGAGCAGGGCTGTAAGCTTCAGGCAGGGCTCTTCATCCTTAAATTTGATAGCTTCACTCTCTCTTTCCAGGTCCAGGTGGCTGTGGTTCATCTTCACACTCTTCGTAGCCAGGCATTTTGGGATGCTCTGCATCCACCGACTGACAGAGCTGTGGATGGCTCTTCCTCCTGAGGCCAATACTGGGCATCCCCCCTCCTCTTTAAATATGTTTGGGACAGGATTGTGAGCCAGGCTGGTGAAAAACAACTTTGGTGGAAAAAGCTGGATCTTTGGAACCTTCACAGGAGCAGAAAAAACCCCAGCTTGTATAAAGCTTTTGTCAGAGATTGGTTCTAATGTTCTTTAAAATTAAACTTCTGGTTGAAATTAAAAAGCATCTATGTAAGCCTCACTGTCCCTCTGTGATCTTCAGAACAGCCTGGGATGATAATAGTCTCCCTCAGGGTTTAATTTATACCCCAGACTTTGAGGAAAATACTGCTTGTGTTATCATGGCATCAGTATTTGGTGAATAAGTTTGCAAATAATACAGTAATCCTTGTCTACATTAAAGACTCTACTAATCCAGGGTGAAAAGTTTGAACATGGCAAATATTATCCTGACACAAGAAAGCAGCTTTCCAATGAAAAAATGATTTCTGAAGGGGTTTTGACTGCTCTGTGCTAACAGTTTCTGGAAAGTTTACCAATAATTAAATACACTGCAATTTAACTAATTGTTTGATTATGGGCAATTCTCTAGACATTATAACGTGTCAGGTTTTCAGTGACAGAGCTGACAGATTAGTCTCATATTTTCCTTCTGCTATAAATCATGGAGTGTGACTTGCTAGGAAACTGGAAGGAAATGAAATACAATGAAATGCAGAACCACACAGGGACTGGAGTGTTTACATTTCATTCTGAGCAATAAAGCAAAGGAAAATAGTTAAGGGAGGGAGTCTTTGTGTTCAAACAGATCCCTTACGAGCAAAATCAAGCCTTGCAAAATTAAGCTGAGGCACAATTAAGCAGAACAAAGAAATTTACATTGTTTTGTAAAAGAAGTCAAAAAACCCCAGCTTGCTTCTCAAGGGTTCACAATGAGGAAGTGATTGCAAAAGGAGGGAAGGTAAAAGAGATGTGAGAGTAAAGGAAATAGATGTGAACAGACCTGCTAGAACATACCAGAGGGAACAGGCCTGAATTTCACATATTTCTAGCATCTCCTCAAGGATCTCTCATGCAGAAGAGAGGTTCATGCAAACAGAAATAACCACTCCTATCCTGGGATCGGAGTAAGGGGGATCTCTCCCTCGACAGTGGATATAAAGGACATAAAGGGGTTCCCCATTAGGAGACAGGGAAGAAGAGGTGTGTGTTTCAGTCCCTTTGCCAGGACATTGCCTCTCGTGGTAAGGGTTTGGGTCTCCTGTTTCAGGCAGATCCTTGTCTCTGCTTTTGTGAGCACTGCTCTATAATCTGGTTTAACAAAATGCAAAGATCTTTGTTGGTAAAAATAAACTCTTTCAAGACTGTTCCCATTCTCTACAGGAAATCTGACATTGTCTTTGTCTAAGACCCTGGCCTTTTTTGTGTTTCCATCAATCAGCCCCCTTTCCTCATGAAAACCTGCCCTGTAGCTCCAGGTCCATTTCTTTTCACCAACCTCAGTGAATTGCCAGAAAGCCTTGATAGCTTTCAGTTCTTGGAATTTCACTGTTTTCCTTTGTCCTGGCATCTGAAGCATTTTACATGCAGATCTGCTCTTTAAAGAGAACTGGAGCAGCAGTCAAGTGGATTACAGGAAGCTGGCAGGTTCCAAAGGCTTTATGAAAAATACTCCTTTTCTGGCAGGCAAATTGTCCCTTGAAAAGGGGATTCCATCAAAGCTGAACTTCTCTGCATCTGAGAGTTTCGGATCATTTGAAATACAGACATGCTTCATTTTTGCCCACAACATGGATAACTCCCATGAAAAGAAATTATTTGTTTTCACTTTATTCGTTTAATGTCCCCTAAATTAGAAAAGAGCACCAAATAAAATAAGAGCCCATTATCACTCATTATTCCACAACCTTGCCATTCAGACACAGTCTCTGAAAAACTAATTAAGGCACTGGTGGTGGCTAATGCATGCACTCAAAATAATGCACATTCAGGCTCTATTTTGAGCAAGAGCAGCCGAGGTTCATTAAGATTACACACTAGCAAATGAATTCAGTCTGGGATAATACCACCCGTTTAAACTTTCCACAGCCCACTTAACTGGAGCTTTGGTGTGTATCTAACAGACACTTTAAACTCCCTTGAGACTCTCTGCTTTCCTCTTTTTATTCCACCTCCTTCTAAAGGCCAGATTCTGGCTGCTCTTGGCCTGATTAGTGGCTTGCTCTTTCCAGAGTTTAAGTGAGATGAACCACAGAGCTGAGTGTTGTCCTGTCTGGGAAAGGTAACAGAATGGGATACAAAATGATGACAATAATGAAAGGGCAGTTTTTTAGTTATCTCTTCACAGCCACAGCTCAGAAAATGGGTTTCAGGTAAGACCCTGGGCTGGGATTCAAGTAATGGATCAGCATCATGTAGTGACAGGGCAAGGGGGAATGGCTTTAAACTGAAAGAGAGTAGGTTTAGATCAGATACTAGGAAGGAAGGAATTCTTCCCTGTGAGGGTGATGAGGCCCTGGCACAGGTTGCCCAGAGAAGCTGTGGCTGCCCCATCCCTGGAAGTGTTCAAGGCCAGATTGGACAGGGCTCTGAGCAACCTGGGCTAGTGGAAGGTGTCCCTGCCCATGGCAGGGGCTTGGAATGAGATGGTCTTTAAGATCCCTTCCAACCCAAACCATTCTTTGAGTCCATGATTTCTTAAAACTTGAGGACAGATTGTAGACCCTGTTTCCCCACCTCGACTGTCTATTCACAAAATTACTGTAATGCCTCCTTAGAAAGAGTCATTAGACCATCTGCCTCCAGCTTGCAATGTGTTTTCAGCAGGTCCTGCCCCTCAGCAAGTTTGTGCAGCGACTGTCACCATGGGACTCATACAGGGAATGCAGCAAAGGTGCAAATTGACCGAGTTGCACAAATTTGTGCTGTGAGAAGCAGAAGAATGGACAACAGAGCCTTGGAGTCTCTGACAGATGGGCATGGCAGGTTGGGCCATCCTCATCTCACAGGGATGACAAGTTGTAAAAACCCAGTCAAGCAGTCAGCCAAGAATCCTGCAGATGAAGCTGCTGGAACCACCAGCAGGTGTTCGGAAGTGGAACCAGCTTAAGTGGCTGCCAGACACCCACATGCAGCAGGATGTGGGAATCCCTCTGCACGTCGCGTGGGTTTGATTGAAATGCGGTTCAGACAGGACTTGATTTCTTACAGGTGGCAGCTCTATGCAAATGAGAAAGTGAGTGTTGATAAATACACACTGAGGGATCGCTTTTATCATCCATTTTGATTTTTATGTTAGTGTTTTATGCGTTTCCTCAGAAAAGTGAAGAAACAAATACTGTGTTAATAATTAATGGACTGGCTAATTGAATTGCTGCCCTTTTCACTTGTGTGATCAGCCAGTATTCACAGCTTTTTAGAGTTTTTTTCCACTAGAATGAGAAGTGGTTGATGTCTGCCTTGTATCTTCTTTCACACTAATTTATGAAGAATATACACAGTTTTTCAGTGAACACTGCAGAAGCACAGCAGGCAGTTCCCTTGATGAGCAAATCCTTGTCTGGACCTCCTTCGTGTGCTCTCTGTGGAGAGATCTGCTTTTCTGCCTGCTCTTGAGGAATCACAGCAAGCCAGGAAGTCTGAGAGAGCCCTACTTCATCCAGTCACCCTGTGCAACAAGAAAACGAGGTTAGAAGTGGAGTAGCAAAAGGGTTTTTGAGATAGAGTTTGTTAAGCTGCTTTATAACAACCACAGGGTGCTACTTCTGGCAAAGCATGATTGCGTTTAAAGGCAGAGAAGCTCCTTCAACCCCTCAGACTCTGAACTGCTGTGTAGCCCAGGGAATTGATGTGTTACCTGGAGCCATCTAAGCTATCTGAAAGGTCTTGATGACACCATTCATGAAGTTCCACGGTACAGGAGCGCAGAGGCCCCCGGCAGCCTTCAAGCTCACGAAGAAAATCCTTAGTAATCGTCAACAGCTCCAAATACAGTATAAAAAAGTCCCCTGAGTAATGAGAAAGGCATTTAGGGAGACTGAATCAATAGAGGAAATGCTTTCTATTATTTTAATTTTTTCTTTCAAATAAGCACAGTGTACAGCATTTCCTCATAATCCCATCAGTTTTAACGTGGTGCTGTGTTTTCTGCTGAGGTTGTTTGGATGGATGCACTCCAACACACACAAACACATATCTGCACGTTTTCAGTGCCCACAGCTGGACAGGACTGGATCCACACTTTCATTTTGGCAGTGTCATGGGGTCACCTGGGTCTGAGATGTCCTATTTTACCCATCAGTGAGCATGAGCTCCCTGGCACCAAGGTAACGTGTCCTGAGCTGGGCGTGCAAGGATGTGGCAGTGAATTAATTTGGCCTGAGACAGCTCAGATGGCAAGAAGCCTTGACTTATCTGCCAAGAAAACTGAAAATGTGCTTCAGCTGAGTCTGTCAACGTGAGAGGAGCAGAGGGTTGCCCAGTCAGCCAGAAGATGAATTTGTGCTTGTTCTGTCAACTGCTGGAGATTGGAATGTCAATATTGAGCCTAATAAACTTGTAGTTTCTAAAACATTAGCTGCACTCAGATCATGTTTAATAACAATCTGGTCTACCTTAGGTCATCTGCAGCATTGTCTCTGGGCTGATGGTGTTGCCAGTATCCTGCTTTCTCAGGTCTGCTTAGGTGCATGATCCACCCAAATTAAATTGTGGCCCCTGGCAGCTTCAGTCTCAAACCTTCCAGGTGCAAAACAAAGGAGAAAATTAAAAGCTGGGAACTAGAGATTGAGAGATTAATATATTTTATTAGATTGCTTCAGAGGAACTGAAGCAGAGAGCAGGTATTGAATGAACACAAGCAAATATCCTCATAAGGAGGGTGTGACACCCCAGATTTGATGGTCGGCCCTTATCAAAGGGCTGATAAAATCTTTGTGGCTAATCAGGCTTTTAAAATGCTAGAAGCTAAAAGTCTGAGATCCCTCTGTGGTGCAGACAACTGTTTCCCATCTCAGCATGACTTGCAAAGCAGTTGGAAGTGCAGGGAGTGCTGATGGATGTCTGGGTACCGAAATGCCTTAATTACACTGCCCTCCCCAGAGTTCATTTTGGTGATGTATACGAAGTGCAAGGAAAATATTGAATGCAGAGATTTCTTTTCATTGTTTTTGTCTTGGTTGGATTAATTAAAGATGTCATTGATCCTGACAGGACTGCCTTGGGGTTCTATTGCTGATGTCGTGCTTGCTGCAAGTAGCTGGTGCTGAGGGTACACAGAGTGATCTTTTTGTGCTGTATTATTCCATCTGAGTCCACTTGAGTTCCTTTGGAACGACTTTTCTCACTGGAATTATTGCACTCTCCCTCTATTTGTTGGTAATGTGTGGTAACTTATTCCCTGACACCAGAAATGAAATTGGTTGCTGGTGACTGCAGGGTTTTCTTTTGAATGTTCTTTAAATCATAGAATCACAGAGTGGTTTGGTTTGGAAGGGACCTTAAAGGTCACCTCTTTCCACACTCCTGCCACAGGCAGGGGCACCTTCCACTATACCAGGCTGCTCAGAGCCCCATCCAACCTGGCTTTGAACACTGCTGGAGTGTCAACAAATGCAAAGCAATAATTTAAAGAGAAGATGGGAGACACTTCCCACTCCATACGTGGATATCTGAGCACCGTCGAATTCGAATGGTGCTCATCTCGCAGCTACCACAAAGCAGCTCCTAAATATTTCTCATCAAAGCCAGGATTCAGTTGTCGAATGGTGGCAGGTTGGAGCTTGCAAAGACGGGGAAGGAGGAAATAAATGGATTTGCGGGCAGAGGGCAAGTGATGGGGTCAGAAGGGCACAGCAGATCCATTTCTCCCACAGCCCTGCAATTTATCGTGTGACTGTCACTTACATTTAGAGGGGATGGATTGACTTGGTGACCCACAGGTGAGTGATGGGCATGAAGCATCTGTCTTGGTTCTAATTAGGCTGTAGTCATGGCACTGCTTGAGTGCTCTAGAGGCACAATTTCATTTATCACTGTGGTACCCTTTGGTTGGGCAACAATATTATGATTTTTTTTTTGGAGACAGCAGGAGAATAAATGAAATGTTAAAGGTTACAGGAAGTACTTCTTGCATGTTCTTCCAACTCCCAGTCTAATGTCTTGATCTCAAGACTCACTTGTCAGATGCCATCCTAAAACCCTGTTCTATTTAATCCATTCCTCCAGGGACTTCTTAGGATATACATGTTGAAAATGTATCTGCAGAAGATGGAGTTTAACGAGTTTGTCACTACTTCTCCAAGAGTGAGATGACTTTTAAATCAGCTGTGCCCTGTTTTCTGTGTTATAAATTACTGTCTTTGATAGAAAAAGTCTCAGTGGTACATTGGCTTTTACTCCATGTCCATTTACGGTTGATATTTCTCTGAATCAACGATGGCTAAATTACAGGAGACCCATAGACAGCAACACCATGCTAAATCAAGTTTGATTCCTTTGATGAGAAGCCTGCAAGACATAAATAAGGTGGTTGAAACTTTAGACCTTTCCCAAGAAACACCTTGTTCTTCCTATAAACACAATAAATGCTTGTCTGTTATCAGGGACAGAGTTTCTAAATAAGGCTGTTTCCTTAGAAAGCTCCATGAATAGTTATTTACTTGGTGGTATATAGTTTCAGGAAAAAAAAAAAAAGGAAAATAATGAGGATAAATCCTAATTTAAAAAGAAGGAAAGCTATCTACCTGAATTTCTCAAGGTCTTAATTTCTGTGGCAATATTTCTTTCCCCCCACTTCTGAATCCCCTTAGTTGTTCCTTTCTTGCCATGTTCAGGCTGTGCAAGCCACTCCCTGAGCCCCACTACACCTCTAACAAGAACTAGGAAATGTAATTATTCCCACTCTCTCTGTTTTCATTATGTCTGTATTAATAGTCTTCCTTTCCCCAACAACCTCAGCTGACAGCAAACCATTATCATACGATGCACACACACTGAGTACAAATTCAGGTTAATACCCCATGATGCTGTGTAATGCACTGTCCTGCTGCTGAGCTTAATCTAATCCGACCTGATGGAGGAGGAACCACGGCACAGCTCAGTATTTCATACCAGGATGCATTCTCTTGCCAAATTTTGCAGAGGGCTGACTTAAAAGCTTCCATTTCTCACCAAAATCTCCCAGCCCGGTATGTTTGTTGCCTGCAGGCTGGGTGGCTTCAGTGCCACCCTGTCCTCACTTGGCCATCCACAGGAAGAACAGCAAGGAAAGAAGAGCTGCCAGAGGGGAATCCTAAAAGTAGCCCCAGTTCCAGCTTTTATATGAAAAGGGGCTGACTGGGTCAGAGGGAGCAAAGGGCAGAGAGGATGCCAGTAGAGGATAAAGAGAAAGGGAGACCCTGTGGCCATATGCAATCACCCAAAAAAAGATTAAATTAGAGGTGTGAACACAGTGCCTTCCTGGATCCTGCCAAGAAGTTTAATTAAAGTAATTTTCTGTAGCTGAGTGACCCACTTTGACTCACAGCTATCACATCAGATGTGATGTTTTAGGAGATGGGCTACAAGAGCAGAACAGCATTTCCATCTTTCTATGTTTTTTTTTTCTTTCCTAAGCCAAGGAAACAACAAACTCACTTTGCAGGCAGGAGAGGATGATGAACTTTTTATGTTGTTGTTGTGGTTAAAAACACTGACACGTCACATGGCTTGTGTAGATCCCAGATCTGTCAATAGTTCTTTCAATCCCATAATCCCTTTTTCTCTAGAGACAAAGTTTAAGTGGAGAGACCACTTTATCTGGAAAATTTGAGTGGTTTGGCTTTTCTTCTGACTTCTATCTCCACTAGTCTCAGTGAATTTAGAACTGCAGCATCTGACTGTTCATCAGGTGCACAGTCCCCAAGGAGAGATAAACCAATGCAAAATGATGCACACAGTCTCAGAAATTGTTCCAGGCCTTCTCCATTGTCTTTGATCCTGTTACTTCTCCTAAGAATAAGGCCGTACTTGGAGCCAGAGGAAACAGCAAGGAAACATAATTTGGCTGGCGTGGTTTTTTCTTATTGTAATTGAGGATTTTTATCCTCTTCCAATGCAGTTACAGATATTTAATTAATTGGACCTTGATGTAACTCCCTTAGGCAAACTGTACACTGGTCTGAGACTCAGACCTACCACCTGCACATCAGCAGCAAGTTCCACTTTTCTTTCCACAGAGACAGATTTATGACAGCTGCTGCAATCCCTTTGTTTCTACAGCAGAGTTAATTTAGACTTTTCATTCATTTCAAATCCAGAGAAAGTTCCAGTCCCCAGCAGTCCTCACAACCACTCATTTTCTAGCAACAATAACTGTGACTAAACAATGGAATCTTGTGAAGATTCAATAAAAGTTATGCTGATACTTGAGGAAAAAAAGACAACTTGTCTTCAACCCATGAAAGGAGAAAACTCACTCACCTGTCTCAGTGATCTCAGTGAGCCCAAAATTACACTTTTGGTCTGATTATTTCCAGGTCTCTAGATTTTGGGAACAGTGGAAACCAAATGTAGGCAAGGGGCTACATAAGTTAGAGCAACATCTAACCTGGAGGCACCTTGCCTTTGCAGTTTTACTCTGAACAGAGCCAATCCAAATCCCATAAAACTACCCACTACTAGGAAAAAACACTTTATCCAGGAGATGGGGAAGGAGAAACAGCACCAGGAGACCTGGCCATTTAGCCAGAAGATTCAAGCAAAGAAAGATGCTGAGAAAAGATATGACCTCTCAGAGATTTAACTTCTTCCAAAGAATGCTTTGGCTTGACCTCTTCTCCCATTAATATAGTTTCTGCCTTTGCTATAGATCACACATCCGATCATTCTTGAAAAAAGAGGCTGAAGAGACTGAAAAAAATCACAGATATATCCCAATTCACCCTTGCCCTCCAGTCCTCCTACGAAAAGAGAGCAGTAAGACTGATCCTCATCCAAGAAAACCCTCATTCTAACTGCCCCCACAGCTGCTGGGAGCGAGTGGTTTCATCCTTGCAGTGGGTGGATTTCTAATTGCTTCCCTGCCCTCTGCCCTCCCCCGGGATTGCCCAGTGCATCCAATTCACATCAGAGGCAACAAATGCATGGCAGAGAGCTCAAGGGTTCAGCAGCTCCTGCTGTGGATGTCACTACAAATCTGGGAGAGGCAGGAACAGGGGGAGACAAGCCTGAGAGAGGATAGAAAGTTCAAAGGGCAGCCCAGTGCCCTATGAACATAAACTGGATGTGTTCCTCTAGTATTTGAAGCCCGATCTATGGGACAGGGTGTAGAATTATTAAGGTTGGAAAATATCTCTAAGATCATTGAGACCAAATAGCCTCTAAAATCATCAAGTCCAGTCACTTGCAATGGGAGAATTGCTTTCAAAGGCTCCTGAAACAGGCTTTGGCACATCTGAGAGCTCTGCTCACATGGTTCCACATGAGAGATTAATAACAATAAGAGAGGCTTTATCACAGTCAGATTATCAACAAGACATGACATTTGGGTCATTGGGAGTGAAGGATCTGTGAAAGCCAAAGGCATACAAGAAGAACAGTAAATATTAGGGACTGCCTTTTCTAACTAAGACACAGAGAATTTAACAAATGGAATTCCTTGCACAGTATTCTTGGCCAAAACCAGATCCTCTAGCTATCGAGTGCCATCTACATGAGCTTTCTTTGGATCAGGTTTTATCTCTTCCTTCAGCAGATAATTACCCTAACATACTCCAGCTATGTCATTTTCTGCTATTTCCTTCTTCTTTTTCCTTTTTTAAAAAAAGAAAGGAACTTATTTGGTCCTTTTCCTTTAACCATATGGCTTTTGACATATATATATCTATATATATATCTATATATATATCTATATATATATATATCTCAACATACTTAATAGAAAATATGCCTCCGGAAGAAATTTATGGAAGTAGAAAGACCCATCATGAAACATGCACAGAGCATCTATAATAGAATTATACAATGTGAGTCTATTTGGAAACAATTTGTCATCTTGGGGCAAAGCTATAGCCAGGAATATTACATGAGAGCTTTCTCTTTGCACAGCATATTGCTGCTAGCCTGACTGGAAACCCACAAACTAAGAAACCTTTTAGTTTATTTAAGTGCCAGCTGCCTGATTTAAGGCAAATTGGGCCTGATCCCAAAGCCTATCAGAGATGATAGGAAATCACCCTTTGAATTCAGCTGGCTCTAACCCAGAATTACAAGCTGGCCTCTCACAGACACATTTGTACCACAGTCAGTGCCACTGACCAAGAGTATTTATGCATTCCAAATGCTTTCCTTACACTCTGGATTTGAAGTTTAGTGCTTAATAGCAGTTACTGGAACTCATAAATAAAGACCTCTTAAGTATTTGGCCTCAGTATTCGGTACAAACTTGTGGCAGTGGTGCTATTTTGAGGCTGCCACTTCTGAATTCATATGCTTGGAATGGTGTGGGAGAAGGGGCTCGTTATGAAATTGTGTGTTACAAAATCTCATTATCACTCTCATTCTGTCCCAGCCTGCGATGGGGACTTCAGAAAGTGGGTGGTAAGGGCACAGGGAGAAAAAACCCTGAAACAATGAGGTGATGTGTAGGCAGCAGGACTAATCATAGAATCAGGGAATGGTTTGGGTTGGAAGGGACCTTAATGATCATCTTGTTCCAAGCCCCTGCCGCGGGCAGGAACACCTTCCATGAGACCAGATTGCTCAGGGCCCAGTCCAACCTGGCCTTAAACACTTTCACTGATGTGGTAAGAAGTACATAATGGAGCTGAGGAATAAATAAGCAATAACAAAGCAGATCTGTAGGTGAAACTGGATAAAGAAGGGATGATAATTTTCCCAAACTGGCTTTTCAGTAACAGATCCTTTCCTCACGTGTTTTAATTCTCCTCTACGTCCTGATGTTAGACCTGTTATTCTTCCAACCACTTTATTTATGTGACTATCACATGGCAGGTTTTTAACTGGCTAGATGTTTTTGTCCAGCTTCATTTAAGCTGCCCTCTGGCATCCCAGGAGCCATTGGTGCTGCCCTGAAAACTGGTGCTTTGGCATTTTGGAGGCAGCTGGAGTAGTAGGGGGAGGCAATTGTGTGTGACCTTACGTGTGTGTCGGGAGTCTGATGAAGAGAATGAGCAGAGCTGATAATAGATGCTCACAATTAAATCCAGGCCACATAATAAAATCAGGTGAGGAATAGACCTTTGACCCGAAGCTTTAATTCTTATTGGCAAAGAAAAGAGAGCATTGATGCAATTTCATGTGCTGTGACCTTGACTCACTTCTCTTCTTCACCGACCAATACACTCAGTATTTGTGCACATCAGAGTTAAGACCTGGGAAAATAGCTACAAATACCTGTTGCCTTTGTGCATATATTCTAACTTTGGAAACCTGGCTTTACATCTGAGCTCACTGAGGCGTTGACTGGGCTGGTTGTTATGGCAGTATGTACATGTCAAAGTAGTCTGTAAGAAATCCTGGAAAACAGAGAGAAGGCACAAACAGGCAAGGTCCCATCAAAATAATTTTTCAAAGAGTGAGAGCTTGGAGGGGGACAGACCTCTGCTTCACTGTGGAGGGGAAACAAAGCTGCATAGGTTTCCTTACCATCAGTTTATGAGACAATATAATGCCGATGATTGCAGGTTGGGCTGCTTCTAGGGCTACAATAATAGACACTGGGATATGTTTGTTAACAAGTATTTGCCCACGATGGTAGAAGTTAATGTGTTATTGTCCTTGATTGCATAGCACACATCATCTCATCAGCCACCTTCCTGGAGTTTGCTCATCCAAACCCTGGGCTACCAACGCTCTTTGGATTAGTGCTCCTCTGGTCCTTCTGCTGCCAATAGTTCCTGCATCAGCTTGGAAATGTGTTAATGTTTCTAGTTGTGCCTGCTTCTGCTGCTGCCAAGGTGTCTTTCTGTCTAGTGAAAACCACCATGTTACAACTGAAAAACAAGTATTGAGAATAGTTATCATTCCAGCACAGGAATATGAATTTATGCAAATCCAAACCAGGACACAATGCCCAGATAGTCGGATTAACACAGCTCCACTGCACACAGTATTTAGCTGAAAATTAATCAGACATATTCTCTATCCAAAGGTGAACAGATGTATGACTTTGATAGAAGGCCACGGACATTGGCTCCTCCTGGATTTACAATGTGGCCAGGAGGGTAGGAATGGCACAGAGCTGGGCTGCAGCCCTGCTTCATCCAGTGTAGTCAGGAGTCATTTTAGCTATTTGGGGTCTGCAGGGTGAGGCAGAAAGAGTCTGTGTTTGTGACTGACACTAGAAATGCAGATTGTAGGACAGGAGGGCTTTTTTTTCCCTGTACAAGTGGCCTCATTTCTGCTTTCCTGAGTGAACAACCAGCTACAGAATTAGCTACACCACTAAATGAAAACACAAGTTGAAAGAGAGCATGTAGAATAACTGAACAGGAAGAAAAGAAATATATGTGTAGCAGACCTGAAAAAGAGACAGAGAGCTAATTAAATGTAGTACAATTAATTTCACACAATGTCCTTCACATGCAGTCTCATAAAATGTTGTGCTGGATGAGTGCACCTGGAATCAGCTGCAAGTCTGAAATCTGCCTAATATCAGAAACATTTTACATCTCTTTTACTCTGCCTTATTGTTGCTAGGCTGGTTCAAAGAGCTGTTATGAGGAAAAAGCATCATAGCTCACCAGTCCTTGCTGAGATCAGGGTGAAATTCCACCATATCAAGCAAAGAATGGGAAAGTGGGAAGAGCAAAGAGGCCAAAGCTCTGGCATGGGCAACAAGTCAGAGAGCCACTCTGCCACATGGCTTTGTGAGAATCCGTGTGCATTTTCTGAAGTATGCACTGTAACCCTTGCCATGAAATGACCCAATCTCATGGAATTCCTGCCTGTGCCTCTATAGCATTGGTGCTGTAGGCTGTAGGAGTGATATCCAAGTTCCCTTTCCAAATGTGATCCTTCCACTGTCACATTTTGGCTGCCCTAAGCCAAGGACCAGACTTGAGGGAAGGCTGCTGGGCCCTTAATCAGTTCTTGCTTTCAAACAACAGCAGCTCACTGCCTCTATCAGGTTCCAAGAGTGCTACTTAGCATGTGCAGCAAACTGAAGGAAAATGAAAAAAAGCGTAGATTTCATTATTGGTAGGAGGAAAAGTATTACAAGTGGAGCACACTGAGAGTCACTGGAGAATGATGGGGCTGAAAGGAAGAAATGAAGTATGTGAGCATTCCTCTAGGGGACTCATATCTCTGCACCAGTGGTTTTATGCAAAAAGCAGAACTTGGAGTGATATTGCTTCCTGCTCTGGCTCTAATCTTCACCAAACTGCCTGATTTTATTTTAGCAAAATGTGCAGCAAGGTTTTTTTCTGTGCCTTCAGCACAAGTTGCAGCCACTGCTGGGAGCCACTGTGCAACCACACAACTCGAGCACACGTGGATCCAGTTCCTCTATTCCCAAGACTTCCAGGTTGCAGCCTACTACATCTCCTGTCCTTTTGATATGTGGTGATGATGCCCATCTCAGAGAGACAGATGTTGCAGGCAGAAGTCTTCCCTTTGACTTTGGATAACTTTTTGCAACCGATTCCCCTGAGCATCACAAATGAAGGCAGGCTTTTTCTTGCCCATAGAAGAAGATTCCCTTGTTAGCATTATTCAATATTTAACTGCCTGTCTCCAGGAATAAATTAAAATAACAAGGTAGGGGAAGTTATTTTATTCATTCCCTCTCTTAGCAGGATGTCCCTCAGAAGGGAAGTGCTTTCCAGTGTGTTTCTGCTCCTATCCTGATTTCTTCTTTGTTGCCCATAAGGGGACTAATTGAATCATAAGATGCTTTGGACGTCAGTGTTAACCTCCTGGGTCACCCTCTTTGCGTGGGATGGAATGAGGGCGAGTAGACTTAAATTCCAGCCTGTGGCTTAGGAAGGTATCCCTTTGCTCATCAGCGAGCTGGAGGCTGCTGTGTTACATAGTTTTCACTGTGGAGAAAAAAAAAAAAAAGCACAATTATTATAAGGCACTGTTATCTCCTGTCACTTTCAATAAAATCAGCCTGGCTTTTGGGAAGTCCTGTGAGGAATGTGCTGGGATGAAAATTCATGAGTGCCGCCTAAGAGACGTCGGCAAATAAGACCTTCTGTCAGTCATTACCCCGCAGATGCCTTTTTTTAGGGAAGGAGTGGGTAAGCTGGGGTTAGGGGACCTTGCTGTGTGATCTGGCAAGCATTCCCAAATGCCGACCCTCACGTAATGACCAGTGATGAAGGCAGGTTGTGTTAATGATCTTTGCACTGCAGTGAGATGGGTTATACAACTGTGCAGCTCTGTCTGGTGGTGGATGTTGACTTTGATCATCAGACACAGTGGCTGCTTGCAGAGAAGGGGCTCTCATGAAGGAGGAGACATTCTGAAAGGCTCCATGGCGTGAAATCTGTCGTGGATTCACGAGTGGGCAGCATCCTGAGAGATGGGTACCCCTGAGCAAACACTTGTAAAAAAGAGCTTGTGACAAGGGCATTGAGGGGAGATAAAAGGGCCTCCTCTGCTTGATTTGAGACTACATCACTGAAGTGAGATCTCTACTGTCAGCCAAGGAAAGCCAGTGGCTGCTGGCTGTGGTTGCTATCAGCAGGGTCTCCACAGCTAATTTAACACTTTCCCAAGAAGGAGCAACTCACAGTGGTGTTGCTGCTGTCACAGTCTCAAGCACTATTGTCCTTCCTGTCCTAAAGTTAGGAGAGATTAAAATGGTGACTTTATTTCTCCTGGCATTAAAGGTTTTGAGTCCATCATGATGAGTACTGGAAAAACAAACCCTGTGAACTGCCTGGGCCAGTTGACCATGCTTGCTGAGATTTCCCTCATGTTCATTATCGAGCTTTACCCTGTTTGTGAGGAGACTCCCTTGGAAAGGGATGGACAGTTTTTGCATTTCAATTTGCAACCAGGCATGGAAATGCAGCACAATCAGGGAGCCTGTGGTGATACATTTCCCAAAGCTGCAGAGGAGCTGATATTCTTGGTGTCTGATGTGTTCTTGGAACAGTAAACCCACTCTGCTTGTGTCTGGGCCTGCAGATCTCCTGAGGGTTTTCTGAAGTGCAAGTGACAAAAAAGCAAGTTGCTTTTCTGCAAAAGCTTTTCTCGGGAAAAGCTTTATCCTACAAAATGTTGGCAGCTCTCCACCCTTCCTGACTTCAGGGTATAGGGGGAAACTTGCTTAGTAGCTTTCAGAGCAAACCTCATGAGGGAATTATAAAACATTGAGGTGCCTTCAATTCACAGATGCTGCAGCAGTAACCAAACACACATTTATTTTACATGGGGATTTTGTAAATATATCTGACTAACATTGTTTGCCTTTCTTGCTCATTCTGTTATGAGTTTTTTGGCATCTCTAATGCAGATTCCCAGGCATATATGTGTTTAAATTCAAACTCGACCCCCAGAGGTGAACAACCTGCTCTTGTGTCAAGCCTGTGTGATGATGAATTGACAATACTTGTCTTTCTGATATAGATATTTTAATTTAGATCCTTTCTAGTATGTGATAGAAAATGGAACACTGAAGATAGGCTAATCCTCGTCCTTGCTTTGCCAAGCATCAAACTGAAATAGCGTATGTCTTTCTGAGGCACTTTGTTAACATCTCGAGGGAAAATGGGAGCAAAGGCTGCAAAATGTGCAAATGAAGGACTGTGACTGTGTTACCCCATTATCTGTCAAAGACCTCATCCCAGTCCCTGTTCAAGCAAGAGGGCAGTGACACCAGAGAGGCAAAGCTTGCCCTGTGTCAACACTCAGCAATTACTACAAAGGAGTGGGGAAAACTGAGGAACTTCTCCAAAGAAGCCAGGCACTTGTGAGTAGGATTTTTTTTTTTTTTAATTAGTTTCCACCTGTCAGACTTGTCAGTGGTGAAACTGGATGTTTTCACACAGAAAAAAATCCTTCTCCCTCATCCACCTCCACATGTCCTCCCTCCCCACTGGCCCATCTCCAGGCTCCAATGTGACAGCTGAGCAGGTTTATTTCAGCATCCGCTGTCAGCAGGAGTGGAGGAGTTTGTGAGAAGAGGCATCCCACGGCTCTGCTTCCTAGCTGATATTTTGTGTTTGATCTTTGTTTGGGAATCATTCCCTTGGGATGCTGTTGAGAATCTGCTGTGATCCATATCCCAGCCTTTAGGCTGAAGTTCTTTCTGAGGTGTGCTGGTGCTTTGACAACGGTTCTGCAGCTCTGCACAGATTTGGGATGATCTGTCCCTGCCCAGAAAGTCCTGGGAACCACAACATTGGTCTGTGGTACCAGGTACCAGAGGTGCCTGTGGTTGGATGCAGCTTAGCACAACGGGATCACCTGGCAGGGGCTGTGTTGGAGTGTTTGGAAACTTAAACTGGGGCTGCTCATAGAGGAGGGTCCCTGGCACAAGCCCTGCCTCTTCTCATGGGAAGGAGCAACGGGAAAACTTGTGAGTGAGGATTTTGCCATCAAGTGACAGTGACAATTAAGGGAGAAAGGAAACAGTTGTCTTTTGCTGACAGAAAGGAAGAGGAGTAAACAACCCAGCCACAGCCATGCTGTCTACCTGAACTCCAAAGCCCACTCTGCAGGTGACTTCCCTGCTCATATGACTTCCCTTACTGGAGCTATGATATAGGAAAGACTTAGGTGATGAGACCAAAGCAAAAGAAGACCACAGCTTTAAGTGGTTTTGTAAAAAAAAAAAAAAAAAAAAAAAAGGGAAACAGGAAAGAAATTCTCCTTGTAAAATCTCCTTGTACACAGTTGTCACCTGAGAGATCTCTGCTTCCACAGAATTCCCCAAATTCCCCAAGCCTTTGAGACAGAACATATCAGTTCAGCTTTGTGCCAAAAGACAGTTGAGACAACAACATTATTAGTGTCTCAAGTCAAGCCTGTCATGTTGAATTAACAGTTCATAAGGCACAAGAAATGCTGTTCCCCCATGTGAATCAGAACTGAGACATCACCTGCAGAAATAATTGTATTAGTTCTGAATCAACAATGAAAACAAAGGATAAACAATTATCTACTTAAGTTCTTCATCCTTTTTGGTAACATCATTGTGCAGAGTAATTGAATTTCCTCTGTCTTCCCATTTGTCTTGGGGTTTATGAGACACCCTTTCTTCCTGTCCCTGTGCCACTGTGCCCGTGAATACTCTTAGCAAATAGCCCAGTGTGCCTCTGGCTCTGCATCCAAGGGTGGGAGTGCTGGTCAAAGATGTCCTGGTTTCCAACTCCCTGCTTCCTGGGGATGTCAAAGTGCCAGCTCCTGCTGTGGTTTAGAAGGAAAGGTGAGCTGCAGAGAGGAAAAAAATGTATGGTTCATGTACCAGTATCCTAGATCACCTCTTAAGGTAGTACAGGACTGAGATACAGAACTAGAAGTGGCCTTTTCTAGTTATTTTTCCGTCACTTGGGCTCACACAGCCGGGGTTGGAGTGCTCACACAGAGGTGTGGGAACATTAACTTGCAACTTCTCTTCTTCTAATTACAAATCACTGTTACATCTTCCTTGCTTTCTATGACTGTTTTATTCTCTATTACAGCTACTTTGGAGGAGGAGGTTGTGATGCTTCTGAAACTCAGTGGGGTCTGCCAGAGTCAGGTGTGGGAGGGGAAACCAGGACTAGAGGCTCTTGGAGTGGTAGAGACAGCAACATTTTCACCCAAAAAGAGAGCTCCTCTTTCAAAATGATCCTTAAAAAGGAGCTGATCTCTGCTTACCTGTGTGCTGTCCTTCAGATGAGCTGCAAACGTGGCACCCCTACGTGGCTGCTCACAATCCTCACCATGGGGCTACACTGTCTGTCTGTGATATCCCAGTATTTTCACCCAGTGCTGGTTGTACAATCCCATTTTTGCCTGTCTTGGGTTTGCTTTCCCTGTGTCTGTGCAAATGTCATACATCAGTATATAGCATTGCTCCCCCCACAGCTCATGATTTATTCGAAATGAAATCCAGTTTTCTGCATCACGGTTTTTCTGGGTACATCTGGTTATGATGAGGTCTCAGTGTTTGACTTTTGAAACATTAGATTTTCTAGTAGCACAGAACAGTTTAAGGGAAAATAAGTACTTTTAGCTATGAATATTTATGGCTAGCATTTAATTGTATTTTAGATTGCAATTTCTTATTGCTGGGAGAATAGCAGATAGAAAGTAACATTCAATTTGTTTAACATATCTTCTCTTTTGTGCCTTGATCAGTGAACAAATTTATCTGAAATTTGTATAGCGTAAGTCTCAGTACTAAAATCTTATTAAAGTTACAGTCTTAATAAAGAAAACAAAGCTGGGAACAAAGCTGTCCACAATGCAAATAAAACAGAAATATTTCTGCTCACAAACAGTGAAAATATAGAGTTGACCCAAGATACTTTATAGACCAGATATTTTGAGATGAACATAAACATAAATTATTCTCAATTTAAACATTCATGAGGTGTAACCACAGCTGCTCAAGTGAAACTTCTACTTTTTAATTCTAAACAAAAGGAGCTGGTTGGAAAGATGTAAATGTTTGCACCACAGGTGAAATAAATCAAATCAAACACACACTCATTTTAAAGGTCTGTGAGTGATTGTTTTTTTCCAAATTTAATATTTGGAGAAAAGGAATGACTGTGAAAACATTTATGATTGAAAATATGGATGTGGGAAGTGGAGTAGTGGTAAAGATACAGCTTGACATGCTCTGGAGTTGTATTTGGCAGCAGGAAATCCTGAAAACCTTCCCAAATGTTGATGTTTATCTTTTTCCTTGTTATCCCACATCTCTCTTTCTCCTGTAAGCCAGGTGAGTGTCCCATTCCTCAGCCTGCAGCACCAGCTCCAATCCTCTTTCTCCCCTTCTGCTCTCTTTTCCCACTGACTTCCCAAGTGTCTTGGCAGCTCCCCACAGTTGGGTAGGTACAGGTAAGACTCGAAAGACATGAGATTTTTTGTGGAGCTACTAACAAACTGAATAGAAGTGAATTTCATCAGAGCAGAAGGGAAAATGTCCTCAGTTGCACTTTGGAATAATTGCTCTTAAAGAGAGTTGAGAACAGCTAAAAAACACAGAACTCTGGCCAAAAAGAGACAGTGATTGTGGGAACAGGCATTTGCTGGGAACGTGAACAAATTTAACTCTTTGTTTCTCTGCTTTACTCTGATGTTGGGGGTGGATGCTTTGCTGAGCAGGTTAACAGGGTTGTACCCGTGCCCCTCCTTCATCCCACTGCAGTGGGTGCATCCCCTGACCATCCCTTTCCCCTCATTTTGGTCATGATCCTACTCTGTATTTCTCTGTGCACAGTTAAACAGCTTCCTGAGAAACTCTATATTGTGCATCACAAGAAATAAGCTCAACTTCAAATAAATATGCAATATCCTCAGCTTTATCAATCATCACCACAACGAAACGAAAATCTTTCCCATCGTATCATCTGATTCACTGTTTCATTTCAGTCCTACATCTCCTAATTCTCCAGTACTCTGGTGCCAACCTCTAAGAAAGTCTATTGGGCTCATCAAAATCTTACTGTGACTCATGGCCCCTTCTTACAGAAAACAGCCCTTTTCTGTTGATGAAGACAACCAATCTTCAAACCCCATGGTGCCTTCTGGAGAGATGGATATAAAAAACCAGGCAGGCCCTGAGCCCTGCAGCCAATCTCCAAAGAAAATGAATAGCACAGGGGGATGAACTGTCATAAACAAGTGGAAGTGAGGTTTTGGTTGAAGAGAAAAGCTTTTGACTTATCTGTGAAGATGTGAAAATCAGACAGGAGCAGAAGGTTTTCTTTTATTTTTTTTTCCTTTCCATTTTCCAGTGTTTTTTTGTTACACACTGATGTTGCTAACACAACTGCCTTCTCTCTGGAGAAAGTCTGCAAATCCTTTTGATGACATGATGTATATAGAAAACACAGAAAGCAAATAGAATTATCATCGTGCACTTATTTCACCCACAGTTTCTGAAGACTTTTAGAATCCTCTGTACCTTTTATCCTACATCGTAAGCTGATCTGGCACAATCTTCCTCAAAGCTGAGAGCATTGAAAAGTCAGAGCTTTTGGGTTGGCACAGATTTCAGTGGGCAGGGAAAACAAAGTCAGATCCACTCCCTGCAGGAACCTTTCTGCCTCTGTCTCCCTGTACAGAGGTTCATTAATTTTACATTTGCCTTTCAGACTGAGAAGTGGAGCAGAGACAGCACTCCTTAATTTCTATTTTAGAGTTCAGCTATGGGTAGCTTTGGCTTTCCTGTTCACCACAAGTATAAAGCTGCCACTCACACTTATTCCTCGTTACCAATCAAAATGTTCGTTACCTATGAAATGTTCTCCCAGTAGAACTCTGACATTTCTTGCCCAGGGATCAGACTATAACAATGTGGCTGATCTCACAGAAATCATATCACCCTAGGGCAAAGGCAGAGGAATTTTTACCAGTTAGCCATTCTAAGACAAGGACATTGCCCTTTGAGGCTCTTCATGGCCAGATCGGTTGGGCTTTGAGCAACTTGGTCCAGTAGCTGGAAGGTGTCCCCATCCATGAAGGGGAGTGGGAATGGGATGATCTTTGAAGGCCCTTCCAACCCAAACCATTCTGTGATTCTATGATTCAGTCCCGAGGAGCTGATTTTAATGGTGTATCAGTGGAGTGAGATTGGCAGCATGGATTATTCTCTGTCTCCCAAAGCCCATGAAAACTTATTAGGATACAAAGTGAAATCTACAGGGGTGTTTTGTGTAAACCAGTGAGCTCCATATGATGAACAGTATATTAAAAAGCACTGGGGTGTGCCGAGATAAACATTCTCCCCCCCTTGCCATTGTAATATGTACAATAAGCAAGAGATACTGTTCTATATTCAATCAAAATCAGGACCAGAGTCTTTATCCCTTCCAGACACAAGCTATAAACTCTGATTTCTGTTTTAATCTGATCAGCACCTCTGGCATTAAAGGCTGGAGCTGTGAAGATAACAAACTGCTTCATTTTCCCCTGCTAAATGATATTTAAAAAAAAAAAAAAAGCCTCAGAAAACAGAAACAAACAAAGCTAGATTTGGTCACTTAAAAACACAACCTGGGTTTCTTTGCAGATGCAAACTGATTTATGCTAGCTGTGCAAGTGGACCTTCACTGAGGCTCACAAATGCTCCACAAATATGTGGGGTTTTTTCACTCAAAAGCCTATAGTCTCGTGTTTACATGGTTTGCTAGATCAGCCTCCTCGGGAAGGGTGCTCACTTCTCTGGGCAAAAGAATTAACCAGTCTGGCCCCCTTGCTGTGGTGTCATTGGTGACCAGCTCTAAATCCGTGTACCATTTGGTTTCCCCAGTCCAGCTCAAGCCCAGAGGGAGAAGAGGTGTAAGTCTCAAGTTCTGAGTCAGAAAACACCAACAGTGACATAAGGTGTTTTTCTGGACCGGTCACAAAAATTGTAATTTCATACTTGTGTTGATGGTAAAGAGAAATTAATCTTATTTACCATTCTGAAGGAAGACCAAAAAAAAAAAGAAAAAGGATTTATTGCAGTAATGTGAAACTTTGTAAGAATTCATGCTCTGTGTGGGAGCTGTACTAATAACGCTGTTGGCAGTCATAGCTGCTTTTCAGCTGGGCAGGAGAACCAGAACATTGAAAATGTCAGGTGTCACAGATTTCATTATAGTTCCCCATGGCACTGCTAAGGTCATTCCCACTTAATGGACTTTGTTGCTGTTTGGGTATTTTTAAATTCAACACACAGTGCTTCACCTTCTTCAACCTGTATGGAGCAGGCACCAAGGATAACAGCACCGCCAGGAACGCTTTGAAAGCTGCCAAGTGCTCTGACAAGGTTGTTGCTGTTGCTGACAACCAGAGAGGAGCTGCTTTTTAATGGTTGAATGTTGGCATGTTTTGCTAATACGTGTCTTGGCACAAAGGCTCGATATAGCTCATGGACTACCTGCTTATGCTCAATGAAGGGAAAGATGAAGTAGAGCTGACTGGTGAAACACTGGGGTTTGAGTCTCTGGTCTACAAGATTTCACTGCAGTTCTTGGGTGAATCCCTGAAGTTCTCTGTGCCTGAAATCTGTCCCTAAAACAAGAACACCCTCACAGTGGCAAAGGTATGGAGTGTGTTGGGTTGTTAGCAGTATGCTAATGCTATTAAATCTTGATAACAATGGTTACTACATCTGGATTGTGTTTGTGTAATGTTACAGTGCTGGCGAGGTCTAAATCTACCCTCTCTCAGTTTAAAGCCACCCCCCCTTATCCTGTCACTCCACACCCTTGTAAAAAATCCCTTGGAACCCCTTTAGGCACTGAAAGGGCATCTAAGATCTCCCTGGAGCCTTCTCTTCTCCAGGCTGAACAACCCCAACTCTCTCAGCCTGTCAAAGGATGGTTACAGAGAGTTTAGGACAGGTCAGCTGAGCCCACCAGGGACTGCAGCTAATAAAGAGACAGAAAACATCATTATTAATTCTCGAAGACAAGACTTAGTGAAAGGAAAACAAATGGGAGGAGTAAAAAAAATTAAATGAAACTTAAACATTTCAGAGATGGGCAAAACATCATCACAGGTGTGGATACAACATCCACACATCTGCATATACTCAGTATAAATGTTTGGTCTTTCTCTTCCTCTTTCTTGAAAGTCCTGGCTGGCTTGGCTGGTTTGTATCACCAGTGACATGATGTTTAACTACACTTAGCTGCTTCTCTGTTTAGACAAGATGTTAGGAAGAAATTCTTCCCTGTGAGGGTGGGGAGGCCCTCACCCAGGTTGCCCAGAGAAGCTGTGGCTGCCCCATCCCTGGAGGTGTTCAAGCCCAGGTTAGACAGGGATTGGAAGGTGTCCCTGCCCGTGTCCTTCCAACCCAAACCATTCTGTGATTCTATAACTCTACAGTCCTTTCCCATTTGGCTGAGTGAGCCCAGGACTGGGCTGGCAGTCCATGGAGGATGAGCTGGCTGCTCTGTGCTCCTCTGTCATGATTTTGCTCCCAGAAAACAACCCCAGAAACTTGGTTTGGCCACCCACAGCACTCAGGTCCGTGCCTGTGCCCGTGTGCTTCTGGAGTGGTTTTGCACTTGAGTGCCCCAAGTCACTTCATGTGATTTGTACTTTGTACTTGCCAGCCCACAGGAGACCTGGAATAACAACTGTGATGTGCTGCCTTATTGCTTAAATACCCTCATGAATATACTCCAACCTGATCTACAGTTCAAACAAATTCAATAAAGCAGAGCAGGATTTAAAGACGTTTTAAATAAATTAACTTCTGGATGGATGTTTATTAAGTTTTATGAAGCCATTTACTGAAACGAAACATTTGTTTCGAAAGGTGCCTGAAATTTTCCCCCTGTGAACTATGGAAATTACTTTTATAATTGAAATGAGAAATAAGGGCCAAATGGAAAGCATTCCTCATTGCTAGAGGCACGGTCCTTGTGCCTTTCTCAAAGAAAAAAAAAGGAATTATTTGACTCTCCACAGCTTTTGTTTTCCTTTGCATTGGTGGGGCCTGATGTGGTGCAGTGATGCCAGGTGGGAGGGTGGCTTGGGAGGAGTGAGGATCTCTGCCCAAACTTCCCAGGAGTTTGGCTTTTTGAAGGAGTCAGCCCTGAGTTAGAGAAGTCACGAGCAGAAGGTAACATTGTTCATCCAGCTCAAATGTGGTTTGGATTTCTGCATAAACCGTGGAGGCTCCACTGGGAGCACCATGCCCAGCACAGAAATCTCCTGCAGCCAGAAAACAAGGATGCTGCCATGTGCTGGGGGTTTTCACTGCTGAAGACATGAACTGCAGCTCCTTAGGCAGCTAACTGAAAAATAAACCTTTTAGCATAGCAGACCAAATAAAAGGATCCATAAAATAAACGATTAGATTTTTTTAGTACTTGATCATGTGGGGACGGTAGAGGCTTCTGTTCTTCTCATCTGGATGCAGCACCAAAAAGCCTTCAGAGAGGCAGTGCATTTGAGCTAGGTTTTAGAAGATGAATTTTCCAGGCATGAATGATTCCAAATATTTAAATTTTATTTTGTTACTGCTTTCCAAGCAAACTTTGCCTCCACCAGAAATCAAAGCAAAAGGGTTGAATGGCTAAAACCTATGAAGATTTTACAGCTCAGCTGAGCTATTTCTCAGCAGAACATTAACCAAGAGCTGCAGGGAGGATGGAGGTGACTGATTTTTACTCATTTAGTGTAAGGACACTTTAATATCATGGGCAATACCCAAGTATTCTGTTCCAACAGAATTACTTCTGTGTCAGAAAAATAAGTGCTGGGGAGGAAGCAGATCATGCTAAAGATGGGAAGGTAGGAAGGGAACTCTTACTGTTAAGACAGAATAAACCTACTTCTTGTTGCTGTGCCCATCAGCTGAGAAGGGCAGAACAGATCCTTTGCTTTTTCCATGTCTCAGGAAGGATTTTTTCAGGGCAAACATCACCGATGGGATTCTCCTTCAAATCTAGCTGTTTTCCCCCATTTGTTTGCCAGCCTGCAGACACTGATGTTTGGATGCTGTTAGGGCTGGATAGTCAGTGTGTGAAGGGATAGGAGCACTCAGGGTCTTTCTGCAGCGGAGATGCAAAGTGCAGTTCAAGGCCTGTGGGATTTCACCAGTTTAAACTCCAACCAGGGTGCTTGTAGTGGCAAACAGGATGTATGATAAAGGCACATCTGTCACTTCAAGTATAAGCAGTCCAAGCCTTAAATTTGGATATTTATTTCATAGGATCAATGAATAACAAAATAAAATAAAATACCATACAGTACAAAGGCTATATCAGGAATTAACCATTTCATTACACTTTGATCAGTAAATACAGTATCAACAATAGCATGTTACATTGAAAGAGTGTTTCCCATTGCTACACAAAAAGATTTCACACCCTCTTCTTCCCTTTGTCACAGAAAACATTACAAAGGAGACACTGACACACTTTAACATTCATTTATTCTCCATTGAGCAACAGGCCACAGAAAGTAAAGCATATCAACATTTTGTATCTCAGAAGAAAAAAACAAAAGGTGCACTTTAAAAAATATTTACCATAAATACAATATGTGCAGGACTATCAGGTGGCACGGCTGGGGAAGGACTCCGGGTCACAAAGCCAGGACACAGCATCATGAAATTTTGGATTAGCAATTTCTGTTTTCATACTAAACGAATCCAGACCGAGAACAGAAGAACTGGTTGAGCTGGAATGTGAAGAAACCAGACAGAGCTCTAGCAGATAACAGCTTTGGTTAAACAGCTACCAAACAACACAGCCAGGAGGACACCAGACTGACACTCATGGCATTGCACAGGGAAGCACCAGTGCTCCCACGCCCTGTGGGTGTCTGTGCCTCCCTGAGGGCAGGAGCGATGCAGCTGCACAGATGATGGGTTCAAACCTGCAACAGGAGCTGTCTGCAGCAGCAGCACACCTTGGGGCTTATTTCACTGAACGCTGGATGCTACAAATGCAAAGACCCTGCTATTGTCATGTCTACAGCACGTGTCCTGCTAACCCTCCTCACCCATTTTCCATTCAGTTCTCTCCTGAAACACTCGCTGAAGTGAGGTCTCATACACTTTACAAGCTCAGCAGAGCATTCCAACACTGATGTACTGGGCCTGTGGTGAGAAAGTCCTGTCTGGGGGAAATTTCTGAGTAGCAAAATGACTTTATAACCCTGATTTCACACTCTGCCAAATGGATGGCCCCGGCAAGAGCACTGTGAAGAGAAACAAAACCTCAAAATAACATCTGAAGAGGTCACTTGATAGACTCTCTTCAGAGGGGAATTTCTCAAGATCTGTCTGGCAGCATTTCACATCTGTGGGTTCAACAGATTTTATTCTTTTTTTAGTCAAAACAAACAGTTCAAAACCCTTACATGAAATTTGCATAGATGAACAGCGTGCCACCCCAATGCTCCTCTCTCTGCCTTGGTAAAGAGTTCAGCCCAGACAAGAACACAGTGGATGGGAGCTGGTGTTCTGTCTAATGGCAAAAGACACTCCCACCCTATTAGGCTTAAAGCTAAACCTTGTTGGGTTAGTAGTTCAATCACTGTTAAAAGGCATGTAAAGAACCATTTTTCTGGTACACACTGGACAGTTTGTGCCTCTTTCTTCTCTACAATACTGTGCTTTCCTCTACAAGGAAATGGATGGGGCTCTGAGCAACCTGGTCTAGTGGAAGGTGTCCCTGCCCGTGGCAGGGGGTCAGAACTGGATGGTCTTTAAGGTCCCTTCTAACCCAAACCACTCTGTGGTTCTGTGAAAACCGTGGGGGTTTGCAGTGAGTTATCCTCACTTCTTTGAGCTCAAGGGAACCACAGCTCTAGGTCAGAGATACCAAAACTAGATGAGGAGGGGAGGGAGAATGAAATCAGCTGTGACTTACACTTCTCAGCTCAAGGTGGTCAGATTTGGCCAGTAGAAGAGGTAGCTTTGAGCTGCAATCTCAGATTAAGGCCTTGGACCCAGGTCTGCTTTCCTGTTAAACTGAGGGAACAGAGCTGTGGAAGTCAGCAAACCACTTGGATAAATCCCCTGAATTCCCCCAGATCTTCAACACTTGAGTGGCCCAGCAACAGTGAGAGTTTAAGAGTTTATCATAAGTACATTTTTAATCCAGCTTTTTCCCACTGTCATGTCAAACCAAAAATAAACTTACCAGTTTCTCTGAGCTGTGATCAAATATTCTGTAAGCTGCCAGTGTATCTCAGTAATGAAAATCTATGTGAAACAACAACTTTTGTACAGTGTTTTCTAAGATAATCAAGCACATCAGCAGGTTGGTGTTGAACAAGTCTAGTAATAATGTTTAATATTTCAAAAGCAACTGAGACATGCAGAGTGTTAAACTGTAATGAAAGTCAAAGCAACACACAGTTCCAGCTTCTGTGGGAGGTTTCAGAAACCACCTCCCAGACGTTGGCTCTATTTAGAGGTGAAGTTAAAAAATTTGGGTTCTGTCCAGAAACATTTGAAGTGTCTTGCCTGGAAGGCCAACGTTAAGGGTGTGACATTGACTCCTCTCCTCTCAAGGAAGACTCTTCCCCTTTTTTCTACTACCTGTTTTCCTTGTCAAAGAGGAGTCAATAGTCCATAAGCAACAAAAGTGCTCTGTTAAATATAATCTCTGCCCTCTGTTTGGTACATCCAGGGCAAGAAATCAAACGAAGGCATGACAAAACAGGGCTTGCAGTTTGGTTGAATCAGAAGAAACTAAAGCCCCACTGATTTCTATTTTGAGCCCTTTCTTTTGGAGTGGTTCTGTACTAGGCATTAAAATCATCTCCCATCCCTGGCTGGGCTGGTTGGAGGTCAGTTGATGGTCTACCATAGTAGCTCTGTACAACTGCCAGGTTATAAATGCCTCAGAAGTAGTCAGTCATCACCAACAACTCACAGCAAATGACCCATGGGTGTTTTCTCCATGTCCTGAGCCCAACAGGACCTAAACCACAACTCCAGGGAGTTGGGCTCAGTGATCCTTGTGAGTCCCTTCCCACTTGACAAGTTCTATAATTCTATCGTATTCTATCTGTAGGAGAAGTCCCCAGCACCCAGTGGTTCAGTAACTGGTCTCCATCACTTTGTGGCAGTTCATGGGGCCAGATCCACACCTCCAGCACTGGGATTTCTATTAGGTACCAGGGGTGATCTTTAGTAGGAGAGTGACATAGGATGGGCAAAGCCTGGAAAGCAGAATTGAGCCAAGTGACTCTTCTACTTTGTCATCATAAAGAGACAAGCCCTGCTCTCCTAATGAAGTGTGGTGTGAAAGGGGACACGGGGTCACCGACAGCAAAGGTTGCACAGGATGATAGGTTGGTTCTAGGTTTGTGCACATCTGGTGATGTGACAGCAGGGAAAGCCTTGTCCCAGAGCCCTGTGGTTTCTGGTACTAAAGACTCTGGAGCAATTTGCTGTATCACACAGTCAGAGGGCTGTTAGAGGTGGAACCATATGGGAGAAAAGCTCATGGCACCTATCCTGAACTGAGAAATTTCCTGTTCCTCAGGCTTGTTAAAAGAAAGTTGCTTTAGAGCTATGACTCCTCAGTTTAGACTGTTTTGTGTTCGCCATTTGCACTACCTGAAGATTTTGGGTACAGTTCAGTGTACCAACAGGTCTGGCAGTAAAAAGAAATAAAAGATAGAACAAGAAGCCCTGCTGCCTACAGCTTCTATAACCTATGAGACATCAACCTTTCAAAAATGGTGAGGAAACAGGTAAAACTGGAATAAGAATGGGAAAAATCTGAAGGTCTCACAGAATTGGAGCAGATTGCTCTTACCTCAGCAACCTGGAGCCCTCATGAACTTGAAGTTTTCTCACCTCTTAAAGCAGGTCAGCAAACTATTCTCTATAGTAAAAAACAGGATTTGACTGGATGGAAACAATAAGATTTTCCATTTCTGTTCATTTTCAGCACTCCAGCTGGGCACAGGCTCTGCATTCTTGACCTTGCCAGAGACTCTGCTATTTATTGGTGTTGTGGTACCAAAACCAGCAAGAGAGGGGGTTTGCTGTGCCAGGCACTATGGATGCCCTAAAGTCAAAGGTGCCACCCATTCTCCCAGGCCACAGCCACCCCAGCCTAGGTAAGGCATCATCTGTTCTTATTTGATTTCAAGGAGCCAGAGTGGCTCTCTTGAGCACCTTGGTCATATTACTCTTAATGTAGATATATTTCTAAAATAACCACCTGGCTCCCTGAGCTTTCACTCCTTGTCCACTGAAAATCCCATAGATGAGCATGTCCATTCTCCAAAGACATCCCTTTCTGTTCAAAACTGCTTTCTCCTCATCGGGTTCTCTGCTTGGTGCCACCAAGAGATGTGATCTCAAACCCTTGGATGTGAACACGGCATCTCTGCACTGAGAAAAGGATGAAATGCAGTACGGTTTTGCCTAAGTTTAACATATTTTGGCTTCCCAGTTAACACCACATCTGGATTTATGCCAGACTGAAGTTACAATATGTGTAGACATCACTCACAAGAGGCAAGGCCGATGCTTTAAAATAACCTCAAAGTTACTGGCAGAACAAAGCCTATTTTTCCAACAGAAATGACTTTGCTAAACACATTTGTGTCACGTGAATTTGGAGACCATGCACGAGAGTCACAGAGGCCTCTCTCCAGTTTTGACTCCATGATGAGTTGCATTTCCCTTCCTCCCCAGGCTTCAGTACGTGGTCTCCCTTGTGACCTGGCTGGAAAATGTGTGGTTGCTGGAGATACTGTTGGATTTCCTGGTGAAGGCCAGTCGTTTCTTCTTCTTCCTCCACGGCAGGCACACGAGTGTGAGCGTAGAGAGGAAGATCTGACGGAAGTTTGCCGACACCAGGTTGTAGAGGATGGGGTTGATTGCTGAGCTGACGTAGAAGAGGACATTTGTCAGCATGTAGAAGTAGTGGTAGAAGTTGTAAAGGAAACTGGAAGAACAGATGAAAGATAAATTCTGAGTGTGGAGAACTGAAAAAATTCAAAGGGCACAAGGGCGAGAAAAACATGAGCTGCTTTTCAGCCAACCTTTCTAGGCTGGGCACATGAGCTTACCAGTGGTGCATAAGCCACCAAAAAGAATCTGTATCTTGAACTGGAACTGGTCAAACATAGATCAAATGTCCCTATGAAGATATTACCCCAATCACTACTAGTTAGAAAATAACTGCCCTGGGGGGCAAAGATGACATTTACCTCATGTGCTCATTTTGTCTTTGAAAATAGACCTTCTGGAAACTGAGAAGCCAGATGGAAATTTGTTTCTGTGTCATACATATACATTAGCTTGACTTTTTTGGCTGCAGTTCTGGTCTACAGAGCTTGTAGAAGAGCCAAACCCTAGTGACAGATGCAGCTCTCTCCTCCCCCCCGGCAGTGAAAGCAACATCAGCTCATTCCGTGGGTCCCTGGGTTGGGATTTGTCTGTAATCTGGGAGAGCATTCCCTGTTCTGGGGGCAAGTTGATGACAGCATGCTTTTGAAACACATCCTGACCACCACAGTCTGATGTTTTCAACTAGAACGGATTGAAAGTGCTTTATTACCTTTTTTTTTGCTTTTGGAAATATCTTTCCTTGGGACAACTGAGATCAACAGCCCTGAGCTGGCAAAGCATTTACAAACAGCGTGGGTCTCATTTTCAGGAAGATGTTCCTCAGAATCATTTATCTTGGTGGAAATTGCAGACCTTTGAGCTAGCCTGAGCAGTGTCTAACAAAAGATAAATAGACGTGTGCTGGACTTCATCACCCATCCCTCCACACCCCCTTGGCACTGCCAAGGACCACATGGCCCATCCAGCTCTTACAAGCAGAGTTTCTCTATGTAGTTGTGAAGAATTAATATAGGAAAAATTTCTCTTCTTCAGGGGCAAGGCACATCCATTTATAAATGAATATGTCAAGCTGCTGCAAACTCTCAGTTAGCCACCAGACTGATAGTTCACCGTTCATAACATGCCTGCAAATTCAACGTTTTCCTAAAACTGCCCTTGGCTTTATAAGAAAATTAAAAAAAAAATAATATGGGAATGCAACCACGATGCATAAATTCACACTAACTGCAGACAGACTTCTCTACCCCTCTTGCTCAAAGCAAATGCAGTCATTACATAACTGAATGCTGCTTTAAGTGCTTTTCATACAGGAAAGCAAAGGAGAAACAACAGTTTGTCCCAGTACGTGCCTAGAGCTCTGTTTTATGACTGAAGATTAGATTTTGGGTTTTACTACAGATGGATGTACAGTTCCATTCAGTAGACTGCTGTATCCTCAACAACTATTTTTTGTACTGGGAGTTTGTGAAATTTTGATGTCTCGTAGTTGTGCTTCTTAGTATTGCAGATTATTTTTCCTTTTCCTGTTCATTGCAGGAAACAGACTCAGTCCCAGGGAGAACAGGGATGTTGGCAGGAGACACACGAGTGCATCCCATGGCATCTCAGCCTTCCTGGGTGTGTCCCCAGACAGCATTAGTGTTAAAGTATATGTTTTTAAAGAATAACCAGTTTGGTGGTTGCTTTGCTGAGGAACCTGGCCTGGTGCTGCAGAAAGGGAGTTCCTGGGGTGCCCTTTGCACACCTGTGAGCAGCACGCGTGTGTTCAGCACAGGCGTGCAAATATCCCAGAATTCTCTGACAATCTGGGCATTTCCTAATCAGAGGCATCTGCTGGTATTTAATTCTGATCCACTCCCTGCAAAACGCAGTAAATAACCTGCCCCAGCCTCAGCAAGCAGCGCAGTTATTCCCCCGCCTGTGTGATCTCTCCTGTCACTGAGGAAACGTGGCCTCATGGAGCTAAATCATGTGTTGATGGGAGGTGATCCATCTTAGGGCTGGGGATCGATATCTCTGGCACGGAGACAGAAATCCACTCGGGATGTGTAAAACCCCCCTGTCCAAATGCCATTTCATCAAGGGCTGTCAGGGGTGAACGCCCCTCGCTGCGTCCAGCAGGGGTGAGCCTGTGGTTACAGCCCACAGGAGGAGGAGGGGGGGCTGTCGATGCATTTTGGTTCAAGTTGATGATTCCTTCAGCCATGTCTGGGGGATTGACACGGCAAGACTCAGAGTCTTAATTTGGCCGGTAAACACTGAGAAACGCAAAAGAAAAAAACCAAAACAGCAATGAGGGGTTTGAGGCTTTAACTCCTGGCACAGAGAACGCCTTTACTCCCAGATCCCCTCCTCCACCTCCACATCTGTGGGTGTGCCAACAGCTCCAGCCTGACCCCCCCACCCCATCCTGGCGTGTGGGGACCTTGTCCCCCACGTTGTCACTCACTCTGTCCAGTGGCTGGAGGGGACGTAGCAGAACATGAGGCGCCGTATGTGGTAAGGGAGCCAGCAGACCACGAAGGCGATCACCACAGCACCTGCAAGGCACGGAAAAAAAGCCCCTTATTTTCTGAGCAATTTATCATCAAGGTGAAAAAGGGACCTGTCCGTGTGGGTTTTATTGCTGTAAACTGTTTTCCTAAAGCCCCGGTTGTTCTCCTGTTGCCGTTGTGCAATGAATTTAATAACCCTGAGGGACAACCAGCCTGCAAAAACAAGCATAACAGAAGTAATAGAAAATAGCAAAGGCACCGGGGCAGCGACGTTGTGAACAATGGAAGGTGCAGACGAAGGACTGCCGATGCCTGGTTCAGACACCAGCTTAAATGAAACTATTCACATCTGTCCTCTGTGTTTCATGCCCTTGTGACACTGGGTATCTTGTCCAAAGTACTCTCAGAGACAGTTAGTGTGTGTTTTTCATCCAGGTAGACAGGGAGCCAGGGACATGATAATCCCATTAGCTTGTTACATGGAGCCACTGGCTGCAGTCCCCACGGTGCTGAGGATCATTAAACAGCCTCAGGAGCTCTTTCTGGTGGCAGGGCTTGTCCTTTTGTTCTACGTTTGTGCAATACCTGAGATTACAACATGTTTTGGGTCTGGACTTTGCCATAATAAAAATGATTCATTAAAGGGTAAGCAGAGAAAGACACTGTTTTTTTAACTTTCCAGATTCTAGCTGAGGGATGTCAAAGAATGTAAACAAAATGCAACAAATCTGAAGGGTAAAAGTGTTGTTGATAGAGTGCATTTGTCAGTCTGGATTAAAAAGGAGATATATCAGGCAATCAAGAGAAAGATTTGTCTCCGTTTTTAATATACATTTCAACCTCTGTATGGAACAGCAGGATTCTGGCACAATCCTAGCAGGAAATAAAGAAATTTCAGTTAAAACCTAACACAATAAAAGGCAAGAAGAAAATAAAATAATTAAGGCAATTTTTTTATCCCAAATTTGCTCTACAGACAACAAGGGCTGCATAACTCTTGTCCTCTTTGTGACCTGTAACGGCCTGGGAAGCAGCAAAGCTCTCCTGCAGAGTGAGGATACCAGAAGTGCAACATAGATTTGGCACGTGGAGCCAAAGGCTGCTTTTCCTTCTACCTTGGTATTGAAAATATTTATGTGGATATGTCGCCAACCCAGATGCTGTCATTCCCCAGGGACTGTGCCTTAGCTCGTGGAGGAGATGTGCAGAAGCTGTGCTTCCCTTGAAGAGTGTGATCCAGGAGGAACAAGTCTGGCTGTGGTCACATCTCCCCATCAGCCAAGAGACAGAGGGGAGGCTTTAGTAGTGGAGTGAGGAGGGAAGACTCTGCGCCCCATTTTTGTGGGTGTCATCATTAGTCGAGTCACTGCCTAATTTGTACAGAAATTAAATAATTCCTGGTGCCTGGCTCCATAATCACAGCCCTACTTCAATGCCATGTGCTCCCTCTCTTATTAAACACATAACTTACAATGGAGAGGGTTCTATTCCTTCAGCACCAGCCTGCATGATGTATGACAGCATCTTCCAGGAATGCTGCAAAAGCCATTTATTCAATAAAGATTTAGGCAACTGAAGGGACATGCTTTGGAAAGAAGGGTCTGTTTTTATTCCCTTGTCCAAGTGAATTAATTTTTTCAAACTGAGTGTTTTTGGCTGCTCTGTGGTCACAGTGATCACAGATGTAATTCATCATTAGACAGCCAGCAGCCCCTCAGATGCCATCAAGTGAATGAATTTGACCTGTGTCTGATCCTTCCCTGAGGAGCTTTGATGGGACTGATGGGTGAGGCCCTACATGATGTGTGGCACAGGAGAGTTGAGGAGATCCACTGGGAAGCTCGATGGGAGCATGGATACTTGCCTTGCTCTTCCACACTTCTGAGCACCTGCTTCTGACCACCTCCAGAAATTAATTTCTCTGTTGTATGGACCTTTGGTTTTCCCTGGATGGAGCAGTCCCCCCATGATTCTCCAGGAGGTCCCTCCCAGAGGCCACAGGAGAAGCAACACTCTCCAGCCTCTCCTCCTCCATCCATCAGCCTCGGGACAACAGGAATGAGCCAACATCACATCTCCAGCCCATCTGCTTTCCCAGCGCCTGCACAGGATTAGCTGCGTTCTCAGGCTGTGAAAGCAGCTTCCCAAATGGCTCCAAACACAGGTTCACTCAGGCACATCATAATTTTTGCAGAAATCTCCATGCACTGGCACTTCTCAGCTGCTCACCCCTGCGTGCAGCTCTTTAGGAACGGCAGGATCCGGATTCTTTCTACAGCCAGTTTTAAGAATCTCACACATCTACCTCTTAAATTTACCAACACGTTAAATGAAAGTGGTTTTCTCCTGGTTAATGATCTTTGCTTCTGTTGCTCAGGCAGTGTTGTGCCAAATAATATGGAGGCAGAGATCTATAGCAGCAAAAACACATATTGAGAGAACTATCTGCTTAACCTCAGCAATTAAGTAATCTGTGGTAATTCTGTAATATCACATCCAATCACTCTGCAATTAAAACTCTATTAAACATGTAGCAAAGTGCACTGGAGACACTTAAGGTCTGATTTGGAAGTTCCCAGCTGGGTAACACGCTGTGCAGGTCTGTGCCACGCAGATTAGGAGACCCTGACCTGTATTTGTTGCCCTTAATCCTCATGTTTCCATATTATCATACAAGGGATCAAGCAGATTTAGGGTGGCAATCCTGCCCTCTTGGGTTCCCTCCCCAGGGAGCAATATGAAATGTGGGAATGTGTTAGCTTTAATCTAATACAGAATAAAAGTGTCCTTTTCTCCCACATACCTGTGGCCTTTTGCTGCTGTTCTGTTCCTCCCTGAGCAAGTACCTATCAAAATGGAAGAGCTGTAAAACAAATGCTTGGCAAAGTGGCTGCCAAAATGATTTTTTATTGTTGTTATCAGCTCCTTGGATATGTTCTGCATCATCAAAAACTTTGACACAGGGTTTTTTTGATGGAGTAAAATGGATCAGGTCAGCCTGCTGGAAGTGAGCACTGCAGGGAAGGATTCAACCCAGTGTGTGATGAGGTGACTGTGTAGGATGGTGTTTGTGAGGTCAGAGATTTCCTGCCTTTATTTTTTGAACTAAAAAAGACCCAGACCCATCCCTCACTTCTAATTAATTCAGTGAGGTTTTAATAGGAGCAGAGCTGCTCCATGAGCTTCTGATATTTCCCATATTTGAGCAAATGAGGTGCCAAACCTCAGGGCTGAGGATCAGAGAGGGGGCCCCAGGAAGATGACCCTAGTGTGCTGTGGCAGTGATCCTTCCACCAATATATGTCTTCATTTTCCTTCTGAATCAAACTACCAATTTAAATGTGTATTAAACCCTGGATTATTGCATCCTGTGCCTTTCTATATTGCCTTATAATTCTCTGCCTGTTGGAACTGCATCCCAAGGAAGAAGGGAAGAGGAAGGAGGAGCAGCAAGGGACAAGCTCTGGTTTGTTTATCCTGCAGGAAGTCCCACAGAAGGAAGCATCAATTTTGAGTGACATCTTCATTGCGCAAAAGAAAACTTAAACTGTGCCAGCCTTGATTTTCAGACTAAACTGGATGTGGAAGCAATCCTGGAAGATAAACTGTATTAGGTCACACTGAGTATTTTATTTTACCCTGTGTGTATCCTGGGAGACAGCCCTTCTCCAGGACCAGTGTCTCGGAACACCCATGCTGGGTCAGCACGGGCAGGGGGCAACGTATCATGTGTTAGAAAACCACAGCAAGTGCTCAGTGGCTGGTTTGACTGAGCACAGGAGGGATGCTTGGGAGGGCTTTTCATCCCCCTGTCCCTTCTCTGGGGCCATCTGGGGCTCAGAGTGACTCAGAGCACCGGGACACTGATGGGTATGGTGCCGCTGCTGCTGACTCACACGGGACCCCAGGGATCTGCTGCAGTATAAAAAAGCACTTGGCTGGTGTTTTCCTCCTCACTTCATCTCTTCTATCCCCTCTGGGGTTGTGCTGAGTCACAGCCCTGTGGCTCTATCGTGGCCCTCGGTGAGGGCATCCCTCTGTCCCCTTCTCCAATGTCTCCAGGAGAGGCAGAAAAAAGTTGCTGCTCCTTCTTATAACCAGCTCTGCTGTTGCTAAGGCCTCCAGAGGAGTTCAGATCCATCTTTCTTTGATGGTTTTGTTCAGATTATTTCGGCCAATTTGCTTCTTTTCCTCTGCGTTTCACAGGGAGCTGAGACACACAGAGATGGGGAACAGCATGGTGGAATTCCTGGGCGAAGGCAGGAGTTGTTTTGGGATGTGCTGACTCACCTGAACTATAGCCCTGAGCCCTTCCTGTGTTTCAGCCCATCAGGGCCGTGTGTCTCCAACACTGCCCAGGGAACACACGCACCAGCTGGCACTAATAAGGTGTATGACAGGTTATGGGGCTCATGGCAGGGTAATCCTGATTTTTGGAGAAACAATCCTTGTATGCTCCAAGCTCCCATATAGTTTTTTATATACTTAAGTCAATGCCATTATGAAAGAACCTCTCTCAAAGTGCTGTTTGATATGAGAGGAGGTTAAAACTGGGCCAAGTGTAGACACAGCTGGCACTGCCAAGTTAAACCTCAAGGCCCTGTTTATTTTAACATGATGTTCTACCTGACAGGCCGTAGGCAATATTTATATCAGTGGGCCCCAAAGTGGGGACTGCAGAGGCTGCAAGGATAGGTATGAACCCAGTAAAATTAAAACTGATTATGTTGGTATTTGGGTCATAAGGCTCTGGAATAAAGGATTTCCATAAAAGTCGATAATACCAGAATGCACCATGAGTACTCAGGAGAGCAAAAAAAAAGAATCTGGGAATAGCAATGAGCCTGGAGAGCCCTCAGCTCCTTTAGACACCACTGAAAACACACATCATTTGTTGGATACAACCCCCCAGTGCTCTTGAATATATTATTGATAAGTGTAAACATTAGATTTGACTCCTTAATTTCCATTTCCAGCACATTTCCTACTTTTTTTGCTTCTGTGGGAGGACTGTCTCTTTTTTGGATTGATGGGTAGACGATGCTACCTTGCTTGAAAGGAGCCACGTTCCCCTAATACTTCTTTACTAGTGAAAGCACAGTTAATGGAAAAAACTTTTGGCATGCAAAATCAACATATTTCACTCAGACTGTATTCTCCAGCTCTGGTTTTCAATGGCTTCAGATGACAGATTTGAAAAAAAAAGAGAATTCCTGACCCAGCTCATGCTGCTGGTTAAATCGTGCCCTGGCACCAGTTTTATCCATAGGGAGCAAAGCAGAAAATACTGATTAAAGCTGGCCCAAGAACAGGCTCCAGCAAGCAGCACATCTGCTGTCCCAGTGCAAACTGGGGTCTCTTCCCAAGTTTCCTTCAAAGACAATTACTTTTTGGGGAATCTAGGAAGAAGTTGCTTGATTTAATTTAAACTTTGTTCATGCCATTCCCCCTGGGGATGTCTGGATGTTTGGAGGAGAAGGAAGAAGGAAGAAAATTTCCCCTTTGAAAGATAGGTAAGGGGTCCCATCTTCTCCTCACCAGGTTCAAGGCTCTGTCTTTTTGGTAAGATCAGGTATAACCTGAACTGGCTTCCTCTGCAGCCCCTTTCTTCTTTCCCTTCCAGTTTTAAGTTTTATATCTCCTTCATTCCTCCCAAAGAGACCCTGGAGCTGTATTCACTGCATGCTTCCACAGTGACTAAAGGTCCTGGCCAGACCTTATGTTTAAAAACACATTAGTTAACTTTTCAAACACTCACATTGCCAAGGTTTAACACCTGGAAAAATCTGCTTGCAGGGCATGACTAGTCTTGGAATTGTCTCTACAAGACTAAATCCCAGCAGGAATGCTGTGACAGCCCAAGCTGTGGTGCCAGCAAAGGGAGAGGGGAAGAAAGCCTCCCTGCCCCAAGAGGTGCACCCCTTTTTTTGTTCCTTCGATGGTGTTTATAGAGCGTTCCAATTCTGCTTCTCATGTCACTTGCCAGGCTGTAAAGTAAACCTACAAGTACAAACATCTCTGGGAAATATATACAACTGTTAAATAGGTAATTTATCCTCTCAAATTTCAATGTGACACTTCAGCTGTTAAACTCAGCTTCCACTCATGCTTAATGCCACAGGGGTTTTGCTGAACTCCACTTGGAGTTGCTCAGACCTTTTATTAGAGATACAAACTGCCATGAATTTTGTTCCTTTCTTGCATAAGAAATTATTCATGAACAAACAAATCTGTTTCCCTTAGAATATAGGAATTATGAAACACATCTGTTTAAGGATTTCTAGACTGGTGCTTTTCTGTGTATTGTAGCTGCAAAGTATGAGCTATTTACTATTCCTGTTTGTAGGATGCTTATACTAAATCTCATGGTAATATTCTCCTCCTGAAATGGATAACTCAGACTTGCAGCATCAGTGAGGAGAAAGGAATGAATTCTTCAAAGTATTTGTTCAGAAGGGGAATTATTAATGCACAAATTAATGAAATGCATGGATACATCATTAATTCTTGGCCTTTGTCTCGTATTACTTGAAGAGATGTAGAGACCCCAAAATCATAATTTAAAAATTCATAAGTGTTCAGGAAAAAAACATCGTTTGACTTGATCTGTTATAAAGCATTTTACTGAGGCATCACCCAGCCAGCTGTGGGAGTCTGAAGGATATCCTTTTAATTGGTTAAACCTCTAAGTGCTTTATAATTGCTTTCACTAAGCAGCTTCTGTAACAGAGCAAATGCTACCTGGAACTGATTACATTTTAATAGGCTTAGCCAACGTCCATCCAGGGACATGTAAAGCCTCCCCTTGATGTCCATCAATTTGTCTCCATGTCGTTATCAGAGCTCAGCTGTGCCACTCAATAACTCCTTCCCTCCATCCGTGTGGGAACTGATCTGACAGGCACCTGGGAGGTGCCGAGGGCTGCTCGGAGGAGAACGGGCTCCAGGCAGGTGTGTTGGTGGGGATATAAATCCATGCCACCAAACTGTCCCCTTTCAGGATGGCATTTGTGCTGAGCAGTGCTTCCATCCTGAGCCAACCTCAAACAGTGATTTTTGAGCAGCTGTTTGGAATGTGATGGGGTGGAGAAGGTTTATGTTGCTCTCTCTGCCTGGATACAGAACGCAATGGCCTGAGCAGAGTAAATGGGGTTTTGCCCACTGCAGGCTGCTTGTTGGATGGAATTCCTCTCCTGTGAGGAACGGCTATGAAAATTGGTGTTGTTCTGCCTGGAGAAGAAAAGGCCTCAGGAAGACCTCTTTGTAGCCTTCCAGTACCTGAAGGGGCTCTGAGAAGGCTGGAGAAGAACTCTGAACAATGGCATGGAGTGACAGGACTTAGGAGAATGGCTTTAAACTGGAAGAGAGAAGGGTTAGACCAGAAGAAATTCTTCCCTGTGAGGGTGGTGAGACCCTGGCACAAGTTGCCTGGAGAAGCTGTGGATGCCCCATCCCTGGAAGTGTTCAAGGCCAGGTTGGACGGGGCCCTGAGCAACCTGGTCTAGTGGAAGGGGGTGGGATTAGAAGAGCTCTAAGCCCCCTTCCAACCCCAAATCATTCTGTGATTCTGTGATTGCTCTGTTGGGTCTGTGTGCATGTGAATGTTCAAGAATTATTTAGAATTTTATCAAATGATTGCAAAAAGAGAATATTCAACTTCCTGTGAAGCATCACACAGCTCCAAGAGACTCATCATCTCAGGACTCTAATATAGCCAAGGAATAATAATACAAATTAGAGGTGGTTTATAGCTGGAGAAATGAAAGGAATTGGGTGGAGGAAGGAGAGTGTGAAATCTCTTGGTGTGAGGTATTTTTAACAACAGAACTGGCTGCCCTGTTGTCTTCAGAAAAGAGCTGGGAAGCTGCCAGTGCTTGCAACTCTCTGAATTTGGATGCTCACACCTGGTGAATGCTGACAGCAGAGGGGGAATTACAATCAGGAATCACATACTTACTGAATTAATGAGGTGGCTCCCTGGCAACAGGGCTGACACATGACCACTCTCACCCTCACCCTGATCCCAATCACCCTCATTATTTTATACATGATTGAAGTCAGACAGAGCCAAGAAAATGCATAAATGCTACCAAAGAGGAGGAAAATGATGTTGTGGATGTTTTGAATGAAGCTGTTAGCCTGACCACTTTTAGCTCCTGTTTCAATGTAAACAAATACTTAAATCTCAGTATATTTGAAGCAAGGAAGTTTTTTTTCTGCTGTGATCTCATCCAAAAGCTCTGCACACCACGAGCTGCAAAGATTTCTTTTCTAGTTTTACAAGTTCAGAAACATTTCCCCCTTAATCCAAAATCAGCCTCTTTGTTCTTCAGGCCAAAGTTCGCTTTTGGAAATGGAAAATACTTTGACCCCCATGAAGCTCTGATTTTGTGCCTAAAGTTTTATTAGTGGGGGCAAGTGTCATTTTTCTTTTCCCATCCTCTTCCATAAATGAGCCTAGACTTTGGCTGCCATGGATGCCCATATAAATCATGGGCATCCTTGTGTATTTTTTGCTACTTTTCTGACAGCTCAGAAACCTGGTTTATTAAAAAAAAAAGTCATGAGAAACGGATGACAAAAGTAAATGTGAATCAAGCACCGCCAGTAATCAAGTGCATCTGAAAAATGAGATGCGAGCAGGATTTCACTCACATTTGGATTTAAAAAAAGCCTTTCTGCACAGTGGAGTGAATCACAGACAAAACTGAGCAAGGGTTTTTTTATCTGCTGGATCTTCCTCAGCACAGAAAAGCAACAAGCAGCCACCCTCTCATTGCCTTCCTAGCAGGGAGGAGAGCTCAGTCCTGCTGCCAGGCTGGCCTTGCAGAGATGCAGAGATGCATGGAATATCTGGGCATCACTGCCCAGGGGGCCCCATGGTGCACCCTTTTGCACCATTTCAGGCTCCTCACTTTGGCCACCTGTTCTCAGCTTTTGCAGTTTACAACAAAAGCAAAAATTTGCCAGGAGAAGAAGAAGAGGGAAAAGAAAATGACACTCATTGATCAGAAGGAGAAGGGCTGTTTTTCAGTGCCTTGGAGGAGACGTGGACCTGTGGGCAAGGGGTGCACTTCCACCACTGCCAAGCAGTGCCAGGTGTAAATTTAGATTTCTCTATTATTATTCACGGAGAGCTCTCTCTTCTTAACGATCAAAGAGTATACAATGCTAAAAGGAGAGAAAGGTGTGAGGTGTGGTAGCAAAGTGAGAAAAGGCAGCTTCTCACTTAATGGCAGCAGGCAGAAGTGTTAAGAAACAGAAAAGGATAGCAGGGAGCTGAGTCCTTGCAGGCTCTGAGCCAAAGCAAGGCTCCCTCCTCTTCCCCCTGTGGATAACAGTTCACTGGGGTGCAGAGACAGTAAATAAACACAGTCCAACAAGATAACTATGGGGAATTAAGTGTTCCTTTTTCTCAGTAGGTGTTTCCCAGTGCAGTGTTCGAAGATGGGAGCCATGTGGTGGCTCACCTATGGCATGGGCTTAGAGCGCTGCATGGGCTGCATCCCTCGTGAAAAACTGCTGGAAAAATCTCATGGAGGTTCTTGGAGCTTTCTCTAGGGATTCCTCTCCTTGTTGGAAATATGGACCTGGGCAAAGCACTACCAAGATGCCCACACGCCTGGAAGTGTTCAAGGCCAGGTTGGATGGGGCTCTGAGCAACCTGGGACAGTGGAAGCTGTCCCTCCCCATGGCAGGTGGTTTGGAACTTGGTGATCTTTATGGTCCCTTCCAAACCAAACCATTCTAAACATCAGTCAGAAAGCTTTCTGCTAACAAACTCTTACCATGTAATGTTTAAAACCAGTACAGGCATACTTAGCTATTTTGGGTACTACTTTTGAACAGCTCTTGCTTTATCATCTCCAAGTTTAAGCTACCAGATTCTTTGGTCTTTTCCTCAGCTTATTTAATCAAGCTGTCCAGTATTTTGCAGAACAGCTCAATTCCTGAGTGCAAAGTCTTTTATTTGAGCTCTGCCTGAACCAAAGCTCTGCAGAAAAACAAGAGGAGTGAAGTGATATATGCAAGGCTTAAGTCGCTGTTGACCAGATCATTAAAATGCTGGGCTAGTTTTGCTTTTTCAGAGAGTCTCTGTACGCCAACAGGTCTGTTCAACAAGGAAAAACAAAAGGAAAGGACATTTTGAGTGAAAGCATTTACCGATTTCACCTTGCTCCTGTTCGAGCCACATTTCCTCAGACACCTCTAGCCCAGCCCCACGCCCAGACAAGCCCGTACTCACGCAGGACCCTCACGCCGTGTTTCAAGGCCTGCACGCGGCCGGGCTCCATGGACATGCTGAGCATCGTCTGCTGCCCGCCGATGGTGCACACCTGGTTCTCCTGGGCCGCCTGCTTGAACATGACGATGAGCTGGTTGGCGATGATGGTGTTGAGCACGGAGATGACGACCATGGGGAACACGAAGGAGATGAAGGTGTTGGCCTGCGGGAGAGAGAGGCGGCACCGTCAAGGGACGAGAAGGATCAGAGGGACAGGAGGTACGATCAGTTCCTGGCCTGTGTCAGGAACAGCGTGGGCAGCAGGACCAGGGAACTGATTCTTCCCCTGTACTGAGCACTGGTGAGGCTACACCTTGAGTGCTGTGTCCAGCTCTGGGCCCCTCAGTTCAGGAAGGACATGGAGGGGCTGGAGCAGGTCCAGAGAAGAGCAACCAGGCTGGCGAAGGGACTGGAGCACAAGTGCTGTGAGGAGAGGCTGAGGGAGCTGGGGTTGTTTAGGCTGGAGAGGAGGCTCAGGGGAGACCTCATCACTCTCTACAACTCCCTGATAGGAGGGTGTAGCCAGGTGGGGGTCAGTCTCTTCTCCCAGGCAACCAGCAGCAAGACAAGAGGGCTTGGTCTTAAGCTCTGCCGGGGAAGTTTAGGTTGAATATTAGGAAGAAATTTTTTACAAAGAGAGTAATCAGACATTGGAATGGGCTGCCCAGGGAGGGGGTGGATTCACCATCCCTGGAGGTGTTTAAGGTGAGACTGGATGTGGTATCAGTGCCATGGTCTGGTAACCACGTCGGGGTTGGATCAAAGATTGGACTTGATGATCTCAGAGGTCTTTTCCAACTGCATTGCTTCTGTGATTCTATGATTCTACTGTTTCAATTTCTCAAAGCAACAGAGGAACAGCCTGCAGTGGAAATCTTTCCCTTCCTCTTACTCAGCTGGTTTTGGCTTTTGAAGGTTTATTTGCGCAGAGGGAAAACTCAAACATCGCTGACGCATGTTCATTCATGTGGGTCAACACTCAAAAAAGGCAAATTCATTCACATCCAATTACATTCTTTTCCCCTTTTCAGCGCAGTTCATTGCCTGAAATGTCTCGACTGAAACATGCCATTGATCTTCCCATCTCACAAGCAGCAGGATGCTGCTTAGCTTTCATCATGCGTAGCGTGACTTCTAAATAACAGTGTGTTATTGTCTTTCTTCCTGCATTATGAGCCCTCCTTGTGATCTTCTTAACTTTCATTTTTTTTTTTGAGTGTTCTGTCCTTTCCTTGTAGATTTAATGGCAGCGTTTTGTTATCTCATAACTAAGTTATCCAATAAACCTTGTGCCTTAAAGGATTAAAATTGATCAGAATAAACAAGTGGAAGTTGTAATGTTTTTAGTACAAATTATTTGATTACTACAGTTTTGATAAAATTAAATGGAGGATCAAATTAAGCAGTGATTGAATCAAGTAGAAGTCACTGCTCATGTCAAATGCAGGAAAGCTTTGTGAGGGCCTTTTGGGCTGTCTGGAAACCTCAATGGAACTGAGCTTGACAAATGGCAGCCCAGGGAAATAGAGGCATGTGCAGGGTTTGCCTGCACATCTGTGACAAGGCTGCCATGGTGGGATGGTGAGCTGCTCTGCTGACCTCAGGGGTTCACCCTCTCTGCTGTATGGCTCAGAAGGAGACTTAGCACATCACTCAGATGAGTGTGGGGCAAATCAAAAGCCCTTTAATTATTTAAAATTTCAAAATATTGACAAGAATAGAACTGTGCTGCAAATTGCTGTTGAAGCAATTGTATTAAAAGTGATAAAATGACAGAAAGATAAAACTACTAAACTCAAGAGGGAATTTGGCTGCTGGTAGGGCTCCAGGGCATGCTGACTTCTTCCCCAAGCCACTTACCTTGCACCTCAGTGATCTAAACCACAGAAACAACCCTGCACTCCAAGCCAAGACCATGTCCCTCCTCAGACTGCAAAACCTCTTCTACAGACAGCTGCTCCATCTGCTCAGATGGAGACAACCCCTCTCCACCCACCCACCCCTGCCAGCCCATCTCCAGAGTGGACAAGATTCTCTCTACACTCAGTGTCTAGTGCAGATTTGTGCTCTCTTTGCTCTGGAGGGATTCAGAAATGCCAGAGGTGAACAGAAACAATCCACCCACATCCCCAAGATGCCACAGGGGATCTGCAAAACCAATAAGAAGCACATAAGCATGTAGGAGCAGGTGCATAGGCAATCGGAAGCATTTTGGTTTCTTTGTCCATAAATTTGAAGATGCAACTCCTCATTTGGCAGAGACAGGTGGTGTTGTTGTTGCCAAAGTTTTCTTTAGATGGAATGAAGTGTCCCTACAGCTCTGTGCTTCAGACCTCAATGTGTTAAGCAAAACTACCAGCTGGGTTTTGTCCCTGACAACCCACATGGTGAGAACATCTTCTCTGCTTTATGCTGGTAATAATAAAAGAGCTTGTCTGGACTGAGTGAATTCCTAGATACACCCCACTATTACAAGCTGTTAATGACCCCTTTTGCTAAATATAAAGCAGTTTTCTAAGCTTCTAAAAGATCTCACAGCCTCCTTCCTATAAAGAGGAGTTATCTTTTGGAGTCCTCTCCACAGCCTAAGACAGATCATTAAGTAAGGACCAGCTTCTCAGTTGGTACGAAATAAGAGAGTAATTTGTGTTTGTAAAGAACCTTCTTGGTTTACTTAACCTTCCTGATGCTGCTGGGCTGAGCTGGTGCACACAGGGGTGAAATAACTTGCTCAGACTTACCAGGTCAGACTAAGAAATGAGCCCTGTAATTCTCACTCCTTTTTCTGTGGCTTTAGCTGCCGAATGTCTTTCTTTCCCACTGCTGAGCAATGTTTGCACATCAGCAAAATGCAGCACTTAACTCTGGAAATGCTTCCCTCTGTCACTTGAGATTCAGAGTTTATTGGTTTTCATTCAAAAAACTTTGTGCTAGCTATAAATTAGTCTTGCTTAATAGAATTTTGCAGAACTCAGAAAGTCTTTCCTGAGCTTTCTTAAAAACCTTGTTTCTTTCCATAATTGCATTGAAAAGTCTTTAAGGAGCTTGGGAAATTGTCTAGAAGAGCATTGACTTTCCCTCTTATGAATCGTTATGCTAAAAGTGTGAATATTGCATACTATCAAAGACTATATTTAAAGATTTTTACCCTGTCTTGATTGTTACCAAAACTCTCATACAGTTAACAAAACAAAACAAAACAGAACAACAAAAAAAACCCAAACACAAACAAACAAAAAAACCACACAAAAAAACCCCCACAATAAACAAATCAATATATTCCCCAGTAGCAGAATGCTTTAATTTGTTGAAACAATTATTTACAAACATAAATTCCTGAGGGCTATAAAGACTAGACAAGCCAATCCCGCTCCTGCAAACCCCTTGTATTCCATGTTTTTCTGTCGAGCTGCTTGCTGGGCTGCATGAGCCCAGACCCCAGCAGACTGTGCACATCAGTGCAGCAACACTTCATTTTCAGGTGACTTTGCACGCTGCTGGAGCTCGTGCCTCAAACAACTCTTCAAAGCCAGTGGAAAATTTCCCACTTGCTCAGTAGGAGCTGATCTGGGACCTCAGGACTACATTTTCAAAAATTCAGGAGCAGGGAGACTTGTGGAGGTGTTTAATGGGATTTTTTACAGTGTCTCCTAAGATCAGTGGGCTAAGGTGGCCACAGCTGTCAGTGAACACCCATGGGAGCCTTTGGGTCCTTATGTATGTTTACAGATCACTCTGACCCCAGGAAGGAGGATTTAGGCAATGTGCAGGCTCATGTCTGACCTAAATGTCTCAGGCTTTAGGTTGGCTCACCATGGGAAGGACAGTTTGTGTGATGCTGGATCTACACTAATTCAGTGTTCAGAGTTGTTTGGATGCATAAGCAGAGGGCTCTGGCCTCGTTTTTGCCCTATCCAAGCACAGTTCTGTCTGATTCTCCTCCCCATCAAAACTGATGTGTTTGCATCAGTGTGAACCCACCAGACAGACCCCTGATCTCTGCCCAGCACCACGATGGGCACGGCTGTGCAGAACGAGCTCAGTGCAGAAGCCCAAAGCTGTGCATGCAAAGGCTTAGCACTGGCTGCTCTCTAATCTAAAAAAAATCCAACACCACAACCTCCATGACTGTGTGCTAAATCCTCATTAAAAAAAAAAAAAAAAAAAAGAAAATCCAATACTACAATGTTTGCCACTGGCAGGACAGAATGAAACACTAACCCACTTCCATGCTGCTGTCACTCCTGTAATCACTGCAATCCTAAATGCCGTTCAAGCACCAGGCTGGCAGCATCTGTGGGATGGGATTAGTCCTCAGGACCAAATTGTGTTTTGTCTCATACAGAACAACAACCTTCCCTTCCAGCACTGCCTGAGCAGTGGCACCCAGAGACCCAAATCGTTTTTCTCCAGCTGCCCCATCTTGGTGGCCATGGGGGTCCTGCACCCAGGCATGGAGCCTTCCTGGCTCTCTCATGAGGCACTATTAGTCCCAGCTTTCTCTTAGTCCTCTATTGCCAAAGGTGATTTTAAAATGAAATATGAATCATTGAAATTATGCAGGATTTTGCAGGACACAGGAGACAGAGCAGAGCTGGGGATGGGGCTTGGGAATTGGAAATTTATGGAAATTAAGTCAAACTCCTGGAAGGGAAAAAAATGCAGCTATCAGCCTCATAGTCAACTCAGCAAAAATCAGACTTTGCATGATGCTAGAGAATTCAGCACGATGTGAGTGTTCATCTTCCTTGAAACAGGAATGTGGGAGAGACATGGGGGAAGGGACCGGAAGAACCGAGGGACACAAAAACAGAACTCAGTTCTCGGGTTTGTGACTCTTCCTATATCTTCTGTACAGAAAACTGCTCCCTTGGCTCTGCTGAGCTTCGTGCTGACCGTGATTCACTTTTGTCAAGTCGTCCCTCAAATTATTTGACTGTGTGGTTTCCCTGGGTTACCACTGAGAGCAGCCATCAGCTCACTCGCAACCGTGATGGAGAAGATGAGCGCAGAACTTCACACAGGGACTCCCCAGAGGGTTTAAACAGGTCCAGTAAATCAGAAGTTTAGTGAAGATTTATTCTTTTGTGCTCCAAGGTGACTTTTGGAGAAACAGAGACTCAAAGAACCACTTTGGAAGAAGAGGGGTTTTCCATCCCTCCTACAAGCCCAGACTTTTGTCTTAGATGTATCTGAGGAGGAAGAGGGGAAAATTTACAAATACTACACCTATTACAGGCATTTATGGATCACCTTTGCTTCCAGTAAAACTCCATCACCTGAGCCACCTACAGCTGACTGTTCCCATGGTCCATCAGCACATGGTTTTGAAGAGGCTGATGAGTGAGCTTTGGAGCACTTAAGTGGTTAAAAGTAAAAAATTAGGCTAAAGGCTCTTCTGGAGAGAGAGTAGCAAATTCAACCCTGGAAGTATTTATGATAAAAACAGCCAAGAAAGAGAACTACTCATAATATTTTAATTGAAAGAGTTTTGATGACAAAATGCTCCATTACTGAGATTCACAAAAGATTTTTGAACATGTGTCTTGTGTTTTCCCTTGTGCCTTTTTTCGAAGTAAATAAATAAAATCCCCCAGAGCCAATGCAGAATTAAATACCAGTCACAGCAGCAGCACAGTGTGGCACATCCCATGGAGCAGCAGCCTGGATGCCCTGCCAGCAGGAACAATGCCTCTGGAGTGGACATCAGGGGCAGCTAAGATTTAGGGATAATTTTAACCCTGGGTTTTGTGGCAGAGATCAGAGATGTTCCCTTGTTGCTTGATAAATGAGGTGACAGCAGAGCCAAATCCTTGGTCTCTGTCCGTGCAACCTCTCTGGAGACAAGGCCCCTTCCAGCAGTGAGCTGGGATGCTCAGAGCAATTTTTAGTCCCTTCCTCTTCAGGGTTGTGGGAAGGACAATTAAAATGGAGAGAAGTGTGGATGATGGAGAGCTGGTAAAGCCTCACCTGGTCTGACTAAGCTTCTCTCATACTTCATTTCCCTGCGACACACCTGGGGAATGTTGTGAGATGGTTGCAGCCTTTCCATGTTTTGCTGGGGAGGATTCTCAATGCAAATGCTCTTGGGGAAATGCCTGGGGAAATGGGGAACTCCAAAGAAGCAGAACACTATCTCAGGAGGAGATGTGTCCTTGCTGGTTTCCTGGAAGTGATGACGGAGATGATTGAGGGTGAAGCTCAGTGCTCGATTTGTGGTTTTGAGCAAATCTATTAAACCACAGAGCTGGATTTTTCACAATCTACCACATTCTGTTTCACCTCATTTCCAATGGAAATGGAAAGTAAATTATCCCCCCCTGACTGTGGAGGCAGTATTGTTAGCATATGTCAATCAGGAAAGCACATTCTGCTACAACAACACTTGGCTGCCAAAAAATCTTATTTGACTAAATGTACTTTACAAAATTACTAGTTATCTTGCTCAGTAGCCGGAATTAGCATTTTTTTAACCACCCAGTGGATAATTTCAGTTGTTAATAAGCACAGTACTGCATTCCAGGATACGGCAATCTGTGGAAGACAAAGCAGGAAAGGGGAAGGTGCATGGGGAAGTGTTGGGATGCCAAAAGGGGCATTTGGCAAAGACACTCGTGTTTGATATCCACAGGATGTGTCTGATGAAAAATCCAAAGGCTTTCCCCCCAACCCCAGTAAGTAAATTACCATCTAATTAAACCTCATCTTTGCATAGCTCTCCAGATTTCCGTGCCAAGTATCTCGTGGTTATCAGGTAAATACCATTCCTTAGATCCAATGGGGCAGGAGAGATTTGTGTTTCTGAGTAGTGGAAGAAAATAACCATTGATTTTGGAGCCAGTAACTGGTACAGGGGAAAATGTGGGAGCTGTAAAACTGCAGCCTAGGAGGTAATTCAGCTCTTCTGGAATTTTTTGAGGTGACCTGTATTGTGGGGTATCGGTGCCAGTCCTTACCTCGGTTAAGTGCATCCTGGTATGGGAGCACAAATCCTGGATAAAAAGGAACAGGGCCAAGTGCTAAAGCCTGTGTGTGGATCTGGAGCTCTAACAGTGCATTTTTGAGCAGGAGCTCGACCTTTACTTGTTGCCAGTTTTAACTCAGGCAGGTTTGCCTGTCACGTTTTATTTCTGGTGGCTGCTATCTCCAACAGCCCTGACAGGGTGACACAGTGTGACACAGCTGTCACCCTTGAAGAGAGGCTGTCTGGTGACGTGGATGGGTGGCACTAGGTGCCCTCACTTGGGAGTTGCATGAGGTTTGGTTGAATCCTGCCTCCCTGCAGGATCCTCTCACAGCACCAGACAGTGTGACACAAACCCCACTGCCCTGACTTACAGAAGGACTGTCATCAGCTGGGTGGAATGACCTCGTAACCAGGGACAGTATGCAAATATCTGTGTAGATCCAGGTGATGGGATATTATATCCCATTATTAGCTCAATGAATAATTGAAGACAGGATACCAAAACCCAGTGAATATTTTCCTCTCTCTTCCTGAGAAATGGCTGCAAAACCCCCTGGTTGTTATTTCACGGTATACCCTGTACCTCTTCTACCCAGCTAGAGGTGAGTATACATTCCATTATCCAGGAGAACAGAGTCTGCTCGTGTGAATCGCTCTAATCTCATCCCAAAGACCTCCCCTGTTCAGCTCCTGGAGCTGTGGGTGCTCAGAGAAACTGAGGAGCACGTTCCCTCTGCCTCAGGGAGACCTTTTCAAAAGCGTTGAATATCAAACCCAGACATTTCAAAGAAAGGTTATGATGATGTGAAATGTTGTTCTCAGTCACAGGTATTGATGTCAAAGTGTGTGATCAGCTACGAATTACAGAGGCAAAGCTTGAAGCCAGGGCAGAGCTCTGTGGGGGCAGGGGGATGGGTGGCAGTCACAAGCAGCTCAATCTCAGGGAGCTGGGCAGTGATGTGTGTGTGAGCCTGATCTAAACACCAGCATGAGCAGGACACCAAGTGGGTGTCATTCTGGGGGGGAAAAGAACCCACCAAAGAAAAGCCTGGAACCCAGGTACATCCTGCCCAATCCATCACTGATTAAATAACTCAGCAGGTTTTCCTGACCTCAGCCAAGGGAGCTGGAATCGGCCAAATCTCTGTATTTCAGAACCCTGCAGGAGTCCCAGTTTTATTCTGGTTTTGGATGGGGTCTGGGAATGGGAGACTGCAGGTTCTGCTGCTTAGGTGAAGAAAGAGAGCAGACAAGTCTGAAGATAAATTATCAGATGGAGCTGATGGATGCTCCCAAGTCACTGGACTAGTTCCTGTCCCCATGATGCTTCTGCCCTGCAGCCAATAATCTCAATGAGACTGGAGCTCAATTAATTGCATGGCAAGGACATATGAGCATCTGTTACTGACACATCCATTTACTGGCCTTACTCACTATGGAAAAACTCAGAGGATAATGCAAAAGACTTGCACTTGAGCTCTGGCTGCTTGATGCTCTGAAGGTGTTTCAGGTTTTGTATTGGTAGATATTTATACCAGAAGAAAATGCATGTTACTACAAGGCTTAGGGTGACAGCATGCACTGCCTGCAGTCTGTGCTGTACTTTGAGATCTACAAGATGCAAGCACCTGCAACCTGGTGAAAAGCAGGACTTGCTCAGTACAAAGTGGCAATGCAGAGTGCAGTGGTCCTCTCCTCTCTCTGTGCTGGCTGGATGCCTCTGGATCTGCCTCCAGCTGGATAACACCAGCCATGAACTCCTCCAAAGGGCTTAATTTAGCTCTAGCATTGAGATCAGAATGAGGATCTGCTTCAACTCTCTTTTCATTAGCATTTTGTGCCTGCTGCATTCCTGGCTTCTCTCTTTAGATCCATGGTCACCCCAGAGAATAACCAGGCAGTGTGGATTAGGGCATTAAGAACAACCAAAGTGTCCATTTTCAAGCCTGTGTGTGGTCCCACACTGATGAACTATAATGGGAATGCAGAGCAGCTAATGATCTCGAGAAGTTGAGTTAATCACACACCCCACAGGAGTTAATCAGATACAGAACAGATGGAAATAAATTGCACACAGACAAAAAAAAATCCATCATATCTATGGTAAAAACATTTCACCAGCTCTTCCATTCATAAACTTCCCTCTTTGGAGAAAACATTTGTACATAAAAAACAATATCTGACGCAGAACAACTTAAATGAGTGTCTTGCTCATGATGTGTTGGCAAAGATGACAGAGCACTGAATAATTTTGTCATTCCTGAGTTTGACTGGATACCTGAAGGATCATTTAAGCTAGTTTCTATGCATAGTTACAATCCTGTGGCCTAAAGTATTTTCAGATTTATCACAAGTAATAGCAAAAGGTATGACTCATCCATAAGTGTTTGATATGAAGCTTATTATTCCTAATTGTACACAAGGGTAATATCTAAGCATCAAAGTCCCCAGGGACTGCAGAGTTCTTCATTGCCTCCCTAAATGCCAGAGAAACCACTTCATTAAAACTATTCTTAAGAGGAAAATTCCTCCTTTCCTGGTCTTTGGCCAGCAGTCTCAAACCTGAATGGTTCTGCTGATTCCAGACCCCAAAGAGAAAGGAAAGCTGTGAAATTCAGGAATCCTGGAAACAATAGGCTGGAGAATAGGCAAATGAGAAGGTTTTAAGATTTACCACTGTGCACTGCAAATGCCTTGTATATCATGGATATTCAGCTGTTTCACTTGATAAAACTGAAGGATAAATGTATATTTAGAAAAATGGAAGAGTAAACCAGTAACCAAAAAAGCCCAACCCCAAACAAAAAAAAACCAGAACAACCCCACTTCTCTCTAGGATTACGTTTGACAAAGATGATGGGGTTGGGTCTTATACATCTCTCTTCACTTGATGTAGGGCCTCCTGCCTCTGATTTAAGAAGGATATGCGGAATTTAAAATGGAAGGGTTTTGGCACAGGTTGGTTCCTGCCTTCCTGTACCTGGTGAGGGAGGATGGAAGAAGTGACTGAGCAACAGTGATGATACTCCATCTTGTCATCATTAACCTGAAAGCTTCAAATCTTCCCCCTTTCCTCCTTCAGGAAATCTTCCTTCTTCATTTCCTGTGATTGGTACATTGAGCTACAAGGTAAATTAATTCAATTTACCCAATTTTGTTTGCAAAAAAGAATAAAGTCAATTTGTATGCTGTCAGTTTGCTGGCCTCTGCCTTGCTCCTCAGATCTAGTTATCCACTGCACTATTTAGGGCAATATTTTTGGTTGAACAAAAACTCAGTGAATAATGTTCCTGATTTTCCCTTTGAACGTGCAGATCTTTGTTACTATTTCCCCCTCACCCTCCCCAGCAGCTATATTTTACTGGAGGGGAAATAATACTTCAGCTTCAAATGACAGGTTGGAAATAAGCTTTACATAATTTACCAGTGCAGTTGGACTTGAGTTCTCATTATCTGCTGGTATTTTGGTTCCTACTTGTTTTCGCCGAAGGGATATTGCCCATCTCCTATCACAATATATTTGGGGTTCTCCAGTTCTGCTGCTTGTCAGCCCTCTAAATAATTTAATAACTGTTCATACAGTACCTAATGGTCCTGACATCTGAGTAATCCTCATCCAGATTTTGCAGTTATTTTCTGTCTGTCCTCTTCTGTCTCTCCTTTCCCACCAGGAGTTGCACAAGCCGTGGGGGCTCTTGGGGTGGACATTCATCCAAGGGAAGTGTCTCCATGGCTCGGTGCTTCCCATGGTGCAGGCTGATGCCTTCTGTTGAGTGTAGCTAATGATGTCCTTGTCCCCCCAGAAAATCCTCCTCTTAGCTGTGCTGTTGGGCACAACTGCAAGTGCTCAGCACATCTGACACTCCTGCTCCTGCTGTGTGGGTTTTGCAGCCTGGGCTGGGTGTAGGAGGGGCAGCCCCCACAGCCTTAAGGAGAGACTGCACGTGTGTCTGAGGGCTGTATCACCACGTAAACAAATCACAGCAGCTGATTTTGTGAGCTAACACCCAGTTCCTTGGTTCTCTGACATCACCTTGTTGATCCAGAATTGTTTGGTTCTTGCTTGGGATAGTTGTTGTCATGAATGAGACTGTTATACTTGGATTCACCCACAGACCAGACCAAAAAAAAAAAAAAAGTCAAACCATGGTGACAGTCAATTATCCCCCAACTTTTCTTGTTCTGGCAATACTGAGTCATTTCATCCCTGGTAATCAAAATGGAAGGCTTTTGCCTACATGAATATGAAATCATTTACTTTCAGGAGCCTAATTAAAGCAGTCTGTTTCATGAGTAAAATAAAGCCAAAGACACAAGCATGGGAGTAAAATAAGCAAAGATTAATGGTTGTGAAGAGAAGTAAACAGTTAAATCAAGTGGTGCTTGCTTTCTTCCTTCCCACACTCTCTTGGTAGGTGGATCATGACAGAGGAAAATGTGGGTCTGTTTGGCTCACGTGGTGCCTGTCAGACTTCAGTTTTCCACTTGGACTGTGGCAACACAGTGTCTGAGCACCAGCATGGAGGAGTTGAGTTCTAAGAGCCCCTTTTGCTGCTGGTGCCCGAGCCAGGTCCCATCCTGGGGCCAGAGGGTGGGTGGGCAAAGCTGCAGTGCCCCCCATCCTCCTGACCTCTGGCTTTTTATGGGAAAAAAAAGGGGATGCAACCAGCAGCTGGGTGAGAGGCGAGCACACACTCCTCAGAGCAAGGGAGCAGGGTAATTAATAAACCAGCTCCATCCCCAGGATGATACTGAAGATTTAAGACAGAGACTTTGTTATAAACCAGCCAGAAAACTACAGCCTTCAGCCTGATGCATGAGGCACACACTGCACAAGGATTCAAAGGAGAGTTAATTTAAAAAACAACCCCAAACAAATGGAAAGAACAAATCATTCTCCTACTGAAAAACACATTGGCCTCAATTCTGGTTTTGCATTTCTGCCAGGTGAGGTGGAGGTAGAAGAGGGTAACAGGTGTCTGAAAGACAACTAACATCATGACAAAAAAAAAAAAATTGTCTGTTGAATTACATCTCAGGATCAAATTTTCTTAAGTTTTTTGTAATATTTCGCATATGCTGAAAAGTATCATTAATATAGCTGGTAAAATAACAGCTTGTCTACTTAAAGTAATTAGTAGTTGACAATTGGGTTGAATTTTAAATCCATGAGGAGCTTTGGTTAGCATTAATAAATGTTGATTAAGGTAGCAATTAAAATCTAACAATCTCTCTGGGGGTCTGAACTTTAAAGCTGAAGTGTGGAACATTCCTCAGTTTACAGAGAAAATGCTACAGTTCCTCCCCAAGTTGCTTTATTAAGCTGTCACAGTGTGGATTTTCTGTCTTTTTCCTTTCTTTGGGGTTGGTTTTGTTTTGTTTGTTTTTTTCCCAGTTTATACAAAGTAATTCCAGCCTAAAATAGTGCCCCAAGGCCGAGATAGCAGCCAGTACCTCTCTATTCTCACATCTGAGCGACATAAAGACTTTGGTACAGTGGTGACATTCAGCAGTGTGAGGTTTTCACTTTCTCTCGAGTAAGTTAATGCTGCAGGACACTCTTGACATCCCTATTTCCATGGCAGTCCTTCCCAGGAGGCAGTACCTGTCGCTCTGCTCATCAGGCTTTGAAGTGGGCTGGAGAGATCTGCATCTCTCCTTCAAGATGTTCTGCTTTGGAAATGCAGTTGACCTCTCGAAAACAAGCGATGTCAAGCAGCGCTGAGTGTGGGCTTCTCTCTCCTGATTCCCTCTCCTACCGCTCTGAGAGACCCAGCTATGCACCTCTTAATCAGGATGATTGGATGAGCTCCCAAGAAAACATGTAGGTAGTGTCTTGAGAAAGGACTAAAATTATCTCCCTTTGTTGCACTCGAGCAGTGTGACCGAGGCAAATCAAGAAGCACATTTTGTTTATAGGCTTCTTTTAGTGATTTATCATCAAGGGACTATTCATGAAGGTCTCAGGTTCTTTATGGTCTTCCTAAACTTGAGAAATCTCACTTCCCTGCATTTTTCTACCTTTGAAGCCAGAATGTGCATTTGTATTTCGTGGAGAACCTCCTTCATGCTGGCTGAATCCTCTTGCATTTTTTCCACTCTTGCACTGGTCAAGACACAAATTGAACACAAAAGCAGATTTATCTTTATCACACACTAGCTGTGCGTCACCCACTAATTACATTTCAACCCCCAGATTGTAAGCTGAGTGCCAGTGGGAAAAAAATAGAAATACAAAGTGAAATGAGAGCAACTTGGTCCTCTCGTGCTCCCAGTCGAAGGGGAGCATGTCTCTACTTTTGCTTTTTTCACGCTACTTAAATCACCAGATGTGTCATTATATTGCTTTTCAGGTCTGTTCCTGCTGACTTTGGGAGCAACTGAAATGAGGTCCTTTACCTGCAGACCAGCAGAAAATTAGTGCACATCATAGTAACTCAAACCCAGGGACTGTTCCTTGGGGAGGGGTAGGGAGGTTAGAAGGAAACTGTGTCCCCTTGATGTCCCAGGGTTCCTCCTCAAGGTGGTGACTGCTGCTTGGTCCTGCTTCTGGCTACAGCATCCCTGGCATCCTCAGCAGCTCTTGGCTATGAAACAGCTTCCATCCTGAACAGCTCATCATTCTGGGAAGGACCCTTAATAATCTGCATCCTTTTTAGGTGCTTTATTAGCCCAGACAATGTGATCTGAACGTGCCTGTTGGTTTGTCCACACCTCTACACATTTTCTGAGCCCATCCATTGTAAAGCATATTTACAGCAAGAGAGAGATGGAGAACTGAGGATGTGGAGAGCTGGAGGAAGAAAGTAAAGATTATCAGTCCAGAGGGTGGGGGAAAAAAAAATCCATTCACTCTCAGCTGATGTGTCTGTCACTTTTTTTCCCCTTTTATTCTTTTTTCTCCTGTGTTGTAAGGAAAAAATACAAATGGCTCAGATGAATGTGGAAAGGGACACAAATGAAAGCTTGATAGCCAGAGTTGCTCAGAGATGCTCAGAGCTATTTTTTTCAAAGGAGGCTTAAGAACTGGATGAAACAGTGCATTTACATTTGAGGGAGCAATTTCCCTGCCTGAAGCTTTGGGACAGGTCGTTCTCCGTACAAGACAGACACAAGGGATGAGCCAGCCAGGAACTGGAGCTGCAGTGGGACATGAGGGTGAGCACTGGTCTGGAGAGCTTGGCACTACAACTGGGCTTCCAGGGAAAACAGTAGCTGCTGTGAGAGGTTCCCAGGAAGACACAAGTCACCCTGGACATCTCCATCCACAGCCAACACCACCTTCCACCTATAGGATCTACCTGTGATGCTGGCAACTCAGGGCTGCTGTGGAGACATCACCTGGGATCTTGAAACATTATGGCAATGGAAAGCCATGAACTCCTGAGGAGAAACCGGGGGGATTATTCATGCACAGGCTTTCAGACTACTTAAGAAGGCCTATTTAATATTTTTACAGTAATACTGTGCACTCTGCTGCTCTTACTGTAGAATTACAGGTGTCATCCTGGGGGGAGGAACACATTTTTGGAGAAAAGCCATTTTGCCAGGGAGATGAGACGGAGGGGCTGCAGGGGGACCTGGCATCTCCAAGGAGCTCAGAGGATCTGCTGGTTTCAGGCTGCTGACCTGCCACCTCAAAGAGCCAGGAAGGTAAATCAGCAGGTAAATACACAGATAGTGGGGACATTATGGAAGTAAACTGTTGGCTCAAGTGACCAGCAGAGAGAGAAATCTTAAATCTAGCATAAGCAGAGGAAAGCAGATATGAACCATCCGTCCCTGGTGGCAGTGTCTCTGTGGGCTAATTAAAACCCACTGCACTGAACAGGTCAGGTCCTAATGAGCTTCAGGTCCAAAGCCTAACTGGACAGCTGGAAGGCACCGTAACCCCAAATCCACATGGTCTTTCAGAAAATGAACTCGAGGCAAAACACACAGAGAAGGTCGTGGCTTTCTACTGCAAACCATGGCACAGACAACTCCTCAGTGCTTTCCCATTTCTCAAAATTGATTTTCTTTTTTTCAGATTAAAGTGCAAAATGAACATGTGAGACCAAATGCTATCGGATCAGACTGCAAATGAGGCTAATAGGCCAAATGTCAGATTTGTATCTGATGAGGAATCATTACTGAATGCAGACTTTATATAACCTGCTTTGCTCTAAGGCATAATCCAGCCAGCAGATGACTGGTGTGAGGAAGATGTTTTGCCTGTGGAATGGCTTCTTTCCTGTTATAAATTTCTTTGGACCTTTGTATAAAGAGTAGGGGTACACATCTGTCTGTAGGCAGCATTTGAGATCAGATAAAAATGTGATGGATAAGGGAAGTTTGAGGATTAAATAACTCCTTGGGTTCTGTATGAAGCTGCCTGCAAAGATATAAATTGCTATTCCTGAAATCAAAATTCTGATTGCAGGTTTAGAAGAATCTCTTAACTATTTCCCCATGGCAGTTCAAACTCCTGGAGCGCAATTTGCAGGCTTTTAACAGTAGGGTCGGTTTTCAGATTTAGCTTTCTCAAAACCACAAAGATCCCTGGAGGAATGGCTGAGAATGTTGACCTGGGGCAGGTATCCAGGGTCCTGACTTCTGCAATGCAGGGGATCAGGAGCTAAATCTCTGCAGGCACCTCATGGTCCTGTTGAAGGATCTGAGTGTGGCTGCTGATAACATCACCCTCTGCTCACAGAGAAGTTGCAGCTGCTGTTGCTGGCACTTACTTACACTGGCCTTTGCCATGCATTAGCTGAAATAATTTCCTTTTTGAAGCACAAGAATTTCAGCGAAAAAATTCTGCTTTTATCCCTGGGGTAGGCTGCCCAGACACAAGACTGCCTCAGGTTAAAACCATTCCTCTCCAAACAGTTGTGGAGGCAGATTCCTTGCAGGAGAGGAAGTGATTTAGCAAGATGAAGTAATCGCAGTGTCATGAATGCAACCAGGATTTCCCTGTTAATTACCTCACCGTTAATTAAGGGGCTATTTTTTTTATTAAAATTAATTCTCATCTTTTTAAAATATATGACTTAAAAAGGGGATGTACAGAAGTGTTTCTCACTGATACCATAAGATGCTAATTTCCCAATGTTATGGCTTGTAATCAAGTTTAATTTTCCGACTTATCCTCCAAAGGAAAGACTTTACACCAGTTTTGACATTTAAATTACCTTTGATTTGCAAGTCCAATATTGCCATAAATATTCATAGCCAAGAATCGAGCATTTAGTCTTTAATTTTTTTTTAAACTTTTAATTCATTACTAAAAACTGGTTTCAGAACAAGCTGAAGAAATGAAATAAAGCACCTTTCATTCGAAGCACTGGGAGCATCTGGCTTTGCTACATAACAGTGAACCGACACACCACGCTTCTGTTTGACGCCGCTGAACAAAATTTGACAGCGAAATCATCCTTTGATCCTCTTCGCTACAGCTGTTTGCAAAAAGCTACTTTAATGTGGGAGCTGTTGCGCAGCACCGCCGTTGTTTTGGCAGGTGCCACGTCCATCTCCGCAGGCAGCGATGGCAGGGCACTCCAAGCCACGGGGGCAGCTCTGCGGGCGGCCCCTGGCACGATCCGCTGCCACGTGCCGTGAGTTGGCACTGCCATGCCCTGGTCTCTGCTCTCAGGCAGGCAGAGCATTTAGGCTTTCACAGTTACACAAACAGAACATGCTTGGCTTGCCCTGGACGCTGTCCCTGTGGGCACAAACCCCAGCTTGGCACGGGCGAGATGCCTGCTGAAAAGATGCCCAGGGACTGGGGGAAAAGAGCCTTTTTGGTGCTTCCAGGCTTTCGCCCTGTGAGCTCACTGACCCTTCCCTGACAGCATGTCAGCCTAAGCGTGGTGCCCACAACTATCCCAGTTAAAGCCAGCTCTTGCCATTCCTGGTGTGAGTCTCTCTGGTGGCTGATTTCTGTCTCAAAGATGCTCCATTTTTCTCCAAGATACTGTGAGAATGTGGGTCAGTGTGGGATGGGCAGAGGGACAGGATCAGTCCATATGTCAAGCAGAGGGCTCAGAGCCTCGCAGCCAAAGGCAAGCACCTGCACACGTCAGTCTCAATAAAGGGCACATTGGCTTCAAAATGAAACATTCTCCTCATTTCAGTGACTGATGACTTCTGCAATTTTTATTTTTATTTTTTATATCTGATATCTTTCAAATGTAATTAATTTCTCCAGTCTTTTTTCTCCCTTCAACAATAAGGTGGGGATGGAGAACCGGCCCTATCACTATTCCTGTCTCAAAATCATTTCTACTTGCAAAAGGCTAATAAAAAATCAAGACAGACAGTGACCCTTGCTACCCTTAAACCAAAGAATGTATTTTAAGCATAGACACCTACTTCTGAGACAAGCCAATGCCTATGCTTTACCTAACACAAGATGGAATACAACACATACTGCTTTTATGGCTCACACCCACCCCAGGGTCTGTATGTATCTTACATGTACCACTCCTGCTGCCATGAATGTCCTTGCCTTCTTGTTTTGGCATCTCTGCACCACAGTTACATCAATACATTGATTTTCTGATATGTAACTGAGGTGTCTGAAATGAAACTAAGATCAAAGAAGGAGCTGCTTTCCCAGGAACTCACCAGGATCATTAGTTTGCTTGCTTCCTTTGCATTTAAGTTCATTATTTTAATAAAAGATATTTTCTCTGACTACAAAGTCATTCTTCACAATGGATGACAGACTAAGTTCTAGTATTACTTACCTCTTCCATTTGAAAAGAAACTGCTTGCAGTGAAGCCCCAAAGCAAAACCCATTCAGCTGGGATCTGAGCATGACCTTAGAAACTCTGAGTTTTGAAGACATGAGAAGGACCATAGAAGACCAGGGATGCCAAATTCAGGTCTATCTCTGCCAAAAACCTGAAAAATATAATTACTTTGTGGGGCGATGTTCCCTCTGCTCAACACCTAGGACTAAATTTAATGCCAGGACAACAAACTGAAGTCCTTCCATATTCACTTTCCATGAAGGACCAGTTGTAAGAAGGATGAGCATGAAAACTGGGGGAGATGAAGCTGTTCAGCTCTGAATTGTTTTGAGAGACTCCACTTGAACCACAGTGGTTAGAGAAGACTTGTAAGAAAACTTGGTCTCTGTTCTCCCACATAACTCATTGCAATATAAAAGAGATACTCCTGTGTCACACTGGCAGAAAAAAAAGATATGACAACAGCTGAAACTTCTTGATTTTTGATTCAGTAAAAACTGAGAGTCTTTTAAGTGACAACTTCTCACAAATAATTTCACCTAATGGAAGACAGTTTGGTAATTGCGGTATTTTAATTTCAGCCAGTTCAGGGAATTCTCATTAGCCCTCAGCATTCAGGTACAGCAATGAATTTTCATGGAGAGAGAATAGTATACACAGCGCTGAAATGGTGGAAGTATGATGCATTTATCCATCATTTTATGGACAAAGACATTAAGTGATTCATTAAGCAAAACTGTCCATTCCCTTCTGGGTCCAAGAAAGTTTTTCTTATTCCTGTTTTTCAGGTAAATAAATGGAGGCAGCAGATGGCTAGATCTAGTCTAAACCTCTTCATAACCAAGCATTTTCACAGTGACTTTCTCTGTTTTCTAGCAAGGTTTATTTTTAAATGAAGCCTTCAAGTGACCCTGGGGAGTCTGACTTTCCATACCTCAATCTAACTCCTGTGTAATATTGCCTTGACTAAAGGCAATAAAAACATCCACAGGGGACCTGAAAAGCCAGGCTGGCAGACTGAGTGCATGAATATTATAAATTAATAAAGCAACATTTAGATTTCAGGACAAAACCTGCCTTTTCACAGATGCAGAGATAATTTAGCCTGGTCACGGTTCTTTAAAGGAATTTGTGGCACCTTGGAGAAGTGATTCCTCCAGTTGCTGTGTGTTGCCAATTCAGAAATTGAGTCATGGAAATTAAAACATCCATGTTCTCAATTATTCCACTGGCAATGAAAGTGCTGAAGGAGGAGGAGAGATATTAAAGCAGAGTGTGAAAGAAAAGAAGTGCTTATTTTACAAGGAACCCTGAGCCCTCTTGTGTAGCAATGGGTCATAGTGGTACAGGACAGAGGTATACATAATATTTACACCTTGCTTAGGTATGCATGAGTTATAGGCAAATAATCTTCTTAGGAGAATGGTGAATTTCCTGAAAAATTAATTTTTGGAAGGAAACCAAAAGTTGTTTGTCATAATTCAATATACAGTATTGACAAAAAAAGAGGGAAATGTTGAACTATTTCAGTGTTTTCAAGTAAACACTCGTTTTCTCCCTGGAAACACTAACACATTTCATTTCAAAATATTAAATAAGAAAATATGTTGAACTTCTGCTTTATTTCAGAATTGTCCTCAGCTAAAAAATAAGGAAGAAAAAGATGTGTTATGAGCCCAAAATGAAGCTAAGTGACCCACCTCAGCTCAAGCTAGAAATCTTATTTGCACACAAAGTGCTGTAGGTCAACCCCAAATTAACTGCTTTGTTCATCTCATTCTTCTTGGCTTGACCCAAACATTTTTTTTTTCCTTTGAAAATGAATTATTTCACCATGAAACCACAAACCCCATCATTCTCCCAAGTGCAGAAGGAGGATCTCCAATGGAAAGGAAGGATGAAGGAGAAATAGTGGCTCCAGCCCACGAGCACTGGAAGCCCAGGAATGCAGCTCTTGCATGAGCAAGAATTTGCATCTTGCACCTCCACAGTCTTGGATCCCACTTTTCCTGTGACAAGCACTCATGAATGAATAAGTACAATAGGGAGGACCAGCTTCTCCTGCTCCTGCAGCCTGGAGAGACCACACCAGCATCTGGAGAAAGCCAGGGCAGAGATGATCACCCTTCTCTGAGCCCCAGGACTCTCTGTATTCTGTAGCAATGCTCTGGTGGGCAATTTCTTTAGAATTAGGCAGAAAAATCTCCAGTATCACATCTATGCAAATGACAGAGGACTTCTCAGTACTGACAGCTCTAGAGAAACTTATGACAGGCAACGGGTTAATAAGAACTGGAATTTTTCATGAAAATAATTATATTGATGATGCACAAGGACATTTTAGCTTAGAGTCTCCAACTTTTCAGCCAAGCCCATCTTAATGGTTGACAGTCCTAACTACTGAACCCTCTGAACCATCCACACTCATGGCAAGCATTGTTTGATGCACCATCAAAGTCTTGTCAATGAAATCAAGCCAGAATCCCTGTAAACACAAATACAGGCAGAAACCCCAGCACCAGATTTCAGAACTTCCTTGGACATTGCAGATGAATGTCACAGGTCTGCCTGGCCCTGTACATTCACTTCCCTCCAGGTTTTTGTGCCTCCTTTCTAAGCAACATGCCCTTTGAGGGTCATCCACCTGCTCTGATCTCACCTGGAACCGGCTTATCCAACACGTCTCCAGGCTCCTAACATCACACAGAGGGTTAAGATTTCTCCCAAAGCACCAGTGCTTTTGTGAGGCTCAGCATTTGGGGGCAGAAGCTGTGACAAGAAGACAACATTGTTTTCAAGTGTGAATCAACAGTGCCTTCAGAATATTTTTCCTCCCTCCTCAACTAAAAAAAACACCAAACCAAACAAAAAGAATAGAAATCTAGTATTGGAAAGAAGGAAGTTCATCTGGACTGAAACAAATGAGGAGGAAAGAGTCTGTCTTGTCATTTTGATGGATCTTTGCAGGGAGCATTGAATATCTTTGTTTTCCAGGTGTTGTTTGGTCTCAGATTAGTCATTCTTGACACGGGCATCTTCCAGCTAACAGATTAAGCTTCTCCTAGTGGGTGCAAACTATTTGGATGTTGTCTTGCAAAATACGCAATTTCCTCCCCCACCTTTTGGTCAGAGCAGTGATTACTGTTTGCTGGTTTAGACAGTGAAAGAATGGGCTCTTTTGGAAAGAATGAAAAAATAAAATAAAATCTGGGAACATTTCCATTTCCCTCAAATCTTGCTTAACTTGTTTTAAGGTTTTATTAAGGGCACAGAGTGGTTGGCAATAAAATTATTTCTCTGTGCTGGGAGAGGTAAAGCAGATTGTTACACACAGGGAGAAGGGAGCTGACTGCTCTCATAAATAAGTCAATGTGTTACTCCTGCAAGACTGGAAGCAGAATGACAGCTCTTCCAGATGCTGATGCTCTACTTCTCAGTGACCCCCAGTAAACTGAAGTTTGCTAAAAATACCCTAGAAAAGCCCACGTGCTCCAGGCCTGCAGAAACACTTGGAGCAGGGGAGGTTTTAAATGATCATATTCCAGCTCCCCCACCCCAAACCCCAGCTGTGCTGGGGATCACAACTCTGCTCCCACCTGATGTGCCCAAATCTCCACCGAGCATCTCCCCTGTGGCTGACGGGCTTTGGTGTCCAGGGAGTGGGAAAGGCTGATGGAGCCTGAGCTGCTGAGCCTCCCAAGGGTGGTGGGGATGGTGCCTGCTGCCTGCTGGATGCTTCGGGAGCAAATCCAGGCTCTGAGGGGCTGCTGAGCTGCGCCACGTCATTTATGGTGAAGATTATTTCAAGTTATGTTTCTAATAGGGATGTTTGTGTGCATGCCCAGTTTTGCTCTCCTCCCTGCCCTCCCTTGACACAGCGAAGAGGCAGGTGATAAAACATGACAAAAATTAAAGGCAGCAGGAGGTGGAAGCCCATTAAATTCCAAAGCAGGCAGCGGGCAAGGGCGTGTCCCTTCCTGAGACCAAACAGATGAAGCCAATCAGGTGTCATCAAGACCCCCTTCTTTTGCAATTTGATATCCGAGATGCATAAGGAAAAGGAAAGCACAACAAGGTGATTAATTGCTTTTGCCCACACAGAGAATAAGGTACCAATCAGCCACTCTGATTGTGGCTATCTCCTGTCCCTATCTCCTTATTTAAAATGCAAATTAACATGAATGAAACAATAACATTTTAATTAGATGGAAATAGAAAAGCTACAGGAAAATTGATATTGTTGCAGCAGTATGAGGTTCCTGAACCACATGTAATTACTTTGATAGATAACACACCAAAGGGAGAGTTAAACAGCACAGTTTCCACAACATTTTTTGCACCATTCTGTCTCTTCTCACTTACAGTGATAGAAGCCAGAGACAGCTAGGGTGGGAAATTATATTCCTTCCAGTGCAGCAAGGACAGCCTTCTAGGGAGCAGACCCAGCCCACAGTCCAACCCTGCCTGCCATGTTACCTGTCTCGCTTTAAAAAAAGAAGAAAAAAAGCCCCACAGCTCCAAACCAGAGGATGCCCAGAAAGCATTAAAAATGGGGGAGATGGTCACAATCATCACTGTCCAGGGCTGAGCAATGGAGTTACTGCATGTGTGAGGCAGGGGTTTAAAAAAGGAAAAAACTGGAAATAAAGTGACCCATGGAACTTTTCACATGAATAACTCTAACAAGTAAGACTGCCACAGACAGCTCTGATGCCAGCTTGCACTCTGGTGTAGTTCAGGGATAAACCTGGTTGCCCTGTAGCCACTGGAACTAAAAGCCCAAAGTTTGGAGAGGCACAGCCAGACCACACGGTGTATTGAGGCTTTTGAGATGAGGCCTGTTGCCAACACAAAATGTGTCACTGTGAATCATCCACACACCAGCTCCAGAGTACAAAACTGTTCCCTGAATCACGGAGAAAAGCACAAATGTTCTGCTCTGAAGCAGAAAACTCACTGACTCCTTCTTGAGCCAAAAATAGGGAAAAAGGTTATGTAACCCATTTACTTTGAAAAATAAGCATTTCAAAGTTATCTAAACAGCACTAATAACAGGGAAATCTCTGTTTATTTAATCAGGCCGGCTTTGCTGGGATTGATGCTGGTGCTCCAGGCAAGTTTGAAACATTCACCTTAAAACAATTTAAACACAAAACTTTACCCAGCAGCTGGGAGAGGCTGGCAGGGCAGCAGCTCTGTTTCACATCTATGTTACCACCATAACCACGTGCTCCTAAAAAAACATCCCATTTTTGTTGCACACCACATTGTGAGCAGAAGGAGAAGCTGGAAGCATTTTGTGAGTAAGTCTTGGCACAGCTGTTTTCTTAGGGGTGACCAGTGCACATTTCATCACTGATTTGCCCCATTTCCAAGCCAATCAGCTTGGGTGGAGGCAGATTTCTGACAAGTTGCAGCTAGAATTATAAATGAAAAAACCATGATTGTTTTCAGCTGAGTTTCTTGTCTCCCTGGATAACTACTCTACTTCCTGCAGCGGTCTTTGCAATTCATTCTTTGTGACCAGACACAAAAGCCCTGTTTTCTATGAGATCGCTTTGCTCCAGCAAAGCTTCAATGTAATACTGAATGAAGGCATCAAAATTCTGCCAAAAAAATCACTGTCACAGCCTGGAAAGTAATTTTTCAAGGCTTCTTCCTTGATGTTTGCTGGTTATAATTTTCATGAAGTTCATTCCCAGAAAGGGTTGGGAGATTTTCTCCCCATCAGCCTCTCGGGACAGCGTGCACAGCCAGTGTTCAAAGCCAGGCTGGCCCAGACCTAGAGCAACCTGGTCTAGTGGAAGATGTCTCTACCCATGGAAGGGTGTGGAATCAGATGGTCTTTAAGGTCCCTTCCAACCCAAACCATTCTATGTTTCTATGATTCACCACTGGAGAAGAGGTCTTTGATTGCCAAACGCATTCCTGGTTGACTCCCGAGAATATCCCTGTCAGTTCACCACGTGCCCATGATTTATGAAAATCTTGGTGTGACACAGGTGCACACTAAAAGCAGCTTGACAAGGTGATACAGGGTTGATGCTGGAAGCACTGGGATCACCCAGCCCTGAGGAAGGACACCAACCTTGCCCCGCTGCAACACCAACCCTGTGTTTGGGGCCAATGTGTTTACAAGTGGAGGCAGCCAGGCAGAAACACTCCTTCTCCACCTGAGTGCTTTCCCACTGCTGAGATGCTGACCTGAAAGGACCCACTCATGGGCTAGGTCTTGACAGGAGAGCAACACTGCTCCTAAAGGAATGCTGGGTCTGAAGAGGAGGATTCAGCCAGTCCATGCAGCACAAACAGGTTTTGCAAGTGTGCTGGTGTGAAATTTGTAGGACAGAAATTGAGAGAAATCTGCTATCAATTAAGGTTTTCACAGAATCAGGAATGTTTAGTTACTCTTTTGGTGCAGAAATTTTTCCTGACATCCAACCTGAATTTCCCCTGGTGCAATTTGAGACTGTTTCCCCTTGTCCAATCACTAGTTACCCAGGGGGGAGAGTCAGACCCCCAAAAGTGTAAGGAATAGGGGTGCAGACAAGCCTTACAAAGAGGAGAGAAGCCCGTTGCTGAAAAGGAATTAATTCCCAGAAGATTTTCAGCTGCATTTCAATCTTGTATCAACTGTACCCACAGGTCACAAGTCGAAATAATCTCTACAGCTGGATCGATACACATGGCTTTTTAACCAAGCTTCTCTCTGCTGTGAAGAGGCTGGCTCAGCACAGGTGTTAGTGCAAATCCACACGGAAAATCAGGGATTGCACCCTGACAGACACATCCCCAGCCAAAGGCACCTGGCACAGCCACACTGGCGCAGCCCTGTAAAACTGCAAAATAGGAAAAGTCTTGCAAATCACCTGAACCAACTCCTTCTCCTGAACAAAATCACCTGGAATGTTTTATTTTTTTTTTTTCCTGAGTTTGAAGGTACAGCTCTGATTTACAGCACCAAGGGAAAGCATTCCCTGTCTTTTCTGAATTCAGCTGGGAGGCAGGGGCACAGGGTGAGCAGATGTGAGGAAATCGGTCTGTTCGCAGGCAGGCGGCTTCTGTGCAGAGCTCCAGCTGCAGTTGTGGAGCTCCAGTCAATAGTTGTTTTACAAAAAAACAGTTTTGTTTTGCAGGCACAAAGGCTTCTTCTATCCCTACCCAGCAGGAGGTTTATAAAACTGTCATTTCTTGCCCTGTTTCTGCCCTTGACTCTTTGCTTCTACTTCTTACAGACTGCTAGTGGGTTTTTTATTGCTTTTAGGTTTTTGTTTTAATTGAAACTGAGTAAATTGCATTTTTCCCTAAATAGCTGATGGGTCTAACAAAGTTTTTCATTATTTCACAGGGAAGAAACCAGAAACCTTCAGAGCAGAAAAGAGAAACGTTATTTGAACTTGGTCTATGCAAGAGCACAAAGGCATAACCTCACAATGAGGGGGCAGCTCCTGAGGGCCCTTAAAAGCAGCTTTTGCTTGGGCCATATTTAAGGGATAGTGTATAGCACAGGATATGAGAAAACCTCTGGAGTATGCCCAGCAATTTTCCCTTTCACAAACACACTTGTTTCAAAGGAATGAAAACACCAGCCAGCTTTATTTCTGGCTGTAACATCACTATATGTGTAACAGCCTTTCATGAAATATCTCCATTGATAACAGGGGAAAGAGGGGGAAAAAAGCATTCATGAAAGCAGAAAACCTTCTGTCTCATCTCCCTCTGATATAGCCATTCTCTGCAGATCACATTTTTAGCCCTTTTTAGAGGAACTCGGGCTAGGCAGGGAGTGACAGGAGTGAGTGGGATACTCATTTTGTGGAAGAGACAAGAACTGGAAAGCAATAATGCACCTGGCATCTCATCCTCAAAACAAATAGCTCCTGCCATGCTTCATCTTCTGTCTTTTTTTCCTAGAGGACCCCTACCACTGATATCATTAGTGAACAAGATGCTGGTCTTTCTTACAAAGGAGCAGAGCAGCTGCCTCGGGCACAGCTCAGCAACACTACTTTAAAGCCCCATATCCATGTCTGTAACCCAAAACACTCCTCTTGCTTCCAAGCTCTTCTAGAGCTCCCAGCCTGCCCCTAATGCAGAGGCAGCCACCCTACAGAGAGAGAATTTAAAGAGCAGGTTGACAAGGGACTGCACCAAGCTGAAACCTTGTTGAAACAGGGCAAGACCGTGGGAAGCACGAACAGGAGCTGATGGGATCTGGAGGAGCAGAGAAGATTTGTGGCTGGGAGCTGAACTGGGACAGTGGAATGCTGGGAGCCACAGTGCTCTTGTGTGTTTTGCTGTTATTATCCCCTCTCTACCATGGCTTCTTTTAGAAGTCCACCTCTTTGGGTGGTGGTGGGTTTGTTTTCACTGATAGCACTGCCCTGAGAGTTGCTGTCGGTGGGACCCTCATGCTCCGACTTGTGATGAACTGAGGGAAAACTGCATCCGTAATGGAGCTCAGTTGGAAACTCTCTGAGCTTTTTGCTGCTCCCGAGCAGAGTGTATTCAGCACTGAGACAGAAGGTCTAATAGGCTTCTGCCATTTCCTTTGACTCAGAAAAATGGCTATTGTAGCTGCTAGTGCTCTACCTTCACATGAAACCCCTTTCTTAGTAGATACTAAATAAATCATATTTGTTTGGCTCCAGGATGCCCTTGAAAAAGAACCAGCAGATCAGGCAGTGCTTCTAGCCATGCTGCCACTGCATTGACCTGTCTCTAGTTAAAGCTGGGCTGGTTATTCCCTTCTGATACCCCAGTGCTTCCCTCAAAGCATTTTTTAAATCCCTGTGTGCACCATCCTTTAATGCTGTTTCTGCAAGACCAAGTGTACAGGGGCCAGGGCAACTAATGGTTTGGGCTGCATTCCACAGCGTGATGCTGGTCACATTTCTCCTCTATGAAAGGTGAACAGTGACCTGACCAGGGTGTTCTGTTCTGTGTAGAGCGGGAGAGATGGAGAAGGACCAAAACAGACACAAACCTACACACACCTATTATAAATAAATTCCACAATGAGGTGCTGAGCCCATGGCATTGCATCTCACAAATCCGCCACACGAAGATACCAAGGAATTAAACAGCTCCAGATAATTGCAGGGCATAAATACGTTCAGTATGATCTTAAACTTGGTGAGATCAATTTTCCTGAAAGCTTGTTTAAAGGGAAAGTGGGCTATACAATTAAAAGAAATAGACCCCTCTCAGATGGCCCATTGTGTGACCAGCAGATACTGCCTTTTGAGATTCTCACCTACCTGGATGCCAGCATTTCCCAGAGGTTTTTATGCTTCCAGCCCTTTCCTTTGGCTGTGGAGTCACGAGCAGGCTCTCAGGCACTGATTTTTTGCAAAACAGCGAGCTTAGATATAGATTTCTGGATTCAGATATTGTTAACACTTGCCTATAAAGTGCAGGGCACAAATCAACATTGTATAAGTGGAGTAATAGAAAATCCAGGCTGTTAATCTTCATAATGTGCCTCTCAGTAGGGATTTCACTTGAATGTTATTTGCATTAGACATGATACTGAGTGCTGGATATGCAGTTATACATAAATTAAAGGCCGTATTTAAGTCAAACACCATCCCCCTGTTGAGTGCAGAGCCAAGCATGAGAGCTGTTAACAGTGGACTGCACAGGTCTGTTTATCTGCCTGACTTGCTGGTAGTGGCATGTTCCATCGTTGGTGTCCTGAGAAACTCATTTAGGGGGGAAATTAACATCTTTAATGAGGTTTGTGGTGTCAGCCCGAGCTCTAGGAGTGCTGGCTGTTTTATGGACACTTTTTTCTTTCCTCTCTCTCTCCCCACGTTCTACTTATGGATTTTCTCCACAACAACAGTGCAGGCAGGAGGCTGTGACTGAGCCTCCTCTCGTGCTGCTGAGGATGGGAGAAAAGAAAATTCAATTAGACTTTCCGGGAAAGAAGAAAAGGCTTAACCCAAAGGGGCAGTGAACTTCTTAGTTACTTTATTGATGCTTTTCCTCAGTGTTTTTCTCTGCTGTAGCTCCTCTTGGCCTCATGGAGTCTCAGGTATAACAAGTTTGGTTTTTTTTCCCCAGCATGACTTGATCTCCAGGCAAGCCTCAGACTGCCAGGCTGGCCACGTGCCCTGCTCCTCTGGACTGCTGCTCTCTGATATGCTTTCTGACCAAATTCCTGCTGGGGTTTTTGGCCCTTTCAAGGGATTTTCCTTTTCACATCTCTCCTGTGCTGGCCAGGAAACACCTGTGAGCTGCCAAAAGGCTGGGGTAGAGTTTGCTCCTGCAGTCTGTTAAGTGTTTGGGGCATACACAACTCCCCATCGTTGTATCTTGAGGTCAAATATCTATTTATTAGTCTGAATCTATATTTCTCTTTCTGCCTGTGCTCTATCTTGAATCAGGACACACTTGAATCTCAGGAACAAGTAAGACAGTGTCACAAGCCTATGACTGACAGTGATATAAAAATGAAACATGGGCTTTGGTGAGGGGAATTCAATCCTTTGAGTTTCTTTTTTTGAATGAAATGTATAAATAACCCCTGTGAGGATAAAATGTAAAGTCTTTACAGGAGTAATCAATAGCGATGTGAGCAATGAACTAAATGTTCCCAGCAGATGAGCTGCACTTTCATAAGATGGTTTTGCAAAAATCATAGAAGAGGTGGGAAAAGAGGGTTAATTTCTCACTGAACATATCCAAATAGTTATGGACTTATTAAACAAATTCTCCAAGGGAACAAGGTGGTACGACAGTCCTACCACATATTAAGACCACATTTACTCAATTCAGCACTGCGGATCTGCTTTGTTCTTGATTAAGTTAAAATTAATAGGATGTGGCATTGCAATGACTATATTAATTAGCTCCTTGGAGTCCTGATCAAAAATAGGGGGCTGCTGAACTAAATGCCACACCTCATCAAAGGGCTCACAGCTGATCTGCAGCAGGTCTCTGCTCTGCAGGTCTGGGTGAAGCTGGTAGGTTGGTAGATCACTTTTTTTCAAGGTTAAAGGAGGAAGAAAAAGAAATAATTAATGGATGAGATTGCTCCTTCATCTGTTAGACACCTCACAAAGCCAGGGCAGTGGTGAGCATCCGTCAGGCTGAGCCTGCAGGGGCAGGAGAGGACCCATCAACACCACTCAACCCAGGGCACGTCCTCCAGCTCAGATGTCCCTCCAATGCCTCCCTGATTTACTGATACTGAATATACTTTTAGCTCTGTGCATGGCTTTCCAGTTCAGAGGTATTCCCAGCTTTTTCATGAGCATTTTGCATAACAGATACTTTTCCTTCCCTTTCAGATGCTAAAGACTTCGTGAAAGTTTACATTTTTTCCTTGTTATTTTTTTTCCCATTTCTACCAGGAAAATCTCTTCTCTTTGATTTCTGTCTGCAACTGTCAATTGTCTTTAGTTCCTGAGAACTCAAAAGCTTCAAAGAAACCTCACTGAACTTTTTCTCAAAAGAAAAGGTTCAGTAAAAAAGACCTTGTTCATTCCATTATAGGAAAAGCCCCCATGGAACTGTGCCCGGCATTGCAATCTGCTTTGAGAATTATTGAAGAGAAAAAGCCACTGGAGACGAGGAGCAAATCTCACATGCTGAAAACCACCTGCAGTTGGCCAGATCCTTGAGCCCTCCAGGTTCATCCTCTCTAAAGGCCAAAGGTGAGAGTTTAACTCTCTGTCAAGGTACAGGCCTGTCCCACAGCATCCTCTATCCTGCCGGGAGCAGAGGCGGTGAGAGGCTTCTGGTACCCCAGGGAGGGAAGAGGAGGATGGACCTCCACACACAGATGCATCAAGAAGGCCCTTGAGTACAGGGATACAAATTTGTCTCGCTACTATTTCCCTCCCACCCATGCAAAGCTTAACATTTGGTACTCTGAATGCAGGGAAATACTGGGAAAGAGGCGTCAGCTCAGAAATTTGCTACCCTGTTAGGACTAGTACTTGTTTCCTCAATAACTCATCAGCTCAACTGATTTATCATCACCTTTTTTTTTTTTTTTTTAATCCCACACCCAAGAGACTTTGAAATTGGATAGAAGAGATGGTATCCATGGGAGGCAAGACACGGGGGTGATGTTATTGGAGCACGACAAGTTAGCTGGGCATTGGAAGTGTCTCCAGCTTCCCACGGCGCGAGTGGCTTGTACTGGAGGGCAAAGAGCAACCAGACAGATTGGGAACGTAATAACCCAGCTTCATCTGCTTAATGTGAGGGAAAGGAGGGATGTCAGCACTGGGACTGATGGGTTTGGCATCTAAGTTCTCTGCTCTAGGGGTTGTATGGTTGTAACACTCAGACTTTCCCCCCTCGCCAGCCCAGCCCCTCCTGACACCTTTGCTCACCTGCCGTCCTGTGCCACTCAGAACAGGGCAATTCCACAGCAGGGAAAAGGCAATGGGGACACCGTGGAAGCCCAAATTCCCCTCTGTCCCCCACCCAGGCACCCTCATGTCCCACAGAGGGATGCTGCCCGTTGTCCACACCTCGGGCAGGACACAGCAGCGTTTCTAAACGTCAGGAAGAGAAAGTGCCATCTGTGAGTCTCGAGCAGATGCTGCACAGAGACGATGGTGAAAGCCTGTAAGGGGAAGGAGGGGGAAGAGGGAGATGACAATTAAATAGCTCTTTTAAATGATCTGGAAGAAGATTAATGGCAGCTGCAGGTTTGGGGTTTTTTTCTGGGAAAAGCAACTATGAGATTACCTTCGTCTCTTCTGCCTTTGCAAACCGCTGTTGAGGGGAAAACCTAAGAGCTAAATTGATCAGCCACATTTCCCTGTTCTTTTATTATCCCTCCAGCTGACATCGCGGGAAGGGGGAGGGAAAAGGAAATCAAGTGAATTAAAACCAATTGGGGGAAAAAAAAGAGAAGAAATTATGTAAGAACTGGCAAAACACAGCAGGCCAAGTGGTTATGTAAAGCAATGAACACAAGAGCTTATTTAAATTAGATCTAGCTGCGAGACAGACCAGAGTGTAAACGGGCTGGGATTAGGCAGGCTGGGCTGTCGTGCATATGCTGAGTTAAAGCCCTGAGTTCCCTGAATAGTCCATGGAAAAAAAGGCAGCTTTTTAGGGATGCTCCTGCCACCACAGGCAAGCACTGATGCTGGGGCAGGGATCTCTCTCCATCAGTGTGGAAATGGATCCAGACACATTTACACACCAATATTGTCATTTTCTTGTCTACCTGAGGGTGTGGCAGCACCATGACCTGATGGGACACAGTCCTGCTACAAAGGTGCTGGTTTGTGGTGCTGTCAGAGGGGTGAGTGGCACCCAGGGGTGGATTTCTCTGGCACAGTGAGTGATTTAGAACAGCTCTGTTATTAAAAGCCATAGTAGGAATTTGGCTGTGACTTAAGGAAAAGAAATCAATTTCAATTCCTCTAGTCAACACCACTATAAACACAGGATTCCTGAACTGAAGCCACTGACTAATCCTGGATAGGATTTGCCAGCAAACCTGGAGAGAATTCATCCATTTGGTTTTATGGGTTGCTATTTTTGTGTACTATGGAGAGATGCTTGTCATATTTATTTACCTGGCACCTCAGATCTGACGGTGGGCAGAGCCCTGCCATCCACAGCACCAGAGCAGTGAGCACATCACATCATCCCTCCAAGGTGCTCCTCACCAGAGGAAGGTGTAAGGGCGTGTCTGCAGCATCATGCATGGAATTAATAACTTTGTAAGCCTCTCAGACTAATGGGAATTGAATACATGACCTTAGAAAAGTGTGTAGAGAGTGTGGTAATGGATGACAAGAGGTCAGGCTGCACCTTGTGTCTCCCAGCTCCAATACCTGGTCCTTCCTTCCCATTCCCTTCAGACCTGAGGCTCTTTTGTGTCTTCCTTCGAAGGCATTGCAAGAAGAAACGTGGGCAGGAATAAAGCAGAGGAGCCCCTTGGGCAAGTGGTTGTTTCATGTGCAGAGTTATTTATTACACAAATCATCCAAACTATGAGCAGGCTTCATAAAACATAATAAACAAGGGAACGGGAGGGATGGATGAGCTGCAGCCATGCAGGGTGGGATGATGCAGAGCAGAACCTCAGTGGAACAGCAGCCTTTCCAAACGGCTGAGGAGGTCCAGAGCAGTTCCCCTTGTGCTGCCCTGGCAAATGAGCAACGTGGAGCTGCTGGAGCCGTGGCAGTTTCTGGAGGCGCAGGGCCTGCTGCCATGTGTTTTAATAAATGGGTTCACACCAGCTGTCCACGCAAATAAAACATTAGCATGTGTCAGACACTCTACCCAGGCACTTGCTGTAACTTAGGGGACATTTTTCAGCAGAGCCACTCGAGTGCAGGCTGTGCCACGACAGTGGGAAAACACCTCCCTCTCTCCCCTGCGAATTATGGCGTGCCAGAGAGCTGCCCACACCCAGGCTCCCCTCACAGAACCAAATCCACAGATGCTGACCCACAAGTGAACAGGGGAAGAATCTCATCCTGCCTCAGAACTCTCTTATCTGTTGCTGCCACAACGAGGAGCTTTTAAAACCTCTCCAGCTGAAATGGAGGAGGTTTTTTAAGTGCAACCATGAAAGCATGAATTTACTTGTATGGCTTTAAGAGGTGTTTAATCTATGTGGAAAAAGAACCTAAAATTGTCTGCAGTGTGTTTCAGAGGATGTCTGCCAGCTAAAGCGTTGACTAGACCTGAATAATGTGGCTATAATGGACTTACTCCTGTTATCAGATCTTGTGTGGATGCCAATATCCAAACTAGATGTCCCTGACTGACAGAAGCAACAGGCAAGCTTGGCAATGAAGAATATATAATAAATCAGATTCACAGGCTGATTTAAGCAGCTCAGTGACAGTGACAAACCAAACTGGGAAATAGTGCTGTCATAAAGAATTCCGTGTCAAGGGACACTCACAGAGTCTCGATGGCATGAGCAGAGATGTGCTCGCAGTACAGAGCATGGTGACACACATGGTGACCCTGCAGATCATCTCACTTACTGCTTTTCCTGATTAGCAGTATGTGCTGCCCTGAACAATTTGTAATTGGTGAAGGAATATCAGTAATTACTTCTTACAGTTGTTGTGGAGTTTAAGTGGCACAAGTTAATATGTGCAAGAATCAAATATAACGAGTTCGAATAATTACTTTTTTTTTTCTTATTACAAGGAACACAGTTGTTCACTCAGTCTAGTTTCACTCAGGAATGCCCATTAAAACTTAAATACTCAAAGCAAATACAGAGGAACTTTTTGAAAATCAGAAATGTTAATTTGCTACTAACAAATAGGCCCTTCCAACTCAGAACATTCTGTGATTCTGAGAAATATTCATTCTTGGAAGCTCATTCCAGTCCAGGGAGAAGCATTCTCCTGCAATGATCCCAGCAGAACCAAAGCTCACAGTGGCTTCTGAGGATATAAATGGTTACAGTTGCCCTGTTCTGGGACTGACTTTCAATCAGTCAACAAATAAAACCACTTGGAGAACTAATGGCTTCCAAAAAAAAAAAACAACTTCCCAATTTACTTTAGACAGTTTGCCAAACAGGAAGAGGAATGAAAAATGTTGAGTGATTTATTACAAGTGATTTGCCAGCTCAAGCAAGTGCATCATTGCTCTGCTTAATTTAAAGACGGAAAATGAACACAAAGAGATGCAGGGACGGCTGTAAAGCAGCGTGAACCCACCACGAAAGACCAGGGCTCCAGACTGCCAACCAGCAAGACATCTGCACGTCACTCTCCACATCACCACTGCCCTTTCAGTCACAGACCTTCCATCATCTGTCTTTTTTTAAACCTCTGCACAGCTTACGACGTGACAATGCCGGCTCACACGCTGTGCGATGGTTTCCATTAACGCACTTCAAACCTGACTTGCAGCTGCTTTGCTTATTCACTCTGGAGCCTTCCCCGGTCCAGGGCCCTGCATCACATTGTATGCTGCTTTCCTGTGCTTGGGGGAATGGAGTGGAACCATTAAACAACCTTCCTATCTCAGCAAATCTACTTTTGCAGCTGGATCCCCCAAGGAAGTACAGATTTGCATGGTTTGGGGTTTTCCTCCTCCTCACCCCCCAACAGCTGCCTCTTTCCTTTTAAATTAATTCACTAATTAAACACATAAATAAATAAATAAATAAATGAGGAAATGCCCATAGGTGAACTTCACATACTGTGCATTCATGTCTGCCTACTCCTTACTTGGCTAATGGGATAAGGTATAGCCTGAATTGCAAGACTGTAAAATACATTGAGAATTGTTTAAACTATAATCTCCAAAGATATGGATAGGAAATAATCCTCTGTTTTTAGCCCTACCATGGTAACAATGAGCATCAGTTTAATCCTAAGAGGAAGATGAGTGGAAATAATGCATTTCAGTCCCGTTGTTCTCAAATCAGATGGCTCACTTCTCCTCAGAGAGTAGAGAATTTGGGTTAAGTACACTGGGCTGCTGCTGACAAAACCTTCAAAGCATCTACAGGAGAAATGCAGCCCCACCACCTCAGATGAAAGTTAGGGACCACGACAAAATGCAGAAGGAATCCAGGGCTTCTGTGGGGGATGGATTTTGGTTTCCTGGAGTAGCATGGAGGGAAACTGGGAGAGACACATCTAAACATTTACTGGCTCTGGGCTTAAATCTAAAGGCATGCACCCTCGCCTGCTTTTAGTGGGAGAAAACGTTCTGATTCCTTTCCCTTTAAGTTCCCTCTGAGTCTGGGAACATCTCAACCACTCCAGTACACATGCAGCTTTAAATTCCAGCTGCCCGCTGATTAACCCCACCTGAAATTCATGTTCCAAATAAAAGATTGAGCAGCTATCACATGCGAGCCTGGCAGCAAAGGGACTATGGAGATTGGTGTCTTGCTCTCTCTGTCCCTCCTTCCGTGTCTCTTACATTTTTCAAGCCCAACGCTTCAGTAAACAAATGCCTCAACCCGTCAGAGCACTGGAGCACAGCAAGTGTTGATGCTGACATCCGTTCCACGCATGGGCGTGTTGGATTTAGCAGTGTGTGGAGACCAGCAAATCCTTGACTTAGTCAGGAGGGGCTGCTACTTAAACCAGCTGTGGATTTCCCAAAACCAGCAAAAATAGCAGCCTCTGGCTTTGACGATGCTGTTCCTTTTCAGATGCCTGTGCTACACCCTGTGTCCAAAACTTTCTGAAATTAGGAGCTGTCACTACACTGAGGAAACGGGCTCTGGATCAACACAAGGAACTGGGAGAGGGGGAGAGATGGTTTTATTCCCCTGATCTTTCTGGTCGCTTTCCAGAAGAAGGGAAGGAGATGCAGAAGATAGAGAGAAAGGGTGGAGATTTGGGGTTTTCTGGCTATGAACTGCCACCTTTGGGTGAACGTCCCCGGGGCGGCACGGCAGAGCAGAGCCGGATGCCCTGGGCTCAGGGGCCACGGGAGGGTTGCACCGACCCCGGGAAGGATTAATCGCGGAGCAGGATTTACCCTGGCGCATGGTCTCAACCCGGCGCGGTGGGGCAGGAGGGGATGCGGGGTGGGGCGCAGCTGGAGGAGCCCAAACCCCCTCAAATCCCTCCTGCCCGCACCCTGGGCCGGTCCGTCCCGTCAGGGCTGCCCGGAGCATCCCCATTCCTGAGCCAGTCCCTCGCACCAGCCTCCCCCTCCTGCCCCGCCCGTCTCCGCAAAGTTTGGCCAACCCGGGAAGGAGGAGGCGGCTGCTCGACCCGGGCCACCCGGCCCCTCCTGGCCCCTCACCTGGATGACCGTCTTCAGCGAGGAGGTGGTCACGATGGCGGTGCAGATGAGCGAGTCGGGATCCCGGTCCTTGGCGTAGATCTGCCCCATGGTGAAGATCATGGGGATGGCGAGGAGGAAGGAGGCGATCCAGATGCAGCTGATGAACTTCTTGGTGCGGCTGCGGGACATGATGCTCTTGGCTTTGAAGGGGTGGCAGATGGCCATGTAGCGCTCCACGCTGAGGCTGGCGATGTTGAGCGCCGTGGCATAGGTGCAGGCGTCCCGGAGGAAGTAGTAGCCCTTGCAAACGGCCCCCCCGAAAGCCCAGGGGTGATGGACCCAGATGAAGTTGTAGAGCTCGATGGGCATGCAGAGCAGGAAGATGAGGAGGTCGGAGAAGGCGAGGCTGGCCAGGTGGTAGTGCACGGTGCTCTGCAGGTTCTGCAGCGACTTCTTGCGCACCAGCGTGTACGCCGTGATGGAGTTGCCCACGGTGCCCACCAAGAAAAGAGCCAAGTAGATGACGGTCACCATCACTTTGGAGTAGATGTCGGTGTTGACGTCCAGGTCCTCCTCGTCGGGCACTTTGGGGAGCAGGTCGGAGCGGTTGGAGGCGTTGGCATAGCCAGTGGGGTGCGGCTGCAGGGGCACGGCCGGGGCCGTGGCGTTCGGGTGCATCCCCGGGGCCGGGCAGCACCGCCCGGACCCGCCGCACCGCCTGAACCCGCCGCTGCCCCCGGCGGGGAACTTGGCTCGTTTTAATGCGGCGGGAGGAGCCGCCGGTCCCGGGGCTGCCGCGCGTGTGCGTGTGCGAGACGCGCCCCCCGCCCTGCGAGCCGCCCGCAGCCCCGGCTCCCTCCTCCCCGCGGCTCCCCCGGCGCACAGATGTGCCCTGGCAGCGCGGGAGCCGCCCCGCACACACACACACACACACACAAACACACACACACAAAAATACACAAACAAACCCGCACACACACCCGCACACTCGCACGCCCGCCCCGCACAGCCGCGCCGGCAGCCGCCGCCCCGCCGGTCACCGCGCACCCCCCGCCAGCCCCGCCGCTGCCTCCCCCGGACCCCGGGGGTTTGCAACCCCAGCTGCGTCCCCAAACTGTGGCCCGTGGAGGGAGGGAGAGAGGGAGGAAGAGTAAAGGGAGGGGGCAGGTTCTGGGCTGGGCTGCAGAGCCCCTCACCACTGGGACCCCCCCTCTAGTCCATCCTTCACGAAGTCAGTCACAGAGGCACGGCTGAAAGCTGAGGGCTGGTAAGGGGCTGGTTGTGGGTCCAACTTCCCTGTTCCTCTCCCACAGGGAGAAGAGAGGCACCAGGGGTGCTCCAACACACTTGTACATCTGTATGTTCCACTGGTCCCCAAACACCCACTCACCTACTGCTGCTGCTAGGAGAAATGCATTTAAAAGAAGGGAAGGCCCATCTAAAAATACCTACCTGTTCCCTGACCTGCCTGGGGCACAGCAGCGACAGCTTTGCTTTGGTCCCTATCAGTGACTTCACTTTATCCCATATCCTCAGATTTGGGGATGTGGGATCCTCTCTGAGCTGCTGTGTTGCAGGGGCAAAGGCTGTGGGGGTGCCACGGTCATGCTGAAGGTGACAGGGGGATCCTTCACAGAGAAGGGCCCCCTCAAGGCTGAACAGTCTTTGTTGGGGTTACCCTTTCAGCCACTCTGTAAAACTCCAGTGAGCTGTTTGTCCACTCAGTTCTCTTCATGATAAAATTTTTACCAATACAGAGTATCAAGGAAAATCTCATTCAGGGCATCAGTGGTTTATCCAAAGACAGCCATAATGTGTCCCATTCATCACTGAGTTTCCAACAGCCAGTGGGCTCTGTGTTCACCCAGACTCCTTACCTAACTGATGCAAGAAGATGTCTAATCCTTCAGTCAATCAAATCATCTCTTGTATACAAATACAAAACTTTCCACAGCCATCCACCAAGAGCCAATATTACCCCCAACTTTGCTCCTCTTACATTCATCCAATAGGATCACCATGAAAGAATAGCCAAAATCAGACTTATTTAGTCATATTATTCATACAAATTCAGAGAGAAATATTTTCCAGCACTCATCCCACATTAGTTTAGAGAATGACTAATAATCTCTTAACACCAATGTTCCTTTCATTTGAGCTCTTCTGTTATGAAATTTCTATTAGTTGAGAGGAGTTTGTCAGAGTTGGTTTTCCCAGCTCCTCTCACCCATTGTTCCTGGCCCTTGGACAAGTTCTTGGGATGAATCGAGAGTATTTATCCTGAAGAAGGAAAGTGGAACATGAAATAAGTTGGTGGGATGTACTGATGTGTGAAGGGCAGCTGCAGCTGGTACACAAACCTTCTCCTGGCTGTCCACTGCCCCTATGCCTCAACCCTCAGTTTGGGGGCAGCTTAAAGCCCCATGATCCAAGCACAAAACCACACTTCTGGACTAAACACCCCTCTCATGGACACAGTGAGTGAGTGAGTTCCTTTGGGATCTTTGTCTGTAACGAAGATATATTGTCCCTTCTGGTGCTGTAACTTCATTTTGGCCTTGTGAAAAGCAATTGCTATCCCCACAAACAAGATACGCATCTGCTGGTCTAATTTTGCAGTGTGGATGAGCACGTTTATACCAATAACTGTCTGGAGAATGCTCTGGTTTGGATTTTGTTGCCTCATGTTTCTGCACACGGGTGATGTGCAGGCACGGCTGCTAACAAGGAGAGAGTAGTGCCTCTGTTCTGCCCCAGCAGCTGTTCCTGAGTGCTCCATGTGCTGCCTCCTCCAGTTTCCCTCCATGCCAAGTACTAGCAGGGAATATCAGGAGACATAGTTTAAAAATAATTCTAATTACACACTGAAATAGCAGGTACCCGGAAATAATGTGCTTGTTGATTTACAATCAACACTTCCAACAGGCTGGTGCAGTTTGTACCAGCCAAATCTCTCTTTTCCTAAAAGCTCACCAGTAGGGTACTACCCCAAAAATTGGGAGGGGCTACCCCCAAAAAGGAAAGGCTTCAGCAGCATATTTCTATGAGCTAGTTAATAAATTTAATAAATTCCATTAATTCCTTGGCAAATCTGTCTCAGCCTCATGTGAAGCATTCACAGTCTCACAGGCAGACAGCTCTGTTCTGTTCCTCACAGACAGGGTGCTGAGCAAAGACCTCGTCTCCTGGGATTCAGCCTTGCATTCCCCATCCAGGGATCAACCTCTCCACCTTTTCAGAAAGGTTTTGTCCAGGCAGGTTCTACCTTCTCTCCTCACATCACTTTTACAGAGCTGGACACCTCTGGCTGTCCCACACCTGAGCCCCTGCCTACTCTGGTCTCCAAGGAGGCAGAGGCTTAGCCTACCAAAGAAAGAACACCCTAGACATCCCTCCCCTTCCTGCCTCTCTTTTCTCTCCCACTCTTTTCCCTCCCCTCTGCTAGTGCTTGGCCTGGGCAATCTGTGAAGACTCTTTCCAGCTGTGGGTTAACAAAAAGAATGGCAAAAGTATCTCTTCTCACCTTGACTTCTGCTCCCTGCAAGGTTTTAATCAATATTCCCCTTCCAGCCAAAGCAGAGCTGGAGTCAAACCACTCAACCACTCTCTTCTTGTGCCCCAAAGCCTCCACCACAAATCCCTGCTGTTTGTTTCAGAACTAGCCGACCTTTTAGCTAATCTGGGCTCGTTTTAATATATTTTGTGTGTGTGTGCCTGTGGCTTAAAAAGGAAAAGAATCATGGAAACCAAGAGATGCCTGATCTCAAATGTTACAGCAAGGCATTTACTTAAAATCTTGCAGGAAAATGTCACCCAAAGACCTCATCTATTGAAACTGCCTGGACTTTGAGCTGAGGGTCCCACAGTGCCTGAGATGCAAGGCCCACAGGATGCCTCCCTCCCTGTTATGTTGACCCAAGTGTTTTTCATCTTTGCTTTTTCCAGGTGCAATTGGGAGTCACTAGGAATTTTTCACGTTAATCCTTTTCCTGTCTGATTTCATTGGGTGGGATTTTTCTGAAGGGCAAGGAAAGCAGCAGAGAGAAAACTCTGCAGGAGGTTGGCGCTGAGAGACAGCATCAACCTTTCTCTCATCGAGCACCCTGCCCCAAATACCTGTTAGAGCAGGTTCCTGGGTCAGGTAATGCTGGATTGATTCAAGCCTTTAAAATCAGTTCCCGGTGGACTCACTATTGTCAGGATCTCCCTAAAAGTCAGCAGTGTCTAAAGTGGGTTAGGAAGGTAAAATCCTGGGTTGTGCAGGGCTTTTTTAAATCATGCTGTGCTTGAACAGCAAGGAAGTAAGGGAGAAAAGGGTGACAGAAAAAGGGGCAGTGATCAGTTTTGTTGATGAAAATATTGACTGTATCATTACTTATAGGCATGGAAGTGCATCCCCTCCTACCCTCAACTTATTACAAAATAAATTGTTGTTAGTTTGGCTGAACAATATAAGATAGTTACTGCCTTTGGCTGAACTGATTTCAGGAGAGTATTTTAAATCAAAACTGTTGATGCATGGGATATTTATTACCTCTGATTTTCATAGCAGAGGCACCTGCTGAGACTCTGCAGTGTGAGCATGTTGGTGTGTGGGAGAGACATACCCAGAGCAAGGCAGTGATCACACACCCCAACGTGTGTGTCCCTGGGCAACTTAAAAAAACCAAAAAGACGATTCAAACATCAGAACACACCGGGATGTGTGTGGTTCTATTGGTGAGAGACTTACCCCAAAGTCTCTGGGATGGGACAACTGGGAAATGAGGTGTCTAACCATCTTCTGTGTGATGCATGGACAAATTCAGTCCTTTGACAAAACTCCTTAAAAGAAAATAGAGGTACTGGCTGATGTACCCTGTAATATTTGTCTCAGACACCAAAGACTGATGCATTAACTGGACATTCACAGGAGATATCAACAGCTTTAGCTTAGAGATAAAGCAGTTTTGGGTCCCTTAAGTTGTTACTGCAACAAGGCCAAATCTGATTCCTTGTGGCAATAAATGCATTTTATCTTCATATATGCAGTATAAGTGCTCAGCACACAGACAGTCACGCTCACACACTGCAGGTGGGATTTTCCTTTAGAAATCCTCCGTTTTATTCCAGGAACAAACATAATGAGAAGGGACAGAGGAGTCCAAAGGGAGAGTTTGCACTTGCTGTAGCTGGGACCCTCCATCATAGCCCCAAGCAGGGCACATGCAGATGGGCTGTTACTCTATTCCTAAGGGATTTAATCTGCTTTTGCAGCCCCGGCAGCAGCTCTGCCAGCCGTGCTTCCAACAGCTCCGCGCAGCGGTGCCGGCTCAGAGCACAGCCCTCGCTGCCAGGAATGCTCCAGCTCCAGCTCAGCTCCATCCCTTCTCCTCACACACCACACCAACGTTTTGCAGGAAATCTCAGGAGTCACACATTAACTTCATTTTCCCAGCCCTCCTCCTAGTAATTTATACCACTTTCCAAATTTTCAGTGTGCCTGGAAATTGTAAAGTGCAAATGGAAAAGCAGCATAGCAAAAATCCCTGGCAGCCAAACTCTCTTTACCGTCTTTTACCAGTAACCTTCCCATAGCTCTGAAATGCTCCCAAATCCTTATTAAATGCCTTGGATTTCAGGAAATGGACAAAGAACTGTTCTCTTTCCTGGTGTGAACCTTTTTATTAAGTGCTGGAAATGCCATGGGCTGATAGGGCTTTTTCCTTGGTTGTATGTCGCCGAAAACACAACATTCGTTCCTACACCCCTTTGTCTTGGTCCCTTACACCCAGAAAGTCCTTCTCCTTTTCCAGGGAGACTAGGGCTGCAGGATGCAGCAGTGGCAGCACCAGAAATGTTTCCAGTGGAAATTTTCCTGGGACACCCTACGCTAGCTTTGAGTCACTCTGTGCCACTTCAGCAGACTCAAAAACTTGGCACTTCATGTCTTCCAAAGCACGCTGTGACCTGCTGGAAATTATTTGAACTCTGCAATCTGGCTCATTCCTCTTATTCTTCCCTTTAAGAGCCCATATCCTCCTATTTTTTGCATCACTGACACCCTGGATTTGCTTGAGCCTGGACTGTTCCTGAGCTCATGCTGGGATCCCTCTCCCTGTGCGACGCTAACGCTGTTCTGCAGCTTCTGAGGGGGATGAGAAGGTCCCTCCTGAATATCACCAGGAGGAAGAACAAAAGTCTGCTGAGGCTCCCAAGCTCCATCCCTGCCCTGGCCACAGCCTGACCTTAGCCCAGAGAAGTCTGTTTTCTGCCCTGCTGCTTCCTCACTAATGTTAGTGCAGGACCTGCTGCTCTGATGGTGAATGTGAGACTCAGAGGAAGGGTTTATTCCTACTCTCGGGGCCAGGAAACTTTTGGGATCACTTGTCTGTGGGCTCATCTGGAGGCACTTGCTGATTTCCTTCCTCATCTTGGCCAGACTTACCTGGATGGTTTCTCAGTTTAGAGCATCTTGGCCCAGAGATGACAAAAATAGTTTGAACTCTGTTAGAGTGGGCAGAGAGTCCCTGGAGAGTGATTTTCCTTTCCTTCTCCAATTTCTTTTCCTCCCATAATGACTTATGGCTCAGTGGGTGTTGCAGCCAACCCAAGGGGAAGGCCTCCCATGCTCAGGTAAGAGCCCTGCCCCAGGGGCTCTAAAATGTAGAGCAGCCCTGGGACTGTTCGAAGTTAAATGGTAAGAATACAAAGAAAACAGGAGATAAAGAAAAAAACTGCAAAAAAAATGACCGGGGAGTGTCATTCATTTCAACCTGCTTTAGAGAGAAAGAGCTCATTCAGTGCCTGTCAGTGTGATACTGAGGCTTGACTGTAGCTGCATTCAGTGCCTGAGAATTTTTTTTTGTAAGTCTTATCAGAGCTGTTTGGGTAACTGCAGGTGCTGAAGAAATGTGGGGAAAAAAATGCCCAGTTTGTGTGAAATAAATCTTTTGTGGATTTAGTGGAAAGATTCTCATAAATCACACACTGTTCTCACTCCAAGGACAAATATTCCCAACTGTTTTTTATTAAAAAATCAATGATTTGTTTGCATCTTGCAGAAAACAACATCTGCTTTTGCAGCATCTTCTCCTTTTTGCTTCTAGAGACTTCCCTGCTCTGCTTCTTGTCCTGTTTAAACTGTGAATATCTTTCCAAAGCCTAATGCCAAAGCAAGGGGGTGATCCTATAGTATCTTTACTAGAATTGATAATTTGCTGCTGTGCCCTCTTTCAGTTTGAAGCTGTTCCCCTTGTCCTGTCACTACATGCTCTTATAAAAAGTCTCCCTCCTTTTTTCTTGTCGGTTCCCTTCAAGTACTGGAAGGACACAATTTAGGTCACCTCAAAGCCTTCTCTTTTCCAGGCTCACCCTGCAGTTTTTCTCTTTTGTTTACAAAAGCCCATGTTGAAACCAAAACAACTTCTCTTTTAGTGCAGTTCATGATTTTACAGCAAAACAGAAAAAGCTGCCCACCCAGCCTTGAATCCAGGTCTGAATGCTGGAGGAAAAACTGTCCAGAGAATGATTTGGGTAGAAGGGTGCATTCATACAAGAAATTGCTAAACATCAGCAAAGCCACACTGGTGACAAGGATGTGAAATAGGTTAGAAAAATTAGATGGAGTCCTTCTTCCTCAGTAACAATCATGCCATCAAGAAAATCATACTTCTCTAGGTGGCAAGCAGAGGTAATAATGACAGTAACTGCCACAAAAGTAGCTGAGCTGGCAGACAGCTGAACAGAGGTCAATTAACAAAAGATTTCTTTTAGTGACTTAATTCTTCAGAATTTGCTCTGATCCTTCAGCAAATTTTTTCAGCCACAAGTCAGCTTGGCACAGATATGGTGTAAGGTGGAGGTGCAGAAAGATGCTTAAAGCCTTTGCCTTTCTAGAGCTATGCTGATGAGATGAGCAGGTTGACCTCAGTGCAAGGATAAATATTCCTCTGCCTCACAAGGAGAAACAGACCTGTGGAATTCAAGAATTAAAAGCCAGAAGTCAAGCTGAAGTCTGCCCCCATTTTTTTTTTTTTTTTGCAGAAGTAATGCTTGCAGAGGGCAGAAGCCCAACACTTTCTGTCACCTCTACAGTTTAATTTGCACAGCAAGGCAAACACTTGGAACTGCTTGTCCAATATTTGGGACATACAGTAATATGTGACATATCCCAAAAATGAGAGGTTTTGACCACAAATACCATGAGTTATTTTAAAATATTTTTAGGAGTTCTTCATCTGTTGTACCCAAATAACTTGTTTAGAGGGATGTCCCAACTGGGTGTCCCACTAGAGGAACAGAGGAACCTGAGAGACCTCAGTGGCGGATCATAACTGGGAGAATAACAAGCTAACAGCATTGATGAGCCTCTGAAACCACTGGCAAATGAGCTGAGCAAGCAGCAAGTTCTAAATTCGTCTCTGTGAGGACTAACCTTTGGATGCATTAGGAAGATTTGTAGTTCCCACTTGCTTGTATCTGTATCTTAATGGAGATCTTCACTTTGCAGAAGCCCCTCCAAGGAGCTTAGAAATATGCCCCTGCCCTCTACAAAGCTCTCTGCTTTCCTTGATAAGAATGCAAACACATTTTATTACCAATCTTATACACCAGATAGAAAAATAAATCGATAGTTTGCTGTATAAAGAGGTCTGAGATATGCCTGGAAAAGGGCAGACTTGTGAGAAATAAAATACATCTCCTGTTACAATATGAGGAGATCACATTATCTGTTCATCTTTTATTGGAATAAAAGGGCACGTGTAGGTATTGAGTTAACTGCATGACATGTCACAGGCTGAGCTCTGAGTAGTATAAAAAGAAACATTTTGATCAAATGCACACTGACTTCAGGATGCAAAAGGAATTGTATTAAGGAGCAATTTTGCAAATTCAAGCAAAATTGTTTTAGAACGTCTTCTGACAGCAGATAGAGACAGCAAATGTGCAAATCCCACCCTCACCAACCATCCAACCCAATCCAAGCACAAGGTCTTGTCACAGCTGGCCCCTTCCCTCCTGCAGCCCAGGATGAGAACTGACCCAGGGCATTCAGCTCATAACTCTGCTTTAGCAGTGGCAGCTCACAGCTCTAGCTGAGCTGGCTCCAGCCTCGAAGAATGGAAGAAGAGAGGTGACAACAGGGAGTCCGAGTGGGTACTTTTGCTCAAGGGATGACTCCTAATCCTGCTTGGCTTCTGAATTTAATAACAAAGGATCTGGGAGAAAGTGATGCTCCTAATCCAGGAGAGGTGCAATAGTCTCATGTTCAGTTCCTGACAGTTTGAGTCTCTTCTTATAGCACCGAAAGTCAGCAAGAGAAGTTAAAGGAATATTTCTCTATAGATTCTTAGTTTGCCTAATTGCAGACTTCCTCACAAGAGCGGTGCCCACAGAGGACTCAGAAGACATGAAGCTATTTTTACTCCTCATTTAACTCTTCTCAGCCATTAGCAACTGAGAAGTTGTGATTAGTGCTGCAAGTTCTCCTGTAAAACAGTTATCCAGTGAATCACTCTTCACTGACAGGGCTCTGCCCACCTTCCCACCTGCCTCACCATGTGATAGCCTACTATTATAACTCCTCCAGGAACCATTTATTTCATGGAGACAATTCTTTTCTTCCTCTTCTGCCTGGCAGGGAGCTGCTCTGCTCAGCTTCACAGCAAACAGCAGCTGCTGCTGGAGGTGACCCTTCCAGCCAGGATATCCTCACGTGTGGGACTTCAACTGCTCACACACCAGAGAGCCATAGGAGCTGATAAAGCTGTATACAAATAAATGTACCCCCAAATTCCTGGAACTCCAGTGTCCAGGACATGCAGGGGGATCTGAAGTGGTGGTTCTGAGATACGAATTTTTCCCCACGAACAGAAGTGCCCTGGCTTTAATCATATCCAGGTAGATTGGGGGGCATTCCCCCCAAAATGAGGACTTCCCTCCAGTGTCTGGTGAATAAAACACTCCTGTCCTCTGTGCTCTGCCAAAACCAATGCACAACAATGCAAACTCGAAGCACAGCAACCTGCAATGTCTCACCCACGTTGTGTCTCATCAGCAGGAGGAAGCTGGAGCAGATCCAGACCTGCTGCAACACCTTGTCCTGCTGTCCCAGAGCATGGGCTGGCCTGAGCTCAGCAGGAGCACAGTTGTACAGAAACACTCGTATTGATCATGGCCAGACTGTGCTCGAGAGGAGCTGCAAATGACATCAATAATCATCATCATTCTTGTTGCTTTATTTGATCACACAGACAGAGCCCAAAATGTGCTGATAATAACAGGAACCCCCTCTAAGAATCTTTGATTTTCTCTTCATGAAATCACAAGTTTTGCTGGGTTTTTTTCTGAAAAAACATTAGGTGGAACTCATTACAAGGCAAATTAGATTTGAATGTTGCCAGAGAGAGGATGGAGACAGTCTCACTGAGCACCTTGTCTTCACTGTATCTGGAATCAGTGCAGAGCTCCACATCTGAGTCCCATCCTGCCTTCCTGACTGCCCAGACCCGCTCAAGAAATCAGGAATTTATGATTTTTGCCCCGTTCCAGCTGACTGGGAGCTAAGTAACAGACTGGGTTCAGATATCACCACCAACGCGTTTTAATCTCTCCATTAAGATTGGACTCGATGATCTTGGAGGCCTTGTCCAACCTTAATGATTCTATGCCACCCCCTAAATCAAAATGAGTGGAGAAGTAGCAGGGCCAAAATCCATCCTCTTCCTCTGAGTCAGTGGACTTGTATCTTGTTATCTTAAGCTAATTATTATAGCCTGTGTTTATATGGGATTTTTTGCCAATCCTCACGCTTGGTTTTGATGTTGAGCAAACACCTCAAACAAACCTCCCTTGGAATTGTCTGGCTCCTGCAGCCCAGGGCATCATGGTAGTGGGCTTTGGTCCTGTATGGCTTGAATGACATTACTGATTTTATGATGGCTTTTCCACGGCTCCAACAGCAACCCCCATTCTAGAGGGTAATTTCTACCCTGGCACAGACGAGTGAAATTCAATTTGTGTGATGATACACAGAGAAATACTCTTGATTTGGGATAAAGCAAGGAGATGTCTGGAGGCACAGGTTGCAGTAAAGCTGCAGAAAACCTGCTATTACTGCTCAGAGTGTCAGGCTCAGCAGTGCAATAAGGCATCACACTGTGGATGGGATTCATAATATATGTAGATATTATACTTAACATGGTTTGGCCAGCACATGTGAATTTGGCTCCATGAGCACAGTAGTAGACTTTACTTTCCTTCCCTTCCCCATTTCTGCCCACTGAAGATTTTCTTTCACAAAAAGAAGACATAAATCTCTACGTTTATAATAAATCCCAAGCGTGGGGTGAGAGGATGTTAAATGTTTAAATTAAACACAGCAACTTCTGCTATTCAGACAGAAACCCACTCCCTGGAGATGCTTTTTCGTGGGTGTTTTTAATGGGACCAGCTTTGTAGCAGCCAAAATCAACGCTGAGGCTGCTACGACACGACCATGGGGATGAAGCTGGAGCTTGGTGGGCTCATGGGTTTTATTGTGGGGTCCCAGTTCAGCCTGTGGTGAGGTGATGTGTGTCAATACCCAGAAACTCCAGGGCAGCTTCTTAGTTAGGGATTAAAATTTTCTGAAATGCTTTGCTATAATTACCTGCTTCTTTTTAAATTAAATGCTTGAATAATTCTAGAAACTGACTTGAACAAGAAAGTGCTTCAGCTCTAACTATAATTTGCTAGGAAACAGGTAAAAAAGGAGAAGCTCAAGCAGGAACAACTCATGTGAGTATAAAGAGGTTTGAATGTGTGTCACCAATAACTTTACCATCGCAGAAAGGAGAACCCTGACAATAAATCCATGAACAAACTGGGATAAATATTAAACTAGCATTTGTGTTCACTTTCACTTCAATGGTGCAAATACTTAAATACCTTAAAAAAAGATTTAGATTTTCTAGATACTCAGTGGTTTTGTAGGCACTGCCATATTTGGTTGAAGTGGATGAAGTTTGAATACTGTGTATACATATACACCTTAGAAAACCTTGTGTCCAGCCTAAAATGCAAGACATTTTTAAGCAGCAGACTAGAAATGGGATCCATACAGACTTCTCTACAGTCTTCCTGTGCAAGGCCAGGAGTTGGACTCGATGACCCCCATGGATATTCTGTGATTCCATGGTTTGTGCTCTGATTTCAGTGGCTCAGGGTCTCCACCACTGGCTGTGGTGGCAGCGCTGTCACCCAGCCTGGGGACCTGATCTTTCCTGAACACTTGTCCTGTGCATAAGATGTGCAGATCAGCTAAACCCAGTGCAGGGCAGCAAGGGCTGCTGGGACCCCATGGGCTGCTTCTCATTTCAGGATTAGATGAATTTAACCCATACAGGATTTTGCAGCATAAAAGGGGACCTGGGGTGGCTGTGGGGTGCTGAGTGCTTGGGCAGACTCAGCACAGGGAAAGACACATCCACTGAGGGTTTGTCCACTGATTCTAGAGATGGGAAGAATGTGACAACATCAGGATAGAACAGGACGTTGATTGACCATGGATGGGGATACTATTTAATTTTCAGACTTGCAAAAGTGGTTTCAAACTTGAAACTTCGTTTGACTCATGACTAAAAGGAACATATGATTACTACAACATTTGGACCAAAGTATCAGTAAAAAAGAAAAGCAGCATATGAGACAACATATGGTAAATATGTATTTAGAAGCACAGAAAGTAGACAAACTCATCTGGGTCAAGATTTAATCAGATAATGTTTGGTTTAGACTCAGCACTAATGCCGCTTTGGAAGCATATTACATTTGGAATCAGTATTTAAAACTCTGTTAAAGGCAAATGAAAATAAAAACTAAGGAAAAAAAAAAGGAAAGAGTGGCAACAAAATTATAAGTTGGCATGGCAAATTTATATTTCATTGGCAACCAGAAGATCAAGTCTAATTAATCTGTACCCACCCAATTTCTCCATATGTCTAGCATAAGGGGCTAGCCTGGGTATGTAATGCAGTTAATAACTAATTCCTTTTTGGTTTCTTTGCCATTATTTATTAGTTTCTAAATTCCAAGTAGGCCTACAAATAGAATCTTAGACTTTGAAGAAGTTCCTGAAATGGAGAAAAAGGAAAGGTGATATCCCTTCATGTTTTAATGAAAGTCCTTGTGATTCAAGAGGTCCTGCAGGTTTTTAGGTATAACATTTTCCCACAAAGCCGATGAATCACAGAGCACAGACGTGCAAAACACACTGGTCACATTCAGATGTCTTTTACTCATGTGGAGACATTGGAGTAACACCATTATCTGCAGGGTGTGAGCCAATTCAGGACCCATCCACAGTGCTTTCCTCCGCCAAATATCTGTAGCTTCAAGCCACGAATAACACAAGATGTGTGGGAAAAAACACAAGCACGCATGAGACTCGTGGTACATAGAACTGCCTCGGCATCCTGATGGATGGAGTGGTCCAGCTTTTCTCCACCACCTCTTTCCCCTGCCCAGACCATTGCATCACAGATGGCCCATCATGGAATGCTTTGTGCCAGCCCAAGTCCAGCCACCAGCAGAACCTCTTACACCTGCTTTTCATCACCTGGCAACAGTGTATGTTTTGTGACTTTTCATTATCCTTGAATATTCACAAAATATATCCCTAAATATCCCTAAATATTCACAAAATCTCGGCTCCATTTGGTATAGGGTTCCTTACCCAATTTGCACTAACAGACATGAATTAATTTATTTAGTGAGAACTCAAGTCAGAACACAGTAAACATCAGGGAAGAGAGCAGGGACTGCATAATAGTTAAGGTCCAGGACAAGTGATTTCTGAGCAGACATGCCTTTCTTTGAGGGTCAGTTTTCAGTTAGGATTGGGCATTTGACGCAGTCCATGATTTTCCTACATATTTATGACTCTACACACGAGAAAAGTTGTCAAGTTGTACCCTTAGAAGTGAAATGAGAACAGTTTGACGTTTACTCCCCTTTTAACAAAGGCACCAGGTGGCTGGCAGAGACGCTGTATTACTTGATTAGCAGCAAGCAGAGCAGAAGGCTGGCTGTGAACAAGCAGCGGAGCTCTCGCTGAAGGAAGCCAAGCAGATGAAGCTGCGGGATGGAGCCCCTCCAAGTGCTGATAGGAGAAAGGAAGATGGGCCAAGCCAGTGAGAAAAAACCCTGGCACCTCTTCCAGGCACTCACAGAGCCCTCAAACACTCCTTGCTTACATCTGTGAAACCATCTCCTGTCAGGACACATGCTTTGCCTCGGCCTCGGTGTTATCCTTCTGAACAAGGGCTGCTGTCCACAGGACAGTGATTGCAGCAATCCCCCCCGGGAACCATAAGCCAGCAAAACATATGGCTCTGCTCCTCCACATCTGCTCCGACACGGCAGCATCAGTTCTCGCACAAGATGCTCAGCAAAGACGGAGATGTTCTGTAGCAGTTCACGGGTACCCATGGCTTAGCAGGGAATTATTCCACTCTCCTGGTTTTTGGACCATCTCTCCTAATTCCATCAGATTGTGGCATTAGGGAGGGTAGGAGAGGCAATAAGGTAATGCATCAGCCTTTCAGGCTCGGGAGGTTTTACTACTCTCCTTTTCCTTGTTTCACAGGGATGAAACGTGATAAGGATATTGAGAACCAACCCTGAGATTGTGCAAGTAGCTTTTCCTGAGTCCTGGAATTAATTACTATGTCCATCCATTAAAAAAAAAAAAAAAAACGAACCTGAAAATAACAGAATCCTGGTGGACTTGGAAATTCTGCTATCAAGATTACCAACAGGTATTAAAAAGTATATGGCTTTGCTGTCTGCCTAGAACATGAGGCAAAGGAGAAAAGAATGTCTCCAACTTTAACTGGAGAGGGCTTGGATAAAGGATCACAAAGTGCTCTGACAGGGCATGCTGCCTCTTAGGGTGCTGGGAACAGCCACAAGCCAGTGATGGCATTTACTAGAACCTTTTCTTTCCCTTCTTGGTGGGGATTCAGGTGAGTCCTGGCAGCGCTGGTGACATCTTCCATTGGCATTAATAGCACGGGAAGTTTGAACACAGTTCTCAGGGCCTCACTTTGGCTGAACACAAGACAAGCTTTTCTCAAGCAATTGCAACCCCTGTGAGCTCCAGGGGAAATCCAGAAGCTGAGTTTATTCCATGATTTCTCCTAGTTTTGCTTGAGTAAGGGTTGCAGTAGGCAAGGTCTGGCTGTGAAGTTTTCCCTTGGTGGGCAGGTTGGGTTGTTTCCCTCCCTGCAGACCCCTCAGTGCTCTCTGTCCCCAGCTTAGCAGAGATCTTCTGCTTATCCCCCTGCCCATTCATCTGCTGTGCTCACCCTTCAGAACTGGCAGTGCAGACAGGGTAATCCTCTTTGGGGCCTTTAACTTTAATTAAAAGGTCACCTTCCAAAAGCGACCGAGAGGAGCCCAGTGGTCCTTTCTGCTGTTCTCACAAACCAAATTAGTCATCAAGTCACAACCTGGAAATTCAGCACCTCTCAGCCACGATGGTAATTAATCACCATTTCACTTTAAAGGACTCTCTGTTCACCCGTGACAGCTGAAGAGGGAGAAAAGAAAAACCTGAAGAGCTGCGGATGGTGATCTTAATACAAAGCTATTGTCAAGCCAATGAAGCCTTGAGAACAGGCTGACAGGCTGGAGACACAGAATAAGATGGAAAAAGAGGAAAGCTACATCTTCATGACAGTCAGGTTCTGCTGCCAGTTTGAACTGGCATAACGAAAAGAAGGAAGGACTGTGAATATTCTTGCATTATAATTAATTCTTGCATTATAACCCATGTAATGGTGGTTTTGAGCAGGTCATTTTGAAAGTCACTCTCTTTTTAAATGTTCAAGGACCAGGTGAGCTGGCTTTGAATGGGAACTCAGTGTAGTCCATACATCATTCATCAAAAGGTCTCCATTACCCTTCTCCTGCCCATGAGCCACCACATACAAGGTCTCATCCACCAGGCCCTGTCAGGAGGCACAGCAGGTCAGCAAGGACCCTTTCTGGCTGCACTGGGGGGATGATGGAGAGGAGCAATGCCTACAGCCTCTCCTTAGCAGGAGTAAAACAGGAAGAGCAGGAGTGCTAACTCATGTGGCAAGATGAGCAGCTAAAGCTACAGGGACCATTTCCTAATGCCTCTGGAATTGTGTAGCTGCTTGCTAGTTTTCCCTCACTGCTATTTGACAATGCTGGCTGATTAAATTTTGCTGTCTGGTATTGAGTCTAAATAATAATGAATAACTTATGAGGTGCTCTTCTAATGAAGCACACACTGTTCCTGAGTTTTCACTCAGTGCAAAGCACTGGAATTATTACTCACCAGACCCAGGGGAGTCAGCCAGGTCTCCTGCCCATTTTCAATAAATCTGGATACCAATCAGTGAGTGTCTGTAGCTGCCACTCCAGTGCCATCCACAGCTGCCTCACAGCTACCTTGGGCTGTGGGTTGGGACCCCAGCCTTTGCTCCCACATCTCTGGGCTTCATGAGCTCAGGAGTTCAGGCTACCAGTGAAATACCCAGAGAAGATACAAAAACAAAATCCCACCAGTCTCCCTGGAGGCATTCAGCCTGCCCCACCACCTATTTCTTCTTATCCAGCTCCTGTTAGGTTTTTGTTTTCTTCTGAAGGCAAGTCTCCACCAGAATGAAGTGCTGGGAAAACAGTTTGAAGTATTTTGAGTCCTACAGCGGGTTTTAGCTTTCTCAATGCCCATGGCAGCAACTCTGCCCCAAAATTGTTCAAAAACATCCACTGGCTTTACTCTGTTGGGGCAGCAGGAACTCCACTGACCCTTGCTCTGCTCGTATCCCAGGCAAGGATGATGCTTAAACCAATTCACTTCAATACAAACCAAGTAGCCAGTTCACAAAGGCAGCTCTGAATTCCTCAGACTGAAATGCACTTAAGCAGCTTTTGTGCAACTTTAGCTCTGATGCTCCACGATCAGACAGGTAATGCAAAGTGCCTGTCTCTCCTCCAGACTGGGAGGCAGTGATTTCTCAGCTGAAGTGCTGTGTGTGCATCTGATATGCATGAAGAGCTGTTTAAGTACCAGTTGCCAGAGCCTGCCAAACAAGAAATAGATTTGCCTTCTACACTCAAGTGAATTTTTATTTTTGTCAATCTTGCCTCTCTTCTAACATGTCCCCCTGTGAAATGTGTTGAACTGAGATAACCAGGCATAATGCGTCCGTAGGGATCTGCAGCGGCAAGAAAACAATCTTGATATTCACAATGAAAAATGTCTGGTAGTTTTATGCCACTTATAGTATCAAATGGTGATGGTTTTTATGTTCTGTCTGTGGAGAATAAGCTTTGGAAGAAGCAAGATTATGCGAATTTATGTTCGAGTGTGTTTATTTACTGCAACCACTGATCAGATCACGAAAGCAATGAGGAATCACAAAGAAGCCTCCTTGTTTTCCCTACACACCCCAGGACTTCTTTCCTTTCTGTGTTTTTTTTTTTTTTCTTCCCCTCCTAATTACAGTGATGCTATTATCCAAATTAGCAGCTGAAAACACAGCTCACAGGGAAACACAGAGGAACCATTTCAGGATCAGGTGTGATGGCAGTGAGACAAGTGACACTGAGACCTGGCAAGGTGCTGTCCCAGCCAGGAGGAGAAAACACATGAGATTTGGGGAACCCCCTTTGATCCCTGAAGCTGCAAGGTTCCTCAAGTAAGCTATTCTTTGTTTATTTAGTCTTTGTGGATCACAATCTAATTGCAGTTTAGAATTCAGAGCACCTGTGTGGGGAAGGCAGTAGGAGGAAGGTTTACCACTAAAGGGGATTAATTAGGAGAAAAGCAGCTGATGGACACTGGATCAATATGAACCTGAGGGTATAAATGAATAAGAATGAGATAAGAACACTTCTCTATCAGCTACTGGTTTTACCATGTTTTTTTTTGGTTTTTGGCACCTTATTCAGCAGGGATAGTGATTAAAAAAACAAAGTTAATGAAATGAAGACTGTTTTCAAAATATGTGCTTTTGGCTGGGAGGTATGATTTGTTTTAACTCTGTCTCTCTCATGAGAATCTTTTAAAAGTCAAGTAAAACTTCTTAGTTTCCAGGAGATTTGTGCAGAGACTGCAGCTTAGGAGGGGGTCAGAGATGGGGCTGAGGACCAAGACCAAGATCCCACTCAGGGGCTGAACTCAGCTGAGCAATGAGATGTAAGCTATACCCCTCCTTGGATTTTAATTCAGACCTAAAGCTCCTACAATTAAATATTTGCACCAACGTTTGCATTCTGTTATCTGAACTCAAAATTGAACCTGTTTGGCACCATTTAGGTCTGGTAGAGAGTTTCATGTTAATCTGCCTAGTTTCCATGTTATATTGAGTCAAAATTTAGCTTTTTAATTGTTTTTCAAGGTACTTTCCAGTCTGGGCCCATTTAATGTCATTACCCAGGTACGTAAAACCCGATTAGCCAGCAGAACAGCAAGAGGATGCAGTGTGGGGCTCTGTATGTTGTCAGTGGCTCTGCTGACAGGAGGCTGCACAGGATGAATTTCCCCACAGACACCCACGGGTGCACGGCCTCACTCCATGCCTGTATGTGTGCAAAAGGAAAGAGGCTTCAGGCAGTGAGATGGGAAATGCTGCAGAGCAGAGACAGGGAAGCCCCAGCATTGCAGTTGTCAGAGAAAAGGTTAACGTGAATGATCTCTCTCTGGTGCCTTATTAACCACCCGTTTCCAACAACAACCTTCAATTTGCTGCAGGTAGAAAAGGATGTATTTCCACTATTTCTACAGCTGTTTAGGAGTTTTAATTACACCTGGCACATCAAGAGAAGCCTGAATCAAAACACTTGGCATGTGGGAGGTTAAATGTTGCTCTTTTCAAACTACACATTGTTCTTGGGTTTATGTCTTAAAAACAGGATATTACAGAATCAAATGTGGCAATGCTCAGTGAGCACTTCCTCCTTAATCCACCTCAACATTTGCCTGCTCTCAGTTGGTTTCTACAGTAATCACATTTCCTCTATCTTTAATTCATAACTTGATCTTTCATTTAAAGTGTTTCTTTCTTCCTCTGTCCCTGTGTATGCATATTCCTGCTCACAGCTCTTGCAATACACAATATAAAATAAAAGCCTCATGCCAGAGGGAAAGTGAGGGGAATTTTTGCAGTGTGAAATTTCTGAAGGAGGCTGGCATTTGAGGAAGGATTCAGGTGCTTGAACACACAGCCTGTGCTGCTTTGGAACCCCTCCCATGGTACATGAGGCTTCCCCAGAAGGGCTGGAAGATGTGACAGCAAACCTTTGGGACACCGTGTCCTCGTGGGGACCGTGGTCCCCAAGGTTGACTTAATAGAGTGCACAGAAAATCAGTGTCACAGCAATTATTCCTGATGCTGAGGAAATCCCGGGGAGTGATGGAAACCTCCTGTCTGACTTAATTCTTTCAGGGATTTCAGGAAGGTGAAGGTGAGAGCTATTAGCCTCCTCTGCAGTGTGAGAGGGGCAGATGCCTGGGGAGGGTCATCCCCCCACCCTGGGCTACAAGGGGAACCAGGGGCACAGGCCCTGCAGCCCTGGGGGGTATAAGCTGCTCAGACCTGCTTTTAATCAACCAACAGGATTTGTATAAGAATTCTGTGAAAGCTGGTAACTAAAGCTCTCAAGAGGTAGAGGATTTGCCGTGATCCTGGGTGGGATAAGCTAAGATGGTATTTCTTTAAAAGCCTAAACTGGCATAGAAGCAGGCAGGAGCCCCCAGATCCACAGAAGCTCTATTATAGGCTGAAAACATGCAAAAAAGATGCGTTTCAAAAGACCTAGGACTTCAGATGTGGGATGGGTACTTTTCCCCAGTTGCTGAGACAAAAAAGGAATTTGCTTGTTTTAATAAATTTGGGAAAGCTCCCTGGCAGGCTGAGCCCTGTGGCTCTGGTGAGGTAGCAGGAGGGGATGTGAATGGGAGAGACCCCCAGGGCAGCTGTTCAGAGGAGGAGGGTTGATAAAGCACCTCCCAAAGCTGCTGCCCATCTGTGCCCATCTCCTAGTGCACTGGCAGCACTCCTTATCCGGGTAGGAAAACTGTTTTCCCAGCTCTGGGTTCACTGCAGTGAGCTCTGTCACTTTGGAAGTGAGAAGCTGGAAAAATAGAAGAATAAATTTCAATAACCTGCAGCTGCCTCCTGGCAGAGGGCAGCATTTGTGGTGGGGTATTTCCTTAGCCTGTGGAGCCTTTGGATGCTTTGCCCTGCTGAAATGGGAAGTGTGGGTGATGCTGGGAGGGCGTTGGAGAGGAAATGAGCAAAATGAAAGGAAAAATAAACAAATGCCAAGCTAACACAGCAGCAGTCTGGGAAGTGGATCCATTGAGCAGTTTATCTGTGAGTCAGATCACAACGTGCCCAGCTCTGAAGCGTTTCCCACCAGTTCCTCCAAGAGCCCGTGAGCACAAAAATAATTCTGTAAATACAATTATTTGCCAGTGCTTCTTGGAAGTGCTTTTTTCCCCCCTCTGAAAAAAACAGAAATGAAATTCCACAAGGATTCTATAGGAGGTAAACATGAAATTCAATCGATTGCATTAATCTGCTTTACAATTTTTTTAATGTACATTCCTGAAGAATAAGCCCATTTTTCCCAAGTGGAGAAGGGTTGGCTACGAGCAGAAGCTGCTGCACACAGCCTGTGCTGCTCCTTTGTCACTGTCCTGGTGTGACCCAGATTCACATGGGATTTGTCATCACTCTGGGGAATGAGACCAAACACGATCGGGGGAGGCAATGGCTGATCCATGTTTATTGAGGTTTTGTATCACTGGCCTTGCCCTGGGCTTTTATTTGCCGTGACAGGGCTCAGATGGACCATGTGTAACTTGCAGACTGTTTGCTGCTGCTGGGGAAAATTGGGCCAGGTAAATAAAGCTGGGAAAAACATCTGGGAAACAGTTTTTCCCTGGGAAACAGGGCAAGGTGGTCCTAAAAAACAGCTTACCACTCTGCCCACCTGCAAGTTCAGACCCATCCCATACCAAACTTATTTATAGGTAAGTTCACTAAGAAAGTCTTGAGGTTTTAATACTTTTATAACCTTTTTTATCCTTCTGGTAGGACAAGGAAAAGGGAAAAAAGAGCGGAATTTGCATTTTGTTGCTTGCAAAAGGAATAATTTGATGATCTAAAGTTTTGTCTATTCCTACACCAAAATCAGAGCCTGGGAAATCACTTTGGTCAGTGTGAGTCTGGCCCTTGGAGGGGAATCTGGGCTGAGGGAAAGGTTTTATGGGATAACATAGGCCCTGAGACTGGCAGGCAGAGCACTGAGGAAACCTGCTGAAAATTCCCATTGCCTATGCACTTGGCATCCATGAAAACGATGGTGGAAAAGATATCATGGAAGAAAATCAGTTGTTATTAGCAGATAGCAAGGGCATCAGTCTGATTAATCTGCTATTAACAGCCTGCCTGTCCAGAGGGGCTCAGCTGTGCCTGTGGACAGGGAGATGGGCAAACAGGGATGGATGTGGCTGCTGCTTCTGCTGTCTGCTGGCACTTGGGATGGGATGGGATGGGTCAGGATGGGATAAAATAACTTCACTGCTCTCCATTCCAAGGTAGAAGAGGCACCTGTGAAATGGCTGGGGTTATTTCACATAAATCATCTCATGTTTATCCTTTGAAGAACTGAAAATTCCTGGTATAAGCAAAAAAAAAAATCGTTTAGATACTTATGAAACCAAAGAAAAACAAAGAAAGAAATGCAAAATGAAAATCTAGAGATCTATTCATTTGGATGAAAATGAGTTGTGCAGTTCCAATTTTTCAGCTCACTGCGACCCCAATTAATATCTTTTTTCTTATGCAGAATGTAAAATCTTGTTATTATGTTATGGGATATGAAAAAAAAAAAGAATGTTATTGTTATGAGACTGGGAAAAAATCTTTCTCCCTCTCGCTGTTAATGAGGCACAAAAATAGCAAATCTTCACTGTGCAGAACCCCTTGCTATTCTTTACTTGGGGCTTTTCCCCTATCTCCTGCCTTTCCCCTCATCACTAATAGTCATGTAAATATGCAAAGTATTGCACAGAGAGAGAAAGGAGATGTCCCTTCGAGATAACACAACAGATTTGCAACTTCAGGCGAAGAGGCATCCGGGCTCTGAACCTCTGCTAATGAGAACAACCTTGTGCTTAGCAGGAATGTTAATCAATTAGACACACAGAGTATTAATGATGTTCTTTTGCCTAATTAGATTAGCAAAACACGAGTACAGCCACTTTTTTTTTTTTTTTTTTCCTTCCAGCCTCTCCCACTTGTGCTCCCAGGGAGCACCACCCATCTGGCTCTGGGATGCTCTGGAGGGAGGTGTTTCCCCAGGCACCCCCGGAGCAGCTGCATCCTGCCTATGCCCACAGCTCCAGGTGCCCTCCCTGGGGATGGGCAGGAGAGCACTGTGGGAATGATGTGGAAAGATTTCTAGTCCTCCCCTACAGCTTTTATATCTTTTGAAGCTGAAGGCAGAGGTTCAGCAGCTCGTCCGTCTGCTCGGGGCTGCAGCGGGGAACCCCAAGTCCCCGAGCCCCAGAACACACCGAGCTGCAGCACGTTGTTTCAGTCGAGCTCAGGGAGGACCAGATGCTCTCCTGTGTTCACAGGATTCACAGAGAACCTAAAACCCAACTGGGCATTCCTGTGAGCCCTCCCATGTGGAGCTACCGGGATCTCCACGATAACAAAATAACAGAGCTATGGAAAAATGAGGTGAGCCTTATCTCTAAGAGAAGAGCATCATAAGATTCAGAGAAAGACAAGAAGCAGATAAGATGACAGAAACACTCACAGGTCCCCCGACCTACAAAGTGTGAGCTACCTGAGAAACACTGATAAACTGTCCTGAGTGCTTATCAATTTTCCTCCTGGTTATCTGATTTATGCAGATGCGGGTAACACACTGCTCAGCTCCCAGCACTGAGAAAATGAAAGGCAGGCACTGAAATGTATTAATGAGGGAATATTCTTAGAGCAGATCCAAATTAAGTGTTAAAAGGATTGCACAAAACTAAATGATCTTCCCATCTTGCTGGTGGGGAATTGGGGATTTAAAATATTGTTAAAGGAAGACGAACCATAGCTCAGAAGGCCCCAGACTAGGTTTCTTTAGAAGCTTGGGCTGTTTCTCAGAAGCAGCACAGGGAGCAGCAAGTCTTTAAGAAGTAAGTTGGATGGACAACCCCCAGTTGATGCTGTCAGTTGATGTCAAAAAGCACAAATCCATTCTTTTTTTTTTGGGTGCATCAAGCTACACCCTATTGCATTTTTATTTTTTTTTTCTCCCAGAATAAAACAAAAAGTAGTGTCTGCGTGTGCCAACAAAAAATCCACTGCCAAGCCATCCTTAGGAATGAAGGCAGGCAAAGATGATGGCTACTTTACTTTTTCTATTAAAAATGTTTTTCAGCTACTCCTTAGGTGATAACTAAGCAGTTGGAACTGGTACAGGTTGCCCAGAGAAGCTGTGGATGCCCCAACCCTGGAAATGTTCAAAGCCAGATTGGACAAAGTTAGAGCAACCTGATCTAGTGGAAGGTGTCCCTGCCTATGGAAGGGGGTTGGAACAAGATGATCTTTAAGCTCCCTTCAAACACAAACCATTCTGTGGTTCCATTCTATGAACTACAGGGCAGATTTTACCTGTAAAGCCACAGATGCTCAGGCAGCTCATAATTTTTAATTCTTGCCCCTGCTGGGGTAGAAGGCTTTATCTGTGATTTCATCAACTTTCAGAGCGTTGCTCCTCTTGGAACAGATTTTATATTCTTAATCCAGATAGCTAGAATAGTAAGAGATCACATTTTTCTTATTAGTTTGAACCAGGACACATTAGTATGTTGAACACTCATGTCTAGAGCTACAGTTTCTATAGTTACTAATGCATCAATGTTTCACTGAACTACTGCAATATTCATTTTATAGCAGCTCTGCTTCCCTCTTACTAGGAAAGGTTTGTAAAGGGAATTTTTGGTGGGTTCATCCCACTGTACGTACTTCTAGGAGCTTTCTCAGGACTCTCTTAACTGACAGAGTGTTACCTGGTAATGAAGCAGGAGAGATGTAATACAACTGAAAATTTTAATTTAATGTGAGATTTGCTCTTCTCTTTGTCTCTAGGAAATTGGACAGCAGGTCCCTGGCTGGAGAAGACATGCAGCACCTCATTAGAAGGATCAGAATGGTCTCATTTTCATCTTCTAAAGCTGCTGCTTGCAAGTCCATATGAAAAACTTGAGGGAAGACAAGAAAATTTTAGCATTTATTCTGTTCCAGAAAAAATTATTTTGGCCACAGAAAATGCCAGCACATTCTGCTCCCTCAGATCCCCTGGAACTGAATAGAAACCCAGTTTGATAGAAACCCAGTTCTTCTCCTGCAGCAGAGCCACAGCCACTCCACACACACCTCCTGACCACCCCCAAAATTCACTGGGTTGAGGCTGCTCAGGTTGGTAAAACACACACCCTTTCTTTAACCTGCCACTCTCCCTTTTTTGCTGTTTGATTCTAAAGCAAGCCAGAGAAGTTATTAATTATGAGCCTGACCCAGAGGCAACTGGGCTCAGTATAAGGTTTTCCACTGAGTTCACCTGGGGTTATTCCTGTGCCCCAAACCAAGCATCCTTCATAACTGAAGGAGAACACAGGTAGGCTTTTCTCAGACTGAGGTGAAAGGATCAGGCTAATAGCAACCCAAATTATCACATTTTGGGTAAGAAAAGCTGCCTTTTGAGTGACAGCTCAGAACCCTCCACCCCTGCTTGGGAAGGGAATGCATCAAATTATGAGGTTTTGTAGAAAGAATGCAGCTGCTCTGTTCAACCCTTACCTGTTGCATAACTTTGTGATTACAAATGGTACCTACTTTCCCCAGAAAAATGATACTAAAAGTTTAGTTTGGACCTTATTTGGATCTTATAAGATGTATTTGTGGCTTTGCTGTCACAAACGTGGAATCCAGTGCAGTGATTTGACTTTTTTGTCCTTTTTATACAGCACCAAGGACTGGCTCTCACCAGCACACTGAGGTTTGGACCTGCCTTCGTGCTGCTGTCTCCATTGCCATCTAGTGGCACCATCCCCAGTCCCACCTGGCCCTGCACAAAGCCCTGACCCACATCCCTGGGCTGTGGTCAGGAATAGGGTCTGGCCCCCTGGAAAAAGGAGGGTTCTTTCTTCCGATGAAATCAAATCATGCCGATCAGGTTTTGTTTGGGTTTTTTGCTTCTTTTTCCTTCTTGTATTATATAAAACTAACTATAAAAAGTGAATTATCAGTATTTGCTCCCACTCCTGTCTGCAGGCTGAAGGGTGCAGCTGCTGGGACAGGGAGGCATCGAGGCTCTTCTGCACTCCCGGGCGTAGGAGAGACCACGGCAGCAGGAGAAGGGTAGGAAGCTCTGCAGAACCATCTACATATCATTCTAAGCTTTTATTTGCTGGCATTTTAAAACCTCCAGGAAGCTTCCAAACAAACTCCTCACCAGGAAAACCGGCTCATTGACCGCCTGAGATTTTGTCTACAATAAATAATGATCCGTTTCTCCTGCTTTCCCTCCCTCTGGGCACTCATTTGTTTTACTTCCCCGTGGTGTCTCCTCAACACCAACCACTGTTTATTTGTATTCTGTAGCTGTGTGAATAGCCCTTAGCAAACCACAGGTGACACAGAACTTTGACTCATTTACCCAGTGCAGGTCTGGCAGAAACTCCATGGCTTTAACAGGGTCAGTCTGTGGATGAAGGAGGGAAATGAAGGTTGCTCTTCCCTGGCAACCACAAAATTCCTTTTGCCCTCCAAAGCAATTATGTTCTGTCTCAGGAGAAGAGGATAAGTCAGTGAGAAGCACCAACCCACATGGTCTCAGTGTCACCTGGTGCCTGAAGCTTCTGTATCCATGAGGGGTTTTATTAACACTGTGATTTAAACACAAACCTGAGTTCAAACTCTCCTCCTTGCAGACACTGTGATGATACAAGCAAAGTCTGGCACCGTAGATACACCTCTGCCAAGAACAGCAGCTGGGAAAGGGTGACAACTTATGAAAAACACACACACACACAAATACCTGTGAAATACTGTTGTATTTCTATGCTTTTATACCAACATAATACTTCAAATGAACTGGGAAACATACTTTCCAAATTTTTAAGTTACCTGTACACCTAAACAACCTGTTTATGGTTGCTGCCTTGTTGCTGCTTACTAAAATTCATGACTTACTAGTCCCACAGCAACATAATAAATGCCCAGAATCCCACAAGCTCTTGTTTTGCTCTGGAAACAACACACTCAGATAAAGCTCATTTTATAAACACTAAAATTGCATTGCAATATCCATATACATATATATATATTAAGAAAAACTTCTACCTTTCATAAATACATCATACATAAAATATGTTCCCAAAATACATTCATGCATTTCCCCCATCTAAGGTCCCTGCTTGTACCCAGTGTGTCCGAGGTGGAAAAGGCAAGGCCTGGAGAGAGGCTCGTGTTTGCAGGTGGCTCCAAACCCAGGTGGAGGTTGTGAAGAAGCCTGTGGTGTTTGGGTGGTGTTGGGGTTAACTCCTGCATCAGTGGGTCCAATCCTGCCTCTCTGGCAAAACAGGGCTCTCCTGCACACTGTGCCCCCTCAAAAGCTGCCAAAAGCCACCTTCCATCTCACCCTTAGGACCTTCAGATTTTTTCAGCAGTTACTGGAGATAACATCATGGAACCACAGAATGGTTTGGGTTGGAAGGGCCCTTAAAGCTCATCTTGTTCCAACCCCCTGCTGTGGGCAGGGACACCTTCCACTAGACCAGGTTGCTCAAAGCGCTGTTTAACCTGGCCTTGAGCACTTACAGGGATGGGGCAGGGATGCTCAAGGGATGGTCTGGAAGCAGGAATGTCACTACCTGTCTTGGGTGGAAGGGAATCTGGGAACGGAGGAAGCTGTTTTCTTGACCATCATCAACCTGAAGATGGACCAGACTCCCAGAGCTGCCATCCCTGTCTGCAACCGGAACGGCTTCACCTCTGCTCTGAGAGTCAGTCCTTTGCTAACAAAGAAAGAAAATGCCCATCCTGTGTCTGTTTATGAAAGCATAAATACACGAAATATACAAAAAACATCTACAAAGTAATTCTAATTTGGAGCTGGAACACAAAAAAAAAAAAATAAAAGCACCAGTTTTGTAGCTCGGTAATGCAGGTCCCGTCCCCTGTGAACCTGGTTCTACAATGCCACATTCCAGGGGCTGGCCACAGCCTCCCCTGGAGATGGACCCGGGCCATGTGGCTGTGCAAATACAGGCAGACCAAGCACTAACCTTGCCTGATCTGGCCTGAGAGGGAAGCCAGACATAAACATGCCCAAATTCTACTTTTGCCCCTCAGAAAGCTCCTGGTCTCTACTGCAAGTGCACATTCAAAGGTCATTTTGGGAACTCTGCCCTCCCTACCTGCAAGCAGGCCAGTTACAAGTCAGCATCCCCTTCCTACAAGGCAGTCCTATCCCTTAAGCTAGTGGTCTAGAGGCAGACTAAATTTACTCCAACTTTTCCATTTACCCTACCCCAGTGTCTTTCCAGAACAACCAAAGAGAAGCATTGCATAGATCTGTATCTCATGTCTTCCCCCACCCAGCAAATAACAAGAAGTTCAAGTCTTGCACAGTACATTACAAAAGGCATCACTTTTAAACAACACAAGAAAGAAAATGAAGTGTCACCACGGTGTAAACCCTGCAATGAGTGAGGCAGTGAGTGTACAGTGCTCGGCAGCTCCGGGGAAGGCTGCCCGTAGTGTCCTGATGGATTTGCTAATCAAATCTCCTCTCAAACCCATCTCCCATCACATGGTAATAGGAACTTGCATAATAAGAGAACCTGCTCCTGGACAAACAGAGCGATGCTGTGTGTCACAGGAAGGAGCAGGACGCTGCCAGGGCTGTGTGCTTTGCATAAAGCAGTTTAAGGGCCAGTTGTCCTCGCTGCAATGCAGACTGCAGGACAGCAGTGCTCTTTCCAGGTTTGGGAAGTCCCAACAGAAGTTTTGCTACACTTGGCTTTATAATTGAGATTTTAGGGTCCAGATCCTCTGGTGGTTTAAAACCCACGTGCTCCATTGGAGTTACCAGTGCTTATTTCCACGAGTGGAGAACATGGTCCTCACTTGTCACAGACACAGAATAAAGCTACGGTAGCCCTTTCTTTAAATAAAATTAAATAACTGCATGTGGCACCAGCTCACGGTTTTAGATGTGCTTCTGCCATCAGGAAAACAGCAAAGCACACCAGTGGTTAATTAAATTATTTATCTTCGACTAGAAAAAAAAAATAGCTATAATATTACTGTTAATTTAAAAACCCCTGGGGACTGCATTACGTCTTCTCATTGAATTTTTGAGGCTGAGAAAGTCACTTGCATGAGTACAGCACTATATATCCTCTCCAGCTGGCAGTGAAGGCTTGTGCTCCTGGAGGTCACTGTTGCCATTTTCGGATGCATCCGAGCTGCCTGGAGCCGACTCCGGCGGGGGGGGTTTGTAGAGTAAACAGGCGACTATAAAGAAGGTTGTTCCAAGCACCTGCAGCCACAAAGACACCCCATTACTCTCTGCTTCCCACAAAACACAGTGCCTATGACACACCTGGGATGAGATTTGCTGACCAAGCTTTGAGGAGGTGATGCTGGAGGTCAGCCTGGGCAGCAGAGCAGTGCACAGAGCCAGAGGGGGTAAAAATCCGAAATTATCCAGCCCCATAGCAATGGGACAGTGAGAATTTACCCCACACACAGTGCTGCATGAGGCACTTGCTGGAAGGCTTTTGAGAGCCTCTTTATCACAGCAACTGCTAAACACTACTATCTAGGGCAACTGCTTGTTTGGGAGCAGTTAAAACGATGTTTTTCTGCTAATAAATAAAAACAACAGTTCTAAGCTCTTATTTTCTAGCAGAGATCGGGGAATGGTTATTTACAGCCTGCCCACAAAGCCATCCCTCACTCTCACTAACACACTGCAGTTATGTATTTTACTCCATTTCTAGTAAAAATCACTCTGGTTACTGTTTGGAGGAGATATTTCATATGGCACAAAACAAGCTGTAAGCCTAAAAAATAATGGGAATTTAAGAGAATGATGGTGTCTGGAGCACTGTTACCTGGTGAGAAGGAAACAAGGCTTTTGACTTCCCTGAGAACATTTCTCTTGTAAAAATTTAATTTCCTCTGGAGGAGGCCAGATCAGGGCAACCCAATTCAGTGGAATTCTCTCCCAGAGAAAAATGTTTTCTCCTAAAGACCTGCTTGCTTTATCAGAGAGTGGAGTTAATTGGCAGCCTCACCTTGTAGACCAGTCCAGCGATGAGGGTGTATCTGCTCATGGCTGAGTTCTGGTAAACGTAGCAAGAGCCCTGCTCACCACACTGGTCCTGCCAGAGCAGGCAGGATTTATCAATCATGGATCCAAAGGCAATAGGGCCAGGGATGCCTCCTGTGGGAAGAGAATGGAGCTTCAGTCTGGGCAGCACCTACACAGCAGTCCTGCAAGTCACAAGGTGCTTGCAGAAAAGCATCAGGCTCTGCTGCTACCACGATTAAGAAAACTCATCCTGCAGCATCCAGAGCCACGAGGTATCAAAAATATACTGGATTTCAAGATCTGAGAGTCCAGCAGGTCTTTTGACCATCCTGACCTACATGTTGCACAAGAGCCGAAAGACACACAAGGAGCTTCAATACATCTGCTCCTTTTCTTAAAATCAGGACACATTGCCAGGACATTGCTCCTCTGCCAACTGTAACATTTCACAGAACCCTCCATTCAGTTTGCAAATCACAAGCAAAGGGAATTAGGTTTTTCTGAATGATAGCAAACAAAAGAAAGCATCCTCCTTTCATCATGTGTGCATGTCCTACTCACTTCTTTTCCAACCCAATGTGTTTTACTCTTAGGTGACAGCTTAGCACACACTCCACAAAACCAGCAGACCATACAAGTGCTCAGATTCACTCTGCTCCATACCTAGTGTCCGTACCACAATCCACTGGATCCCAAGTGCAAAGGACCTTTGCCTGTCAGAAACACACCTGGGGAACAGAAGGGGTTTTGTTTAAAAATGCTGCCAGGCTGCCTGGCCCCTCCCTGCCCCACAACACCACCTCCTGCACACCTGGGACCTCCATCCCCTCTGGAGATTGAGGATCACCTCAATGTGTATGTGTATTTGATAGAGCCTCATGTAAACCTGGCTGTATCCCATGTCAGAGGATAAAGCTAAAATTTGCTTTCCCAGCTAGTCCGGGAAAGGAATTAGTCCTGATGTCTCCAGGCTGCCAGCCATGAGGTGGTTCCCATCACACCTTCCCCGTGGCTTGAGCCAGCAGGATAAAGTGGAGAGGTGGATACTGAGGCTTCTTGCAGCGCTGGCAGAGGGTGAGGCCATCCCGTGCTTACCGCAGAGTGGCAGTCAGGGCAGGAATGCTGCTCAGGAAGGTGAAGAGGATGACCACGAACATGAAGCACAGGAGCAAGGGCTTTTTTGCACAGGAGGAGGTGCATTTCCCTGCCTCTGCATCGCCAGGGCCGGGCAGGAGGGTTCTGTTGACACAGCTACACTCATGATAGACCTGGAAAAAAAAAAGGTTGGTGGATGTTCTGCCAAGGAGAGTATGGTGATAGTCAAAGCTTTAAAAATCATGAAACAGCTGGTTTCACTCCCGGAATGGAGGGAAGTGGAAATCAAGCTGCATTCTTGACACACTTCTGTTTCAAAGCAGGTCATTAAGTAAGAGAAATTAACTCTCTGTCAGGCAGCTCTTGAATGCTGAATATCAACTCTACACTTCTTAAGCCTTTGTCTGGCTCCATGAGCAACATGCTGGAAGGATGAGGAGGCATATCATGTTCATTGAAGACCCAAAATAAGCATTAGGACAGAAATTAGGTGCTTACCAAGTTCCCTGCCTGCCTGGGTGATTTACCCTGGATTTCAGCACAGTTTGACCCAGAATGAGGCAAAGATGATTGGACATAATGAGAGAAGCAAATCAGGGTGACCTCAGGGTACCTTCTGTGCCTGAGAGCATCCATCTTCCCCCAGACTTTCACACTGATTTGCAGCAAAGCTCAAACCTGTGGACACGTCTGCAGGGCCAGCCAAATCACTCCAAAGGTGTGCCACCACCTTGTTAATACACAGTGCCTTCAGACATACCTTCTTGCCATTCCTGAGTTTTTCAGACACTTTTTTGCACCCAGCGTGGCAGGGAGAGTAATACATGATGTCATCGCTCCCGCAGACAGGGCTGTAGGTCTCCTGCAAACAGCCACACTTGGCATTGCAGGCTGCTGTCAGGTTGAGGTGCCCACCAGGCAAAGCACTGAGGGAAACACAGGAGCAGTCAGTGAACAGCATTTTCCAGGAGAAGATGAGTACAGAAAGAGGAGACAGTAGGGGTTGTAATGGATACCTAAGGAGCACCAAGTCAGGCTTGGGAAGGGTTTCATTTCACCCAATTTAAACTGTGCCCTGGAGGTGTCTCTTTTCCACAGCTACCAGGGAGTTTAAGTGACCAGCTCTTAGGGTGACACTTCCATTTGGAGAGGAGATTCCCACTTTTGGTCCAGTTTATCCCACTGGCTAGAGATGGAGGACACTGCAAAGGCAACTGAAGAGTGGAGTATCTTACATTCTGGCACCTCTGATCTCCCCTCCCTTACTAACTAGGGAGTCTCCTCTATAAACTCCATCCAGTTGCAAAAATTAGGACATCTGTTTTCTGTGTCTCACCCTCAGTATCTGCATGTAGGACTGACTGGACACCAACTTTCATCCCCAACACATTCACATGAGACTGCCACCAGCACTGTGTGTTTGGAGTTATCCTATTCTGAGCAGGACCCTGCAGCACAGACAGATGGGATGGTTGTTGTTACCTTCCGTCGTACATCTGTGTTACTCCTGCCATTGGCATGTTAGGGCAGTGGATAAAAAAGATCAGTATCGCCAGCAGACTTGACACTGTGCAAAGTAAACACAATTTGATGATTCCTGAACAGCGGAGTTTGAATTTATTCACAAGGAATCCTCCCAGGAATGTGCCTCCCCCTCCGGCTGGCACGACCAGATAACCTAAAAAAAAAAAAAAAAAAAGGGAAAAAAAACACAAGCAAGTTTAGAAATGTCAGCAAAGAGTTTTCATGTTTGAATACATTAATTGCAGTGTGTCTTGCATATAAAGGACCCTTTGGTTGCTGTGTGGCTTCTTGGTGGGAGGTCAGTGGACATTGCTATAGTAGCTGGTCCTCCGTAACACCTCAGGTAACGTGGCATGAGCCTGGTTAACAGCTCTTCCTACCCAGAGATCTTAAAGCTGACTCTTTCAGGAGCACATCATGAGTCTTGATGCTTGCTGGAGACCATTTCCTTGGTCTATGTTACAGCAGCTATACAAGGACCCTCCCCAGTTTTTGGATGCTGACAAAATATGTCCCCCAGCTCAGACATCCCTCGTTACAGGAAACGTTTAGTCAATGTTTCCTAGTAATGCACTAGAAGGAACACACTACAATTATTTTGCCTTCCTCTAGAGGGTAACAGATGGCTACAGAAGTGACCACATTTTTCCTGATGTCAGTAGATATGGCTCTGGAAGTGCACTTGGTGGAGATGGGCTGATGGAAGCGATCCTATCTAACAGCTGAAGAGGATAACTGCTCTGTAAATGAACTGCAAAGTGTTTGTCTCCACTCTAAATGGGCTAAAGTGCTCTTCTATTTGTTGGCAAAATGGGAAAACATTGCAAAAACATGGTTTCCTTACCAAAAAATGTAGCAGCTTCAGAGGCACTTAAACTAAACTGAGACTCCAGGAATTTGGGTCCAAAGGTGGACATCCCAGCAATGAGGGTGGCTTCAGTTGCTCCTGCTAAGCAGAGGAAGATGAAGGTGGGGTTCTTCAGAAGTAGCAGTACTGATCTGGGAAGGACAAATATATTGGAATTGAATCACTGTGGCACATTTTGACTTCAGGTCTGTCCCTATCTTTAAGTCAGAAGGATCACATGTAAGATGAGGCAGCATCCCATCGTGCTGCATCTCTTTGAAGGAAAAAAATACCAGAAGGGAGCTAACTGGGGTTTGAAAGAGCAGGGATCTTCTCCACTTATGCTTATTGAGTCCTACCAGCCAGGGAAGGATGCTGAGGGCACCCTCACCTGTCCCTGTGTACCTGCACAGAGAAGATGTCATAGTGTGTGATAAAATTCACACCCAGGGTACCACGACTTCCATATGGATGTTGTAATTTTCTAATTACGACAGCAGTAATTTTCCAATATTTAGGGTCAGGCTTTGCCTAGATGAAGCAATACTGAAAGGACATTACTCCTCACCAAATTTAGGGGAGGCACAAGGTTTTTTAGGCCCTGAAGGCAGATATCTTGGGACTCCTGACTCAAGCAAGAGCAGGGAACAAAGTGGTGCTACATCCTCACATGCACACGTTATTCATGCACCCACATCCTCAGAAGAATAACAACCTCAGGGGAAATACCAAGCAAGCCTTTCTGTATGGAGGAAACACCTCCAAGACACCTTATATCCACAAAAAAAGCCAGAAATCAATCTTTCTCCCACAATCAAAGCACAGTTTTACTTGAAGCTTAATGTACAAGTTGAGTAAATACATTTTACTTTGACCCACTAGGATTTAGTAGAGAGCTGTAGATATGCCTGAGAAATTGCCATGTGTCATTTATATGCAGATCCAGCAACAATTCCATCTCTGAGACACAGAAAGGCCCTCAGGCACATGGGATGGTCTCAATTATCTCTCACTATCTCGGATATTGGACTAAGAGGGCTGACACTGCTTTGCAGGGGACGTTTTGTAGCGAGCTTGAAATTCTGCTGCATGACTTTCCCCAAGCCAAGCCCAGACCAGTGCCACAGGTCATGCCATTTCTGGGATGGGCACAAACCCATCATCCTGCAACAAGGGCAGCAACACTGAACAGAAGGGAACAGTCACTTACCACTCCTGCTCCAGAGGAGGTGTGAGATCACAAAAAACCTACTGTAGTACAAGTGAGGGAGAGATGTGCTGAGGCTCAGCCTCAGATTTATGCAACTTTGCTCACATCAAATGGAGAATTTCGTTACATTGAAAGAACAAATAAGCTGAAACACAGAAATACCACACATTCCTACACTTTGATTTCATGGAGCTTAATACTAAACATTGTGTAGTTCTTGGGATTAGTTTAATTTACTAAACTATTTTCCAGATCTTTTCAAGTATGCTTTATTTGGAAGCGCAAAGCCTAATCTTTTAGTGAAAAAAACCACTTGTGGACCTTGTGGCTGATGCAAAAAAAATGCAGGCACTGAAGACAGTGCCCTCCTCTTTTTACAGAAAAGAGTCATTCCCTGGCACTAGTGTGGCTTTGTGCCCTTTGCCAGGTTAGACCTGCAGGTAAAAAAATGCAAAGGAACTCCTTTCAGCACTTGAGTAAGAATTTACTCAGGTAATTTAATCTGTTTGAAGATGTAGTTGTGAGCAGCTATGACACATAAAACCTTACTAAAGTCAACACAGACCTTTTCATCGCTATCAGTAGGACTTTAAACACACCCAGAAACCACCTAACTCTTGATTGGCCTTGATTGTCCTCAGTTTTTGCAGCCAAAGGGATTTCAGGAGGCTTGGCACAGAGAAGAATCTCAACATGTATTAAAGCTGACCCTCCAAGTCTTTACTGACATGGGCATATGTAGGAACTCTTTCATGACATAATGGTTCTCCTGAGGAGGTTGGGACCACCTGCATAACCAGAATGTGACCCCCTGAGAAACCCTGGCATGCCCAGGACACCTCAGACTGTAACAGAGTGCAGACACAAGCTAATGAGTCATTAGTAGATGGATATTTATGCAATTTATTCACAGCATGTGAATGGGGTCATTTCCAGCATAAAATGAGACCTGCTGTCACCACCACCAAGGGAATGGAGGGGCAGGGAAGCTGCAGTAAAGCCATGAGACAAAACAAACTCCTACCCTGCACCTAACCCAAGAGTGATGAGTGAAATACTGACCACAGCTTCTCATGTTGAAGATCAGAGCTTGACAGACAAGTGAGTGATCCTCACAAACTCTGTCTCTCACCTCCTCTCCTGCCACAGCTCTACATGCCTTCTGTTTGCATCCCTCTGCTCTGACAGGAGGGGTTATTCCAGGAGAGCAATCATATGGAACCAGATAAAGGAAAACGCTATTTTATCAGGGCTTTTCAACCCAAGACTTAAGACAGGAGTCTCTTCAGGGCAGGGGATTAAGCTGTATGGGCTACATTCCTGTAAGCCCCTGCTCCTAGGCAGCACTGTGAGTACAGCAACTCATTAACCTTGTTTAGAAAGGATCCTGATGGAATAGAACAGCATTTTACTTCATCATTATTTCTGCTTATCTTTGTGAGACTGTTCCTGTCCGTGCTGTAAGAAAATGTGTAGCACACGATCCCTAAATATAACAAAAGGAACAGTGAGTGTTCTCTGGCCTCACTCTCCAGCCTGGTCCACGTGTCCCCAAGAGCTGCCTGCACAGATGTGATCTCCTCTTTAATGCAAGTTTCCAGAATAGCAAGCCTTTAAGGCACTTCCCTTTTATTAATCAAAACCAGGGACCACAAAAGTCTGCTGGGTTTTTGCTTTCAAACGCAAAGGTCTGGACTGATCTAAATTGTTTGATATAAGCTGCCCACCTTCAGCTATTTGTTCTTCAGGAATGAAGGGTGAAAGAAGATGCTCCTGAAGGAGGACTGTCTCCTTTCCTGCTGTCAGACAGCCTTCACCAAGAAACAGTGGGAGCTTTGCTCCAGAGAAGCAAGAAAAGCATCAACCACTGAATTTCATCCCTCTCTGCTACCCTCTCTGTTTGTGTTGGTTTTAGGCATAACCTTATCATTATTTAAATGCAGGTTTTGAATTTAATTTCCGTGAGGAGAATAAGCCATGACCTTGGAAAATGGCACCCAGTCAAGAATGCCATTTAATAACAGTATTGAAATCTGTTCAATGTAATATTCTTCATAAAACTGTCTTAACCCCTGGTAAACTTCCTACAAAGTCTCCAAGAATTCCAGAGTGATGTGAGTCACTGTGTTGACACAACACAGATCGACTGGTGCTGAAAACTCCGGTACTGAGCACCTGCTTCCACCCTCCTCTGCCAGCACAGCAGCAACACCACAACCACAGCTCAGAAATAATTGTTGGCAGTGGGCTGGGGTTTGGCAACACTGAGTGTTTGCCTTTGCATGGAGCAGCCGTCACACATGGATACAATCTCCTCCCTAAAAACGGTCCTGGGAGAAATACAAAAAAGAAAAGGCCCCTTATGGACTGCAAGCTCCAAAAGGGATCGACACCCAGGTATTTCTGCAACACCCAGAGCCTGAACGCCAGCTAACCCCAAGCTGTAAATAAAGCAGCACCTCTCCCCCTGCCCTCCACTTAAATACAGCTCAACACAGAAAAAAAAAAAAAATCCCAAAAGATTTCAAAGATTCATCATAAAAGTTTCCAGGTTAAAAGGCCACATTTAATTTTGGCCACTGGTTTGTTCCTAGCCAGGACCCCTTTAAACCACCTCCTACCAGACCTCACTTGGTGCAAACCTGCACCACTCAGCCAAGCAGCAGCTCAGGGATTAAACAAGTTGCTGTGTCACTGCCTTGCTGGAGAGATAAGAAGTAGTAACACATAAAAGGTGGCTGGAAGATGTGAAGGCAAACGAGGATAAAAAAAAAAAGAAACTAAGAATAAAAGAGAAAGGGAACTGAAAGCTACAGTGCAGCATATCTTGTTCCCTGGATTTGGAATGGAGCTGTGAGAATCAGGGGGCCTGTTTCATCTCGTTTCTCATTAAAAGGCCAAACAGGGATCTAACATCAGTGAAAACAGAGGAAAGGAAAAAACCCCAAGGGGCTAGGGAGGAGAAGATGTTGGAAAATACGCAATTGGGCCAGGTGAGGCCAGGCATAAGCAAACAGGCAGAAAAAATGCTGCTGGGGAAGAGGGAATGAGCTGGCAATGCCTGGGCATCTCCTATCACCTAAAGCTTGGCATTAAGATACTCTCGGTGATACTCAATGTGTGGCACAGGATCTGCACATGTGGATGTGGGCTCCTGAAAGCCCCAGATGGGACCAGCCCCTTGTCCCCTGCTCTCCCATGGGATCCCCAGCACCAGTTCCAGTTCAGCCCCTCCAGTGAGAGTCTCCAGACACTGATGGGAACAGGCATTTTGCCACCTCCTCTGTAAAAGTGTCATCGCTTGAGATGGGCAAAACCTCTGAGCTGGCAGGGCTGAAAGCAAGCTCAACCTGGGCCCATTACTCTCTCTCCTCTGGAGAGGGCTCCCTGAACCTCAGGCACGAGGTGGTTTTCTCACCGAGGCAGATCTTTAACTGTTTTCCCGAAGTTTGGATCCGATGCCTTTTTGTGGCTCCCATCCTTTATCTGATGAGCCTCTGACACCCTCATAACAATATAGCGCTGGGATCCTGCAAACGAGAGGCAAACAGGGACAGGGAGCATGTCAGACACGGGATGTGGATGCTACTGAAGCAGAGGATTTGCAGAGGGAAAATGCAGCGTGACATCCTCCCTCCGCCAACAGCTCCAAGGGAGAAGCAGTGAAAGAGGCAAGTGGAAAGCCAAGGTGGTGAAATCCATTTAGGAATTACAACTTAAGCACTGGAAGTTCTTCCAGCCCCAGCCCTGGGGGAGCCACGTACCTGGGAGGCGCTGGGGGTACCCCAGGATGGGGATGGAGATGAGGAGGGAGGCTGCTCCGGCCCCGAGGAAGCCAATCCACCACGCCCCCACCCACAGCGTGTTCTCAGGGGAGATGCCAATCCTGTGAGAAGAGAAGCCAAAAGGATACAAGGGAGAGGTGGCGGTTGGAAACAGAGCAGGACAGCTCGGTGTGCCTCTTGTTGAGGCTGGCAGGGGCTGGGGGAACACGGGGTGGGGGTGACAGGGAAGGAAATGGAGTTCTGGCTCCCCTGTAGTGATCTGATGGGGATGCCACATCCACCATCCCTCCTGCCACACAGCCTCCTGCCTCTCTTACCACTTAATGAGCCCAGGAAATTGTATCATTTAATTCTCATTTCATCTCTGGCTTGTACATTCACCTCACCCCTTTTCATTTGTGCTTTTGGGGCTGCTAAGATCCTTGCTCCACCCTAAAACCACCCTTTGCAAGAAAACTGATGTAAATAACCCATTCCTTCACCTGAACACCCATTTCCCCTTTTTAATCCATTCATCTGGTCTAGTGGAAGGTGTCCCTGCCTGTGGCAGAGGGGTTGGAACTAGATAATCAGTAAGGTGCCTTCCAACCCAAACCATTCTATGATTCTATGATCTGCCAAAGAACCTGTAAGGAAACAAGAATAAATTACAAATACTACAAAGCAAGGAGGGACTAAGCATCCTGGTGGGATGACTGGGAGGGCCATCAGCACTGCTGGTAGCACTGCTCATCAGGGAACTCATTCAAAAAATTCACCTGCTGCTCGTAGCCTCATTAGCACAGGCAGTGCAGCGTGAAGGAGGATTTAAGCTGACAGGTTTGTCAGCAATTTTCCTCCAGTAGCAGCACTAATTCAAACCACTCTTCCAGCCTCTCCCCCCTGCAGACACACCACTGAACACCCAAGGCACGCTTCCACCCAGCCACCAGGTCATTGTTTCAGATCATTGTTATTATTTTTTTATTTTTTTTTAACCCCAAAGGAAACTTAAGAGCATAAAGGGAAAGGAACAAGATTTTTTTTTAACGACTTACTCTCTGCCAATTTCAGTATAAATATTTAGAAACATTCCTCCTACCAGATAACCCGCTGCAGGCCCAAGGATTGCAGCAGTGTAGAAAACAGCTGAAAGGGAAAACAAGCTGTGTTAGACAACCAGCAGCGTGTCAGCCAGGGATGCTGCAGAGCACTGCTGGTGCCCAGCAGACCCAGCCCAATTCCCTCCTGGATGCAGGATGCTCAGCCTCTGGCCTCGTCACACCCCTCTCCCTAAACCACTGAGACACAAACGGCACTAAAGGGGTGATGATCTAAAGATTTAGAGTAGATATAAGGAAGAAGTTTTTTACAATGAGGGTGGTAAAACAGGCAGCCCAGGCTGCCCAGACAGGTGGCAGATGCTCCATCCCTGGAAACATTCAAGGTCAGATTGGACAGGGCTCTGAGCAACCTGAACAAGCTGAGGGTGTCCCTGCTCATTGCAGGGGGTTGGACCAGATGACCTTTAAGGGTCCCTTCGAACCCAAACTATTCTGTGGTTCTGCATCCCCGTGCACAGATGGGGTATGGCCTCATGGCTGTCTGCCAGAGATGCTAATGCCATGCACACACCAGGGCATGGCCAGAGGGCTCTCCCCAGCTGGCTCCATGCCAGGAGCAGGAGGCACCTCCTGATCCGCAAGGCATGCGCTGCGGGGGGGAAAAACACCCAGCTGTGCTTACAGTTCCTCACAGTAAATAATCCAAACCTCCCCAGCAGCTGCCACGTCCCCCTGATTTCCACCTCTCCCGTTATCAGGAACAAAAGACTGAGCAGTGCCAGCAGAGCTGTTCCCAATGGGGGCTGTTGGGCGCTGAGGCAGAGGAACCACCTCTCCCTCCCACCATCCCCCGAAGGGTTCGAGCTGCCCCTCCAGCCCCACTCACCAATGTACACAGGGGAGTAGTTAGTCTTGACATTTTCATCTAAATAGGTGACACCGAGCGTGTAGAGCGGCGTGGCTCCCATCCCGTGCAGGAACTGCCCCAGCATGAAGACAAACCTGTAGCCGGAGAGGCTGGAGGCAGCCTGGGAGCACGGCAGGCTCTGGTTGCCCCCGCAGACACCCACCTCGGCCGCCGAGCGCGCCTCGTACTGTCCCGTGGTGAAGTGGGGCAGGGCGAAGAGCAGGGAGCCCAAGCCCATGACCAGCACCCCCCAGCCCAGCCACCGCGGTTTGTGGCCGTTCCCCCCAAAGTAGCTGACGAAGGTCAGGCAGACGCACGCCGCGATGTCGTAGGAGCTGGCGATCAGCCCGCTCTGGTAGCTGCGGAGGTCGAAGCGGCGCTCGATGGAGGTGATGACGGTGTTGATGAAGCCGTTCACGGTCATGCCTTGCAGGAAGGAGGCCACGCAGAGGAAGAACAAGACGCCCTTGGAGGTGTTGCAGAGCTGTAAGCACCCGGGGGTGAACCCCCCCCAGCCGCAGGCCAGTTCCTCCCCTTCGGCCGACACGTATTTAATCCCTTCCTCAAACTGGGTCTCCTCCTCTGCCGGGGTGGTGGAGCAGAGGGGTTCAGCACACGAGTCAGAGGGGCTGGGCACACCGGAGGAGGTGATGCCATTGCTCACTGGGGTGCCACAGGCATCCCGCCCGCTGGCAGCACTGAAGGTCCGACTGGCATCGCCGGGACGAGGAGACGGGTGGGAGAAGTCAAGAGTCTGAGTGAAACAAAAGCCATTTTCTCTGGTGGAATTCTGGGGCATTGCCATGAACAGGAACACAGAGTTGAGCAGCAGGCCAAGGTGGGTTGGTGGCCGGGGTGACTTCAAGGGCCAGTGAGGACTGGCCTGTCCTGGAGATGAAATTTTCAATGCTTACATCAGTAGGGAAATGGCGAAGGTCTGAGCCAAGACCATTCTGATCTGTGAAAAGAGAATTTTTACATGCCTTTATATAAAATCATGCTTAAACCCCTCAAATATTTTTTCCTTTATTTCTTTTTTTCTTTTTTTTTTTTTCTTTTAATAAGTATAAGCATTTCCCTGTGCAGGTCACCTGGTCGAGTACCCTCCACCATGAGGTGTGTTGGTACTTCAGGTATCATTAACATTACAGAAAAGAACAATACATTCAGGAGCACTAAAAATAAAAGGAAGTCTCCCCAGCAGCTAAAGCCCCCAATCTCTCCTCTGGTAAAGGCCTGGTTAGGCCTTTACCCACAACATCCATCCCTCTCCTTCTCCCTGCAGAGAGCAGCCCGCACAGCTACAAGTTTCCCACTGCTTAAAGTCCTTTGGTCTCTCTCACACTCTGCCAATAACAGTTTATAATTATCCTGAAAAGTTTCCACAGTCAGATTGATTTTATTCCAAGCCCTCAGATCTGTTTACAACTATTCAGTAAAATCCTTTCTACAACTAATTAGACTACATGCCATTTCAGAGGGAGCTGGAGGGCAGAGGCAGCTGACTCTAACCTGATTACTGATGCAGACTGCCTTCTTTCAACCAGTTCCTGTGCATTGCAGCACCTGACCGTGCCAGCAACCAAGAGGATTTCTCCTTAAATGCCTTGGCTGAACTATAAATGATGAAATAGTAAGGTTCTCCCTTTAACACTGGTCTTAAATACGAGAAGTGTTTTGGCAGAGAGCATCTTCAAAGCATCCTGTATTTCCAAATACTTTTTACCAGCATCTGTGTGAGACGTTCCCATAAAAACTTTCCCCTGAGAGGGTAATCAGCCTCATCAGCAGGGAATGGGGGGAAAGGGCATTTGTTTCCCTGATAAAACGTCCCATGTTCAGATGGCTGTAACCTGAGAATATTGCAGCCTTTGGTGAAGATGTTAGTACTTATCTGTAGGTTGCTGGAAAAAATACTGTGCACGAGCATTGATGTGCTTTCCTGTACTGGCAGGTCTTGCAGGCACTGGGACAAGAGGATTTGGCAGAAGGTGATGCTCAGAGCAGCACTGAGGTCCTGTTCCCACCCCAGAAGGGCAGAGGACAGATCACATGTGCTACCAAATATTAAACATTCAGGTCAGTAGTGCTACAACAGGTCTGGTCCTTAAGGTAAGTTAAACAAATGAGATCCACCTTTCATTAGCAAAATTTTATCTTAATTACCCTGTCTGGGGAGCAGAGTGCATGGACTATTTCAGGGTTCAGATTTTAGCAGGAATATGATGCAGACCAGGTGAGCCTGGCAGGAAGGAAGGCACTGCTTTGCAGCTCCACACTGGACTCCTCCAGGTAACTCCTACCTTTCTTGGCTGAGTGCTTTAATGTGCAACATTTAAATGCAAAAAATGACTGCAGGCATTGAAATCCTGCTGCAGAGACAGACTGTTGTAACATGTTGGCACAAAAAGATAATACCTTGGTGCAAGGCTCTATTTTTTCATTTTTTCGCCTCTCCAATGTTCTTATAACTCTTACAGCTCTAAATCTGTTTCTCATCTTTGGATGTGATATTGGAAGCAATAAATAAGACTGCTTTAGCACTCTGTTAAAGTCAGGAGTGATTATGAGGCGCTGAATCAGGCTCTAAGGGGAGGAACAGCTCATGTTCGTGTAAATCAAACGTGCCTCCCGCACAGCAGCCACTGAATGCAGCTGCACACTGCCCCTATCAAACCTGTATCAAACTCATGTCTGATGTTACATTTGACTGCACTTGTAAAGAAGGTTTTCTGGCTGGGGACTGACTGTGCTCTCACCAATTTCAGTCGACAGATAAAGCACATCTCTGTTAGTACCAGATGCAACCAGGAGCCACGAGTTCCCAAACTGGCCCACCTTCCCCCCTGGAGGAAACACTCTTACTGTCTCTTTACCAGCACTGGGATATGTCCTTTTAAACTTCATGAATTTATGTTGATATTTTGATATTTCATGAGTCAGGGAAGAGTAAAGGTTTTATTCCCTTGGTGGCAGGAGTCAGGGCCGCCTGACCCAGGTGGCCACATCACCCTCCCCTTCAACTTCAGTCACTGCTAGTCCTAGTCAACAGCAAACAGGGTGAAACATTTCCAAGGAGGCAACTAGCCTTTCCTCCAAGCAGCAGATGCTTCCCCCCACCCAAAAGCCTTCTCAGCCCCAACACCCACCTCCTGGATATCTCCCTGTAGATCTGAGCTAATGATTTGTGCCCAGGTGCTGCAGGCAGGGAGCCCACTCCTGCTCTTTGCTGTCCACCGAGCTGCTTGTCATCTCTTAAAGTATTTATAAACTGGCTGTGACACATTCACTGCGGGTATTAGCTTTCACAGGAGCCATATGCCACTTTATAGGACAAAATATAATCTTTAGGGGGGAAAAAAAAAACCCAAGCAACTTCACGCACTTCCTAATCATTCTTATTCATCCAAGCCATCCATTTATTGCCTCCCATTCATTTCTGGTTTTAATGACTCAGCTGGTGATTTCTTGCTTACATTGAATCAGCCCCAATGCTATTATCTCCCTGCCATAGATTTTCTCATTTTGCTGCAAGATTTCAACTCTTTTGTTTTCCCCACTGTACAGCTGGTTCCAGAGTGCCAACATTATCGAGTCAACACAGCAGAAGTAGCAAGGCAATGAAAGCATATGATTTGTATTTCCTGATGAAATCTGTAAAGCCTCCCCCCCCCCTAATATTTAGCATTAAATCAATAGTAAAATTTACAAGCTTTTCATCAGGTGATCATTTAAAAAGTCACAGGACCAATTAAAAACATTTTGTATTTCTGCCAAAGACTGTGATTAGATTAATGTTACAAATTAACTCATAACTGACATGCAAAATAATCCCATTTGCTGAAACATGCCCAATAATAGTTAATCTTCCCTCTCACGCTATGGTTTTTGACTTTTATATGGTATTATTGTGGCAAATAACATCTATTCATAACTTCAGCTTTCCATAGCTGAGCACAGTTTATGAGCAGACTTAATATTTTTTTTCAATTCTATGGCATACATTGAGATGTTTCCTAAGGAACAGGTATAGGGGATTAAAAATTATTAGAAAGTGTACTGGGAACTGGGCAGGAGCAGCCCCAGGCAATGCTCAGTGGCTACCATGGGTTTCCTTTATTTTTCTCCATTTGTGAGTGAGACTGACCTTACTGAGCAAGGACTTTGAATTTGGGAAAGTCCACATCCAAGTACCAATCTCATGTTACTCCAGAAAGGGACAAATTCATCCGGGTTTGTACATTTAACTTCTCTTGGTAACACACACTGAATTCTTCTCAGATAGTTTGGTCTCAGAGGATTAGCAGTGTTATTCTCTCGTGGCTGATAAACACCATATGGATCAAGTGTAATCCACTGACTGCTTTAGGAATGGGGAAGCCTCCCAGAAGTGAGATAAATCCACCTCTCAGTTCTGTGAATGGGGCTTGTCTTTAAGGCACTGCTTCAGTTAAAAGGAAATAAAAGTAAGCATGAGATGAGTGGGTTGTTCCCATGCAACACTGAATTGTTTTCCTGGCAGCTGAGGAACTTCACCCAGCTCACACCAAGTGTGAACCTTACATTTTTTAGGACAGTTTCAAAAATCATCCCTCTGGTTCAGCAATACAGAGGATGCTGCTACTGCTGGGAGTGGCATCAGGTCCAGCCTGGAGCCTTTTGAAAGCAATTCCTACGGGAACAGTAAGGCCCTTCACACACGGAAAAGTTTCAGGAATGAGAAACACACCTAGAGAGCAGCAGTCTGAAGCATGGAAGGGAGCAGTAGAAACTGGCTTTAAATTATCACATGAGCAAGGATATATTTATAATCAAACAAATTCCAAATAGTAAAGCTTAGCACTCATAAATCCTTCATATGTTTTCCAAGCGCTTTCCATTCGCTGGCAAATTAATGCAATACGACACAAGAAATCAGGAAGGTGGCTTGGATAATTTTCAATTAGCTGCTCGAAAATGCTTTGAAGATAAATCTAGCCAGATTTTCTGAGTCTACTTATTTGTTCCAGCTTATCTGTGCAAGTACAATTGGAGGCAGCTGCCTTAGACCATCTTTAAAAACTTGCAGTGCCAGCGTATGAAGGAGATTTAGCTGGGACACTGCAGTTTGCCATAGCAAAGATTAGCCAGACAAAAGTGTCTTTTATGCTGTAAGCCCTAACTCCCTCTTCCTAATGTCACTCTTGCTTTAGTATCTTTTTCCTACCCATAAGTTTGACCAATGCTGAGAAGGTTTTCACGCTGGCACAGCCCTGCACTCTCCACCACTGTCACTGTCCATGGAGCTGGGTGTCTCCACACCCACCACCAGCATTTTCCCAAGATCTAGGAACGCCTTGCCCACTTCGTGGTGTTATTTTCCATCATTTGCACTCTGACAACCCATTTAAGAATGTTCAATATTCAGGATATTGTTTCTGCATGAGCAGTTAATCAGCTCTTACCAGTTAGTTCCCATAGTTGTCCCTTCTTTGTTTCCGTGCAGAAGACGCAGATTCAGGCAAATCCTTTACGATACAAGGAATTAAACAAAATGAGCAAAACCCAAATGAAGAATGTGAGGCACATGATTCTTTGGCGCTTCTAAAGATAGAAGCAATAAAAATGCAAAAAAATGCAACATCCTGCATGGCACAACTCAAGGATGCTGCGTTCAGAACAGATATATTTGAATAATGTTGTCATCTACCACAGTTTACATAAACTCACTCTTGTTCATCCCCATGGCTTGATCAGTATGAAGGTAAAGAAAAAAAAAAAAAGGGAAAACCAGATGAAATGATACCATGAAACTTCCTAGAACTCACTTTTTCCTAAGACATGATTGGCTTCCAATCCTTCTTTTTACTAAGTGGACTTTACAGGGAAAATCATGTACCACAAGGTCATATTACTCTACCAGACAGTTTTTAGCTTGATTTTCCTATGACAAGTTCTCCAGCTCAACCCTATGTTGGTGAGCTGGATGCCCCCCATTCCTCACTCAAGCCAGACAACACAGAGCTGAAGAGAGTGCAGGAGAAGAACTAAAAGCATCACAGAAACAGAAACTTGCTGATCATCCACATCCCCTGCAACACTCACCACTGGCAGTGAGCTCAGGAGTGCATGACACGGGCACGTGGAGACACAGAATCTACAGGAAGGATTCACTGAGGGAAGAGATTTCCCTTATAAGCCCACTTTTTTCTTTTTCCCTCTAGATCAGCGAGTAATAGCTTCCCCAAACAGCCCCTGGAGCACAGGCTCACTGGTGCACACCGCTTAGCCTGGATCTTGTTTAACATTCAGCGATGCTCTCTAATCCTCTTAGGTATTAGTCTTGAGATTCCTGCCAAGCACAGGAACAGCAGAGACTCCCAGACAGCACTTAAATGAACTCACTGCTTGAAATGTACAATACTTCAAAATACAGGAGAACTCCAGCTGTTCTGTTTTGGTTAACCTCAGATTAGCACCTAGGAACTCACTCTGGCATGCAAAATGCAAACTTAAATCACCTCGATTTCTGCCTCTCAGGTGACTCCCTAGGAAGTCATTCTGCACTAAGACTGCAATTTTTCTCCCTTAATGACTTGTTTAAAGCTAAGTACCTAATCTGAATTAGACATTCCTTTTGTCTCTCTGTTGCCCTCTGCAAGGAGATCCTCACATCTACACCCTCACATCACACAATCCCAGAATGGATTGGGCTGAACCATCTACTTCCAACATCCCTGCCATGGGCAAGGACACCTTCCACTAGACCAGGTTGCCCAAAGCCCATCCAATCTGGCCTTGAACAGTTCCAGGGATGGGGCTGTGTTCACAGCAGAGGTGCTCCAGCCCTATGCCCTCTCCTGTGTCTCCACAATCACTACTTCGTGTTGCTAAATCACCCATTACTGCAGATATGATCTGGAGTAGGAACAGGCAGATAATCATATTTCTGTTGGATTAGCCAAGCATATTACCCTGAGCTTATTCTGGCTTCATGTTGGCTACCACAACACAAACACAAAATTTGATCTAGCATAAAGCCAGATGGTGTAAAATTAACCCCTTAAGCACAAATCTGACGTGGCACAGGGAATTTGGTCCAGATCAGTGCACAGGCTCATATGGCTTCTATGACTTCTGACATGGCATCTGCAGCCTCTAAGTTCCCTGACACCAAATACTCCCCAACTGCCCTGCAAAGATGAGCTAAACAAGCATTATACTTCATCATATTTCATCCACTTAAATAAACACAGTATCAGCTTGCAGGAAATTCTCATTTGATCATGCAACATCCTAGATCTTGACACACTGTGGTATATTTGGGGATTTCTCTGAAGAGGGCATAGTGTAATTGAGAGGAAGTGATGACCACTTTCAAAGGGATGACATCTCTTCATTCCCTGATTCAAAATCCCAAACCAGTACCATAAACCCAAACTACAGCAACTGTGAGATGGAGGGCAGGAACCCAGACCCACAGGGAAGTGGGGCAGAGCATGAGATGAGCACGCTGGCAGAGTGCAGGGCTGCTGACCACTGCCACCAAGGATGGTAAGAAGAAGCCAACCTGAAATGATACTTTCCTAAGAAACCTCAGACACATTCCAACGGTGATTCCTCGTGCTGCAAGTTCCTACAGTGACTACAGCAAACATCTACTGTAGAAAGCAGCACTGAAAGCCTCAAGCATGGCCACAAAGCACAAGTTTTTTTTTGTAAAGGACCAGGTAAACCCTGGCTGTGCTGTCCTTGGCTGCAGGCATCTTCCATAGCTGGCTGCCTCTAAATAAATAAACAAAAATCACCCCCATCAGAAGAGGTGAGAAGAGGTTCAGCATGAACAGGCCTCTCTAAGAGCCACAGCTCAGTATGAAACAGCAATTCCACAGGCACATACATCAATATGCATCTAATACATGGAGAAAGAGGTGCACAGAGGTGAATGCACACTCTCTGCAAGCACCACAGGCCCTGCAAGCTGCCCCTCCTGCGGGCTGGCACGTCCTTCATCTGACAACGTTCAACCAGGTCCCTAATTCGTTCAGACTGCCAGGGAGAGAAATTGGTGCCAAATGCTGCTTCTTCCTGAGATAAAGCAATAAACAGGCATATAATGTTCCCAGTGTCAACCTAAAACATCTGCTGGGATTCAGAGGGGTTTGCTGTCCATGCACAATGGGGAGACACGTTCTACCTTGCACCCTCCCGCTTCTCACGCATGAGGAATCACAGCCTTAGACAGCAGCTGTTGGAGGATGGATTTACTTGGAAATCAGGAAACTGCCTTCAAGGGATTCCTGCTTCCACGCAGCAACATAGTGAGGTTTCCATTTCTGGGCCAGGAATTTTTTATTTTCCTTGGCGTGGACCTGCTCCCAACCTACAGTCCCCAGCGAGGTGCCAACAGAAATGGACACAACCCTGTCCCTGATCATCAGCTTGAAGGGAGTCACTGAAGACTGAGTTTGATCAGAAGTGATGGGCCTGATCCTGCTTGCCCATGGTGGTGCTTGTTCACACAAGGCATCCAAGCAGGGTTCTCAAGATCACTCAAAGAAAGTAAAAAGGAATTCAAGGTAATAAAAATTGGTTGGTTTGTGGTGGTAGGTAAGGAAGTCTTGTTATTGCCTCTTGAAAAAAGGAAATATTCAAACTTTAAATTATTTTAAAATATTGAAACATAATCAGTGTATCACAGCCTGGTTACCTACTTTTCACTCTTTTTAATTCAGTTTCTCTGGCATGTTAAAATACTCTTTTCAAGGTTTTTTGCCAAATAGAGGAAAATATGCAACGCTAACAGGATCACAGGTTACATGTCAGGGTTATATGGGGACTCCAGAAAAGGCTGATTCTGCTGTAACCAAGACCCACATCTGGCTCAAAGATCTAAATCCTCCATGAGACTGAATCCGCTCCAGGAATACAAAGGAGACCGTAAAGTCACTTTGAAAGCACTGCGAGGAAATCCCTTTTTTTCTGGGAATTCTTATGCTAACATAAAGCCCCATGGCATCTGCCCTGTCCTGATTATGCTGAAGCAGTGCAGGATCAGGTCAGTCATGGACAGAAGGCCTGGGCAAAACCCTTCCAGCCAAGGCAAGGTACAGCAGCTTTGCTGCTGCTCCGACTTGCAGCTGAGATTCCATTCCCTATGGGGCTTTTAAAGCAAAAGAAATCTTGAATTAAATGCTCAAATCTCATTTATTTGGAGTTCGGCAAGCTAAAAAGATTGATGCAGTTTTTCAAGGGGAGGCTCTGAGGGAACAGAAAAAATCTAAAAGAGTCCATGTCCTTCCTATGTTTTGGGGACTTTTTATTTCTGTATCATGGGTTGGTACCATTTATCAAGTTTAGAATCTTAACATATTTTTTTATCTCTTAATTTTCAGGAACTGCCAGAAAGTCTCTGCACTTTGCTGAACGAGATGAACCAGAATAAACAGAGTATTTCCCAGCACTAACATATTCCCATTGCTCAGGCTCATTTAAAATCTAGAGGTGGAACGACATTATTTTTGGCAGCAGCAACATTGTAGAATCCCAGATTTAGGGGTACTTCTGGCTGAGGAGAGATTTAAGGTCAGAATAACACTACCCTGTTAATAATAAAGCCTTCACTGCCTCATCACATGCTCTCCACTGCACTAATGAGAGGTCTGACACAAAATCTACTAAAGTTAGTGGCCCACTCTGAGTACTTGTCGACAATCACTCGTCCCAGCTACTGAAGTAGAAGGGATGCTTTTGTCTGGGATTCATAAACCAGTTGAGTCCTTGACCTCTCTCAGAGCGTTTTTCCCAGAACGTGTTTGCAGAAACTCTTTGTTCTCAAATCCTGCCGCTCCAGCATCGCCACTCGCACGCCAGGAGGTCACTCAAGGCCAAGATGGAACAAAACTAATTATATCACAGGGAGGTCTAGCAATAAATCAGTTTTGAAAAGGGAAAGGAGAGTGGCTCTTGCATCTGGAGATCCCACAGCTAGAGAGGCTGGGATAGCTGGAAACCTGATGTGGGACGTGTGCAGGGAGAGCCATGCTGCCACCAACCCCATGGTCAAAGCCCCTGATTCTGCCTGTAGGGTGCTCTGGACTGCTACAGCTCCCAAATTCTGCTCCACTGCACAAGGATCAGCCCCTCAACAGACCAAAATGACATGGTTTTTAAGTGTACTTGGGAAACACAGCACGCTTCAGGGTGGCCACTGAAAGCCAGACCACCGCATTTCCAGGCTGCTCACATTCATAACAGCCTGGTTAGTAACTCCTACACATTTCCTTAATACAGTGACCTCAACTCAATAAGCACAAAATCCAAAGGGGGGAACCTTTCCCTGAAAGTCATACTCAGTACATCACTAACCCACCAGCAACCAGCCCCCAGCTCTGCTCCGTGGGTGCAGAGCCTTGAAGAGCTTTTCCACCATTCACTGTTGCATTAATGGGATTCTGCAAGATGTGAATGTCCCAAGCTCTGAATAATCAACCTGTGGGCAGCAGCTGAAGGAAACATGTGAGGAAGACAAAACCCCCAAATGACAAAGCAAAGTGTATGACAACCTTGCACATGAGCACCTCCACCTGCAGATTGTGACCAAGCCCATCAGCAAAAGCAGCTTTCTGGGCTTGGTACACTCAAAATAAGGGAAAGTAAATACTCAGTGATGCTTTTTGGGATGGACTGAGCAAAATGAGCAGCATGAAACAGAGGCATGATTCACTTTTTGTGCTACCACAGGGTGTAAAGCCCCAAATCAGAGGGCAGGATCCTCCCCAGCATACTCTGTGCTGCAAAGACACATGCACAAAAAAAGATTAAAGCTGCCTGGAGGAGTTTGGAGTTGGAAATCATGAGGCACCGAGCAGCTGGATGCTGATCTCCCTAAGCCGCTGGGTATTTCTTTTGTTAGTGGCTGATCCCATCTTCCCCCTTGCCTGCAAATCTCTAATCTCTGTAAAGGCTTCTAGTGAGTACTTGCTCAGGTAGTTCTTGGTTTCACTGGCCAAGAATATCCAACCCTGGCAGGATTTGCTGCTTCCCGCCTCATCTCTCACGCCAGGGTCACACTTCATGTTTCTGCCACTGTCACTTAGTGGGTTTGCCCCACGTGCAGGACAAATTAAGGCAATGTCAGTGGAGTGGCCGCTTCCCAGGGCTTCAGATGGCACTTGGTCACACCTGACCATGCTCATCTCACACTGCACAGTTCCGGCAGAGTCATGTCCGGGCAAGTGGCTGTGGTCTGTCCCTCACAGCCCACCCAGTGCACAGGGCTGCTGCTTCAGTTTCTGATCATTTCTGGCAGCTTGCAGGCCAGACCTCTTTGCATATAAATAGCTACTTTTTTTTTTTTTTTTCCTTTTCATTATTTGACTAACCCTCTCTCCCCACAGTTTCATCCTTCCTCGCACGTTTACAAGAGCCCTGACATACTTTTCTAAAGATCTCCTTTGTGTTCATTCTGCCTCGAATGCTATTTTAATGTGTGTTTTTACAACCAAGTGGCACGACAGAAAGTAGGAGCCCAGAAATATATATATTAAAAAGAGAGGTGCCAGACTAGGGTAACTGCAGGTTTGTAGCGTGTTGCCTAGTAAAACCAAACAGCCTATAAAATGGTAATAAAATGTTAATGCAACAAACCCGTGATTAAGGTCCACTTGTGCCTTTTAAGCTCTCAGAACTGAAAAAAGCAGTTTTATTATAACAGCTTTTGATTATTATCATCTGAACAAATGGGTTATAAAAGTAATATAGGGCAAGTGACTAAAGTGCTCCAATTCTGCTCAGCATCCTGCCTCGTACTTCCTTCTCTAACTTCAGTTACTGCCCCTGTGAAACAGGGATTATTTTATCATTAACATTTTTTTTTCTTGTTGCAAGAATCCTTTTGCCATGCCACTTTACTACCCTCCCTTACTTTCCGCCTTTTCTCGGTATCTTTTTAATTTACCATAGAAAGACACGGTTTCGCTAAAAGGAAAAGCCCAAACCGCAGTGAATCAGTTCTAACAAATTTCAGTTACAGGCTTGAAGCATCCTCGGGGACCATCGCAAGCGGGAAATCCTCAATGAGTTGGGCCATTTCGGTGACTCTTTCTCCTCTCCGTGGCATCAACCGGGCTGTTCCCGGCACGGACCCCGAGCTCTGCTCCCCGACCCACCGAGCGCACACAAAAGCCCGCACGCCGAGGATGAGAGATGCCTCCCCGCACCGCTCATCCCAGCCCCGAGCCCCACCGCGGGGCTCCTCATCCCCCCGTGGGGCTCCTCACCCCCCCGCGGGGCTTCTCATCGCCCCAAGGATGCCCCGTGCCCATCCCCGTCTCCTCGGGGCTCCCCCGCGCCGCTCCCGCAGACGCGTGCGGCACCTCCCGGCAGGTCCTGCTGCGGCGGGGAAGGTCCCTCGGGCAGCCCCCAGCCCCTCATCCCTCCCTGCGCCCCCCGCCCGGTGCGGTGCCCGGTGCGGTGCCCGGTGCGGTGCCCGGTGCGGTGCCCGGTACCTGCCGCTGCCGCTGCCGCTGCCGCCGCCGCCGCTCTCGCTCCGCCGCCCCCGCGCTCCCCGGGGCGGGCACCTCGATCCTGACGGACGGGAACCTTCTCCAATCGGCGGCGGAGCGGGCGGCGACCGGGCCAATGGTGGGGAAACTGAGGCAGAAGCGAAAGTGGGGATGAGGCGGCGGGAGAGTGGGAGAAGGAGGGGACGGGAGGTGATGGGGAGAGAGGGTCGAGGATGGGAGAGGAAGAGCAGGGAAAGGCTCCTGGGTTGGGGAGGGGGAGTAAAGGGGCAGAGGGACAACAAGTGGATGGAGAGAGGGATAGGGGAGCGAGAGGAAGGGGGGTAAGGAGAGAAGAGCGGTAGGGCTGGGGGTAGGATAATGGGTAGGGGTAAGGATAAGGTAGGAGCAGGGGTAAGGGCTTCATATCAAAACCGCCCGATTTTCCGTGGCTCATGCAGCCCTCAGGCAGCACTCAGGCTGCCCACCCTCGTCCCGCGGCTATCCCAGCCTCCCTGCACGCCCAGGATGCTCATGGAGAAATTCTGGGGTACATCCCTGCAACAGTGCTGAAAGAGCTGCATCTGTGTCTGTGGTGACAGAGAGCAAAGGCAGCATTTTCATCTTTCCTCCAGCTATTGCTGGAGCTGAACTGGAGTAAAAGGAAGGGGAAAGTGCAGGGGCAGATGCAGGGGCATTGTTGAACCTGGAGCACAAATATGGCTATCGCGGCGCTATCTGCATGGGTACGATATCGTGCCAGGCACTGTCAGGCTGGGCATGGCTCAGGTAATGATTGCAGAGGAGGCACAACCCCTCCAGAGCTGAGGGGGCTGAGCAGGAAAGCTGTGGGACACCCCGAACCCCTTGTATTTGCATTAACACATTTGTTTGAGCCTTTTTCGTTGCTCTTTGGGGACTAGCTGTCACAGTGGTTGGTTTGAGGCACAGAGAGGGCCCTTGCTCTGTTCTACAGATGAGTCTCCAGACCAGCACCCACACGTGAGCGCTCCACATCCTCCAGCACATAAACCACCTTGTCAGGAAGAATCTCAGCAGATGTGGCACGTGCATGTGTGAGGTTCTGACCATGCAGCTCCTGCATTGCCCACCCGTGAAGCCTTTGCAGCCCCTTTTGCATTTTTTACAGGAGCTGTTCCTCATCACTTGGGAATTTGGCCTGTCTCTGCATGTTCACAGATAAATAATTCAGGCACTGTGTGTTTAGCTCTTAAAGTGCAATCAGTGCTCCATTTCCCAGAGTGCACAGGATAACCTGGGTAATGGAAAAGCCCAGCTAACACTGGGCGAGGCAGGGAGGAGGGCAAAGGCGTGGGCAGACATCTGACATCCAGCCACCGTGCTGAGCCCTGCGGTCCCCTCTCTGCTCGGTGCAGGGGCAGCAGTGTTGTACCTTTCCCACAACTGCTGCTGGAGCTCAGGGACACACAAGGAACTGAGAGCTGGGGCAGGAGCCAAAGCAAAAGCAGACCCAGCAGCTCACCAAGGCTCATCCCGGGCTGTGGTGATGTGCTGCTCACGTCACTGCCTCCTCCTTCTCCTCTGAAGCAGTGGCTCCAGGATAGAGCTGAAATGTGCTGCCTTTTTGTCTCATCCTTGCTGTGCCCCTTGGAGCCAAAGGTGAACAGGATTCTTGCTGGTAAATTGGGAGCTGCAAAAGGAAGTGTAGGAGAGCCCGTTGTTTGCGTGGTGTGGTCAGGAAAACCAGGAAGCATTTGCTCCATGTACACACACTCCTGTTGCTTTATTATATACAAATCATTTCCTGCACAGTAAGGGTAGGGCAGGCACTGTTTTGGCTGGTGCTGTACAGTCACTGGTGAGTAAGGCCCTGCTTCAAACCGTTTATATTTTAAATAAACAGCGTGGAAAGGACAACAGACATGTAAAGGCAAAGCGGTGCGTCAAAAGTGTCCGAGCTGGGGAATCCCCCCACATTTCCTGTTCAGCTGTGCAGAGCTGCAGTCATCACTTGCTCTGGCTGCAGGGGGATGCATCCCCACTGCTCAGCTCAGCTCGCTTCTCCACACATGTTTTGGTCCATCCAGCCTTGGGTGAAGTTGTCCTCAGAGGTGCAGAGTATTTTTTTCACTTAGTTATTGGTGGTTGCTTGGACAAATTCTCAGAATAGGTTACCTCTTGGATGAGGGAGATGTAAAGACAAAGAGCTTGTGCTGTGGATTTGCATGAGCTAATAACAACTGTGATAAGGTATCCAAGGAAGAAGGTGTGGCAAGGCAGCACAGAGGTCACCTGGAAGAAATCTGCCTCCTACAAAAATCTTTAAAAGATTCTGGGCAGTGGCATGGCATACCAGCCTTGCCATCTCTGCTGATTCACTTGAAAATGAAAAGGAGTCCTATCCCAGGGGGAAGTTTGTTTTAAACTCTGGTTTTACAGCCCCTGGGGCTCAGTGTGAGCCAATGCACACCTTGCTTGTTGAGTGGCAGAAGGCTCCTCCGGAGTCTACCCACGACTGGGCTTATCCTAAGGATCTTGGTAGCTGCTCTAAGGAATAGGAGAAGCTGGAATTTGTTTCCCAAAGCACAGAGATTGTTTCTGAACGCGTGAGGCCATCTCTGCCTCTGTCCATTCTTGAAGAATTATCAAGGTAGTGACGGTAATAAACAATGACAAGGAGATTGGTCATCATATTAACAGTGTTATTACTAACATTATTATATTATTGTCATTATATGTATTACTATCTCCTCGAGTTTGGGGTGCACTGATAATTTTAGTTTGCCGGCATCCCTGATTTTATGGGTCATGTTGACACTTGCAGATATACCTGCACTGGCTTTCATTCAGTATTTCACACCAGGGTGGATTTATGATGTGTTGTACTTCTGTCAGAAGCTTTGGGAGTGTCAGCAGCTCTGGGCTGCCATTTTTTATAAATCTCCATAACTCATTAAACCTCTGGTTTTAATGAATGCAAATTCAGTGCCACAGAAGGGAAGTCAGGGCTGGAATTTCTCTGTCACCAGTGGCTGTTGAAAGATGTTTCTTCGAGTTCAGTCCTGTAAGCCACATGGGGCCTGAGATGATCGTGACAATCTTTTGGCTACATCTGTGCAGACATCAACCTTATTAATGCCCATCAAATTAAACAATCCTTGTTTTTCCAAGATCTGCAGAGCTGGCAAGGAAAAAAAAGGGGAGTTCATGTTCATCATGTGAAGTCCAGTTCTGGGAACATTTGCATTTTTAATATAGTTAAGTGTGCATGTATTTACAAGATTAGATTAACACAGTAACAGACAATTTATTTAAAGGCATAATGTCTGATACAGATTTCTGGTGCCTGAATGGTCATTTCCTAATATTGCTGTTATAGATACTTCCATGATTCACATCTCCTGTTGCAGAACAAGCCACAAATCTCCAGGGCGGAAGGACAGATCCAGGTTTTTTCTAAAACAAGATTTTTTTTTAGAGTTTTATTACAACTCTAATTTGACCCAGAAATTCATTCACAGGAAACATGTAATAAATAACAAATAAAGATGGGATTTTTCAAGAGTGGTGGCTGGTGCTGGCCTGCACTGGGAAATGAACTTCTGAAAATCCATCCCTGGGATTTTTACCAGACTTGGTGTTATCCTGCCTCTGTAAGACCCTTTGGCTTTGCAAGCTGGAACATCAGAATCCATTCTGCTCAACTCTGTGAGCTGCCTTTATTATTACTAGAGCAAAGGATCCTGTAAATGAAAGGATGAAGTAGGAGGTTTAAAGTAGCTCCTGATTAAACAGCAGCAACTGATGCCGGAGGCACTGCAGAGCCAAAAGTGTAACTGTATTTGAGGAAGAATTATACAAATTCATGGGTGACACATGCTTTGGTGGCTGTGAAACCCAATAATCTCTGTGCAGACCTCTAGCGTGGGATGTTCCCCAAGTGCTGATTGTGGGCAGCCAGGGGAGCAAGTGTCCCGCTCTCGCCCTCTATGAAACAGCAACGGCACTGCTGGGTTATCTGGAAACAGCATTAGGAACTTTGTTGCTGAGCATGTACAAAGTGTGATGCGTTAACTTTAAAAGAGATAAGGGAGAGCTGGAGCTTCTCTTTGAGAGATTTCTGAAGGGTCTGAGCTCTTTGTCCTGAGGTCCTTCCCGTTAGGTGATGCGCAGACACTGCAGCCTTCCTTTCCTAAGGGAGAAACAGAAGTGAATTCTCACACACCCAGTTTTATCTGAAGGAAATATGACATTAGATTGGCAAGAATAATAGGAAAGTTCAAAGACATCATCATCTGAAGAGAAGACACATTGAAGTTTAGTGCAGCAGCTGTAGGTCTATTCCTGCAGAGTCTGAGCAGTGTGTGGCACGCACAGCTCTGCGTCACCATCAAGGTCATTTCAGCCTAAGATGTTAAAAGAGAAACTTTTACTGTGGTCATGATAAGCACAATCTTTTTGTAGTTGTTGCTTCTTGGCAGGAAACAGCCCAGATTAGCAAACACCACTGGAGTGTGTGTTTTGGGTGCTGTCGCCATCAACACCCCCAGCCCCTCTGAGGTCTGGGCTTGCTGTTCCAGGCAGGCTGTCAGCCTGGAGCTGGCAGAAAGGGCTCCTTTCTCTTTGCCAGTGTGTTGCATCATGTACAGGAAATCCTCAGCTGCACGTGGGAGTGCTACAGAAATGCAAACAGAAATTAATAATGACAATAGTTCCAATCCAGATCACTATATGTGTCATGTCCAGCTCCAAAATTTAAATTCTTTGAGCATAACTAACCTGCCAAATTATTTAGGAGGGACTATAAATCTTGGCCTGTCTCCTGAGATGAGGGCTGGGACAAGGCATGGGCTGCTTGACCCAAAGTTCCACTCCAGGATGAGGATCACCACCTTGGAGAACTGCAGGAATCCCCCAGCTTGGGGAGGGAGCAAGGGCAGAGATGTCAGTTCATGGTGGGAGGAAAAAAGCTATGAGGAATAATCAGAGAAAAACATATAAAATCAGAGCAAATATTTTGTGGCGTTGTGACAGCTCAGAATTCATCGTGTTCTTGTACCAAGCAGGAGCGCAAAGGGGAGCCTGGGGAAAATCCCCTGTCCTGTGGTCTGTGCTTCTTATCCACTTGCTGTGCTGCTGGCACCGTGTCCGATGGGAATATTTCCTCTTCATTTAGCAGCAGCACAAACTTCAGCATACCAAGGAAGAGCACACTGAGCTCTTGCAGGGCACAAGGGAGGCGGCAGCATCTTGGAGAAGATCCCAGCAATGCCTGCAGTGTGTGTGGGAAGCGGTGAAGAGCATCAGCAAAAGGGTTTGAGCTTTGGCTCCAACTGACTTGCCACGGTCAACAGAGTGTGTTTGTACAGCAAGAAGAGATCTGTTCATCAGAGCAACACCCTTCCTCTTTACGTGTGTTTTTGATGTACAGTCACCATCAAACTACCCATTTAACACCGCTTCTCTCTTGCTAGGAAACTAAAGAAAGAGGTTGTTTTCAGTCACAGAAGGTTTTACTTTTTATTCTAATAAAGCATGATGAAAAATCAACATCATGACTAAGGCATGAACTTTTAATGACTTTATTTCATAATCTTTTTTGCAGGTTCCTGTTGAACTAAATCAGCCTTCCAACTGTTTTTTGTCGTTGGTTTAAAATGCTGGCACAAGCATTGCTCCAGCCCTCATGTACTGTGCTATTTGCTCTGCCCAATCCCCCCTGCAGATTTTGGTAAATGCTGCCATTGCAGTGCAGTGAAGCACAGAGGCTTATTGACAGTGATATCATCTGCCTGTGTGATCTGGGAGATAGTCATGAGCAGCGTGTGCTTGTGAAGAATATATTCCAGCATGATATGTAGCATGCTTAGTTAGGTGTATTGGAAAGATTTCCAGATAGATATTGATTTTCCAGCCCTGTAATTAGTTCAGAGATTACAAACATAGAAAATATTGCTCCAGAAATTGATTTTTTTAATTGTTCATAGCACCAAAATATGGTGTGACTGCAAAGCACATCACATGCTTCCTGCAGAGAAAGACTTTGAACTTTGGAAAAATGTCGCCCCTGTAAACATGGAGAAGAAATCACATGGCTAATTCTATTGCTACCTCAGATAAGGCCTCAGTCCAACTGGTTCTGGCTGACTTTGGAAATCCATCCCTGTAGTTCCTCTTTCAGGATCAAGGTCTACAGGAGAGGTTGGCCTGCTGGATTTCATCAGGGCTGGATTTCACGATGGATACAATCAGGAGGTGTCAACATCTCCTGCTGTGCAGAGCCCTCCGTCTGGGGATGCCTCAGTGTCCTGGGGCTGTTGTTCACAGTGGTGATAGTTGTTTGTTAACTTGTGCTCTGTGTTTACCATCACACAGCTGCCCCTTGCCCTTCCAAAGAGGTCTCAGCCCCTTGGAGCACTTCCCTTGTACTTCACCAGCACGTGCCCCACTCTGCGCTCCTCCAGGAGCTCAAAATGCCCCTTGGGAGGAAACAGAATCACAGAATCATTCAGGCTGGAAAAACCCCCTAAGATCATCAAGTCCAACCATCTCCCCACCACTGCCAAGCCCACTTCTAAACCATGTCCCCAAGTGACACATCTACACATCTTTTAAATCCCTCCAGGGATGGGACTCCATCTCTGCCCTGGGCAGCCTCTGCCAGGGCTTGAGCAAGCAAACCTTTGCACAAGTAGATGTGCTCTGGACCTGCCAGGTCTGGAATGTCTATTTATTTTTTTTTAGTTGCTTCCAGGCAACATTTTTTCACCTCTAATTATCAGCTGAAGAATGATGCCTCTTCTCTTCTTTGGAGGAGATTTTGGGTCCTCCCTGGCGAGATGTATGAGCTCGTCACTGCTTCGTGCTGATGACTCAGTGGCCTCATTGCACTCACAGGGTGGGGTGGCTGTTGCTTATGGAAAATAAGAGTAGATAGGTCCAGTAAAAAATACAATCTTTGTCTTCCAAAGAAGCTGTTATTTATGTCTAACAGGATAATGACATATATTTTCTGTGCAGGCAAAGCCAAGACACCCCAACAGAGGCAACAAGGGCACTGCAGTTCGGGAAGTTATTTGAATTATTTCATCTCATTGCCAAACTGTGGCAGGCATTGAGCAAATCAGTTGAGTCACTTCTCTAAAGAGTTTGCAAATTAGGATGGTTGGGCAAAAAGCAAAACCCCCCCAAAATATTATTTCCACTTTACAGGGATTACATGTTCCGACGTAGGCAGTCAGAAAATTTGTCTCCTGTGAAATTTCTTTCAGAATCTGTGAAATCTCAGGAAGCAAGTAGAGATGTTCCTCTTTAAAGTCTCAAACCTAGTAATAGTAAAAATAGTCAAACTGGACAATCGGATTTGGTTGAGAAACTGCTTCTACAACTATATAATTCCTGAATATACGCAGGCTCAGCAAAACCTTGGGAAGTCTCAGGAGAATTCTCCTCCTGCAAGTACAATCATTGCAACAGCCCAGTTTTATTTTCTTACTGGGAGTATCATTACATAAGAATCCTATAGGACAAAGGAAATCCTCTAGAAGGAAAGGAGGAGAGAATGCTGCTTTATTTACATTTACCTGTTGGATGTTGGACTAGATGATCTCCGGAGGTCTCTTCCAACCCTAACCATTTTGTGATTCTGTGATTCTTTACCTCCCCAAAAAAATTTTGGGGTCACCTGGATTCCTGAGAAGCAGGATTTAGGATGTGGATGAGAGGAGTGAATTGCAAGTGTTTCCCCTGTCTCCCTCTGCTCCAGGACAGATGGATAGGAGAAAAAAATGAAATATTTCACCCCAATAATATACTCAACCTTTGTGTAAGTGAATCCCCCTTCCAGAGTGAGATCCACAGGCATTCTGGTATTTTTGGGAAAGCACCAGGCAAGCATTAGTCCCCCATAACCATGCACTTTTGGGGTTAGGAAACAACCAGGCATTTTGGGGGCTACCCACTCCCTTCCTGAGGTAGGAGGATTTGCAGGATGACCTGCGGGCACCTTTCAGTAGTCTTCTCCCCTCGGAATTCCTACCGGGATAAGGATGGGAGCAGCTCAGTTAGCTCAGTCTCACTCTCCCATCTAGTGGTAAAACAAGGAAAGGTGGTCCAGGCAGAAAGAAAAAAAAAAAAAAAAAAAAAAAAAATTTAAGCTTTCTGGGGCTTTTTAAGGGGTATCTTTGTGTGTTCAGTTAAACGAATAATCCCCAACACAATGGGGATTGGGGATGTCACTGGACTGATCCAGAGGGAAACACAGCAAAGTGCAAAGGTGGATGAGCCCTTCCCTGGGTCCAGCGGGGCTTGAGGGGCCCTGCTCTGGGAATGACCTGCAAAGCAAAGAGGTTTGCACTGATCAATACACCCCAGGTGGAACAGTCTGGATGTAAAAGCATGAACCTCACGAGCAAAATGATGTCTGTCAAACCCCTCATGGTGGGTGGGAGGTGGAAAGATGTGGAGCCACACTGTCCCACAGGTAACCTCTTACCTTCAAGGAGCTGCACATGAGCCCCACGGCTGCCTTCCCGGAAAGGCCTCTGTGGTCCCCCAGAAAAGCCGGGGGAGGCACAAAACCCACAAAGGCTGATTGCACAGTAAGGTCAGGGACCCGCAGGCACCGCGCTCAGGAAATGTGCTGTCAGAGGTGTGAGCTGGGGCTGCACTGCTGAGTGTGCTGTGCAGAGCCTGAGACTTCAGCAGTGCTACAGCCTTTGAGCACTCTTCTAGGAAGGGATTAGGGGAGTGTGAAGTGTGGAGCTGTAAAGCTGTGTTTTATTTCAGCCAGACCCACGGAGCTGGAGGGGAAGGGTTTCACCTGTCCTAAAAAAATTAATATGCTCAGGGTGATTCAGGCCAAAACAATCCCAATTTTTTCATGAGGAACTGGTGCCAAACCAACCGAGTAAGAGCATGACCCCATGGGGATGTTTTTCCCCAGGCTGAGAAGGTTCAGGGGCTCAGGCTCTGCAGTCCTGGATTCAGGATGCTGAGGTTCCCACTCCGATGTCCACAACTCGGTTCCAGAGACCCGAGAGGCAGAATGGATGAACTCTTACAGAAGATTTATGTTCTCATGTCAGATCGAAGACTTGTGGTATTTGCTGGAAGGCTGAATGATGTTTCGCTTTCAGCAAATAAGGTCAAAATCACAAAGGGGGGAAAAAAAGCCGTCTCTCACGGATCAGCTGTTTGCCAAGCCCAGAGCTGCAAGTGGTTGTCTCACATCCCTGTTCATATAAAAGTTCTTTCCTGGAGCAACACACTGCTAAACGTGGCTTTCCCAGGGTGGCACCCACACAGTCTGCGGCACAAATAGACTCAGCTGGGAAAAGATAACTCAGAGGAGTGAGGTACTCATGCCTACACTACCAGATTACAAAGAAAAATGTGAAGAAAAAGGTAGTGGGCAGGTTTGGAAGTGCAGGGATTGGTCTGGTAAAATGGAAATCTGCAGGAGTGCAGTGCTCTGGGTGGTTCCTCAAGCAGCACTCTCCTGCTGCCCGGGGGGGATGCAGATTGGATCCAGCATCAGAGGCTGAGGTGATGGGGATCACGAGGCCGTGCTGGTCTGTGCCCGCTGGGACGGGACATCGTTGCTCTGTGCACGGTGCAGTGAGGACAGGGCTGGTGCTGGCAGAGGGTGCTGGGCCCGGCTCAGCCACCGCATCCCTCGGATACCCGGCGTGTCGGGAGAGGGCAGCCTTCGCCACAGGCGGATGCGGCCGGGAGGGCGAGAGGATCCGCACCCGAGCGGCCCGGCACCGCGGGAACACGGCTTTTAGGAAAAGCGTAAATGAGAACATTAAAGTAATGCCCAGTGCGGAAAAAGGGGTTGTGCAGATGAAAAGGCATCTTCCTCTCGAGAAGCCACTGGTGCTGCCAAGGGTTAAGGACTGACCCGTCTGCATCCTCGAGGATGTCCCAGGATGTGATTCACGCAGCTGAGCTGGTGGGACAAAAGGGCACCTGGAACAAGGCTCCCCATGACCTGCTGTTCCAAAATCCCCTCTCCATCAGACTTGTAGACATATACTAGGTTTCCTTTCTTCACTGCAAGCCCGCATACATGCAGCACAGGCTACCGGCTCATCTCTTTGGCTACAATAACACCACATGGGCAGCCTGGGGACATGCCTGGGACATCCTGGGCTTGCAGCTCCACTGACTCCCCTGCAAACCCTCCCTGGAAAGCGTGTTCCCTGCTACAGCAATAAAATTAAAAAAAAAAAAAAAAAGTTAATGAAAAGACAAGCTGGGAATGTGGAAGCACAGTTAATGCAACTGCTGTGATGCTTCATTTGAGCTGCAAAGAGAAGATAAAGTTCTGCCTCCCACCAGAGGAGTCACAGGGGAAAATGATTCCTTCCTTCTCTAAATGGCATCACATTGTTTCTTCTTTTCAACTTGCTGCCAACTTGGTGTCACACTCTATTTCTTCAGGACAATCATCTGGTTAACCGGCAGTGGTGGTACCTTCCATCCAACCTCCCACCCCCCAGACAAGATCAGTACAGAAGATATTCAAAAATAGATTCACCTAGGAAAGAAGAATAAATAAGGATTGCTCTTTGCATGTGAATAGCTAATGAAGACCCACTTAGCAGTCTCGGCAGACTCATCAGCTCCGGCGGCTGATCCTTGATTGTGTGTCTGCAGCTACTGTTCAGTCTTCTCTGCTCATTAGACCCAGGTCAAATGAAACACACACAAACCGTGGCAGAAATGATAAGAACCGATGGAGATGGCCACAGTGGTGACCCATCCCCACTGGAAAATTACTAGTTAGGATTTTTTATTGCCTGTTACACGGAGCTATTTCACCTAACAGCCAGAGGTAGGTCACTTGTAATCAGCAGGGGTGAGATCCAGCCCATCACACCGTCCCACATCTCTCATTAACAAGAGATGAACCTGAACAGTCCTGCATAGGAGGCCCCTTAGAGAAGCACCAGGGCACACATTTTGGGGGTTGTTTAGGATTCACCACCACAATAGTGTGCTGGTACTGCCCAAAGGGCTTGGGCTGTCTGCACCAACCTGAGTGCAAAGGCTGCAGGTGAAGGTTGAATGGGGGCACACGTGCTTGGCACCAGCTCCTGGGAGCAGCTCTGGCAGTGACTGTCACCCTCATCAGTCACTGCACCACTCTCCTCAGCCCAGAAAGGCTCTTTCCTCTAAGCAAGAGATTTTTCAACAAGCTGTAGAGTTTTGTGAAACTTACAGTGAATAACATACATAAATACATTAGAAGCTCTACAAATATAGGGAATCCTCTAACAGGATTTTCTTCTTAAGCACCTTAGGACACTGATTTCTCCCCTTCCTGAAACCAAACCTGGTGGACTCAGGGAATGCAAGGTGAAGGAAGTTTTAATACTATATTTGTTAATAATCTGGGAAAGAGGAAAGGGAACAAAAAAGTAAGAAAGACCAAACCAGCTGGATCCTGCCTCACCCGTGTCTTGATTAGTTTGTCACTAAACTTGTGACAAAGCATAAGAGGGGGGAAGGGTGCAGTGGTGTGAATTGTTGTTGCCAGAGGACTCTGCTGCAACCTGGATTACGCTGGTGGTGGAAAATCTGCTCTGTTCTACTTGTCTGTGCCCTGAGACCTCCTTGACAGTGATTACTCACAGAATCTTCCATCTCCCCTCCTCTCGACTCCTAACCCAGCAAACCACCCTCTTCTCACCAGTTCTGGGTCAGAGGAAAATGTTGTTATTAGGTTACCTCTATTTTATGGTCTTTTAATTATTTCCACCTCTGTGATTACACTAATTAGCTAACTGGTTTCTAATGGCTGTACAGTAGCTCGCATTACACTTTCATTAATCACAGTGTTACCCAGCCTAGTTAAGAGTCCCTGGGTTTTTTTTTGCATTAAGATTTGAAATTATTAAATGATAAAGTAATCAGAAAGGAAAAAAGAGTCAATAGGAATAGACACCACCTTCACCAGCAGCTTGGCAAAGAGCCTCTTTGATATATTTAGAAATGTTATGATTCACAAGAACCTGCCAAGCATTTAGTTAGTGTCTATAAAAATGAAAAAAAAAAAAAAAAAAAAAAAAGGTAAGTCTGAAGTTTCCAATCACAACTGTTAAAGGCTCCTTCTCACTTTCTTTGATTCGAGGCAGTTGACTGACACATTCAAATGGGATCAAAAATAAAACAACTGACAACACATCTCCTCCACCCTGATGGCTGTGACTGAGCACTCGCTGCAGCTACACCCTGGACAAGGCAGAAATGAAGATCTAAGAGGAGGTTAAGTTTTTGCTGCTGGAAAAACATTACTCTGACAGCTCTCAAGACCTTCCTATAAATCCTTATCTAGGGAGACCATTTGATGTGCTAAAGGACTCTTAAAATAATCAAAATTTAGAACAAAGCATCCCACATTGGATAGCTTAAATACATGCACAGGGAAATGTTCATCACTGCTTATGATAGAAAGTCAGAATACCAATACCAATAATAATAAATTAATATTATTTTTCTTATTAACATCTACTTAACAGGAGAAGATCAATAGCCTGTACAAACACTAATCAACTAATTTTGCCAACCTGCTGCATTTCAGGCACCCAGTCCAATGAGGTGCTTCAGTGCAACATAGTTTTACTGAGCACTGAGTAAAGCTTTTTTAGCAGGTGGGACAAGGGTGATGATGGGCTCACCTGTCAAGGTGTCTTTGACAAGGAGGGAGGAGCAGGGAGCCTTCATTTCCAAAAACCAAGAGGTTGAAGAGCTCCCAAGACAGCAAACCTTTAAATATAAAAAAAGTAACAATAATACTGAGCAAAATATTGCTTTGGGGAAAAATTTCTGCTTGGTTTCAGTACAGATGTTGATATTGCACACTCAGAAATGGCCGTTTGGAAGCACATTTGCAGTGTGCTATTAGATGGTGCACAAAAGCAAAGAGCTGCACTTGCAAGGGAGGAACTAAAGCATTTAAAAATTAAATGACATTTTACAAATGCCTCCTGTAAGGCGTTTTCTTCTGTGAAAGAGAAGTTATGAGTAGAGAGACTGAGCTTCTCCAAATCACAGAGCCTTAAAGTCAGAGTTTGTGACTACCTTGAAGCGTTTGTCCAGCACTTCACTTTGCTTCAGTAAAAGGGAGCTCCAGTGGGAACCAGCCATCACCTCTCCAGATCCCCTGGGAGCTCCTCTGAGTGTGGTGAGGCCATGCCAGGCTCAGAGTGGGCAACCTGCAACATGCCAAATTTCCCCAGGGCGAGCCCTTCCCATGCTGGGAGCAGCCACCCATCCTTCCTGATGCCTGCACCGCTGGAGCTGCTCTGTGCCTGAATTCCAAAGGGCTTATCCAGACATACAGCACCCTCAGTACCTCCCACGGAGATCCCACAAAGCACGAGGGTATGCTTTTCAAATTAATGAATGTCATCACTTTAAAACCCAAATCCCTTCGGAGGAGGGAATCCTGAGCCCTGTGGGATGAGGGAGTCGCAGGCTGAAGCTGAGCGGAGTATTTTGGGCATTGTGCATGTGAAGGTGGCACACAGCAAGGCTCAGGCACAGAGGTGATTGCTCTGCACTTTGCATATTCCCTCTGTGCACCGGGCTGGGATTTTTCGTTTCATCCATAATTCATGTTTTGCTGCAGCGACTCCACAGAGGCAGCACAGGACCTCAGCCTCGGTGATAACAAGGGAAAGGCAGCGTTGCTTTTTGTTGCCAGACTGCAAACTGTAGATCTTGGGTCCAGCCATACACTCCACTTTATCCCAATTAACCTGTAGGCAAAGATGTGAATAGACAGTGAAATAAGGGTTTGCCCTTACATGTAAGTGGCTGCAAATGGCCACTGCCAAGCCCAATGACCCCTGTCTGGGCTCTGTTTGTAGCCAGCAGTCTGTGCCCAGCTCAGCAAAGGGCTGGTATTACTCCAGTCCTGGAATAATAACCTTCTTTACACATGCACATGTGCTCTAAACAAGCTCAGTGCCTGATGCCCACGCACTGCTAGATTTTGGGGCCAGGCTGCTTTTCTTTTTCACCTGACCCCAGCAGTGCTGGAGGGTGACAGTCCTTGCTGTCACTATGGACAGGGAGGTCACTGTGCCACTCTGGCTGTACCACACACAGAAAGCAGCCCACGCTCACTCCCAGAGCTATAAACCTTCCTCCTGCAATCCTGCTGCCTTTCCTCTCCATAACACACAGACCAAGAAACCCAGTTTGTCAGAAACGAAAGTGTTTTGGGAGATTAAAATGTAAATGTTGCACTCGGCTTTTCAGAGGGGGTTTGATATTTTACTTGTGACTCTTGAGAGGAAATAGATTTTTGATAACTCTGCGGAACTGCTGCTGCCCAGCCACTGCTGCAAACAGCCAAAACCTTAATAAATAAATCCTCTGTCAGCTGGCTTGGAAAACCAACTTGCTGGTGGTTTCAAGAAATATTGGGAATTTCAAAGCAGTCTTGCACAAGGAGACCTGTAATTACAGCAGCCTCTCCTACACTGCCTGAGTTTGAGAGGACAGGGGGAATGCAGTGTCATCTTTGACAGTGCTGGCAATAAACACTATATATGAATTTTTTACTGTGTTTATTAACTTGAAAATATGGGGAAGGGCCATGTCAGGTGTCAAGCTTTGCACGAGGTATGGCCCACAAATGGCACACTGAAAGGGAATGTGAAAATAATTCAGCAAAAATTCCTGCCTGGCTCGGCTGTAATTTGCAGCCTCATCTCCTTGGAAAACCTGCAAAAAGGTCTGCCTGAGCCCAAAACTAGGTCCCTCCCAAGGCAATCTCTTTTTTTAACTTTCCAGGATACATCCAGGACTCTTTTCTCTGGATTCTATGAGTCTGCAGAATCTTGCACCATCCCTCAGCACTCACTGCCACGCACAGCTTTGTCCCTATGCTAGCAGACACATGACACCGTGGTCTGTGCATTATCCGGGCACCTTGTTGATCCAGGCTGCTGGAAACACTGGGGAAACTCAGGAAAAAAGTAATCAGGAGGAGTTTGCTGACTTTCTACTGAACACCAAAGCTCTTATCCGTCCACCAGTGTGGCCAGAACTGAGTTGCTGGGATTTTTGCATCCCCAGTTAGCACCTCTTTAAATAGTTGAACCTCAATACAAGAAGTTCTTGGCTCAAGGCTCTCAGCTGAAAACTATGACTACATAAATATTCATGGCTTTATTACCAAAAAGCATCATGAGTTTAAATTAACTTTTTTTCCCATAATACATGTAATAACCTGAATATCACCACTGCACATGTAGGCCAGCAGTGCTCGGAAATGATCAGCAAGGCAAGAATCACTCATAGGATTAATCTGGAAAATAATTTCAAACAACTGAGAGCTATATGAAAATGAACAGACCACACATTAATAGAGCCTGAGCCTGCTCTGTAAACTTAGCTACTCACTTTTTATCCCTTAAGTAAACTAGGAAGAGTAATGTATTTATAGCCTCTTGACGTAAGTAGCCTCAGTGAAATATTGTATGTAATAAATATTCTGCCATCTCAGAGAGCCTATAGGACAAAGCGGTACCAAGGTACTGCAAAGGCAAACTGTATGTGGCTAACGAGTCTTGGTGAGCTGCCAGCCAGCTGAAAACACTGCAAATGAGAGAAAGCAATGAAAATATGCACTTTATTAATACAGGAGAGAGTTTTATTAACGCAACCGCAATGCAAGGTCAGTGGGTAAGGACTTTTGCCTTTCAGCTTTGCAGGGCGCCTTTAATCATTCCTTTCAAACATCACCTTGGAGTTTGCTCAGCTTTATCCCAATGTTTTGTTGTTTGTCAATCATTTTCTCCAGTGTTTCCCCCCCCACCCCCTTTCTGTTGCAAGGATCATGAGATCTTGGCCCCTTTCCCCTGCCCTGATCTGCCAGCACTGCTTTTTACCCAATTACAAATTACACAGTGCATCTGCATTAAAACAAAATGTGTTCATCACCAATTTTAAATAAGGATGTCATTTGTAAATGCTTTATTCATAATTAATGGAATTATTACTGGGTGCAGCCACATTCTTCATCCATGCACTGTGAGATATGTTGTAAAGTGCATTAGTAAAAAGCTTTACAGATGAGGATATGACAACCTGACTGTGAAGCACATTACGTGATGTACTGTGGCTATTGTTGTAACAATCTTTATGTAAGATTTTAAGCTATCAGTCAGCCAGGGGCTGATTGATAGTGTAAATGTTAATAATTAATAATAGGATAATGTTGATAACTGTGATTCCATGATGAGTATGGATTTTTTTAGTTAGTATTATGCTAATATGCATTATTCACTGAATCATAAAATCACATTAGAGATGAGAAAGTCTCTCTGGCTTTCCCCATTCATATCACTGACAAGTCAATGCTGCTCTTTCCTAACATTTCCAAAGCATCTCTTTTCATCTGCCTTCCTGCATGACATCTAGAAGTTAAGTATATTTTAAAACAAACTTAGAGCCCTGAATATATGCTTTCCAGAGTGACATGTAAAGTCATGGCCTTCAACAACCTGCCTGGGAGACCCAGGATCTGAGGGACCCTCTGCTAGGCTTACAGGAAAATAGTTCAGAATGAAGGAATTTCCGCTGCAGTCTCCTTTCACTTTGGCACTTGAAGCCCCCAGCAATTTAAACCCACCAGGCACACTTACCTTGTGCAGTGGGTACAGGAACATCCTTGGGCTGATGAGCAACAGGTAACACAGGTGAGGTGTGAAGATGGAGACACGGGAGAGAGAACTAAAGAACTGCAAGGTTCGACTGTGATGTCATTTTTTTTCAGCTGACATTATCTTTTGTTATTTACTAGACAGGATGAAAACAGGCATTACGTCAGTCTGGGAGAAGTGAATGTCGGCTTGCTGTCAGGCACAGACCCCTCAGAGGATGTGAAATGCCAATAGCAGCCTCAAAATCAGGATTTAGAAATGGATACGGTGTAATGGCCCCTGGGACATGCTGGGTTCCAAGGCTCCCAGCAGGGAAATCTCCCCTTCTCCACCCAGCAACATTGTCTCCATTGCCTGTCTCACCGCTGCCCTTGCAGGACCAGAGATTTAATTTTTCCTTCTCCAATTTCAAAGACTAAGATGCAGGCGAGCTCCTTCCTGGTACTCAGCTGGTTGTAGATAACCTAAGCCAAAGGCATCAAATATACTGAGCTCCCTGGCATTTTCCTGCCAGCACGGTGTCCGAGGAGGAGGGGTGTGCTCCATGCACCTCCCTAATGATATTTTAATTCCTTAAACTGTGCTAACACCCACCCAGCTCTCTGGCGATGCAGGATCACAGCTTATGGACTAGTGTGAGAGCAATTTTTAGGGAGAAAGTGCTAGTTAGTGCAGGAATTTTCTTGTTAAGGAAATGATTATTGGTAGCTTTTTCTTAGAGAGATGAGAATGCTCAGAGCTGATCACAGCTTCCCTTTCTTACCCCTCTTCCCTCCCCACCTCTCGGATTTTGTGTTTGGCTCTTCAATGTTCTTATTTCAGATAAATCCGCAAGCACATTTCCAGGTGGATGTCACCAGGATCCACTTCCTCCCGGCCCACAGACTGTCTGTCTCTTATCTCCCTTACATTAGTATCAATTATTTACAGCAGGAATGCTAAATCATGAAAACAAAGTTGCAGCAAAGCTCTGCCTTGGCTGAGCACCCCACACTAGTTGCAGCTTCCAGAGCCTCTGTGCTACTTTTACTTGGCCCTGCAGAGCAACAGTCATGATTTTCTTCCCCCTTTCACAGCCACAGAGAAGAGCAGTGCCTGGGCACCCACAGCCCGTGTTGTTCAGGGGGGGGAAAATCATAAGGGAGTGCACTGAGCAGCTCCTCAAATGATTGTGTGCATAAAGGCTTTTTTCTTTTCTTTTCTTTTTTTTTTTTTTTTTATTTATTTTTTTAGCAGTAGTATTTAAATATGACTAACTAAAATCTCCATTAAGTGAGGGTGTTATACAGCTTAGGACAGTATAAATACAAGTTTCTGTGTTCTTTTCATGTCTGTGCTTTTTGGATACAGAACAGCAGAAGTACTTTACTCCTGTTGGTAAGTTCACTGCTAAGTCAGGTGGTGCTTTACACCCTTGACCTTGGAACAGTGCCCACACTTATATTTCCAGTAATTCTCAATATATTTCAGATAAATCCCTGCTTGCTCCAGAGAAGCTGTCCTTTCCTAGGTTTGGTCCAACTGCTTATCCAGCAGATTCCCACTTTGCTCATTACAGCTCACAAAAGTGAAAAGAAACCCCCAAGAAAATAAAAAGAACAAATAAACCTTTGGAAGCCTGGTTGTAGAGAATATTCAGAGAATGAGGAGATCCCCTGAGTAAAGACCAGAGCCAAAAGATGCTGAGCAAGCTGGTCTTGACCCACAGTGTGCTAGCAAGGTAGTTGTCCACAAAACCCAAGCTAGTCCCAAGGTTGCAAAGCTCCAAGCCCACAACACAGATCCTTAAAGGGGTCCTCCAGCCAGCAGTGGTTGGTGCAGCCCTGGAGGGATGATTTTGGGCCCCTCTGAGCCTCCCTGGCGGTGTGCAGTGGCTGTGGTCCATGCTGTGGTCATGACAGGGGGCTGAAGGGCAGGGCTTGCCTTGGCTGGAGTTTTCCATTGCTCAGTAGACGCTGCTGGAGATGGAAACCTTCAGCCAAGGCAAGTCCTGTGCCCAGCCCCAAATGAGGTGGGTTGACCCACCTTGGCTGGTGCTTTGCTGTTGTCCATGGGCGTGATTTTGGGCAGACACAGGGGTCACTCGTGGAGGAGAGATATGAAGGAGAGGACGGACAAAAGCAAAGGGTGTTTTAATTCTAACTTGCTTTGAGTCACTTCATTAGCCCTGACCCTGTTTGACCCTTTTACTGTTATATCAGCCTAACTGTTTATTTTCCTCATAAAACTAAACCAAATCGATTCCCTCTGTCTCAAGGCCCTTTATGTGTCTTGGCGCCCAGGAGCAGCCCCTGCTCTTAGCAAAGGGCTTAATGCAAAGGAGATCTTTGGGAAACAGGGACAGTTCAGAGCAGACACCAAGCCGACCTCCCTGTCTTTCTCCTTTCGCCTGATTAAGCTTCATCTGTTGCATTTAAAAGAGAAACTCTATCTATTTATTTTAAAAATAGCTGTACAATGGTATCTCTATAAATGTGCATGGTGTGTCTCTGTTGTGTACATCTATACAATCAATAAACTGTGTCTTGCTGGGGATTTAAATATTAGTCTTCAAAATCCAGGTCTAGAGCAGCAGATTTATTTGTATGAACACATACCCTTTCCTGCTTAAGGAAGGATATTAATTATAGATGCAAACCCATAAATCTTCTGGCTTTAGGTGAGATATTTGCTGGATTATAAATATGAATTAGAGATGAGGGTCCTGCTCTTCCTATTATTACTATTATTATTACTTACTGGTTATTATTTTCTGCATGATCTGTATCTTCAGGTGGGTCAAACACCACTGGGGAATGGGGAGCTAAGCCTTCAAAGGGTGCACACATGTTGAATTCATTAAAAGGTTTTCTATCCCAGCCTTGCTCTCCACTGCATTTCGCAGTCGGGTGAGTCATTAAACACCCTGTTCAGGTCCTTTCCCCTCCTCTCCATCCTGCTTTTGGTACCTCATTTCATTGTACTGCTTTTGCCTGATCATATCAAGCTCCCTAATGTTTATTAATGATGTCCTGTGCATCCTATTGACAATGTGCTATTGTTTCTGAGGTTCTGCTTCAACACCAGTCTTGGAAAGCAGCCAAACCAGGAGCCACCAGGGACCCCAATATCACCCAGAGCTTTGTCATAGGGGACAATTTTCTTCTCTGCCATTTATTATGGTAGATCTGGGAACATCAGTAATAAGCCGCAAGGGCTTGATCGCCCAAGGAGCTGAGCGCCCTGAATACCAAGTGGAGGATTTGCTTCAGGCAGGATGTGGGAGCTTTGATGTGACAATTGTGAACAGTCCTGATGCTGCTCAGCACCTTCCAGGGCAGGGCTGGGGGAGCCTCACTACAGGTCGCTGGTGAGCTGAGTGTCTCGAGTGCATTCAACACCAAGACAGGAGTGCATTGCAGTGGATCTCACAGACTTTACCAAGTGCTCCAGAGCCAGGAATGCCAGCTAAGGAGAGTTAAACAGAAGACATCATTGATGGCCTCAGGGCTTGCTGCATTTGTCCCTGTTTCCCTGCTGATCTGCTGCTCCAGCCACGCTGGTTGCTCTCTGGTCCATCAAGATCCAAACCAGGCCAGATGACAAATACAAAGGACTGGATGCTCAACAGTGTTAGCAGAAGCAAAAGGCATGGAGCTGCTCTGGTGTGCACCAGGAGGGATTCCTAAATGTAGCTCTGGCAGGTGCAGCACCACAGCAGGCTGCTGACCAGAAGAGAACACATAGTGGGATCTCAAAATAAACACCCTACCCTGAAATTAATAGGCCCTTACATGCCAGATCTGTAAAGACAGGGCTCTGTGTAAGGTCTGCTTTTTTGAATTAGACTCCTGTGCTTAAATAAATTAAGTGAGCTGCCAGTATATTAAATGATTTAATGCCTTCTTCGGTTTTGCAGTGGAATCCTAATGAAAATACTCTTCAATATAAAATGCTGAATAAATTAAATGGTGAAGTATTTAAATAAATGGTCTGTTGTTACTGTGAACCACATTAAATTAGTGTTTGCCTCTATGGTAATGATGTTGCTTTAAAAGAGTTTCTGCTGGTTCAGGCTTTTTCTGACAAAACATAAGTGTTGTGCTTAAGATGTTCAGTTCAAAAGCATCTGCACAGTTCCTGGGCCAAAACCCGAAATCAATGGAAATCTTGTTGGCTGGCTAACATGGAGCTGGATTAAGTGGCATTTGGAGCAGAGAGCTCTTGCAGACTGAATTGGAACTACTGAAGAGTTAGCTGGGTGATGCAATCTGCCCTGAGCAGGAGGTACAGAGGTGTGTTGGGGGCAGGTCAGCATCCTACAGTGCTGCCTCCTCCCCACTCAGTAGTAATCTGCATTATCAGCTATGGCTCTCTGGTGCTGGTGACAGCAGCAATGGCTTAAATCATGCCAGAGGTAAATCCAGCACAGCTGAGGACTCACAGTCTGGTGGTGCTTTTGTGGGCAGACAGCTCCTTAGTGTGGGCAGAAGGGATGAGACATGGTCCCAGACTCCCAGCTTACAGTGGATATATTTTGCTATTGAAGAACCACTGTGATATCACGAATAAGCTGTGGAGGGGCTTAAAAGTCTCTCTTTGCTGATCTCATTACAAGTTAAGATAACAAATGGCTTCTCTTTTATATCCTTTATACAAGGTAAAGACCTGCTTTCAAAGGTGAAGACCTCACCAGGAGCTAAAGTCCCTTATACACATAAATCAATTATGAAGCAACTTTAGTTGTCCAGCTTTTGGATCTAAGTTCTTATCTAATCACCTCCCCCAGTCACAGTTTTCTTTGGAAGGAAATTTTTTGCCACTCTGTTTTCAGAGCTTTAAAACCCAGAAACCATATCACAGTACCCAAAGAAAAATAGGAAATAAATTCTGTATGTGTGTGTGTGTATATATATATATATATACACGCACACACACCTTTCTGGTCCCCAAGTACATCTGGATACACAGTAGCACATCAGGTAGGGCTTGCAGACAAGTCCCAGGAGAAATTAATGGGTGGCTCCTGGAGCCTCCTGAGTGAGCAGTCCGCAGGCAGGACTCTGCTGAAGAATTTTTGTGAAAGGAGGAATTTCAGCTTCCAAACCAGAGAGCAGAGATGTGATGGAGCTTCTGCAGAAAATCCCACAAGACTGTGGTTCTCTCTCATTCTGTGATTTCCTGGGTATAGGTGAGTCTGTTATCAAACTACACATTTTTACTCACATTTTTATCAACTTTTAAAAGAATATTCATTTGTCATTTCCCTGAAAAGTCCATCAAACTACAGCAGCAGATGGGGATCAGCAGGATTTAACCGAACCACTGGAATGCAGGTCCTTCATGTACTTACTTTGAGCTGCTCTCTTTGGCACTGCATTTTGGGGTTTTTTATAGCAGAGGGATGTAGGCTGGGCTTGTTTTATTGGGTTTCATAGTACTTTTCCAGCCTTTCCACTGGCAAAGATGAAGTACCAATAACACGGAGGTGTCTGCGTGACTCTCCACCAAGGCCAGACCAATAACTCTGGGAAAAGGGAATGGTCCCACTCAGTGCTTGAGGATGATGGTTTAAATACTTATTATTAGGAAAATTAAAAAAATCAAAAAGGACCACTCCATCCTTTTGGTGTGGGTGTTTGTATGTCAATTCACAGTGATCTTTGGTGGATCCAGGATATGGCTTAAAAAACTCAAAAAAACCACCCCAGCATGAATTTTAAATGTCCAGTGATGATGAAACCATCTGTTGGGAAGTTTTTTTGATGTTACTTCTCCCAGTGATAAAGCACAGCCCCTTCCCAGTTTGAATTTAACAGCGTCAGCTTCCAGTCACCAGCTCTTTTTATCGCTCTGTCTGTTAGATTGAGGGGCACTCCCTTTCTGCATTCCTGTACCCTGTCTGAATACATCTGGATCGTCATTAAGCCATCCCTTAACCTTCTTTTCTTAAGCTAAGCGTATTGGGGTCCTTGAATCTGTCACTATAAGGCATGTTTTGCAACGCTTCAGTCATTCTTGTGTGCCCTCTCCCATTCATCACCGTCCTTCTTGAGTCGCAGGCACCAGGAAATAGCTGCAGTGTCCCACTGGATGTTACACCAGAGATATTTCACTCAGCTATTTTATCGAGCTTCCAGCATTGTGTAAGAGGATCCCTCCTCCCCACAGTGAAATCCTGGTTCCTAGAAGTGTGGCTTTGTGTGTGCCCACGTTAAACCGACTGGAGTTCGATTCCATCTGCTCCGCGGAAAGTGCATCCAACATGCCAGCTGTGGTCCTGACTCCAAATCTCATCAGCAAACTTTGATTGTAATGAGTTTTGATTTTTCTCCCGTTTGCTAAAAATGATGAACTGAAACGCAGCCACTTGGGATGCTCCTCTGATATGTTTAAACATATCAGCAGGGTTTTCATCCATTTAGCACGTGCCGTGTTGATTTTACATTGTTTTAGCTTCCTAATAAATGAGACAACATTAAGTTAAATGCCTCGCAGAAGTCAAACGTAACAGTGTTGATGAAATGTACTAAATCAATCAAATCTATAATCACATTCTTGAAAAATTATATCAATTTCATTTAATAAGATCTATTTTCCATTAACTCGTGTTGATTGTAATTAGTTATTCTCCTTAAATTGTTATTAATCAAGTCCCTTATCAGCTCTTCCATTATTTTTTTTTTCCACAAAATCAACATCAAACAATCAGATTTATAATTACGCAAGTCATCCTCCTCATCGACATTTATGCATTGGCACAAAGTCAACACTGCTCAGGTCTTCTGGAAAACTCTGTGCCGGCCTGGGGCGCTCCTGGGACGGATTTTAAAACTCGCAGCACTGAATATTGAGAGCTGCTGATCAAAAAAAATCCTCTAGCTGTAGCAGCAGCTGTTTAACATCCTGAGTTGGAACAGAAGATATTCCACATCATCATATTACATGGCTATTTCACTTAGCATTTTTTTTCCCCAAAATAGAGAAATTAAATAGTTGGTGTCTGCTTTTTATGCATTCTTTTTTAAATGTCTGCTATTCTGTCTAGACAACTACTTTTAGTCTCTTACATCTAAAGAGCACTTCCCTATTGCCCTCAGCCCTGCTAGCCACAGGTTTCACCTAACAGCCTTCTGCTTGGGGCTGGTTTATGTTCATTATCACTCGCTTTCCCTTCCTTCCTTTCTGTGAGTTTGCCTACTCTCCCTCCCCTTTGAGTTTCACTTTTTAGCCAGAATTACCTTCTCTTTCCCAACACTGAGGTTTTACTAGATTTCCTAGAAGCCAGAGCACCTTTAAACCAGGAGTTGTTAAATATCATTCACATTTTCTGTTCAAAATCCTCCAGGTGACCTGGCTTACAACACTGAAAAGCAAAGGGACCTGAGTCGGCTCAGGCTTTCTTCTGTCTGTGCCCAGCATGCACGATTGAAACGGGGTCACCTCTGTGCTGGCTTTAGCTGGTTTTTGGATCTGTAAACAGTTCTCCAGCTGTCAAGATGATCCTGTCGAGGATCCTCCTGGTTTTGGTTAGAAAAATGCACTTCCACTACTTTTAGAAAATCCCTAAAGCAGCAGCATGAGCACTGCAGCTCACAGCACTCGAGTTGAGGTTTTCCAGGAGAGCATAAGGAAATTTTCTTAAATATGATATGTGACTAAGGAGCCAGTAGTCCCTGTTTTCTAGTGAGAGCTGATGGTCTTGAGAAACACCTTCTTTTGGTTTTTATTTATATTTGAGGTCACTTTCTCTTCGGTTTCTAGTGGTGCTTGGAACGCAGCAATGTCACTTCTGATATTGATTGTCCCTCCTGCGCCTTCTTTGCCCACTCAATTCTTTCTAAATACGTTAAAACTATTGATTTTAATATTCCAGGCACATGGATTTTTCTCCCTAAGTTTAAGTCATGCTCTCCAGATAGAATTTGTACTCATAAATTAGTCGTTCCCAGTTTTTTGTGTTGCTCAGACTCTGCACTGCTGTACAGGCAATTAATGTCCCTCTCCTTACTTCCCTAAGTGTGTTCATTAGTTCTTTTCTCAGTAGCTTCATTTCTTACTTGGGCAAGGGATGGGGATGGATGATGAAAGATTTCTATGCTTCTTCTTCACGCTCTCCAGTGCCTGTTCCTGCTCACCCAGTTCAAGTGTCTAGCTCAGGACAAGCTGTGCTGACCCTATACCACAGAATCATAGTATCACAGAGCCACAGAATCATAGGATCATAGAATCATTCATGTTGGAAAGACTAACCCCAGCAATCCTCTAGATTTGGCTGTAGCTGTGCTCTGTGCCTGAGGATGTGCCTATCCCTGCTCTTGAAAACAGCCCCTCCATCTTCTTTATTCCATCAGAGTTATTTAGGGGCAAATCTGTCAGTAGAGAAGTGGTGAAGTACAGGAGAACAGAAAGTCTGTAAAATAAAAAAAGCTGCAAAATACCTCCTGGTTGCTCTGAATTACACATCCTTCCTGTTGGGAGATGTTCAAGGTTGTCTTTTTCTTTCCTCCTGGATACTCGCCTTCCTTTTCTGGGATGCCTCTGCTGTGGGTTTATGGTTACTTTTCTTGCCCTTTCATTGCCCCTTTGAACAATTTCTTTGCTGCCTTTTAAAATTCAGAACATGATGAGAGAGGTCCACCCTTGGTTGTGCGGTGTGGGAATGGGAAAGGGATATTTGGTCTGTAGTAGAGGTCAGTGCCCTCTGCAGGACAAGCATCATCCCAGACCCCTCGGGGTGGTTTCCCCCTGTTTGAGGCCAGGACAGATCGACAGTGTGGTGTCTGCAGGGGCCCTGCACAGCCCCCTCTTCCTCACAACCCTGGTCTGACAATTGTGCAGAACCAGAAGCTTCACTGGGACAAAGTGGGCTTCCCTGCCTCCTGCCAAAAAACGCTGGAGCTGTTCTGAGTAAAACCCCGAGCTGCTCATTTCCTTAATGCGGTTGGTGCTCAGCTCCATAATGAATTTCATTTATAAATTGTAGCTTCTACTTTCTTTCTTTCTTTTTCCTTCCTCCCCCCTCCTTTAAAATCTCTAAATTTCATTAGTTTGCACTTACAAAAATAAACCTGGCATCAAGTAGTGAGCTCTCCTTAGATTGTGTCATCAATTTACCCTGCCACTGAAGCGGCCCTGTGTCACGCCTGGCACAGTGACAGCACCCAGCTTCAAAACTGCAGCTGCCTGCAGTCACCTGCCCTGCCTGGGAGGGGAGAGGAACTTTCATGGACTTTTCTGATTAGGAACTTTGGTTTCAAGGTTTCAGGGGGAAAAAGAAAAAAAAAAAAAAAAAAAAAAAGGAAGTTGATTGTAAATTTAATTCCGGCATCTTAGTCATTTCTGAACCACGGGTCATTAACCACACATTAGTGCTGCTACCCATTTTTCATGGGAGGTGCACCAGTGACACAGAGCCTGGCTGCTGCATCCTGGAACATCCTGCCTGCAGCCCGTGGGCTTCTCAGGGTCATGGGGGGCACCCATAGCCTGGATTTTCACCAGGCAAATCCCAGAGGGGAGCCAGAATGGTGGCAACCCCGAGTGCGAGTGTGACTGATAAATATCCTGGGAGTGGTGACTTCTCTGTATTTTATATGAAAACACCTCTTTGTCTTATAAAATATCGCCTCCATTTCTTATTGTCTACCAGTCTCCTGTTTATTTTTAACCCTTCCAGCAACAAAGGTTAAACAGTTTCATGCCCCATGCACATGGTCAAGGACTCACCCAGCCCTAACAGAACCAGAACTATTTGTTGCCAGAGCAAAGCGAGGTTTCCTTTTAATGAAAAAAGTCGCGCGTGTCCGGCAGCGTGAAAGATAAACCCGTGAGCATGTGAAAGACCCGTCCAGAGACATGCCCAGCACTGGCCAGAGCCACAACACCGGCTATGTCAGTCTGTCCAGGCTTGACAAACAGCCCAAGCAAGCTGGCTCCTTTAATAGGCTTCAGGGGTTTATTTATAGCCCCTTGGAATAAGTGCAGCTGATACTTAAGATCGGCGGATTTAATGACAGCGAGCTGGCGAAAGGCCAGGTCTGCAAATAGTGCCACTAAAAGTCTTCTCCGCTATAAAATTTGTTTAATGTAAGGAATCATATCATGCAGGGTTTTGTCTGCCTTTTTTATAATTAGCAGGAGAAATCTCCAGTTCGCTCCTAAGAGCAGCCAGAGATTTTTGTGGCACGGTTGGCTGTCTTTCGGCGGTGGTTTGGGTATGTCCATGTTTGGAGGGACCCTGGTGCTCTGTGTCCCATGGGAAGGGGACCTTGCCCACCCCAGATCTCCTCGCAGTCCCCCAGAGACGTGGGGAACAGGGAAGAGAATCAGGACCTGCGCCAGTGTTCCATGTGGCGGCTGATCAGGGAGGAGGATCACACCCTGCATGTGCCAAACCCTGGGATCGAATCCTTGCCAACGAGCTGCCAGCCAGCGCAGTGACATTCCTCTGAGATTTGACCAAAAACCCATCAAACTAAACAAAAAAAGCAGCTTCTGGGCTGGGCAGACCGGAGTGGGGCAGTTTGTGATCAGTAGACAGGCAAAATGCATTGAAACAACCCACTGTGGTCTCACTTTGTTGATGCTTCATAACTTTGGGGATGATTTTCTCTGAGGAGCCATATTACAGTTTTGCAAGTATTCCCACTTTTTACAGACCTCTCGATCGTACACAAAATCCCCAGCAAATTACTTCAAAATGAGTTATTCTATTCCCTTTTTTTTCCTTCCTCTAATAGAACAGAAATGAGCTCGGGTGGTTTTGCTCACTAACCACAACAAATGACTCTAATAACACATGGAGCAGCGTACCGTGCCGTATGGGCTGGCATCATCCCTGCCAGCACGTACCTGGGAACAGCCTTTGCAGGTGAGCATCTGCCCTGGGATTTGCAGAGGGACCCCAGACTGTTTCTGGGGAAGAAGGGAGACCTCTTCAGCCCAGCCCGCAGCCCACTCTGCTTCACAAAAGGCTGGTTTGGGGCTGTTGCACAGGTCTGCCCTCTCTGAGGGAGTAGTGCCTTGAAAACGCTCTTTTTAGGGTAATAAAAAGCAAGTAAGATGCTATCAAAATCAAAGTACCGGAAATCCCATTAAGTTTTGAATTTAGTTGTATTTCAGGAGGTCTACACCTGTGGTCTAGACACAGTGCAACAGCAAGGAGGCCACCTGCTTTCTCTTTGCTGAGCACCCACCAGCACCCACCATCATCAGAAGGGTTGACAAATAGGCTTTTGCTCATCTGATTTTCTAAAGGGTCTCCTCAAGACGTGTCCTCTACCTGCACACCTCTGGAACTGGCATCACCCCTTGTTTGTGCGGGTACCCCTCTCCTGAGGTGCCCACAGGGCTGTGAGACAAACCGGAGAAAATGGGATTATTCTGGACATCTTTATGGGAACACCTTTCCCTGGTGTTTGCACTGTACATATCCTCTGGAGCTCCTGCCACCTCAGCTATACAGAGATTTTGCTCCAGCTCCCTCCCACTACAAAGATTAACCATGGCTGAGTCCCGGTCAGCTCCATAATTTAGGTTACCCGTTTCTGTAATGGATTGAGCGCTTCCCTGGCTGATATTTATAGTCACACTCAGAATCCCAGATAAAATACTGTATCTTCAGTTGAAGATGCAAGAGATGATTAGTGTCCTTTCCATGGGATATGGTTTAAAGTCGAGGGACTTCAGGAGTGCATTAATGCTTTGCTGACCCGGGACCTACATTCAGAGGAAGCTTTAAAATTAAAATAGCCAGAGAAAGGAAAATAATTGGGTGGATTGTGCTGAAAAAGGTGTTAGGTATGGCTCTTCACTCTGTCTTTTTTTAATTTTTAGGCTTTTCCTATCATATTTTCCCTCCAGGAGGATGAAATATTGTAAGAGCCAGGCACATGGTATCTCCTCTTCAGATACAGGCTAGAAGTGCACACACGGGCATTTATTTACTGGAAGGAGGATAACTCCATCACCCAGAGATGTGAAAGTGTCTCCTTCAATTCCCTCTGCACACACAGGGCCTGGGAAGTCACAGGGGGAGCTGCCAGTGCTGGGTGTGGGGGGGTTTCAATCACAGGGAAAATGAATATTGTGCTCTTACAAGATACCTAGTGCCCTATTTCCAGGTGACAGGCGGGTGTGAAAGAGGCACCTTGTTGGCTACACATGTGTTTAGACCTGAATTTCAAGCTTTGTTAGTCTTAGGGGTCCCAGGAGACTCCATCGTGCTGCCTGGGGGGATTTGACCTTGGGAGAGGTTTGTGGTGCTGTGCAGGGCAGCTGGGAGCTGGAACTCGAGAGGTCCCTGCCGTGGCAGATTTTGTGCCTTCCAGGATGCTCAGCCCCACTCTGCATCATCCAGGGCGCAGCTGTGGAGTCCCCTCTGGGAGAGGTTAGCACTGCTCAGGTGCAGCCGCTTTCCAGACACACCTTGGAGTGATGCTCTGGCACGTCTGAGAAATGAACCCTCCCCTGGCCCTGTGCGGTCAGTGGGGTCAGGCAGCTTTGCTTTTCACTGAACACCTTCCTTCCAAATACGAAGGTGAGAGGTGTCTGCAGTGATCTGATTATCCAGGGAGGCTGGCAGTTGTATTTTGAGTCCCAAAAAGATCTTATTTCAAAATGGGCTGCCAAAATCCTCCGAGAGACCTGACCCCTGAGCAACCACCATGCAGCAGCTTCAGCAACACTCATTTCAGCACATCAACTCTCTCCTGCTCTCAGATAATGCTACAAATCCAGAGGCTTTTCACAAAAGATCTATCAATTCAGGTGAGTTCTCTGTACAGTTCTCACTCATGATCCAAGTCCAGCGTTCAGGAATGTGCTCTTCCCACCCCTGTTCCTTAGGGTGATGCAAACCCATCCACAGTCGCTCTGAACAAGAGGAGGAGCTCCCAAAAGGATTTCATGAGCTTTTTGGGGTGCAGTGACTGACCCTGCACCCAAGGAAGATGATGTTCCTGGCCCTTCTGTGCTGTCCTGCAGCCCGTGAGCACCCAGCAGGGATTTCTGGAGCTTGGTTACATAAACAGTCAGATGGAAATAAAACATCTGCAGATCAAAAGTAATTCTGCTACAAAATCTACAATTTCAAGCAGTGAAAGCACTGATCAGAGCATGTTGTATTTTGGTAGCATACAAACCATGAGCAGAAGAGGGCATTTCACTCCATAAAGCTAAAAGTGTCGAAATAACCTGGATATTTCTGTTCCAAATCACTAATTGCAAATTATTCACCCAGTTCTCATAGAATGTCCTGTTTTTGCTGAACTAAACCCAACTGTATAATACCCTCTTAGCCTACTGGGCTTATCTCCAGATCTGAAAGCTGTTAAACTTCCTTGTCTCTCTTTTCCCTCTCATTTATTTTCCATATGATAAATTAAAAAACAAAAAATCAAAAGACCAAATTTTTACTTTTTAGTGTATTGTTTGCTGGGGCATGGGGAGAAGGCTGGAGAACCTGAACTGTTATCAAGAATGCCACTCAAATGACAATATCATTGTTTGAAAAAAAAAAAAATCTGGCAGCTAATTCTGATTGCAGTGCACATTTCTGTGCCTGTGACAAATGATTTCTAAAGTTAGACTCAAGGACACCAAGCTTCCAAGAGGTCACTCATCTATGGTGTTTATTTTACTTGCCATACCAAAAGAATTTTTAAAATAGTTAAATTAAGAAAGGATAAAAAAAAAAGGGAAGAAATCAAAAATCATCTGAAAAAGATCGAAGTGTTTTGTTTCAAAAGGAGTGATGCTCGGAGACATATAGTATGAAATACAGGAGGGGAAGCAGATTTGGGGCTAACCTGTGATATCACATTAGACTTTAAAGCTGTTCCAACAGACTAAGCATTTGAGAAAGAATCGGAGCTGTTGGTGATAAGTTGCTCCTCTTATCGGCAAACTGTCATCTGCCTTGAGTGAGAACATTTTGTCCACCCTACCAAAACAAGTCAGAAAAATTGGATAAAAACAAAAATATAAATCAGAAGGGTAGCTGGGAGCAGAACTGAAACGATGGCAATTTCCTGGCAAGGATCGCCGTGCAGCTAAATGTCAGACGTGGCAGAAAGAATTATACTTTCGACTTGGGGTCGGGAATTATGTGTGAGCATGTGGTGGCCAGGACCCGGCCAGCGCAGCCACCACGGGACCCGTGTGGCCTCTGGTGACAGCCGTGGTGGCTCCATGGGCAGCAGTGCCCCCCGTGCCCTGGCTGCAGGTGGGCAAGGGGCACCGCAGCTCTGCCCCATCACGGGATGCTCTGCTCCTTCCCTGGGCACAGCCCAGCCCTATGGCATGACCCTCCCAATGATTTCAACAGGGTCTGCGCTGCAGGATCAGCCCCTTCCTGCTCACAGCCAGGAGCAGGAGCCTGTGGTGCCAGCAGCATGCTGAGGGTCTCGAGCAATCTTTGTAACTGGAGCTAAATGTTGCTGGAGACGTCCTGCCCTGTGCCTGGCTCCCCACAGACACTTTTCCATGGCTTAAGAGCTTCAGATAAGCAGAAATTAAGTGTTTCCCAGGCTCTGTCTAAATTTATTTTTTAAATTTAAAATTCAAAATTTTAATTTCATTTTAGATTTTAATTTACTTTCTAAATCATAATTTCACTAAAAATTTCCAAAGCACACCAGAAAGCTACAGTCAGATGGAGAATGGTGGTGCACCCTCTCCCCACTGTGCACGTGTGCAGGGTCATGAGGACAAACTGCACCTGAAATGCTGGGCTCCCCCTCTCTTCCATGACTCCCTCTCAGGTCAGTGGAAAGCATCAGGACACAACCAGCTCCTTGGCACTGACAGCCACGGATAACCCCTCTGCCTGCCCTCCCCTGCTAAGCCTTGTGGAGACCTTTAACTACACCCAAAATTTTTAGTGCTTCGTGTCCTCAGGCCAAGGGGACAGGGCACGGAGAGGCCACAAGTGCAGGTGTGCCTTGGGAGCACGGAAAAACACCCAGGGATACGGGCACGATATCACGGCAGCACCGCGGCATTTGAGCCGCAGGCAGAGCGGGGTGTCCGTGACACCACCGGGGATGAGCAGAACTCCTCCTCCCCAGGCAGAGGCTCGGCAGCCCAGGAGGGCAGACATTGTTTTGGGTTCAGGGCACGCACCAAATTTAGGCAGACCAGGGCAGCGCGGGTGGAGGGGAACCAAGGTGCCGCCTGCCAGCCCTGTGCTGCACCTGATGCTCCCAAGTGTTTTTCTCCTTCACTTCAACACATTTAACACAGTGTTCCCACTGCAGCAGCCAGGCTGATATCACTGGAGGCAAGACCTGAATCAGATCCTTGAAAAATCAGCTATTTAAATGCACCATAGCCGCTGCGCTCTGGGCGGCAGCTAAACCACAAGACGCGCAATTGCAATTTGGAAGCAGAGGTACAACGAGGGGAGGTTAGGAGATGTCCTTTTACAAAATCACCCAATTGGGAAAAGAGAGCTGCGGGGTGGAAAAGAGCTGTGTGGTCCGTCAGGTCGTGAGTGGTGAAGATGTGGCAATGTCAAAGGCTTGTGCAGTCTGGGGCAGGGAGCACGACAGGGAAGAGATTGTTCTCTGCCCCTTGTAAATGAGCAGATGAAGGGGAGTCACTGCAAAACTCCCCACAGCCCTTTGTAGGTGGGGAAGGGGGAGCTAGGGTTGCTACAAGGTCCTACAGCACTGAGCACTGCTCCCTGCCCAGCCTGTCCCAAGGTCACTGCACCCCAGCACTCAGCAAGTGCCTTCCCCAGCCCCTGGTGCTGCAGGAGTGGAGGATCCCATACCTCAGGGTTTTGGGGGCTGTGTTATGGTGGGCTGCCCTGTTCCGATCTAGATTTTTTTACTTTTAGTTTCTTTAATCAATTTTGCAACAATTTAGTCCTCAGGGCACTGCAAGTGCTTCTGTAAATCCAGCTGAATGAGCTGAGCCTTTGCTTCATCCCAGCTGGCAGCAAAACATCCCAGGAAGGCTGGATTGCAGGGACTGCAAAGCCCTGGTGCAAGGGCTGACACTGAGCGTCCCTCTCAGAAAAACTGAGCAGTTTGTGACAGGGGAACTGGAATAAGAGACAACAATTTATTCCCTTTTGGAAAAATCCCAACTGCAGGACATCAAAGCTGCCCTTTAAGCAGGAGCTGCTGGGTGCAAACTCTGCTCCTGAGGGTATCATTTAATGCACATTTTGTTGCAAGAAGAGGGTGACGCAGGCAAGGGTTAATCAAGGCTGTGCTGTGCACCTGGCACATACACACCCCTTTTGCAGCAGAGTGGGTGCATATCTATCTATATATATCATATATAGATATTTATTTATCTATGGCATGCGGGCTGGGGAGCAGACAGGCTCTCCTCTCACCATGCTGGGGTGTGGAATGCCACACAAATTCTCTTTATCATTTCTCTGGAAATCCTGGCAAGCCCAGGGGAGCCTGCAGTTGATTAGCACTGTGTACCACTGAGGGAGTTCTCTGCAGCATTTTGGGACACCCTGGGGCAGCCTTCGCTCAGACAACCACACCCTCCACAGCACCCCAGGGATGGTCGAGCACTCAACCCCTCCTGGGCTTCACCTGAGGGTCCTGGGTTTGCTGATGAGACCTTCCATTTCTGTTTAGAAGAACTTTATTGGCTTTTTCTTTTTGAATTGTAATGCCTTAACACCATGGGCTTGTATAAACGAGCTGGAAGATCAGCCAGGTCACGGCCATCAGACACACAGGGCTGAACTTCTGCTTTGGCTGCTTTTGGTTGTGTTGTTTGTTTGCTTGCAGGGATTATCATCTTCCCTGCCTGTATTGTACCACTGACAATAAATTCAAAGCAACCAGGGTCCAAATTTTTGAAGAGGTTTCCCTAAGAGAATGTCAATTACTTTCCCTTCCAGCACTGCTAACATCCCCTGGCACTTACAAATCCCAGTTTTATTTTGAGAAATGCAGCCACTTGCTCTAATTATTTGTCCTGCACTCTAAAGCAAGTGAAAAAAAAAAAAAAAAAAAGAAATATTTAGTAGGTAAACTTGAAAAGGCAAAGGGTTGGTTTTAATTGGCATGATGTGACTCTGGGCATGGAGAAGCACAACTCCTAACAAAGACAGTCTGTGTGTATGCAATGGTTTGTGTGTGAAAGTATGCAAGGAGTGGGAGAGTGCTGTAGACTGACTCTGGAGGTCTCATTCTGGGTGAAATTCCCATTGGAGGCAGCTGGTATTGCTTTTACTGTTGGGGGTTTGGACAGAGAAAATAGTGCCATGGCCAGGGTGGGAATTTCTCCCTCTGCCCAGCCCAGTTACTACATTCTAGTCCACTGAGAGCCCTGTGCTTCCCTGTGCTGGTGGATGTGACACCACTGGCTTTGGAAGGGAAACTCAGGAGCCTTTGGGTCCAGAAGAGGATGGAAGAAAGCTTTCCTTCCACTGATCTGCCATCACCACAGGGACCAAAGGCTGGTGGTATGGAAACTCAAGAGAATTCCTCAGGGAGGAACAGTCCTCCTCTGCCTTTGGGTGACATGTTCCCCTCTCTTGTCCTCCAGGTGCTTCCCCCACCCCTTCCCTTCCCCATCTTTCTCTTCATGGGCTGCCAGGCTCCTTTCACATTTAGATGCCAGTCTGTCCTTGCTCATTGCTATTCCCCACCCATCTTAGCTCAGCCTAGTTTCAAACACAAACACTTTGTCAGGGTGCCAGGATCCCCTGGTGGAGGTGAAGGTTGGCAGATCAATGCCATGAATGCATCCCAGAGGATGAGCATCTCAGTGCATCTTGTGCCCAGAGAGAGAGACCAGCCCTGGAGCTTGGAGGAGCTGAGGACCTCTCCCTGCAGCGGCACTCACAGATTTGCAGCCTCTCCCCAGCAGCCAGCTTTGCTCCAGCACTTGGCTTTCCCCTGGGCTCACCAGCCCAGCTATGAGTACTGTGGTGTTTGGGAACCAGCAGCTTTAATTATCCTTTAAACTTCATTATCCTCTTTCTTATGATCTCCTCTTTGTTCTTCCTTCCACCCCTCTGTGTCTGCGGGCAGTGGAAAGCTCTGCCTCTCCCTACAATTCCTCACAGCACCATCACGTTCCCAGGCAATATGCACACGGGACTTTCATCTAAATCAGCCCAAAAGCAAGGGCAAAATCCAAAGTTCATCACTCTGAATCACAACCAGACCACAGGCAGTGGCAGCAACTCAAGAAGATACAAATGCCTTTGCAGAAATGCCTGTGCCAAGAACATGCCCCACTCCTGACAAGGGCTTCCCAGGGGTTTCCAGCTTGGTCCCATGGAAGAAAGAAATGCTATCATCCTGAGACACAGGCTCTGGCTTTGTGTTACATGTTATTTGTAAGCAAAATAACCCCATTTGTCTTAGACCAGCTCATTCTGGAATCTCTGAAATTGGATGTCATTACTAGGTGTCATTACTCTGTGGGTATAAAGTTGTACCTAGTGAGCAATCCAGAGATCTGAAGACAGATGAGGAGGATAATTTGATTCCATCTTTGGAAATGTCAGACTTTAGGGATGAATCAAATACATTCCACTTTCTTCTGTTTATCAATATTGGGTGAAAACAGACTAGAAATTGCTTATAAATGGGGAGCATCGAGAGAAAGGCAATCTATTTGTTACCCCTTGCAGATGCACAGCACTGCCACAGCCACCTCTGCACAGTGTGTAAGAACCACATAAAGCCACAAAATCAGGCACAGATGGAAGAAAGAGCAACCCTTGCTACCTCTCCATTTACAGCTATCACTGTACAGGCAGGTCCAGGTCCTGCAGCCAATAATCGTACTCACACAAAGTAAGATGTTCTCAAAGCCACTGCAAATTCTTGGCTTTGAAGGGGAATTTGAAGAACCCTGTGAGGATATGCTGACCTGAGCTCTGAGCCAAAGGCAAAGCAGAGATCTGGGTTTGGATAAGCAGAGCCCTGTGCAGCCCTGTGCAGCCAAGCCCCCAGTCAGTTGTCCATGGCCAAAGCAAGAGGGGGGAGATGGGGCTGGGCCAGGGAAACATGGATTACTCACATGCTTGCATTATCAAGCCCAAAACAGATCAAAGTCTGGGCACACAGCAAGGATGCAGACCCCAAGAGCACAGTAATGGTAAAGGGAGAGGTTTCAGGAAGGAGAATGGAATAGCAGTGAATGAACTTTTCAGATAAATTATACCTAAAGAGGAATGAAACATTATAGTTTCAATTACCGCTGTGCCCAGCCACGCAGGTAGTAATTCAAACAAGAAACAATTGCTGGATTGTCACCCTCAAATCAGACACATACCATTTAATTCCATTTACTGAGGGTTCACTGACTGTATTTTGAATCAAATACAGCCATTAATGTGCAAAGATCTGAAAAATGCATGTGTCCCTTTTACAAATGTGACAGTGAGACTGTAATTCCTGTAAAATCTGTTTTCTTCAGGTTGGGCTGCTCCTATTGCTGCTAGTTTTGCAGATATTAAAAGTTTCACTATGCCAAGCTACTTCTTTTGAAATGGCTTGCACCTTTTTGTTCAGGGCACACAAAAAGCACAGCCAAATCCATCCTTATATTCCATCATCCGAACTTAGCAAATTGATTCAAACACAGAAAAAGCTACTTTCATTAAAACAATTAAATCCTTACTATTATTGCCATATCTGGTTATTACAGCACAAATATAAATCATCAGTTACGGGAAGTAAAAGCTTTCAGATGGAATTACTCTAACACCTGCCTCATGCAATGGGCACAGGAAGGATGATGTGCACCCGGCTTCTTCGGGGGCAGCGCTGCTGCCTAAATAAAAACCTGTCATATTCAGAAAGTGAATATTATTGTGCTGCCCTGGTTTGCTCTGGCAGAAAAGCAGCACATGCCTATGGGGAGGGTGAGCAGGAGGAACAGCGCTTGGGATGAGAAGAGCTGGGGTTTGCATCACTTAGTGCAGTGGCACTGCACAAAGCTAAACAATGCCCTCCCTCATCAAAGAAACAATTTCATGGGCAAAAACGTCACGTTCAATGTGATACAGTGGAATGATTTTGGCACAAAGTTTGGGGATTGTCTGCAGTCCTTTTCCTTTCTTTTTGAAATAATACCTGCACGTATTCCATGTGTCAGCACCGTCACACGCTCTCCATGGGGTCACAGAGTGTGTTGCCCAATAAAACCAGACCTTTCCGCAAAACTGCACTTGCCCTTCTGATCTGGCAGAGGATGCATCAAAGGGCAGACTGTTTAAATATAATTTCACTGGTTACTGTGTGGGTCATCAGAACTGGATATATGTAATTTCAAAGGCTTTTCTCCTCCTGCTCCTCACATCATTCCAGGTCACACTTCCCTACTGGTGCTCCCTGTTGACTCAAGGACACTTCCAGGCAGCAGAATATCAACAGAGCAGGGATGGACAGGCCAGCTCATCCTACACATTTTAAATTGCTTAAAAAGACCCAGAAGCCTTTTTGCAAAAAGAGTCTGTGGCAGGGACTGAAATCAGTGCTCAGCATGTGGCTTAGACAAACAGAATGGTCATTAGTGACTGTTGTCATTGTCACACCGGTGTAGACTGTTAATTCAGCACAGGAGTCATTAAAAACAAGCCTCAGTGGAGAGAAGAGTTTTTGTCAATGCTAGATGACTTGGCAAAAAGTAAAGAAGACCCTCAATATCCTACATTGCTCAGCTTGTAAATTCAGAACAAAAACTGCCAGGAATTTGCTGGCGACAGGATTAGGCACTAATTATTTTCTTATGCCAAAAGCTGTTAAAAGCCAACTCTGCTTTTCCTCACCCCATAACTTAATTAAGCTCACTGGTCATTCAACAAGTCCCTCTCTTCCAGAAGAATGTCACAACTTCCAAAGCTTTCTCCTGACTTTGCTCCTGGGTTGAGGTGGTATCACCCTCACACTGACTGTGACCATGCCATGTGCCTGAGAACTAAGAGCTCAGTCTGCCCCACCCCTGCTCCAGCCCCAGGGCTTTAATTGCCTCTGAGCTCAAATTAAAGAGCAGCATCCACTCTGCTGCACGGGTGTCCCTCCCTTAGAATTCCCCCCACCAGGTGCTTTTAATTTATTTGTATTTCCAGCAGCGATAATTGAGTTATCAATTTTGTGCTCTTTTGGGCCAGAAGCAAAGAGATCAGAGAGCTATTTTATACACCTAATTATAGATTATTTCCCATAGCTATAAAACCACAGAGAGACAAATCCAGAAAATATGTCGTGAGGTGATCTGTGTCCTCTTCATCTCTACTGGCTTCTCCCTACTGCTCCCTTAGACTCGAAGCTGAATGCCCTCCAGAAAAACACTTGTCAAAATCTGGGGATACCTATTTCCCTACAGGAAAGGGAAATGTCTCCCTGCCCCAACAGAGAGCTGCTTAAAATGAAATTCAACTTTTACTGAAATGATCTGTTTAAGCCTTTAGCACCTCATAGAGTCAGGCTGAGATTTATCCCATTTCTGTGCAGTCTGGCTATAATGGTGACCCAGGGTCCTGCTAAGGAGTGAAGAATTTGATTTTCTTTCTCACTAATGGTTTTTGGGGTGGGGTTGAACCAAATGATCTTCAAGGTCTCTCCAACTCAAACCATTCTGTGTTTCTATGGATTTTGTGTTTCCCTTCATGCCTCCTATTACTGCCCCACTCCTCTGGTCCAGAGGCTCCTGCAGAGCCTCCCTCCATCCCATGCAGGTCTGAGCTGCCTTCAGCATCCCCAGTTCTGCCTGAGCTGCCTGGAGCACACTGCAGTGCAGAGCCAGTGCTAAAGTCCAGCAGATCCTATTTTTATATTTACAGAAAGAGACGGGAATCGTCTGTGTGTCGGCATTAGGTTTCTGGTGGTGACATGAAGAGGCCATCCAAGATGTATAACCTAGCAAATGTACTGTAATGCACACATCACATTTGTTCTCCGAGTAAGTAGATATTGCCCAGGGTATATTACATCTGTGCTTTCATGTTTAATTTAATGTAAGTGAACTGCCTTAATTTCTCTAAATTGTAGTAATAAACATAATGCTAACAGTGATATTGCTAATAATTTATTTTGCAAGTGATTAATCAACAATGAACTATTTTAATTACCTGTTCAGAAATGCCAAACTCTAAATTAATTATGTGTCATTATATGAATTCATATGTATAAATATATACACTTATATATGAATTCTGAGGCTAATTAAAATGAATAAACCATCAGATTTGGTGAATTCATAGAGCTGAGGGGGAGGGAGGAGTCTGCTCTCCCCTGCTCTTCTGCCTTTTTGCATTTCATCATCAGCACAAAGAAAATCACATCCCAGTGCTTTCAGTAAGTCATTTATGATCCTAAAAAATATATTACCCAGAGAAAGTAGCAAATTCCCTGGGTCCCACCCTGCAAAGGGCAGCAGGTGGGAGCAGGGGTGGGTGGCAGGGGCTGCAGCACTTCTATCTGCAGGAAATGCAGAGTGTGACTCTTTGGGGTGATCTCTGTGCCAGACCTTGGAGCTCCCCGAAAATAAAGTCCAATAGGAACTCGAATGGGGGAGAAGGAGATGATTCCCTGCTCTGAATTGTTCACAGCAATTTTTTGCAGGGAAATCAAGGATTAAATTAACAGATTTGTGGCACAACCATGGAGTTTTTCTTTTCACCTGGGGGAGGGGGCTGCATCTAGAGATGCTACAAGGCACAAAGCTGGAAGTGCTGCGGTATTTAGCAATAGGAGCACCCCCAAGTGCCCCAAAATGAGGCTGGGCAGAAAGGGGAGACCACCTCTTTGCAATAAGACTCAAGCCCAGAGCTCATGGCCAAGAGGCCCCCAGCCACCCGGCACTGGCCCAGCCAGCAGCAGTGGTCCCCAGTGGGTTGGTGGCCCCTGCAGCACAGAGGGGCAGGGGACTGCAGGGGAGGGAATCTCTAATTTAGGGGTGTGGAGAGAGACAGTTCTAATGGCTTGTAGCACTGGCTTGAAGAACAGGATGATTAATGAGAGCAGTGGCATGGAGGAACCAGAATCTAAGTAATGAGACCTTTATTTGATACATAATACCACTGGGACCTTCTATAAAGAGAATACCAGGAGTAGGGCTAAGTTTTGCTGGTTTGGGAATGCATCAGGAAGGGGGAGAGTATTGCTGACTCTGCAGTCAAACACTGGGGCTGTACACAACGGGACTGCAGTGCTGTTCAAAGTGAGCCTGGGACATGTTAATTCAGTCATATATTTTCAGATGCTGGAAAAACACCCTGAGTTCTGATTTAGTATGCTGAGTGGACATATGCAGAGTTGTGGGTTTAAAATGCAGGGTCCAGAGCCTGATTCCATCACCTCATGGTTGAATTCAAGCTGGGAGATGAAGAAGCCATTATATACATAAGAAGAACTTCCAGCCAAAAAATTACTTATGGTTTCAATTGAAGGAGAAGTTGCAGATAGTTTGGGTATGGATGTCAGAAACACAGCAGTTAACGGCAGAGATGTATGAGAGATTGGGTGGTGATAACTTAGATAAATTGGTGTCTCATCCATATTAAGGAGACAGCTCATCCTCAGTTGCTGCCGGATGACATGAACAGTGGAGCGTATATGGATACTAAAATACATTGGTCTTAAAGTTAAATCCCCAAGAACCATCAGAAATAAGTCTCAGAAGCCAAAGTGAGATCTGATGCACACTGCAAAAATACGCAGCCTGTCAGAGCACGCTGCTCTCTCCATATAACTTCCACCATTTGTGGGACAATTATAGGGAAAACAATACTGTGATCTGTAAAACAGTTCCTGGAGTGGTTTTATTCACTAACTCAATGCTATGCATAATCATTGCCAGCAACATCTCCAGAGGTGTGTGCATAATAGAGAGACATCAAGTCAATGAGTCAAAACATCAGAAAATAAAATTCAGATGAACCTCGCATTCAAAAAATTATATCATCTGTCATTTAACACTGTCTGAAGACCTCCTTACTGAAATAATATGTCTAAACCAAAAGTTACCCCAGGCAGTAATACCATATTGAGCTGTATTTAGGATCTACCAGGAACTGGGGTTTTCTGCACCTCGAGCTGGTTGCCAAAGAAGGGGAGCTGGAGTTACAAGTCCTGTGGGGATCTTCAAACTGAAGCACCCAAAAGACTCATAGAGACAGAAGGCACTGAGAGGGTCTTTTCCTCTCCTGTACCCATGTCAAAACCTGCCAAAGCCATTAGCGACCCCCCAGCATCACCCATTTCCTTTGCTTTATGGATGTGCATAATAATTTTTTTAAAACACCCGAATTACCCTCTAAAAAAGGGTTTGTATCCAAATGCAAACTTAATTTGCCCTCCCTGACGTTACACTTCCCTGGATTAGATCCTTCATTCCTCCTGTTCCAAAACACCCATTGAGATAAGAAGCTCCCCTTTTTGAAAATGCAGGTTTGGAAGACCTTTAAATCCCCTCACTAAATTCTTATCATGCTGTTTTCCCAAAGCACCGTGTGTAGCATCGTCTCTGCACTGCAGCTTGAAAGGAACAATTTCCTGCAGATGCAGGTGCCCGCGGCCAGGAATATCTGCTCTGGGATGCTCTGGCAGGGATATCACAGCACAGGCCATAAGGCAAGTATATATACATACATATATAAAATGTATATGTGCATGTATAAGCTGGTCCTTGCTGCACCCCGGCAGGTGCGGGCGGGAAGAGCGAGTGCCGTATAACGAGTCCCAGTTGCTCCAGGGTGTGAGAATGAGCAATGAGCATCTCTGCTGGAAGCAAAATCGGGAACCTGGGTGAGCTTTGCTACTTTAGACAACAAATCACTGGGTGTGCTTGAGGGTTCATTTTTCACTGGGAAACACCAGTGAAACGAGTACTTTGCTGCTTATCTCTTTATTGCTTATCAGTGCTTCTTTGCCCTTCATTTCTCGGAAAAGGCATGGTGCTTAAATGGGTTGAAGGGTGGATGCTGTGAAAGAACTAAGCCACCTCTTTAATCCCAAAGGCTTCATCAAGGGTTCATTTTGCTCTCCGGGAAAATCTTCTGTCTTCCCAGATCACTCGCCTCCCTCACTCCACCATCCATCTAGGTTGCCTCGTCTGTATCTGAAGGCATGCTTGCCATCCTTTGAAGAGGTAGTCTCCTCTAAAAAATCAATAGTTAACATTGTCTTTAAATAGTCTGACATTTACCTTTACTGCAGTTTTCATTTCTTTCTGGGATTGCTCAGACATTTGTATTACCTATGTACATTCCTTATTTCTCTGCCTGTAGCCACCAACCAGGAGCTTTGCAGGGATGGCAGTCCTGGTGGTGTAGCTCCCAGCCACAAATAAGGAGACTTTTGCAAGATAATTGAGAGGACTGGAGCTCACTAATAGAAGCATCTTTAATTTATGGAAGACATCAAGTGAGAATAATTACAAGCAAAAGGGTAGCATAAATCCCTGAAGAAAATACATGCTGAATGCAGTTTTCCCAACAAGCAAATTTGAATGCTGGCCCAAAGGTCAAAATAAAAGACTCTGAGCTTCAACCTCCTGAGCCATCCACCTTTGCTTTGGCTCTTGTCAAGAACTTGTCTGGGGGTTCATTTAGAAAGCTGCTTGCACAGAGCAGGGCCGTTTGCAATCTGGGAAAGTTAAGCAAATTAGCAGAATTATTAGGTAAGAGGCAATTCTCCACAGCCTGCAAAGCAACCGCTTGTTAAATTAGCTCACACGGGAGAATTGCACTGATCGAATGATGGTTGCAGTGTTTGCAGAGAGAAGACTGTGCAGGCATTTTCTCTGAAATAACACTGCTGTACTCCAGCCTAAGAATAAAAAAGGAGAGTTTGTGCAGGTTCCCTGGCAGGCTGGGACAGGCTCCTTGTGCAAATGTACTGGAAGATGCCTTTGCCTTTTATACACATTCCTTCTATCCAGTTCCTTCTGCAATAATAATAAAAAAACTAATAAAGAAGAAGAACCCAACTCTCTCAAACTATCTACTTCTGAAAATAGGGAGGATTGCAGGAGAACTGATGCCACCAGACCCCTGGAAGCAGATGGCTCAATGCACCCAGTCCCCTCTGGGACTTACAAGGACATCTGGGGTTTTGCAGCCTCCCTGTCCAGGGGAGACTTTGGGAATGGGGCTTTCAGCAACAGAAAGAGAACTCAGAGTCCTCCAAGAAGCCAAGGAGAGGGTGGTTCACACATGGTTTCTGAAATCTCAGTCTCATTTTTATATACTCATTGGCTATTGATTTGATATTTTTATACCTTATATAGTGCACTTAGTACAGGAAAAAAATGGATTAACCAAGTAAATGTGTTTTATTAGTGGGTCTCTGATGGAAAATTATGTCATTTTTCCATTTAAAAGATGCATCAGATTAATCCACTCATGAATCAGTCTTGTCCGCACTTGAAAACCCACTCACACCCCATGGTAAATTTTCCGGTGTGACACTGCAAACAGCATATAACAATCAAAGTTTTAAAATGAGGAAAAGGTATTATTGTGAAGTCTTTAGCACTTCCAAAGCAGCTGAGAATGAAATGCTTATCCCCAAAGTGAAGTGAGGGTTTACACCAGACTCAGCTCCAGATTCCCTTGCAGGAGATGAAGCTTTCTCATAAAGTCATGTACTTGAATCCATCAGAATAAGCAGCAAACCACTGAGTTCTTCCAGCCTCACCCTACTTGAAATTCCAAACAGCGCCCACAACTGCAAGCAGGAGAGCCCTGGAGACCAACAGTGTCTAAAACAAGGGACAAGACGCCTTCCTGACTTCACTACATGGTCTGACACCCTGTTACCAGCCCCAAGACCTGGCAGTGTTGCTGCGGTGGACGTTGGCTGAATCCTGCAGGAATTGCTGGTAGATCGACGGGGAGGTTTCATCAGGCACTGGCTCCCCAGCAGCCCCAGCGCAGGTGAGGCTCCCTGGGGTGTCAAGGGAGAATCTGCAAAGTCAGGCTGAGTGTAATCACCAGATAAATCCTCTGCAGTCGCCGGCCATGGACCTGAGCCACGATGCAGAAGTTCAGGTTCCAGACTGAACTTTTCTTCCTGGTTTAAGACATACAGCGTCTGGAGTTGGTTTAATCTCTGCCAGGCTGTTGGCTAATTTCTGGCTGTTCCCTGGTTTCTCCAAATCCCTTTTTTTTTTTTTTCACACTCCATCATCTGCTTTAAAGAATATAACACTTAAACCCATACAATGGTGGGTTTGGGGTCAGGATTGTTAAATTTGGCAAGTGCTGGCTGTTGAGAATTGTCCTATAGCACAAACAGCATAGTTTTGGTGGTTTGTTTTTTTCTTTCTTCTCCTGCCTCTTTCTATGACTGACAGATATCCCAGCACAAAGGGCTGTCCCAAGTTTTGTCCTTCACCAGCATTTTTTGGCTCACAGGACCATGCTCCTCACCAGGGAAAGATGGATTATGCCTTTACTTTCCAGGTGATCTACAAAAGAGCAATAGAAAATAATTCCTTTCCCAGCACTGAGGGCAGTGCAGTATGGGGCCACCTCTTACCCATGACAGGATATCAGCTCATGGCTGGACACTTGCATATTTGGGAAGTAGTTTCAAAAATCTTCCCCTCTCACTCTCACTCTTTTCCCTCTCCCACTATGCAGGAGAAAGCAGAAACCACCTGTAAGGCACTGCAAAAAATAATTTATAGAGGGGTGGGCAGGAAGAACTGGAGGCAGATGTTATCTGAGGGAGGTGGTAAGAGATGTGAAATACCTATCCCACACGGATCTGGAAAAGAAGCCCTTGGTGCTGAGTCTCTGGTATCTTCAAGAGAAGACTGGCCGTGCTCTGCCCCCATCACTGGGATACTCAGCTCATTGTAGCCCCCCTGTAGCAGATGGTGCTTGTGGGCTCAGCCCCAGCTCTGTGGTGCAATCCTACCTTTCAGCCCCAGGAGTACACAGAAGATCACACTGTTTGTTTTTGATGTTGTAGAATAAAAGATAAGTATCTATAAGGTAGCTGAGATCCCTGGGCATACACTGGTAGAACAAGCGTAAGTTAAGAGCAGTTGAACATTAAAATAGGGAGCCTGTCCCAGAATTGTAGAGTCATTTAGGTTGGAAAAGACCTCTAAAATCATCAAGTCCAACCATTAAATCCGTGTCCAACCCAGGAAGACCGATTGCGTGAGTTAATTTGCGTGGAGCAGTGACAAGCTATTTTCTGTTGTAGTTCTGTTTGCTGAATACCCCAAAACGAAGGATTTTATTCCTTGTGAGAGAAAGGAGGACTTCTCCACACCCCAGGCTGGGTGCTACTACACCTCAGCACTGCTGCAGTAGCTGAGGTAATGCATGAACCCGCCAAGCTGCTACGACCAGCCACGCGCCTGCTGTCTGGCCACGTCAGACACAAAGGAAAGGACGTCTGCTTCAAACCTCAGCCAAAGAAGTTCACGTGGACACATTTTATCTCACGGTTGCAAATAGCTCAGGCTGTGCAGGCAGTTGCCGTTCACCAGGAAGGGTGGCAAACAAGCAGCCCGTGTGTAGGAGCTGAAGCATGCTTCTTCTGCTCTTACTTGGATGTACAGGAGATACCATCACCCAGCCCTGCCTTCCCTTGGAAATCACGTGCAGCACATCTCACTGTTTATGTTTAATCCAAACTAATGACCTACGGCTATGATATGCGTGATTATGGCAGTCATTTTTAATTAGGGGTTGTGTCAATAGTATTGACATTTTTATCGCTTTGGGGGGAAGCAGAGGTTATTTTCCTGCAGGTGAACTCCTCTCTTTGTGTTTTTCTATCCCTCCAGCTGCACCCATGGTACGAAAGGGCTGTCCAGCTTATTAAACAATGAAATGTTGTTAAGCCCATTCTCCATGCAAGTTAATTACAGCAACTTACACAATACCCAATCCAAGGAATGCAGAAATTCAAATTCCCTCCATCCTGTGGCAAGATTTATAACCCTAGCCTGACTGTAATGTTTATCATTAACAGAAGGCCTGTCAGGATCTGGGAAACACTGGTTGCCCTGTGAGGAAAAGGATGCATCCAGTACCTTGCTAGGAAGTGGAGTTAGACAGGAACAGCTCAAGCCACTCCTTGCCTGCACCGATAAACACCCTACAGGAGCTGTCATTCACCCAGAAAGAAAAGGGAAGGCAGATTATTACATTTATTGGTCATAGTTTTTCAAGAGTTAATGAAGACCTATTAGAAAAGGCATGGATAGTACCAGTAATATATATTTTTCATCTATTTCAAAAATACCTTTGTCTCAACAGCTTTACATAACACCAGTAGAAGGTCTGACTTCTGCCTGATACGTCAGGATGAATCTTCCTCCCAGATGATGGTCCTGGTGTAGATGGTACTCGCATTGTAGAGTTTTTAATGTCTTTAACCATCTTTAGCTTTGTATCCTGATAGCCCCTTCAGGCTACATGTCAATGCCATCTGGGAGGAAAAGAAGAGACTCCTGCTCAAGCGCCGCTGTAACGCAGATCTCTTGACTAAAATTGTGCTTCCTTCACTTGACAAACCGTCAGCACAGAGCAATTATCTGCCTGTTGGCTTGCTTGTCCTTTCTCTTCTCTCAGAAAAAAAAAAAAAGAAGAGAAAAAGCAGATGAAGGAAAAGGACCCACAGAAAAACTCCATGGACAGAATCCAGCTGATCTGATCACACCATCCAAGCTGTGCTTGCAGAAGTGATCCCCTCTTTACCACCTCTTTTGCCCCCTTCTCTTCCTAAGCTTGACTGGTGAATGCTCTCAGGTATTTGGGACAGGTAACGTGTCTGTTTTTATCTGTCTTAAGTCCTGTACAAATATGGATATTAGAGTATTAGTGTATTTAGGCTGATGTGTTTAGCAGCTCTAGATTATGAATTGCTCCTCAAAATAACGTTTGCGTTTGCCGACAAAGATCTTTATTACAGAAGAGGGTCAAGCAAAAAGGATTACTCCTGCTAATTATTCACTGTTATTTAATATTTGCACAAAAGGTTTGCGGGACTGAGTCCTCAGGATTGCCTTGTTTGAGAAGCTAATAGGGTTTCCGGGAAACCAGCAGTGTCTGGTGAGCCATCAGGGCAGCCTCTTAGAGGATATGCAGGACAATTAGATTTGATGTAGTTAAGGATGGTTGGCTAAAGGTTTCTAATGACTTAGCCAGGACCTGATCCTGGGGTTTTCAAAGTCAGCAGTAAGACTTCCCCTCAGAGCTCTGCTTTAAGGGAAATCGACTGAAGCAGATCCAATTTTCAGACCATGGGTGGGTTCATGATCCGAGCAGCTCCAGGCTGGGAAGGGCAGACATCAGTGAGCTCCATTTGCTCCAAATCCCTGCTGTTGTATCAGGAGGTATTTGGGGGTGAGCAGGGCTGAAACACAAATTGTTGGGAGGGATATTTACAACTATTTGGCCTATGCCTCAGGTTTGTCCCTATACAGTAGCAGTCCCTAGAGAGCTACCCTGAAGTCTACCTGCTGCCTTCTGTTGGGCCTCATATTTCCTTGACTAGACCATAATGGCTGTACTGTTATAGAAATTCCATGCTAAGTGAATTGAATTTCTCATTCCATAAAGATATAATTAGGCAATAAAAACACTGGCAGAAATCTTCAAGCATGGCTGCCTGAAGGTGGGATGCACATTTAAGCGTCTAAATACATGGCCCAACTTTTGGGATCCTTGTGTATTTGTATCTTCTCTTGCTATAAGAGAACTGGAAGCTTTCCTGATATTTGAGGCTCAGGTGGTTTTGGGGGAACCTAAATATGGACCACACTTCTTTAAGGAGAAAACATTTTCATTTATATTCCATGGTTTTGTTCAAGTTGCAATGCCTCCAGCTTTCCCATTTGACATTTTTTAGTAACTTAATTATCATTACCAAGGAAGAATTTTAATAATGGTGTTGTTTACATCGGGTGCAGCCCTGGGGAACAAGAGAAAACAACCCAGATTGTGGGAGCAGGCGTGAGGAGCGTGGTATTTTGGAAACCCAGGCCACAACCTGCTGGAAGCATCTGTTTCTACTCAACCTTTTCCTCCAGAGTCCCAACATCATTCACAGCCCAGACTGCCAGCAATTAGGGACTTGTGCTGAGGATTCCCCTCCCTTGTGCTTTCGTCCCCTTCCTTTCTTGTTCAGGAATCTCAGGACTGGCAGAGACACCGTTGATGTTTGCTCAGTGACTGCTGCTCTGCTCACACAGCGATTCCTGTCTCAGCAGATGCCTTTGCTTGGTGCTTCTGAGATGGGAATTAGGAAGTGGGATCGAGCAGCGCTCAGAAACCATCAGGACCAACTGCAAAGCAACTAATTAGCCGGGAAAGACACTGTGTCAAGAGGTGACCTGGAGCTACAGAGGTGGTGTCCACTTGGCTGTTTTGCCAAGGGCACAGCTGTGCTGTGTGGCTGCGACTGGAAAGCCACGAGCACCTTCTCTACCCACTGCAAACTGGCCCCATGCTAATACAGGGATTTGTTGGAGCTGCTCGTTTTCCTCTGTTTGCAGGCACAAATGTCAGCAAATGCATTTTGCAAAGGCTCGAGTCTCTTCTATCAGGTCAGGTCAAAGCCCTTTTGGATGCGTTGTTGGGTGTTTGGAAAGATGCTGTGTTTGTGAAGATAAATAAATGAATAAATAGAACCAGTAATTTCTTTTACGTGTTTTCAAGAAATCAGCCAGTGGCATGAAGGAAAAAGTACCTGATCTGACTGAAGTGTATGGAAAAAAAACCACATGTAGACCAGTAGGATTTTGACATGGATGTTTAGGCACTGTTAAGGGGCAGAAAAATGAGTTAGCAAGATTGAGTAAGCACTGTTTGCCTTTTAGTTGAGGAAAGGTGCTGCTGCAGTAACATTGCTCCTCATGTCTTTGCCTTTTAACTACCCAGTGACATAAATATTAGATGCATGTTAAGCCTCAGATCCATCAAACAACTCCTTATCTTGAAGCACATGAATACTCTCGGCCCTAGTAAGAACATTTAAATGGTACCTAAAGGACCAGGGATGCGGAATCAAGTGAACCACATTCCTGGTGTGTGAAAAGAGACAAATCTCTGCACACTCTCATGCCAGGGGTTAACTTGGGCCAGGTGTCATTAAGAAGTAACGACATGAATAATCTCCCATCAGACTTTTGCATCCAAATGGCTCATTATGCCTGCAATATTCATAGCTTGTGAGAGTCCTATAGATTTACGATTGCTAGGAAAGGATGACGCCCAGCTTACTTTCCCACCAATCATTATTACATGGGAAAGGGAGCGATTTTCTTTAAGTCCATCAGCATAACATTAGTGCTTATAAGGACCAGACTGATAGAGACTTTACAAGTCTTTTAGGTCAACAAAGTCAAACCCTGACCTGTTTTTAGGAGCACATCTTTTATCCCATAAACAAAGAAAAATATTGTTGGCTAATACAGGCTGTGGATATTTGCCATTTGGGGCAATGACGAAGCAGCTGGTATTCCCAACTCCTTCCCAGCTCTGGTATCCCTGTAACAACCCATTTCTTCACTAGAGCTGTTGAAGGAGCAGCTTGGCGCATGGTACAAAACACAAGGAGGGAACTTCAGACCAAAACCTTTATTCTTCATTGCAGCGGATGAAACACTGAGGCACAGGGCTCCTGGGTGGGTGTGAGCAAATACATATGAAAATGCACAGCATTTGCAGTGGAAATACACAGTCCTGAGTTACAGCTGAGATCAATATTAGGAGGATGATAGAGCTTATCAATCTTGAGTGGTCTCCGTTAGGCAGAATTGACTGGCAACCACATAATGACTCAGGCTCAGCCCACCAGTTTAGAGCCCGAGTGATAGATCTGCAGATGCCAGTCATCATCATTTCCTTATCAGCAGTGTTCACGTGGCCATTTGTCTTCTACCTGAGTCACCTCGGTCGGGTTCAAGTGTTTCATCCTCCAAGGTGCATCTGAGAGATCAATGCACAGCTACAGCTGGTTGAAGGGGACCAAATCCATTGAACAGTTGATTTGGTTCCATTTTACCAGCTTTAGCAAAGCATTTGGCCTCACGGGCTGTGGCAGCAGTGATGGGAATTCTTCAGGGTCTTTTCTTTCCCAGCTGCCTGGACCTCTTCTGAACTTGCTGCCTGATGCTGCACCGGTTCAAATGGCTTCACTTTCAGGCAGTCAGGATTTATTTAAGCTTCTTAGAGGCTACGGCTGAAGAGCGGGTCTGAATTAAAGAGGCAGGTTTAACAGCAGCGGAATAGTCTGCAGCAGTAACCATCAGCCTGGAGCATTTTTAAACCTGATATTTGGCTCTCTCTGTCCTGAGAGCCACGCTGCTATTACAGCGTGACAGAAGTAAAGGCTATTGTTTTAATCCAGATACTTTAATTATCACTTCCTGACTTATTCCCCTCAGTGTTTTATGGTCTGCTGTCATCCTTCATGCCCTGTGTTTTGGTATCTGAAATGACACCTAGCACACAGCAGCAGAGATGTCCTTTCCTACAACCAGCCCGGCCTACAGCCTAAGAACTTGGAACTGCAGAACTCTTCTCCCCTTAGGGCTCTCCTTGGCAAACAGGAGGGAAAAGGCTGAAACACCTGAAATCCTTTCTTAGAGGTTAGCAAACTTTGCTTCCCTACCACGCAGCCTCCCACGTCTTCTTATCTGGCATTAAAATCAGCATTTTCAGGAGGTTTAAGATCTGCTCAAGACAAGCGATGGCTGCATTTGAAATCACCAGAAACCAACACGAAAACAAAGAAAAGGAAATGAAAGGTGGGGTGAAAATGGGTGGGGAAAAAAAAAAAGCCCTTTCCTTTCTCGCAATCCCATAATCAGGCAATTTGTCCCCAAATGAGGAAAGCGAGTCCCTGCTACACCACCACTGTCCAAGCCACTTGCGTGACGGTTCATGTCGCAGAGCTGGGGAGCTGATTTCTCCTGGAGAGCCCTGCAGCATGAACACCCCACTGCTAAAAATAACTCGGTAAATCAAATTTAAAAATCGCAGCGGCTCCGATCATTTCTGCAGTGGGAGCCAATAAAGTCAGGCCTCTCCTTCTTAACCCAGAGCCACGCGCAGATATTGCACATTGCCATGTGCATAACCTATTTAAAGAATTTATATGCGTCATAAGGCAAAGGTGACTTTTCCCCCCCTCTTCCTCGCAGCCCACCACGCTGCAAGATGATACTAGGGAAAAGCACCTGTGCTTAGAACCACTGCACACAGAAATATTGCAAGTGGGCCAGCATTACATCTCCACAAGAATTACAGGCTTCACATTGTCACGGTAAGCACTGCAGATCACTTAACTGCCCAAACCCGTTACTCTAAGCTGCCTATAAATAAATGGAGGGAGAGAGAAAGAGAATAGCTTTTAAAAAGAGCTCTACAATTAATTTAATCAAGTTATCTCTAGGTACCTTTTCAAGAGACAATCAAGCCAAGGAACTAAATGGAAACTTAGACAGTGAAGACCTGGAAGTATTAAATTCACCCATTGGTGGCTTACAGGAGGCAAAGAAAAGTAATTATTTACTGGTGATTGGGTGGAGGTGGAAGTGCCATCAGCAACTGAGATTGTACTGAGCTAAACCCTGATGGGCACAGAGATTTTGGCTTAGAGTGCAGCAATCTGCCTTAGCACCACCACTTAAAACACACTCTGCTCCCCAGGTACTCATGTTCTGTCCTGGCCCCGTTGATTTGGGGTCAGTCATTTGAAAGCAGTGCTGTTGGAGAGCGGTGTGGGTTAACACTGAGCATCCTCTGCTGGGGTCCAGTGCTGTCCCCACTCCCCCCTCTCTTTGCTTCAGGGAGTGCCTTGGAACATATTTGAAATCAATGTGAGTCGGCGTGGATGTTCTATAACATTTTGTTTAAATTCTCTGCAGTGAGTTATGGGTGAGGTTTTCCTTTTTAGAAAATTAGGTTTTCTCTTCTGGATGCCATTAATCAAAACTAATGATGTCTCTCTGGTGGTGAGGCTTTCCCAGCAGCTGAGAAAGAGCAGCCCACGCTGTAAGCTGGAGAGAGCTGCAGTAGCCTCCCAGCAGGAAGGGCACAGGCAGGCACTGCCAGGTTGGTCTCTGGGGCTCTACCAGCCACCAGCCACCCAAGCAAGATGGATTAAAGGTGTAGATATAGTTGTGTGCCATGTTGAAACCCCTGATCTCTGCAGCGAGGCAGTGCCCATTCCCAAATGTCTGTGGGCCCCCACCTCCATGAAACAGGAGATAAGTTCACCTCTGCCCACTGAGTGCTGCCAGGTTCCACAGGCAGAGTCTGGCAGGGTGCTGCTCTCCCTTCCTGCCTGTGCCAATGTTGCAAGTGCGGTCTGCAACAGCACCACATCCAGGTCCAAAACCTCAGCCACTCAACACCAGCAAGTTCAGGCTTGAGTCCAAAGAGAAGCCAGGTCTAGTCTTTTTGTGAAATAGGGTCTTGCATTGGAAAGGTCCCCAGGGCCAGGAGCAGATGCTCCTGCCCCTTCTCAATGCTCCAGCACACCCTGAGCTGGGAAAAGTCTACTGTGGCACTGTGGGATGGCACTGGGGAGCCATGGGCACCCTGAGTGAGAGACATGGGCTGGAGGTGAATCAAAACCAAATTACTGAAACAAACCTGTGCATCACTTTTCCCTCTCTGACGACCCTGGTGCAGTGCCTCTGATTGGCTTTTGGCAGCTCTGGCAATGACTGCAGGCAGGAAAAGTAGCAAAAGCCCCATTGCCATGGCAAGTAGGATCAGTAGTAGGCAATGTAAGAGAATCTGCTCTATTGCAGATCTTTCCACTTTAGCCTCAATATTCTAATAAAGACGTGTTATAGACAGTACAGAAAAGCCAAAGAATTTATCAGCATTTGTCGATATTCCTAATGAAGCAGAAGATTCAACATGCAATAGAATTAGCCTACAACAAACCCTTGCATAGGGTCCATCCTTCTGAGTCCAGAAATCTCCTGCCTATTCCAGTCCGATACCCTTTTGAGAAATGAGCAGCCCTCCAAGCCATTATCATTATAAGCTAAAAGGCCAAATGAGACAAAGTACTGTTGCTCTTCATCTGAATAAACAAATCATTTTTAGATCAAATGCATTAACAATTTATCATTCTAAAATCCAATCAAAAGGAAAAAACAACAATACAGAACATTGATTTCCTACAGCTTTATCTTAATGAAGTGCACATTCCCTTCGTAATTAGCTTTGCAAGGGTTTTTTTCCCCTTTCCTCCAGCTAATGTGTTATTTGATTTCCATCCAAACATTACTAAATTGGAGGAAATTTCCTCAAAATGAAGTGGCTTTTGATAATACAGGAAAATGTCTACTCTCTCACATTGTTATTTTTTCCCCCCAAACAGCCATACTTGTACTGCAGATGATTCAACTTTATTGCATGGTGTCTTTGCGAGGATGTTTAAATCAATGCCACAGTCACGGGATTCTGCACAATGTGCCATTTGTAAACCAGAAAATACAAGCTCGCTGCTTTTATCCTTCTCCTTACAGACATCAAATATTAATTGAACTTATATTATTACAGGGGAAAAAGTGGACTGCGTTTTATTAACATTTCTAAAATTATAGATATTCAACCCAAAAAGTAGACTCCAGACAAGGCTCGAGAGCCTTCCGCTTGGATTTTATTTGACTTAATTAAAAAGCACTCAGTTCCTTTGTGCACTAAAGTAGTTGCTGACATCGCAGTAGCCACTCAGTCTTTCAAACCAAAACTATTACCTGAACTTAATAAAGTGTCTATTTAATTTATACACCCTCATGAACTCACCTGTCTCCCACAAACACAACGTGGTTCTTGCTAATGAGCAGCGAAGGCAGCAACTTGACGGCAAACTCACCAGCACCCTGGGGTAACTCAGCTGCCCCAAAACATTATTTCCATCTCCTTTAATTTGCCTTCTCTACCATTAGCACCATTATCCAACCTCCACAAGCCAGTGATCCACTGCACATTGCTGGGAATGCTCTTTGCCAGGCCACCTCTCCCTTCCTCCTCTAAATCTCCCTTTTAAAATCTTTTCTTTAAATGACGCTGAACAAAGGACTGTTGCTTTCACCCTGCTTCACTGAGTACTTGCTGAAATGAAATGGCTAATTTGATAGGCTGGTTTTATCTGGATATATTGCCAAGGGACACGGCAATATCTATGACAGGGAATGAAGTCCCAAACCCTACAGTTATCACCTTGTTCCTTAGTTATGCAGAACATCTAAAGTGATCTTATCTCCACCTTAATCCAAATTTTGGTCCTAGGCCTCTTGTAAAACCAACGGTCCCATTTCAAGCACAGACCTGCTCTGTTGTGGCAATTAAGAGAATCGCTACCTGGAGGGAGCTGGCTCCATGTGGGATCAAGATGGTCCCTCTGAAGCTGTTTTCCTGAAGCACAAGGTTCTGAGCAGGTCTCTGGGAGCTGCAGCTCCTGAAACCGGACGTGGAAATAGTTGTGGAGTTGGATTCTTTTTTTTTTTTCCTACTCACACTCTCAAAAGAGAACAAAGCCATTCCCTAATACAGTTTGTGCATTTTATGGACCTAACAATTAAATAGGTTTTAAAACATGTGCTGACTGCATAATTCCATACAGGGGAGTGCACTCAGCGTTTTCAACCAGCAACTGATACAAGATACCACTTAATAGTACAAAACACCAGCAGTCCCGTTAAAATCAATAGAAAATTAGATGCTATGAAAATGCAATATGTGTCCAATTAGTTATAATTGGAGCAAATGGTGATGCAGATAAACTCCTGGAGGAAGATGTATTTGTCCGGAATGCTCCCTGCCTGCTGCCGGCACGGCGCGGGATGGGCCATGGCGGGCTCTGCCATACCCTGGGCGTGAGTGATGAGCCATCTCACACACGTATGTTAACTGTTATCTAATTATGGAGTTGCTCCGAGCCGGCAGGACGGCTTTGGTGCACCACTGTGCGTGGTGAGAAACGATCGGCTGTCACATGGAAACCTCCCTGTTGGACTTGACAAATTATGCCAGCAAACCTGTTTAAGGACTAAAAAATACTTGGACGCGGTGACAGGCAGAGAAAGATGCTGTGTTATTTATTTATTTAACCGGCGGAGTTTAAGAATTGTGGCTCAGTCCCACCAATACTCACTTTTTTTCCCTGCCTGTCTGTTGTTATATCAGTTCAAACTCCTTCCCACCAATTATTTTTCAGGCTTCTTTCAACTCCTAAAAACTCAGCTGCGCGGCAAGACGGGAACTAGGTTATGCAATTCTAACGCTTTATTTTTAACATCTTTGGTGCAACATATTGGCCTCCTCTTTGTTTCATCTTATGACTAAAGAAAAAGAGCGAAGATCCCCTATCACAGCGACACAAAAGTTACATCCCCAACCAAGCATCGCTCCCATCCCTTCATGCTCTCACACTGGATGAAAGCACATCACTTGCAGTACAACAATTATTAATTCGCAGTGATTTTTTTCATATAAACACTATAAAGTAACAGTTATTTTACCAAAACCATTGGCTCAGAGCTGAGGAGCAATAAGTTCCTCCAGGGTTCATATTTTATTCTTGTTTTAAACTAATAATTCAAATTATTAAAGACTTACGGCCTCAAAAAAGAAAAAAAAAAAGGCAAAAAAAAAAAAAGCTCATGTTTACCCAGACCTGAAACCTTTTTACATTATTGGACACAGTTACTTACACTGTTAAGGGAACTGTCTCTCAAGAAAGCAGAAAAAAAAAAGAAGTGGCAGCTTTTATTTGTTACGCTGACTCAGCCGAACAGTGGAACAAGAAACGTTAAGCCCCAATCCATAACTTTTGTGGCCGCTCAAAGGACGTATTCTTCCTCGACACTGATAAAAGTTTAATATGTAGTTGCCCAGGTTTTTAATAAACTTGTCAACAAAAGAGCAAGGCAAATTGATGGGGACCTTCCCAGGAATAAATTCAGTTTCAAATAGGCCAAATGAGCGTGGAGGACAGGGAGGGGACGGCGCACGGGCGACTTTTGCTGGTCTGTGCAAAAATGGCACAATAGATTTTAGTGGGTGCGTCTTATTGTCTCAAAGACAAGGCTTTAGGACAAAGCTGGCTTAATTTAAAGAAAGTAATGTGGTTTAGCTGCCTGTGCAGCACAGCCCTGACACTGTCAGGGGTGGAAGAGGCAAAGCCTGGGTATAAATCCCTGTGTTGCACTTGCTGCCCACACATCCCAGTCCCCGTCCTGCAGCCAACTTGCTCAGGGACAAGCTGCAGTGTTGTTCCACGTTTTTTATCCCCAATCTGCCACTGCATACATTTTAAGACTTCCCCTCCAGGTATCATATGCACAGCCATCTCCTCTGCTTGGCCAAATCATCCCCAATCCCTGCTCCATCTTTTCCCTTCAAATACTCAAGGCTGAGCTTAATTTAAGCACAACACAGTCCTTTTCCTCTGCTCTTATGGAAGCTGGTTCACACTCCTGCTACCCATAGCTAAAAGCACCCCTCACATATAGGGACCAGTTATCCTGCATGTTTATGAGCTACACACACTGCCCACCTTCTGCAAGGTTAGGAGTGAAATCACTGCATGAGATTCATTATCTTCTCCCAGCTTCAATCAAGTTTGTGCCTTAAATTATTAAGACTTGAGGGTTTTTTGTTAATTTGTTTACCCAAAGTAAACACAAATATTAAATCAGAGCTTCCAATAATCTCACTGCCAGCAAATTAACAAGCAAATTAACCCATGGTGTCCCAGAAGGGGACACCAGTCTCTTCATCTCAGCAAGTCCTTGTGACACGTTGCATCCCATGTCACCAGCTCCCTCCTGACACCTTCCTTTGCTTAAACCAAACAATCTGAAGAGCCAAAAGCTGAGTCCTGCCTCCCATGCCAGGTCACTACTCAGATTGGAAGCACTGCCCTGGCTGTTGTGGTGAACTTTATTCTTGATTGCTCTTAGGTCACTGAATTCCTGCTCCCGTGGCTTTATCTGACTCCCCAAATGCCAGGGTTGACTTGCCTATGTAAGGGCTTTGCAGAGATGGCTCCTGTCCTTACAGCTGCTGGGTGACTTCTGTGGTCGGTGGTCACGAGTCCCACGCCTCTTGGCTGCCCAGATGCCACCTAATCCTGTCCCCCCAGAAGGGCAGCTGAGAATGAGCACTATTTATAGCCGTTGTTCCCCGGTTCCCCCAGGCTCACCAGTCTGCCCAGGGCTTTTTTAGATAGCGGCACAGGTCCCAGCACAGGCCATATCTGGGCATGGCGAGGCATTTACAGGCACAGCCTGGTGCTTCAGGAAAAAAAAGCAAAAGGAGGAAAAAAAAAAAAAAGGAAAACCCCGCATCTGTTGGAGATGTCAGTCGCTTGCTTCCCCTGAGCCTCCTGAGCACCACCAGCAACTGCTCCAAGTGCTAAAATCTTCGACTATCAAATTCTGCTTTATTCAAGACATATCTGTGCCTGAAAGCCTTCCCCTTGCACCCAAGGGTGTCATCCATGAGCCCTGCTCCTCCATACAGACCACTCTGGAAAAATACAGACTAACCCAGGAATGGTGCTGGTTACACAATGCAAACAAAAACGTCTTCAGAGCATCACGGGGAGCTGCAGTGGTGGGGAGGAGACAGCCCACAGGGACACTGCTCCACCTGCCCATGCAAGTGCTCACCAAGGTGCTCAAAGATGGGCATGTGTACAGCTGGGCAAGCTCAAGGGCCAGGCTGGCATCACACAACCTTCCCGGTGCTGGCAGAGTCACCCGGCAACCACCGCGCAGCACTGCGCCCAGACTGGCAACCAGCGAGCAGCCCCGCAATGCTGGAGCACCCACAGACCCCATCACCCAGCTCACTCCTGCTGGGACATCCCCCAGGCAGCCACAACCCCACGAGGTCCTACTTGAGGTCCAGTCTCTGCACCTTGTGCCTTGAGCCTGCTCAGAGGTGTGTGGAGCCCAGACAAGTTTTCATTACAGCACGAGGGCAGAGGGCCACAGTCCACACAGGCTGTGCCATCTCCCTGAAACACCTGCTGGGCACCACTGTGTAAGCCAGCCCAAAGCAGGGAAGTCCTCACAAACCCAAAACCCTTGTTGTCAGGTAGTTTCATCAGCCTGCCTTGGCTGTCTCCAGCTTCAGCCTCGCATGCAAGTACAGCTTCAACAACTCCACAGTGAGTATCTACTTTGCCTCTGAGGGAAACTGAGGCAGGTGAGTCAGACAACTTGTCTGCAGGCCCAGCGAGCCAGCAGCAGAGCCCGTGTCCCTGGCTCCCATCCTTGGAGCACTGGGCTGCTCTCACCGTGACCCCCTGCATCCCAACGGGACAGCAGCTGGCAGCATCGCTGCCTGCTTGGCCGAGGTCGAGAGAAACTTCAGCGTCAAGCAGCAAACGCTTCACCCAGCATCTTCTCTGGGAGGCAATCGCCAGTGCGCTACTTAAATCAGCCCTGGGCTTTCCAGGGAGGGATCCGAGCTGAGGAGCGAGGATATTTCTCTTGCTAGGAACACACCACCCCCTCGCCCACAGTCACTGCTAAGTGCAAGATGTGGTGAAAGTCTTTAAAAATAGATATATTCCCAAGCAATTTATGCCGCTTGCATCTGGCAGGGCAAACCTAGCATGGAAGCTCTCTCTTACTGACTAAAAAGGATCATTAGCATCTCGAGGCTCGTGCAGCCTTGACTCTCTTCTTTTCTTCAGGGCCTTCTCTTGTTCTTGGCCTAAACCAGTCCTGGGAAACACAAGGGAAGCCCTGCCCAGCTAGCCTGGTGTCAAAGGCAGGGAAAGATACTGCAGTGCAGTGCTGATCTCTTCTGCAATCGGACGTGCAGACTAGCCCGAATGCTGAGTCAGCACAATTTCTTTTTTGATTGGTTGATCTGAGTAACATATTTTCAATGTATGCTAAAGGGGCAGCAATTAATACCTTTTCCCCCTTTCCCCACTTTACCGAACAGCTTTGAATCGGATGCACAAACCTCACCCCCAAAGTCACTCTCCGGTCCTAAATATTCTGAGGCTCTTTCATTTTTAATTTAGGGCATTAAAAAAAAAAAAATTTGCAATCTAAGCGATGTTCACTTTGATCGACTTGTGCTGCTGCAGCTAAAATATCTGTCCTGCAGGTCAATCTAATCATGCTTAATAGCAGTTTATTCTTCAACGCAACATTTTTCACGTTGGGTAGACAGTTTTAAATGAGATTGCTGATGCACCCCTTTACTAATGCTTTTACCAGGGCCAGCACATCCCTTGAAATACTTGTGCAATAAAATGCTTTATTGCTCTTGATGAATGCACTATTAAACTTGAATTGCAAACATGCCCCCCCATTTTTTTTAAAAAAAAAAAAAAAGAGGGTGCTAGAATTTATGGGACCACCTGTCTTCCAACATTAAGTAATAGTAACAACCGTAATAACAGATCATCAACATAACAAACACACAAAAGTACAAAAAAAAAAAAAAAAAGAGAGAGAAAAAAAAAAAACCCGCCTGGGAAAACCGCATGGCACAAATCTGTCCCTGTGCTCTCGTGTGCACGTGCAAAATATCCATCTTATACCTGCCGGTAGTTCCGCTTACATGCAGAGAATTCATCTTGAGAACGGCTGGATTTTGTGAGGCATAGAATAGAAAAATTTAACTAATTTGGTCCACTGGATTTATGGCTTTTACAATTCTCAGAGCTCCTGTTTCCATGCCTGGCACTGCACAGTCCTCGGCTCGCAGGATGGATGGGCGCACCTGAGCATCCCAGCACTGCGGGTCCAGCACAGATGCTCCTTGCAGTGCACCCGCCACGGCACTCAAGGCCAGGAGATGCTCACCAGTTTAGAAAGACTGTAAGAGAAGTGGCTTTTTTTTAGCTATCAAATAGAGCAGACCTTGTGCAATGTAACAGCCACAGTTTTAATCCGAAGAGGTGTAAAATGGATGAAGAGCTGCCATGAAGCGGAAGAACGGCTCAAACTGGTTGACAAGGGCCTGCAGCCATCACGTGCTTCCATTGATGTCAACAGCAATGGGCTACCATGGCTCTTGGGGGGTCACATACACCCCATGCCATTTTTACCGTCGCCCAAGCCCAGCTGACACAGGACACGGCAAAGCCTCCCCTGCTACCTCCGCTCCCATGCTGCGAGACAGCGCTCAGAGTTATAGCTTTGAAAATATTTACATAAAAAATAAATCTGAGCACTTAGTGACTTCCTAAAGTTAGCAATTCCATGTGATTAACAAGCGTATTAATTCAGAGAGGCGGAGGGAAGGAGGTAAAAATTGCATTACAAATGCAGGTATCTACTGTAAATCAGACCGCGAACACCTTTGCAAGAGGAATGTGCAGTGCCACGGGGGTTTTAGTGAAACCTGCACTAAAGGAAGAAAAGAAAGAGAAGCAAAAAGAAGAAAAAAGAAAACTAAAAAAAAAAAAAAAAAAAAAACCAAAAACCACCAAAAAAACAAACAACAACAAAAAAACCCCTCACAACAGGAAAAAGGAAAAAAAGAAAGAAGGGAAAAAAAGATAAAAGGTAGAAAAGGAAGGAAGAAAGGAAAAGGAAAGGAGAAGAGGTGGGGCAAAGAGTCAGCAAGGAAAAGAGGGAAATGTTACATATAAATTATATATAACATAATGTTATGTTATATCCAGAATGGTGAGAATTGTCCTCTTTTTTTATCCAGAGACTCAAGGTAAAATTGGTGATTTAGAAGGGAGTGAAACTGCAGACCTCCTTAGACACCAGTGCTTTCCTACTTGGGCTTAGCTCACTTCCCAGCATCCATCAGCTTCATATTTAAGTCTGACCCCAGAATGGGACAGGACATCCACAGGATCCCATCCCTGAGGGGACATGGGGGCCAGGGATTGTCCCCACTCAGGGTGGCTGCTGGTGGGGTTGAGCCCAGGGATTGCTGCATCCCTACAGCCAGGTCCTGAGGGACAGCACTGCAGGCAGCCAGGAACACCCCAGCTTTCCAGGGCCCAGCATAACCAGAGCATCCCAAAATGCAAATAGGATGATGTGCAAACCAGCCATTCTCCAGGACAAACCTGGCCTTCCCAAAGTCAACCAGCAAAGCAAAGGCTCCTCCTCTGCTGGGGAAAGGTCAGCGCTGCCCATGCCCCCATCAGCCACGGTATTTAATTTAAATAAAATCCAGTCTCAATAAACCACACCAAATCCTACAGGTAGGAAATCTCCCCAACAGCCCAACCTGCCTTTTCTCACCCACTTATTCACAATCACTTGATTACAGTTAAATCCCCTTTGGCGTACCTGTAACAAGTGATGACGGTGCTCATCATGAACGCAGATGGATAAAGACTCCCCAAAATCCAGATTCAGGGTCTTGCCTGCTCCCCATGTCCTGGAGGAGGATGCTGACATTGGAAAGACCTAATTAACCTCTGCTGCCATGCCATGCCACCGCACATGCCAAGCGATGCCGTAGGAGCCCTTGAGCAAGACGAAGATGGGGTTGCGATTGCAGGGAAACCACTCCAAAGAAAAACACTGCCCTCAGCGGCCCCATGGACATGGAAAAAGGAATTTGGGCAGCTGGGGAGCAGCTTTCTGAGGAGTTCAACTTTTCACATCATTACAACATCGTTGAAACGCGAGGAAATTTGGGGATGAAAGCTTTAAACCCTCAGATGCGGCTCCCATCTAGGTAGAACGTTATACTTGTCTTTAAACCAAATTTCTTTCATCTTGCCACGTTACTGTACTATCCTGGAAAAATAGCCAACTATTTTACGTTGGAAAAGGTTAAAAAGGAAAAGGCTTCCAGAATGAAAGAATCTAATTTTCTTATTTTCCCTGGGGAAAATAAGATCCCTATATTCAGAGCACTCCTTTGGCTTTAGCTGTGATCCGCTGACTGGACAGCTCATCGCACAACAAGGAATTATCTCCTTCTCACCAGTTTTAAGCACAAAAAGTTTTAACATGGAAAAGATTTGAAAAACGGAGTTTGCACACCAATTTAAAGCTAAAACACCGCACACCCGAGTCCCAACTGTTGTATCCTTTTCCTCTCTCTTCTTCTCCTCCCACCCTCCATCTCCTTTTGTTGTTCCTAGATTTAAAGATCAGCCAGCTCTATTTGTTATCTAGCCTTAATATGTAGGGTAAAAAAGGGTCGATGGGGAAGCAGGAAAAAGGAGAGATTGGCCTGCATCCCTGTTAAAACCCAGGAGCGGACAGCCAGCTTTCCTCTGGCATCGCCTTTCAAAGCCCATGCCGCAGTCAGCATATTGAATATTTAATGTCCTGATGAGCATTTCCACCTGCTGACACAGGCAAAGTGACAGAACAATACACGCGCTGGAACAAGATCATCAATTGACTCCCCAGTCGGTCTGCCGGGTCAGGCAGTTAAAAAAAAATAATAATATAAAATAATCTGTCTGTCTTTCTCCCCCGCCTTGGCCAGGGTCACACACTGCTCCTCTGAGAAGGATTCCCACCTGAAATACATACTTCTTTACATTCCATAGCTTGCCAGGTTCATATGGGCATATAAAGAAGTATGTCTCTCAAGCAGGTAGTTTCAATATGCGCATTTATATGGCCACAGGAGGAAAAATAACGCTGATTTACAATTTACATCCTGAGAGTGAGTTACGGCTCAGTTCAAACCAGCAGACTTTCCTCCTGCCCAGCCCATGTGCAGACACACACACCCCCCAGCTCCCGATCCTCACCGGTAATGCTGGGCTGAGCCCTCAGCAGATGATGGATTTTGGATCCTGGGAAAGAGGAACTGCATAATTCACTGGACACAAAGCAGCAAATGTCCAGTGGCTGCCCTGGCAGGGGCTCTTTGAGACGTAAAAGACACAGAGTAAAAGCCAGCCTCCCACTCCACCTAAAAAGTAGGTGTTTCATTCAAAATCATGAACTTTCAGCATTTAAAAAAGACCATAATGTGGTTTAGAGGAAAGGCTTTGCTGTATATGCATACAGGTATCATTTCAGACAAAGCCATGTGGGAGAAAGTTACATAGAGATGAATTCCCAATTGCTTGCATCCTACAATTTGGAAGCAAAAAGCCAGTTTGTTTTCAGAAAGCCCCAAATCAAATGGCCATCTACTGATTTACAAACTGACACCGGGAAGGACTGTTCCATTTGCCAGAGTAAGAGAACTCATCAGCCCCAGACAAGCAATTGCTTTATCAGTAAGTAGAGATTAAAGCATAGGAAGAAGAAAGCATCTTACCTACTGAATCCAATGATTTTTCCCCTTCTGGTCACTGGAAGTGAGACACTACCCCGCAGACAACCAACCCCCAAAAGACAGCACAAGCCTTTTGGGGAGATCAGGGCGTTAAAAACAAAAAATAATTAAAAATTGGTCCTAATAACTCATCCGGTTGAGCTCCACGCCAGCTAAGGGGCTTTTCTTGAAGACCTGCAGACATAAAAGGCAGCCAAGGCGAGGTTCTGGGAGCTCGGGCCAAAGTCTTCCCGAGTTCTTCCCGCAGCCCCCCGTGGGCTGCGCTCCCCGCACGCCGCCGCACTGTGCACCCGTGGGGCTCGGTCCCGCACGCAGCCCTGGCTCCCTCTCCCCCTCTCCCTCGCCTCCTCGCAGCCGTGCTGAGCTTTAAAGCTCCCTGAACAATGTGGGCCGAGTGGCAGGGCTGCGATCGCCGCCCGGGCTGAATGGGAGACTATAATGGGCAGGATTTAGGCAGGAGCGCGGCGGAGGTCACGCCGGGCGCTGCCTGCTCGCTCAGCAGGGCGGGCAGGGTCCCTCACATGCGCCCGCCGCCCCTCGCCCGCCGCTGCCCACGATCGATACCAATTTACAGGCAAATGGGGAATGGCTGCCTCCGTGTTAATGAATTTTACCGTTTCTCACAGTCTTCTAATGAACCCTTTAAAGAGGGTTTAAGTAAACTTAGCAAGTGGCAAACTAAGCACTTTGGAATACCTAATTGCATCGATGCTTTCGGCTGCTTTTTTAAAATATCACTGCCAGCTGGGGAGTAAATACTTCCCTGCTCCCCATCGACTTCCAGCACCACTGAAAAGCAAAGGCCGCATGGAGCCAGGGTGTAAATCCGCTGTGCTCAGCCCCAACCCCCAAAATGGCTTTACACCCCTCATGCAGTACTGGCACATGCCTAGGTCCTGGCTCTGTGCAGCTTCCCCCTCATTCCCTGAGTTTGTTGCCTGTTTTAATCATTATTATTTGTCTCATTTAAAGGCAAATTTCAACCTTTAGTTTGGATTAAGGGGAAGAGAGATGGAGCTGTGGCACTGGTGTAATGCATGACTGCAGTGAAATTAAAGCAAAGGGAGAGCTGAGGAGTGTGAGGGAAAGTCTCACTGTTTCAGATTTAAAAAAAAAAAAATAAAAAAAGAAGAAGCCCGAAAAACCAAGAAAAATCAAAGTGCTGATGGCGGGGTGTTGCACAGCCATGGTATTGAATTTCCTTCAGACCAACAGCAGTAGAACAGCTACTGGACTTCTTGGACCACTAAACATCTGCACCTCATACCCAATTTGATTTCTTCAAATGCATTTGACATGGGCTGTCCTGAACAGTCCCCAACTTCTGCAGACAAGTAGGACAGTGACTGCCAACTGCTAAAGCAAGTAGCATGTAAGAGCTAAATTAATGACCTTTCAGATCCTTACTCGAACTGAAGACAATGGCACAGCCACAGCAGCAAAGTTCGTCCTGGAGATTTAAAATTGCTTTGAGGTTCTGGGTGGAAGCTCATGCTTTCCAGGGTTGTGCTTTTGGTGGAGAAGCGAGTAAATGGTGTGATGGTGTTTTTAATGTGACATCAGAGGCACCCTGTGGATCCCATCTTCCAGCCACCACCAGGAGTAAGTGGTGGTGGGTGAACATAATCCGCCATCCTCGACCCACCTGGGCTCGCTGAGCTCCTGTGCTTGCTCTTGGCCAAAAAACATGCGCAATAAAACTGTGGCTGTTCTGGGGAGAAAAATGGATGGAGACCTGGATCATGCAGAGGCAAAGGGGTAAAAAAAGGGGAGGGAAGGGCCTGAGGTATTGCCTGGAGACAAAAGGGAAAAGAGGATGGTGAGAGGCATGGAATGCAAGGTGCTGTATATTATATCCCTGCTCTGCCCCAGGCTCCAGGCACTGCTCAGGTCCAAGTAGCAAAGTCAAATGGAAGATGTGCAGCACAAAACTTTGGGGACTTTGAAGACAGCCTGTATCTAGGGCTGGGCACCGGAGAAGGGACACACAAGCGGGCAGAGGCGTGTGCTGGCCACAGTGCAGCCTGTGGCAGAGAGACTGAGCTCAGACCTTGGGAGCCACAGACACAACCACCCGCTCGAGAGGAACCCAGCAATTAAACTGACAGCACAAATCACAGATTTCTGCCTATACAATTACACATGACTGCTGAGTGCACGCTCCCTCTGGCACAGACATATATACCTGTATCCATGCTCTACATACAGCCTGGAGATGTGTTGTACCTGGATGATAAGTTACACCTGCTTGTATATGGCATTTATATACCTATGCATAAAGATGCGTAAAATATCCATATGCGTGCTATAAAACAAACCTAAATCTATGTGTGTATGCACCACAGTATCCATCTCACAAAACTGATGTCTATATATTCATGTGACTAGGTATCACCACTATCATATAAAATATAATGACCATAGTCAACTCTGAGCTGCAGAAGCAATAACAGTCAATTGATGCTATACTTCATGTAACCTGAATTCCAAACCCTTGCAGGAAAGCCTAACTTCTCCTCCTCCTCCCCATATTCCCTTTCTGATGGTCCACAAACCACGCGCCTGTAATTAATACTCATTTCTCGGCATTTTAACAGTTAATCACCACAGCATTGAGATCATTGCAAGTTAGGCTAAGTTTAACCACATTTCACCCTTTTGCTCTGCCTGGTATCAGCTCATAGCACTAGTTTGTTGCAAATAAATAAATAAAGCCCCAATCCCCCAGGTGTCATTAGCCAGCCTGTGTCTGAATTAGGCATTTAAAGGCCGGTTTAACCTTGCAGAACGGTTGCATGTCAAAGTTCTAACATTTCAGTTCAGATTATTCTAGTGCACTGCTTGCTCTGCAGTTTGTTAGGGTGGTTTTTTTTTTTTAAATGCAGAGTATGCCACAGCAGAACAAAAAAAAAGGGGGGGGGGGAGGAGGTTCCCTAACCGATCCACAGATTAAACACACATCCAGCACACCCCACACAGATACACACACACACACATACATTTGCCGAATGCAGAAGCCCACATTTAAGTCCCTGGGTAAGTTGGATGGGCACTCAGTCCTGCATTGGCCAGGAAAAGTGTTTAAACCAAGCTGAGCTGGTAGCAGTTAAAGGCAAGGCAGGGAGCAGAAGAGAGGGGGAGAAAAAAAAAAAAAAGACATACCAGTTAGGAGCTTCTGTTGCAGCAGAGGACTCACCAGAGCACTAGCTGAAAGCTGAATCAGCTTTCGAGAGTTAGGGATGCATAGAGGAGGGTCATGGAATCACAAGGTAATAATGCGCTTCATGCTGCAGCCGTCAGCCTTCTCCTTATAGCCAATCTCTAATGCAGGAAGGGAACAGAGAGCAGGCCCAGGGATGGGATTAGTCCTCACTTGGAGAGAAAAAAAAAAAAAAATTAAAAAAAAAAAATCACCAGGCAAACCCTCCCCTCCCACCCACCCTTACCTCGCCCCCGCCGCCCGGCACCGCCACAACTCCATCCCTCCATCCCCGCCGCTGCACCGCATCGCAGCGCGGTGCCGCGGGTGCGGGGAGGCAGCGCGGTGCCGCGGGGGCTGCGCGGGGCGGGCGGGAGCGCGCTCGGGCAGCGCCGCGGCCGGCCGGGGGTTAAGGAGCAGCCACGGTGCCCGCCCGGATTGCAGCACACCTTGATGCGAGAGGCTGCGCCGGCACAAGTGCCTGCGCCCCCACCCCCCACCCCATCCCTTCTCCTCCTCCTCCTCCTCCTTCTCACAGCCCCCCCACCCCGGCCCCGGGGGTCAGCCCGGGCTGGGGGTCAGGCTGCGGGGGGATGCACAAGGCTAGGGGGGGGCTGGCGGAGGGAGGGGGGAGCTCTGGTCAGGACGCGAGTCCACCTTTCCAGTGCTTATATACCCAGCGAAGCATCCCAAACACGCACCCCCGGGCGCGCGGCCCCTGCTCCTGCTCTTCCCTCCCTGACCATATTTAGTCAACCACGGCAAAAAATAGCCCGTCAGCTGGAGCCTGCCGAGCAGGGCTCGGAGTTCAATCGCTCCTCGCAGCCCATTGACTACTGGTCCTGCAGGGTCCTGACTCTGCCTTTTTTTTCCCCTCCGCTATTTTTAGCTAGGCCAAATAAAGAGGGAGCTCATCTTACTACTCTCCACCGGCCCGAGGTTTCTCGGGGCCCTGGCTATGTTTGGTAAGCACCGGTGTTGAGAGACACAGAGCGGAGACCTTGTCCATGCCGGAAAACCTTTGGCTCTCTCCTGTATTTGTTCTTTTCATCTCCTTTTCTTTCTTTCATTTGTATTTCTTCCTTCATGGTAGAGAGGATTCTGGGTGAGAAGGTGGGGAAGAAGCTCAAGGGATCCTGATTTTCATGTTACAGAGGGAAGAACTGGCTTTCAAAGACCTCATGCTGGTGCCAAGTCCTTCACCACAAGGTACTGGGCATGTCGTTGTCTGGCCGTGTCTGTCCTCCTGTGTCTCCAGAGGTGCTGAAGGTTAGGAAGGTGTTGGCCTTTCTGCCCTGCATGGAGAGCACTAGGGAGCCTCATCATCAGCCAGGGAAACCCCTCTGTCATAGTGGGTTAATGTGAGTCATCAACACAGCGGTGTCTCCTGGGTCTTGAGGTCATGGGATCTTTCCAGCCTCCGAAGTTTCATCCAGCAGTAAAGCAAGGAGGGAAGATTTTGGCAGTGGAGGCTCTGCCCTTGGCTGGCATCCAGAGAAGCAGGTGAACATCTCTAGAAACTCGAGTTAGACCCAGTTTCAAAATGAAGATGTGCAGAGACCTGGGGAGGTCACCTGGGGAGAGCAGATAAATGATGACAGACATGGCATTGGCTGCATTCAGCTGACCCATCCTGCTTGCTTGCAGCAGATCCCTGTTCTGGACCACCTCCTGAATCCAATGGCTCCCCCTGCCCTGCTCACCCTAGGTCTCTACACCTCATCAAGGCTCACCCAGAGGGACCGTGACACCTCCTCAGACTCCAAGAGCACCTCATGCTGCTGGCAGACCAGTGCTGTGGGCAGGCTTTGGGGGATCAGGGCTGGAGGGACCGGCATCTGCCAATGGATGTTTGGGCAGCTGGATGTGGAACTGGGCTGGGAAGTTTGCATGAAACCCACTGAGGTTCCCAACACCCTCTGCTCCCATCAGTGATCCATGAGCGTGGAGTGGTGTGTGACAGAGATGCCCACCCACAGGGCCTGTGCTCTGCTGCACTGTGATCCCAATGGATACCTCCACTTAGGACATCCGTATGAGCCTGTCAGGCAACACTCATCTGAGGGTGTTGTACTTGCTGGGAGCTGATAGCAAGTCATCCAAGGATGGGAAATGCCTGCAGGAACCACCCCATAATGCCATGAGGTGGGGAGGGTGCCCAGGAGATCCCAGCGGTACTTCCCTATGCCCTCACGTCTGAGGTCCCCAGCTCTGAGGACGATGCCAGAAATAGCCACTACGGGTGACACGTCTGCTCTCTGTCCTGGGCTGCCTTGGGTCTTTCTCTGTCTCAGCTGATGGGTCTCCTGAACCTGCTCTGGGAACTTGGATTTCCCTCTGCTGCCTCCTGGTCCCACAGGCAGGCTGTTCCCCACCGTCACTGTTTGGATAGCCCAGGACAGGGTGTGTGGCATCAAAACCATGAAACCTGGTGTCCCTGTGGTGCCAGAGCCATCTCTGCCATGATGACAACATAGAGCAGAGCTTTGTCTGACCCCAGGGACCAAACCTACCACTCCCCACAGGACTGGCACTGGGAACAGAGCCTGTAGGAGACCCTCCACCCCCACCCCGCCAACTCCTCTACCCCAACATATTCCTTGTGACCACCAGTGTCCCTTCTGTACCTTCAGCTCATTTCCCTCTGGAACAGGGAATTTCCTTGCAATGACATAAACTGCTGTTGGGTTTTTTCCTTCTGTTTTCCATCACTACAGGGATGTCCAAGCTGCTTCTGCTAGGACGTCATCCAGGACTGTCAGTGCTTTCCCAACCCATGCCCTTTCAATAACTGAAGCCATGGAAGCCCTTCTCCACCCTGACACAACCCAGGATCACCACAAAATCACCTTTACCCAAAATACCAGCCCAGCCAGCACAGGGTAACGTTGCTTGTTACCCTCTGGGGAGCACTTGGGGTTTTGAGAACCCAAGTGCCAGAAGCGACAGGCTCTGGTGCTATTTTGGGGCCCATCTGAAATCACAAAGTCCCCGGGGTGTGCAGCTCCCTGTGCCCCAGCGGGACCCTGCCCTGGCGGCAGGGGAGCTGTTAAGAACCACTCACTATCACAGGCACAGTCGTGCCCTTGTTTGGATTGAGTGAGTTGTTATCACATCCCTGACAGGTTCCCCAGGGTTGAGAATCCATCCCAGCACCAAGATATGTTGGGAACAGGAGCAAACTATAAAGGGAGATGAACCAAAAGCAAACCTCTGAGATGCGAATTAAGAGATCATTTAAAACCCAAACCTGCTTTTTTGCACACTGATTTCTTCCCCTCACTAATTGCTTTACAACCACACTCGCCCTTGAGCTCTCGGGGACTAAAATATCTGTGTTCCTCTCCAAAATATGTGGCATCTTTTTATCAGGACTTGGTTTGGAGCTTGCTCCATGCACTGATAGCACTGGGAGCTTGGCATGCAGAGACTGCCGGGAGAGATGGGGCCTGAATGTGCAACCACCACAGCCTGACAGGCTTTAAATATATATATATCTATTTGCATACGCATATACATATATGCCTAATAACAATATATTCATGTGTGCACATAATAATTCTGCATTACAGCTCCTTTAACCAAAGGAACCTGAGGAAGCAGCACAGCAGACTGTAAAACTGAACCAGTTCAAAATGATATGTGAGAGATTGCAACACTCCAAACAAAATGCAAGTTGTTACTTTAAAAGAACCCGGCTCGGGCTTTTGAATTTATGTAACCTAAACTGATTTTGTCTGTTTGAAATTGTTGTTGCGTGTTGGGAATCTCAAAGAGGTGAGGAGCAAAGCTGCAGACTTTCCCTTTGGAGTCCAAGATTACAAGCCCCTTTGCTTCTCCCTCCAGCTCCAAAGCTGTTAATGGTTTGCTTCATTTTATTAACAGCAGACAAGAAAAAAAAATTCTTCCTCGGAGCCTGTGTGAGGTGACAAGTTGGATAATAACAGCTCCTTTGGAAGTTTTTATAGTACATTAGGCAAACATAGTGGATGTTTATAGACTTTTAAAAATGCTGATTTTATAAAAATGCATTTATAGCCTTCTAAAATACCAAGCTACTGTAATATAAATATTTCCAATTACAAAAAACTAAAAATGCAGATTATTTGCCCAATTGGAGCAATTTTTTAATTGATTTCTGGTTTTCTTTGGGCCAAAATCTGATCTCAAACCAAAGACCGGCCAACACCCTGTGATATGAGTCAGGTCAATCAGGCTTTCACATCCTGCAGAAGATGCTGCACTGTCCTGGGATGAAGCCAAACTGACTGAACCATGCACCCCACTCACCCTCGCAGCACCCCCCAACACCTCCAGCTCGAGGGAACTTCTGGAAAAACTGGGCATCTCCCAGCAACCAGCTGGATCAGCCACCTTCCCACCTCGCTGGTGGTGAGGAGGCGCTTGGTCACCCAGTGGTTGGTCTTTCTCTGTTCTCTGTAAGAACTTGTATGAATAATTAATTTATTATTGGCACAGAAGCTCGAATGTGGCTCTGTCCTGTTCCTAGCTGATAAGGTTGCTGGGGATGTGCCTTCTCTCTTTTTTTGTCTTTTTTTTCTTACTTTGACCCAAAATTCCATCAGTAGGTAGAATTAGCTTTTGCCAATGGCAGTTGTCTCAACACAGATAAATTCTTTCAAGAAATTGAGGTCTTGACAAATTGGCATGTCCCTACCAAAAAATACCCCAAACACTTAGTGAAAAATGAGTTATTCTTTATTTTATAAAAACAATCTTTTTTTCTTGGCTTTGCCTTCTATTAATAACTGGAAAAGACCAACTCAAAACTTTGGAGCTGCCTGTGAAGTCCCCCAAGTCATCATGAGATTGTGCTTTGACATTGTACGATATACATTTTGACCATAAAGAAGAGTGTTTATTTCAATTTCATTGTCCTGAGGCAAAATGCTTTCTTTTGGTCATTTAAGTTGGTTTTTGTTTGTTTGTTTTTTAATTAAAAACACCTTTTGTTGTTGTTGTGCACTGTCCCACCTTTCCAGTACTGGAGCACATTGCAAATTTTCCCATTAATTAGAAAATCTCAGCCCCACTGGTGAGAAAGGATGGAGGGAAGATGCTGCCTGTAGCTATCCCACCAGATGGAATCAGCAATTTCATCACCATTTCACGATATAACCATGCTTAAAAACATTTCTCTGGAGGCCAACTCCAGCCTTTTCTGTGGCACATGGTTATAACTCGTCTGTGTGACATGCACAGTTCATGTGGTAAGAAGGAAAAGGTGGGTTGGGTTTTTTTTCCCATGGTTTTTCCTTTCATTTGACATTTCTGGCGAGAGAAAGAAAATGAAATTGTTTTCAAAACTAATGGCAAACAGAAGTGATGTTCCCTGACAGCACAGTAGTAACAGCCTTTCCTCTCAAAATCCTCACGTGGGAGGCAGCAGTGTGATGCTCTCCCTCGTTTAACTGGGAAACTGAGGCTGGAGAAGGGATTGCTTTGCCTGGGGAGCAAGGAAACAGCTGGGGGTGCCAGGGCTGCTTCCCCACACCCTCCCAGTGAGCTCAGACACCTCTGAGCTTATCAGCATCTCACTGTTGGTGGATGAAATGGTGACATTGGAGATAACCGAGCCAATTACCCACCAGCTGACTTGAGTTCATTCATATGTTGTGGGCTTTTTTTTTGTTCAGCAAGATGTAAGGGTCAGGTTCTTTCTTCGATTTCTCAGAAGTTGTGAAATACAGCTGTTGGACACACTCATAAAGATGAAATACAGCTCTTTCATGGGCTGGCTGGGAGGTTTTGGGTATCTCTGTAGGCACATATATGCAAACCCAGCATGTTGTGTCTCCAGTTTGGGTGTAGAACACAATATTCTTGTTTTGGAAGGTATTTCTCTGAATACATTAACTACCTCACCTCCCAGTACAAATGTTTTTCAATTATTTGAGGGTTTTTTCCTTCATTGTTGAAAGTGCTCTGTTTGTTTTTAAAGCATCTATCTCTCAGGTCCTTGGCTCTTACTGTAGTATTAAAAGATTATGCCATCATAGTCAAAAAAGAAAGAACAAAAGACCAGTCATAAATTTAACCAAAACCCCCATATTTTCCAATCTGTCTGATCTCTCCGAAACCTGGGATCTTCTTTTGTGTCAGGGACATTTATGTCTTCTCCAGTGTCCTTCCAACAATAAGTGTTCCAGCAACAGGCATTGCATTATATACTGTGGTTTTGTTTGTGGCAGAACAAAATTAAATGAGTACATAAATTACTCTGCTCCTGGAATAAAGAAACAAGCAAAAGAGCGCTGTTGCTTTTTTTTTTTTTTTCTTTTTGTAAAGTGGATTTTTTTCTGATAGGATGAGTTAGATTTCCTGAAACCATGTGCAAATTAAAAAGTTCACAGTTCAGGCTTATTGTGAAAGCTAAATCTCAGCCTCATTTTGAGAGGCGGCGTATTTAGGAAGACACATTTGGATTTATATAAGAACTTGTAATTGGTTTCCCGCATCTTCCTTGAGCAAGCACGCCTCCCGCTCCCTCACAGATTGACACTGGTGGTGCTTAACAGCAAAAAAAGGACACTTGTGGCTTGGTGCACGCTACAGAAATGTCTCCTGATGATCATGAAGCTCTGCAAAATTCCTCTGAGAAGGCACACTTCCTCGAATAACTCATTCCCGAAATGCAGCGGTGCCCTTTGCAACCCAAGTGCAGCCTCATGCAGGACACTGTCCTCAGAGAGGTTGTGAGAAACAAGAAGAGCATCCTTGGAGGGATGAGGGCTGCAGCAGGGACACACCAGTGGAGATGGTCCAAGTCCCCCTGAGCACCCTGACATCACCCACCGAGCACAAAGCTGCTCTCAGGTTTCTTGTCAGGCTCCTCCACTGCCAATCTCAGCCCAGGAGTGCCTGGGGTCTCTGCTGATGGCTGGCCAGAGCCAGGGCTTTACAGACTGGTTTGGGAGCAGAGAAACTGGGGGAGGATGGGAGAGAAGGCAGATCAGGAGCTGACATGAGAGAGGCACAGGCTGGTGGGAAAAACAAAGTGCTGGAAGGGCTCCTTGCTTTATTGCTCAAACACATCTTTTCCGTGCGTACAGGATAAGGTAACAAGGTGCATGATTTATTTAGCACAGGGAAAGCAGCTGTTCAGAGGCAGTGCAGGAGTTTTTAGGCAATCATGTTCAGTTCCCGAGGAGTCCCATTTACAAATGCTCACTGCTTCATTTTACCCCCCTCCCTTCCTCTTGTTTCCCTGCAGTTATCTCGCTGTCAGCCTGTGATGTGTGGATGCCTCAGGCTCTCATTCAGCCCTTACTTCTGCCTTCCCTTCAATTCCCTGAAGTTCTTGGGACTGCCTAGCTCTGAGGGTCACCCTACTACCTTTATCTAATCTAGGAGACTGTTTCTGAGTTCCTCTCAATGTGTGAGCCAGGGAACTCCTGCAGCACTGTGTGGAGGGCTTTAAAAACAAGCCACCCACAGCCAGGGTCATCAGTGAGGCTCTTTGAGGGACCTGTGCCAGCAGCTTTGTGCCTGGTGCTCTGCTAAGCCAAGCCCTTGCTCAAATCAAACCCTCTACAAGTTCCAATTTCCTACAGGGTCTCTGTTCCCACCCAAAATGCATTATACAGGGCTGGGATGCATGGCTGTGGATGGGGTCAACCTCATCCACACCAGTAATAGCTTCTCCTCTTTTGTCCACGGCTGGGAATGAAACCACATAACTTCTAGACAAGTGTCAGTGGTGCAGAGATCACCAGCTCATGGGGCTCGAGGCTTGGGAGTCACCTGGGAAGCACTGCACGTACCCTCAGCCCTTCTGCAGAATTTCTAAGCAATCTGGAATTAACTGTTCTCCTGCAAGTAATTCACTAATAGACGTGATTAGCAATTAAGAAAAACATTATTATCTGTCACATGGGAATGAGGAAATATTCATTGCAAACCTGTGCATGACAGCAGTAGGAAAAGGGTCCAGGAAGGCTAAGAAAAGATCAGTGAGACAATGTCAAGGAGGTTATCATGGGCAAAGACATAATGATGGGAGAGGAAGCCAACAGGATGATCCATGAAAGATGGTAATGAACAGCAGTGCCAGACAGCAGTGTGCATCATGTTGCACTTACAGGAGAAGGTAATTTATCATCAGATATGGGGAAAAGTTTTCCTGAAAGATCCAAGCATTCTTTAATAAGCCAGGAAAAAGATCAACTTTAAAAAAAAAAAAAAAAAAGTAGGTGAAGCAATGAGCAAAAATAATTTAGCAAAAGAGGGTGCTCTGTATTCATCATTATAGGCAATTCAAACATTTTCTCTTCTTCATCTCTGCCTTGTGCAAAGCCTTCCACGCTGGTCTGAAATATCTGAGGAGCTTTTAAGGCAGTCTCTGCCCCTGCCAAACATTCAACAACGATTAGGCACCAACCCATGAAGACAGAGAGGTGCTTGGTAAGATGTCCAAAAGCATGGGCAGTGAATTAGATGCTCATTTATGGCAGGGAGCTTCTGAAATTCAACTGAACTTCCTGAAACATTATAAGAGACCCAAGTACCTTTGGAAATCTGCTCTCTCCAGGCACTCTGCCATGCCTCCAGCTAAGCATGATGGATCTGGCTAGTTGTGACCAAACCAGTCCTGGAAGACCCATGTCAGAGATATCAGGCTGAAAGATGTGGCATCTAGACCACAGCTATACCCTGGTCAGATATCTCCAATGGGAGCTTTCCCAGACTATTGGGATACAACAGCCAGATGGGAGCTCAGTTTCAGGCTTGCTACATTTCAAACTTACAGCCACAGCCTGGGTTCCTTTTCCCTAAAAAATATGGAGCTGATGTAAGGGAATGTAAATGGTATTCTTTCCTGAAGCTGAAAAAGTTGGGTTAGTTTTTCATAGTCAGACTGCATCAAGATGCACTAGAGTTAGGAATAACTAATTTCCTCTCAGGATTGTTGGAATTGGAGCAAAGGCTGCTCTTTAGGAAGGAACACAAGTAACCCTCAGACATGTTCTGATTGAAAAAGACCATCTCATCTAAAATTCTAAAGAAATTCCCTTCTGCAATACATCTGGAAACAAATGCTCCAATGCAAATCACGCTAAGCTGAATGGCACTGTAGCCAAACTTAAGTAAACCAGGTTTTGTTAGGACAAACACCTTGTGAGTCGTTAGCTTACAGTGGCAACAGGCTTTTGTCCTTTCCTTTTGGTCATGCTCCTCTATTTATTTAGCATTAGCCAATTTATTCAAGTGTAAGTTAAGAACCAGTGGATTATAATAAATATTTATTGAATTTTAACAAATCTGTAGGACCTGTATGTATATTAATCCTCATTATAAGTGCTGCCACTTGCCACTTAACCTACAGTAGCTGTATTCCAAATTTATTATATTAAATACATATTTGAGATGACTAATTTACAGCATTAGCAGAATACATTTATGTCACATCCCATATCCCCTGCTTTTGCAGGCTCCTTATGGAGGATATCTCACGAAACAGCAAACATGCCCCAAAACTGGAAGTGAAATGAATATTGTGAAAATTTCACTGACTACCTTGTAAACCAGGAGTCCTAGAAAATCAAACCTCAGACCTGTGGAGGACAGAGCTAAAGACAAATGTCTCCTTGCAGGTTGATGTGGGGAGCAGATGCCACAACCTTCTCCTTCCTGGGGCCACCAGAAGTCCATGCCTTTGCCTCAGCCACACATTTTGCTGCATAAACAGAAGTCAAAGGTCTTCTGTCTGCAATTCCTCCCATGAATGCAGTTGAATTTGGCTTTCAGGTTCAAAACTTAATGAAATGTCCACAGGTTATGAATGCCTAATCTACCTTCCTTTAGGAACCCATGCCAAGTAGCCTGAGGGTCCTGATCTAAAACTCACCGCAGTCAATAAAAGGCTGATTTTGATGCCAGTGACACAGACCCAGATTTTCTAAGTCCAGCCTCTAAGAACACCTGTGTGTTACTCTCTGGATTATGCTATAAGCTCTCCAGAGCAGTTACATTTTTATTTAAGACTTTTAAAAAGCCTTTTGGCTCGTTATAACTTCTAATTAGCATCCAGAGAAAGAGTCACATACTCTTCTCTAAGAGAAATTATTTTTAATTTAGTGAGAAAAATAAGATATTTTGGCGAAAGGGTTTTTACAGGAGTAAAATACAACAAAGAAAAAGCATTTCACTAAAACATTCAGCACAAAGAAAGGCCCACTCCACAGGAAACACCCACTACAAACAATCCATATACCACTTTTAGTAAAACACAATTCATTTGTTTTAAGTTACCCACAAGAGAAGGAAAGGAGTAAAAGAAGAATGCAGATTAAAAGGGCTAAAGAAAGAGAGAAGAAGAGAAAGGAGATGAGAATAGTTACCAATAAGACTTGACGATTCACGTGGTGCTGGTTGTAGAGGAGAGCGAGAGAGACCACGTGGAGTATTTATAGAGTTCAGCTTTCCCTCCCAGGCGGGATATCCGGGCAGTGCCTTCCAGGCCAGAGTGAGATGTGCTGTAGCAGTCACAGGCTGCAGGGGTGTGGTGTGGGTGTGGGCTACCAGGCAGGTCTGCCCTGGCTGACAGCCCAGCTGCAGGGCCCTCAGTGATGCCACATTCCTGCAGGTCCAGACCCAGCCCTTGCCCACATGGACACACGCACAGAGTGAGTTGGTTCCGACCCATATCACTGATTCAGTGAGATTCGGATCCACCATCTCACACTGTGGTTTTTGCACACATCTGACTTGGGGCTGCAGTTTTCCAAGCCAGACCTGGATGTCTCCTTGATTTTTGTGCTGGAATAGAGTGTGCCCCACAGTGCATGTGCAATGAGGTGTGTGCCCATTCCAAGGTAGGGGTGAGGTGTGTTGTTCTGCTGTAATGGCATGGTAACTCCATTAGAAATAATGGTAATTATATTGTGACTCACCTTAACGCTACCACATTATATCCTAATGACTGTTCAGTTAATTCATTTTTATTGTCTTTGTCTTGGAATGGAGTTTTGGAGTGTGCTGTTAATGCATTGGAAATTAAGAGTGTACGTGGGCCCGTGGGGTGATCTGTACCCAGCTGCATATTAGTGTTCCTACCTATAATAAAGAGATTGTGAAATCAAAAGGGGTTTAGGCAAGGAATAGGAATTGTAGCCCTGCCATGGGTCCATCAGGAATGTCACCCTTGTTGGGAGGCAGCGGGAAATGCAAACAGGTTCCTGCTGCCCAGAGCTCCCCAGGAAACTCAAGTAGGTGTCATTGGATGCAGGAAAAGTAGAGCAGCAATTGAATCATTGCCTGTTTTGCAGGGGAAGGTGACTGGGGAAGACACACTAGCAGTGTGAACAAAGATAAACTGCCTGGGTCTGCCCAAACTGCAGCCCCAGTCTAGGATTCTTCTTTGTGCTGAGAGATAACAACCAGACTCTTGGCTGAAGCTGGAACTGGAGCTTTCCCTCCTCCTACTTTGTTTACAAGGAAAGGGCTCCTTTTGTCTGTTGTATTTGTGGTTCATTGTGGCCATAATTTATCTGGGGACAGTGTTTTTGCAAGGTGCAAATTACATTTCTCTAGGGAGGACCTGGCTTCAGAGTGGAGTCGCCACCTCTCCGGCTCGTAGCTCTCCATTCACCCAGACTGATCACCGCAGGTATTTTTAGAAGGTCATTCCGAAGCAGTAATTTCATCTAGTGATTCTATCTTCTGCCTTTTAGCAAATATTGTTATTTTTTTTCCTCCCTGCTGTTTTAGATGGTGACAGGTTTTAATGTCAACTTCAAATTACCCCATATTTCTCAGCCCAGTTCCTGCGCCAGGACCTCTGCTGACACATGGAGTCACACTGGTTGTCATTCTCAGCAGAGGGACCAAGACCGTGTGAGCCTGGATGAATAAATTTCTTCCTTCCCTTTTAGAGGTGGTCCCTCGAGACCATTTTTTCAAGCAGAGGGATTTTCCACTCTGCAGGACAAACAGTGCCATTCATAGAAAAAATATGTTAATGGAAGCGAGCTTCATGCCAGAATCTCTCTGCCTGTGCATCAGCCTCAGCAGCAATGACAGTGCAGCTCCAGCAACAGGCTGCTTCAGCCAGCCAGGCTTGAGAGCTGCTAAAGGAGAAATTAGTCTATTTTTCTGTACCCTAACAAAGTAAATACTGCTTTTCTTTCTCTCTTAATCAGGATTTATTTTTTTCATTCTTCTTTAATTGCTGACACCAAATTCACGAGGGCAAATTCACTCTGAGTTTACCAAAAAAAAAAAAAAATTCAGATTTGAAAGAATTACACCATTTAATAACAGCTATTTTAAGGTCAAACCTGTGGCCCGAAACCCCTTGACATGAGTGTCCATTTGATACATTTTGTTAGCCAGCAAAGGGTTTGATGTAAACTGACATACATCTTCTAAAAGAGCAAACAGAATTGCAACAGCAGATAATCTCATTTTGTTGAAGGACTTCTCTCATGTTACCTTTAGCTGGAGGCTGAGTCTCCAGCAGGAGTTGGAGACAGGTTGCCAAGCCCAGCAGCCACATCTCGTGAGGCAGCAAAGCAGTTCAGTGCTTCTGAAATCCCTGCAGAGAGAGTCAACCAGTCACCCAGTTCAGAGCTCATTTAACCCAACATTGCTTAATTCTCCTCTTGTTGGTGAGAGCAGCACCTGGAGCCAGTCACAGGCAACTCAGGGACAACTTGGTTAGTTTTTCCTGCAAGGTCAAAGAGACCCAGGGAGGTGAAACACCATTTCCCTGCACAGCAGCAGTGTGAGAGGTGCACCAGTCCTGATGGGGTGGTGTTGGTGCTGTGGGTGGCCAAGAGCAAATAAGCTTCTGATGGCAAGCTCAGCCTCACTCCTGCATAATCCTTCCACCCATCTCTCTTCCCAATGCCACTGTGAGCAATGTGTCTTGGTGTTTTCCCCATGCAGGAAGATGCCCAGATGGGGGCAAGGAAGACTGGGGGCATCACTGGTCCTCCCAGAAGTCTTGAAGTCAACAAGTACCCCTGTTAGCAGTGACAGCTCTTTATTCAGAGCAGGGCCTTGCACCACCATGCAGTGATTTTCATGCCAATAATGGGACATGTACCTTGATCCTGGAGCCTTTTCCAGTCCTTGGAGCACTATGAACACAGAATTTTGTCCAACATGTCCTAAAGGTATTAGTTACATTTACTGGTCTGCCAAATATCTATTTCTTTCTGGTTTGGCAGGGAGTATCTCATTCAGGAGAGAGATAATTGTCTGGCTCAATAGCTGATCTGTTTTCTACCCAGCTATGGTTTCCTTTTTTGAAAATTGATGATCGATCAGCTATGTTAAGGATCACCAGGTGTAATATTTACCACATATTATGTTTATTCCAGTGTGGGAGGAATGCATTAGGCCTCATATCATTCAAAGGGGATATTTCTGATGTAGAACTGTGCTGCATTAATGAGACTACCCATCAAGATGGATGGGTCAAATTAAAGTAGAACAAATTGCAGACTCCTACTTAAAAATCACACTGGAACCTCCAGCCTACGTTATTTGTAAAATTCAAACTGAGACTGTTTTTGGCTCAGACATGTTTACATTCCTATTAGAAAATATATTAAACTGTATTTAATTATATTCATGTGAAAGGCTGTATAATTTTTTTTGCACGATGCCACCCAAGACAACTGAACCTTGAGTTCAGGACTTAAAGGTACTCCTGTGATTCAGCTACTGATATTATCTCTGCAAGATAGGTCTGGGCATGGAAGCAAAGCCTTTCCTCTTTTCCAAAAGAACCACAGTGATTTAGGAATCATTTCACCTCCTTTTGTTACATTTCAAGTTTTACATTATATTTTAATAAGTCTGTCACACTGTACAGACAAAAGGATGCTCAGCTTCTACTGTAATTAAAGAAAATCACTGCAATGGATAACATCAACTCAGCAGATTTCAATGATCCTGCTTTCAGCACTCCAAACTCCACTGCTCCTTGCCTACTGAACTAAAACAGCACAAGTCTCCAGCCTACTGCTCTCAGGGTTCATCTCACCCAAATTCAGCTTCTGAAGACGGGCACTAAATCAGTCAGAGCCTCCCTGCAGGATAATTTGACCCCTGCCAGCTTAGCCACCTGTGTTCAGCCTATTGATGTCTCCTGCACGAGCTCTTGGAGCAAAGTGGGCAGGAGGCTGACAATGTGTCTCCAGCAACAGAAAAACTATCACTTTGATGTATCTCAAGTAAATCCCACTGGAGAATAAAGCTTTAGGTGGTCCTATCAGAATCCCTGGCTGGTATCCAGAATTTCTCCTGGAATTTCAAACAAAAATCAGCTTGATAGACCAAGGCTACTCCTACTTACAACCACCATCATCTGGTCAGAGCATCCCCCTGCAGAGGTGGAGGGAATCTTTCCAGTGCCACATTTCACAGATTTAAATAGGCAACAGAGCTCCCCTTTAAGATTTTATTTCTTTCTTTCCTCTAGATGAGTTAGCTGTGGAAAAAATCACCTATAGTTAAAGTTAGTCCATTGGAAACTGTGAATATTTTATTGTCCTTTGTGCGAGAAAGGAATTAAAGAAATGGATTTGGCCTTGATTTTTTCATTTGAACTTCTCTGCTTGAGCTGCACTTTTCTATTACCTCTGCAACTCTGCCTTCGTTATGTTATTAAAAGAAAAGTAATTTATGATTGCCAGTCTTGCAGTCTCTAATTATTTCTGGCTGTGTATTACAATTATTAACTTCAGTATCCACCCTTTTCTTAACAGGATAAAAGACATTCATCCTCTTTTGGGTAACCATGTATCTGTCCTTGCAAGCCACTGTCTCCGGCCAATAATGACACTTTGCCATTTAAACTTTGGTGCAAGCCAAACATTGGATTTACAGTGAAGATGAAAAACACTCACAGGTTACTTGAGGCTTGGGTTTAGTGCCTGGGTGTCCTAAAGCACCTTGCACTGTTCATAGCCTCATTCAAGACCAGGCAATAAAATACCACTCGGCAACAACTACAATATCAACACGTCACTGCTGTTCTCCTTTTTTCCCCTCAGTTGCACTGGTTTTCCATTTACTTCTGGTGGGTAATGAAGACATCTGTTCTCATCCCAACAGCTCTCTGCAACTTGCTTTCTGAGAAATGGAATAGCAGTATTTCAGCAACTTTGATCATCTCAGAAAATACTGCCCTGTATTTATGGAGGTCAGGACAGTCATTATATTCAGGACATTTCTATGAGAAAGCTCAAGGAACGGACGATGAATGGGAAAAGCAGAGTTCTGAAACAAGTTCAGATACCCCAGAGATGTTTTACAGGTGGATCTCAGGCATGGAAAGCACAAAAATTCTAAAAAAGGCTGGGGAACCCCCCACCTTTCCCAGCAGAAACCCCAGAACCACTGGGGAAACTCGTTTTGTGTTGGTGAGTGTGCATTCCCCAGTCACCATGGCCCCCCAGCCCCTCCACTGACTCATGCTGGAGTAAAAGCCTGGGAAGTGCTCTGCTGAATTCCAGGTTTCATCTGTATCAATCATTTTCCCATGTACCAACATGAAAAATATGTTACCTGGCCCAAATACAGCAATCTAAGTGCTCCATGCCAAACCACACATCTCTGTGAGCAAAGGCAGGCTGAACTGCTTTTTGGGTCCAATCTCTCACTTTTCTGTAAAAAGACCATTTGTCTATAAAGCACCACATTTTTATCATCTTTAAGATAGCCTTTATGGTAGGTGTAACTACATGCAAAGGAAGGAGGGGGCAAACCCTTTAAGCATTTTGCATTTATAGTTATATGCAGCTTTATTGCACAGTCAGTAAAATTCCCTGCTGATTATGTCATTGCTGAGGCAATCAGGTGCCAAAAATATTTTTTTTTATTTCATCCGAGCAATAATCATTTTCTGCCTGAACAGTAGACCCAGTTATTGTTTCTTCCCTTATGTTTTCATTAATTAGAAGGAAGTGGAGAGGTAACAAACGACTCCCTGGATGCTGAAGTGTACATTTTTCACTGTCAGGTTATAAGAGGCAATGGGCAAAGACAATATATCCTGTCAGATGTGAGAGTACTTATTGTCAGCACGGCTTGTAAAAATAGAAAGTGAGGTAGCTTTTCTGGATGGAGTTGAAGCTATCTATGGATGGAGTTTAATCTGACTAATTATAACTAAAGACTTTGGCAAACAGCATCATGTAGCTGTGAGAACACTGGACAGTGCTTTTTTTCTTATCAAGTCTGTGTGAATGTTAATGTGTGTAAGTGTAAAATCGACTTCTATTAAATCTTCTAAATTGCCATGCACTTCTTCACCCGCAATGCCTCACTTCTTCATTGCAGCGCCATGGAGTTACTGGTAAAAGTATTAAAACTCTTTGAAACAGTCATATATCTTCTGGTTTACAGGAAGTGCTTCAAGTGAAGGGGGGAAAAAAAAAAAGGAAATAAAAAGAAGTTTTTTCAAGGAGCAGAGAGAAGAAGGGAATTTCATCTACAGCTAAACGTCTGGCCGGGCTCCATTTTATTGACCAGCTCCCTAAATCTCACCACAGTGAAGGCAGCCTTGGTGGTGGAGATGATATTCCCTACTGGAGATGTACCAAGGAGCAAACCCTGGGGCCTATACCTTGCCATGGGCATGTCAGGGAACTCAAGGAGCTTCTTCTGAACCTCTCTTGCCAAGATGCCCCCCCTCATACCAGTGGTGTGGGTTGCAGGAGCCCAAGACAGCCAAGACTCCTCAGCCTGACTCCCAGTTAACTGGGGATCCATGGAGAGCCCTTGCTCACAGAAGGAGTCAGGTGACACCTGGAGATGCGTCCTGTGTGGAGGGCACTGCAAGGAGGTGAACACTGTCCTGTTGACCCTGAGCATCACCCCAGCCCCTGTGCCAGCTGCACTGCCTGCATTGGGGTCACCCCACCACTCCCCCAAGGTCCCTTCCAAGAGCTACTGCAGCATATGAAAACAGGCAAGAAAAACCAAGCTGGAGCTTTTCTGGCATGCAAACCATAAGTTGAGCTCTGCTTTTTTTCTGCACTGGTGAATCTTATCTTAATTACATCAGCCTGTTTGAGACTCCCAGATGCAGAGCCTCTGTAGCCATAACCATTCCCAACTTCCATAACCCAAAGGCTTTGTTAAAACCACCAGTCGTCCTTTGCTTTGGCAAGGTCTGAGCAACCCCTAAGAGCTAGGGACAGACTCATGTGTTTGGTGTGAGCTGTTTCATGCACTTCTCAGAGCACTATGAGAGGGACCCTCTCCAAGACCACCCCAGTGTTCACCACCCTGCAGGCCACAGTCACAGACAACTTCTTCTCTCCTGTACAGGCAGAATAGTGTAGGCATCTAGAAATCTAACAAGCTGATCATTAGCAATGCAAAGCACTGAGCCACACACCCAGCTCCAGGCCTGGGGAGAGGAGGCAAGAGAGAAAAACCTGCCATGCATGACATATGGGAGCTGCACCACTTAGTGCACACATGGTAAGGAGCGCTGTCAAGGGTGGTGAAAAGAATAGAATAGAATAGAATAGAATAGAATAGAATAGAAATAATTATATGTAGTTATTGTGTATCAATCTGTGCTTTGCAGGTTAACAGCTTTACAGATGTCTCCATTTTAAAGGCACCCTATTTTCTGTTCTAAGAACAGCAGCCATCAAATCCACTCTATATGTGCCAGGAAGAGGATGGTATTTAGGCAACAGAAATAAAACTCACTTTGTTTCGTTCTGGTGATTCACTTTGCCTCTCTGAAATGGATCTGAAACTTTTTTCTCAGTTTTCTAATTAATAGATATTTACTGACTTAGTTGCAATGTTAATATGCATGAAACAGCAACTGAGTTACAGCTCAGGTGCTCTCTAGTTTAATTTGACTTTTCTTTGCTGGCTTCATTCGGGTTAGAGACTAACCCAGACAAAATCTGGCCCAGCTCTCTTGGCAGTGTCTCTCCATAAATGCTATGGTAATCTCTCCAGTGTAAAGCTGTGAGTATTTCACCATTTCACATTCCAGCATTTGCTTCATGGTATTGCTGATGCTTGGATGGCTCTGGGGGATATGTGTATTTAAAAAAAAAAAAAAGGAAAAGAAAGAGAGAGAGCATGTAGTAAAAAGAAAATTAAAATTTATCTGAGCTGAATGAAGATTTTATCTTTCATTCTGCCTAATGCCAAATGTGAAAGGTCAGCAATGACAGCACAATGAAAAGAAAAAGGCTGTGGGGTTGATATAAAAGAGACCTCCAATAAATTTTAGCAGTTTTACATAAGACTGTGGCTCCAGCACAGGGAATGAGGTGACACCAACCTGAGGGGCAGAGTCATCACCCACGATGGCTGGGGAAGGCTGGTCTCTGTCCCAGTGCAGCCTGTTCCTGGGGATGCAGGCTATCCCTTGGATTCTCCCACACAGGGTCTTGCTTTCCCCTTAAAGCATCTCTTTGCCACCATCAGGGAAGTCTGGCATGATCAGAAATACCTCTCCATTCCCAATACTGTGCTAAAATCTGTGAGAGGGGCCTGTCCTTGCTGCTATGTCATAAAACACATCTATAAAAAGAAGAAGGAAGAGGAAGAATAAAAGGAGGAGAGTGGGATTGTGTGCAATTGAGCCTTTTGCCCGAGAAATAGTCTTGGAGTTGCCTTTGCACCACGTGTGATGGGTTTTGAAATGAAGGATGAGGACTGAGCAAACCGTGTGGCCATCAGGCTGCTCTTCGCCCAAGGACATCCCTCCTCAAGCCCACGCACGGCTGCTGGCAGCTGCCAATCACTGTGAAGAAGATATTTTACAGCCTCAAAAATATGAAGTCTCTTGTGACACTCTGCAGTTTTTTATTCCCCCTGCCTGATTCTCAGGGGTTGTTAAACACGGTGGGCATTGAAGGCCTTTTCCAGTGCCTGCTCAGCACTGCGGCTCCCAGAGCCAGCACTGCCCTGCAGTAATAAAAGGGGATTGCTTCCAAAACTGAATATCCCCTCTGTTTGGGTCATTCTTTTAATTGACTTCATTAATAAAGGAAAGGCCCTCTTTAAACATAAATTTGTCTTCCTGGCAGAATACAAGCAGATGTCATAAAGAAAACAACACATACTGTTTTTAACTCAAAACTTTAATACTAAATTGCATTAACTAATAACGTAAAAACACCAACCATCTGGCTTTTTGGTGGGAGGACTCTAATTCCATTAGGACTTTAATAAATGTACTGCACTGTAGAGACATTTTACTCTGATAGCCTGGGCAAAAATGAGGAACGTTTACAAGATTAGTTTACGCAGCAGCCCTGGGACCTCTCTCTTGGAACGGCTTTAGATGGAGCCAAGGGGACATCACTGAAGGACAGAGATGATGTAAAAAGTACCAGCACTGGGGGACATATTTGGAGCTTTTGGGTGACCTTGGGTGCAAATCCCTGGCCTGTGGATGTGCTGGCTCTGGCACTAGTGGGGAGTCCAGGCTTTCTGTGGAGTCAGCAGAAAAGATGCAGCAAAAGAGTGGATTGCTCCAAATCCTGACACCTTTATCTCTCTGGGATGACCACTGTCATACCCAGCACAGAGCCTTGGCCATGCCATGATGGCATCCTTGTGCCCCCCTCTTCCTTCTGCCTGCCCTGTGTGTCTGCCCTCCTGATACACACCCCAAACCCTCCTCTCCTGAGCAGATCCCTTCTACCCATTCTAGTCACTTCTCCCCTTCAGGAAAAGGAAGCACAAAATGAGCATCATGCTGTTGACTGCCACATTCATGCAAACATCCCATTGATTGCAGCAAAAGCAGAGCTTGAAACACACCCAGTCACCAGCAAACTGAGTTTTTTAGCTGGTTAACCACCAGTAGCATGAATTTCCTGGTGCAGTGGTGGAAAGAAGGATGCAGAGTCCCATTTTGCTCTCAGGGTGTTATTAAGGTGAATTACTGTGTGCATGCTGTGAGGCATAAGGACAACTCTGTGTCCTTCAGTAGGGTTGATCAGCAAGCCCTGACTAATGCAACGTGCTGGTTCTTGGCATGCTGAGCTTCCCTGGATGAGTATCAAATGGGAATCAGTGAGGGTAAAACCTGACAGCATTGTTTTTCTCTGAGCATTAACATGTGACACGGAATTGCAGGTCTTCCTTCACTTCAGTTTTGTTTTCCCTGGCTCTGTCTTCTTGCAACACACTCAGAGAAGATCCTCACCCCTGCATGCACTCCAGCTCATCCCATGGTGAGAAAGAGTAAGCAAACAAGGAAAAGAACATCCATGCGTGTTATTATTAATATTTTTAACAGAATTCATTAAGGATGGGCATGTTTGGGTTATTTTGAATAAAATTAATTGCAAATTGATCTTAATGCCAGACGACCCTCGTGATCACCTCGTCACAGTAATTGCTGGAGCTTCTTGAAAAGGCCTCCTGTGCCCAGAAATATTTGTGAGTGAAAGTGCATTTCCACGTCAGTATCTTTGGAACACAAAGTCGACTTGCAAGGAGCTGCAGTGTCAGATGAAGCTTTTAAAAAGTTGGATGTCTTCCAGATTTTAATTTACATGATCATTAATACTGACTTACTCCAAATATATCAATCAGTTTAAAAAACACCATGTCTCATTCCTGGTTCAGGAAAGAATCCTTAACCAGGTGAATACTTAAGCATTTGCTTAGCTTTAAGCAAGTGCTTAAGTCATATTGAATGGCTCAGCGTTAAGCACATTTTCCACCGAGGGAGAGTTGGAATTAAGTCTTCAAAATGCAGCATCCATGTATGGTTTGAGAATAGATTCCCTGGGAAACCCCTGCATGGGGCACGGGTGATGGTCTGCACCCCACAGCCCCTGAAATCTGAGCCTGAGCCATCCTGGGGCAAATGTGAGGGTTTCCAACAGCCTGTTTGCATTTAGACATGCTGCTACAACCGAGCAGATGTAGCTTCTTTCATTAATGCTCCTTATTATCAGCTGAAATAACATTTCCCTCAGCTGCCAGCATTGCACAGCACGGTGTTGCAGTCAGCCGGGAAACCCCGCAATCCCTTTAACCCGGCGAAGGATGAACCTGGGGTTTTTTCAGATACAGAAAGCTATAATAAAGCCATCCAGAAAATGACAGGTTACAGGGCTCTGTGATTTAGAAACCGTTTCTATTAAGTTGCCTTCTTGTCTAGTGGCGGCGGGAGGGATGCTGATAGTGGGCCCCAGCCGAGCCCTCGAGCACGATGCTGCGAGAGCGGCTAAAGCCCCGGCTCTTGTCATCCTTGTACTCCTGGCTGTTAGTGTCATTTCTCTGTAATACACTGCAAAATAAACACCCTTTGGGTTTTCTACCTAAATCCACAGCACAAAAGGGGAGTTGACTTGAATTGCCTGGCTGAATCATTAGAAAATGAATGCTTTGGAGGGGGAAAAAAAAAAAGAAAAGAATTACATTAGTGATCCCCCTGCTTGCCTTTGTGTCTTTTCTCTTTCAGAAATCTCTCATGTTGCTGCTCTCTGCATTTTTGTCACAGTATTGATACATGAAATAAAGCATAAATAACCTCCCTTTCTATTCTTAAGCCTTCGATCCCAGATCACTCTGAGCCTCTTGCCGATAAGACCATTTTCAGCATCCGCTGGCCTGGAAGTAGCCAGCGACGGTCAATGAGCTTAGGAAATTTGTCCTGTCACCATCCGGGATGTGCTGTAATCCCGTCAGGCATTTCTTTGGTCTTCTTCCAGGTGTACTGTGGGAATTTTTTTATCCAGGGATGAGCAGTCACGGGATGTGCTCAACGTTTTGGGGCGTTTCAAGGGTATGGGCCGTGCTGACACTCTGCCAGTGGGTTTCAACGCGGGGGTTGCCTTGCTACAGCTGCTTGTGCTCTGGTGATGGGTTCACATTTTGGTGAACAGACTTAAGTTAACCCAGAACTGCCCACATGAACAGCTAGTTTTACATTAATTGCACTCTATTCTGCTCTTACACACAAAGGTTTCCATTTGCAGCAAGGTCGCTGGTAAGGGTGTAAAACTGATGATATATAGAAGAGGAAAAGGGGATTACTTGGTCCAAGCCCATCCTGATTTTACTGCTGTCCACCTCTTTTGGTGTTTATGTGGAGCTCCCAGAGATGCTGTTAGCTCTTCCAATGAGGTGATTGCAGAATGATTGCTTTTCAAGGTCAACAATTTAAGTTTTACCACCCTTTCTCCAAAAGGACAAAAGAACAGCAGCAGGTAGGCAGAGATGCATAGATTAAGCAACATGATCAGCTGTTAATTAAAGTCCTTTAGGAGGAGGAAGAAATTACTTAACCCTTCCCATTACCATGTAAAGCCTCTTATTAGGGGCAGTGTGAAATTTTCCTTTCCTGCGCTGTCAAAGCCTCTTATTCCTGTGCAGTTCCCATCAAAGTGTCTTGAGTGCTCTGCTCCTCAATTTTCATTAGAAGTCATCAGACAGAAACTTCATTTTTACTCAATATTTCCTGACCAGTTCAGTGTGTAATTGGTTGTCGTCTTCCCTCTTGGCAATTGAACAACAAAGATTACATATTATATACAAATATAAACCTGTATACACACACACACTTATATATATATATACACATATGGGGGCTGGGGTGGGATGTATATATTTATTTTAGATATTTTAGATGGACCAGTCATAACTTTGTTTTCACATGGGTCTTGGGGCTTTTTTCTCTGTTTTCCTGGCTGATTTCTTTGCTTTGTTTTTCGACTGGCAAAACAAGCCAGATCTCTTCCCTCGGTGTTGGTGGTGGCCTGGAAACCAACCGAGAGGGAACAGTTCTAGATCCAGAAGAGAGGACAGAGGAGGCTCAGGGTCTTGTTGGAAATAAGACAGGTGAGTTATGGAGCAGGGAAGGACAGGAAGAGGCTGTGGCTGTTGGAAGCAGGCACTTTTCCCTTTTTGCCTTTTATCCCTACACCCAGGGTCTTTCCATGTTCCTATGCACAAAGGCAGCTTTCACATCACAAACCTCTGATGTGATCAAGCAGCAGAGCAAGGTGCATTTTATCCTCTCTGTAAAGCCCACAGGAAACTCATGGCATGGGCTGTGCTTGATGCCACTGACAAACCAGTTCAAACCACTGTGATTTATATGCTGGAGAAGACCACTGTGCTCTGGTTCAGCTAACATCAGGGCAGTAAATTAATTCTGCAAGGGTCCTGTCCAAACTTACATTGATTCTGATTTTGTTGAAAATCATCCATTAGCCAAGAATTACTACCAGTGTTAGTGGAAATGCTGTAGTGTCATTAATTGGAATTAATGGATGGATAGTTTTTATAGGAGATTTGAATGAAGGCAATATTCCTTTCAAAAACCATTTTATTAGAAATTTGCTTGCCAGCTGTAAAAGGCAATACCACAACAAGTCATTCCACAATGCTTTATCCATGGCTTGATGTGTTTTTAATTAAGGGAAAGCAAAGCAGTTTGAAGTGTTTTTATTAAAAAAAATATAGCCATATAACAGATAGTTATTTATTTACTGCATAATGGGGAACTCAGACCAGGAGAAGCTGAGAAGGGTCACAGCAACACTGTCCCTGTTTATTTACTGGACCCTGAATATTCTCTTCTGGGTATTTGAAAGGACTGAGGGCAATTTTTGGTGCCTTATAAATTGTTCCATTCACACACTTTTCAGGAGTAAAAAAGAAGAGGATAATCTGCTGTATCTGTTTTCTAAGAACAGGTTATAACCCTGGAGGGTTAATACTGGAACTGCTGGAATAGCCCCAGTCCTGACTGAACTGGGTCAAGCCCAGCTGAGAATGACCCATTTTCTGCCCTTTCCAAGGTGGGCATAAAAAGAAGAAGAGACAAACTAGTGATGCTTCACTGAAGTCAGAGGAGCTCTCCTGATCCATGATGTGTGGAGATCTTTTGCCCTGCCCTTCTCATCTCATGGGGATACAAGAAGCTCCTTTATATGCCTCTTCCATGACATTTGAAGCATATTGCCAGGGTAGGATAAGTTGGTGTTCTCCTTTTATGCTGAGGAGGCAGAGGTAGAGGAGGTTAAAGGTTTTGCTTTAGACCACAGAGCAGGAGCTCACCAAGCTTATTACAAAATATCACCTTCCCACCAGGAGAATATGTGAGGCTTCCCTATAGCATTTACTTTAGCTTTTAAACAAAAACAGATTTTTTTTTTTAAGTGTCTCATTGCTACCACAGCTATTTGCTGTCTCCCCTTGCCTCTCCTTTCATCTGGGTCTTATTGATCTGCTTGCATTTCCCATGGAAAAACCTCCAGTGGCACAGCATCAGCATCCTGTATCTGACTCTGGCAGCAGAAAGGCACATGTGCTTTGTATGAGCTGTGTGCAGGGATGATTCCTTTTTAAAGAGTGTGTGTGTCTGTGTGTCTGCATGTGTTTGAAATAGCAAAGCCTGAATGAGTCAGGGTCTCACAGAATCACAGTAGCAGAGTTTAGGCAGAGGTAAGGACAGTCTGTATTGAGCCATGTGTATATAAACAGGGAGATTGCTCTTTAAAGCAGTTAAAGATAGTAGTTTGCTCCATCATTTAGGTGGATGGCTCCTGCAAACACGTTGTTCACAGAGTCCCTGACCTACCCTGGCCTGTGGAGCTCACCTGGAGCAGCAGTCCCCAGGCTCCTGCCCGCGGGAACGGCTGCGCTACATCAGCGCTGTCAGAAACCCTTCACAGTCACAGTCAAGGACACTCCACACAGCCGAGCCTCCTTGGAAATGATCTTATTCCCTTTCTTTTCCTGCATCACTCTAGTGCTGCTCTCCAAACCATCTCGTTCTCCCCTCAACCTGTACACAGCCGTGCATTTTAGCGAACAGCACAACCCATCAGCTCAAGGAGACCTCCTGCTCGGTTGTCTGTTGTTAGAAAGAGGGGCTGGGGCTCATTTCTGCAAACGTGGAGCTGCCTGTGGACTCCACACACAGAAGGGATGTGAAGGGCACACTGACTCTCCTTGGATGGTGTGGTGGGCACAGGGTGCTCGGAGGCTCGGGCAGGCACAGCGGGCTGGGGAGCCCCTGCCTGCTCCTCCCTTGTGCCACCAACTATGACCTGTCACACAAGAGCTGGGCAGGTTTCAGAAAGCCAAAGGAAAGCATAACACGAATGAAATGGGATTGTATGATCAGAATCCTAATTAAGGAGAAAATATTGGAAATATGCCATATTAGAAACACTATTACGATTAATAGTGACAATACAACTCTTGGGAAATAGGCAAATTTACACAGTAGCTATACATAAAATTTACTTTAGCATATTCCCCTCTCCACCTTGTTTACACACTGTGATAACAAATTGCCTGTATACTGTATGGTGGTATTCTTTTTATATTTAAATATTTGAGCCAGTGATTCATTTTGTGAGGAGAGAAAGGCATGTGGAGGTCTTGGAGCTGCAGAGCAAAGTAAATGATGGGCTGTGATATATTTAGCAAGTGATAATGTGAAAAATACAAAAAAACCCCTAAGTATATGTGAACAAGAAGGTAAACACAGTAAGGAAGAGCTTAGTTTGGGATTCCCCTAGCAAGAAGGAAGAGTGACTCTGCATGAAAGACATGTCTCTGTCAATCACAATGCCATGTTTGAAAAGTTATTTTATCATTCAATTCTCCAGTTTCCCTATTAAAAAAAAAGGGTGGGGGAGGAGTCAGTGAAGTCTTTGGATGGTATTTCCACATCTAGCAATGAAAAGCAATTTTTTAGTGGTAAACATGACAAAATTTATTTACTGTTGCTAGTTCTCCTTGCCATTTGACTGCATCATTGCCCTGTCAGACAAAACAGCCAACAGATGTTTGATGTCTATCTGTATGATACATTTACACACAGACATATATGTTTATCCACCTATGCAATGTACACCAGGCATATATTCCTCTCTCCCACTTTCTCCTCTCCATATATACCCGTAGGTTCAAACAGAGAGGAAGGTGGTGTGGAGAATGACACTCGGTCATCATTAGTATGGGATAGCTGTGGAGCTTTCTCCTTCTGTGGGTAATTAAAAGCTGCTCTGTGCTCTGAGCTGCAGGAGCCAGGAGAGACTCTAATTGGCATGCAGTCCTGCAGTACCCATCAAGCTGGAGGGCAGTGGGGAGCCCTGCTGCATCCCATCCCATCCCATCCCATCCCATCCCATCCCATCCCATCCCATCCCATCCCATCCCATCCCATGTGGGGCTCCCAGGAAGGATATTCAGCTCTGCACTGGGCTGAGATGCTGGGCTGGGTTTGTCACTGTGGTGCACTGGCAGGGATGTGGGGACCCTCAGCTCCAGACTGGTGCTGGGGTAACCAATATTTTTCCAACTAGTGATATCAGTTGAGAAAGAAAAGGGAAAAAAGAGTTTCTCCTTGCACAGAAAAAGAAGTCAAAGGAGAAAATAGCACACTGGAAGCTGTGCTATGGTGCAGGCAATCAGCAAACAGGTTGCCAGGGCTTGACCTCAGGATTAGCCCCAGGCTGAGGCTTTGTCCCCCAGAACCAGCTTCATCAGTGAAGCTGCTCTCAGTTGGAAAGGAAACAAGGTGGGCTAGACCCTTTGAAAGGGTAAAAAGCTTCCCTGTTCCATCCCAAGATCCTGGGGAGGCAGTGGTTCACTGCTGGCATATTCCAGGGCTACTGCGTACAAACCTGCTTCCAGTCCCACACGAGGAGCTGCCCCAGCAGATCCAGCAGGGTCACGATGCTGCGTTCACACACCAAGCAATTAGTCACGCAAAAATTGATTTTCCCTCTCTTCTGGGTTGTGAGGGGACATCCCCTCAAAGAAACACAGCCAAAAATGCAGCACCATATTAATCCTCATTGGAAATGCAGGACAGATCCCCAGCTGGTGAGGGTTGTCAGAGCTCCCTGAAGCCTGCAAAGGTTTTATCATTTGGATCAACTATAGATTGCCCCAAAGGCTTTAAAACTAACAATTCACAACACTGGCACAATGCCTATAACTGATCATTCTCAGGACACCCACCTTCTTATTTAATAAAGCCTTTCAAGTCTCTTTGTATTTTATTCATAGGAGCTGTAAAAAATCCAAGGACCCGGTATAAAGACTCATTTATTCTCTTCTACATAGCACTATAAATTTACACTGCATTTGCAAACTAAGAGCCCATATCTTAGGGTGAAACAGAGTTCCAAAGTGAGAGCAAGAATGGCTTTCAAAAGGCCAATCTGTCCCAACTAGAGATCGTGTTAGAAGTTAAAATTTACAACCACAAACCCTGAAAATGAGAGATTAGATATAGAGTTTAGTTTCATTGTTAAAGCTGACTTGGCTCTTTTTATAAAAAGCAAAACACCACCTTTTACTAGTTTACAGCAAGCAAAGAGCAAATGTTTCTGCATTCATCCCTCTCAAGTGTAGATATACAGTGCGTGGAAATGAGGCTGGAAATGTATTATACAGGGGAATGTATTATACAGTGCCATTGGGATAAGTCCAATGCATGTTGCCTTGCATCCCATGCAAAATGGCAACACCCAGGTGTAGCTGGAGAACAGATGTTCTTCATGCTGTAAATACACTGGGGTGGCTTTAAAACCCCTGTTAAATGTCTTCTTGTCTCCCTTCTCGTAAAGTCACCGGAGAGCACGACCCAGGAGCCACGTGCACCAGCACTGGGATCTCCAAACTGAGGCAACTGCAGCACCCAGCCCTGCTCTGCTCCCTTCTGTCTTCAGCTGCTGAACAGGCATTGGGGTTGTTTCCAGCTGGCCTTTACCAATGGGGCCGCTGATACCTCGTCCAGGTCCTGGCTGCCCTTTCTCTCCACCAACAACCCCGCTGCGCCCATGAAATTCCCCGGTCTCGCCTTCAGCTCATTCAAGTAAGCCGCAAAATGGCACAAATCCAACGTGATCAAATGCTTCCTTAGTGTCAGTCTTTTCTTTCAAAGGACAGAAAGGGAAGGGTATGCGGTGTGATATTTATGAGCCTGTCAAGCTCGCTGCTCTCACCAGAAAGTGCTCTCAGTTTCCTTCCTCGCCGGGGAAGGGACAGAGCAAGCGCCGGGAAAGGGCAGCTGAGTTCATGGGGGCTGAGTTATCCTCTGTGAGACATTTTGCCAGATTGTAACAGGCATGGTGGCATCACACAGAGTCACCCCAGCTGCCAGCCTGGCCTCAGCACTGACAGCTTGCAGATCAGGGATTTTTTTTGAGCAGAAAGGTTTTGGGGACGCAGCAAGTACCACTCATTCCCTGCATTCAACCACGGCATCCAAGCAGCTTTCTGTAGGACACAAGGAGACAAGTCTGAATTTTGTCCTGGCAGCTTCCTTTTCCCTCTTCCTTAGAGGACAAGTGTATCATGAAATATCTCCTATTTGCTTTTTGATTTAGTGTAACATGCCACATATAGCAAGAAAACATGAGCAGGGCTGTGCTTCGTGCTAGAGTGGGAAGGTGGCACAGTTGTGTTGGTCTGTATCTCCTAACTTGCCCTTGCTTTACATCAACATGCCTAAATCTGTTCAGAACTGGGAAAATACTGTTTGCTTCTCATCTGTGTGCAGATACTTTGCCACTTTGCTCCCCTGCAGGAAAATGATTGAAGCAAATTAAAAGTAGTGCCTCTAAAACCGAAGGGCAGATCCTCATCGGCTGCACATCAGCGCAATTCCTTTGATTTAAACACACTTTTATAACTGCTGAGAAGCCTCCAAAATGAGAGGACTGTAATTACAGATGTATTATAATGCCTTCTGCCACATCAAGTGGAGGACTATTGACAGCGAGCAAAGACCTGAGAAACACTGATAAGAATGAACTGCAAGTCCGGTCCTCTGATGTGATTCCCCACAATCCATGATTTATGAGCCCAGATTAGCTGCCTTGTCTTCAGGAGGAATTGGCCAAGGGTGGTTTTTCTTGGAGCACGGTGCCAGGAAGGTGCCAATATCATATATGTTTCTGAGTGGTATCTGACCTGCCATTGATCTTTTGGGGTCACAAATGTCCTCTGAAAGATTTCCTTTACTCTCAAGGAGAGCAGCACAATTTGCTACAGTGATGGTTGTCTTGCTTGCTCCTCATCTAAGGAAAAACAACCACTCCTTTAGGGCCTCTGCCAGCAGACATCAGAGCCTCCTCCTGACCTTTTTGACCCATCATCTACTTTCCATACCCTCAGGGAAGGTGGGAGTATGTTTCTGAGCAGTTATGTTGGGGGTTTTTTTTGCCTGAGAGCTTTTGGTGTGCTGGATCTCTTGGCCAGCTATAGTCTAGGGCACATTGATCTGACATTTCATGGGGAGGAGGTCAGATCACTCCTTTGGTCTGTGATGGGAGCTCGCAGTTCCTCCTCTCAGGTTACCAGCAATGTTGGATCTCCTCAGTCACTTAGCAGGACACACAAGATCTTCTGAGACAATCAAACTAACAGTTCTTTAGTTTGATTGAAGAGGATGATGGCAAGAAATTTTTGATTAGTGGTGGCCTTGACACTGAAATTCTCCTCTCTTTTCATCCAAAACCATCTGAAATGCTTGGCCGTGGTTTCCCCCTCAAGGTTTTTCATTTCCCCTCCATTTTTAAGAAAAAGGGCAGCCAAGCCTTACTTCTTACAGGCCAGGGAAGTAATAGCTTGTCATTTGAAGAAGGTTTATGAGCCAAGATTAGTGACCCTTTCTCTGTTGTACATGTGCTTAGGGGGAAAGGCAGAACTTCACACAATGGCAGCAAAAAGACTCACATTCATTTCAACAGAGCTGGCACTGCAGTGTTAAAGGGAAAACCCCAAAACAGATAAAAGAGACCCTAATCAGTTATTCAGCATGTGACTGTGCTGAGAATACAGTCTCTCAGTCTCTCAGGAACATAAAAGCAAAATTCCAAGATTTATTAATGCTATCATGTTTTCCCTAAAAGGATAATCAATGTACCCAAAGTCTCTGAATCAATATTTGTCCTTCTCAGGCAAGGTATGGCAAAGAAATATTCCCAAAAGCTCTCACTTCTGAGATTTTGTTCTGTTGCATAACACTTCAGTCAACTGCACAATGTCTCCAATAATGATGATAAACAAGTATAAAGCCTACAGTGGTCTATTGTATAGAGGAAGTGAAATAGATACTTATGTGCTTAGTAACAAAAGTTCAGCCCCAAGTAGACCTGACCTGGTGATCTTTTAAATGTATGGCAAAGATTTTATCCACTAGATTTAGGTTAACAGCTTTGGGAATTTGCAGGTGTTAAATTAACCACAAGAGACAGTTTCCTAAGTGCAGCAGAAACACACCGAGCATGATAAGGAATAATAATTAAAAATTGAATTTAAGGGCTGTAGAGTTTAAGGGAAAATACATGGCTTTGCTCCTAGAAAAGTGGCACATAATCAGGAAATAGGTCTGATGTTGTGTGACACCCCAGGGCAGTAGTTCAGGTACAGCTTGTCCAGCTTCAGCAGAGACCTGGCCACGGACCATCTGCCAAGGCAGAGACTTACTTCACCCAATAGGTGTGAAATCTGGACACCCCATAAATCCCAGGGTCTCCCAGATGCTGCACTGGCAGTGGGCATCTCCCCTGGGAAGGGGACTGAGCTCTCCAAGCAACATGGACTCTATCCCACTGTACAATTTTGCTGCAGTTCCGGCAGATCCAAAGCTTTCACTCCTGCCTCCTTCCTCTGAGCCCTCATGCAGAGCAGGGCACACACCCAAATGCCTCTTAGCTATTTACTTGCCGACCCATTGACCTGGTTTCTGGGTTCACTAAACATACCAGTAATCAAACACTGTCTCAGTTCAAGCACAAAACCTAAAGTACATGAAACCCCTCCAAATCATTATTCACTGCTTTTTCTCACCCACACAGCCTTCTCATTTTCCAGGTATGCCACTTGCAAGAATGCTCAGCATGAGATATTACACATTTATCTAACTTTGGCCAAGATTTAGGCTTGCAGATAGTGCCCAATGCTATCAGCTGAGCTGGAGCCCTGCATAGGTAATTATTCCTTTAGCAGGGTGCTGAGTAAGGCTCCACAGAGATTTTCTCACTCTTGGCTCCTTGCTTGGCTCCTTCAAAGCCATCAGACTAAGGCACTCTCAGCAGGGTGATCCAGGGGCCAGAGTGGTTGTCAGCAGTGAGGAGTGTGGGGCATGAATACAGCTACAGGGATGAAGGTCAGCATTTCTCGTCCTGATGGGCAGCAGCATCTCCAAGGGTTGGTTCTGGAAACCATCCTTTGAGGTGCTTAAAAATACACTGGAAAAAAGTAGAAAATGAATTGGTAGGATTGCAGCTTGGAGTTGCTAGGTCGTTCTCCAGTATCCATGATTCATATATCCCTAGTATGTAACAGTCTCTCTGGCAATCACTCAGTAAAGATATTGGAAGTTGCCTGGTTATTGAAGCCATAATTACTACATAATTTGCAGCTGTAAGATCTCATGATAACCCTCTCCCTTGCAGACAGGAAAAAATAACCTGGTATTTTATTTACCCTGTCAACATGTGGAACTTGCCTTACAGTGTAATTACATGGTCAGTAGTTACGTGGCTCTCTGGTTGATAGTGTCCTGTAAACAAATAAAGGCCCACAAATTCCACCTGTGGGGATTCAGGCCCTACATAAAACTGCCAGGGTTTTTAAAGACTCCTCAGTGTGTGCAATACTGCACTGAGGAACTGTGTGCCCAGTTCCTGCCCTTTGCTCCTGGGTGTGGACAGAGTGTCTGTGCCACGCAGAGAGCTTCTCCCTGCAGCACCACCTGATCCACGTGGTCTGCACCTCCAGTGTACAGCTGGTGTTACAGCATCACCTTCAGGGCCCAAATTTAGCTCAGCATCCCTCTCCCACGTCTGTACTATGTTACTGAATCACAGAATCATTTAGATTGGAAAATACCCTTAGGATCATCAAGTCTAGAATTTTGTATTTGTGTTTGCAGCCTCTGCCCCAGCAAGCCAACATCCTACTAGCTTATCCAATTTACTAGTGGAGAACAGATTAGCTTCCTGATGGCCCTCAGAGAACTCATAGTAGATTTGGGATGAGGATTTGGGCTTCTAGGAGTCAAATCTAACATCTTGACCCCCCAAATCCAATCTTTTTCTTTGCTGGGATATTGCTTTTGGTGATTCTACTCCCTGCTCTTGGAATCTGCTTTGTTGCACACCCTGGGAATGTGCAGCGAGTGGCATGGGGAGGGATGAGATAAATCTGAGGAGCTTTTTTGCTTTGTTTATTTATATGACCTTAAAGATGATGTCTGTGCATAATGTTGAACATGACGGAGAGAAGCTGACAGGGCAGTTAGTTCTGGCCACCGCAGAGCAAAAACAAAATTACATAAAAATATCAATTGTAAAATTACTCAAATCCATTAGCTTAATTAGCATCATTAATCAAGGCAAAACATTTGATACGTCATGTACTTTCACGAGAGATAAATGAGCCTTTGATGAAAACCCAGCAGGTTGCCCTGCTCTTGGATGTGCCGGTGGCTGCCTGGACGTGGAGGTGAGGCTCAGCAGGCGTGGGGCACGCCGGCAGCTCGGAGCAAACGCCGTCCTCTGAGCAGGTTTCCAGCTCAGTGAGGGATTGGCAGCATATTGGGCCAAATCTGGCCAGGTTTTAATATTGTCAGGTCCATCTGCAAGAGTGTAAAACTGCCTAATGGGCTGCACTCGTACAATATCACCCTCTGGTCTTGACTGGTTTTGAGACAAGTTTAGGAAGGATATAGCAAGGATATCGATAATTCCTGTAGCAATAACAATAATAAAGTCAAAGACTGTGCTACATTCTCTTACTCGAAGAAGGGAGGTTCACTGAGCTCTTGCTTTTGTTTCCTAGGGGGATCCCTGGGGAGAGCAATATCTCTCTATCTGTGAACCCTCCCAAGGAGAAACACTAGAGAGATCTTGATAGCAGGCAACAGCACATCTTCAGGCAACCCACTCCCAAGATCCGACCTGTCTTGGAGGCCACTCTGGGCTCTCCTCTTCCTTTCTCTCTCTGGAATCTAGCTGTTGCGGTCAGTCAGGTCCCCTGTGTGCAGCTCAGGGCGTTGGTGATTGCTGCATGACTTTCTTCCCTTTGCATCAGCACTCAGCTGTTGCTCGTTCCCTCTCCCCGTGCCGGGGGCACATAATTGAATCTTCTCTTCTGCTCCTTGTAACAAGACCCAGCTACAAAGGCTAAATGCTTTATTCCCAAGAAAAGCCTCAGAGATAAGATTCGCCAGCTGTGGCAGCGCAGTGCTGGTCTCAGTAAGGGAAATAAATGTCCCTTCACTCCACGACTATCTTTCCAGTACTTTATCTGCAATGAGCCCAAACACAGTCCTCAGCTATTTGTATTGCTAAATATAATAAAAGAGAAGTCAGCAGTTTCTGAGGGATACACGTCCATAAAAAACAGTTCAATGGCATTTTCTGCATTAAACACATTATTCAAGGGCTTTTCTCCTTTCTAATATCCAGTTTCTGCTGGGTGCACATGTGGCTGAAGCTTCCTTAAGCATACCAGACACTCAGACTATCACTGGACTGCAAAACTTGCTCCAGTTGAGGAACTGGAGTTGGTTTTATTAATCTAATTTAAGGATACCCAGACAGTAGTTGCCTACATAGTGATGGGGAAAGGATGAACTGCTTGAGAGCATTTCTGGCTCTTTGATGTTTGTCTTTTTGTTTTCCTGAGCAGTATCTGGTTCAGATGGGACTGGCTAAAACCAGCAAGGGAAGTCAGACTGAAGAAATGCAGGGAGTTTAAGGAACTCTGCTTCAGACTTGCAAGCAAAAGACAAAGATGCAACCAGTCCTCCCAAGAAGAACTTTTCTGACCACCTCTTTCCTGCTTCTTGAGGCTAAAACACAATGCAACTTTTCTCCCTTGCTTGCCTGATTTGCTGGTGAGATGGAAAACACACAGCTTTGGAAGCAGTGAGGGTCAGTTCTGTTTTGGGTGCAGAGACAAGGTCTGTGTCCCAGCATGGAGATCCAGGAGCGCTCTGGGAGCTGGAGGCTGCAGGTACATGCACCTCTGAAAAGAGCAGCACATCTCTGGCAGGTTTGAACCTAGACCTGCAAACCACTTCTGACTTGCAGAGAGCAACACTCAGAGACAGATGAATTTTGGGCTGTGCTTTGCGCTTTGATGTAAACACTGTGATGATAAAGTAATCAAAAATGGGTATACTTGATTGTAAGCCTTAATTAACTATTAATTAAATTTTATTAACCCGCTAGTAAAAGTGATTGCAGCAAGCAATGACTAAAAGGCTGCAGTCAAAGCAGTTAATGTATCACTCATTTTTATGTGGAATACGGGCTCATCATTTTCCTGAGTTGGCCAATATGTAGGGATCCCTCCTTGCTAAATCAGTCTGGTCGTTTTCCTACATGCCACTGATAAGGAAGTATTTACGAATTTATTCCTAAATTCAAAGTATACTTCAGGTCTTAATTTACTGTCGTAATTATATCACCAGCTCAATTAGTCCCCAATAAAAACGTTATGCTATTGTATCAAAGAAATGTAGTACCTTTGAAGTAAATGGATTCACTTGCAGAGTAAGAAATCTTCCTTTTTATTGTGTTTTCTCATCTGCTACTTACAGCCACCCTTGTCTTAAATTGCCCTTTTTATTCTGTGCCTTGCAAGCGCAGTTTGTGCCTGCTCTCCGGATGCTTGTGTGGAGAGAAATGCTGCTCTTAGCCTTGGGGCTGCATCAGGAAGCTTGGTGGTAACTTTTTCTCGTTAGAGCTTTGCCAGCCTCATTTGCATGCTGATCTACGTGCACTGCCTCTGATGTTTGCTCTGCCACACAAAGGCTAGTGGGTCTGTAGGTTTTATTCTTGACTTCCCTGGCTTTTTTCTTTCTTTCTTGTCAGTGAGAGGGATGTGCTGAGCTTTAAGGAAATGTGGCTGCACCTTCTGTCCTGTAGATTTTCTCGTAGTGCATTTGACAAGGACTGGCAGTGCCCCCCACCTCACTCTACCTCCCCCAAACCAGCCAAGACAGACACAAAAAAATAGTCCCTGGGGTCTCTGCAGAGAAATCACTGCAGAACCTCTGGTCGACCCATCCACAGGGTGTTTGTGTTGGGAGAAGGGACAATGCAGAGCTGCAACGGATGCAAAGTCCTTGTCTGAGACAGGGCAGCAAAAATGGTGAAACTGGACAAGCAGTGTGTCAGAGGGATGAGGTAATAGCACAGCAAGGAGAATTTGGCAGGCAGTCTATGCTCTGGCTAGACAGTACAGGACAGAGATCCGTCTAAGAAATGGGAACACGTTACTGTGAGCAGGGTTCTTGTGGACATGGAGCTCTTTCAGACATCATTTGGCATCACTGCCTGTCCTCACTTCAGCCAGCCTCTGGAGACCTATGGGCTTGATTTTCAGACTCAGGAAGTAAAGAACCATCCAACTATTCATCCAAAAAGTTGTTCAATGTATCTTTGATTGACTTCTGAATGCATGATAACAAGATCACCTCCAGACCAGAACTGGGCTCAAAAAACAATGGTAAAATGAGCACTTTCTGAGAACCTCTGCCAAATCCAGAGCTCTGAGCTGAGTGACCTTGGAGGGACATGCCCCTCGGCAACCACTAGCCTGAGATTTGCTACTTTCCTCTTCTAGCATAAAGGAAGGTTTTGCAATGAGCCCATTAAATGATGATTCTCCCCTACAGAATCATGTCTTAATTCTGGCAGTGCTGCCTGCAGAGCTGGTTGATTGCACAGCCCCAAAATGTGGCAAGGACCAAACTGGGTCTTATCTGCATCTTTTCTCTAGCAGACACCTCTGCCTGTGGTTCAGTGTGTCTCAGCTGCCAATGTTGGTGTCACCAGTTTCCCCCAGCTCTCAGCAGGGGAACACCAAGCCACAAACCAAACACAGATTCCTCGTGCTCCCTGTGTAGTCAATCCAGTCATACTTAAAGGTTTGGCTGGGTTCTCTCCCAGTCAGACTGGTGATCTCCAGCCAACTTCTGCTGTTCAACAGAAACTCACCCCTGAACCATTGCAGAAAACAGGGCTCAAGTCCCAGGTATCCGTGTTTATCCCTGAAAAGGTCCATTAAAAATGGTCTGCAGGTTTGTCCACTGGCAGTGAAGCTATAAGGAGGGAACAGCCCTGTGTCCAAGCGCACAGTGTGTGAGGTTAATACTTCCTTTATTCTGTTTATCAAAACCAACATATTTGACATTAAACATTAAAATCTCTAAATATTTTAAACCCAGAGGACGTTCTTCATCTCCTTTTCATGTCTTTGTGGTGGATGAGATTATTGGAGCCTACAATTTTACCCCACCTCACATTAAAAAAATGGTAAAATCCAAAGTAAAAAGAAAGTGAAATTTCTCTGCATATACTGTTTTCTTAACATCTGACTCACTTATTTTAGCTGACAGTCTCTGTGTCCAGGTCCTTGGCTGCTCTCTCTGTGCAACCTGTATTTATCCAGGTGGCTTTGTGACTATTAAAAAAGGGAATGTAGCAAAATTAATGTATCTTTTACAGCAGGAGAGCTGAATTTATTGGTCTCACCACGGAAATTAATTTAGCACTCCCAGCTCTCCCTCGCTGGACAATAAAGACACAAAATGAAACTGCCACACAAAGTTTTGACAAAATTCACAGTCATATGGAAAAAAAAAAAAAAGGCTACGGGTAATTTACCACCAAATCTGAATCAGCCTTTTATGCCAGTGATGCACCAGTGATACCACAAAGAGTATTTCTACTCAGTGACCAAAAAATCCTATCTGGGGGCTAAATAGAAATGCAGGATGGAAAATAGATTTATCTTCATTTTCTTCAGTTTGAAAAATAAATGTGGGTAATAAAGCAGATGATGGGGATTGTGGAAGGCAGCATCCATTGGCCTCATGCACCCACTGGTGTGCAAACAGGGTGATGTGGGGACAAAGGTTGCTGCACACAGAGGTCCAGCAGTGATGAAAACCACAGCTCAGGGGTTGTTCTACCTCTCATCTGGTCCCACACCAGCAAGAATTAATCCAGTACATCCTCCAAATCAATGTATAATTTACGTGTCAGTCCCCACCTATCTGTCTGCACCCTTGCTTTTAATGTTTCCTAAATATAAAAATCAAATATCTACAGTAAAAACAAACAAACAAACAAAACCACACCAAACCAAACAAACAAACAAAAAAACCCACACAAACAAACAGAAGAACCAACTTTTTTGTATTGGGGTTGGCTGGGCAGTGGGTGGTGAAAGATTTATCTTGGCAGTAAAGCTGGAAAATGGCTATAAACCTTAGCGGAGTGTCTGTGCGCCTGGGTCTGAGGGAGGCTAATTGTTTGTTTGTTCTTCGTGTTTATGGTTTATCTGTGGCTCAGCTGACAGGAAACCTAAACCTGAAGGAAACAGCACATCAATCGCCATTATCTGCCTTCTGTGCACACACTAAAAATAAAGCCAGGCAAAGGGGCGGCTCACACACCCCAGTGCCTTCTGTGCTCTGTGATGCACCAGGAATGCAGGGGAAGGAGGGAGGGAAGAGAATGGACTCACCACCACTGAGTTCACCTCCCTTCTGAGCCCACTGCTATGGAGAGGACATCAGTGCTGGTTGGACAAGAAAAAAAGGCAATGGGATTTTTCCTGCAGTACTGCCCCCAAAATAGAGAAGATTGTTCTAAAGGTGGTGTGCGAGTGCCACAGGCTTTGAAATTCCCTTGGGATTTCAACCCAGTGGTTTCTCTTGCACAAAAGGTGCTTGGGTAGGAGAGTGAGTTCCATAGATAAGTGGTTTTAGAGCATGATAAGCAGTAGTGCAGTCAGAGAAGTGCCAATTGCTGTCCCAGTCAGCTCCCAGCCCCTGTCTCCTTTCCTCCCTCTGTGGGATCTGTGGTCTGTCTGTCAGGGTGTTTTCTACTGGTGTGGCACAGCAGTACCACCTTGATGAAACCAACCCAAGTTACCATTGTGGGGCTTCAGCCCCTCCAAGGGATGGGCATCCTCCTAGAAGGAGCACGAAGCCCCCTTGCTTTCCCCTGCCCCCAGGCTCTGAGGATGGAGGCAGAGGGATGTCCTCTCAGGGGAGCTAAACTTGGGGGAGGATGGCTCAAAACCCTGTCCTAAAATGGTCTGGGGCACTGCTGCATCATCTGAGTAGGTTTATATCACTACCAGAAACACACATCACCCAAAACATTAGCTCCACAGTGCTTTGCCCTGTGCCCCTTGCACTGCTGCAGAGATGCTCCTATCAGGCTGGGACACCTTTATGCCCTTCCAGGGGCCTTGGCCAGTGAGCATAGAGATGTTTTGCTGTGCCACAAACCTCTCTTTAGAAATAGTTCTCTGCCTCAGTTTCCCTGTTTCTTCCTTTCCTTCCCACACTGCATCCTGGCTGTATGTGCTCCGAGTGGGGCTGGATGCTGAAGCGAGGATGTGCAGTGCCCCCCACACCAGAGACCCAGAGACACTGTAATAATAATTATTGATTTTCCAGTTTACTTTATGTTTCATAGGGTGTTTTGCTGGAAATGATATAAATAGTTGTCTCTGTCCCTATCCCAGAGCACGATACAGCAATGTATTTTTTCACAGTCCGAGGAAATAAAATGCAAAGTTCATTTCGCAAGGATTTTAAAGTTATATTAAGGCCCAGGGTTGGATGAAGCAGAAGCAACGTGCTTGTAACTAGATAACTCCAGAGCTGGAGTGACCGCTGGTGTAAGTCACAGCTGTTACATTTGATTTATCCCAGCTCATGGGCTCTAACTCTGCACCCCAGGTTTCAGTTTACAGTAACTCTGTGCTCACCACGGGCATCCTGCAGCAGAACCGACCCAAGTAACACATCCACGGAGATCCACAACTGCTCTGCAGCCATTCCTGGCTTAAAAAGTGATCTCTGGGGAGAGCAGTTCCATATAGGAATGCACTTACTGTATCTGTGCTAAATATAGTAACAGAGCATGCAGGGAGTGTGGTCCCTCGCCCCTGCGAATTGCAGGAGAGATTATTCATTTTCAGTTTGTTGTACCTTCACACTGGCAGGAATTACTTTAGCCAACAGGATTTAATAAATGATCTGCTCATAAACAACTAATCATTTATCCAGCTCCAGTGCTGCTTGCATCCCGAATTTCTAGAGGAAAAAGGGATGAGAGCCCACACACAAGCAGTGCCTACAAGCTCAGAGAGCGAGGCATTGGCACAACCTTGCTCATTATACTTCCAAGGTATTAAAAAGTCCGGGTGTGATAAGGAAAAAGGAGGCTGTAAAACTTCATCCTTACCTTCCAGATAGTGGAACTGATCTTGCTTTTATTTATGCTGGTGTAAAGCAAAAGTAATTCCATCAGTGCTGCTGGTGCAGAACCCGAGTGGGTGATCTCAGAAGCATGCCCGGACTCTCAGCTGGGGTTTTCTACTTTTAAATCTATTAATTTGACAAAGATTTTCTTGAGCTGCTGGAACTGCAAATCCAGCCTGCAGGGCTCAGAGTGAAGGGGGGTGAAAATGAAGCCACGTGTGCACCTTTTCTGCATCTTTTATCATCTCCACTAGCATTGTTCTGCTGGATATGATTTTAAAGACAACTGACCAGGTTTTCCAGAGGGGAAATACAGATGGAGTGGACACGTACAGCCCCAGCATCTTGCATGGGAACCTGGGTGTGTGCTGGGGGGTACCCTGCCAGCAGTAGGCAAAGGTGTGGGGGTAACCAGAGCCTCTGCATATACCCAGTTAAATGCCTTTTCCCTGCTTATGTACTTATTCCACTCTCACACTTTTTTCCCCTGTTGACAAGAGGCAAACGAGCCCAGATTTGCATCTGCACAAAGGAAAACAAAATCATGTCCTTAACTTAATGCAGGCAATTCTAATTATTAGTCATTGTTGCTATGTTAATTATTATTACCTCTGCACAAAAGGATTGTAAATAGATAACATCACCTTTTCTTCTGCACCGTGTAGTGTGTTTGGTTTTGTTTTGTTGGTTTTTTTTGTTTGTTTTTTTTCCTCCAGCATTTCCTTGATAGTACCAATTAAGAAACCACAAGACAAATGTTGGGGAATCAGATTGTGGGTGGTAATTTTCTTGCCAGCGAGGACGCAGCGCAGAGCCCGCAGCCTGCTGCTCTGCAGGTACCGCACGCTGCAGTGCTGACAGCAGTAAAAACTTGTCTCTGACAGTAAACTAAGCATGTATGACCCGGAAGACATAGAGAGCAGATAAGGGCAGTAACACAGACTCCATTTAGTGCTATTAAAATGGTTAAGCAGACTTACGATCAGCGATGCCAGGCTGAAATTGGAGAAGCTCGGAAAGCGAGGAGTGGCAGATGCACGGCCAGCGAGTCAGGCTGGGACTTGGGGGACTCTGCAGCAGAGACGACTTGTCCCGTGTTTCCAGGCTAGGAAATTTTTAAAAATAAGAATTTGACTATTAGAAATGGTGTTTTCTGCAAAGCAGAATTTCTGATAATTTTACACGGAAGGGAGAAGCAGCTTCAGCATCACTCTGTGGGACTCTGACAGTCATTGCAGTAAGAGAAAAGGTTTATTCTTATTAAAATACACAGAGACACTCACAGGTACCAACCCACACTCCACACCACCATTGCCCAGGACAGGACACCCAGTTTCTTGAACAATTCAGTTTGGATCTGGGTTGTATGGGGAGGTCTGCAGTGAGCACTGGCGCAGGGCTCAGTCCTCATCCCCGGTGCCAGGACACAGCTGTGACCCCTGTGACACCAGTGATGCTTGGGAGAGTCCACGACTCTTCCCCACACCCCTGTGGTGCCACGGAGCTGTGCTGCCCTCCCGGGACCATCAGGGCAAGGACCACCAAGTCGGACGCCCGAGCACGGCTATAACTGTGCTGCAAAAGCCACCCGTGTGGTGTTCAAGAGAACAAACACCTCTTGTTTTATTACCATTTATGTGACAAATTGATTTATGGTCGATAGTGACAGAAAGAGCCTGACACAGAAAAAATATTTTTTTTAATCAAGGAATGATCGCCATAAAGAATGTGCTATATCAGTCAAATCTATCCAGCTGCAAATACCCTATATGGTAGCGTTAAGAAGATGTATCTATTATAAACAACTTTTTAAGGTAGCTGAGGCTTGGAGGATTTTGACACAGGAAAGGATGAGGAGTATCATAATTCCATATGTGTCCAGGCATTGTGGGCTTCTTAATGAAATTTCCAGGGTTTGTGGGAGTTTTTGATATATGCCTGTTACAGCTGTCACGAGTAGTGCAGGTCTTGAAATATTTATTGTTGCTTATTTTTTGACCATCTTTCCGTTGCTTCCCTTGTGCTCCATAACACTGAGGTTCCTGTGCACCCATCACCCATGCACCAATCTGTGTCCCCATCTGATGTCTCCTGTCCCTTCTGTTCTCAGCCTTCCTGCTTCCCAGGAAACTCCAAGGTACTTTCAGAAGGAACCTCAGCAGTCTCCTCTCCTTATTCCTTGGGTCTTCAGTCCCATTTTCCCATCCTTTTCCCCCACTACTTTCCCTCCCACTCCGTGGATGCCCAGAACCTCAGCTACTCCATCAGGACAGCAAACAAGACAGGAAAAAATGAAGGAATAACGTTCTCCAAAGGGTAGCCCAGCAGGTGGATTTTCACATCTCCACCAGCATCTCCCTCCTACTCCTCCCAGCCACGGGAGCGTGTCTCCCTGCCCGCCATCCCTTACCCTCCATCCTATTACAGACACAGCAGTCGATCATTTGTTTCCTGTCCTTGAGGCATTGCCAGCGTGTGACCTGCCGAGCTGGCTCCAATTCTTCACGCTATTCCTCGTGGCTGGTTGTTTCCCCATCTCTCTGTGCAATAGCAAACATACATCGTCCACGACTTCACTCCCTGTCTTTTATCTTCCTCTCCATCTTCTGAAGGTGTGTTCATCTTTTAAATTCACATTTATGCTGGTTTTGAAGATGGTCCGTAGGAAAAAAAAGAGCTGGGGCTAGTTTATGGCAGGGAGGCTCGCTCAATAAAAGTACAGAAAGTAAATGAATCCACCAGATAACAGCAAGAATCAAGACTAGGGTAAGGAAAGAGGAGCAGCAAAAAAGCTTCTTGCTTGGGAAAATTTGATCCAAGAAGTTCTTTTTGACCTTTCACCCCTTCTGCTTTTGGGCAATTTGTCAAAAACAAAAATATCATAATTCATGAGAACAATTCACATGCATAAAAGAAAAGAAAAGGCTGCTGTTTCCTCACTTCTTTTATGTCCTCTCCTTGTTTTATATTGAAAACAGTGGGGGTGATAAATAAGCATGACAAAAGAGAAAGAAAACTACTCTAGTCGGGCTTTTTTGCTCTTTTCCAAAGTTTTTTTTAAGAGTTTTGGCTCAGTGTGTTCCTGTCGGTGCATTTTCCCTGTGCCCAGCAGAATTAGTGCTACCTGCCTGAAAAGCAAAGCAGGAATGGCCCCAGGAGGGAGGAGAGATGACTCTCCCCAGACATTATCTGGCAAAGGCAATAGCTTTTTGGGGATAAACAATGGTGAATTGGCTCCAGCTTCTTGCCAAAGCATTAGGTAAGCAATGTAGGACAGTGCAAATCAGCCCTGCCTGTTCCTGGTTGCATTTGTGCCCCTTCACCTCCTAAACATGCAGGTGCCCGAGATGCCCTTTGCTGTCTGCTTGGGAGTGGGTGGCGTTGGCTGGAAATGGACATAGCCAAAGGCAGGCGGATGGGGAAGCGAACACAGCATCGGGCTGGGCTCTGATCCTCCCCTCCAGCCTCCGGACCTGGTTCTGCAGTGTCTGTGTGTCCTTCGTTTTCTGCAACCTGCACTCAGCCCTGCATTGCAGCAGCAGAGCAGTCCCCTCGCTGCGCGGCTCCTGGAGCTCGGCGGGGGCTGCACCAACCTGCAGCTCACTCTGAGGTGGAGGGGAAAGACAGGGAAAGGTCCCAGGGACGCCACAGCCCCATCTCTCCAGCAGAGGTTTCCCCAGCCCAGCTCTGAAGGCTACCCAAGGGTGCTGGGAAGCCCCTCTGTACCCAAGCAACCTCCTCAAGCAAATAAACTCATACTTTCTACTAATCTTTGAGTGAGGCAGCCTCTGTCAATGCTTCAGGATATATATACATATATTTATGATCATCTATATTCCTGTGTTCTGCAAAGCTCCTCTGGACAGACAGACAGATACTCATTTGACAGAGTCAATGCCAGCAATGCAGTCCTGGGCTGATGGGATTAAAAACTGTCATGTCAGACTTGGGAGGTTTTCTTTCTGATGTCCTTCTTCCATACATGCACCCCACAAATGGAAGAGGGAAACATGCACAGTCAAACCTTTGGAACAGCCTCTTCATTGTGGAAAGAAGCAGAAAATGTTGGGTGCCAAATTTTTTACTGCAGTGTAAATTAAAATGCCTGGACTAAGATGATAGACACATTTCATGGAGATCGGTGCAGCCTCCTGCCTGTTAAGAGACATATTAGAATAAAGAGCAAATGATTCCTGAGAGCAGGGTCTGATTGAGAAAAAATAAAATGAAATAAACCACAACCAAGGGGGAATCAGGAGGCTGGTGCCAAGATCTCTCAAAATCTTTGGGTGGTTTGAAGGGGGTGAAGGAGGCTTGTGGATCTCAAGCATGAATGCTGCCCATGCAGACATGCTGCAGACATTTGTCTCTGCAAGTGTGGTTATACCCCGAAAAGTGACTTGCCATTACTGCCCTGGTGGAATTCTGGGCTTATAGATTCTAGTTCATTTTCCAGGTAAAAAAAAAAAAAAACCACACAAAAAATGTGAAGGAGTTTAGTTTCTTTCTTATTGTTTGGTTGGTGCTTTTTTTTTTCTTTACTTGCTTTCTACCTGGCAGCTCAGTAAGCTCACCTTGGGATCTGGGAGTGAGGAGGAGGTGTAACTCTTCCCATCAGTGGGACACAATGATGGGAAGGGAGGTATCTCCTGCCCTGAAATCACTGCTGGGTGTCTATGCCATGCTAACAGGGGCAAAAGGTAGTAAGAGATATATTTTATCCCTAAAGTCAGCAGATCTCAGGTTGAACATGCAGATCTGTGGGAAGCTGATGGGTCTGGCAGGCACATCTGATCTGTGAAAACACTTTAACCTGGCTGAGTTCAACATCAGGACATGGTAGGGACCATCTTACACGTGGTCCAGCGGATGGTGACGGCATAAATCTGGATTAACACTTAACCAGGGCTCAGCAGGGAGAGAGCCTTTTCTCCAGACCAGAGAGGAGTTAACGAGAGTCTCCAGGGTTTATGCATAAGTATATCATGGGGTTTGGGCTGTTTGAGTCATTTCTTTGATATGACAGTTAGGTTGTTCAGGAATGATGCTCAACTTCTCTAAGCCAGAAGGACTTTCTATGGCTTTAGTTCAGGTCCTCAAGCTCTTTATGATCCCTACAGCTCCCAGCATCCTGCTGAACCCTCAGGCTGGTCTGAGAGCAGGCACTGCTCCCATAACACTGGGGAACCATCCTCCCTGCTCTGGCACAGCAGCTCAGCGTCCCCTAATCACTATTTCTACCCTGGGCATGGTTTCTGCCTGGCACTTTTGGGAACCAAGTCCCATCTTGCAGCACTGAGCACATGTGAAATTCAGGCAACAGGAGCAGGAGCACAGGGTCTAACAGGAGTCATTTTCAGCAACCAAGCTGCACGCACTTGTATATTTTTTCATGTTTGCATACAGTGTGCTCTTTGCTGACAAATGTATGTGTTTATTAATTCACACCTGACCTGGTCCCTGCTCCATGCTGCCAAGCCCAGCCACGTGGGTCAGCAGCAGGGACCAGTTTTTAGTATTACTTCCCCCAGTCGTGTGTGAGTGGCACTCGCTATAGAGGCTGCAGCCTCACACTCCCAGTGAACTGTAAAACCAATTTAAAAACGACATTTCACGAATTAATGCAATGCCCCCTGCAATCACACCTTGGGCTGCTGAGGAGGCATATTCCAGCCTGGAATTTGTTACCTGGCCAGGCCATTTGTCACTGCACAAGAAGCGAAAACTTCCCCACCTTGTAGCCCCTCTGTGCAAGGACACGGCAGGAGTATAGACAGGCAAAGGGCAGCTCCTGCCATCCTCTGCTGGGATGTTGCTTTAAGCCTGCTCCCAGTTCTTTGGAGTCACTACCATGTGCTCCAAGTTTGCAGGTAATAGTTTTTTTAGCAATAACTGCAACAATCAGCCCTTTGGTACCACCTCACTCTCTGACAAGGCTCGTCAGCAGGAGATCTCAGAGGGTTCCTCAAAGAATAATTTAGAATCTGTGAATAATTCAGCTGTTGCATGAGGAAACTGAGGCAAGGAGAAGCTTACCAGGCGCCAGGGTGCCGGGATGGGGCCAGGGGATGTGCCTCCCATGGGAGCTGTGCCGTGGAGCAGCCAGCTCGGCACGGCTCGGCGCCGGGGTGCCACCAGCGGCGGCCTCCCCGCTCCCAGGAGAAGGGTTTCAGAGACCATTAGGTGCCTAATGATGCAGGCAGACACCTGGTGCCATTTGCACTGGGAATGAGGTGCTTTACATGCCTCGGCACCTCTGGAAATCCCACTAGGCAACTACCTGCAGCTGTAAGCGTCTGCAAAAGCCAGAACATTTTCAGACTGCTGCCTGGGAGGCTGCTCTGGGCTGTACAAAGGGTTGTTTTGGCTGCAGATGTGGGTCTTCAGCATGGGAAGGAAGGGCTGGAGGGCATCACATATCAACCAGGCCCTTACAAGAAACACCCATCGCCTCGGGCTTCCCCCTGGCCACCATCCACAGGGTCCCAAAGATCAGCTGCTGCCCACAGACCTGTCACCATGTCTAACCTGCTCTTCCAACGTTGCCTTGGGTGAGTTTAACAGTTTTTGAAGAAGAGTTTATCAAAACCTCTGTCCCTTTTGCACAACCACTCCATACCTTTGCCCATATCTGCTTATACCTCTTTCACCTCCAGTCACAAGGTCCACTTCACTTCGCAGGCAGAGGCAGGCAATAATCCCTGTGGATGGGAGTTGGCTGAATGCCATGCCTGGACATCCTTCCTAGGCTCATAAATATCTTATTGGATTTACAAACATTGTGGCCAGCAATTTTGCCAGAAGCTCTCAGGAGACCTCAGCTAGAGTTTGGTTTGGATAATGAATACTTGTAGCTTGGGATATCCAATGGCTCAGGAAGGGGATGCATGGGGGAGTTTCATAAATGCTCTGGTACTTCTCCACTTTCCATTTGCTCCCATATTCCAGCAACAAGCAAAACCTGGATCCCCACTTTATACCTGCACCCTGCCCCTGCTCTGAGCCCCCTGTCAGACCTCAGCCCAAACCTGCCCTGCTAGACCTGCCCCAGCCTCATCAAGCTGGAAAGCCAATAATACAGTAATTTATTTTTAAGACCAATATTTCTAGGTGACTCCATTAATAAGGAATTTATTTCAACCCTCTTTGGCAAAAAGAAGAAGTCACACCTCCTGGTATATGGTTTATTTTCCATGTTTGTGTAAAGCAGGCAGAGAAAACAAATGGCTACAGTGACTGTAAAATAATCTATAAGGCAGAGTGTGTCTCCTCATCTTCTTTCAGAGGGTTTTATTCAGCTCAGGCTTTCTATACCATACAGTGATGAATGAAATATCTGGCAACAGCACAGAGTAACATTATTTAGGGAGAATAGTAAAAGAGCATCCCATTTCTTAGCATACAATTTTGGTAACAGCAGAATTTTGAGATTAAAATGAGATTCCCCTCACATCATTTCAATTCATACCAAACTTAAAAACAGGTCTTATGCAGAGGTGGTGTTGGCTTGGTCTTCCCAATGTTACTTGTGTCTTTCAAACATTCATTCCTTTAAAAAGGCAAGGACTGGAAGACCGTGATCATGGACTGAACACCCCAGCTGTCCTCTGCACTGCATTAATTTTCTCATCAATAATCCCTAATCATCCATAAAGTCATACCCCACCACCACCTGGGACATTTAAAACTAAACTGAACAAGGAACTGGCCTTTATCACAGCTCATTAATTTGGTGAGCCCAAATCTTGATCACTGCAAATGACTGCCACAGTTTCAAAGATAATTTGACCCATCGCTGCAAGGATACTGTGGTTGGGGTGGGTACCTGCCTTCAAAAACTACTCCTCCTGGCTCCAAATTCAATAAACCCTTTGCACACATGCTGAAAGTTTAAGCTGGCTGGTGCCAGTTGACTTTAGTAGCACAAGTCCTGGTACCTCAGGGCTGAATCAGGGCCCCCACTCGGCTGGGCTTTATTTAGAAAATCATGGGATCAGAGAAAATTTGGGTTGGAAAGGACCTTGAAAGGTTATCTAGTCCAGCCTTCCTGCAACAAACAGAGAGATCTTCCACATGCCTCATGCTTGCTGAGCCTGGGATGAAAACCCTTTTTTTTTTTTTTTTTTTGGTTTGAAATGGTTTGTTTGCTAGTAAATTCACAGTACGGCTGAGGTAGCACATTTGTGTTGTTAGGTACAAAGATAATGGAGGATTAAAATGCTGACAAGTGTGTAGAGAGGAAAATGATTTGGTTACCTCTTAGCAATGCAGCAGCAGCTGGAGTGAGCCCTGCATCTGTGGCTGCTTCCAGGCAATTACTGCTTCCCTCCCAGCGCTCCTGACAAATGCTGCTGCTCTCCTGCTTTGAACTGTCAAATGCAAAAGTAGCCATGAGAAGTGGTTTCCCTCCTTTGGCCCTTCTTTTAGCTTTTCTGTGATCACTTTGGAGTATTTCCACAGGGGAAAAAAACCCAAGTATTTCTGCGGTGGAAATTCCCCGGGGCAGGAGGGTGGGTTGAACCTTGGCACTCTGAGCCTTTCTGCACTGTCTCATAATGTACACACTCTTCTCATAATATACACCCATTTACTTTAATACTATCTTTAATTCTATTTTAATAATATCTTCAATTCAAGAGTTCCACACACACGGGGTCAGGCCCGGTTTAGTGTGGTTTTCCCGGTATTCCCCCCGGCTGTGCCAAGAGCCCATTACTCGGGTGAATGAACTCCCCTTTGGGCCAACCATCGCCTTCCTTCTGCCACCTCCAACTCTTGTAAAAACAAACACGGGCTCCCTAAGTGCAATTAGCATCTGAGGAATGCCGAGAGAGGGAGATTAATCATTCATAAACTAAACAAATACTGTTCTGATCCCATTAGCCAAGAGACAGCGTCTCCCGTTAATTTACTTCTGTTTGAGGTGTATCTATTAACCCCTTTTAATCAGCTATTATTCTAGTTAAACTCTTAGCTGGGCTTGGTTATCAGAGGATGGTACCCTTCTGACACGAGATCAAATTAAGATTATGGAAAACTTGTCAGGAATGAGGAGCCTTGCATTCGTAATTAAGATATAACCTAATTAAAAAAAATGAGGTGTGCTTCTGAGGAGGGCCCTGCACCACTGCTTCTCCCAGGCATCCTCTTCCCTCCACTGAGGTCTCTCTGCTGAATTTTGTCAGCCTAAACTCAACCAGACAGGTGTCATCATCCCCTGCCTTAATATACTCACCCCCGTGACACACACCGCTTTTCTCTGTGGCTTCCTTTGTACCTGCAGCAGAGCCGAAAATCTAATTTTTTAAAAAATGTCTAGAGAGGCACATGAAGTTAATACACTTACCAGTTTGCAGCCCTCCACTTAAAGTCAATTACTGGCTGTGGACCTGTATGTCCCAGCACTGGGACTGCCTGCCGTGGGACAGGATTGCCCGGCCTCCTCATTTAGGGAGAGCGTTGTCCAGGGGAAATTTAATATTTTAGGCTGCTGGTAGCAGTGTATTAGATCTCCAGGATTCTGAGGTCATCTTCAGTGAGTAGCTTCTTTCTGCCCACATCCACGAGCAGGAGCACCTGGGGAGCTGGGAGGAGAAGTGTGTGCCCTGGGGATGCTGCCAGCGGTGCGATGCCGCCTGGTTGTGGCACTGATGCTGGCTCAGATGGAGCAGCCAGGCTGAGCAGTGCAGCAGGAGATGCTCTCCTGCTTTGGGATCACTGCTCTGTGTTTAATGCCCTAAGGGAATGCCAGCAGAGCAAGGGTCCCTGCCTGGGAGAGGGCACCAGCCGGGTGCTGGCTTTGCTCCAACGTGTGCATCAGTCATTCAGCCCGAAAGTGAGCGGTGAGAGGGAAAAGCCGTGTCCTGTGTCACGAAAGGCATTGCTCACCCAGCACCCAAATTTTCCACTTGTGTGTGCATGGTACTGCCAGAGCAGAGCTGGCTTTGCTCAGCGGGCAGCCCTAAAGGGGCTGGGGTTGAGACCTGGGAGAGGGCAGCCCTGCGTCTGTGGAAGCAGGGGACTTGCTCTGAAAATAAGCATTTTGACTAGGTTGCTTAGTTTCTATTTTAAAAACCAGAACAGCTCAAATGAATTTCATTTTCCTCCATTTGAGACCAGAATTTAAAGAAAAATTTGCAATTTAAGCCCGAAAATCTTAGTGCCAATTACATCCATTTCCACACCGGGGATCGCTTCCATGATGACTCCACGCAATAAAACCAAATAAAGGAAAAGGAGGAAAGTCTCACCTGGGCTACCCAGCTCCCAATTAGAAAAAGGTAAATAACTCTTGTTTTCTCTCTCTTGCTTCCTGGGCTGTGATGGCTGATGAGACTGGTGAGATGAGAGCCCTGCCTTCTTGCTTCAGTGCATAAATACTGCATCTTCGGGGATTCGCTTTGGTTAATTTAGGAGCTGCTTGAACTTTGCTTAAAGGCGCCTGCGTGTTACTATCCCTTGGAGTCACCCAATGTATTTGTCATAGCTGAACCTGCAGTTCATTAGAGGTACAGAGTCAGCTAATTATTCCCAGAAAATGTAGTATAATTTTATGAATTATGCATAAAATATTAACTACTTGTGAAGTTCACAGATATGTATGTAGAGACTGCAGGGCAAATGCTTCCCCACTTGAGGGCTATATACAAAGTGGAAACAAATAATACATGTATTTAATCTAGTGTGGCAGGCAGGGCAGGCACACACTGAAGAAAGAGTGTCTGGGGGAGAGTGTCGTGGAGATGTGGGATCCCCTTCAGTGCTGAGCCATGGAAGGGGCTGCCAGGCTCAGCACTTCCCCAGGCTGGAGTTTACAGTGAAGTCCCCATCGATGGAACCTCAGACTCTCGGCCAAGCTAGTTTGGGAAGGTCTGTGCTGAATTGCATGGATATTGGCCAAAATACTGCCTTTTTCTGGCAGAAGGGTTCTGGTGCACTGGATCTGTTGGTAGGTCCATCCTTTTCTCAGTCTGGGTGCACTGGAAGGACAAACCCTCACCACTCTCAGCCCAGGGGGAAGCCCTCCCCTCCCACAGACACGGCAGCAGGACATGATCCAGGATTTGATCCATGGATGTTCACTCCAAAGATGCAGATCAGCAGCAGCAGTCCTCCTCTGACAGATACTCATTTCAGAGTTCACCAGCATGCTTTGGAGACATAAAAATCAATAGAAGAGAGGGAACAATAAAGTTTCATTGTTCTGTAATGAGCTAGACGGCATCTATCACAAACTCCCAAAGTGCTGCTTGTGCAGGATTCTCCTCCACTGTCTCCTCCTGGTTGGAGATGAAGAACGTCCGGCGCTGGAGCTGAACCTCAGCTAATTTTCCCACCACGAGGGTGTCCACACTGTAATTGCAGCAGGTAGTACAGCAGACAATCTCTGTGCACTCCAGGTGCCAAGGGACTGGCAGGGGTGGGAAGCTGTGGCTCTCTGGAGAGTAGGGAGGGCAGCAGAGGAGCCACCCCAAACCCTTTAACTCCAAGGACGTTAATGCAAGTTATTAATATTTTTAAACTTTTGAAAGACAAGAAGTGGAAGGAAGGGGTGATATTTGGGGAGCAGTTATAGAGAGGTGGCTGGAGATGTGGAGGCTTGGAAAGGAAGAAAATCCTGAGGGAGGTCAGCATTGGAGCTGGACCAGCTGCATGCAAAGGGATAGTGAAGGAAACACAGAGGTAAAAACAGACCCAAGACTGACAGCAACAACAAGTTTGTTCCTAAGGTGCAAAACCCTGGGTGCTGATACAGGGGACTCCATTGCATGATATTTGGTGGCCCATGGGATGCCAGAGTGGTATTTCAGAGCTCAGTGCAGGGGCTGGGGACTGGCAATGTAGGTTCAAGTTCTCAGCTCCATCCTTGGGGATCCCTAGCTGCCTTCCCATCTTCACCAGAAGCATCACTCAGAAAAACATTTCTTCCCCACACCCACAGCAACCTTTCTAAAACAAGTTGTGCTTCATTTAGTTTTATTTCAATATAACTTTAAGTCACCTGCTTTTTTTCTCTTCCCCCCCCCCCTGCTTTTTCTGCTGAAGAAGGGGAAATGAGCTGCTGGTTGCGTGGAATTCTTTATGCTTTACCCAGAAAAACCTTTAAAACCTGAGACAAGGCACATGCTGCAGCATCCAGGGGAACACAGGCTTGTCTCTCTCTTCCTGGTGACCAGCTCCCTTCTGCTGTCACGCTAACAGGCAGAAATATGCAGTCACTCTTGCTGCATATTCTGGCAGGGTTATTGTCAACTTATTATTTTTTGACTCAAAGCCAAAAACGAAGGGCATTTGCATCTTGCAATTTTGCTGTTTGCTTGTCTTGCTTATGTTGCTGGAAATGACCTACAAGGAGTCAACAGCAGGCAGCTAGGACAATACGGGAGTGGAAAAGAGATGAAGCTGGGAAGTTCATATCTCACCCTGAAACATCACACAATATTTAGTCAGTAGGAAGGGAGTAATTAAAAAGCACATGGATGTTTCATCTATAGATTTATTCTGAATTTTCAGGGGTTTGTGTCATAACAGAACACAAATGGGATTTGGATTTCTCACTGGAAAAAAAAAATTAAAATAAATACAGCAACCAGATGCTAGACCTGTACATGGAGATGACTCTCATTAACATCCATGCAGTCAATGCAGAGAAAGGAACCACCTTGCTTCCTTTCCTTTGTTTTATCTAACACCCTATTTTAGCAACATCTTTTTGCATCTTAAAGTCTGAGGATACTTTATCGGAGGGCAGCAGAATTTACATAGATGTGATAATGAAACTGCACAAATATAATTTACTGTAAGTGGCACTGAATTATATAACAAAGAAAAGGTGAGGATCTTCGTGAAATACTGCTTCTCACAAAAAAAAAAATGTCCTGAGAATGATATCTTCTTAAAGACAGTTTTGCATAATTGCTTTGTACATCTGACAGGGCTGGAATATACTTTTTCTTTTAGGTGTCAAAGCCTCAGCATTGACTGAAAGAGTGGTGCACTCTGCAGTCTTTGGTGCAATGCCTGGTGCATTACGCTCGCACTGCGAGACACCTCCTCTCTGCTTATGAAATGGTTAATTTTCAAAGATAAGAAGAGTTGCTGTACAGCAATCAAATGGAAGCTAATGCACACCTAAGGCTGCAGGCAGCAGCTCTCTGAGCTGCTGGCATCGAATGAAGAGTGAAAGAAAGAAATAAAAGAAACCTGAATGTTAGCTGTGTGGAGAAAATATTCTCTATCTACACACCTCTCTGCTCTGTTGATAATAAAACTTTACACACGTGTTGGTGTCAGCCCATACTCTTCCAGACTGATCATAGGCACTGCAGCACCTACAAAAGAAAGAGGAGGGCTAAAAAAAAGGACTGGTTTTGCGAGAGGGGGGTTCCTTCTCATCTGTCTCCTTCACAGGAGCAATCTTATCAAAGTCCCAGTTATTTTCTTGCATGCAGGCAGTGGGACTTGATGGAGGAGGAGAGCAATAGGGACAGGCAGCCTGCAAATTATGTGGGTGCAGGACACATGCATCGAGACATTGTGCAGTGAGCCCCGACTCACTGCACAATTCAGATGCACTGAGCCACTGACACAGATGCAGAACACCTATGACTTCCTCTGTTTCACTGGCTTTGGATGCTCTGGGGAAAGCAAGAGCAGAAATCCAAGCACTGCAAACATTCAACCCCCCTGTTACCAGTAAATCTCTCCTTGAAATGCCTGATCTCATCGAAGGTCCATTTCCAGGTCGCTGTGGTTGTCCCCTTGTGCCATGACCCATCACCAAAGCCAGCGATGCCTTGGTGACCTCTGTCTCAAGGTCACAATTTTATGAACTTGACAAATGTGTTCCTTATTCCTCTTCTTTTGAACACTTTTCTAGTGACACCCCTGGAAGGCAGCCTTACACTGCAGCTGTCTTGTGGGATTAATCTGAAGGATTTTTCAGGTTGGGTTGCTTTTCTCAGGCTATACTATTCTTGCTGGGTGGCATCTTACTGAGCAACATCGTTTTGAGGCAGATCCCACTCTCTGTTCCAGGTTTGAAAGCAACCAGGAGCAGGATGGAGTGAGAGGCTGCTAAACAAGACTCTCAAACTTAATTATCATCAGGCAAAATTAAATAAAAGAGAAATGTTTATGCAGTTAGTAATTACTCAGCACAACATTCGGAGAGCGGCTTGGGCAGATCCCTTCGGCTGATGCGGAGGCTCCGTAGGAGACACAGACAAAGTGTTTTTAGTTCCCTTCTTCTGTGAACAGCTCTCTGTACCCTCCACTTCGTGATTATTTATTTCTGAGGTGAGTAATTATCAACTGTAGAGAGAAAGCTGCTGCAGTGTGAAGCACAGTGAAGCTCTGAGGGGCGGGAGGGATGCACATGGAAGTGCCCTGCCAATGTCACCCAAGGCCACCTGCAGCTTGAACAGTTCTTCTAAAGACAGGCAAGCCCCAAAAGGGAACAAAGTCAGGGATTACAGTGTATTTCTCCCTTTTAGAGCCAATGGGAGGCTAAAATGGCTGCTCCACCCAAGGGGCAGGGATGCTGAAGAATCCCAAAGGACTTTCCTTGTCCCTCGAGTGGAGTAGGAAGGCTGAAGGTGGTTTTCACTCAGTGTGCGCAGCCACAGTTTCCCTTAAAGGGTGTCCCACCCCCAGCTGATGAGAGTGTGGTCACACACAGGTCATTTTAAAACACAGCATCCATGAGTATCCCTTCCAAAAATAGCACATGAGGTGCCTTATCCGCCGGCAGTTTTGCAAGGGAGACAAATCCCTGGGTGGCTCCCTGGGAAAGAGGGACCAGGACCAGCTTTGCAGGCAGCCCCCGGACACCCATCACTGACTCAGCAACTTCAGGCAGCAGAAAAAAAATTACTCCAGGAGGTTAAATTGATTTCCAAGGAGGTCCAGCAAACCTGACAGCCTCCGAGTGGCTCAACTTCATTTAAGTTATTTCAAGGCAATTCCAAGGAGGGCAAAGAGGAGAGCGGCATGGGGAGCCACCGACCGCCAGTCTGCTCTTAAAGAGCACAGGCATATTTTCCCAGGTTGTTCTCTTTTCTGCTTCTTCCTCAAGGAATAAAATCTCTTACAGAATGAAATCTCTTCCTTTTTTTTTTTTTTTTTTTTTTTCCCCTGTGTGGATGCCAAGGAGAGCAGGAGCTGGCCCACTGTCCGAGATCTGCACTGGCAAAGCAGTAGCATCACTGAGTGACTGCATTTCAGGAGGCTACAGCAGAGCCCACACACGATACCAGGAGCACTACAATTAACTATTGCACTGTTGGATACCAAACAAATTACCTGAGTGGCTGCTCTGAGGCACTTAGGCTGTGGAGCAAGCAGATGATGTACTATTTGCCAGATATTTTCATAAGTAGGAGATAAGAGAGGCTGGAGGAGAGCAAATCAATGTCTTTTTTAGATCTATGGTGCTTGAAGCATCTGTCAATGCTGGAGAGTAAATATTTACTTTTCAGCATAAAGTCCATATAATCACTTTTCTATCAGTCACTTACTGCTTCTGAGTGTTTCTTACTACAATGTTGATATTTGCATTAGCTACTTACCCTGGCTGGAAGATTCATACAGTTGTCAACTGCATTTAGACTTCAGCTGAAAATCCCCGGGTCCTGTAGCACAGCTGCTGCAATTGCTAATGGCAATTGAAAAGAGAAAGCTGCGATATTTCCCACAGCAAATAGCAGGCAGAGATAAAGACAGAGCTGTGGCATGAGGGTTATAATAATAGGCTCCCTCATGCTCGTTAAATTAGGAGTCCCGTTGGATTCACAGTGTGCAGTTGTGGGCAAGACAAGTTAGTGAGGAAAACTTAAGTTTGGAGAAAGGAAATGTTATTAAGCCCGTTTTATTGCTGGGAGAACTGAGGTACAGAAGTTGAAAGTGACCTTGCTCAAGGTCAGATGCAGAATATTCTCAGAGACGGAGGAGCTGAACCCAAATCTAGAAACTGGGGAGCCTGTAAATCACCATCAGAGGATTTCTGCTCCTCACACACTTAAAACTGACAGGAAATCACATATGCAAATGCATTCAGGCAGATGAAAAGAAGAAGCAATATTGTTTGATGAGAGCAACAACCAGGGCTCAATGCAACTCTGGTATGGATGGGAAGGAGGGAGACACAGCCACCATCGGGCATGGCCAATGGCCAGGAATGGACACTGCTTCAGCCATGTGTCCCTACTCAAAGATACCAAAGGAGTCAATTAACAGCTTCAGAAACAACTCCAAATATCCCACAAAACCCTCTCAACCATCAGAAATTACTCTTCAGATTATGCAAACAGAGGGAGGACCAAGAACTAGTGGGGTAACTGGAGGCAGCTGGAGTGGTACAGAGGCCCAGCTACACATCCTGTCTGTGTAACACCAGCTTTGAACTGCTGCAGGGTTTATTCCAAGTGTTTAGGAACAGTTTGAGTGGACCACAGGGTCTGGTGATTTTTCCAGAGTGTTGCTCCAGCAAGTGATTGTGCTGCTGTATAAGACTTTGGTGCAAGACACAATGAAGCCCCTGTGCCTCAAGGCTTTTTTTCTCATTTTTTACAGCACAGAGGGAAGGTGAAGGTTTGCTTGAAGGGCAGATACTCATGGAGAAGCCTTAGCACGGCTCTGCCTTGCCCACTGCTGCCCCACAGGTCTCAGCACCCAGGGAGTTCCCCCAGCATCACTGCCCACGGCTAACGGGCAAGGTTAATTCTCAGACTTGCGTAAAAAAGTCCTCAAAATGCCAGCCAAATAAATAAGCATGGTTTATGGTTTAAACAGGCCCAAACAACAAGCCTTGCTGGGACATTAATCTCAGCTCAGATCTCTCCTGGCCGTGCTCCTGTGGTCGGAATGCTGTGGGCCAGATTCTGGCTGGGCTGCTCCTGCTCGCTCCCACCTTGCTTTACAAGCACTAATTCAAGTTGATGGAGCTCTTCATACAAAAAGCTGCTTCTCAGTGTGCGGGTGGCAGGACGTGGCCAGCGGATCAGCACTTTGTGCCTGCCTGCTGCTTTCCCCCTTCTCTTCCCCATTTCCCTCCATCCTTTCCCGCAGCGAGTGGTCAGCGTTCTCACCGCCCCGGCGTGTTGACATGCCAGAAATATCTCTGCTTCACTGCCTGTGCTCTTGGAAGTATTTTGCTGCTCTCTCACCTCTCCATGAGAGAGACACATTCATCTGTCAGCTTATCGGAGGAATTTCCAACAATCTGTGGCAATGCTACAAGTCTCAATCTTGCTGTAAGTACCTAAAGCCAATTAGCATACAAGATGTTTCCCTCTCACGCAGTGCAACACCGGCCTAAAGGCTTTTTTTTTTTTTCCTGTACATCGGGGGGGGGGAGGTGTCACCTTTTTTGGTTTTTTGTTTGTTTGTTTTTTTCTTTGCAGGGCTGATAGCAGTTCAAGCACACAGCAGCATCCTCCCGGTATGGACAGGAAAGGGGAGAGGATCCATACGGATCAGCGAGGATTCATCTTCTCCTAGTGAATTCCTCAGTCGCTGCTGGCTCCGCTCAGCCGGTGGCAGCGGGATGCGTGGGACGGGGGGATCCCGCGGCCCCGAGGGAGCGAGGGGGCCAGGAGATTCCGCTACCCGGTGGCAGAGGGATGCGGGGGGGCGGAGGATCCCCTCAAACGGTGGCAGAGGGATGCGGGGGATTCCCTCTGCCCGGTGCAAAGGTATGCGGGTGGCCGGGAGGTCCTACTGCCCTTGAGGGATGCTGCAATCTGGGGAAGGGAGATCCCGCTGCCCAGGATCGGCGGGATGCGGGGAGTCACGGTGGTCCGGAGTCGGAGGGATGCGGAGTGCCGGGGACGGGGGCGAAGCGGTCCCCGCTGCCCGGGACCGCAGCGGCTGGAGCTGCTGTTTCCCACGAGTGCCCTCTCCTGGAAAAGGCTCCTCTCCACGCGTGCCCGCCCCGCGCCGCTCCCGGACGCAGGAAAGGAGGATGTCGAACACGGGGTTTCACAGCGGTGAAGTTTCACGTCTCATCCCCCACCCCGTTCCCTCTGGCACTGAGCACACAGCTCGGTGCCAGAAATCCTCCCGGTGGTACTTCTCTCCAGCCGTAACCTTACATTTATTTTGGGGCATAATTAATCCTTTTGGCATGCCAGCTCTCTCCTGCCAACAGAGCCCAAACGTTGTTTCGGTGGAGCTGCCCTTGCCCATGTGCTCTTAGATGGGTGATGGCCAACAACCTTCGACCTTGCTATCACACATCCAGCATGCCCTGTGTATCCCAGAGAATAAGCGACACTTACCTTCACCATTCCTGGGTATTTTATTTGGAATAGATCCATGCATTTCCCAAAGATTGGATTTAAAGACTCAAAGCTCCTGCGGCAAAGCTGGCCCGCAGCCCTGCAGGGTGTTTCTCATCCCTCTGAGGATGTTTCTCATCTTCATCTGAAAACTAAGTTCTGACCTGGAGCGCTGCTCCTGGAATTGTTTTCATATGGATGAGGACTGGGGCACCCTCTGCACCTCTTCACTGTAGGCACCTCTCCCTTCCCACATGTGCCACCAATCAGAGCACTCCAGGCCAATGAACTCTTTAAAAAAAAACCCTTTTCCTTTGAAACTGGGGCATAAGCACCTTTACCATCCTTCTATCAATAGTTATTCTTACAAGCAATTAAAACACCCAGTGAACCGATGGCTGCCTGGGAGGCAAAGGTCCTTCCCACCATGACATCCTGGCAGATGAACCGGTTAAGAGGAACTCAGACCAATTTATTTCTTGATAGATAATGATGGGAGTTCTCACCAGGGATCTGTAATTTTCTATTGATGAAAACCTGCCTTTTCTGATTTGCAGGGTTATCTGTCTTTCTCAACTTCAGGCTCTTGCCAAACTCACAGGCAGCCCTGTGAAAGTGCCGTGTCCCACAAGAGCCATGTATTTTAATATGATGTAGTTTTCTTTGCCCTGAAACCAGGAGCGGTTCTCCATGCTGACAATCCATAAAAGACCTAATGACCCATCTGAGGAACATTAACCATCACCGTGGCCATTCCGGGCAGAGTGTTTGTTTGTTTTTTGCCCCCCTGCTTGGGAGTCTAATTTCTGGAGAGGATCTTCAGGGGTTGGTTGAATCTTCAGAGGACTTTTAGTGTTGAATAATTAAAAATCAGGCTAAAGGGTGGCTTAGGCTTTAAATTTGAAATGCTTATTTGTCAAGCAAAGCTTTGCTAAGGAGCTGCAGTGTGCTCCAGCAGGGTCAGCAGTCTGCAACCGCCCCCACATACCCTAAAAAGTGGGTTTTTTCAGGCAAAACCACATTATTGCTTTCACCAAGAGCTTGCTAAAGTGACTGCTAATTTAAAGGAATTTTTGTTTTCTAACTTAATTGGCTCTGCCTATAATTTAGTGCCATATAAAAGAAAACTATTTACACCCCGCTGTATTTTCATGATCTACAGTTAACATTTGTGTTTAACAGGGAATTACAATCATTCAGCCTCTGAGAAATGGTTGAAATTATTTAAATGCAAAAGGAATCCATCGAGGTCAGAGCCTTTCTGCACTGCTAGGGATAGAGATGGGATGGAGAGGATCTCCACCATCACCACCACCAGTGCAGAGGAAGGGATGAATTTGCAAGTGGAGGTCTGATCCTGGCCACTCCATCCACAGCCAAGGTGGTTTCTGGACAATTATTTCCTCCCAGATCATCTCTCACTGCTGCCAAGGGGGTTTGCCACCAAAATGATTTCCTACTGGCAGCCAAAATCAAACAAGTCAGTAGCAGTCAGGGTGTCAAAGCTCTGGGTGTCCCAGCTGAGGACCAAGGAGGTTGTCTTACCCGTGCCCAGCATCCCCAAGCTCTTGGCATTTTGCAGCCAGCACTGAGATAAAAGGCTTTTGCATCAATCCCCCAAGATCTTCCCTTGCTGCCTCTGAAAAAGGCTTTAAATCTGTTTGTTCAGGTGCTTGTGAGTCCTCCAGCCTTCAAGAGTCCTGGTAGACACTGAAGATCTTCCCTTTTTATTTTTTCCCTTTTATTCCCTTTCTTTTTCTTTTTTTTACCTTTTTTTTTTTTTTTTTTTTTTTTTTACCCTTGGAGTGCCCTAATTATACAGAGCATTGATTTTACAATGCATTCGTGGATTGATTGTACTGCCATGCTCCTCCCACAGGAAACAGCTTGCACACGAGCACTTTTTGATCTCTCTAAAGTATTCCCTAAGGTGAATCAATGGCTCTTGCATCTTGTCTCTTGCTTTAGTTTAGGGGAAGCTGGAGATGTCTTGCTACTGAAATAAGCTTCAAGTAAAAAATATCAGAAGGGAGAAAAGGAGAAGGAAAATGATTCACTTCTTCCTGCCCGAAAAAGATTGTCTCATGTACAGCAAAATATGTTCTTGTTAACATAATGTTCTCATCCAGCTCAGCCAATTGCAATCTTGGAGAAAGCTCGGGAACTTCCATATAATTATCTTTAATAAACTGGCCTAGATAAAAGTAATGATATCTTAAGAAAGAGGGTGCATAATAAAATATATATCTATATAAAAGCATGAAATGACATGCTAAAATGAGGAGAAAGAGGCAATTTATGTATTTTATGGCTTTGGCAACTCTGTAACAGGAATCTTGGATACAGCACTGTTAACCAGACCAAACTTCTTAAAACAGACCATCTCTTTTAGTCTAAATGGAGGGTATTAGCTCCCTTTCCTAGTGATTCCCTGTGAAGGGGGTAATGGATTAGACTCAGATTCAGGCTGAAGGCTCTAATCCCTGTGTTTTAATGACAGTACCTGCCACCAGTCACAGCCACAGCCTTGTTCCAACCCCCCAGTGCCACAGAGACCCCCAGGAATGCTCAACTCTTTTTGCATCCAACGCAACCAGATAGAGCAAAAAAAAAAGCCTTGACCTTGAGGAAATCTTCCCAAATTAAGGATTAATTCAGAGTTAGCAGCAAGACTTTCACTGGATATTAAAGGGGTGATTCCTGCTGCCAAAAGCTTTCTATAAAGGGTTTGATTTCCTCTTAGGTTAATACTGGCGAGTGCACTCCTGCCCATTAGGTTGCTCGGTATTAATTTCAATCTGCACAGGGTTCATTTCAGCGGGCTCTGCTGAGAGCTCTGCTGATTGCAGTGCTTAATTACCAGCTGAGTATCATCTCTTTAGCATGTGGTAGCATCGTGCCAGCCTCTGAGGGGTCCTGAGCCCTGAGTAGGACCCAAAGCACTCGAGGTTCTGCATTCTGCCCACTGGTCCCAGCACCACGGCCCCTGACAGAACTGACCATAAGTTTTGTACTTCCCTTTACTCAGCAGTTTCCCGAGAAAAAGCTGGTAGGACAGAGCAGAGAAGGTAGATCCCTCTTGTTCAGCAGCTCACCGGGGTCCAGCCTGGAGCTGGAGGATGCCAAACAGCAAATTCTAATCTGGGTCTGCCCAAGGTTACGATGCTCTGCCCTCCCCTCCCTGCCATGCTGCCTCCAAACTCTGCATTGCAGCACAATGTTGGGTTTCTCCATCAGTTTTCAGGAACGTGAACACCCACCCTTGGAGCGCTGCTGTGCAGGTGTGTAGGTGCATGCAGAACGTGCTGCTATTTGTAATATATATACACATATATATATATGCATATGAAATATAAAAGCAGGTTATTTCTTACTTGGTGTGCTGAAAGCTGTGATTGCTGGCTTATATGAAATATTTAGATCATGCACAAGAGATAACTCACAAGATATAATGTCGATGTACGATGGGAAGCTAGTCTTTATTATCACAGGTGTAAATTTTCACACCTCTGTTATCAATTTTGCAATTATAACTGGGTTTCCCAGTAAAGTAATTTACTACTCACTACCATATAGGATGAAGAAAATGATCATTTATCCGCCTTCAACTCAATTAAATATTCATCCTTCCCAAAAAAAAGGGGGGGAGAGGTTTTAAATCACTTCTAAACTGTTCTCCAGCTTTCTTTTCTTTTTTTTTAAAGAGGAAAAAGTCTGCCTTATAAAAAGCACAGATTTGATGCAAAAAGAGACAATAGGAGCCTAATACATTCAGGGATGCGGCACAGATTTGGCTCATCAGTCATTTGTGTTATGGGAGTCCAAAACAGTAATAAAATCAACACAAATCCAGCTTCAAGCATGAGAAGAGAGGCTGATTCTCAAGTCAGATGAAAGCAACATCATTTCAGCTTTGATTAAAGCAAGCAGGTTTTGCTTGGAGAGGGGGGGACCATAATAAAGTTTGTTCTGTCTCATAGTTTTCAGCACTGAGCAAACATTGACCTTTCATCATTTTTACCTCCTTTCATACAAGGAATTTGGGATTACTTTGTGAGTAGGGAATTTTGGTGTTTGTGTTTGGGAGTGTTTCACTTATTTTTCTGAATATGAGCTTGTGCTGGACTCAGGGAGAGCTGTCTCCTCCTTCCCACAGTAGCTGGGTCTGCCCAAGGGAACAGAAGCTGAGCTAGGAGCCAGGTGGCATCTCACCTCCACTCCAGCACTGGCAGACAACTAATTTTTAAGGCTAAAGATAAATACCAGATATTTTCCCATCACTGCTCCCAGGACTGAAGGTGGATGCCCTGAAAGAAGCCAGTTTTGCAACTGCAAAAAAACCCCTCACCTCAATCAGCATTAACTGCTCGGGAGCTTAAGTCTCAGCACCTTTTTCCTTCTGTCCTGTTTTTCTCCTGATCTGCCTCTGCTCTGTCAAACCTTCCATCATTAAATCTGTGATGTCTCGTGGCTCCAAAACACGCTCCGGTTGTTGGCTAATTCTCAGTGAGACTTTTATTCCAAAGGCTTCTCCAACAGCCTGATTATATAATAACAGCTTGCTCATTACCCCGAATATAAATAGTTGAAGTATCCCTCGAGAATGGACACAGCTGGTGGAACTTCCCATATTAGCACCGCATTAATATTTATGGCAGCACTGTGTAAGTATGCAAAATATTGGCATCCCTCCATGCAAAAGTTTACACATCTGTCATTAATGACTCTGCCCCAACATCACAGGCAGGTCAGGGAGCGGGAGAGGGGAGCTTGAATCCCGGCTGAAATTCCGATGAGGCAGCTCCAGCTCTCATCCAGCATCATTTTCTCTGTAGCCGAGTCACCGTTAATATCCGGGAGGGATGACAGTCCCCTCGCCCCACCGGTGCCCCCACACTCTGTATGGCCACGGGCATCCAGCTGATTTACCAGGGTTTGTTTTGGCTTAAGCAGTGAAATATTAAAGGATGTGATGAGAACCAGCTAATTGTACATATAACCTTTAAGATGTCTCGGACAGGATTCCAGCCTTCACCCAGGGTTATAAAGAGAAAGTAATGGGGCCATAAACACACATTTAAGTATGCCTTTAAAGTTTAAGGAGAGTTTAATTGCAGGAGCTGGGGTGCCTGGGAGCAGAGCCTTGCACAGGTAGTGCTTCCTTGGGAGAGGCTCAACAAGGGCCAGGCTCAGCATCGAGCTCCCAGCCTTTGCCTGCCCTAAGGGGAATTGGTTTGTGCTAATAAATGTCCCAGCTGCAGGTCAGATTGTAAATGAAAGTGATATTTAATGGCCCAGATCCTCTGCTGGTGTAAACCAGCCCTCTCTGCTGCTCGCACTGGGCTCTGGCTTGGTTTAAATCCAGGTGTTACTGACCTGTGGGCATGACTTTAGGAGGGTCTTTAGAGCCTGACACTGGTTTATAACGCTCCCAAGGACAGAGCTGTTGCAAGGAGACAGTGCCTGCCAGGTTCACAGCAGCCTGAGCAGACGTATGAAGGAGCCCCAAGGCAGGACCCAGCACCCTGCATCGTGGGATAAGGAAAACGAAGGAGAGGGAAGGTAAGTGGTTGTGGTTTTTTACTCACAATATGACTTTTTGTCTGCAGGTCAAAACACAGTTTAATCTGTGACAATCTGTGACAATCTCTGGAGCAGATACAGTGCACTATGAGGGCTGTGCTGGGTAGCAGGGGGTTCCCATGGGGATGTCACAGGCAGCAGCTGCCCAAAGCAGGCAGGAGAACTTGCCCCAGTCTCCTTAAAGGCAGTGAGATTCAGCAAAGCATCAAGAAGCTGCACATGTGTGACGGTGCAGAGCAGGGATCAGACAAGCTGCTGGTTTATTACTTTTTTTTTTTTTTAATCTAGAAAAAGCTGTCACTGAGAGGAAGTAGAGGAAGAAAAAGCAGAATGAAGTCCAGAACATTTTTAATGACTACACATCTGTGAACACCTTTGGGCTCCAGTGCAACTTTCCCAAACTGTTTGCAGATTTGGGTGCAAAAAATTCCCCCTTGACAACCTTCTGATAGACCTTGAGGCACTGATAACTCTAAATGACCCCTAAAAGGGAACATATAGACATTACTGACATGCCTAATGGAGCTGCAGGAGGAACACCACCAACCAAATTACCCTCTCAGAGGTGGTGATGGGGTTGCAGAAGGGAAGCATTCCAGTTGTGTTCCCAATCAGGTGTCCCACCAAGCTGCTGCAACACCAGGGATGCAGCTTTGAGCTCAGCATTGCTGCTCTGCTGTTTCATAGGTACTGCTGGGGTTTTGCTCTGCACCAAAATCTTCACTGTTCACACTTCTGTGAAGAATGGGTGTCAACTACACAGCAAGTGGAGGCAGACAACGGTCAGCTCTGCTCAGGTCTGTGGTCTGTCTGTCAGCTTGGGTCTGTGAAGTGTCAAGGGAAGAGAGGTCATTAATCAGCCAGTTCCACATTCCCTTGGGAGCCAGCACTGATGGAGCAATGTACAGTCTGCTGGAAGTGTTACAGATAGCACAGGGGTTCTCCACCTCAGGAACATGGCTGGTGAGACACCTATTGAACAGCAAATATTTGGGGAGACTTGCTCACAGACAGGCAGAGGTTCAGGCTGTGAACACACAGACTGTCCCATGGTCCCTCAAAGCGGAGGGCAATGCAGGAATGCAAGTGTTGTCACCTGCATCCCACTCCTGGGCAGTCCTTGCCTCCACTGGGATGGGGAGGAGACAGGCACCCAGCCCCATGAACCTCCGTCCCCTCCAGGGCTCTGGGTAAAATTAATTGATAAAGCATAATCGCTGTATCAATGCCTTTTTAGAAAAGATAAAGTACATTTCAAAGCTAATTTAGGCCTGCAGACAAATGGCTTAAAGAAGAGCTACTGTACTGAAAAATGTCCGTGTCATTTTTTCCCCAAATCATAGTTTCAATGCACACAGCCTCAGCCTGACATTCTGAATTATGGCTTTTATTAAACATTAGTAATAGAGTGCACTTAAATCATGGTTTCCCTGTAAAAGAGAGATGTGTTCAACTCAGATCTGCACATTTTAATGCCATATTTCTTCCTTTTACTCTCCCCGCAAGATAAATTTACTTACTCCACAAAAATGTTTTGCTGAAAAGAATAATTCATCCTTCAGTGTCCATCTAATGTACCTTGTGAGTAATGTGAACTGATGCAAAAATTACAATGCACCGGCCATGTCTGGAATGCTTAGATGCCTCCGAGTTAGAGGTTATGCACACAGAGTATTGAAATTAGATTTAACAACTATCATCTTTTACAATGTTGCCTTGATGATTTTTTTTTCCCTTTTATAGCTTTGATCAGATGCCTCCTGAATACATTGCCGGTAACAAACCTCGGAGTCTGCTGCTCTGCAAGCCCCGCTCAGCTCTGAGCCAGGTTGTCAATAGCTGTATATTTTTTAAGTGAGAATATTTGTAGCCACAATTTGCTCTAGCAGGCAAAATTCAGATTATATTTTTTTTCTGTGAGTAGACCAAAAATAGGCTGTGGGGTAACCAGACAGCTTTGGAATCAGCATCCTCTAGGTAACAGATTTTGCTCTGCTGAGCCCCCAGGTTCTTGCAGAGTGAGAGCATACCTGTGCCTGGTTACCCTGGGAGAGCTCTGCATCCTCAGCACAGGGTGAATGGAATGTGGGCTCCGTCCCAGCACATGTCCCAGCCCTGGCACTAACACTGGGCACGGCATCTCGCTCAAACTCCTGGTCCAGCTGTCCTCTCCAGGTACACACACACACAGAGCCAGCCCCTGCAATGTGACCTTTACTTAAAGGACAGCAACTGTACCATTGAATCAATGTCCCTCTGCCAGGAGCTCTGCATCGGAGCTGCATTGCAGTGTCAGCACCGGGACTGATCCAGCTACAGCTCCCACCTGAATCTGCCACGACCTCCTGACACGCCAGGGAGCGCAGTGCCAGCAGACCTGCACTGGTGCCTGAGGGGGACGATGGGTTTGGAGATTACAAAGCACCTATAGATAGTGGAGGGGGTGAGGATTTGCTGAAAATCTGATGCTGTTGTCTCTGTGTGCAGTTTGATTAACAGGGAAAAGACCAGTCTTTTAGTAAGCTCTGCAAATATTTTGCTTTATATATTGGTAGCGTGGTATGGATATTAACTGATTGGTCCCCCAAGATCCTCCAATGTTGATAAAAGAAGCAGCATTCCTCTCTTTTGCCAGCTAAGGGCCCCTGGGGTAGGAGCCTTCCTTTGGGACTCTGTAGCCCTGGAACTCACACTAAGGCACCACAGGAATATTTATGATTTATAGGGTTTTTGTGTTGGTACCTGGGACTCCCAGCAGGGTTATGATCCCATTATACACACAGCCAATAGGAAAATCAGTCTTGCAGATTGTTTGCAAGAGAGCTATAAAAATGTGACTTAAGAGAAGCAACTTCATCTATACCATAGAGCAGTTTAGAGATGTGAAACTTCTAACAGCACCTCTATCAGCTCAGCTAACGATTCAGTCTCACAGAAAAGGGTTGTCTGAGTTAGCTGCTCTAGAAGGAGTCCCCAAAGAGCATGTAAAGGCTCCTCGATTTGACCTGCTGAACTGAAGTTGTTATTAAGACCTAAAATTATTGCTGTGCTGTTGCAGTTTGGTGGATGACAACAGGAAAATCACTGGACGATGGATGCTGGCAGTGACTTTATTGATAGCTTGGTGGCTTTGGCTGTCTTCACTATGGTCCCTTCCAGTGAACTTCAGTTCCATTCAAATTTCCTCTGGAAGAGCATAAATGCTTCCAAAATGAGGTGGAAAAACTTTCAGCACATTAGCTAATAGCACATCAGAGGAAGTGCCTGGCTGCGACTGTAACCTCAGTAGGCATCTTTACATGGGAGGACGTAAACTGTCTCTGAATTATTTATTGAACCAAAGACATCAAATTGGACAATTAACCTTGAAAACTTCATTTAAGCACCATAAAAGAAGCATCTCCTGAAAAATGTGTCCTTAATAAAAGCCAGAAGCACAAACTGTAGCAGGTTCTGCCGTGGTCCTCTGCAGGAACTGGGAGCTTCAGCGGGTTTGTCCCTGTGGAGAGATTAGTGCTAGAGGTGACTTGGCAGAAACACAGGAATTTGGAGAGCAGGGCAGAGCATCCCCAGAGCCCTCTGTGTGCTGCTTCAAAGGATGCTCTTCCATCTCCCAGGCTGCAGAGGGATCCAGGGCAGCCAAGGACTCTGCCTGCCCTGCACAGCCCTAGATCCCACCACAGTTCCTGAGTCCCTCAGTTCCCACAGTGATGGAGCAGGATAACACAGGGACACAGCAAAGGTGACAGAGCAGAGGCTGTCAGGTGTCTTCTCCCCTTCTCCAAAAGCACTGGATGAGTGGAGCTGCTCTGAAGGATTTTACCAGACACAGGATTTTACCCAGCCTGGAAACTCCTTGGGAGCAAAAGGTAGTTTCTCTCCTCACTCCCTTCTGCTGTGGATGAGCTCTCCTGCTCTGGCTTGGTGTCTGCTGCGCTCTTCCGACACCACTGAACAGTGGAAGCTGCAGGAGGCTTCAGCAATTTATTCTATTTAATTTCCTCCACAAAGGTGTTTTATCCTCACTAATAAAAAGAGTGGAACTTGATCATTTCTAAAATATTGTCCCTTCTAAATCTTTATGGCTCAAAGTGGACTGAGATCATTAGAAGTTACTTTATGTGCAGCTCAATCAGCTCCAAAGGGCTATCTCAGTCACTCTCTGCTTGCTGAGAGCAGATCCTATTTCCCAGAGGCAAAAGGACAATACTTAATCACTTCCTCACTTGTTAGGTGTTTTAACAAGTTGTATTAAGCTTCATCAGTCGGAGCTTTCATGCCAGATTAAAAATGATAGTTCACTTCTCCGTTATTATAGGACATCATTTGTTTTCTTTTATTTTGCTGGGCACTTGCATGCCACTGTAATTTCACACGGAAATATATGACTGATGTCACCCAGAAGTAATTAGGTTTTAAAAGCCTTGATTGCAATAGACACGGACGTTACGGCTTTATGGTGCCAATGCTTTGCCATCCTCTTTATGGCTGTTGATTCTGCAAGTATTTCATAGTTCTGTCAATAGGAATAAGTTAGCTGATGTTGACTGGAACTATTAATCAGAAGGAGGGAAAATATACATTTCTATTTCTGTATTCAGACTTGATAGCTCAGTAAAAGCCTCCCTACCCAGCTTTGCAACAGTTCAGGGTTCCCCTCACTGCTCACCAGATAAATGTAGGGAAATCCTGGGTTCCTTCAGGGTTATAAACAAATTACTTTAACACAGCCGTGTTAGAGAAACCTGTTCTTTGTCACTGTGTATGGATATTGTATTTTAATGCTTGGGGAAGAACACATTTGATTATTTCAGCCTTCAAATGATATTTTTATAAGGATGCATCAGATTTCAGTGAGGGAGGGATGTAGCTGCTGCCATCCCGGTGTGCTCTAGGCAGAAAGTGGGTCAGAGTCAAGAGCTCAGGGGTTGCATTTGCATCTCATGACTCAACTCTGGTTGTGTGAAATTAGACCACTCAAGTCAAAAGGCATTTCTGTGGTCATGGCAAATCTGGGAACCTTCTGATGGGGTGACCAGCAGGGAAATAGAGAGAAATACAGGGAGGTGTGATCCTGCAGATGGGTGCACAGCATCCCTTGACCTCGGTGGGACCAGGAATTTGCCCAGCCAGCTAAATGCTGATTTAGGCCAAGAAAGACTGCAAAGCTTGGGAAACCAGGGAGGATTATTTAGGAGAGTTTGTGTGCAGCCCAGCAGTCTAAACCCTTTCATAGTGATCAAACCCCCTCACGAGAACCACAGTAAAGAGTTCAGCTGCTTGTTCCACTTGTGACTTCAAGTCCTTCTTTTTAAAAAAAAAAAAAGTTGGTTCTTTCCCACAAAAGCAGAAATTATAGATATTTGTTTCTAATGGGCATTTCTTCCGATATTACCTCACTGTTAAGGTGCTCCTGTAAATGCAGTGAAGGTGCCTTTGCATAAGACAGGCCCAGACCATTCCCTTTGCTTGCTCTGCAAGACATCCCCACGAAATGGATGCGCTGGGACCTATCCCAGTACATAAGAACCTCATTTCTCCCTGGTTACAACAACCTTTTAATCAAACCTTGGGTGAACGTGCCAGGTAACAAGAACGGACTTTGCTGTGCCAAGAACAGAGAGTCCGTTCCAGAGCCAGGGACCTTCTCCCACCCAGTTCACTCCAAAAGACATTGGCTACAGCTGCAAAAACTTTCAGGTCCAGCAAAGTGTGGAAAAGTGGAGCTCTCCTCTGGATTGCTGTGCTGTCCTTGCTTTCCCAGTGCAGAAGCTGTTCCCAGAGACTTGCCAAGTCACCTTCAGGAGGCTCAGCCATCCAGGAGGCACCAGGCAAGTTTGCAGGTTCAAGTGCCAGCTCCTGGGCATTAAAGAAAGTTGTGAGGACACCCTTGTCAGACAGTATCCAATGGAAGAAGGACTTTTCCTGCTCTACTGCTGTCATGAAGGGAGCTTTGACTTCTCCTCGGTGATATCAGTGGTCCCAAGGATTTCATTATGTGGGGAAGGAATCCCAGGCTTTTCCACACAAAGTGCTGTGTCTGCCTTTCATCTGCCCTGAAGAATCTCTTGTTTGACTCCTGATTAAAATATGGGCTGCTTTACACTTTCCTTTTTCTTCTTTTTCTTTTTCTTTTCTCCCCCAGAAGAAAATTCTAGACAGCAAACACAGGAAGAAAAAAGGCTGAATTGCCAGCAGATAAGCCCAATTTCACTTGACCCCTGAGCTCTATCGGTCACTCCTAACAATGGGATGTACTCTTATCTCTGCACACCACTTAACACCCATTAATGCTTTGGGGAGTTAGTCCAGCTCTTTAGGATCCCCATGTAAGGATTTATTTCAAACACTGAGATGAGAGGGATGACTGGCTTTAGCAGCTGCAATCTGAAGTGCTGGTCTGTCCTGCTCTGTACTCTGTTCACTGTAAAGCTTTAACCCAGTGGATTAAGGACCTGTAAAAAAAAAAAAAATCACTTAGAGCAGATTTGCAGATGGTTTGAATTGGTGAAGTTCCTACAGTACACACTGGTACCAGTTCCCTTACTGGGGGCATCAGCATTGCTCCACAAATTCATTCCATCCAGGTTCATTGGCTGATGGTTGCATTGATTTGCATGAGAGAAGAGTCTGGTTCCTCACTGAATCTGGAAACAGATCCTGGCTTTGGATGCAAATTCTGGAAGTTTTCATTGGGAGTTTAGAGTTACTCTATATTGTCTCAATTTTTTTTTTTTTCATTCTACTAGAAAGGCATCAAAATTCAGGCTGTACTAAAAATAAAAACTTCTAAAATAATCTAGTCATCTAATTATCCTGAAATATTTTAAAATTGGATTAAATTAAATGTTGCTGCAAACTTTGCTCTGTTCAGGAAGCTCCAGTGGGAGCTGAAACAGATGTACTGGTTTTTCAACCCCTTATAAGTTTGTTTATCACTTCTGGTCAGAATTAAGAACTTCAGTGCAAGTTTGAAATGTTTACTTTATAATAGGAAAAAAAAAAAGCTTAAATAAAGATATAAAATGGAGCAGCCTTCCCATATCCCTGATTATAGTGACTCCCACTACCATTTGGGTCAATACACTCACCTTCAATAGACCTTTCTCAGGGAAGACTGGCATCAGCTGAGAGCTCTGATGCTGTTGGAGAAGTGTTCCCAAACTGACAGCAAAATTTACTACATTTGTGGAGGAATAGCAGAAAAATTGGCTTAGACCACTGAAAGGGAAAAAAAATTAAACAGTGGAAACAAAAATAATAATTAAAATTTTTCTTACTGACTCATATGGAGAAGAAGTTCCTTAAAATTGCAGAAATTAGCTCATCTCTGCTCTATCTGCATTTGCCCCAGGTGACTTTGTCCCAGTCACAGGTCCCAGTCAAAATTCAGAACAACCCCTTTTGTATTTCCAATTGGTCTTAAGTTTGTCACGGATTTTTACTGAATGCAAGGTCTGAATTCAGCAAAGAGTGTTTTCTTTTTAAAATGCTTTTAACCCTGATTCATAACTGGTAGGAAAAAATAATCTATGGCATGAAATATGCTGAGGGTTTTAAGCAAATATTTAGGCAAAAGGCAGCTGGTAAATCTCTAATGAATGGCTGGATGTAGAGCTAACCCATAATTCATGGAATGCCAGCCAGAAGGGTCTAATCCACCTCCCCTGCTCCGAACTCCTCATGACATCCGGGAGCTGGTGCTGCACCGTGTGCATCCAAGGCAGGCAGTAGGAAAGGAGATGCATTTTTAGGCCTTTTTCTGTATATCTTGTGCTCTGGAACAAGAAGGTTGATGTTCAGGATTATTTTCTCTGTTTCAGATTCTCTTGCTCTGGTTTTAAGGACAGGCTGTTTTATGGGGGGACTCAGGTGACAGAGGTTTGAAAGGACAAACTGATCAACCTTAGCAGGTCTCATCACTGATGCACACACCCATGCACTCCCATTCCTCTCCACACACAAGAGCTTAATAAAATCCCACATATCCTATAAAGAATCCCATTTTCCCTTTTACTTTAGTAACACTTTAAAATAATGGGACACTGATACTGCGTTATGAAGCAATTCCCTTGGATGGATCCATGGCATAGTCCTTATTAATATCAAGTGAGTTCAAGGTGATTTATGTTATCGTGGTGATTTTGCATCTTGTTTATTACCTTCCAGAGATCACTTTGCAGTGATTTTTAAGGTGGCACAGAAATTACCATGTGAACTGTCTTCTAAACCAATGCAGTCCTTTCCTGCCTGATAATAAAGCTCTCTTATGGTTTTCAATGAGCAGGTATTAGCTAATGCTTAATTACTGTGGAGGGGCAGATACTGAGCACAGGAGAGTCAACAGCATTAATAAAACTCTTAGAGTGAAAATAAATCAGGAGGTACAATAAGGGGGACGTTAAGGAACAAAACGCTCACCTCTGGCATTGCCTCAAGAGGGACCAGGGACTCCTTGCAAGATTTCAAGTGGTCCTGTGTACTTTGGAGTCATCAACAGCTCTCATGATCCAAAAGCCCCTGCTGTCATGACCCCTTGATGCTTGTGCTTCACCCTTTGGTGTTTCATGGCCACCTCTCTCCTGTGAAGTTGTTGTTAACCCAGCCCATTACTGCCTAAAATCCCTCAGGGTCTGGAATTCCACCCCTTCAGCAGGGCTGTGGCTGGGATCCTCTCACTGATTCCTGACACAATTTCTCACTGATTTGCAAGAATTGAGCTGCAATTGACTCTACAGTTTTCATATAAATGAGTCAGAGGGGACAACCAGGCTGTGTTTCACTCTGGTGGTGTGGCAGCACCTGGCACTGACAGGGTGGCCATCCTCAGCACACAGCTCCCACAGTCTTACCAACAACAGGAGGAGAAGGCAATAGCCCTGCTGCTCCCTCCATCCCCTGCCTCTACCAGGACCCATCAGCATCCAAACCCTCTCCCCTCCGTGGAGACAAGTCACCTTGTGTTCTGCTTCACTGCAGACCAGCAAATTATAGCTGAAGTGCCCAGCATTAAACAAATCATAGCTGGCCCTTTCAGGAGACTCACACCTGCTTCAAAAGAAAAACTGGCTAATTTCTCACAAGGAGGCTTTAAAGAAACACATTTTCCAAATTTTCCCTGCTAATGCGAGGACTCAGCAGCTGCTTTTTGTTGGCAGAGTCAAGACCCTGTGCCACCACCAGCCTGTGCATCCTTCTGGATATCATCCTTCGCAGCAATGCTTAACCAAAGATGAATTACAACAGAACAGTTGAGGATGATTTACCAAAACATGCTGAACTCACAAAAATCCAGCACTAGCAATAAATTCTCAGCATAATCTTAAAAACGGGATGTTTAAATGTGACCAATGCTCCACAAAGAGCACGCTCTAACTCTTGCCTGACACCCTCGTTGCTTTCACTTCTGAGCAGCTTTATTTTCATTCCCCAGAGGAGTTGCATATAAAATAAATAATTTCAGTGTTACTTCATAATACATTCTTATAACTGATACATTGTGTAAATAAAATGTAACATTAATAAAAATGGTTGGTGTCTATCTCCGGCTCTTATTTTAATGCTTACAGGAAGGAAAAAAACAAACCTCCTGGAACTGATGCTAACAAATTTCACAAACAAGGCAGTAAGAAAATGTGAGCACTCTAGGAGAAGGGAGCCACATGGCCAATAAATCGTCTTCCTTAAGCCAACTAGTTATTGTCTATAACGTTCATAAAACTCTTCACACAGAAGACCCTTCCTGATGAAATAAACCATCAATCTCTGCTGCATTACTATTCATTTTCCATGTGTGCTGAGAGCAAATGTCATTCAAGGCATTACAGTTCTCTCAAACTATATTAAAATACATAGCCTGATGTTATATCTTTTCGAGCCTCTCTGTTCATAAATTGTCGCTGCTGATTGGAACATAAACCATATTTTATAACACCATAAAGCCCCAGAAGATACAAGATCACTCATGTTTGTCTTTATGGCTCAATGTGTAGGACTTCAAGATGCTAAAGCATTGTGTATTTCATACCAGAAATGGCCAGGGCCCCTTGGAGAGGAAGCATCAGACATTTCCATAAAACATTATTACCATATTCCTTGATGACTGAAACACCTCCGTGCACACAACCTGAGCCCTTAACTTATGGACTGTAAATGGATGAGTTTTCCCAATAAATCAGCTCTGTTTAGGAGCAGAGTTATCCTACCCAACACTTGGCTTTCAATGTTATCTCCAGGTGTCAGTGTAATGATGACTTTTTTCACTCCTTCATTTTTCTTTGCTTCCTGACATGGCTAAGAAAACTTCCTTTCAAGGGATGAGTCCCCTGAGAAGTCAGTGAGATATTTCAACATATTAGGAAATTAGATCAACTTCTCAGTGACGTTCCATGGTTCCATCAGGCCTACTATTTCTGGATCCTCCTGGGGAGCCACGGCTATTACCTTCCAATGCATTGAAATGCTTCTGTGTGGAAGGAAATTCCTGCCACCATCTCCCTCAATCCCTGATCCCACTCTGCCCTTATGAACCCCCAGCTTTCCATGCAGAAGAGTTTTTGCACACTGTTTACTGCACTAGAGTAGTGCCAAGATGCTCCAGCACTGAGCCCTTTGCTGTCAGGGTCACGAATTAAAGCCCAGAAATCCCAGGGTGTGACCAAAGGCTGGATTTTGAGCCCTCAGTGCCCAGGCCAGCACAGTGAAAACAGCACAAAAGGCTTCCTAAATTGCTTCTGGCATCAACCAGCAAATGGCTCCATCATTCCTTCACAGGAGGAGAGTTACAAGTGCTCTCCCCATTTCATGTGCTGGTACACTGAGTTTTGAGCTGCCTGTCCTGTGTAGCTGCTGGTTTTCTTCCACACAGGCACTGGTTAGTGCTGGGTTTCCTGTTAAGCAAAGAGCTGTTCAGCTCCCAGGAACCACTGACATAATCTAACACAGAACTGGCCTAAAACACATGTTTTTCCTGAAGCCCTTTAATATTTCAAATAGTTAAATGTCACCTGCATTGTCCTCCACCCTCCCTGTCAGTAGCACAGGCTGCCTGTGCTGGCTCGTGGTCACCAGCACCCGTGCAGTGCCACACTCCTGATGATGGCACTTGGAATTCACATGGGCAATGCTTGTGCTTTACACAGACCTTCCACTCCTGTTCAGCTTTAATTATTGGACACTTAAACTAATACACTACTGAAAGCAGCTCCTGCTATATTTAGCCCTCTAATTTTATATTTTGCTGTTCCTCAGTCTCCAGATGGAGAAGGAGGAGGGGGAATCACAGGGAAAATTGGAAATCTATAAGGCTGCCAGCTTGTTTAACCACCTGAGGGACCTGAGGTTTAGTCCAGCACCTTATGAAACCAGAAAGGACACTGCAAGAAGGTGGATGCTGAATCTCAGGCGCCTGTTCATCCCCAAAGCATCTGAAAGGTGGCACTTTGGGTGTAAAAAAGAAAGATCAGCAAAAACAGGGACAAAGACTGCCAAAATGGTGTAGGAGTGACAAACCCTTAAAGTCTCTAGAGAATCAAGCTCTTAATATGAGAGCAGGGACAGACCTCATCCTGCTCCCAGGAAAAGGCCCAAGAGGTGGTACTGGCCCAAATACTTTGAGATGTCTGAAACCTTGAGCTGGTAGGGACAGCCACAACCTGCCCTGGCTCCAGCTTCCCAGACACATCTGTGTGAGGGTCCTGAAGCCCTGATGATCCAGCAGCTCAGCTGGACACCCTCATCCCATGTGCAACGTAGATAATGCTTTGGTATTCCTGTGGTTTCCTCTCTGCAGAAAACCATGCAGTATTTCCACCCATTTAAAGGTCTATAAGAGGTCTCATCAAAGCCAGGTATAGTTTATATTGCAGATGGCTGCTGACATGATATAATCCACACTAACAGGCAGGCTGTTAAAGGTCAGAGTCTCACTTCACTTCTGTTATTAGCTTTGATGTTGGGAAGATGCTGAATTCCCTCCATGTCTTTTTCTTTTAGAGAGAGAAAAGACACTGTTTACTGTCAGGCTCTTCATCAACATAATTGGTGGCTTCTCTGGAATCGCCCCTTTGCTCTAAAAAGCGCTGTAAATCAGCTGTAGGAAGCCTGGTCTTTGAAAAATCCTCCAGCGGAAGAGGAACATGAGCAACAGTTTGCAGGATCAGCTCCATGTCTGTGCCAGATGTGTGCAGCATGCAGGAGAGGCTGGAGCCTTCCTCATCCCACATCCCTATGCTGGCAAAGCTGGAGGTCACAGCTTTGAGACACAAACATGCCAGAGCCACGGGAACTTTGGGGAGCCCCCACCCTGGGTGTTGCTGCGGACTCTGAACGGGACCTTCAGCTCCACGCGCTGCTTCCATCCACAACGTAGCCTGGCTGCTTCCAGCCCTGAGCAGGCAGCACCACAGAACCTCTGCCTGCTGTGGAGCCTCAGAGGCCCCTGAGATAACAGAGATCAGCCCAGCCTGGCAATATGGGCTGTGTGGCCAGACCTGCAGCTCTAATGCACACTGGTAAATATTGCTGGGAGCACTCTGGGCAAAGTGAGGTGCAGTAAGTATTCCCAGACAGGAGAATGAAGGCAGCAGATTGGGAATCCCCAGTCCTTTCTGCTACCTCCTTTTTAAACAGGACCCAAGAGGGAGTTTTTCTTGGTGAATCCCTTATTCAAAAATATACTCACATTACCACAGCTAATCTCAAGCAGGAGGTGCTGTGCCCATCAAGTCCTTGGAAAGTCCCTACTGACCTCGATCAAATCAATCCCCTGTGAGGACTCCTGCCAGTGCCAAAGCCATTCCTGGCCTGGATAGGGCAGGACGAGGCACTGCCTGGTGCCACTCTCAGCTCTTTGATCTCGGCAATATTGAAGCTTTGCCTGAAGATGGCACTACAGAATGGCTGGGGCGAGCGTGCGGCCGCGGCGGCACTCGGTGGGATTAGTGCAGCACCGACCAGCCCAAAAATCCCAGCTCTTATTCCCCATAAAATGCATGTCCATCTGCCGTCGCCTGCAGGGTTGGGGTCTGCTGGGGGGAAGGACAGCAGAGGTCACTGTGTGCCCGACAGACACAAACCCCAAATCCTGGGCTCCCCCATCCCTGCAAAACAAGAGCAAAATTAGCCTCTTGCTTTTCGTGTTCGTGAGTTTCATCCGTTTTGCTTCCGACTTGGTGAAACTGCAGCAGCAATTTTAATTTCTCCTCACAAATGGTACTGCAGAAGCTCGCAGGGGTCGGCTACAGCGCTGAAGTGATCTTAAACATACACACACACCCAGCTCCCCTGTTTCAAGGCAGCACGGTGCAATGGTTATTTCCCTTTTCTTCTCCTTTCCCATCCCACGCTTGCAGCTCCATTCAAAAAGCCACAGCACGGAGGAGTTACCGAACTATCCATCCTCACATAGCTAATTGTCTCCTTCCCGCAGTACCAGACCAGGAACTCTGGCTCCCCAAAAAATCTAAACCTCCAGGCCTTAATGTCAAAAATCCCCAAAGCCCTGAGGTTGCCCAGGCAGAGATGTTTCAAAAGCATTTTCCTGAGGGCTTGCGGCAGACTCCATGGGCAGCCAGGGGGGAATTTCTGGGCCAAGGGCCAGGCAGTGAGAGCGGCTCCGCCTTATCACTCGCCATCGGACGGGGAATCGGCACTGCTGGTACCGTGTCACACCCCGCGCCTTTGTTGCCAGTGGAGGGCAGATAAAGGGCTCGGCACAGGCAGTGGGTGGGGGTTATGGCCAGGGAAGAGACAAGTCCTGGTTAAATCAAAACCGGACAGCAGGTCTGCTGGAGGTGGCCAGGAGGATGTTCTCTAGTCACTCCTTGTTCTCCTGTGTCAGGACCTTGACTGTGGGCAGGACAAGCAAGCAGGAGGACAACCTGCCAGGCTCGGCTCACCATTGGTTCACTGGAGAGCATGAGGAATTGATCTGAATTGGCAGACAAGTCATATGACTGTGCCTGAACATGAACCTGAGAAGCTATCAAACGCAAAATCCATCTCACTCTCAGTTACCAGCACTTTCCTGACCACTAGGAAGAGCTCAGGAAAATTTGGGTCCCAGTCCAGGACTGGCTGTGGCTGCTGTCCATCAGCTGCAGGATGACCGTGGGCTCATAGAATCACAGAATATGCTAAGTTGGAAGGGACCCCTGAGAACCCCTGAGAATCACACCATGTGCCAGAGAGCATGGGCTCATGTTTGGGGAGAGGGGTGCGTTACTGTTCCTCCCCTCTGCAGCCCATGCAGAAACATCCCTGAAGTTTAAAAAGATAGTTCTGATGCATTATGTGAAAAAAGACATTTTTACGACAAGAGTAATGGACCGTGACAGGGTTTAATGTTGTTTCAAGCCTGTACACATGGTCTTTCCAGTGAAAAGAGCATGTGAGGTATACCAGAGAACTTCCCAAAGAGGATAAGATATGAAAGGAGAGGATAAACTGTGGTGCCAAGTATCCATATGGCAGCACAGTGTTAGTGTTGGAAGCAGAGACAAGCCACAAAGTTCAAAGCTCCAAGCAGAGCTACTCCAGAGTTCAAGGTCCCTCCAGCTTGATGGGTTGATTCTGCCCGATATAGCTGCAAACTGTGACATGGCACGGGTATGCACTCAGCAGGGCTGGCAATCCCTTTCCAGTCCAACCCATGACCAAGTTATAAAGTTCATAATTGAACCACTCCAGCATTTTAGCTCATCTCTGTTTCTAAGCCATTTCTACATACACAAAGTTAAAGGTGTTGCCTTTGTGCAATGTGGATTAGGGCTGCCAGCCCGTGTGGGTCTGAATTCTTTGCTTTCCCTAAATCATGTCATTTGCCTGAGCATCCTTCACCAGTTTCCTAACGTTTCCCATCCATCTTGGCCGTTGGAAACCCTTTGGATCTCCCTTTTGTTTACAATGAGTAATGGGCAGGAGTTAACAGAGGTTCCAGAGGAAAAGGTCAGTGTAGTTCAAGCAGCATTAGGAAGAAACTCTCAGACCCGCTTTGATCTGCGGAGGATTTAAGCGGTCAATAAGGCAGCGTGGGGAGCAGCAGCGTCGCCCAGATGCCTTCTCGGTGGAGCTGCTCCAAAGGCCCTGGTCCCAGTCCCAGTCCCAACCCTGCCAGACTGCAATTCCTACCAGTCCCTCGGGGTTTATGGCTGGGGAGGGTGTGAGTCACCGGCCCCGTGTCTGGCGGTGCCATGCACGGCTTCCCGGGCGGCCGCCCGCCGCCGCAGCCTCCTCGCATGTTTGCAATTGCTGAGGCAGACTGTTTGCTTCTGCCACGTCCAAGGCAATCCAGTAAAAGTTTACAAAGGGCTAGAGCTCAATTGTGAGCTTGTGAAAACACCGGCCCAGGCTCCCTGGCTCTGCGGTTCAAAGTCTGAAGTGTGCCCTGCCGATTTACACACATATTTACTTTACAGCTGTGCCGTGAATGGGAGTTGTTTTGCAGAGGTTACCCTTCCAAGAAAATGGGGTGAAAGCCCTTGGGTTGAAGGGAGTTGGGTGGGACTTTTGCTTTTTAACCTTCAAATGCACTGGGTTTGTAGATCCTGCCCAAGTACAGCTGATTAATGCGACAGAGGCAGGATGATCTGCTGGAGTGGAGCTGGATGTCCTGCAGCTCCACTGCCCAGGCTGTAGGCCCAGGGTCAGATACCCAATAGCTCAGCTGGAACAAGATTTTAAGAGGTATTTTCATCTCCTTAAGATGGAAAGACCAGGGCCAACAGTACCAAGAAGGGACTTTTCTTTAACATCATACCATCATGAGCTCTGCTGTTTACATCATCTGAAATAACAAACACCCTGTACGGATGCTCATTCCATATTCATGATGGTGTTTTTCTGGCTTATCCTAATCCACTTTCAAAGTAAAAAATCAGCCGCATTTGAAAAAAGTTCTGTCCTCATAATAGAGCTGTTTCTGTGCAACTTTGGCAGAAAAATTGCATGAGCTCACCCAGCACTAGAAGTCATGTTTGCTGTGGACCAAAGACCTGCCCCATCCATTGAGTCTCCAATACTTTAAGTATCATTGCACCTCATGCTGTATGCACCAGGATCACAGTGGAAAGACCTCTTTTCACTCAATGATTTCCTCTCCACTCCTCTACCTGTGTGCTCCCTTGCCCCACTCACCTTTCTGCTGCTCCCAGCCCATGCACAGCCCCTGTCCTCAGACACCAGTCCCTCTGATGTCCTAAATTTCTCCTCTACATCCACCCCTCTTCTCAACCCACCAGCTCAGATGAATATCTCTTGTTCAGCTCAACCTCTTTCCCTTCTCTCTCTCGCTGCTCAGCTGTTCCCTCTATCTGCAGGATGCATTTGGAAGATGGCTTTTACTGAACAAGCTGCATAAATGAAGTCTCTCAGTATCATACATGTCTCCTGCTGGTTCCCCAGCAGGTTTCCAGATTAGGGGGGAGGGGAAAAAAAAGAAAGAAATCAAAAGAAACCACATGCTCAGGGGATTGATTATTCCTGCATGATCCTATGGATAAATAAAGTGTTTGGAAAGTTCTGAAAACACATTTTGAGGCTGGGATCTCATTTATAAGAAGCAGAGGGCAGGAATAGATATGGATTCAGGATTCCCAGCTGCCAGGAAATGATGTTACATTGGGTTTTCTTAGGGTCATTGCAGTGGGAAAGGTCTGATGGTGCCCACCACCTGTGGGCTGTGATGTCTCCATGGGTATCACCGGGTGAATGGGTTTTGGGATGGATCAAGGGCAGGAACAGACAACAGGTCTTGCATTTTCCATAGGGTCCCATACGAAGCACAGCTGCAGCTTTCCCAGTGCCTGGCAGAAACAGCCTCTCTACATCCTCTCTTAATCCACTCACACCCTCTCGATCTGGTTTAAATAAGTAGGTGGGTTTCTCCCAAGCCCCAGGCAGGGACGCACATGGTCCGGGGTGCGGGGGAAGCTTTGGAAATAGGGTCATGAAAGGATATGGCTCAGAGAAACCACTCATCGGGCAAAATCCAGGGATGAGCACCCACCTGGGGCTCACATGGTGTGGCCCAGCAGGAGTGGAGCAGCCACACTGCTGCCAGCTGCCTCACCAGCTTCTCCTTCTTCCAGAGGTGGCCCAGGGCTGGAAGGGGTGTCCTGCCAGCAGGAAGAGCCCAGGCCACTCCATGGTAGAGGGCGATGCCCTGAGCTGGCAGCAGGGACAGGAGGGTGCACATCTGCTCTGCACAGCCACTCCCCACCATTCCACCACCGAGGGCTGAGGGTCCCTGAGCTGAGCCCAGCTGAGGGTGGCCATAAATACGATCCCAGGAGAGGGAGGACAGTCCCCCTGTGCACCCACAGCCACGGCACACACCCTGCCCAGCACAGGAGTGCCTACAGTGGGTATAAAGGCAGGAGGATCACAGCTCCAAGGACACAGGGTTGCTGGAGGAGAGAAGTTCTGGAAAAGGTTGTTAGCCAGAGAGGTCAGCATTTATCTGGACATATGAAAAAACTACAGGGAAAATGCTTAAAGTGACAAAGTAAATATTTCAAGTGGTGTTTCCATTAACTTCAAATTCCCTTTACAGGTTTTCCTCGGTTTTGCTCTTGGAGTCAAAGTCGTTGTTGCCTTTGGTGACTTTTTGGTTCTTATCTCAGTTCTAAATGTTAAACTCCTTGAGTCAACTGATTCTAATAATTTAGAGTGTTGTTTCAGTGATTTATCAAAGCAATACCAGCCAAAATGAGGGGTTATTTGTAAAAGTTTGTTTGAAGCACTTAAAGGAAAAAACCCATTTCTGAAAACATGAATGAGATTATTTTTGGGGGAAAAAAAAAAAGGGTATGTAATTTTCAGGAGCTGAAATGAAAGAATGTAATTTTTCTGAAGGAAAATAAAAAGCCCTGAAATGAATAACCTTCTGGTCCCCAAACAGTATTCCTGCAAATCTTTCTATGCTATTAATAAGTGTTAGTGGTTCTGTTATATACACCATTGTGCAAAATGCATTTCTGCCATCAACACTTTCATTTATATGAACCTTTTTGTTGTGCTTTCATTGTTGCTATATTCAAGTTATTTATTATTACTTGTTTATTTATAATCACTTCACTATGTTGCCTTTATATTTCTTGACTGCACTAAAAACACATATTTAAATAGTCTGTGTCTCTAAGAGGAATGATATTAATGATAAAACACTGTATTCACTCCTGTCTCTCCTGGTGACTTCTTCTGCAGGTTTTATAATCCTTTTATGCTTCCTCACCCTCTTTTGTAAAGGTTTTTTTCTCTGCTATATTTATAAACGGTATAAATACCACAAAGGAGATACTGATATTATTTGTTTACAGGGCACCTAACACATTTACAGCTCAGGTCCAGAGGTTCTCCCATAGTACAGCAAAGAGAAATCCAGAGTACTTTTAGGGCAAAATTCCCATATGACTTTATAACAGAGATATTCCTGCTCTGCAATATTTGCTTTTAATGATAACTATTCTAGCTCTGATGATAAAACCCCAAATCTTGCAACAAATGTTGTTTCTGGTTTTAATTTTACACTACTCCCGGAGTTGTGTGATTGTGTAACTATCTCAGCTTTTATTTGTTATCATTTTTTATACCTTGTGGCTGCCAAGAAGAGCTTGAAATGACGAACTCTGATGTTTCAGGCATTCAAAGGTATTGAGAAGTGGGAGGAACCGAGGCAGGGCTTTTGTGGCTGAGACATGGCACTGGGCTCCTCTCCATGATCCCAGGGAGGTGTTGGGGTTCTACTACAGCAATGGGGGCTTCTGCCTCCAGACTGGGAGGAACTGGTTGTAGAACCCAGCCTTGTGCCCTGCAGGTTGGCTCTTGCCCAGCCTTACCCTCTGAGTGCAATGAGATGTCCACTGAGATCCAAAATTAGTGTGTTCTGCCAGGATGTTGTGAAACAGAGATTTGTTTTGCTTAAAATACTCCTCAGAGAGAGGTGAGTGCTTGGGGAAGGTTGTGAGATGGCAGGTAACACATGCACATGGATGGGGAAGGTGCACATGGAGTCACCTATGGGTTCATCCCCATATGTTGCACAGCAAACACACTGAAAGCCTCTGAGAGGCTTCCCTAGAGCCTGGCACACCCCCAGCGTGCTCCTGTCCCACTGTCCCCCCCCTAGTGCCAGCACAGAGACCCGATGTCCCCACCAGCTCTGCAGCGTGACCTGTCAAGAGCAGGGTCAGCTGCAGGTCAGCCCCAAAGAGAGAAAACAGCAATTGCCTCCTGCTTATCAGTGCTTTCAGTGGGTGGAGAGATACCCATGGGGTGGGCACAAGGAAAGGGACACCCCAGGGTTACCACCTAATGGCTGCTCTGATGGGGGAACAAGATCTCAAGGCAGATGGATCCAGTTTGGTGCCCTCCTCCTGCATCGTTACAGCTCTGATATAAAGCCAACATACATTGTGCAATGGCAAGTACCTGCCTGACTCAAAAAAGGTGCTTTTCCAGACAGAATTATGCTCGTTTTCATGCCTGACCCAGGAGAGAGAGAAGTTTTCCTGAAGCACAGGGTAACCCTAAACAGATCTCTGAATCCTGCCCGTATTTATTCTCATGCACCGTGCAACCTGCAACTATTTGTATATTCAAGGCTTAAGAGGACAAAGCATTTAATCATGTGCTTAACATCAAGGCCACCAGCAGTTTCCCTGACACTGATGAAATTATTCCTATGTGGAGCACCAAGCTCATCACAGCCTCTTGGGTTGGGACCTGGGCAGAGCCCTTCCCCAGCCCAGCTCAGAAACATTTTGGGGCAAGTGGACACAATATTGGGAGAAATAACCCCATCTCTGAGAAGAAAACTTCACTGCAGCCTGGGATATATGGAAAACCCAGCATCATCCAGAGCCAGGATGAAGCTGATGTTTGGGGGGATTTCTCACTTTTCCTGGTCTCTGGCATAATTTTTACATTTGAGACACACTCCTGATGGTTCTCCAAGCTGAGCACTGAGCTGTCTCCATTCCACTGGCCACTGCAAGAGGCTGTTTTGCATTTCTGCACCTCCCCAGTGCCTGTGCCCCTCATGCAGTGAGGGCTGTAGTGCTGGTGCTCTGGCTCTCTCTATTTTCCTTTAGCCCAGCTGATCCAATCTGGGAATAAAAACAGAGGGAAACAGATGGTCCATTGTACACGCTGCTCCTGCCTGCACTGGCTCCCAAGAACCTGGTGCTGGGACCAGCTCTTACCTCCTATTTTCCATGTTTCATGTTAAATGCACGTGCTAAGAGGAATTTGGGCAGGACAGCTTGTGTTCCTGAGTGGGGGCACCTCAGTCACCGCCTGCATTGGGATGGTTTTCATGTTAATGCTGAAGAAATTGGGTGGAGAAGATCGAGCCACGAGCCTGGTGTGCCTGCAGGTGATCATTTAGTCATCCCTATTAATCACTGGGTGACATCTCAGGTGCTACAGCAGTTGGAAAAAACTCTGAAGTATGATATTTTATTTGATATTAGGGGGTTATGTCTATCACTAAAAAAAAAAAAAAAAAAGGATGATTTTTACACCCACAAATAAAGGCACTTCATGAAGTCGTTTCCAAACCGCGTGTTACCACCTTCCCTTCACAACTTTTATTGTGCTATATAATAATTTATTGACAAAGCTTCTGTATCAAACTCTGTCTCCACCAACCAGCTCCAGGGAAGTTTCTGTTTCACTTCTGTGCAGCGAGCAATGCCCACATCCAGCACAGCAAACACCAGACACAGGCAGCTGGTAGCTCCTAACCCTGCTCCCTTTTTCCAGGCTTTCTACCTGCCATAGGAGACAAGAAAAAGCAGAAGGCTGACCCCCAGCATGATGAATTCCTGCTGAGCTTTTTCCCATTAACTTCAGTAAGGGCTTAATCCGGTGGTTTTCAGAAGCTGGGTGGCTGGTGGGGATTTCTGATGGAGGCAGGGGAGAGAAGACAGGGTGTTAACATGTATTTCTGATTAATTATAGTGTTCTCAAGAGTAAGTGAATAATAGTACTGGTCAGAGCCAGGCATCACACGGGTCTCAGCCCTGCAGAGTAAATGGTGTCTGAATTGTGAGTAATGTTGACCTGGCAGAGGCCAGATAAGATATGGATTTTTCACGTCCAGGACTGGACAGAATTCCACATATTGATAACTAAATGCACCAAAATTTAGCCAGTGCTTAGCACGCAACTCTTCCTCTCTCTCAGAAATCATATTCAGCTGGGTCAGGCAGAAGTGCCAAGCAGGGCAGGTAATTCATATGCAAACAATTAGCCAGGAGATTAAATGGCCTCAATAACTTCCAGCTTTGCTCCCTGTCCAGAACAAAGAGCATCTTTTCCTGTTAATCTGGGTGAGAGATGCAGGCCAATTCCTGCAGCATCCAGGAGGGATTTCTGCAGGGACCTTGACAGTTCCCAGCAGGAATTATGCTCCAGTGCCACTGGATAAAATAACACCTGAACAAGTGTTGGTGCCCACCTAACCTGATGACAGAGTTAGGGAGAGGACAGTGTTTTCCCTGCACCCTGGGTATGTTTAGTGGCTGAACAATTTCCATGCATGCTAAGCCAGTACCTTTCATTAATAACTCCTAAACTTACTCGTAGTTCTCCAAGCCACCTCACTGTCCTATGTTAGAGCTGCCCAGAACAGCTAAAAGTTCACAGGACTGTTTTTCAAACACAATAATCTGCCTAAAATCAGCTGTTCGTGTTTTTTGTCATCTTGAAAACATAAAGATAGCCCATTGCTCTGAAAACAGGCAGGAGGAATGCAAGCAAATGAATAGTTTAACTTTTGTGGGTTTATTTTGGTATATATTTCATATCTACATATCATATCTATATATATGTTATTCTATTATTGACCTGTTCAGATGTTTCTCAATGGAAAATGTTCAAAATTTCCAGTTTATGAGCTGTTTTTGGAGGAGAGGTGACTTTCTGACACCGATTTGGAATGAAAAATGGTTTGAATAATCCAAGTTTCCTACAGAATATAAACTCCACCTTGCAGCCAGGTCTGGGAATGATAATTTTCCTCCTACTCCAGGTTTTCTCACTTACTCAAAGAAAACTGATAAATGCCATGATACACACTTGAGTCTCTTGCATTTTTTTGCCAGGCTAAGTGATGGAGAAATTGGTTCATCCCTTCTGATGGCGCTGGTGGAGATGCTGAGAAATGAGCTGTGTTGAACTACATCCTTACATCAAGAATCTGCTAAAATTGGGGCTGAATGCAAGCAAGCACTTCCCCAGGAAGAATCTCTTAGCACCCACAGCATGGTGGGAACCAGGTCCTACACTGCCTCCGGCAATTCTCCCTAAGGATGTCACTCCTGTTTACTGAAAGATGCACTCAGGGTTGGGCAGAGCTAAACCAACCTTAAATATTTTAGCACAGTGCATTCAGTTGTCTTCTTACAAGACACCAGAATGAGACACTGCTTATAAAAATGTGATAAAAATACAAAACAAAACAGAAACTTGGGGCCACCCCACATGTTCAGCACTGCTCTGTGCTGAGCTCTGCAGATCCCTCAGTGCTGCTCTGGCACCGTGGTGTCCATCTGCCCCAAACGTGGCTGTCATAGGAGCCTTCCTGTTACCTCGACAGCTTTTGCTGGTTGACATTGGACAAAAAGGGCAGGTCACTGATCTCAGTTCCTCCTCAGACTCTGCAAAGTCAGGAAGATAATGTCTACTTAGTATTAAATATTGTCTCTTGCAAACATGACTTTAAAGGCAGTTTGAAAACGTGGACTTTCCAGCCTAGTACAGCAGCAGCACACAGACCCACATCAAATGCTGCCTTTATGAATCACAAAATAGATGCTGCCTTAATTCTTATGAGTATTTGTAAACTGGGAGTTATGACTAAAGCCAGAATTTGACCTCCTTGCATTCCCTGTGTTGGACACATCCTGGCATGCCTCACTGAAGATGCCCGTGTCTGCGCTTTGCCTTGTCACTGGGAGATATGGCATACAGATGGAATGATCATATTGGCCTCTGAAGGAAAATATTTAACCCAGAGATGTCAACGGAATATAGAAATGATGGTTAAAATCCCAGAAGCCTGCCTTGTTTTTGTCTTTTTCCTTTCATCTAGCACTTTGGGTCATGCCATCACTTACACGCTTCAGCCCAAACAGGCAATTGCTGAGTTAAGAACCTGGAGTTCAAAGTGAACCATAAACCTTAGTCTATAAGATAAATCATACAAATTACTTTACAGAAATAAATAGAACATTTGGGAGAGAGGTTATCTTCTTGCCTTCAGTTTACATCTCTAATGACTGTAAGTTCACAAATGCATTCTGTCAAGAATATAAACATTGCTTTTATTATACCAAAGGCAGATATTTATTACCAACTTTTCCAGTATGGCCAGCCAGCTTAGAGGAAAACCCTGGAATCTGGGCAAGAATGTAGAAACTTTGTCATGGCAATTATTAAATTTGTGGGCACCTTGTTAAGGTGAACATTACTCAGAAAAACCTCACCACTCAGGTTACACTGCAGAAATATGGTTTTTAAACTGGTGGACAGGGCTGAGCTTTGCTAAATTTTTCTTGTGCAAGTGGTGCTGACATGCAGAAATAGGTGCTTCCACACAAACACACCCAGGTGGGATTTTTCTAAAACTCTGAACTCATCTTTCCCTCCGTTCTCAATTATTTTATTATTGTAACCTTGTGCAGGGCTGTGTTTCAGGGCACAATCCTTAGTCTCCTGCCCTCACTGCCAGAGGAGTTTCATTTGGATTAGGCTGTCACTCAATCATTTTTTCTATGGCAGAGTATGATAAGAAAAAAATGTAGATTAATAAAAAGGTTTTTGCTGATACTTGGTGTTGAAGAGGTCAGGGAAACACAGAGCCAACACCAAAGGGTGCTTGATCCCAGCATCCCAACATGGAAACTGCTCCCAGTTTGTTCCTTGTAGAGCTTCCTCATCCTGTTCTGCCCAGTCAACATTACAGTCCCCAACAAAATAAAATATTTTTGATTGCTCTTTGAAAAGGTCCTCCTGCAGAGCAGGGGAACAGCTTGTGTAGGGTGCAGCTTGGGTGCCTGGCCTGAGGCTCCCATCATGCAGCAGATGGGGACAAATATCATTTTTCTTGCACAACTCCAGGAGCACTGAGGAGCCGTGATGCTGTCTGAGAATCTGGCCTCTCCTCCTTCCTCTGGCTTTAGGCTTTGGCTGGGGAGAGGTTGAGACATCTGGGACAGGGGGTCCTGCCTGTGCCTTGGGAGGTCCTGACATCAAGTGTTTTCACTGTTTGATGGACTCAGGGTGCTACTGGAGAAAGAGAGACCGGGTCCAAAAGGATAAGAAAAATACCTCCCCGAACCCCAGAGGCAGCTACACAGAGCAGGGAGAGCGCCTGGGCTCTGGTCCATATCATCTCACTTACCCCTCCAAAACAAGTCCCTCCGAGCCCAGCCTCAGGTTAATTAGCAAAGCAAACGTGGGCACGGATCCATTCCCGCCGTTTTACATAAACCCACGGGTATTTCCCATCTCAGCCAAATCAGCACCTCTCCAGAGCCCTCTTCCCTCCCGGAGAAAAGCGCCTGTTTTGGAGCAAGAGAAGAGGAAAGGCTCACACCAAAACCATTGTGCACCACGTATCGCTGGGCTACATGTGTTCTGTGATTGCAACAGTCATGAATAAGGTATGAGAAATTGGACATGATATTGCATTTCCTGCCCATGCATCTGTCGGATAAGCTGATTGGAGCCCGCTGCTCCGGCCAGAGATTGTTTCTTTCCTACATCATGGTAGTCACGGTGTCTCTGGTCGGTTGGGCTACGTTATGTCTGGGAAGCGAAGGGAAAGAGAGGGTGGGGGCTAAAAAAGGAGCATGTCGAAGACAAAAGCGTTTAAGCCCGGACACGTCCGTGAGCATGTGTGTGACACATTCATGGGCTGGTTTGTCAGGAGCAGGGATGTAAAATCTGTGCCCCCAGTCATGCTCAGCAAATCAAAGGGTGGAATGGAAGAAAGAAGGAATTCCTCAGCTCTGGCTACGCCTGCAGATCTTGCCCAAATGTTGCTGGAGCGCCTCTTCCCTTTCAAGCAGTAGGGCTGCAGGGAAGTCTGTGGTGCAGGCCAGCTCCCACTGAGGATTTCATGTGTCCAGTGCCCCCCCAAATCCTCACTGTGGGAACCTGGGGTTGGCACTGAGTGGTGGGAGGGTGGGGTGGGTGCAAGTTGGTCCTCGGTGCTGGTGAGACCAAGTTCATCAATGATCAGGAGAGCTCTTCTCCCCTCAGGACAGCCTCTGGTCAGGAAGCAGATTGCAGTGGAGGGGAGAGGAAGGACCATCAGGGCTAGGACAGGGGTGAGTTTTGGGGTGAGTGGGTATGTGAAGGGACAGCAGGAAGGAGCAGGGCTCCATATCCACAGAGGGTCAGCAAGCAGCAGCAGCCCCAGTGTCCCATGTCCCCAGTGTCACCACACCCAGATGTCTTCCTGGCTCCTTTGGGACGTACGTCAGGGTGTGCCAGCTCCTCTCTGTCTCCCCTTGCATCTTTTTGCTTTGCATACAGGGGCTCTGACAGACAAGAATCTCATCTCTGTTGTACAAACCCTGGGGACCATTTAAAAACCTTTTCCTATAGAGGGATGACTCCACTCCCTCACAGTGACACACCAGAGGGTGTTTTGATAAACTGATTGTATCCACAGCTCAAGTGGATGGGGGTTTCTGGAGAAAGTCCAGGGATTTTCTGCTCCATTTGACATCTCCCACACAGGCTCCTCCCTTTTGCTCCAAGCAGAAGTGTTACTTTCTTTCTCTTTCCTTACCTTTTTTTTTCCTTTCCAGAGGGAATCAAGATATGGGATAGGAAGGAACACAAAGGAACAAACAAACAAAAAAGCCAAGAGAAATTACTTTTGCATTGAATCATGCAGAAAAAGGCCCACTCCTTTCAAATGTAACTGAACATCCAAGAAAATTATGAGAAAAGTTGGGATTTAATGGGAGAAGTACATGGAACAAAATGGATTTTGCTTTGTTGGAGAAGTTTTGCAGGAACACTTGTGACTTCTCCAGCCCTGAGAGCAGGGCCCAGAGGGCACAGACAGAGCCCAGTCATCATCTTTATCCTTGAGATTGCCCTTAATGGAAAGCTAACCACGCTCTCACCATAAACAATGCATTTACCTTGGATTAATATAGGGGTCAATTAATAATTCTACTTAAATGGTGTCTCTGCTGATCAGCTGGAGGTACCAATAAATATTTTGCATTTTATTAAAGAACTGAGAGCAAGAGCATTTTAACTGTGTCCCTGGTGTGGTGTCCATGGTTCAGCAATCCTTGTTCCTTGGAAGACTGAGACACATCCAGATGTTTTCCCCACAGACCTCTCTCTTGAGCTGGAGCCATCCTCTCAAGGGCTCTTCTTGCACTCTGGACATTCCAAAATTAATTACAACTTGCATTAAAACCAGTGCATCTTAATATGAGCTCTGTCATAACTGTGGATGAATGAGGTATCTGGATGAACACAGAGAAAACTTCTCTTTGTTGGAACCATTTATAACACACAGGTATTCAGGGTCAGACCAGTTGCAACAAACAGGCCAGGACAACAGTGATTATCCATGAATATGAACGATGGTAAATGTTTTAATACAATGGTTTATACAAGTAGTGTAAAAAATATCTCCCAAGCATGTTACCTGAATGATAAACGAAAACAGAGCCTCGAATAACAATAACAATGTAAAACAATTTGGGAAGCCTTTTTCTAAGCAGCACCCTGGTTAGAGTCCAAAGAAAATACATGCAAAAAATATTCAAAATCCCATGCATTACATTGACTTTGGCCAGCTCCCAGCTCTTGGGTATAAAGCATTCTCCCAAAGTTTTGCAAGTGAAACAAGTTCTTTGAATGAGGGTCTGATCCAGGCAGCTGCTGAGCGTTCTCTGTTCTTACTGAGGTCATTGACACCCGTGGTTTGCAGGACAGACCTAATGCATAGGTCAAAAAGATATCCAAAAATTAAATCTGTCACATAAAACACATCCAAAAATGAAACTTTCAGGATCCACCCCTTAGTTGTATAATCCTTTCTGTTGTTTTTTGTTGTTTTTTTCTTTTATTAAAAATATCAGAGATTTGAATACTGATGTAATCTGCTGGAAACTGTTCCTGCATCTCAGAGAGTGGTCATGAGGCCTGTGGAACTGGATGGCTGCTCTCAAGGCTAGGGCCAAACCCTCCTTACTCCACTCATGGGAGCAGCCTGATGCTTGGAAGCTGCTTCTGGAAACGCTCCTGCACAAATTATAGCCCTTTTGTCTCTGAGCACGGTGCAGGATTGGGCTCTGAGCCCTTAATCCCCATGGTAAGAAGTGGAACACTGCACACAAGATGTAGCAACAAAATAGATTTAGTTCAAGGTTAGTCTCAAGAACCCTTATCTGATCACTGACAGTAATTTATCACACAGAACCCATCATTAGTGTCAAGCTGTTTTATTACCCACTAACTTAACACTGTTTTACCAAGAGTCAAGTGTGATGTCACTCATGTTAAAGTAATTTACAGCTAATAGATATGAGGTAGGAGTCAATGTTGGCTTGCTGAGTTCCTTTCATACTCCGTACTAGCTCCTTCCATTTTGCTCAGTAGGCAAATGAGAGAGTAAAGAGAGGCAGTAATAAAGGGGAAACCAGCCTGTGCCCATGCACACACAGAGGAGCTCTGAAATTCCCCAGCATCTTTTTACTTCAAGAACTCATCCGAATACATAAACCCTGACACTGAAGAGTTGAAATGGACAGTAAGATTTTAGAGACAATAACAAGTAATCTAGTTTGTGGGATGAGAAATGTGGAATGCTTTGGTCATGTGGAAGCTCCAGCAGGTCAGCAGAGGGGGAATCCCTTCTAGGGTCTTATCTTGTACCCCCAAATCCTACAAAATATGTCTCACCAGGAAAGAGTAAGCTTGGGCTGGGTTGACATTCCCTTTTCAGCATTCTCAGTTTTGAGGGTGAGAGTCCCTTTCATTTGGAAGGTGAAGAGAAGTCACAGAAACCTCAATAAGAATTTTTTGTTACAAAAAACGGAGATGATTGCATACGAACATTGTTTTCCTTCCCTGCCTTCCCCGCCTCTCCAGACAATTCTGTTCAGTCTTAAGGTCAACCCCAGTGCAGGCTGTGTTTATAAGAGAATACATTTCCCATTTCCAAGCACTTGCCATCTCCTCTAATGAATCCTTCAGCTGACGTCTCCAGGATCCATATTCTTAGCCCACTAGACATTCAGAGATAATCCTGACTAATGTGTATATATTCAAAGAGCTTTATTGTGGAGAATTGTACATTTGGGTTAAGGGAAAGGGCATCCTATATCAGTTCACCTCTCCAATTTTATACACATTAGAAAACATTTAAAATCATTGTATCTGCTCTTATTTCCTCTACAAGTTCCTAAATTCTAGGCTATTTTTATGGTGACTTCAAATGGTCCTGGAGGTGTGACCCTTCAAGACACTGCAGAGAAGGTCTCTAGGGATTAAATTTTAACAGTCCTTGGGATCTCAGGTAAATATGTTGCTCTGACAACACACCTGGACTGTAAATCTTTGGAGCATCACTTTTGTCAGCTCTGTCAATAACTGTCCTGGTCTGTAAATTCTGTTTGATCAAACAGCTCTTGGAAACACACGATTTCAATGGTGACCTCAGCTTCAACCCATGGCGCCAATTGTATGCAGATTGGCCAACAGCCCCCGAAAGGAAGACCCCTAACTTTTGGCTGCAGGAAAGGGCCAGCTAACCAGATGTGAGGCTGAAGGTTTGGAAGAGCTGGACAGTGGTTAAACTCTACCTAGAGATTGGCCTGGGTACAGTCAGATGGGATATACATGCTCATAATTTTCTTCCCATCCGTGGGGAACTGAATAAAAGCTTGCCAGGACTTCTGCTTCTGCGTATCTTTGCTCTCTCAAAATCATTCCAGGGGTTTCTTGTAACACATGGCTTTGCTCAGCCTGTTTCTGCAAAATCTCAGGAGTGATCAGGAGATTGTGAGTGGCCCATTGCCGGGTTCTCCCCCAGGCACTGCTCTGGCCACAGAACTGGTGGATTTCCACTGTGCTGGGAGAAAGCAGCTGGGCAGGACCAGCTGTGGTCCAGGCCTAAAACTCACATGGTGCAAAGCTCAGGTTCTGGCTTAACTTTGTATTCGCAAATCTGGGCAAGTAGTAAAAAGCTCTCTCCTCATCCTGAACTCCAGAGCATTCAACCGTGGAAGGCATCACATGTCTTGGGCAGCTGAGGAGCCCAGAGAGAGAAAGAAGGGCTTTTCTTCCCACTCTGGCCAAACCAGCAGCCTTTCCACCTCTCCCTCTCCATGCCACCTTTCCAACTAATTGGAGCCATGTTTTCATGCCAAACTGGATGAAAAATGCAGCCAGTGAGGGCTGAGAGGTTGTTGAGAAGGTGAAAAATGAGGCTAGGAGAGGTCAGAGATGCAGTCAAAGAGATGGAGAGAAGTGGGAAGGGCAGTTTTGTGAGGTGTAAGAGAAGATTTGCTGACCCAAATCAAGGCAGTTCAAACGTGGCAGAGAAGCTGTGAAAGAAAAGCACAGCCTGCAATCACAGTGAGTGAAGGCAGGAAAAGTATTTGGCATAGGGGTATTCAAATTCAGCATGGCAAAGCAATGCAGGGAACATCTAATTTAGTTCTAATAGATAGGAAAGGCCACACCATTCATTTGTCACATCATTTCAGTACCTTGCTTATGAGAAGCCACAGTGACATTTCTCTCTCATGGAAGACTGATTTTAGACAAATAAAATACATGAGGAGAGAGAGATGCAAAATGAAAATTAGCCCATAATGCAGATATTGTCCCAAATTCATCCCTAGAGCACCTGTGTTAACTTCAGTGGAACACTTCCAGCAGAGGTTCATTCAGACCTGTATTTAGAAGTGCACACCTGTGTAATGCTGGGCTTTTGAGTCAATAACTTCCCAACAAGCCTGCAGTGGGAAAAAGGAGTGCTTCTAGTTATAGACAGCAAACTAAAGCAGAAAACAAGCATTAACATCACAGATGACTTTGGGCAGAAGTTTTATAAAATGTGAAATTCTGTCCCCGTTATTTCAGAGTTAAATAAAACTCCAGTAAGTAAAATGAGGGGGAGTAATGTTTTGGGACCTTGCCATCTCCTGGGCCTTCAGAATCAAACCTATGCAGTCTCCTGATTAAAATAACAGACTTCTGCAAACCTTCAGACCTTGGAAGAAGAAACCACTTCCATTCAGCCAGATTCTCAAGTGGTTGGATTTGCTAAGTGCGTAACATCTCACTACTTATCTTTTCAATCCAACATTCCTTGCTTTCTTCCACTCTGTACACCTACATAATGACTTTAAAAAGTGGAGATCTGGATTCAGAGCAGCAATAAAAACCCCAACTGATTCACCCCACTGTGGTGCAGGTTCCTCCTGTCCTGAAGCCACAGGCAGAAGAGGGCAGGTAGATCCAGTTGCAGGTAACTGCAGACGCTTCCCACATTTCCCTCCAAGTGAGAGAGCACAAAGAACCAGGAATGGCACCAGATGGGGAAGGGGCTACAGAAACTGTGAGGATGGTAATGGTAACACAGACACAACCTTGCTGCAAGGAGGTCTGTGTGGAGGGTGAACAGTCCCAGAAGGTGTATCTCTGTTCTTTGGGTAATTTTGGAAGACACACCTTCAAAAGAGACCCACGCTCAGGAACCATAGACCATCTAAAAGATATAAAGCAAACCCTGGGGTGAGCAAGTGAGCTCTCGCTTTCAAGATAAGGGTTTTAATGTTGTATTGAAAAAAAAAAAAAAAAAGGAGTCTTCCCATCGCGAAGGCTGTTTGGAAGTGTATCCAAATGGAGAGTGGAGGCAGACTGCCGGTGAGACAATTTCTTGGTCTCCTACTTTTCTCCCAACTTCTTCAAAGTCATTGCACTTCTGAGGAATAATCAATCTGAGGGTCTCCCTCTTTGCCAACTGGATTTTTCTTTTTTAGTCCTTGAGATGTCCCCATTTCCAGTTTCCTCTTGGCAGCCCACATAGCAAAGGGCTCTGTTTATGAGAACACTGCTGTTGATATTAGACCTCATTACTCCAGAGTCTGAAGCTTTAAGGAAAAACACCCAGTATCACGAGACTTGAAATGAGAAAATGAGCTCATACCCAGGAGATGTCCAGCTGGGAGATTCCACTCTACAGATATCTCCAAATGGCTTGGGCACCAATGTTGCGTCTCCCAACATTTGGTAGTAACATAATGGTCCAAATTTCCTTCCCTGGCACGGGAAGAGGAAGCTCCATTGCACGTTTCTCCCAACCAAGCAACAACCAGGTTACATCATGACTTTGGTGGCCGAAGCTCCTCACTTTCCTCCCTCCCCCACCCCAGGAACAATGGCTAACTGTTCTTTTTCCATCTATAAATTTGTCTGAGTTAACAGTTCCCAAGATCTGGCAGCAAGCTGGAGCTGGGAGTGAGCTGAGAGATAGGAGAGTGACAGTCTGAAATGAAACACAGAGCTGCTGGGCCTGCAGCCGTCAGACAGGAGCCTGGCTCCCTCCCTTAAAGATTAGCGAGACTCCTTCGCTGGAGCCCTCCGCATTCCCCAAAATCCTAGCAACAAAGTGCTGTCTCTCAGCCGCCAATGAATCATGTGAATTTAACCTTTCACCTGGCCACAAGGAGGTTAATATACCAAAATAGCCTTTTTTTTTTTTTTTTTCCCCGTTTATTGCCCATGATGGCAGCGGGGAGCACGGTGGAAACCCCGCGTAGCTGCGAGGGCACTGGAAGAGGTTTGATATTCAACCTCTGCTCGCTGGCCTCTGCCAGGACCGGGCTGGCATCTCCAGCATCAGCCCACCAGCTCAGCACACACGGGTTGGAGTTTGTACAGGGAAATAGTTTCCATTACACAATACGGAAGGTTTTTGCCTCTCCTTGCCTGGTCGGTGCCTCGCTGCGCCCTCCGGCTTCCACCCCACAAACGTTTACAGGCACAAGAAATTGTATACACAAGGCGTCCCCCAGCGTGCCCACGTGGCTGGATCCTGAGTCACTTGGTGTTCCTGCCCATGGCAAAACTCCTGGAGAACTTCCCAGGTGGGGTCAGACCCTCACCCCCACGAGATACTGAGCCCCCTCTTTGGGTCTAGGTATCCTCCTTGAGCTGGAATTCCTCGTCCTTTGGGTTTGGGGCAAAGTTGGAGCCCTCAGAGTCCCCCACATAAAACAAATATGGAGTTTAAACCACAGTTTGCCCACTTCCAAAAAAGATGTGGTTTCCCTCTCAGGGTACTCCCACCAGCAGGAGCTGCAGCCCCAGCCTGGCTCACTGACCCTGCCATCGTCAGCCTGAGGATTTTTAACTGCTAGGCATCTTGGAGCTTCTGTTAAATCAGCCTGGAAGGGAAATGAATTTTAAACAATTTGGGCCAAAGTCACACAAGCAATGGTCACTTTTAGAAGGCCCATGCCAAATTACCCACCTGAGGGGGACACACACCACGGTGTTTTGTACCCTCTTAACACTGAAGGCAAAGGGGTGATTTCTGTAGCCATTTTTGGCTGATGGGAGGCTGGAGGAATGGCTGAGACTGAAGCATCCCAGTAAAACGTATCCATAGGGGACAGCAAAAAACATCACCTTTACAGCACCTCTTTTATTTTTCAGGCTGGTGAAATCCTTACAGGCTAAGGAAGAAAATGAGATCTCAGACCAAAAGGGGGAAAAAATTTAAATACTTTCTCCCCACCTCTATCACAGCCCCCCTTGCTGAGAGCCACCACCACATGCATATAATAGGAGATAAATATTTTTTGGCAGAACCTGTTGTTTATTTAACCCTTTTGAGGGGATGCCAGGGGAACCTCTCGGTTCCTGCCTGGCTGGGCTGGGGCAGCTCAGTCCTTGCCCACAGCCTGTTGCTGGATGGGGCCTCTCCCAACCCTGGCTGTGTCCATCACTTCTCTCCAGCTCTGCCTTAGGAATCAGCCCAGCCTCGACTGCAGGAGATACCTGAGCCCAGGGAGCAGCCCATCCTTTGGAGACTGGGTAGGAAGGGGCTGGGGATAGGACGGAGGGATACTGGACAGGAATATGTGGCCTAGGGAATGTGGACTGGGCAATGCAGACAAAGCGATGTGGACCAGGAGATACAAACCCCGCTGGTCCCCTCCTATCCATTCCCCCGCCATTCACAGCCCACGGGGCAGGGGAAGCAGCCTCCGGGAACTTGCTGTACCCCCGGGCAGTTCGTTCTTCCTCTGGGAGCTGGGGGCAGAATCACAGAGCAGCCCGATGCCGCCTGTCAGGGCTGAGGGACAAAGCATGCAATGGGTTTCCCTTTGCATCGGGTGGATGGGGACGGGAAGATCGAAGGGGGCCGGCTCGGGGCCGGCTGCTGGGCGGGCGGCCCAGGGCAGAGCCCCGAGTTCGGCTCGATTCTAAAGTCGGAACTCTCCCTCCCCGGCTTCCCCGAGGGCAAGGGGCTGTGAGACGCCTCTGAGCCCCGGGGGAGGATGCTACAACCCGGGGGAGGCAGAGGAAGGAAAGGGGACGTGTGCAATTAATTGTCACCTCCCTACGCACCGAAGGGGAACGGTAACCGGCGGTTCCCCGCTCGGAGTATGCCTTGCTTCCCTACCCGCTGCAGCAGGAGCGGGAACGTTTCTGCCCTTCTGTCTCAACTTGCCTTTTCTTTTTTCTTTCCCCCTTGGTTTTTCCTTAGGGGGAGGGGGGAGCTAGAAGCCCCCTCGGGGACCGCGCAGGACTCTCCCACGCGTCCGCCCCAGCGCAGGACTCACAAATCAGCCGGAGCGGGATTAGGGCCGAGGGGCCGGGGCGCCGGGCAGTCTGTCCCGGCCCGGGGGAGCCTCACCTGGAGGGGTCAGGGCTCCCTCGGGGCCGTGTCGAGCCGCACCAGCCCCTCTGGGATTCAACCGGAGCTGAGCTCTGCATGGACGGTGGGGTGTGGGTGTGCGGGGAGCATTAGGAAAAGGTCCCTTCCTAACCCCCTCAAAAGAAGTGGTCGTATCCCCTGGAAAAGCAGAGCCGGGTCCGACTGAGCTCGTCAAACGGACCGTGAGCCCGATAAGGGATGTGCACCAGTGTCAAAACCTCCGGCGGGTGCCGTCAGGGTCTCACCGGGCTCTCCCTCCTGTTCCCGCTCCTAACGAGGATGGAAAAGAGAGATTGGGGTTTCCGAGCATCATCCCTACGGGTGCTCCGTTAACATTTTTGTACCTAATCTGCGTGAGCTGGGCAGAGGTTTCCGACCATCACGTCGGGGGTGTCCTCGGTGGGGCAGGGAGCGCCGGAGAGGGGCGCCTGTCCTTGCGGGAGGGTCCCCACACAACCCGGGTTCCCCGTGTCCCGCACTCCGGCATGAACTTCCGCGGGCACAGTGCGATGGCTGCGGACTGGGGCATCACTGCTGCCACCTCTGCCATGCCGGCACCTTCCCTACCACTTCATCTAAAGCATCACCCACCCAGGCCTTCCTCACAGGAGGACCCCCAGGTCCTGCTGGCCCCTGGTCACTGAGCACAGCCCGAAACCAGGGGGAATCCAACCCCGTGGACAGCCACACGCGTGGATGACAATAGCCGGAGCCGGCGCCCAGCGGGGACTGGTATATGGGGCCAGCCCTGGAAGCCCTCGGTGTCGGAGCACCTGCCCGCACCGCTGCTCCGCGCCCGCGGGAGGAGCCGCCCGTGGGACCCGCCGCCCCTCGCCGTGGCCTCGGGTCTCCTCTGCCCAGTGGGGTGAGAGCCCAGGCAGCCCTGGCACCACCGGAGGAGAAAATGGGATGGTAAACTAGTTAAAAAAAAAAAAAAACCAAAAAATCCAACCACTAGATGGGTCTGACCAGACACACCACAGGTCCACGGCAGGTTTTCGAGTACGGTGGTTTCCTCCGGCGTGAACGTGCTCACTGGGTAAATGCCTCTGGATTTAGCAGCGCCTCGCTTCTTTCAACGTTTTTATATTTATTCAAATGCCAGGAGCGATCGGAGCGGACAGTTCTCAAGCATAAAAAAAAAAAAAACCACAAAACAAAACACACACAAACCACACAACCAAAAAGAATAAATCGCATTTAAGTAACACCTTGAAATTGCAAAGTCTGGAAACTCACGCGTCCCCAAGGCTTAACCCCGCTTTTAACAACGGAACCGAAACGAAAGAAGCCCCGGCGGTGGCTCAGCCACAGCCACGAAGAGATTGGGGCTAGTTTTCCTCAGGGACGGTTTTTTCCCGTGTCGCCGCGGGTCTGGAGCCTCCTCTGGTTGTTATTTTCTTTTTCTGTAGCTTTTCCACCTTTCTAACAAAAAAAAAATTGTCCTTTTTTCTTTATTATTTTTTCCCTTTTTATTTTTGTTTGTGAGTTTTTGTCGTTTGGGTTTGTTTTCTTCTTTTGCTCGGCGGGCACAAAGGATACCCTGCGAGCCATAAACAGCCTCTTTCGCTAGCAAATAAATACATCTCCAGCCAGTTGCGTTGCATTATTCCGAGGGAAATAGCTGGCATTCCTGCACCAGTTTATTTTGGAGCTGAAATTTCCCACCCTTCCCGCAGCGCTGGTCCCTGCGGAGCCGAGGCTGGACGGGCTCCCCCGGGCGTCGGACCCGCACCGGCGGGCAGCGCTGCCGGAGGGCTCGGGGGACCGATCAGGGCCCGATCCGTCGGCAGAGGCCTGAGAGTGGCAAAGGTCTATCCACCCGGGGATGAAGCGAACGGCGGGGGAGACTCGCCGCGGCTTTTTCTCCGGGGAGGAGAGACACGGCGACTTGGCGCGAAGGCGCAATAATTCTCCTGAACGCCCCGGGGACAAATCCCGGTAGCGATGAAATTACTATTTCCTCGCTGGCCGGTACCGGTGGAGAGTTAAAACGGCCGAATTACCCGGGCTAAGCGGGCAGTTGGGACTAAGAGCTGCTAGCCCTCTGAAGTCCCTTCCTGGGCTCTCACCGACGGGGTCAGCAGGGAAAGGGATTTTGTCCCCGTCGCAAAGGTCAGAGGGACTCGGTGAGGGGCCTGCAGGGAGGAGGATCGTCTCTGCTGCTCCCCACAGGGGAGAGCAGAGCACCTGGAAGCGGGGCAGCCCTGGGCTCGGCGGCCCCGACGGGACGGTGAGGGACCGGAGGGCTGCTCTCCGAAGTGGCCCAGCCACTCTGAGCCGGAGTGAGCAGGCTGTGAGCGTCACCGCATCTTCGGAGGGGCCACGGGCTGCTTGAGAAAGTCAGGCGGGCTGAGAGTCCCCTGCCCCGTAAGACTGAGGTTTATGTCAAAGGAGAGCCGGAGCGCTCGCTAGAAACAGAAAACTTCCTGCCCTCATCCTCTGCTATCGAACCCCCGCCGGGAAGTTTTCAGTGTGTTCCTCAACATCTCCCGGCCTGGGGTGGGGGCGCATCGCCTCCAGACGGGGAGGTCGCAGCGAACCCCAGAAACACAGCGGGGCCCGCAAAGGACGGAGCAATCCCCGAACTCTCCTGGGGGCGGGCAGACACCTCCAGCCTTGCTGAGGGGACCGGCCAGCGGGCCCGAGGCGGTGCGGGGCGCACCCGGGGGCCGCATCCTTCCCCTGCTCCCCTCGGCGCCCGCCACCCCGTGCCAGGGGGGAGCCGGCGGGCGCGTCCCCCCCGCCGGGAGCGGAGCCGGCGGGACTTATCCCGTCCCCCCCTCCTGCCGGGAGGCGCCCAATCCCGGCCGGGACCGGGGCTGCCCCGCCGGCCGTCACGTGGGCCGGCCCGCACCGGGGCCGCCGTAAAGAGCCGCCGCCGCCGCCCCCGCCAACACTTCCCCGCCGGGCGCAGCCAGGGACGCACCCACGGGAGACGAGAGGGAGAATACCGGGAGAGAGGGCAGGCCCGCTCTGCCAGGGGGTCCTGCTGGTTTGTTTTTCAGTCCTCCCTCGTCCGCCAACTTCAATTTGTTTTTTTATTCTTGGGGTTTTTTTAATTATTGTTTTTATTTCCCTGGGATTTCCCTGGATGGTCTGAGCACAACTCCATGCCCTCCCGGCCATGCCCGGCTCCGCTCCCGGCCCTCTGCCATGTGAGTACCTGTGCGGGAGAAGCGGTCCGGGGGGCGGGATGCTCCTGCGGGGCTTGGCGGCTCGAGCCCTCCGCCCGCACGGAGAGGCCTGCCCGAGGGTTATTGCGCTTTTTTTTACAAGAAAACGTCAGCGCTGGTGTCTGGAGGACACCGGGATGCTCCCGATCTTGGACGGTTGCCCAGGTCCTTCGGGACTCCAATCCCGCCCGGTCAGGACGTCCGAGGGGCCGCGCTGCGGGCGGCCTCCTCCCCGCCAGCAAGGCCCCGAGCCACGCTCCAGGCCCTGGGCTCCGAAAAAAAAAAAAAAAAAGACGGGAAGGGAAATACTTTTTTTGGGGGGAAAAAAATTTAATTGTTAGAGGCTTTTCTGGCTCCTTGGAGGTGCCCAGGCTGGCGGCGGGGCCGGGGAAGGTGCCGGCGGGGTCGCTGCCTATTCCGAGGAGGTTATTTCTCTCGCCGTGGCTCAGAGGAAAGTTTAAAGGGGGGAAAAAATTTCAGCCCTTCCTTGAGGCAGGGAAGAGGCGCTTTCTGCTCGGGAAGGGACATCGGGTTCCCAGTGTGTGCGGGGTCTCATCGCGCTGCTCTCGGTTCTCCCTCCAGGTTCCTCTGAGTGAGACCCTCGGCACCGCCGGGCCGCAGCCGGACGGGCCCTGAGCAGCCGCCGCCGCCGAGGACGGAACATGTATCAGGGTCTGGCCCTCGCCCCCAACCATGGCCAGTCGGCTTATTCCCACGACTCTAGCAACTTCCTCCACTCGTCGGCCGGCTCGCCCGTCTACGTGCCCACCACCCGGGTGCCCTCCGTCCTCCAGACGCTGCCCTACCTGCAAGGCTGCGAACCGCACCAGAGCCACCTCGGCAACCCCGCGGGCTGGGGGCAGAGCAGTGGCGAGGCCGCCGCGTTCAACGCCGGCAGCCCCCACCCGCCGTCGGGCTTCTCGTACTCGCACAGCCCGCCGGGCAGCAGCCCCCCGGGCCGCGACGGCGCCTACCAGGGGCCCCTGCTGCTGGGCGGCGGGGGCCGGGAGCAGTACGGCAACGCCTTGGTGCGCTCCGTTAACGGGTCCTACTCCAGCCCCTACCCCGCCTACGTGACCCCCGAGATACCGCCTTCCTGGACGGCCGGACACTTTGAGAGCAGCGTGCTGCACAGCCTGCAGACGAGGCAGGCGGCCCTACCCGGCCGCAGGTCCACCTTCGGTAGGTCACCGCCGCCCCTCACCGACGTGTCGGGGTGCGGAGTCGTTGCCCGGTCTCGGCACCGGGTGGGAGCCATCCCCCTCCCCATCCCCATCCCCATCCCCATCCCCATCCCTCCGGCGTATCGGTGGCCCGACCGAGGGCTGAGTTGCCCCGCTGGCATCCCCGATAGCAGCGGAGGAGATGATTTTATCCAAGGATGGAGAGATGGTCCGGGAACGGGGTGTGTGCGGCTGACCTTGGGTAGAGATGGGATGGGGTGGTGGTGGTGCTGTGACAAAAAAGGCAAAGACCACTTTTCAAAGCAGAGCAATTCCTTCGGAGGACAGGAGAGCAGAGGCCGTTCAACCCCTTCTCCCCCATCCCACCACGACCCCCGCGGTATCTCCTTCCCACAATATCGACTTTGTGCCTGTGCTTCAATACTTACCCTTGTGTTTAAATTAGCGGGGCAGATTTATAGCTCCCTCCCTTTTAAGTAATTTATTGTGCTAAATTAGTTTATATTCGAACAGACTCTCGGTCTCCTTATTCACCTTCGCCCAAACAGGTCGGCAGCTGCATCCCTTTGCGGCCTTTGGGGAGACACAGAAACGCGCTCAGGCGTTGAACAATAAACCTCACTTCAATTCCTTTGCATCCACACCAAGAGTCCTTTCAAACCAAGCTCTGAGCAAATAAAGTTTTGGGCTTGATTTAACAGGACTCCTCGTGCTCAGGGTTTATAACCCCGGGGGCACTTCACCAGCCTCCTCCGGTTGTGGTTTGCAAAGTCCTTTAGAAGCCACTTCAAGATCTCAGTCGCGTTATCATTTTTACTGCGGTGAACCGAATTATCTTATCTTCACCCCAAGAACAAAGTTAGAGCAGGGAAGCAGCCCCCTCCCCACCGGGATGTCTCATCGGCTCGGCTTTTCCTCCCACGCCAGAGGTGCTGGGCAGCGGTTTCTTCCCAGGACTTTCTCTTTGTCTGGGAAAATCCGTTGCGCTGTGCGAGAAGGGATCGTCCTGCCGGAGATGATGCCTCAGAAATCTTTTCTGCTCTTTGAATTCGGTGCTTTAGGATCCGGCAGAGCGGCTGCCATCCGTTTATTTTTGCTCTTGAATAGTGTAAACTGCTCTTAAGTAGTTCAAACTATTCTTTTATTTATTTATTTTTATCGTAATGAATTACTGCAATAATTTTTTTTACTTTTCTTTTTACATTTCAATTTTATTTTTCATGTTTGAAAGCTTTTTTTTTTCCCCATCTTGTTCTTTTTCCTTTTTCTTTCCTTTGGATCATCATTATTATGATCGACGATTTATTAAAAAAAAATTAAAAGCTTCTTTTTCTTGGGAAGAAAATAGCAGTTCAGACAGAGGAGGGGTTTAAAACAAAAAAATTAAAAAAGAAAGAAAAAGAAAGAAAGAAGGAAAAGCAGTAGGAGGAAAGAGAGCGACTGCCCACTGAGAGGTCTCCCGGTTTCGATGCGAGCTGCCCGTTTGCCGCGGGGAAGGGATGAACCGCGGACGGTGTTTGGAGCGGTCCCGCGGCTCCTTCCAGGGACTTTTTGCATTCTTTTTTTTTTTTTTTTTTTTTTCGGGAAGAAAAAAGTGTGGAAGAGTCTCGCTAGCAGGAGTTGGGGTCGCGGGCGGCCAGTGATGCTCTCCTGGGGAGCCCCGGGCGCCCCGCGGTTGCCAGCCCGGCATCGCTCCACAGGTAGTCCCGAACCTTCCCCGGCTGGCCCGTCCCTGCCGGCCAGCGGTTTAGCGGCTTTCTTGATAGAAATCAGGAAAACCGTCCCATTTTCCTCCCTCCCTCATTTTTTTTTTGCATCTCGGGATAACATCGCATTCTCCCTCTGGCCGGGAGGGTCCCGGCCCCTTCCCATCCCAGGGAGACCCCAGCCGTGTTCAGCTCTTTGGGGTCTTTCGGGGAAGGGATGGGGGAATGTGTTGTCTCTGTGCAAAATATCAGAAGTTTAAAGTGTGAAAGGAATAAAGGGATTTGGTGCACACTTGGTAGGCTGGAGAGAAACTCTCCCCGGACCGGGACTGTCCCCAGTACTGGGGCACAGGAGGATTGGAGACTGTCTCCCGCAGGGTCCCCCTGTGTGGTGGGGTGGCTCCCGATCCTTACGCCGTGCTTGTCTCTTCCAGAGTACCTCGAGGAGTTCCCCGGGGATGGCCGGGAATGCGTGAACTGCGGAGCCATGTCCACACCGCTCTGGAGGAAGGACGGCACCGGGCACTACCTGTGCAACGCCTGCGGGCTCTACCACAAAATGAACGGCATCAACCGGCCGCTCAAGCCGCAGAAGAGGCTGGTAAGAGGGGGAAACTCGCCAGGATCCACCCGGGGATGGCTGGGGGGCAGAGGCCGGGGGCGCTGACTCAGTACCTGCGCTGTTGGGGTCTCTGTTCTTGTGTTAGGGTCTGTTCGAATCTCGGTACTCCCACAAATCAGTTGCCATCAGCACTGGCAGGAGACCCTTGTTGTGGTGCAAACCCGGCTGGGGTCAGTGGGAATGGGATGAAACCAGAGGGGCTGCTGCCCCAGCACGACTGGTGGACAGGGGAGACAGGGCCACAGGGAATTGAAGAGGTCCTGGGACTGCATAGAGGGTCTGCACCAGACCCAAGCAGGGACAGTCAGCCCTGCCACTGGTTAGGACTCTGTGGGCTTCCCCTGGGTCCATTCCTGCAGTGGGTGCATTTCTTTTTATTCTACAATTACTATCATTATTATTTCCTAGTTCTTCCTGCAGACACATGCAGATTAGGCAGGGTAGTTGCACAGGAGGCAGGGCTGGTCCTGAGCTGGCCCTGAGCTGGCCCAGCAGGTTTGTGGCTGCTTGCAATGGGAGCAGGATGGGGCCCAGTTCCCCACCCACCTAAGGGGAAAACTGGGGGTTTAGCAGTTCCCAGTTTCCCTGCAGGTTAAAGCATTAATTACCCCCCTCCCCCAAATGTAATATTGGGCTTCCTCCAGTTGGGATCCCATGGAGAGAGAGGAAAGGCGCCTCCTTTTTTTTTCTGTGCAGTCGCTTTGGGATGTTTAAATTTGGTGGTAACAGTTTTGGTTTTAGAGGCTGTCATCAGAAGCCGTCATTAAAAACAGGATGTTTGTTGGAGCTGTGCTGGGGAACAGCTGGGAGCTTCTTGAGCTTTCACTCAGGGTGTATTCCTGCAGTTATTTTTTCTAATTGCAAAACAAATTGTTAGTAATAACCCAACAGAGACAAGTTCCTGTGCAAGAAAACAATTAAGAAAAAGAAAGCTGAGACTGAGCAAGATGTTTCATTCTGATTCTGATCCCAGAAATGCAGATCTGGATTTGCAAAATGAAATGCGTAGTAGCTCCACAGAAAATCCCCCTGTTCTGTTCATCACATCAAAATCAAGGCATTTCTGTGAAATATTTAGCATTGTACGACAGGGTTTGCCTGTCTCTCCAAAACCCTCCTTTAACGTGATGACATTAAATCTGCTGTGCCTCAAATCTCAGCGTTGTGCTGCTGATATCTTCAGAGCGAACACAATCCGTGCACAGAAGGAGGTGCAAACCAGTTTAAATTCAACTCTGCATGTTGGAATGGCATCCAAAAGTGTCACTGGACGAATTTCCAGGGCTCTTTTGAACAGCTTTTCCCCGAGGAAATCGGTGAGGTCTCGCTGCTCTTCAGCATTTTATTTTGGTGCATGGGAAAGGAGGCAGCCGTGCGTTGCCTGCACCCTGCCCGAGCCCCACCCGTGGTATCCGTGAGTGCTTTTCAGCACAAAATTTTTCAGCAAACATTCCAACAAAGTTTTCTGCATTCCAACAAAGTTTTCTGGTGGAAAACGTTTGTTTGCAGAATTAAGACCGTTTTCCCAGGGAGAAGCACATCTATCTAGGAATTATCAAAGTACTTTCAACCTTTTTTATTATGATTTTGGCAATCAATACAATAAAGTAAAGCTCAAATTAAAGGGTTGGTTCTTGCCCAGGGAAAGTGCTTTCCTGCAATTGAAATACTTGAGGGGATTCATTTTATGGGTTAGAAAAGGGGTTGCAATTTTGACTTTCCATTCTGACTTTGGAATGAAACATTTGAAGATCTTGGGTTTCTCCAAGGGTTTGAAATGTCGTGTTGCAGCAAGTTCTGCCCCATTGGAAGAAGAGGGATGTATTGGTGATGGACAAGAGGTTACCAGGTGAACTCTGCAAACCCACCAGAGAGGAAGCGACCTGCACCCCTGTGGCTCGGGGTGTTTATTCTCCCAAACAATTTCCATAGCAGGGGATGGATGTCTTCCCTGCTTCACCCACACAGGCTGGGTGGGAGCAGAGCAGTGAACACAGAGACGTGCCAGGAGCAATGGAATTGGCTTTCACAGTGCAGTGAAATGCGGGCACGGGAAGGAAAAATGGTTGCTTTCACCCTTTATGTTACGACCTTTGTTCTGTACGTAGACGCCACGTTGGGAGTTATTTTGACTTGTGTTTCACAAAGCAAAGTCCCCCAGAAAGCCCTGGAGAACACGACGTGGCCCAGATAACACTGCGGGAGTGACGTCCTGCGGCCCAGCCTTGCTCGTGCGTGGGAGAGGGCGAGCAGTAGTAGTGTAGTTTCCACTTCATTTTTTGTTTCTTTTTTTGAGATAAGAGTGACATCCTCTAAGCAGCAGGGACAGCCATCCTGCTACAGCTTGTGTCTGGATTCAAAGCACTGTGGCTTTCGGCAGAAAGGGTTTATCTTAGAGGACCATTGAGGCAACGCTTTCTTTTAGGCAGCACTTTTTGTAGCCGAAGTTTCTTGGTGTGTTTTACGAGGTACCTTAGATCCAGTCTGAAAAGCCAGAATCACTTTTGCCATCAGGAGCAGCTGGTGGAAGGTGGATGGCTGCATCCAACATGTGCAATTCCCTCCCAATTCCAAGGAGATCTGCTCTGTATGGTACAGCACGGGGGGGCAGATGCAGCAGCTGTCCTCTGCTCAGCAGCTCACACAGCATCCTGAGCTAAAGGACTAACCTGGAGCTGAATTTTCCTGGCTTTGCTCAAGGATATTTTTATTTTTATTTTTATTTTTATTTTTATTTTTTACCTTGGTTCAGGAGGTTTCAACCTGTTCTTTTTTTTCAGTTTGCAATGAACAATGGGTTTGGTGACACTTTTGGAGAAGGTGGGGGTGGGACTGCTCACAGCCCTGGGACAATCTAATAGGACCCTAGAACCACTCAGTGCTTGTGGTGTGTACCTTGGATTTCTCCTGCCCTTTAGTTCCTGCTGCTCCCTCATCCTCCAAGCTGCAGGTTTGCCCAGAGCTTTGGTAACAAAGACAAATCTCAGAGGGTGCTGCTTCCTTTGACTCTGAGCCTCAGATCTGCCCACTTTCAGGGGCTGAGCTCAGACATCTCAGCACTCTTTGCTACAACATCTTTCCTGTAAACAACGGGTCCCCTTGATGCTGCTGGAAAGGGAGACAGAAAATCATTGATTAAATCTGAGGCTTTAGTGCCTTCTTTTTTTCTTGTGAAACCCTGTGGTTTCTTTTCCACCTTTGAAAAGGAAGTGAAACAAAAGTTTCTGGTGGCTTGGTCTCCCTTGGAAGGACTTGCCCTGTTGGCTCTGAGTTTTTTGGGCTCTCCAAGCAGCACTTACACGTGGTTGATTTGATAGGCAACAACTCACCATTCCTTGAGCTTATCAGCAGCACTTGGCTGTCAAGCCGGGTCTGTGAAGAGTTTTTGTTTGAGTGTATGCTGCATTTGTATAAATAAACACTGAGCACAATGTTGAAGTCAACAACTTCCTAGACAAGGTCAGAACGGTACAAAGGCTGCGGGGTGGAGGCAGGCAGAAATGCATTTTCTTTCAAGGGAATTGCTGGGAAACCAGCAATATTGTATTGTACCCTCGGCCTTCAGTGAGCAACAGCAGCCTTGACTGTCTCTTTCTTGCTAAGCTGGCAGGTTGTTGTGCAGGGGCAGGTTCTCATGGGGTTTCTCAGATTAAAATTGTAGGATTTGGTGGCAGAGGATGTTTTTTTACCTCCCTGGCTGTGTGAGGAGGAGCCAGCCTGCGGAGTGATGTGCAGGAGATGCAGAAGGCACATTGTCGCTGCCCCAGCAGGAAGCCCATGAGCAGGTTGTGACACAGTGGCAAGGTGGGCCAAGCTCTGGCAGGGCTGGCATTGCCCTTGGGCCACCAGAGCCACAGGTCTCATTGCCACCTCACCTGCAAGCTGCAGACAAAACGTTGTGTGAAACAGGGACAGTGTGTCCTTCCCTCCCAGGAACCTGCAGTGGCCCAGAAATTTCGGGGCTTTCCAAAAGGCTTTGAATTGGCCTCCTCCCATCCACAGGCAATGACAGATTGCACCAGGAACAATTGTCCCAGGCTGAGTGCCTCCAAATTCCCCTCTGTGCCCATAGCAGGAGTTGGACCTCAGAAGCCTGATATTCGTCAGATGTCCAGCACCTTCCTCTGCTCCCCTCAGCTGCAGGATGAGTGGCACAGCCCCGGTAGTTGAAAGGCTGTAGCTGCTCCAGGATCTTGCTGTAACACCATGTCCCATATTAGAGACAAGATTTGCTGTCTCATCCTCTGTGCCAGGCTTGTCAGCTCACACCCCAGTGTATTATCATTATTATTATTATTATTATTGCCTGGTTATTTCTTGAAAGCTGAATAATTTCCAAAGCAATACCATTATTTGCAAATAGTTACTGAGACCTCTTTGCTGAGCAACGAGTGAATCAAACCTTGGGCATGTCACTTGTGCCTCTTGAAACTCAAAGCTGATCTTTATTTGACTGCTACCCTTGTAAAAACATTTCATTTTTATTCCTGCTCTTCCCACCTCATTTGTTATATTGCTCAGTCAGGATATCATGCAATAATGGGAAAATAAACAAACGAGGAGTTCTTTATTGCCTGCATCACCTATCATCTGCCTTTGTGGAGTGGATGCAAAGTGATTTTTCTCAAGGCTGAAGAACATCTTTAAACACATGAATGTGGAAAGCCTGAGATATTACTTATGCCACAGGTACCTTATACTTAGTGAGATCTTCTACTAGAATAGGTTTAATACTTAGTGTTAAGACACTTCCAAATGAAATGTCTACTGAGCTGACAAGTCTGTGTAAAGAGAGATGTGAATTTTCCAGTGGCGTGGAGGAAAGTTGTCAGAAATGCGTTTTCTGGTTCTGCCAGAACATTTTCTTTCTCCATTTGGAATTATTAATATTTCAGAGCCAGCAATCACTGCACTCATAAAATATGTCATTAATTAATGTCTACAGGGTGTTTCTGCAGCCTTTAAGAGAACAGATGATCTGTGAGACATGAAGAATAACCTCCCTGGTCTCACCATGGACCAGTTCAGTTCAGTTCTGCTCAGTTTAGCCAATTGATTGCAGTTGTCTTAAACCAGAGATTAATTGGGATGTTGCTAACTTTAGCAGTAGTTCTGAGTGCAGAAAAACAGAGGAGTTCACGTAAAGCATGAGGAGTTTTCTTCATGCTTTTAAAGTCCAGCTGACATTTTCCATCTCTTTCTCCATTTGAGTGGATCTCCTGGAGGGAAGTTCTCTGTGCTCTGAGTCCTGATCACTTCCAGCAGATTTTTTTGGAAGTTTGTGAAACAAGTTGCAAGGGTACTTGCCATGTTTATCAATCTCAATAACAAAAAAACCCACTTGCAAATTAGAGTGATCTCATTTGAATGTCATTTCTTCGATCTGAATTTGGTTATCACGTGTGCTTCAAATTTTCCAGGAAAACGGTGTAATTGGAGATTTTATTTTTGTAAGAAAATGAAACTTCCCAATTCATCATTCTTACGTGTGCACTCGTGTGTTTGTTTGCTTGTTTTTAAGTCTTCCTCGAGACGTGCTGGCCTATGTTGCACTAACTGCCACACAACCAACACCACCCTCTGGAGGAGGAACGCCGAAGGGGAGCCCGTCTGCAACGCCTGCGGGTTGTACATGAAGCTCCACGGGGTGAGGAACATGTCCACACTGGGAGGGACCCTTTGGGTGTTGGGATCGCTGCCCAGCAGCTCTAGGAGATCAGGTGTGGAGGGACCAGCCCCTAGACTGGACCCAGATGAGCTGAAACCCAGTCCTGTCTCCTTGAACAGTTAAAAGCTCAGTCTACTGGGGTTCTCCAGGAGAAGGCTAAGGGAGTACTGAAATATTTAGAGTGCCCAAAGAAACCGTGAATGTTCCACCTCTGGAAGTGTTCATCCTAGGATTCCATGAAAAAGAAAGCTTATCAGGCTCCAGTAGCTGGAGACTGAAGGTCCCCAAACCCAAACTGAGATAAGGAGTGTATTTCTTCTATATGTGCTGATTGGGAATGTGTGAAGGATGCTGGGGAGCCCACGTGGAGGCTGGCTGATGACATTTATCCACTGAGGATGGGAACTGTTGATAACATGCCCATCAGCCAAAGAGGAGACTCCATCCCTCCTTACAGGCTTCTTCAAACTTCTGACATAAGAATTGAAGTCTCTTTACTCTCTTCAGACTGTTCCATCTGAGCCATGTGGGCTCTCAGTGTGTCAGTGTAATTTAATAAGGCCCTGTCATAAAGGTCACTAATAAATCAGGAAAAGAAAAATAAGAAATAAAGGAAAAAACAAAATCTGTGGGAAAGCCTGAGCTGTTAGCCTTATACATCTTCCAGCCAAGGCCTGTTGCAGAGAAAAATAGCACTCAGTGAAGGACAAGGACTTTGGGTGCTTAGCATGAGCTACAGCACGTAAATAGGAGAGCAACACATGTGTGGGAAGGAGCTGAGTAAAATACAATATTAATGATTCCAAACTTTATGAATGTCAAGGTACCACGACCTCTGGCCATGAAAAAGGAAAGCATCCAGACGAGGAAAAGGAAGCCTAAAAACATTACCAAAGGCAAAGCCTCAACAGGTACAGTGCTGTTATCATCCATCCTGAGGGCTTGGAGCACAGTTCACCTCAATGTTCACCTCACATGTCTTCTGCAAGAATGCAATAATTAGAAAATAATATTGTGACTTTTTTCCTCTGATCATTGTTTTAGATCTAGGGCCTGTATTTATGCTGGTGTGAAAGGAAGATGCTGGGTGGGAATCTCAGTCCTGTCATATTCCTTTGGGTTCCTCTGTGGGTACCCAGCTCCAGCCCAGCAGTGCTGATGTTCAAGAAGATTTGGGCTAAATTGAGTAATGGGGAAAAACAGGGGTGGGAATGGCATATTAAAGATTGAGGGGAATGTATCACAATGCATTCAACATTGGCCCATCCATCCTGTACCAGCACTGCCAGACTGTGAAAGGGTTCCCTCCTCCTCCATCAGCATCTTGGCAGCCAAATACAAAGACTTACACTGACAGAGGTTTGGAAGAGAAAGAACAGTAGAGTCATGCCGCAAGATGTGATTATTGCCATTAAAATATACATTTCTTTAAGAGCAGATTTGCACCTACATTGCTTCACCACCCTCTACCAATTATCTTCCAGGATCTACAACTTCGGCCACTAACTCCCCTTCTTCCATTACCAACTCAGACAGCACGGTCACTTTAAAGTCAGAGCCCAGCACAACCTCGCAGTATCCTGGACAAACCATCGTGTCAGTGTCCCAGGTGAGGCACAGGGACCTGCAGCCATCCCCTGCTGGGGTGAATGATCCACAGCCACCGACCTGGGGGGGGCCCTGATGAGGTTAAAAAATTAGGTCATTACTGCCTTAGATAGAGGAAAGCAGGGAGCATGAGCCAAGGCATCGTGGACCAGGAAGGGCTCCAGCCTGCTGGCTCCTCATCAGCTCTTTCATCTTGCAGTGGGGAACTGGGAGGTCTGAGCCCTGCTGTGAGAGGTGGTGAAAAAGCTTCAGTGCAGAGCTGAGTTTAATTTCCATCTTCTGCCTTGAAATCCTGGTAGTCACAACCCTGTTGAATTGGTGAGATCAGCCCAGGGTGGAAACCCCAGGGTGCTTGTGCCCTGAGCTTTTCTTTGGGGCTGGCTGCTATTTCATATTGATAGAGGGAAAACCGGGTCTAAATCAAACCATACATCAAAATTTTGTGACCCAACACTGGCTTTATGCTGGGTCTAAGCTCTTGCTGTGCTGAACAGATGTGCATGGAGGGGAAGCTCAGCCGCAGAACCCAAGTGCCTGGTGCAGCACCAGTTACACCATATGGGATAGTTTTTTGTTTGAAACCAAGAAATCTCATTTGTTCTGAGCTCTGAAAAAACATACACATCCCTAGAAATCACCAAAGTGGACGTATTTAATCAATAAATAAATGCAGATGGGGCCCTGGGATGCCTCCTCCCTGCCTGGGCATTGTGCTTGCTTGGACTAGAACACCCTTCCCGCTCAGCTCCAGGCTGTTCCACAGGGCAGCTGTAGGCATCAGGGATAACCTGCTCTATTCCATCCTAGTCCCACCACTGTGTTATGACAAAGACCTGAGTGACCTATTGGCTTTCTAATGCCTTTCTGCTTCCCTCCCTGGGGTAGGCACAGAGCCAGTCGGACGAGGCGCTGGCCAGCGGCCACGGCGAGTTCAAATTCGAGCCCGAGGACTACACCTTCTCCCCGACCACCATGGCCCCGCAGCCTGGGCTGAGTGTGCCGCTCCGGCAGGACTCCTGGTGTGCCCTGGCACTTGCCTAAAAACCCTCAACCTCCAGCAAAAAGCCTCGGGACCAATGTTTTCGGCTGGCCCCGCAAACGGTCGATGGACAGGAGGACGGGCTGCCCCAGCGCCTCAGGACTGCAGGGTGTCCCACAGCCACAGGACAGGTTTCTCTTGGAGGATGTATGTGGAAAATGCTGGATGGGGCTGGGATGGCCCTGCTGTGGCACCAGCTCCCCAAAAAGCTCATCCCTTCCCGGAGTGACCCAGGGCTGCCTCCCCAAGGCCGGAACCCCGGGGCCACCTCCATTTTCCCGGGGAAAGCCTTCCTCCTTTGAGATGAAACCAGCAAATAAATGCATCCCAGAATCTATGTTTATTCGCAGTGATTTCTCCCTCCTATGTCTCCTCTGTGTGCAATTTATTCCACTTTCCAATAAAGACTGTAATAACATGGCACCAAATAACTTAATTTTATTAAAATGTAAACTATGTGGCCTGCCTTATGTTTTATTGGCCACAACAGGAAGAAAAGAAAAGAAAAAAAAAAGCAACGGTTGTTTTAAACATTTATTGTTTTATATTAAAAACGATCATCTCTATAGAGTGTTAGCTTCTGAAGCGTTTCGAGTATCAACACTGAGCTGATGAGTCATACATGAAATAAACACGCTGCTCTTCCCTTTCCAGCTCCAAACAAAGAGTTTTTCGTTGTTATTTTAGGCAAACGACATGACAAAAAATCGTCAAAAGCCTCTCAATAATAAAAGAATACAGAAATTCTGTTTTCTCTTTTGTATTTCCTCACTGGTTTTGATATTGCCAGCTCTGAGCATTAGAAAATCAGAAGTTGACCCTCCAAAACTTAAGAGAAAGGTTTGAAGGATTAAAAAAATAAGGATGTGTTGGAGTTGTTTGTTTGTATCCAGTTTTGGGGATGTTTTGAGTGGAGGATTTCCAGCTTGCAGCCATGCAGAGCAGATTACTTTTTAGTTATTTTAATGAAAACTGAGTAGAAAACAATTTCTTAGAGCTGAGATGTAGAAAAAGATCTTCAGTGATGCAAATCACACATCACATTTCCAAAAGCTGGCAACAGCATGTTTCTACAGCTTCTTGTAGGTGGGAGATGGAGAGATATGCTATGCTGGGGCATGCAAGGGGGTCCTGGAAGTCCTGAGGAACCTGGGGGTGAAGAGAAGACCACAGTGAGGAGGGGAGATGGGTGGGAAATGAAGGGGGAGCAAGGTCATGAAGTTACTTATGGCCTACTTCAGTTGTTATTTCTAAATAAAATCCCCAGCCTGGCTGGGCAGCTATTTATGACCAGGAAACTGTCAAGTAATAGTTCCTTAATATAGAAGTTGACCTGTCCACAGCTTCCTGGAGCAACTCTTCCTCTTGTCAGAAGAGATGGATCACTTGATTTTTATTATAAACAACAGGCTAAAGATGATCAGGGAGAGTGAATCTGACATCAAGTCACAACTCAGACGAGATGGAGGATGATGCTTTCCACCATGCAACCCTTGCTGGAAAAAAGGAGCTGCTCCGGGCACTGGGGAGCACTGATCCCCTCTAGTGCTGGCATTGCTCAGCGTCTGGTGCCTCAACATCACCCTGTGCAGGCATGGGGGGTTCAAGCCACAGATGAAAATCTGGATGAAAATCTGCCTTTGGAGGAGTATTTACTGTGCTTCCAGAGCCTCCTTAGCAGCTTGTATGATGCAAAGCTCCAGTGCTAGGGCAAAGGCTGTCGCAGATTGGCATCCCTCCAGCGCCAGGCTCAGCACTGGCACACCGCGTTTGCATGGCCAGGCTCTAACCGTGGATCCACATCTCCATGGTTTGTTTTTCCACTCTCTAGCCTGCCAACATCTGCAGCAGAGCCAGGCACAGCCATGCAGCAGATAAGCCAGCATCACGGGGCTGGCGGGTGACGCCGTCCCCAAATCCAGCCCAAACTGCGCCTCTGGGAGTCAGGAAAAGGGGTGATGTGGCCCAGGCTCAGGCGACCCACAGGCGCCCGAGGTGACGTGCCAGGACACAGGCGGGCAAGAGGGAGCAGGAACCCTGGGTGTAGCATGAGTAATGCTCCCGGGCAGCTCCCCACACCCCAAACTTCACGGGCGAAAAAAAGGCAGTGCAACAAAAGCCACGGAGAGATGATTTCTATGGATGGTGGCAGGGGGTCCCCGCTTTTTCATCTGCGTGACCCCGAGGAGGAGAGTTATTTTAAAGGCAAACAAGGAGACCTAAACAATGCCAAGATGTTGACACCAGTGGCTCCAGCAGTTTTATTTATGGCCTGTTGGTAACCGTCGAGCGGGCGTCGGGATGCTCCGGGGGCTGGTGACAGACGAAACGAGGCAGAGGGACAAGAAGTGAAACAACTGGGACATGTAATTTTTCCTTCCTGCTCGCTCCCTGCACTCACTGGGTGACATCATCCACAAGGCTGGTTTTTCATTTCTGGTGAGTGTCTCCCAATCTTTCACTCCCGTTGCCAAGGCAGGAGCCATCCCTGAAGACCTCTGTGTCTTGGTCTGCTAATGGCAGAGGCAGCGTGTCTGCACAGTCCTGTGGGAGAGGGGAAATTCCTTTCCTCCTGGTCCTTGCACCCACAGAGGAGCCAGCACCCCTGTGCAGCTCCCAGCCTTGCAGAGCCACATCCAGGGGGACCCATGCAATATTTAGCCATCTCTCCCCAGCTGCCACTTTGAAGACCTTCCCTAGGGGATCCACACCCTTTTGTATCTCTCATTACATGGCAAATAGGAGTATCTGCCCCAATAAGTGTGAAAAAAAAGCCAAGGGAAAGTTTGGGTCTTCCCAGATCATGCAACATCCTCAGTCCTGCTCCTTCAGCCTCCTGGCCCCTGGTGGCACAGCCTCGTTCAGCCCACACACTCTCAGGAGTCTGAACAGCTGGGGTGGCAGCAGTGCAGGAGATCAGACACAAAACTGAAGTCTGGCAGAACCAGACTCCCCAGCTCACCAGGTTATGGGCTTCTGTCCCACCCCCTGGCTGCAGCAATTGGTTTGAGCCTGCCCAGGCTGTGCTAACCCTCTGTCACCCTCTGTGACCAGGCTCACCCCCCCTGCCCCATCCCCAAACAAGGCTGATTTGCAGACATACTTGAGGGATCAGCTTTTACTTCTCTTTCCCAAACCTTTCTCACCCCCCCTGGTGCTCTCTCCCCTTCCCAGGCATGGGGTGTATTTGCTCTCCTACAGGTCTGGTGGCTGTGGACAACTCTTATGTTTGCTGTTGTTGTACAGCTGCCTTGGAGCTATCAATTGCCTTTGTTCAAAGGTCACCTGCCCAGATGATTTTACAACACAACTACAATGATCTCTTCCATTTTGCACTTTATACTGATGCCACGGTTATTTCTACCAAGTCAGCGAGTGAGTAACGAAGCACTTGAGCCTATAAACACGTTGTCCTTGTTTATGACCATATTAATGGCACAATAAAATCATTGCTCACACAAGCAATTGCTTTTAAAAAAAAAAATAAAAGTTTACTTTTGATTTCTTCATGGAAAATGGAAACTTGTGGTTTCTTGTCTGCTGGACCCCCAAGCCCCAGACTCTCTAATAGGGTGTCACTCCTACACTGGAGCACAGAGAGACACCTTTACTTCCCAATCCCTGTCCACTGCTTCCCTGCTCCTCTCCAGTGCCTTTTATTGCCAAGCCAGTGTCATGGAGCAGCCAGCAAAACAACTTGTGTTGCTTTCCAGGGCAATGTGCTGCAGTAATTAAATATCCAGACTATTTCCTTGTGTAGCAGCTAAACCAGAGCTGAATATTCAATCTCACCATTGTATGCATAGAAGGAGAAAACAAACAGCACCACTCCTTTAATCACATCAGGTGGTCCCTCTTGGAGAAAGCTTTGTGTCCAGGGGTTGGAAGGAGGTGGCATCTCCAAGAATTTCTTCTGTTCAGTATCAAATTTACATAGAATAACCCAGAAGACACTTAATCAGGACCAATAACACCTGCAAAGTGGTTTTATTTCAGAGAAGCTCCTTTTCAAGGGGAAGCTTGGTGAGCAGCAGCACATTCCAAGAAGGCTCTTGTTAAAGGGAGTTCATACCCATCCAGTTGTCTTCCCCAAAATCCCACGTTTCAGTAAAACTTCATCCCGAGAGTACAACCTCATGGATACAGCAAGTGTTGAGAGAAATGATGGGCAGCAGTGTTGGACTGTCTTTACAGTCAAATTTAACAAAAACCAGCCACAATCTGCAATTTTCAAAAGCTCTGGGACTGCTGGGATTTACCAGCCTTTTTACTGTTCTTGCAGGCTGACTTTAATGTTGTTAGAAAATGCATTAGTATTGGAATTTAAAGAAAGATTTTTATAGCAAGCATTTCCACAGCAGTGTTAAGTGTGGCTAACAGCAGACCTTGACTATTGTGTTGTTTGAAAATGTTGGAGTCTGAGCTGCTTCCACGGCCAATTTCTCAGCTGACACAAGGTAATAGCGCTGAATCACTCCTCCACAAAAACAATTAACCTCATTAAGAGGTTTCCATTTTTGTTTCCTGATGATCTGGAAGAAAACAGGAGGAAGTGGGAAAATTTTATCATTCAAGTAGAAAATTCTGGTCTGTCTTGGGTGCAAAACCAGTTTCGTGCTTGGGAGAGCTCTGGGATCCCTCATCTTTGGAATGAGTGCAAATGAGAGCACACGATTTTCTTCCACCAAACCAAGCAAATGGCTCAATGCAAACACTGGTGGGAAACTTCCAGCCCTTGCCTCAGTCTGTGTTCACATTTCCCTTCTCCAGAGAAAGGCATGGGAATGGCCCTTCTGCTGGCCCACCTGAAATACTGACTGTGGGAGGAAAGCAGAGGTGGGCACAGCCCTGATGTCACTGTTATTTCAGGTGCCAGTGCTGTTCCTCCCATCTGCTCACTCCTTGCTGGTAATACAGGAGAAAAGCTCTGGCTCGTGAAAGGAATGGGAATGACGGGCATTCAGCCACAGGAGCCTGCTGTAACACCTGACTGGAGGGGTGCTTAAGCCGCTTTTGGTGATGTGGCCTCAGTGAGGGGGTTGGAAATGCTGCTGGAGACCCCACCCCTCCTGTGCGAGCAGCAGGACTAAGGTGAGCAGCAAGGTGGAATCGGTGTTAATCATTTACCCCGAGTGTGATGGAGGCTGTAACAGACACTCTCTGTGTGTACAGGGATCTGTAAGCACAAGTGTTAAACGGGGAAGCTGCTGCTCAAAGGGCACCATAAAGTGGCCTTTTGGGGAGGCAGTTTATTCAGATCCACCTTTGTTTGCTTTGTGGGAGCACGTTCCACTGCCTTGGGTGCTCTGTCACTGGCAAGGCCATCACCTCAAGGTAGCACAGATGGGGATTGCAGGGTGATTGCCACTCCTGAGCCTGACCTTGACATCTTTCCTCCCTGATGAATAATGCCTCAGCACCAAACAAGAGCAGAGAACTCAAGGTCGCCATTAGCTGTTACCTTCCGTGTTCAGGTGGTGTTTGAGCCTCACTCCATGGGAATTCCCTTGGAAGCATGTAGGCTGGCTTTTCTGCTGTCCTAAAGCATTTTAAACCTATTATGCCATCATGGATATAATATGCATAAATTTCTATATTAAATAATGCAGATATAGCAACAAGGTAAGGTTTGGGATTGAGGTGGCACTCACGTGCAGCTGAACATGTTGCCATCATTTTCCTTCAAGGGCAAAAAGTGGTAACTATGGACTGTTATTCCTCCATAACTAAGTTCATCTTAGTCAACAGCAACCTAGACCTTACTATCTTCAGCATGGATTTCTTCAGGTCATGCCCCAAAACAAGCTTTCCCCGGGAGCAAATCATTCCTGTGTGCTGAGTCACTGGAAGGATCTTACAGTTCCATGGGAGATGGACCAAGATAAAAGCAAAGAGTAAAGGGACTTTGTTCCTGGATGAGTTTCTCTCTTGGTCCATTGCAGAGCTTGCTCCTACATCCAGCCTTGCATCCACAGAAGAGGCTCTGTGAGAAGGAGCCTGTCCCTGTTCTCTGCCTTCAGGGTGAATCTACCTGCATGGTCTCTGGCTCTCAGGACAATCCTAACACATGGAAGGCCTCACACCTTCTCTTACAGGAGGCTGAGGACCCAGCAAAGCTACTCCAGAAGCATCACTTCAGCAGGAAAGTTGTCTTCATCAGTATTCCCACAGCAGGCTTTGTTACGTGCCCAGGAGTGACTGACAGTGGCTTGAGCTTTGCTTTTAAATCATGCAGCTTTGCCTCATATTAACACATGATTAGAAAGGATCTAGCAATTCAAAATATTAATAATGGATAACTCATTTCTGAGCAGCAAGTTTTAATAAGAGTTCTCCTTCTCGGACGGGTTCTGCTCTGATGTCACTGACTTTGACATTGCTGCTTGCCCTTTCCTTTAGACAAAGATGCAGAACTGATCTGTGTGTTCTTCCCTTTCACCCGCTGTGTGGGGTGCCCTGGGCACTTCAGTTTCAGAGCCAACATTATCTTTGTAGTGTTAATGGAAATAAGTCTGGGGAGAGGAGAGCCATGTCTGCCCATCACATGGCTGGGAGAGCAGGAGCACCCTGGGGTGCTCATGGGGAGGGGACCCTCGCCTTGCCCTTGTCTCCTACCCCTGGAAATTTGTACCTATGTCTAAAACAAAGTGCAGACAGGAAAAGCACTGCCTTATACCATTTTGGGGGGGTGACAGCCAAGGCAGACTGGAGACACCACAAGCTGCTTTGAGACGTTGGCACTTGTTCTCAGGAGCTCTGGGTTTAGGAAGGTCTCTGTGCTCACCCAGACTGGGTTTTCTTAAACTTTTTAAAGCCTTTGGTTGTTCTAAAATGAAGATACCCCTTGGTTTTTCTTTTTCTGGCTTGGTTCAGGCACCACCAATCATTTTGGTTAAGGTGGTGTCAATGGGGCTTGTAACATAACCACAAAATCAGATACATCTGGAGAATACTGAGCAAGGTCTCCAGGGACAGAGTTCCTTTTGGTTTTTACAGGCAGCCTGGATAAATGGCAACCAAACCTTCTTGCATTTGCAGGAGGCAAAAGCCAAAAATAAAACCACAATTGCATCCATGTTTTCCAGTTAAAATGTCTGTTTTCTATTCCTGTAATTAAATTCAGTTTTGATTTTTCAAAGAAAGGCAGGCTAAAGCTCAGTCCATAATTTGTAGGAAATTGGTTTGGATAGAATAGAAATCTACTTATCTCTTCATCAGAAACCAAATCCAAACAAAACCAGAATCTGATTTGAGGTTTATAAGCCTTTTAAAACACAGCATTTGAGTGCTTCTGAATTTCTCCAAAACTAGGAGTAAAAAAAAAAAAATAGAACCAAAAATCAGGGGAAATCCCTGTAATTTCTTAGCCTTACTCAGAAGCAGGAAATTTAGGGACTTCCTCCTAAGGTTTCTTGGGAGACAGACGTGCTTTTTATTATCACCTATGCCTTTTCTTGAGGTGCTCAATTGGTCTGCAGAAAACACAGCCCAAATGTTTAGGTTATTTTTCCACCCCGAGCCCGGGCTGCCCAAATGTGGTAATTCATTAAGTGGGCTGCACTCCCATTAATCACCAGCTCAGGTCTAGGCTTCGGCCAGCACGGAGCGTATCCTTGGAGTGGAGGCTTATCTCAGGAGCTTCCTGAGTCTGCAGAATTGAATGAAAGTCTCACCAGGAAAAGTGGTTTGTTTTGCTTTTAGTTTGTTTTGTAAGAAAGCTGAGAATTTCCCTTCCCAGCCAACTCTGAATTGACCACAGGGAAGCTCACGAGTTTCAGCGCTTCGGATCCTCAGGTTCTCTGGACTCCAGAAGTGCCAAATTCCTTTCAAAAAAATGTAGCTAAGCATTTTCAGTCCTCCACTGAAATTCCTAATTTAGTTCTAATATGGCAAGAGGCTGTGAATGTGCTGCCCCTGTTGTCAGTAGATTTCCTTCCCTTCCTCAGTGAGATTTGTGGTAAAACACTGGTAAAATGTTTAATCTTTGCCAGACTTTCAAGCTTGGCTCCCCACCTTTAACCTTGTATTCACCAGGGCACTTTCTGGTGTCATTTTCGTTTAAGAAGTCATCTCTTGCATCCACACTTCAGCAGTGATTGGAGCTGGAATGTCATGAGGCAAAGCAGGCCTTGACAGAAGTCCAGGAGGAGGTCTGGACAGTGGGCCTGGGTTAGTCCTGCTGATGAAGCTGAATCTACAAACCCATCCTGGAGTGAGGATGAGCTGCTGTAGAGAAACCCCAGCCATCCCTGCCAGCACCATGCTGTCCTCCTTAGAGCCGGCATAATCTTCCTAAAAAAGGTCATTTCAGGCTGAAAGGCAACAAAGATCCTCCATTTCAGACCAAAAAGGGATTTTGTTGGGGTGGGGGGAAGAGACTAAATTTGGAAAACACTTAACAAAGTTCCCTTAATTTAACAACAGCTTTTATTAGGTTGCACTTGTCCAATGAGATTAATGGCCGTTTTCCTTTGAAACTCTGTGAGTCTTTCCTAGACACTGGGAATAAGTAGGCTCCTTCAAATGTTCTGCTTCCTACAGGATTTACTGGCGAAAGATTTAATACAATTCAGCACAAACATTTTAACCTTTCCATCTACAATGCTGAATTCAACCATTTCCTGAATGTGTATAATTTAAAGGCTCGTGTTTTCCTGTGTCATGCTCTCTGAAGCATTTTATGTCGCCTTGCTCCTATTGACTCTTTTAAGAAAACACTCCATGAGTATACAGTCACTTTCAGATAACTCAGATGTTTACTTTATGAATGAAGGAGGAAATTGAATACTCAAATAAAGTTATGCATCTAAGTGCCAGGAGCTAACTGCTCTCTTAAATTTGCTTGTCTTCTTGAGAGAGTCTTTAAATACAATTTATGACGTAAAGAGCCTTTCCGTAGTGCTGAGTAGGATCTCCACTGTCTCAGTTATAAATGGATGCTCTCAGCAACTGCATGGAGCTCTTGATGAAGTCTGGGCCAGGGACAAATGCTGGGCTTTCAGGAGCTCATGTGCATCCCATTGATCTATGTGGGGTGCAAATAAGCAGGCTGCTGTTTTGATGAAGTTATCTGGTGCAGACAGAGCTACAAGCGGGCAATTAAGGAAAAGAAGGGTTTGTAGCATCATCTAACCGATGTCACATTAAACTTCAGTATTAGGTTTAGATCTCACAGATGGGGGAAGTGGTGTGTGGCTGCCTGTGTGAGCAGTGCCATTTGTTGTCCTGTTTCTCCCACCCCTGGTTTGGAACAACTTAAATCTGATTTGTATTTAGGGATATAACTCAGGCCAGTCTCTAGTTATCCTTGTCTCTGCAGTGTGTTAGGACCAGAGGTAATTGTTTTCTTCCTTAAAATAGCTGGCAGACATGATTGAATTTGCATTGAATTAAAAAATAAAGCAATTCCCCAGTGAATTAACCTTGCAGACTCCCCAGCCTGCTTCTCCACCCCTTTCCTTCAAGGGAGTTTCTCCCAGGACCTCATTCCACTGCACTAATGAATCGCTACAGTAATGGGAATATGATTGACATGTTAAATGTCCTTCCTTGAGCCAGAATGATTACAGGAAGATAAATATGAACATGCACATGTGGCTGGTTTGGCTGTGCCAGCCAAGGGCAGGGCTTTGTGGAATGCTTGGAGGATACCAGGGTGCCAGAAGGACTCAAGTGCAGCCCTCACAGTAGAGATTTAATGCTCCTAAGCCATCATTTGGCACAAGGCTTTTCAGGTTCACATCCAGAGCCCTCGGTTCTGTTCTCCTCAGCAAAGCCATGACATGCCCAGGAGAGATTGAATATAAAAAGTTGCCTCCTGATGTCCAACACCCCTGTCCAGAAGCAGGACCAGGGACCATACTCTGCTTCACACAATAACCTTTGAACCAAGGGCTGCTGTCACCTGCACCCTGGCAGGGGGCAGGGAATGCAGGGATTATCCCTGAATGGATTATTCAGGGGCCAAAAATTGAAGTCCTTTAATACCGGAGTAATTGAACAAGTGTAAGATAAAGGACAGGAACCCAAATGAGATTGTGGCCTCCAGGGTGGAGGAGAGGGACAGATCTGGAAGGGTGGATTGATGGGAAAAGGCATTGATTTGCATCCAACCTCCCCTTCAACCTCACTGCATCTTCCCAGTGTGCAATTCTCCACATTTCCTACAGTCCTTCCTGATGTAAACGTAGGAAGTTTTTGGGACATGGAGAGATCCAGACAAATCTGAGTATTGCTGATGGCTGGTCCCTCTTACAGAGCACTTTGCACAGGGGCAGTGATGTGGGAGGAAGGGTCCTAAACCTTCCTCTTCCCTCCCAAAGTCACAAGTACCCCTGCCTGAGGGAGGTTCTGGGGGGTTGTGGCAGGTGAAGGCAGACCTGTGGGCCAGGCAGAGGTCACTCCCAAGGTCCAGCCTCTCTCCCAGCACAGGCTGTGGCACCAGCGGGATCCCTATCGCACACTAATATTGGATTATGATCTTTAGGCTCCACAATGTCACACTGATAAGGGTGAGGGTTTTTTCCCTCTATGAGCCTGTTTCATTTTAACACGTAGGTATGTCAAGTGAAGGGAATATTTTCCCTTCTGCATCAGACTCCCAACTTTGCCGAGGTCAGTCAGGGGAACGTGTGTGCAAATGTCAGGGCTGGCAAGGAGAGTGGTTATGGGGTGCACGGTGTTCCAGAGGCTGTAGGGGAGGGAAGGGACTGGGTGGGCAGCCCTGCATGGGAATGGGATACTGTGGACCAAGACATGGTGAAGGAAAGACTGACGTTCATGAGCTGTCTGGATCTGTGTTTCAGAGGTTACTGCAATATTACAAAGACAGTTAAATCACAAATAGTTACCCATTTTCCCAGCCTTATCCAGGTAGTGCATTTGGAATAGGCTAGAAGAGACCTTCACTTTTACTGTCTCAGGTCCTTCTGAAACATGCAAGAGCTTGGCACAGTCTGTGAGGATATCTCACATCTCTGAACTGCCCATCAGTGACCAACATGAGGGCTTCAAATGCAGAGGTGGACCAAGGGGTGATGGAGGAAACAGCTTACTTCACTGACTGAATGAGAAAGTGCTTTTGCAATCCTAGATAAAATTTTTTCACCAGAAACTGATGTTGCTGAGAGAGAAATACCCTGGGGACTGGAAAACTTAATACTGCTTCCATTTGAATATGGCCTGCTTGCACAGTGCACCCCCAAACCAGGTAACATTTGAGGAAAGAGAGGGTAGGAGTCATCTGAAGGAGAAAAATATAGTGGCAAAAAGTAAATATGCATTTATAAACTCTATTGTTTGGGGCTAATTTCCACACAGGCAATCACCTCCTCTGCCCCTCCAAAGCCAAGGGTCCCTGGGGGAGAAGATAATGTGGTGCTTGAGGAAGTGCACCCTCTTCCCTTGGGCTGAGCTCTAATTAATGAATTAAAATTCAGAAATGCATCACAGCTTGTGTTCCCTGGTCACTTCCTACTGAACAACTCCTGCAAAACCTCTGCCAGCTCCATGAGCATCCAAGTCAATACCGTACACCAAAATGTCAAAGGGGACAATAGCGACTAAAAATAGGCAAAGACAGGAATTTGCCTATAATATTTTTAACCTTGGAGGATGGCAAAGTTATATATAGCTAATAGAGAAAAATGGGGTTTGTTACTTAAATGAGGAAAATAAAAATTTTGTCTGTTTATCTGGGTAACTGGTTTAGCGTCGGTTTAATTTCAAGTCTAATAACACTTTTTTGACACTTTACCTGTCTGCACTTATCCTGGGGCTGTTACACAACTATGGGCTTCTTGGAGGGGCTGAGGGGCAAGCATGGATGACATATTAAAGGCACTGAGTGTTAGTGGGGGATTTTACCCCCTTCTTTTGGTTGCTGTTTAGCCAAATAGGAGAGAGGGGTGGAGGGCAGGGCTTGGATTGCAGAGTCAGTTTGGAAATGGGCTTGGAAAGCTGTTGCTGCCTGGTCTCTGAGCCACAGACCACCATGTAAGGTGGCTCCTGACATCACCTTCTACTCTCTAGTTTGTGCTGGAAACCCGCCATCCATGTTGCTCCTTGGAGGGACAGTGAGACAGGAGCAAGTCAAGGCTGCTGCTCACTCTGCTGACTCTGGGTGTGGGCAGGAGGCTGAGCCTGGGTGAGCTCCAATGGTACCTGTGCCCAAATCACCACGAGCATTAGCAGGGTGGGAACCCACTCCCAGAAGAACCATTTGGTAAATCCTCAATAGGGCACTTTTGCCTTACAGCAGAAATAGATGAATGAACAGGAAACAGGGGCTTGAGCAACTGCTTCTTTTTTTCTTATGTAGCCCTATGACGAACTTTGACTTTTACCAAAAAGTATCTTGATGATAAAGCACTCAGGATCCAACATTGAATCAAAGAAAACTTTGTCATTGAATTTAATGGGAACATGTTCAAGTCTGTAATCTGCAACTAGAACTCTCTGCCTTTTTTTTCCTGCAGATCCCTTTAATCCTACAGCAACCATGTGTATTTTCCAAAGAGGTTTTCTGTATGTCCCAGGGGCATAAAATCACAGTGGGAAAGAAGTGCTGCTCATAACCTGTGAGCAACCACAATCTGCCTCCCTCTCTGCTGGTAACACCCTGTGGATATTTGCTTCTCAGAGATTAGAGGAACAAAGCTAGGAGAGAGCAGCGTTCCATTATGGTGGAGCATATAATATTGTGATTATTACTCATGCCCTCTGTCTAATTAATCATTTTGTGTGCTATTTGAAGGCAAACAGGGCCTTTGGTTCATTATCGCTTATACACACACAGAACTGGAGTCACTTCAGTGCTGTCAGACTCGGTTAATCCCTGCCTGGGTTTTGTACATGTCTGGGTATCTGAATCATGTACATGGCAAATGATCTACTAATATGTTTGCTCCACCAGTTTGTTCATATGGAGCCAAATATATGAAAGCATTCAAACTCCGGAAAGTGCAGATATGGTCCTAATGGACTTGACAAAGGCACCTAATATTAAAGGTTGTGGAAAAGGGGGTGCTGACGAAATGCCTCTTTTTTTTTTTTTTTGCTTTCTTTTCTTTTAAAGTATTTTGTTTGTGTTTCTTTTATTATTTATATTTTATCCTGCTCAATGTTTTAAACTGAGAGGCAGGAAAAGGGATCAGGAAAACTCGGAATTCTATGAGAACAGAATTAGGGGGTAAAAATACCAATTTAATCTGAAGAAGGAGAAGCAGGTGATTGCTGAGGATGGGTGTTTGTGGTACCCAGTACAGGAGCCAGACCATGAACTCAGCCAGTTTCCAGTTACTGGGATGCTGCATTGGTGGCATCAATCACAATGGCCACCAGGTTATCCAGGTAGCTACAAGGTGCAGTTATCCTGCCTGCCCACCCCATCCTGCCTCACTGCATGGCAGCACTGAAAATCTGGGCCATGAATTTTAAAACTTAAAGGATCTCTGCATCCTTTTCTTCACTGCTCATCTGTACAAGAGCAGAGCCTGCTTTCAGGCTCTGCACTTGGAAGGCTTCACATTAAGACTGTAACATTTTGATTACAAGTGATATAAAATGCAGTTCGCTTTATTTCCTAATTAATGACAGTACATAAGGCAACAGTAAACTCAATTGCTTCCAACAGCTTTTTATATTCACTTGGAGGCATTTACAGAAATATGACTCGTGTACCCAGCAGAATCTTCCCTTGACCAGATGTAGAAGGAAAACACTTTTATTGGCTCCATGATAATATCACTAAAAAGGAAACAAGCTATAAAAAATAATAAAAAAACCACAACACACTGAATTTGAGAGTTGCTAAACTGAAAGATATAGAAACAAATACAGAGGAGATAATAAGGCCTTTTACTGATAGTGCTGTCCTGTGTAAATAACACAGACACACTGAATAAGTCTCTCTGCAGTGACACTCGTTAGAAACATGTACATCAGCCCAGAGCAATTACTTTGATTGTTCCCCAGCTTCTTTTCACAATAAATGTCTGCAGACCCTCCAAGGCTGGAGTCATTCTGTGTGTCCTTGCAGATATACAGCCAAGCTGCACACAGGGAACTGCCATGTATTTCCCACTCAGGATCTGGGGCTCATTGCTTTACAGACCAGATTTCAGGAGAAGTCCTAGTCCACATGAGTTGATTAAACAAGACTGTTCAAACAGGCAAAGTATGAAGCAACCACTTCCATAAGGAATGAGCTCAGCCAGGGAATATATTGACCAATGGTTGTGTGGCACATAGATCTTGCCTTGGGTTTGCGTCTGCAAAGGGGTGAGGTGCTCCAGAACTGCAGTGAAATCCATGTGGATGTTGTCTTCCTAAACATCAACCCTGTTCACAAATGAATCTAATTAGCACTTTTTTTGCTTGAAATTGAAGATAATGGAGTTCTGCACACGTTGACACTCCAGGAACTCAGCAGTAGATTTTCAGTGGTGGGACATGTCTGCATCTCCCTGGAGCAGGGGGAGGAAGGTGGGATTGCTATGTTCTTCCCTGGAACTCCAGGCTGGAAAGTCATGTGTCCACAGGATAACATGGGTGTCAGGAGCTCAGCACCAAGGCAGGGAGAAGTTTCACCTTGTGCCACCCAGACACAACAGGAGGGGAAAAAACAGTAAGCCCAGGAGAAATCCTAAGGGTAGATGAAAACCTACTGGTGGATAGCTCAGATACACCAGCTCTGGTTTATTGCTTAGCATCAAGTCATAGCCTGCCCAATAAAGAGCTAATAAACAACTGACATAGTTTTGAGAGGCTGCAGCAAAGACAGTTTTTAGTGTTAGGATCACCTTATACAGCGTCTTCGACTGGCATAATGCCCAAAGAGGAAAAGTGCATTCAACTGATCAGAAACATCAAAGATCTCCTCCTCAAGTGGTCTGCCTGGAAAATAAGAGCACTGTCAGCATGTGCAGAACAACAGGACAGGTTGTTTGCCCCATTTAAATAAAGACAAAATTCAGGTGCTGGGCATGCAAACAGCTTTCTTAAAGGAAAATTGAATTCTTGTGTATTGCCATTCCTTCTTAGACAAAATGCCATCACCTCAGCTTGCAGAGGCACAGCACAAGAACCCACACTGAAAACCATGTGTCCCCTGGGGGAGCTGCAAGAAGTCTAGAGAGGTGTTTGGCTGAAAGTCAGGAATGAGCTAAATTTCCTAAGGTAAATTTTCTTTTTTCCCCTTGGTTTTAAATATTTTGCCTGGGGAAGGTCCAGTGAAAGGACAAAATAAATGAGCATGGGAGACTACAGCCTTTGGCAGCATGATAGGAAGTGTAGTGTAATAACAAAAATAAGCTGAAATCCAGTCAGAGTGAAAATGTATAAATTGAGGACAGATTTGTCTTTGTATTTATTTGGTAGTCTGAAGGTAGAGAGGTGACTAAACGAAGCCCAACAAGCAGAAACACTAAAGCTGACTCTGAGGCATAAAATTTCACGGTTGCATGGGAAAAGATGAGCAGTGAGAGTTAAGAATGAGCAAGACTTAAAACAAATTTGTATAGCACTGCTCCTAGGTGATAATAACCCATTTCTCTCCTCCTGGTGTCACAAGTGTTCTCTTCTCCATGCATGTTTTACAGAAGGATGGGACAAAGCCAGCCCAAAGCCCTTCTCTAGCAGAAGGAGGGCAGTTGCTGAACGTCCATCTTCTGAAGGCAACTCTTTCTTTGTCCTGACCATCCTGCTGTGACAATGGAAAGGAAGACATCACCTTTAGCAAGGCTGGAAAAATGGGAACTGGAAAGCATAAATATATGGAAAAAATGGAAGGGAAAGCAAAGAGACGTCTGCGTTTCCTGAAAGCCCCTTCCTTTGCGACGGTGCAATCCTCACAAATGAATCAGAACTTGTATTTGCTCAAAAGAGTTAATCTTTATTAACAGCCCCAGAATGCCCTTCAGCTGGTGCAGAGCCTGGTTCAAAGGTTTTCAAGAAAAACAACATACCATAAACCAAAGGGCAACACTAATTGGAAGCAATGTAATTCTGAACACAGCAATACCTTTTTGTGGGTTAATAACCGGAAATTAAATTTCATGTGTGTTAGCAAAACCCATCATAAAGCACCAGGTGAATAAGGGGCATGGGCAATAAGGGCAAGGGTTTGGAGCACACATAGTCACCATCTGACAGCAACCCTTATTCCTTGGTCACAGTCAATGTTCCCAAAGGATTAGTCTTCAGCCTTGAACCCCTGGTTCAAGGAAATGGTTTGTACAACGTGGCTCCCGTTGCTGCTTTGGTGGTGGAATAAGGAGGGTCATAATTCAGCTGTCCCCAGAAGCAGCACTGCTCTGCTCATGGAGCTGGGGCAGCAGCAAAGGGTTGCTGTGACTTGTCCCTCCAATTTGATGTTCCCCCAATCCAGTTCTCAGGTCACTGGTACTTCGAGTGACCGTGCTGTCTGCACTGGATTCACAAATCAAAGACTAGTCTTAAAAATGAATAGAGTTTTAACGTTAAAATGTCATGAAGTGGAGAGCAGGTACAGGTGCATGCTGGGATTGGGTTTGCTGATGATGGCATTGCCTGAAATGGAAACTCAGCTAATATTTGGACTGCAGGGTGTGTGTCTCTTATAAGGAAATGGCCTAATCTGGAATAGGAGGCAGAAACACAAGGTCAGATCCTCTCTCTTCTGCTCTCATTTCCTCTGCTGGCTGCACTGGCTGCCCTGACACTGCAGTGGAGTCAAGGGACTGATGTCTCCATGATCAGTCTCCAGGCTGCCTCTCACCAGGGATTCCTGCAGTGCAAACCACCCTGCCCCCAACCCAGGGTACTGGCAGCTGAGAGGGGTGGATGCTGGGCAGGCATGACAGATAACCTCGAGTTCAGTGACTTCTTGCAGCTGGCACAGGCCTGAGGAGATGGATCCTACTCAGAAGTTGCCCTGCCCCTGCAGGACACAATAAGGTCATCTGCTGGTCAAGCCAGGCTGGTCACAACACGTGGTTGGAGATACCTATGGACCACTTCCATTCCTGGGAGCTCACCTGTGAATAAACAAAGATATGGCCTGAGGGAGATGTTGGGTCTGTGGTGGCAGTCCCTCCACCTGTGGAACCCACATCTCTGCTTCTTGATACACTATAGCAATGTTGCTATTTGTTTCATTTCCAGCTGTTGGTGGTTAAGCTGAAGGGTAAGAAGGCCAGAAAGCCAACATATGCCTGGGCAAGAGAAAAAAGCTCTTCATCTACACCATGGGCTGCAGAAAGGATGGTGATAACCAAGTGTCCTTGAGGAGGGACAGCCCTTTGCAGCTGTGAACCATAAGCTCTGCTCGCAGCAAGCTGCTGCTGCTGCTGCTCAGGGTCTATTTTGCTTTTGCCTGTCGCTGTGTTTGTGAGACTTTTTGTCTGTAGGCCTCTCTCCCGCTGAAGCCATCCATCACCAGCGCTGACAGAGGTTCCTGCTGCCCGAAACGGCCAGGAAGACTCAGTGGAGCCAGAACCTCGGGGGTCAAGTCCAGGTTGTCATGTCTGAGCGAACGCTGCTCAGGATACACGTGGCCCAGCATCATGTTTGGAAGGCAGTGGAGGACCGAGAGGGAGGAGAAGGAAGGATAGGATGTAATCTTTCATCCCGAGAGGAGGCATGTGGGATGGGAATATTTCATTTTGCTGCTGCTGATGGTCTGGCCCTGAGCGGGTGGAGGAAGGGAGTCCCCAGCACAGGCAGAGAGCAGCCGCTGTCTCAGCAGCCCTGGCACGGCTCTCCTGGTCGCTATTTTTGGCTGCAGAAAAAAACACAAAGGCAAGGAATGTTGGGGACATCAAACTGAACTCAGGGATGCTCCTTGTCTGAACAAAGAAAGAGGAGAAGGCCTGAAGGTACAAACATCCTGTAGTCAGGGTCCAGAGCACACGTGAGGAGAGCTGTGGGCATTGCACTGAAGTGATGGACACAGAAAGGAGCTCAGCATACACCAGGGCAGCTGCATCCCAGCTTACCTGAGAGAGCAGGGCTTCCTTACTCTCTACCTTCCCCTTCTCTCTCACCAGCAACTCCAGCAGCAGCAGGAGTACCAGCAGCACCAGTAACTAAATAATACCTGCAGCTGGTTTTACACAGAGCTATTGCCCAATAACTGTAACACATCTCTCAATACTTCTGGTGTCAATGCTTGACTGGTCCAAGCTGGCAGCCTCAGCCACAAAATGTCATGTCTGTCATGGGTGGGGAGCATTGCCCTGAGACTGAACTCCTATGGGCTATCCCAGCTAATGGGGACAGTGACATGCCACAATCCACCTCAGCCCCCCACTTTATATCAGACAGACCACATAAAGTGACCCTTATTCCACACGGTGGGACAATGGCCCCAGAGATGGGTGCCCACTGAGCTTCCCTCAGCCAGGCAGATGCCCTGCTGAGCAGTGACAGTGGGTACAGTGGTCATGACCCACTCCCAAACTGCACTTTGTTTGGTCTCATATCCCTGGAAGAATGCTTTATCCCCCACAGGGCTGCCTCCTGTCCCGGGAGCAGCCCCAGCCAGCACATAGAGGAGTGAGCACCCAGTCACACTCACATTGTTTCAACACATTTGCTTAATTAGTTTATCAAGAAATGTGTTTGGCCTCGTCTGAGGGAAATGCTCTCTGTCATTCCCAGGCATCCTGCGGGCCCCGGGGAGCTGACAGACCCTGGCTCCTTCCTATCTCTCCTTAACTCCATTTGCTGGGCCTATTTCCCATTATTGTTTTTTTCCATGTAGCACTCCCTACCATTTTGGGATTAAAGTAATAGATAACAAAATTATGCCTAAAAGAAGACCATGACAGGTAGAAGAACAATGCAAGTAAGATCTGGGAAGATTATTTGGAAAAATTGATGAAAGTGTAGGAACCTCAAGTCATTTTTTTACCACACCAGCTAAATTCTCTGTAGGTTGGAGTCACTTCATAGAAGTGGCAGCAAATGAAAATTACTAATTATGCATAAAATATTAATTCTGTGCTTCCCTACGTGGAACAGAGGAAGCTCCATCAATGTTGTGTGCCCCAAAGGAGAGGTGGGCATTACCACATCCACCCCAGCTCGATTATGTCCTTAAGGCACTGCCCAAAGCTTTCCTTTGCAATCACACCCCTCTCACAAAGCCTGTTTTAATGAGGATGGGCTGGATTCAGGCAGCACTTCTTTAACAGTGAGCATAATGACCTCCAGTCCTGGCTGGAGGGGCTGGGCTGTATCAGCCTTGTGATCCTTGCACAGCAGCCAGCTTATTACCTGACACTGCTACTACCAGAGCAAATTACTGCTCTGGGCAGGGCTGGGGCAAGTTCTCTCTTCCTAAAGAATATTCCCCTAAAGGATTCAAGGTTTAGCTGTGTCTCATATGCTATAGCATCAGTTGACATTCAGCCATCACATCATGAGTAACATTTTGATCTCTGGGCCGGCAGGTTCCTGGGCCTTCAGAACCAGCTCCAGGAAAGGCAGAAGAGCTCAGCATAGACCTGTGGCTCTGATGTGAATGCTCCAAAAGTCCTGTGTGTATTTATAGTGAATTTGAAGGGGTTTCTTTATCTTTAACACTATTACTTAGAGCTCAGGAGTGTAGCTGAATCATATCACCTAAACAGTAGATGATACCACCTGAACAGCAACAATGGTCTGGGTGTGCTGGTAGCCCAATGCCAATGCTAAATCTCTGCCCATCACTAGTGGAGTGTAGAAAAACACCCTTTAACTGCTTCTGTTAAAGTTTTAGTAGCACTGATGGGACCACTGTGTGATAACTCAACGTACAACGGCAGTTCTGTAACCTTTGTTTGACTGCCCCTGCTCATACTAAAACTTGAGGTAGGACTGTGGTCTGTCCCCTCTGTCCTAAGTCAGACAGGAGACACTGTAACTCATCCATCTGGACAGTGATGTCTTTCTCTTCCCTTAAGATTGATGTCATTCCACTAGTCCTGGTTGGGATTAGGAGCAGGATGCTCGCAGGCTCCCATTATCACAGCGCAGACCATGCGGGATGGAGCGAGGGCAGGCGGCGTTGAGTGATCTTTGCCAGGTGCCCAGTTGGCATTGCCAAAGCATTCAGGGCTTTCCTCCAAATGCTTCCACCACAGAGAAACACGACTTCTGCTGCCAAGGGTACGGGAATGTCACTCAACTCGGGGACAACACGCCATTGCAGTGTGACAGCCACTTCACCAGTCAGTCCAGCAACGCTCTGTAAAAACAAAAGGTTGTGTCTCCGTGCCAGAAGGACTATCTTCACTTGCAGTGGAATACATCAGATGTCTGGTGATTTCAGAGAGCCTTTCTCAATAAAAACGTGTGGGAATGGGAGTGATGAGTTACACAGCAGTGTCCTCTATAGTTCAAGGCATGTTGGCTAAATATATGTTGCATTCCTACAGCTCTTGTTAGGATAAATGCTGTACATGCTACATCCAAAGCCTGCTTTCCTTCACCATCAAAAGCCCCTCTAGATCCAAAGCTATCTGATCCACTTACATCCTGGATTTCTTTTGGTTGTTTTTTTTTTTGGGGGGGGGGTATTTTAGCAAGTGAATAAAGGTGGGTGCTTGCTTCTCAGACAAACTGTGTTTGAAGGAGTCCCTTCCTTTACTGAAGGTCCTCCTGCAGCTCAGTAACAATAGTGTGGTGTCTGCAAGGCCACCTCAGTCTGCCAAACATCCCAAAAATACAGCGTGAGACACTTCCAGCACTAGCACTCAGTATAAATACTCACTGCTGAAGAATAAAAAACCCTCTCCTTATAAAGGGTCCTAAGCTTCTTTAGGTGACATATGAGTTAAGAACACAGGAAACTGCTCCCAGGGCTGTGAATATGTGCTTAAATAAGCATGGAACTGGCTGGCAGTGTGGATAGAACACATATATGACTCAGAAACAGAAGAGTCTTACTTTTCCCCTCCTATATTCCTTCCAAACAGTTCAGGGATGGTGTTACTTGCTGGAGTATTAGGAAGCATATAAGTATACACCAACCTCATTCAAAGTACATGGAGGGCAGCTAATTAAAACACTTCAAAGAATCTAGTAATCCAGACTGGGATTGAGAAGGGAGCATCAGTCTGCCACCACTGCTCTGCTGGAAGGGCTGTTTGTTGCCTTCTATATTCCAGATTTCCCAGGGCTGTCATATTGTCAAACACTGTCATGATCTGTGAGTCTTTATTCCCAGATAAAGATGTGAACTCCCGGCTCTTGTCACAGATAACGGCACAAAGCAGTACAACGACGACACAAAGACTTAAAACTCGGCTTCAAATGCACAACCATTTGTTACTGTCCTCAGCCTGAGCCAGTGGGCTGCAGGTTGTTCACAGCTGGGAGAACTGAGCTGTGAGAGCTCATCTCAGCATTCTCTGATTCCTCACAGACTTTTATCCTTCTGTGTTGCTGGGCCAGCGCCTCTGTACCTGCCATCAGCTGCTGCGGGGCTGCTAAAGGCTTGTTACGAAGTGAGGATGTGTAGCCTTGAGGTCCTTCATGCCAAAATGCCAACATTTCTCATCTGCGGCCCCATGGGCATCATTCCTGGCAGAAGGGGCTTCATCACTGCTGTTTGACTCTGTAAGAGCTGGCACAGCTGGAGTGGGTGCACATCTGGCCCATGGGTTTCTCTCCTGTTGCACTGAAGGTCAAGAGCTGAGATCTCATTTTCCTGTTTCGAGTGTCAGACTCATCTCCACTGGGAACCTGTAAGTCTGGTTCATTCACTGCGTCATAGGAAAGTTCTCAAAAAAAGCCAATTATTACAAGAAAACCTGTTGCTAAATGAAGACACATCTGGAATCTTCTATTTACAATGGGTTTAGAGTGCAATTATATTATCTTTGGAGCTGTTCACAGTAAGAACTGCACCTTCTGAAGGTGCTGCCATTCCTTTAAGTAGAGTTGCACCAACTCTGGGCTGAGTTAGCTGATTTTTGGGTACTATGTGAATTTCTGATGATGTATTTCATTACCTACTTAGAGCCAGAAAAGCTCCTATGGTCTGTCCCTGGTAGAAAACACTTCCAAAATAATTCTCTGCTCTCCTGTGTTGCAAGTGACCTTTTCCACTGAGGTGGAGGCTGGTTCTGTGGTGGTCTCAACATCCTCCCTTCTCTCAGCCCATGCCAGTGCCTGTGACCAGGCAGGGACCGGCAGCGCCTGCCGGAGGCAGGGCTGGAATCGGGATTCCCGGTGCGGGGCCGCAGCCGGGCTCCCATTGTTCCCGGCCTGCCCGACAAAGGGTTAAGTAAATGTTTGGAGAAGATAAGGTGCCCTGTTGACAAGCAGCAGGCTCCAGCGGTCTCAGCAGGATCTCTCCCAGCGGTGATAAATGGGGAGGTTTTCAAAGCGGGATCAGCAGACGCCACGGAGAGGGCGGTTGCTGATGCCGTGATTGGCAGGGGGGAAGGAATCTGAAGGTGTTTAATGATCCCACACTCTGCCGCAGCTTTTTTAAAGACTCTGTGTCTAGCCAGAGGAAAATTCTCTATCGGCCGCACAGGCTCACGCTCTTTTTTGTTGTTGTTGCTTTTTTTTTTCCCCACTAAAACATGGGAACATCCACTGAAAGGGATTCTGATAAGGACCCTCTGGGATTCCTCATCTTCTCATATCGGTTTTGTCTCCTAATTTTCCCTTTGAAGTGCCCCTGCATACAGTAGGTGGACTGTTTAGTTTGGCTAACTTTGGTCTGGAGCTGTTTGGGGGAAATAGTGTGTATTAAACTAAACATGGGGTGGTGGTGGTTTTTTTCTCTGCATACTGTATTATTCCAATTACTGGCTTGCCATTCCTTTGCTCTAGCAAATATATAATCAAATAACATAAAGGGTAAAGCCCTCAGAAGGATTTGAACCCCTGATGTGACATTATTGGGTGTTGGGACCATTAGAGGTTTAAAATAGGCCCCAAAAGATGCTGAAAGGGCTGAACACCAAACACTTTTTTTTCAGAGGTGAAATATTTTCTGTCCTTGTCTCTGGCTCAGAGGTGCCCTTGGCACTAGGAAAAGCTGCAGTGGTGGTGTGGGAAGTAGAATAGAATACTTGAGTCTGGGAGGATGAATGTGTGCTGTGTGCATTCATGGGCTGCCTCTCAAATCAGGATTTTGGTCAGTTGTATTCCCTGTGGAGTGAGAAACAGGTATAAAATGCTGCCTGGTCCAATCTATGCCTGATTTACACCAAGTGAACCGAGACAGCTAGGAAAATTCATGGATAACGGGGATGCAGGCACAGGGAGCAAGCTCATCCTTTGGGCCAACCTCATCCTAGAAAGACTGGGATGTATGGATAAGTCTTTTTTGGGGGAGAAAGCAGCCTGGCTGGTGCTGGTGCTGTTGACCTGGGCGGGCTGGAGGGAGCAAGGGATGGGAGGCTGCTCCCCTGGGCAAAGATGAAAGGAGCCGGGTATACCCCAGCAAAGGGCCAAATGAGTCGGGACATGAAAAGCAGCAGAAAGTATCTGAAGAATGTAAACACCAAGGTGGAAGGGGAATTATTTAGCATGTTACAGTCTTGGAACTAGGTGCGAGGGGATGGAACAACAAGGAAAACTCACCCTTGCTAACTGGGAAGCTTTGCTAGCGGCTGAAGGTGGAAAGGGAAGAAATGGTTTCAGCAGAGCAGCTCGAGAAGTCTTCTTGTCTGGAGGTTGCTGGGGCAGGGAGGCAGTTGCAGCCACTCTCTAGTAGTGTGTATTCCTGCTCTCTGCTGCACCGCTGAGCCTGGGCTGGGAGCCAAGGGGGGTCACGCCGAGAACAAATAGGATTTAGTGATCGTAAGAGGGGAATGCGAAATGCCTGAAGGAATTTTGATTGAAATTTTATAACTTCAAGAAAAATCTTTTGCAGATAAATCAGGAGGTGGTTTAATAAACAGTTTGAGAGATTAGTATTGAAACAAATCCTAGTTAAGTCTCAGCAGAGGAGTGGGTAAGGGAAGACCACTGCAGCGAAAGGACGTCAGGGGTATTACAGGCACTAAACAGAAGGCTTTCCAAAAATATAAACAATCTGAGGAGGGGGCAGATTGGGAAACCTGTAAAAATAAGCAGAACCACATTAAAACCACATTAAAAGTCTAAGCAGTGGAACACAATCAAATATTGAACATGGGATTGCGAGGGCGCTTTCATCTCGTGACGTTGGCCAGACCTGTTGTGCCCGGGCAGGAGCCAAGGCCAGGTCCCCAGGGGTGTGTGAGGGGTGAGGGCCACAGCCTGTGCCATGGTGGGACCCTGGTGAGATGCGGCAGCGTGCAGCCGCAGTGACCAGCATCCTCCTCCAAAGATCACACTTGAGATAACAGGGGAAATATCCCTTTAATGAGTATCCTAAATGCATCAGACACTAAGCAGATGTCTTCTACACAAGATTTCCTAGTATCTGAAGTAATAAAAGGGACTTGTAGCTAAAATACCTAATAGTAAAGCCCCGAAGATCGGCGGGACACGGTGATCCAAGAATAGACAAAAGGATCTGACAGAGTGTGTGCAGGTGACTTACACAGAGTAAAAGCTGGGCCAGCAAAGTCTCTCTGTAAGCAGCAATCTACAAGCCCAGGAATGGGTCTGCAGGGATCTTACTCATTGGAACAAAACCCAAACTCATTTCCACTACAGAAATCTGTATGTTGCTCAATAATGTCACTAAGAAAGGAGATGGGGTGGAGGCAGGGATCTTTGACTTGGGAAATAATTTGAAGCCAGGGTCTAAAATGAGCACATAATATGTCTTCAGCCCCACATCCCACTTTCTCTAAAGCACCTATGGAAGAGGAGGCACATTGCACCTTGTCCAGACCCTGGGTCGCTTGCCTGCCTGAAACGAAGCCACAGTGATTCCCAGGTGGACACACCAGGAGCTTCAGTTCAGAGCCATCCATCAGGTACATCTCACTCCTTGGATACCTGTTACCTGCATCTCTGTACCCACACCTCTTGCATCAGTGTGGGCAGCCCCTATAATGAGAGCTGCCATGCAAGAGGGTCTATAAGAGCAGGACCCCCTCAGCCAGAGTGGTGGAGGGAGCTACACACTAATGCTGCAGGCACAAGGAGGTTTTCTTGGGTGATGTCCAGCACAGGAACAGAGTGTCCAGATGGAGCTGGTGGCAGCCTCAGGTATCACTGTTACATCTGTCAGGACCCATCCAGATGAAGCAGTGTTGGTCCATCCAGCTCATCTTTTGACTACCAGCTTTGCAGCTGAGACACCTGGGCTTGAGCAACCAGCCCCGGTCTAAAACACTCATCCCATCACCAGAAGGAAAAGAAAGTGGCCTGTCCTTGGATGATGTGACATCTACTGAGGGGAAACTGAGGCACAGGCAGGAGGGGACTGCAGAGAGTGATGAAGCTGAAACAGGGAGGAGGTGGTGCCTCCATCCTGGTTCTCTGGCCAACACTCCCCACCAGCAGCACAGTGACAGACCCTGGAGATGTTCATGGAGGGCCTATTTTTAATCACCTTTCCACTGGGTTTTTGCAACGCCCCATTCACACTTGCTCTGTGAAAAAGGATGTCAGAGCAGATTAACAGCTGGTTCCTGCCTGCTCCAACAGCTCTGACAATGCATCCCTTCTTCTCAAGGTGACAGGAACATGCAGCTGCCTAATGGGTACAGAAGTGTCTATTCTTTCCCAGTGACATTTATTGTGAAATATCTGAGTGGGACTGAGAGACATGCAAGGCTTTCCCTCCCTTATCAGGCGACCCTGGTCAGTGTCCTGCTGTCAAGGACTAAAGTAATTTATGTCAGAGCTGCAAGTGTTTACTTATCTGCCCCAGCACCCAGCTCGGCCGAAAGCAGCCAGACTGGCTCCAGTGGGGCTCACCAGCCTTTTCCTGCCGGTGGGAAAAGCTGGGTGCTGGCCCTGTCCCAGCCAGCCAGGGCAGGAGGGGCGAAGTGGGGCAAGGAAAACCTTCCCGTGGCTCCAGAGCAGGGCTGTGTGGGCAAGAAGTGACATCCCAGAATGGAAGGGACTAAAGCAAAGCCTGAGCAGTGGCACAGAGCATCTGCACACACGACATGGGATGAGGCATGAACTTAGAGAGGGTTTTTCCAGTCGGAGCAGAGCAGCATCCAGCTGGTGAAGGCTGTGGCAGGTCCCTGCATGATTTCCCTGGGCATCACACCTGGGAGCCCACAGAGAACCGCGGAAGGGTGGGAGATCTCCTTGACATCTTCATACCCTCCTGATTTCTCATCCTGTGGGCCTCTGGGGTTTTATTGAGTTGAGGGTTTGTAAGGGCAGAGGGACTCCAGGGAGACAGAGCTGTTCATGGCACAGGGAGAGCCCAATACTGAGGATTTCTGGCTCCATGGCAGCTTGGCAAGAGCATCCCAAACCCCCACGAGCCTTGTGGGTACCTCTAAAGGACATCCCCAGTGCTTCTGTCCTGTGTCATGACAGAAACCGGAGATTTTAGTGCATCTGGTCCTGAGGCTGCACAACTTTCCCTCAGATTCGGTTCCAAAACTCTCCACTTTTGTAAAGCAGCACAATTATCCGGGCAGTCCCTCCCCAACACTGGCCACCATCCGTCATCCCAAACAGAGGAACAACTTTCATCTTGTCTGGGATCACACACCCCTCGTGGCACAGGAGAGATGAGCACGGGCCTGATAGCTCTGCTCCCGTGGGTGACTCCTTCCTGATGTATGTGCCCAGAGATAAATATTAGGCTGTGGTGGTTTCCTCTTGAAGCTCACAAGCTCTTGTTGTCAGGCAGGGAAACCTTTAACCAGTTGGGATGTGGCGAACAATAGATTAAAGGAGACAGACTATCTCTTGCTAAATGAGCTGTTATTCTAAATCAGCTTTTTCTTCTTTTCTTTCTTTTTTTTTTTTTCTTCCCCAACCCAGGACACTCCTCAGGAAAAAAGAAAAAACATATTCCACTGACATTGTATTTCTCTTGACAAATATTTTTCTGAGCTGTCTCCTCTTCCCACCCATCAGGGCATGATCAAAGGGCTGGTACCTGTGCCGGGGAGGAGCTGCAAGTGCTCAGGGTGGTTGTGGGGCCCTTGATCCTGTGCTCCCATTGCTGCCCAGTGCCACTGTCCTGAATGCTGAGGGATCTGGTGTGTTCTTTGATATTGCAGCAATGCAAAATCCTCCAGAGATGCCCTCTGGGGCCATTACAGTGCCGTTGGTCCCCTACCCCACTCCTGCAGGCAGTGGCCTGGGGGAGCTGATGGAGGAAGGAGGTTACTCCCTTTGGGCCACCACCACGTCCCTGTGAGTCAGACCAGACTCACTGCATGACCCGTGTCCTGAGGCAGCTCCTCCACCCCCAGCTTGGTTTTGTGCCAGTGTGGGGCCTGGGCAGGGCTGTGGGACCTGCTCACCCCAGGAGTGATGCCAGAGGGATGGCAGAACGAGTGAGGCTCCACAAGGTGCCTTTCACCTGGGAGAAAAAGTGCATCTGCACTTAAGCTTGTTGGTTTTTTTTTTCAAACACTGAGAGATTCCTGAAGTGCAGGCTGATCTCATGAAGTGTAACCCCTCCTATTTTTTTGCTCAAAACCCAAGGCTCAGCAGTCAATAACACACAGCCCCAGAGCTCATCCCTCCAGGCTCTGACAGAGGCTCATATGCAAAAGTACAAAAGCCTCACTTAAAAAAAAAAAAAATCAGATATTTATTATGCCTTTGATGTTCCATAAGAACAGTTGTGGCTTCTGCTTAGTCTCCAACATCCAATTGACAATTGTTTATTAGTTTTAAAATAGCTGAAATTCATGTCAAACATTCCGCATGTTAGAAAAATGTTTATGAAGTGTTATCATAGTTTATTTAACTGTGAATGTTTAGGAAACCAGCATAAAATATAATGGACCACACAAGGCTCTGAGCAGCCCAACAATGGTAGGCACATTTTATGGACCACGGGGAAGAGCAATGTCACCTTAACTTCATGGAGAATCCTTGTGGTCCTTGTGGCACCAGGAGACCAAAAGAACAGGGTTTTGGTTAATTTTAAGGGTGTTCCTCCTAAAAAGTTTACTAGAGCAATGCTCACAGTTGCAATTTTTGCAAAACTGGGTTGATCACAGGTTTTAAATCCCAGGAGGGAGGGATCTCTTTCTGTGAACTGTGAGGGTTTGCTGATGGACACTAAGTGCCTCGAGAGAGGTTTCAGATGCAGGACATCAATATTCATCCATCATGAGCAGTCACACCATACAAGCATAATATACTCTGCCCTAATATTTATGGTGTCCAAGATATTGCAAATTTGGCTTTATATTTGGGATAAATACGTCTTTCTAAAAGGTTTGGATGGAAATTTTAGCCTTTCTTTCTCCACATTTGTCATTTCCAGGCTGGGGATGTGCTGGCAGCTGACCATGCAGCCAAATTCTCTTCACGTGGTCCTTTACTCCTTGTTTGCCTGGAGGAAGGCAGGCAACATCCTCCAAACACCAGACACTGGTGCAGTCTTTGTCAGACCCTTCTTCTCTGCTTTGCAGCAAAACCTCTTCACCTTTAAGGAATCAGAAGAGGTGCAGCTGAATATTATAGAATCCTAGAAGAGTTTGGGTTGAAAGGGACTGTAAAGATCATCTCGTTCCACCCTCTGCCATGAGCATGGACACCTTCCACTAAACCAGGTTGCTTGAAATCCCATCCAACCTGTCCTTGAACACTTTCAGGACAACCTGTGCCAGTGTCTCACCAGCCTCATAGTGGAGAATTTCTTCCTAATATCTGATCTAAACAGTGGCCAAAAGCAGCAGTTTGCCATCCATGGTTGCACACGGCAGACCAGATTTTAGAAATTCCCCATTTTTGTGAGCTTTCCCTTGAAACCTACAGATTTAGCAGCAGAACAAGGGAAGGAAATGCCAGGTTATTCTTCCCAGTGGCTGACAGAGAAATGGAACAATAGGAAGGGATATTTTAGTCATTGGGTTAAAAATGCCTTTTTCCCCTGAGAAAAATGAACTCATGGGTCTCTCTATTGTTCCTGAGCCCAGATGAACCCAGGAAGCAGAGATGCTCCAATGCTGTGCACTTTTCCTAGGAGATTTCTCCAAGCCCAGAATCAAAAAGGAATGATCCACACCCATGTTAACTGATTTTATCTCTAACATTCGAATTTTGCTTCAAAACCTCATTTCTTTCCTTGGTTTTATTTTTGACCCCTGGCACACAAGTGGGTCTGGTTTAAGTAGCTTTTCTTGCCTCTTGTTTTACAATTCGACATTACTTTGTGCCTGTATCTCTGACCTCTGGGGCCTGATCCTGTTCCCATTTAATAAAAAATACCACTGGTTCCATGGTTGCAGAATGGGCAGAGGGAAGGGTTGACATTCCAGACTCAGTACAGCAGGGTCACTGCCCTCAGTCACTGGCAGCACCACCAGAGGTACCAGTGTCTTACTTCTGCTCCTGTCACCTCCATCTGAACATTCTTCCCCTCATAACATTTCTACTTCTAATATTTTAAAATCTTGTTTCTCATAAAACTCCGAAGTATGAAAATTTCTTTTAAAGAAATATACCATTAATGTATCTTTATGATGTGCAGCTGATGCTCACAGCATGGGCTATGACTTTTTTATGTTCCCTACTTGTCCTTGAGACATTTTATTTTGACACCATATCCTTACATTCTAAATTAAACCATATTTTTATTATCTGTTATATACCAGCAGACAGCAGTGCCTTAAAGCTGTTGTACAGCTCCTCATGTCCATCTCAGGGCACCTTCCCCTCTTCCTCTACACTTCCCCCATCCCTCCACCTCTCCCAAAAAGCATGGATTGAGTTATCCATGCTGACAGCAATTTACAGTGCCCATTAACGGTCATATAAATTCCAGTGGATCAAGGAAGCTTGGAGTATATGATATTCAGGCACAGCTAATAGCTCTGGGCTAATTGCCATCTCGTGTTTCTGCTCTCGAGCCCCACTGTTTATATCTTCAGTACAAGCAAGCAGTAAAACAAGTTTCCAGGTTCCTGGAGTCACCCAAGGAGGGCTGGGAGCTGCTGGCTCCAGTAGCAGGCGGAGGGCTGGAGGTGGCAGTCATTTCCCATATTTAATGTGAGCTGCTCCTCCTGGTCTTGTAGGAAATGAGGTCGGTCTGATAGAACCTCTGTGATAGTTGTATGGGAAACAACAGCGTCAGCTTGGTGTTATTATGGCCCTTATCATGGTTTGAGGGAACAGTGGACAGGCTGGAGACTGTGCTTGGAGACACAGCTCTTTACATTGCCCTGTCCATCGCTCCCACATCAGTCCATGGTCCTGGCAAGCACTGCTGGCTCTCTGCAGGGAGAGGCTGAGAATCACTCCAAAAGAACCTCATTTATACAAGCCCCCTCCAAATGTGCAGCCAAGGACAGTGCAAAGGGTGCTGATCGGCCACCTCAGACAGACATACACACACACCCGAAAATCTGGGCACCACGCTCTCTTTTTGGAGGGGAAAGAGGAAATACGTGTGCCAGCTTCCAGGTCTCCTGTAGCCAAAGAGGAACTTCCCTCCAGTGCAAACCCCGGGATGGTCAGCAGTGCTGCCCCCCAACCCTGTGACGATGGGCTGCAGGGACCCTGTGGGGGTGGCACCCCAGCCTTGGCAGCCTTCCCTCTTACACACCTTGCTTCCATGTCCTTCTGATCGTGTTTCAGCATGGAGAGCAGGCCAAACCTATTAATATTGGGTGGGAGTTTCACCCTCCCACCCCAAACACACTCTCCTGAGCTGCACCTCTGCTGCCTGGAATTTGCTGTTATCCCCAACTATTTGCTGACTCGCTAATTTTGGTGGCTTTTATCTTCCTCATCACTCCTGAAACATTTGCTTTGACTATTTGTAGCGCTGACCCAACCCTCTTCCAATATATTTCTCTTTTTTTCTCTCTTTTTTTTTTTTTTAATTTGAAGGAAAAAAATGGTTTTCTGCTGAATTTTTTTCCCCCCAGAAATTATCAGCTGGGCTGAAATTCTCTTCCTATGAAATACTTGCATTGATTGAGACCTGGCGACTATGGGAGGTGAATATGTTGGACTGTGAAGGATTTGCAAAATTTTACTGTCGTTGCAGCCTGGCCACTGGTCCCTTCTGGGCCACTGCTGAGGGACAACAAGCTCCTTGGCTAAACCCTTTGCACTGCTTTCCACTAGCTCTGTTAAAACATTAAGCATTAATTTTACTCTTAAAAACCCCAGAAATTAAAGTAGAGGAGAGGCTACATGGGGTCTGTTGGTATATTGGGTTGCACTGAATGATACCCATCCAGAGTGAAGTGACTTCTACACACCTACTTTTCCTTTCTTTATTACTATTTTATTGTTTTGACTATTGGAATCACTAATACAATATTCTAACATTATTTTGAACATACAGATTTGCACTTTTCAGCAAATAATCCGGTTCCACCACAATGAAATTCACATGAGGGTTTTAGCAGCCCCTTTTCTCAGCCATATCCTGAATTCCCATCCCAAACCCCGTCTCGGGGTGGGCTTATAAGACAACCAAAAACCCTGATGGAGGAAACAGGCCATTTCCTCTTTTTTTCAGAGTTTGTTTTTTCAGGTTGGGCTCTTGCTCTCCTTGGAGAGGTCCAATGAGAAGGACTCAGGTGGACAGCCAAGCAGGGAGGGTGGCTTGGCTGTTGTTGGGAGAGGAGCCATGGTGGGGAGGAAGCAAAGAAGGGGCCATGTGAGACATATTTCTACCCAGAAAGAAGCAGCAAAGCCATGGACACCAAACGAATTCAGGTTTTCACTTCTGTGATTTTGCAGTAAACCCAAGATCAGTAAATTGATTTTCGTAGTAATAAAAGCTGAACACTCATAACCCCCAAAGCGATAAACATTTTACTGCTGTTTAGAATTTATATTTTATTTCTAGGCTTTTCCTTGGATATGCCCTGAGGGGGAGGATTTTATGTGCAGCTCTATAAATGAACTGAGTGCAAATATTTTTATTTTCTGCTAAGCATCAAAATTTTGATGCATTCTCATGAGGCCAAATGCACTTCTTAAAAGTACAGTGAGGCAGCAGAGCAACTTGGTTGGGTTTTTTTTGTTGGAAGAAAAGGCATTATCAATAAAAAAGCTGAGCACCAGGCACTGGGCAAAGCAGATTGGACACAATAAGTACCAGCCTCTGATTTTGACCCTCTCATTTCTTGATGTTCAGTTGGAATTAATAAGGTTCTTTCCTGTGTTTATGAGTCCCTGTAATTCCTACTCTGAGACAGAGGAGGAGATATTTAAGTGCCTAAAGAAGAATCATTCATTTCCCTCTGGTTCTTGGATCATTATTTCCTTGTCTAGATCTCACAGTCAGGTCTTCTGCTGCCGTACAGTAGCAAGGCTTGGTGGCTTGGGCTGGGGCTGAGCTGATTTCCACCCATGAGAAGCTGGTCCACCTTCTTAATTGTAGTTTTTAATTTCTAGGAAGATGTGCAGACAGGACATGCAATGTGCCTTGGGATGTCTCGGGATGTTGAAGCTCAAAATAACAGCGTGGTGATGGATGAGGAAGCTATTGCCAGGTGCGTTTTAGAGATTTCTGAAATGTTTGAGCTATAACTCTTCCCTCTCTACAGTCCCAGGAGGCCAGAATTCATGGCAAAAGAAGTACACCTGGCTTTTTATGCAAAGGGATAAAAGAAGCAATTCATATAAATGATATTAATGCTCTCTAAAACATCCTGGAAATACTCCTTCTGTAAAATACATATGACAAATACCGATGACATCTCATAAGGTGACCCAGGTGATTCAGCACTTGGCTGCACATGAGTAATGTGACCATCCCTCTCCCCATAACCACTTTATGCCATGTAATGCCATCCAGGAGAAGATGTACAGTGTTTTCTACATGCATAATTGGAGGCTGGGGGGGATCCAGATGCCAGATTTCATCGAGCTCTCTTAACTATTGCAATGTCTCAGAAAATTTGAGGTGGGCAGGAGCCCTGTTCGTGCACCGCTGTGCCCAGCTGATGGGCTGCCAGGGCAAGGGCCTCTTCTCTGGTTTTGCCCCCTCAAACATGCCCATTTACACTCTCTTTTTATTTCCATTTAATAATAATAAAAGCCACTTGTATCCTGCATCAGCATAATGAGGGGAGAATGGGAGATGGAGAAACTTCCTTCTGCTTGGCACCAGCTCCTAAATTGCCTTCTCATCAATGAACCCCTACAATGAGCCATGCTTAATGAATCACAGTGTTAATTAACACACACATCAGTTCAGCAGCCCTGGATGCATGATGGCTGGCCCCCTCTGCTGCTCTGAGTTCCTCCCCCTCATCATCATCACATCTTCTGGCTCTCTCCTTCATTAGTTTTTATTTGATGATTTAATACCACCGTTAGCCAAAAAATTATCGGTGCTAGCGTGCATGCACAGCAGAGTGCAAGTCAGCACTGTAAAACATGAGGCAATTCACGCTGCAAAGATGTCACACAGCCAAACAAATCTGCCCCTCATTTCCACTGAGGACTGAAAGGATACAGAGATACCAAAACCTGGGCAATACCCATGGATAGCACTTGAGTCTTACAGGAAGAAAGGCATGTAACAGTCAGGTAAAATGAAAGAAAACGTAGCTTCTTTGCAATAAAATTGGGTAATTCTGACCTGAAAGGAGAGGGGCAAAAATAATAGGACTGGTATTTTAATGCGGTTTTTTCTCATGAGTGGAGAGTCCCACAGCATGATGGACTGCCCCGGTAGAATCCAATCACAGCCATGGGATGAGGAGCCCTGGGCTGAAAATAAAACTGTGGGTTGACATTTGCCCTCCAGGATGCCTTTTCCTGCCTATCAGCATTCACTCAACATGCTCCCATCAGTCTGAATTTCGGGGACCCAGCATGAATCACTATGGGGAGAAGAGTTTGACACCAGAGCCTCTGGGTGGGCCCAGACTAGCTGCTTTCCTTCAGTAATTAAGAAAGATTACACAAATGATTAAGCCTTTATTTACCATTAATGACTTGAGTTTACCAAGCTGTGGGACTGACCTGTCAGCCCCACACGCTGGGGACTCATCCTGAGCACCAGGAGCCAGAGGAGCCCTTGGACAAGAGCAGAATTGGGCTTCAAAAGGGGCATTTGGAGAAGGATGGGTGCTTAATAACCTGGCTCTCTAAAGCTCTTGAGCTGCCAAAGGTGCTGCTGCAGCCATTGCCTTTTCTGGGATTGCCCTGGGATGCTGAGCAGAAGGGAATATGTTAAGTGTCCCAGGCACTGACAGCTAAACATACACACAGCCTAGATAGCTTGTGCACCAGATAAAGGAGAGAAAACATCTCCTTGAGAGAAAACACAGGATTTCTCCCTCTGCCATCCTTCATCTCTGTTGACTCCTGATTTCTATCTCCAGCCCACCAGGAGGGCGGCTCCCAGCTGCCATCCCTTGGCCATGGGGAGACACTTTCTGCAGGGTAGATCAGCCTTCCCTGCAAACCACATCATCACCGAGGTTCCCTTCAGACTATGTGTTTTTTATGGGGGAAACTGGTGGTCTTTGCTGGTGGTGGCTCCAACAGGACAAGGTCCCAGTGACATAGAACACCCTGGACCATCCCTCACCCCCCAGTCCTGTAGATATTTTTCTGCACTGTGCGGTGCAAACAAATATTGCAAATGCCTTTCCTTTGGCTTAGAGTGAGTAAAGTGTTTCTGGATCAAAACCAAATATTCAAACTCTTTCTTTCTCACATCCAAAGAAATCCAGAGGGGTTTGTTTTTGAAGAAAGAAGAGAATTGAAAAGTGGTCTGCACAGGTTGGACACAGGGAGAGGTGCACGTGGGGGTTTAAAGAAGAAAGCACCTTAAGAGTAATGTTAACTATTTAAGACTAAGTGCACTGAACAATATGCCAGGAGTTTTTTGTCCATCGGGCAAGAGTTTGGATCAATTTGTTCTGCATTTGCAACACTATCAATTTCCACTCTGGGACTATTAGTGCTGCCAGGGACCTGCCTGAGGGTGAGGGCTGCAGTTCCAGTTCTGCTGGAAAATTTTGGCCTCATCTCCACTTTTCACATAAAAAACCCTCAGAGGCAGTGCAGCCCCTCAGAGGTCCCTTCACCTGGCTCATATTTGCCAGGTGATGGATGTTGTCACCCTGGGCAGATCCCCCCATACTGATCTTCAGGAAAAGCTGCTGAGCCGAAGTCAAGGATGGATTGGGTGAATAGGCACGAAATCTTCCACTAATGGCCAAATCCTGCTGCCAGCCCAGACAGCTGGAAGGCTGCACATGTTCCAGTGTGGGCAGACTCACTTCCTAAAATAACTTTTTGGGACTGATGCTCGCAGGGCTCAACATTTTCAAAGGTGTTGGTGAGATGCTTTGTTATGACGATGAACAGCACACCGTCTCCCCCAATAAGCATCACAGGGACCAAACAAGCTGCAGGGAAATTCACTGGAAAACTACATCAGTCTCCCCCCCCTCCCCAGATTCACAATCCCATGTACCCACGGTAATGTCACCAGCTGCCCTCAGAGACAGCAGAGCAGAGCTCTCCCGTGGAAAAGCAGAGATTTTGGGGATTTCCTTCCCTCCTGCCCCAGGCAAGGCAAAGTCTCTCTGGATATGTGTTAGCGTGAGTCATTTTTTTTTGACCACAGTGTTGTGGAGGATTTAAATTCAGGATCTTGCACATGCTGCTTCAGTCCTGCCTTTTTTATTTTCCTTATTTCTTTAATACAAACAAAAAACCTGAAAATGAAACATTTGTACCCCACAGCTCTGCAGTCCTTGGATGTGAGAAATCTCTCCTGGAATTTTTACAATGCCGAAATATCACAGAATGGTTTGGGTTGAAAGGGACCTTAAAACTCATCTTGTTACACCCCTCTGCCGTGGGCAGAGACACCTCCCACTATGTCACTCCAAGCCCTGTCCAACCTGGCCTTGAAGACTTTCACAGATGGGACATTTAAGGCATCCACGGTTCCTCTGGGCAACCTGTTCCAGAGTCTCACCATGATCACAGGGAAGAATTTTTTCCTAATACCTAATCTAAACCTACCTAAACATCTAACTATGGCCACTGCAGTTTAATACCTAATTATGATCACTGTCTCCCTTTGAGACAGGGAAACACCACAGTCCTCATCCACCAACAGCAGAGGAAAAAGGGATAAACCACTTCCAAACCACTGGGACCAGCATCACCAGTTAAGTGATAATTACCTTTAGTTATTTCCCTACAACCTTGTTGTTCTGATAATCTTCAGGAGTGGGGTGAAGCTGCAGGAACAGGGTCTCTGCATCCAAACCGAGACTGCGCAGTCACCACACTCCTGCTGGGATTCACACCCACACCAGGGTCCTGTTGGAACGGCAAAGTGGTTGGCACACAGAGATGGGGGAAAAGATTATTGAGACAGCAAAGGGCTCTACTGCACCCAGATATAGATTAATAAGTGAGCCATTCATCTGATAGGGACATGAGGGAAGTTTGCAGGTATTGAGCCCCACTACAATTCAGTAATACCACTTGGCTTTATCTCTTGCCCGAGTAACACAAACATTTATGGAATTACATTTTAAAGCTTTTAAAGGTGTATTTAAAACGTGTTGTCTTTGAAGTGTTATCTTTGCAAGCTCTCATACGCTGATAAAACCCATGTTTAGCAGCCTCACAAGGAGTGCTTGGAAACTGTCAGTTTGGAGATATTTCGCTGTCTTTGGCCAGGGACAGGGCAGCCTCCACGAGGGCTGTGCCGCTGGCATTTGCCAGGGCCCTTTCCTGGAAGATCCACTGTGTTTGCAGGAAAGCAGCGGTGGGAGGTCTGTTGTGGTGGGACCAGCGTGGTGGTGGGTTGATCCTTGGAGGTGGGTGATGTTCTCAGAGACTGAGAAGCTCCTCCAGGGCTGTGAAGCTTTAACACAATGAAACAAGAGCCCTGGGTTTTTGCAGACACCGCTGCCTGCGAGTTTCACTTCCCTCCCTGGGAACCTTCAGGAGAAGGGAAACAGCGTGGCGAAACAAATGACTTCATTCCAGGCTGGTTCCAGTTAGCATCCCCATCCCTCCTCCCAGCCCTGCCCAGAGATGAAGACATTGTTCAACAGCTCATCACTCACCGGCAGGCTCTGCGCAGGCAGCCAACGCACATACCCCAAGCCTCATCCCGCAGGCAGAAGACTTGACCCAAAGCTCCTTGACATCCATGGAAAGGCTCCAGTGGATTTCTATGGGTCTTGGATCTCAGCAAATGTTGGCAAACTCCGACGAGGCTAATGGGAACGTTGCTGGCAGCACAGACTGACGGGTCAAGCAAAGGGAGAAAATTAATTTATCAACCAAGAGAATTTGTCTTCCCTTGAAGTTTCCAAGGAGTTTCTTAACAGGATACTCGTTAACATACCTTTGAGGGAGGAGATACGCCTCTCTACATGCCATTTAAATACCAACAGCTCTGGATTGGCAGTGGCCATATGGCAAATAGCTCAAGGGCGTGGAAATATCTCTCCCATTCCCTTTGCCCCTTTTCTGGTCCTCCCCAACTCTGTGCAAGCTGTCTTGCTCCTGACCTCCACCCTTGACTGGAGCCGAAATCTTGGTGCTGGAGCCCAGCCACGCTCGCTCCAGCCCTGCTCAACTGCCTTTATGGAGTTGCTTTCATTCATTTTCTTCCCCCCAAACACCACCCCCCCTCCAAAATCACCAGGCACAACTTGTCTGAACCTATGCCGAGCCTGATAAGCTTTTGGCAACTGCAAGAATAAATTGCTTTAATAAAAATGAAAACCATTTTTTTGGGGGTTGGGGGGAAGTAGGGAGGGAAGGGAAGCAAAAGCAAAAATAATGTGCAGGCGAGGGCCCATGTGATCACCTGGCAGGAAGAGGCATTTGCAAATCAAGGCATAAATCATGGAGCTGGGAGCAGCCGGACCAGCGTGGGGGTCAGCAGTGGAGCCCTTCACCTCCAGGTTTTATGTGCATGTTCATTTCTGCAAAGAGCACGGAGCGGGTGTAGCTTTTAACGGGTGACGCAGAGGAACGTGCTAAAATACTTCCCAAAAGGAATTGCACGCTGGACTGGGCTCCTGGGGAGGACTTGGCAGTGCGTGGCTGCAGCGGCTTTGCTGGGGTGGGTGTGCTTGGAGCCCTTTGGGAAGGATGCACAGAGGAAGGGGAGAGGGAGGGTTTGCAGGAGCCATCCCCCATCTGCCCCTGTGTGCCAAACACACTTGCTCCATACCATCCCACACCAAGGCCAGGGAGGAGAAGGGCAAGAGGATCCTGCAAAAACCACATCTGGAAGGTTGTGAATTGGAAGCCGCCCTTGGTACGGTGGGGGAGAAGTTGGCCTAAATCCACCCCAAGGAGTTTTCACACTTGGATTTCCCAGAGGTCCTTGTAAATACATGTTGTCTTTATTTGTGCTCAGGAGGAAGGGACATAAATCCTGGGCTGGCACAGCTCGAGCTGTGGCACTGCACAGCTGCGTATGCCACACTCTGAGTGTCACACCAGGGAGGCATCGGAGAGCAGTGAGGGGGTTTTACAGCCTAAGTTGGTGGGCACCTACAATTTATTGCCTAAAAGTTGATCAGCCACCACTGAAAACCAAAGAATTAGGTTTTCTAGGGGTTTCTCTTAAAAAATTATTGTATAATTGGAGATTGGTGAGAAACCAGTGATAGATTAGTGGCATTGGATGCTCCACAGCTGGTTTGACATTCACTTTTTCCACTTCAGCTGGACTCAGGCAAATCATCTCTTCATGACTTTTATTGTGGTGTGATCATTTTGCTGCTGGTTTTCCATCCTGGGAAATAAGAGATGAAAACAGAAAAAAAAAAACAACTTTGGCATGTTCAAGAGTTTTTAAGTTGGGTATTCAGGTGCTGCCACGCTGGAGATAACACATTAAGGAGAGCCAAGGAGAGCTATGAAGCATCTCTTTCCAAGGATCTGGGCCAGAAATGAGGTTCAAAATAAGTTTTCTTGTCTTTAAAAGTGAGATATTGTTGATTAATTAATTACAGAGGAATAAATGACATAGTTGTGTGTTATGGGTAAACCACTTAAAGCCTAAGAGCTGTCAACCTTCCCCAGCTCTCGAGAGCAGGAGCCTTTCCAATGAAAAACTTTGCTAATGAAGCAGTTGTGAAAAATATTTACTGCCAGAGTTTCTTCGATTGACATTTGTATCTTCTGTAATTTGCCAAATTGTGGAATTGGAGCCATTTTCATGGGACTATAATTTATGGGCAGGGTTTTTCCTTCACTTCGCAGTGTCTGTGTAAAAAAACCAAAAGCATCTCTTACTCTGAAATTCACACTTAATTTTTTATTTCTTTTTGGCCAGGGGAGGAGGGAGGGGCAAGGGAAAATGGATATTGTAGGAGATAGAGCAGAGATGGAGCAGCAAGAGATAGGAAGGACTGTTAAGTGCAAAGTTTCTCAAGCTGTGGGTCATGACTGCTTCAAAGAGAGCCAAGACATATCAGAGGACAGCAGGGTCATCCTTGATTTGGCCAAGTGGAAACCAGCTGAAAACAGACCTGGATCCCTTCTTTCCATAGGAAAAAAGATGAATTTTGAACAAAATCAGCATCCTGGTAGAGCTTGGATGGGAGCATGAGTCACAAGCAGGGGCTGCCTGGCTATCCTCTGTCTCTGGTCAGTGGGAGTTGGTCTGTGATCACTACCTACGTGTTTTCATGTTAGTGAGGAAATGGCTTAAAAAAAACCCTAATTTCATTAATCTTCTCCTTGCAGAAGGAGGAGAAGGTAGAGCTGGGGGGGAGGAGAACCCCAGCAGTGCAGCCTGTTTGTGTTTCCCCAGCCTGGGCCGAGCTGCTGCTGACTGAGGGGTGGCATGAAGATGGATGAGGCAACAAGAGGACATTTTTGTAAAGCTTAAGAAACATTCATTTCAACAGGCTGATTCACTGAGAGAGAGGGGAATAACTTCTGGTACAGCCCACCCAGTCCTCGGCATCCTGAGCACCCTGAGCTCTGCAAGCCAGGCCATCCACAAAGCCAGACTGGTTTTTTAGGGTATAAAATATTTAAATCTTGGGCTATTGGGAAAATCTGAGCAACAGCAATAAGAACAGGTGACTTTAGGTGGGATCACAAAAACTTACAATGTGTTTCCTGACTAGACAAGTTGTGCCAAAGCCTGACATTGACAGCTACCTTCCCATCATCTTTTTGCACTTCATTGAGAACACCTGTCACCCACTTTTCTGATGTCTTTGTACTCTCCTGCACGTTTCCAGCACCTTGGAAGGCAAGAGCTGCACACCCGGAGCGTTTGCAGCCCAGATGGTGCATGTTCAAGAAGGCAAAGGAAAACTGAGCCAGAGTGGAAAGGATTCATCTGCTCCTCCTTCCAACCGAGAGAAAACACTCGCACTGTCTGCCCTTCTCCCACCTGATCTGGTATATTGTCTTTTAGTAAAGGAAATTTAAGGTAGGTTTTTCCATGAAGACTTCTGAGATCTGAGCATTTCCTCCAGTGTTAAAGCAGCTCCCTCTCACCTGCACCCTGTGCCACCCAGTGCCACCCCACACAAATCCAGGGTGAGGTGGTGCAACCACAGTGCACAAAGGCAGGATGCCTTTCTCATTTTATTTAAGTGCTTATAGCACCATAAAACTGGTTTTGCTTAGCCTCTCCTTATCCCACTTTTATAGAGCCTTTCCACCCCTTCAAGGTGAGAGAAGCAACCAGCAGCCTCCTTGCCCTTGTCCTGCGGGTGATGATGCTCCATCCGTCAGGTCCTGCAGCCAGCGCTGCCCGGTGTGATGGGACCTCTCCCAGTTTGTGAGCTCCCAAATCCCGGCTCAGGCGATGTCCCGCGGCTGTGTCCTGTGCAGGCAGCTGCAGGCAACGGAGGCGTTTCAAAGCCAGAGAGCAGCCTCTGGTGGAAGCTGCCTGCTATGCGTGTGCTGCCTTCCCGGTGTGTGCTCTGTGTGCTGCCCTGCCACAGCTCGGCAGTGCTGGCAGGATGGGGAGGCTTATCCATGGAATGTTTCCTTCTCTCGTTGCAGCACCTGCCTGGCAACAATGACCTACTTCCCCCTTATATTCTGCCTTTGTTTCTGAGTGTCTGCTGCAGAGCAGTGTCCTGCTGAAATGAGCCCAGTGATGCTGCTTGTTCTTGCTGCAGGAACTCTGAGCATCAGTTGGTGGGTTTGCCCTGATGGGGTTTGATGAAAAGCCCAAGAGGATCAGGCTCTGAAGTACCCTCAGGCTGATATGTGATGAGTGACAGGACAAGGGGAAATGGCTTCAAACTGACAGAGGGCAGGGCTAGATTAGATATTAGGAAGAAAATCTTCACTATGAGAGTGGCGAGGCACTGGCACAGGTTTGCTTGATCCCTCCTGTCTGTAAGTTACTGCTACTGATGCAGGGTTGTTTTTGTCAGCACCCTAATGGGCTTTAACATCCCTGAGCATCCTCACCTGGGGGTTACACTCACATCCATGGCCCAGGAACCCATTTTAGCCCAGCAGGAGGCTGTCAGCCCCTGTCCCAGTGATGCTGCAGGATGCTGGTCTCCAGCTCTGGCTGTGTCACCATGAAATCACATGGTGACCTGGGCTCTTGAATGAACCTGCATGTGATCTCCAGCTCTGCCCTGCTCTGTGCTCAGGTACTGCAGCCCAGCCCATGGGGAGCATCTAAAGACACCTGCTGGGTGCCTTTAGTCCCCTTTGGTGGCCCCTTCAGTGGGAACAAATGATGTCCTTTCTTCCATGAAATAGGGCAATTTTTTCCATTCTATCTATCCGCTTCAGTGAAGGATAAACTGTGTCCACAATAAATGTTATTTTTGGTGATGAGCCTTCCCTGAAAGCCTAACTCTCTTATCCTTTGCTTTTGGGTGGGGGTCAGTATTGTGTTTCTTTCCTTATTTTTATTTTTTTCTTTCTTCTATGAAAAGGGCTTGAAATTGTTTTTTAATTTTTATTTAAATTCCTAGTTATAAAGAAACTGTTGTCCTGTCCAGATCTTCTGGCTTTTCAGCCTGGAGGCAGAGCAATCTTTGATGTAATCACGGTTCCTGAGAGCAGTCTGTGTGATCACCAGCAGGTGCCTGTGAGACAAGGTGGAGGTTATGTGGAGATACTTCCCAGAAATGTCCATTCTTTCTTCTGCATCAACACAATGCTTCCAGACAGCTGCTCCTGCCCCAAGCCACCTCACTACCGCAGGCAGCTGCTACCACTAATCCCACCTTTTGGTGTTTCCCCTCCCAATGCCCTGTGGGAGATGCAGCAGACGGAGCAGTCGCTGAACCATCGGAGGCAAGCGTGGGATGGTGTTGGTGCCCCCACAGCTCATGCCACGTGTCCCACCATCACTGCTCAGAGATCTGGCTGCTGCAGCTGATCACCCCAAGCTCCACACCTCCCTGTTACCCCGCTGCCACTCCCATGATGTTGCGGGGCTGGTCTGAGCGAGGAACTCTCTTCCCTGTGGTTGCCATTAATTCCACCACCACAAACATCAGCCTGAGGTACCAGACCACATCAAGCCATCGATCTCTAATTGTTGTATCCATCAGTAACACAAAAAGCCCAAAAGGAAAGGGAATGATGAGGCCAAGAGTTCCCTCTGCCCATTGCAAGTGGTTCATGAGAAGCCTTGGATGGAAAACAGCCCCCTTAGCCCTCCACTGTGTCCCTCTTGCAGAGGAATGAGTCAGGAATTTCATGCACGTAGAGCAATCACCAAACAGTCCCTACAGGTCTGCCCAGGACCACGGCTTCCCGAGCAGCTGCTTGTTTACCTGCCACCCATTTCCATAGCATGGGCGTGCAGCTGCATTCCTGGGAGCCCCAGCTGCTTCCACCCGCCCGACCTGTCCGTGCTCGGGGAGCAAAGCTCGAAGCCACCGTTCGGCAGCGGAGCTGCAGATGGGTGATGTGATTCCTCCAGGGAAACGCTCCTAAGGATGCTCAGCGCTCCCCTGGGATGACTGAGGAGCCAGATCAGCAGATGCAGTGTAAGGCAGTACAGTGGTATCATTGCTGGTGGATGGATGGGACTTTACACCAGCTGAGGGTCTGAGCTGTTGGTTGGGCCCCAAGCTCTGGGGATGCACAGGGCAGAGTGACCCAGAGGAGGAGAAGCCCAGCCTCCAAATCCCCTTCCACTGGAGCTTTCCCTATCCACTGGTCCTGGAATATCACATGGAAACCACCCTCCCCAGCTTACGTGTCCTGTTAAGCAACAGGGACGCGTCCCTCCCGAGCCGGAGCCGTGCTCGGAGGTGGCTGTGCCAGCACAGCAGGGCCCTGCTCTCACCAGGCAGCTTTCAGCCGAGCAGGATATGCTGTCTGGGTCCCAGATATGTAAGCAACAACTTTTTATTGCTTTTTATCAGTGCCATGCTGATGGGGAGCAAGTGCATCTCTGTCTTTCACAGCCCCTGCGTGCTGCTGCTGTTTGCAGCAATGCGGGGGAAGGCTGTCCCTGCCCAGCCTGGGCAGGGGAATCCATGCCAGCATTTTCCCCAGGGGATGCTGAAGTAGCTGCACTTCAAAGGCTCAGGAAGTGTCCATTTTGCCTTCAGCTCCACCAGCCCACGGTTCTGGGTGGAAGCTGCTTGTGTCAGCAGCTGGAGCTGGGAGGCAACCCAGGCTAAGCCAGAGCTGCTGGCCAGAATCAGCACCCAAGTCACCCAGCCTTTTCTCACTGGTCCCAAAAGCATCCTCAGCCACTGCAAAGTACCCCCAAAAGAGAGCCCAGGACCACAGGCTTTCATCCTGCACTTGCAAATAGCCATTTGTGTCAATTTGGGTGCATCCCTTCCCCTCTCCCAAGTGTTTGGGCTGGGGGCTGTTGTGTGCCCTGAGCTGTGTCACTCTAGTTGGACACTGGTGCTCTCACATTTTATTTCTCTTTTTCTCTTCCTTTCAGAAAGTGCCAAGTTATATAAAATGAAAAAAAAATCCCATCTTAATGGTGGATGAATTATTTAAAAGGGTCTGTTTGCTAATGTGATTGACTTCAACCAACAGCACAAGCTGAGCTGTAATTATGGGAAAACAATCAAATCTCTATCTGGGTTCACACCATACTGGTCTTGCCACTTTTTGTATTATAGCAGAACCTGTTGGGTGACTTTAGCTAAGCTGAGCCTCCTTTCTGCTGCTGGGGCAAAGAAACGCAAACCGGTAGAGCCAGTCAGACTGCAAGGAAAAATTATGGCTTATTGTCTGTGCAAGTTCACCCACACTGCTCACTCCTGTCTCCTGCGTCCCAGATGACCGTCTCCTGATCACGACCTAACTGAGCTCGAGGAGTCGAGGAAGAGACACAGACACAGTCCTCCAATGTGAGTATCGTGCTTGCACTGACTTTTATCTGCCCCCTGGCATCCTGGGCAGTGTTACGTAGTTGGGAAGGGAGCTGGCGTGAGCCACGCATGGAGAATTGCCCAAAATTCTCTCAGCGGAGTGCCGGGAGAGCTGTCACTTGGTGCTGGCAGATGGACCCTGGTCCAGCTCACACCTGATGGGCAGAGGCTGTTGTGTCACAGGTTTGCTTGATTTTCTGTCCCCTCTTGGAGTTCGAGGAGGAAATTTGGATTTCTCCAGCAGTTGAGGAGTCCAGTGTTTGTGACAAATTGGCAGCTCTGCCTCTGAAGTGGTGTGGGGTCAGTGGGGAGCAGGGCTGAGCCCACCTGGGCTGTGCAGCTGCTGCCTAGCTGGGACCCCAGGGCTCTCCTCTCCTCTAACAAAAACTCCTACTCTGGCATTTTCCACTTGAGTGTGAGAGGTAATGAGATATCCCTACAATACAAAATGCAGAGAAATGGCATCCAGCTCTGGCTCAGGTGAAGTGAAATAGCTGTGGGGGGTCGGAGCCATTTGTGGGCGTCAAGGTTTATGTGAGTACCGGGGAATCTGGTGGCATTTGCGTTTAGTGAGTAGGGACCATCAAAGCCTTCCCTGAGCAAACACTCAGGCTGTGTGACAGCCGTGGTGTGAGCAGAGCCGTGGCTGTGGCTGTGGCCGTGTGGGATGCCCTGTGGGAGCGTGTGGGCTGGCAGAGGTGCCCGCCCTGGGCAGGCAGCACCGCTCACCCGGGCGTTAGTGCTGGGCACTGAGGGGGCATCTGATCACACCTGATCCATCATCTCAGGCAGCACCAAACCATGCATGTGCTCAGCAGTAAATAACTCTTCAACAGGGTTGTGGGTCTCCCTCCCCACCCCATTTCACACCCTGAACTGGACACCTCTCTGTTGCCAAGGCAAAGAATAAATTCACTCCTTTTTTCCCTCAGTGGCAGTTTGGAGCTGGGTTGTGATGGCCCCTGTTAGCTGGGTGAGGTGGCCCTCTGTTCCCCACCTCCATCCCTGTTGTGTTCCTCATGGGACATCCTGACAGTACCCTCCTGGGTTGTCCAGTTATGTTCCTTCAGGCAGTGCAAATATTCAGCAAGGCTGGAGCTCACTGGGGTTCCCAGCAGCCCCAGGCACAAGGTGTAATGCTACTGCCTGCTGTAGTCCCTTTTTCCTGCTTTCAATCCTGGAGGAAGGAAGTGATGGTGGGATTGCTGCGGGGGAGAAGTTGTGTCCACACGTGCTGCCTCCTGGCACAGGGGTTTGTTGCTGTGGGTTGAACTGTCCCCACTGCCTGTTCCTTGTCCCTTCTGCTGGAAAAGTCTCACAATGGGGAATTTTCTGAATGCTCTTACAGGGGAGATGATCACAGCTCCTCCCACAGCTTCAGTGGAGGATACAGGTCACTGATGCACAGTATGGATGCAAAACCCAGCCTGGGCAGCAAAGTGTCCCCAACACCAATGTGTCACCAGGCATTTGGGACAAACAGAGATGCCTCAGTCCATAAAAATGCCAAACTGTGGCTGTCCCATCTGTTGGGTGACACAGTGTGGGGCTGAGCTGGTAAGAGAGGACCCATCCTTGGTGCTGCAGCAGGGCTAAACACCCAGGATGGTTTTGCAGGACTGACTCTTCCTAGCACGTTACCCCTTCGTTAAACAGTGCTGAAGAGAAAAGATGATTCAGTCAAAAACTTCATCACCAGAGGAAAGAGATCTGTTCTTTCCATTTACATGGCCATTAGCTTGACTCAGGGTGTCCATGCACTCCCTGACACAGCAGGAGTTGCCAGTTTATGGAAGAGTGGTTGCAGTGGAACTTCAAGCCTCTTAACCCCTGCAAGGCCTGTTTTCCCACACAGGACCAGGAATGATGAATTCCCCGTGTCAGGAGCAGTAAGGGCTCCAAGGCAGGCTGCTGTGGAGGTCTTCTGCCATGGAGGAGAAGACAGTGAGGCCAAGATGCTCTCCAGGCACCATGTACAGCATAAGGAGGTCACAAGCAAACTGTGGGGTGATACCACCCTCTATCAGAGATTCCCAGGGTGTTTTCCTCCCACTTTCCCCAGCCAAGGGCTCTGGGGCTGGGGGAGGCAGTGGGAGTGTGTTGGCTGGGCTGGTGGAGGCAGTGACCACGCGCCTCCGCTCCCAACGGGGCCTTGAGCTATTCCTTGAGCCTCACCACTTCTCAATTAAAACACCCGAAACACGCGATAACGCTTCGTTACCCACTTCCCAGAGCATTTTGAGGTGTTAATTAAGTAATGTTTATAGAAGCTGTGGTTACCCTGAGATGAACAGGAAGATAAGTGGCTACTTTTAATAATCTTCTGAATCCTTGTGTGGGCACACAAACCTGCCCATGGGTCTGTCCAAAGCCCCCATGCCTTGTGGAGCTTCATGACATGACTGGTGGGTCCAAATGTCATTCCTCCTCAAGCAGGGAGAAGAACAAATATTTAGTGTTAAACCTCAGCAAAGCAGCAGAAGCTGAGGAGTGGGAGGACAAAACCTCCCTCCCAGCTGGGTACAGTGCAAGGAGAGCCCCCCAAACTGTTCACTTGGCTATGTAAGAGCCAAAATCCATTTCCTGGGTATAGTCAGGTATTGCAGAGGACCAGCAGCTCCTGCTTTAGTGATCCTACAAGACCAGGGCAACAAAGACTCTGTGTTGAGAGGAGGGATGTCCCAATTCCCAGGTAAAACAGGGGGTCTCAAGCATAAATGAGGTAATGAAAGAAAACCCCCACTGCTTTGGTGGTTGCCACAGCAGTTAGAAAAGCAGGAGCTGCCTCCATAGGGCTGGGGTGGTGGGGTAGAAATTAAACTGCTGGGTGTGTGATCACCGGGGCTGTGCTGTATTATGGCAACAGGGACTTTATGGGGTATAAGTAAATCCGTGTGCAGGTTGGGACTTGAGGCTGGAGCTTTATCTTGGAGGATTCCCTCCTGTTTTCCTCTCCCTGCGAAGGGACACATCTGTGCACACGTGAGCAGGGGCAGCATCTCCCTGGTGCTGCTGGTCCTGTTTAACTTGTTCAGGGGGCTGTGACCAGCACCAGTCTCCAGCAAACCCGAAGGGCCATTGAGGCAGATCACAGCCCTGTTGGAGCTTCACATCACCCGGGTGGGACCCCCAGCAGACGCCACCCTGGGGTGGGGTGTCAGCAGCAAGAGCTTGCTGCAAACTGGCCCCTGGGCTGGCAGAGCAGCACGGAGCAGCTGCCCTGCTTCTGGGAGGATTTTCAGGTTGTGCGAGGTGCAGGAAGGCACCAAATCCTCCTCCCTGGAGAAGCAAGAGCCAAGGCTGCTCCTCCTGTCTCACCTGTCAGGGGGTAATTTTGCAATCTGCCAGCCCCTATCCAGCACCCACAGCAAGCCCAGTGCAGTGGAGAGCAGGCACTGGGCTCCATTTTAGGACAGCCTGTGCCAGGTTAAGTCATGCGAATAAATAAATGCCCAGCAAGAAAAAGAAACCCTCAACACACAAAAAAAAGAGCCCTCTCCAAACTGCCAAGCTCACAGTACATCAGCAGAGAGCATTAGCTCCACACTGGCCTGCGTTATACTCCTGGTACTCCAGATTTTCCATGAGTGATCAGGCAGTTTTTCAGAGTATAAATTTGTTTTATGATTCTAAAATTAGACCAGGAATATAGTAGGGTAGCCAAGGAAAGAAAGTTTGGCTGGTCAAAGCAGCTCTGCCCGGCAATCACCCAGTGAGAAACGTATTACATCAATCCAGACTGGAGCTGAACAGCTTCAGCACTGCTGATGGGGAAATATCTGGTGGTAAATCCATTAAGCTTCACTGATCCCCACAGTGTTAGAATGTCACAGTTCTGCCCTTTTTTTTTTTTCTCTTTTTTTTATACTTAAGCTCATTTACCTAATGAGCTGCTTTATCCTTCTGAAAAGAGACAGTGCTGAGGGTGGGGATGTGCTGTGGCTTACTGTGAGCATGGCAGGCAGTGCTGGAATGGTACTGAGAGTCCAGGAACACCCCAGGCACCAGGGAATGGGGGACAGCTGTGCTGTCAGAGCCAGTTGTCTGAGTCCATCCCTTCCCAAGCCCACTCAGACAGGACAGAAAATAACCTCTCTGCTGCTTTTCCTTTCCCCAGCCAGGAGCATCCCGCCCCAAGGAGTGATGCCATAAGTACCCAGACATTGCCTAGGGCCATCCCAGCCCTGTGCATGAGAGCTGATGTTCCTGGGGGACCCTGTGCACCAACCTGGGCCCCTTGTCCTGCCCTGAGCTCACCACTGAGACATGAGGAGAACAGGTGAGCAAAGCCACGGCAGTCAACAACTGCCCTGCCCCAGGACCTGGGTTTTCCAAACCCTCCAGATTTAGGGGCTGGATGAGGAGTTTGCCTTTGGTCCCTGACACTGGGGCTCTGTTTGCAGAGGGCACCCGTCACTTTGAAATACGTCCAGCCCTGCCGGAACACCAAAGGGCCGCTCCCGGCCCCTCCACGGGGCCACATCCGGCACTACTGGGTGTATATCACAGTGACAGCTCTGGAAAGGGCTCAGGGCTGTAAATGAAATCCCTGTCTCAGGGAGTGAGCTCCACACCGAGGGACTCTGTGGTCTGGCCTTCATCAATAAATCTCCTTCAATAAATCCTCTGGAGTGCGACAGAAGAGTGGGGGGCTGCAGCTTCACGCCTTGACCAGTCCACACTGGGTGAGAAGGGAGCAAAGCTGAACCCCTCAGAGAGCCTGGGCTGCCTGTGGGGTTGCTCTGCTGCAGCGAAAGGCTGAGTACTGGGTACAGATACGTGGGGAGCAGTGCTCATACAGGATCTCTGTTACAGTGTGTGAGCACAGACCAGACACCCAAAGTCCTCTCCAGGTTTGCCACAGAGAGGCCATCCTGTCTGCAGGCAGGGTTGGGTGCTGGCATCTCAAAAGCACCAAAAAAGGCAACAGCATTTCCCCGCTGACCGGATCCACAGCAGCTCACAGGTCCCCGCTCACCTGAGGGCTCTGAGGAAAAGAAAATCAGGAGTGAACCCCAACCCTGGTGGCACCGCAGCCATGCATGGAAGGCAAAGCTGCTCCCCACACCCCAGCCCCAAATCCTGATCTGCCGGGCTCTGCCCGCAGCGCTGAGTCACAGCAGCAGGGATCCGGATCTGGCACAGAGCACCTGGGCTGCCCCCGCGCCCTCCGCCTCCCACATCCCAGCCCAGCCCCACCTGCCTGAACCACGGGCTGGCACCAGTCCCAGCCAGGGTGTCACCTTGCCAGGATGTCCCAGCTGGAGCCCTGTGTCCTGAAATGCTGGGTTCAGCCCTTGGAGGCACCAGCCTTGGGGAATGGGCAGCACCAAGGTGGGCAGGGGCTGATCCAGCCCAGCAAGCAGTGTAGGGAGCTCATGCAGCACCCATGGCTCTGTTCCCAGTTGCAATCCCTTCCCAGATTACAGCAACAGGGAAGGCAATGGCAATTTGTACCTGAGTACTTCAGAGCCTTCCCAGCCAGCGCTTGGGGTGTCAGTCCCATGACAGCAGTGGTGGGTCTCACAATCTCCCTTCAGCCCTGGGGAGTTGCTGTGCCCAGGGCAGAGCCAAATTTAGGACTCAATGATCCCAGGAAGTGCTTCCCATAAACATCAGGGATTTGGGGATTTCTCTGTTTTGCAGTAGAGCCAGGTGTTATTTCTCCTGGTTATTCAGCTGTGGCTCTTGGGGCTGAGTAGCAGGGATCAGTTCCCAATCCCATTTCACAGTGGCCCACCTCAAGCTGTGTGAGCTGTCACAAGTCACACCATGCCTTGGGTAGCTTTTATTTTCTGGGATAGATCACCCAGCCCTGGGAAAGGGTCGGTTATTCCCAGAGAGCAATGAATATTTTTAATATTTTTTTCCCAGAGAGTGAGATCTCTCTCTGTTTGAACCAGATTTGCTCAGAAGCCAAACAAAGTGACTCTGGGATGGTTCATGTTCAGGCAGCTGTTCTGCTGATCCGAGCGTGCCGAGAGCACGCGAGCCGAGCTCGCTGTCTGTGCTTGCTGGCGCGTGCCTCATTTCTTTTGAAAATCAGATGCTTTAGGGGAAACTTTCTTCTTCCAGCTCTGCATGCCCACATCTTGCATATGCAGGCAATCTGGCACACCTCTGCTCCACATGCAGATAAAGGCACGGGCGGGCTGCCGGCAGCGAGCCGGGCTGGGGGAGGGCTGGAACCCTATGGAAAACTTCCCATGCAGCCCGTGGGGCTGTAAAACCCAGCTGTCAGCCCACTCTTCACTTTCCAGCAACAGAGAGGAGGTTTTCTTCTTGGTCATCTCTTCATGGCTGAAGGCTCAGTGTCCAGGTGCTTTGTTGGGATTGGGATTACTGGCCATGACTCACTAACCCAGTGCGACTTTTCGGGGAGAAGCTCCCGTGTGGTGATGTTGAAGTCCTTTCTGTGGAAGTCTGTCTTTTCCCAGAGTGGTTTTGGTGGTTCTGGAGGACCCCACGGGTGCTGTGCCCACCCCAGCTTCCTGCAGAGCTTTGCTCTGCACACTACCTTTCCTGTTTTTCTGTAACTTGGATGAAGAACTCTGGTGTCTCTGAAGGGTTCCAAGAGGCTGCAGGGAGCAAGGCCATGCCGAAAGCCTGGGCGATGACAGTGAGGTGGCTGAGGGGTACGTGTTTGCCTCTGTAGAAGCTGTATGTGGTGCCAGAGGGAGGAGTGATGAATGGACCCATCTCCTGCTGGGTCCATTGGGGTCAAGCACCAACACTGCTGTGAATTTTCCCACCATCAGTCCCCGTGTGGTCCTGACACAAGTCCTGCAATCCCCTCGTTATCCTCAAGAAAATGTCCTGCTCCACCTCATCCTAGAGAAATGCAATTTAAACAGCTCAACAGGTAGAGGAAAAGCCTGATTTTCCAGCTGGGCTTTCAGTTCTCCCAGTTTCCAAGACATTCTGTTTGCTGTGCTCAGAGCTGTGGCAGGGTGGACAAAAATGCATCCCATGGTTTAGCTGAATTATTTCCTTTCCCAGCTTTGGGCTTTGTCATGTTTCTAACACTTTCCAGAACACCACAGGCACAAGACTCATCTCTTTTATTGGACTTTTTCTTTCTATTTTAGGCTGAAACCTGAATAATTTGAAACAAAAGGACATCCTCGTGCAGGACACAGAGCAGCGTGTGGCTCAGCTCTGAACATGACCTCAGAGAGTTTTGCAGAGTTCCTGAACAAGCTCAAGGAAATCCATGAGAAAGAGGTCCAAGGTAAGGAGACACGAGATGTCTGATCAAAAACTGGCCAAGGTCCATTTCTGTGTAATGCCACCTTGATCTGTTTGGTTTCACACGAGAACAAGGTTTACTGAGAAAATCAGTAACTTTCTGGATGATGAGGAGGAGTAGAAGAGAGCACCCAAGGCTCCTGGAGAGCAAGCCACAGAGGTGCTCAGTCCCTCCAGGAATCCCACTTGCTCCAAGCGTTAGCCATGGGGGATTTGGCCCCTTTCCTGCTCCTGCTGCCGTGGTCTGTGCTAAAGGTGAATTGGGAGGTTTGCAGAGGTGACACACACACCTGCTGGGCATCTGCTCCAAGCAACAAGGATTGGAGTACATTTGGATACTGAAGGATCAAAGGGAAAGTAGAAAGATGCAATAATCTATAAGACAGAAGCAGCAGGAGATGAAGCTCTGTTAACGAAAACATTAGAGTCAAGTTGGATAGTTTATTCCTCTAGGGAATAAATTATTCCTCAGGTCATACATTATTAAAATAAAACCCATTAGGTTAAGCAACCAAATGCCAAATACAATTGTTTTCCTATTAGAATAATTCCCAGTATCAATATTATGAACAAAACATCAGCACTTTTGGAGGATTCTGGCTTATGAATTCATTCTTCACTTGTGTAATTTCAAGCCGTGTGAGAGTTAGAGGAAGCTGTTGAGCAATTTAAACCACATGTTTACATCTACTTTGCATAAAATGTATTTGACAGGATGTAACGTCTGCAGATCCATCAGCCAAAGCCGTTCTCGTTCAGCTGTAAATATTCTCCACGATGCTTTCCAACCCTGAGAGCTATAAAATACTGCCCACCTGGGAAATGTATGCTGTAGCAAGAAATAAGTAGAAACTAAAACTAAACCAGACTTCTGGGGGGGTGGGATGTTAATGCAGATGCATTAAATACTTGAAATACAAAATGTGCTCACGTTCTGTACAGCTTTCCCAGCTGTATTAAACTGTGGTGGTGCCTCACACACGCATTGCGTTGTTCCTTCTCGGAAATGCGGTTTGTAAATCGATGAGATTTCTGCAAAGCCACGCACCTTCCTGAAGTTCCACCACTGCAGTTTGCTTCTGAGTGCCAGGGGAGTGGCAATAAACACCCACCTCTCTGCCTCTGTTCCCCATTCCAGGTCTGCACAGCAAGCTGACGGAGCTGACGACAGAGAAGTGCCGGTGAGCGATGCCGAGTCCACCGACCCACGCCGCGGTGGGACAGGGGGTGGAGGGGTGGTTACACTGCCTGATTTTCAGACCTCCCGAGTTCTCCTCCAAAACTGATGGATTTAAAGAGCGCTGCTTGCCTTTCTGGCTCTGCCAAATTCAAGCCTTTTGGGAGCTTTTGCCATACAAGTCCCCAGCACAGGGGGACACACGGGGCTTGGTGTGATCCCAACCTACCTCCAGTTCGCCTTCCCACTGGCAAGTGATTCGCGTGCCAGCCTGTGATTACTCTCTTGGAAAGCAATAAACTGTGAGGAAGCAAGCTGCTAACTCCAAGGGAGGTGTCACAGGGCAGCATCTGGGCTCTAACATATTTTTTTCTCCTCCTGCCCCACAAGCAAAAGGGTGCTGTGGATGAAGGCACAAATTATCAGGAGAAATCTAATAACCCCCTTTTTTTGTGTGTTCTGTTTTTTCAATTAGTGATGCTCAGAGAATTGAAGAGCTGTTTGCTAAAAATCACCAATTAAGGGAACAACAAAAGGTCCTTAAAGAAAATGTAAAGGTGTTAGAAAACAGGTAGGATTTGTTTCTCAATCAGAGTGCTTGCTTAGTAGCAGCAACTGCACAGTCCTAGGGGGAGACTCTGGAATTTGCTGTCTCCCCAGGAGTGGGGTGCAGCACGGGAACCTCCTTATTGCTCATACTCAGCTGCTGGGAGAGCTGGAGGAGCCTGAGCACATGCAGAGCAGCTTTCCTAAGCTCATGATGCTGGGACTAGATGGAGGGGTGGGGGGTGGAAGGGCCAGCGATAACCCCTCTCACCAATTTGGGGTGATAGGCTGGGTGTTCACACTTCTCCACGGGGAGGGCAGTATCTTATTTCCCCCACGGAAACCATGTGGTAACAAGCTGCTGGCCATGGGTTTTCCTTCCTCCAGGCTGCGAGCAGGTCTCTGTGACAGATGCATGGTCACCCAGGAGCTGGCCAAAAAGAAGCAGAATGAGTACGAGACCTCTCATTTCCAGAGCCTGCAGCACATCTTCGTCCTCTGTAGGTATTACTGCCCTCTGTAGGCTCGGCTTTGGCTGGCTGAGCCTTTGCTCAGTTCAAGCCTCTCCCAGATATTTGCACAGGGCTTGGTGATGGGGAGAAGGGAGGGAGCAGGGCTGTGGATATCAGCCCACAGCCCCCAAGCAGAGGTAACCCCTCACATGAAGCAGCAGAGCTGATGAAACCCTAGTCAGAAAGTTGCTCCCTTTTATCCTTTAGTCCCTGCACATTTTCAGAGAAGGAAGGAAGGAAATTCGGCATCTCTCCAAAGCCTGCTGCCATTTCCCCCTCCTCCTCCTCCCTCGGGGACCCCAGAGAGCTGTGGGGAGCATCAGCTCTCTCCTTGCAGCACCTGAACCCTCAGCACAACCTCTGTCCCTGCAGCTAATGAGACAAATCGCCTGAGGGAAGAGAACAAAACTCTCAAGGAAGAACTGAAGAAGCTCCGGAGCTTGGAGTAAGTGCTTTCCTGGGTTTCATTCATTCTGAGGGGTGTTAGTAAGGACAGGGGCGTCCCCATAGCTGAGCAGGGCTATGTCCAGACTGCAGCATCCTCAGGGGTATTTTAGCATCTAATTCCCATGGATTCCTGTATATGTTAGACATTGAAACATTCCTAAAAGTCTCAAAACCCTGTGCTGACCTTTGCTCACTCCCCTGCTAACCTGCATCCAAGGATTCCACCTCCATGGTGACAGAGCACAGCCACCACATCCTCATGTTGAATCCACCCCTACAGCAGGCTGAAAGCCCAGCCAGGGACATACAGGTTCCCACAGGGCTTTTGCAATAGTCACAGCTGGGTCCTGGCTTACCCAACATCGTGGCTTCCTGCGACATTACCCACGGCCAAGTGGGGCAATCAGACCTTGAGCTGTTGTGCTGGCTCTGCCCCGTGCTCCAGACTGCAGCTGAGCTAGTGATAAGCTTCAGTGGAAGGAGGTGAGTCTGAGGATCCAGTATATCCACATACATGCTTGCATAAATACGTCTATTTGTATATTGGGCTCAGAGCTCCCAGTGCAGTGGCTCCAAAACCTTCCTTCTCCTACCCCTTCCTATTAATTCATGTCCTTTTCCTTTCAACAGGGACAGGGCAAAGAACCCAGGAGTCACCTCCAGAGAAAGCACCTCCACACCAAGCTCTCCATTGCCTTTACTGTCCCCGGTGAGCAGAAATGTTGGCACCGAGAAAGCAGCTCACAGGGAAGCAGAAGAAGCCCACCATGGTGTGGCAGACCTTGAGCTGGGAGAAGGTGGGTGTTGCTGGCTCCTGCCAGGCTCAGGGGACCTGGGGATGGGAAGAGTGACTGAGTCACGGTGCAAAACTGCCCTGGGAAAGGGTCTGGAGAGCAGAGGCCAAGCTGTTGGCGTCTCAGATGGACATTGCCATAGGCAGAGCAGGTGCTGGGGGAGAAATGCACATCAAAGGAGAAACACATTGTTCTGCATTAGAGCAAAGGAGTGTTTTGCTGCCCTCACTGTAACACAAGTGATGTGCAAGTGTGGATCCACCACCTCTTTCATGCAGAGACCATGTTGTTGCCTTGCCCAACCAGGCATGTAATGGAGGGCACATTCAATCAGATGCTGGCTTGAGCCAAAAGGAAATTTTGACTCAAAGGCTTCAGTAAGAAGTGGTTGGTACCAGCCAAGTGGGTCTCTGGGAGGCTGTGAGACTCCAGTACACTGCAGGGCAGAGCTGCAGCAGCTCTGGGTGACTGTCTGTGTCCCTTTTGCAGAAAAGCCTGCAGCACAGAGAAGCTCTCCAAGCAGCAGGACTTCCCCAGGCACTGTCCTCCAAGAAGTCAGCCTTGCAGAAATGGTGAGTTGTCAGAGGTGGTCTGATGTCCTCAGGCCTTCTTCCCACCACTGTGGTCATCATGGATCAAGACAAGCAGGTTGGGATAGGGAAAGAGTAGGAGGCACTCAGAGGGTGAAACAACTAACCAGATTTGGGCAGTGCCAAGGAGGGCACCTACAAAATGCCAGGTGCATCCTCTCTGCAGAAATTGCCACTTGGTGCAAGCAAAGCACGTGAAGTTTGGCACAGGCTCCTGTCCCTGCTGTGAACGTGCACATCCATGTTTGCTCCTGTGTTTTTCCTTCATGACGACATGTCCAGCATCCTTGAGTCCTCTACCCACTGCTCTGGTTCCTCTCTCAGATGTCTCACTGGGGAAACCTCTGAGGAATGAAGGAGCTAGGGAGATTGTGCTGAGCCACATTTCAGTGCAGTTCATCCTAAGCTATGGAGTCAGCTCTCCATTACCTGGGTGAGCAAGGAGCTGGAGCATAGTGAATGCTGGAAAAGCCTGGAGAACGTGTAAACTGTGGGAGTTGTGGGTACCAAGAACAAACACACCTCAGCAGCCCTGCCCAAGAGCAGGCACAGATGTCTCTCCACGTGCAGCATAATGAATATTGGTATTTTAAGAGGACCTGGTATTCAGTGGTTGTCATTTTGTGCACTGATGCAAACACAAACACAGAGAGTGTGCCAGCTGAGGCTTGCTGAGTGATATGGTGACACTGGGCGCTGGGAGATGAGACTGCAGGACCTGGAGCCCTGTTCCTGGTCGTGGGAAATCAAGCCCACATGCACACCCACATAGGTGCTTCTGTTTTGGCGCAGCCTTTGCTTACCTGACCTCCACAAAAAACTTGAAAGAGCAGGTGAAAAGGGGTTTTGGTAAGGCTGCAGGCAGGCTGTGGGGATAATTAATAGGGATCACAGGAAGGGCTGGTGACATCTCCAGGTGGGCAGGGAAAGTCAAGTCAGAACATGTGGTGAGCCTTTCATGACAGCTGATGGAGATGATGATGTCCTGGCCTCACAACCAGGCACTCCACTAGAAATACACCCACCAAACCCTTGTGTGCCAGGAGCTTACATGAGTAAAGGTCAGGGAATTTGCAGGGTCTTATCTTGGTTAAGCCACTGAATCATGACTTGACTTGAGCAGAGACACAAGACCTTCTGCTCTACAAATCAGCGCAGCCAAAAAATAGAGAATGCAGTAGATCACACCAGAAAGCATGAGGGGGAAATTTCCTACTAAAAATTAATAAAAATCTGGTCAAGCTGTTGACCAGAATCATCAAACAGAGCACTCAGGAGCTGCCTATCTTGTTCTCACTGGTGAAGGGATACATCCCAGCTCAGCTGGGCTCCCTGTAGCCCTCGTGAGCAGAATGGCTCACCTGGACTTTCTCTTCTCTGCCACAGGCATCCCAGAGGATTTCCAACCAGCTGCATGGAACCATTGCCCTGGTGAGACCTGGTTCCAGGCCCTGTCTCCTGGAGAAAAGTCCTTCAGGAACAGCAGTGTCCCCACCAGCAAGGAAGACTCCTCTCCCTCCGGAGCGTGAGCACAGCCCCAGCCTGGAGGCGTGAGTACCAGCTCCTGGGTCATGTAGGCCTGATCCATGGTCCATGGCACTGTCCCTCTGGGCAGACAGGGATGAGATGGCCTTTGTCTGTCCACCTTCCTCTCCAAACTTCTCCCACAGCCTTGGGGAGGAGGCAATCTCCCAGTTTATACCAGTAAAAAATGACTGGAATCCAGCCCAACAAGATCAGCCTCTCATGGGTCTCAGACAGACCCATAAAGTGAACCAGGTGCCCCCACCTCCAGCCAGGTGAAGGACTCGTCCCACAGCAGGCAGGAATCCCTGCTCCTCCTTATCTATTCTAATGGGCTTTTCTGCAGGGCTCAGCACTTCCCAGGCTTATCCTCCCCATGGATTTCAGGAGCAGAGGGCTGAGCAAGGCTAGTGAGTTCATCTGTAGCAAGTTTTCCAAAGTGGGATTAGTTCTACTGAGCATTCCTGGGAAAAGTGTGCACTCATGGAAGGCAAATAACCAGTGATAGCAGGGACTGGGTTTGCAGGGCAGGTTCCTGCACTGTACCAACCTTCTTAGCATGGCTTTAAAGGCTCCCATTGAGTGAGATTAGGGCAGGGTAGGCTGTTCCTCTGTCCTGGGTGTCTTCAGGCCCACCAAGGCACTAAGAAAGCCCAGGGGGGTGGGTAGGATGCTGCTGGCTGTAAGGAATGATTTGAAAAGTGACAGTACCTCAGCAGCAGTACCAATGTGAGCGTTCACTGCATCCTCACCCTCACTCAACCCACTACCTCAACCTGCCATGGCCAAGGGACAGGGGATTGCTGCTGGATAGGGATGGTTTCCTGCAGTGTGTGCAGTGAGGAGACCTGCTGCCTGACACCCCCAGCCACCAGGACAGCACCCAAAGGCAAGCATGGTGCATGGACCAAGAGCTGCAAGAGGACACAGAAGGAGTGGGACAGACCACGTACATACCCTGTAGGGCTGGGAAACCAGAGGAAAACCCTCTCCTTAATGTGATTATTTTTTTCACTGCTTTTTTTTTTTTTTTTTTAGTTATTTAACAGCAAGCAAACTGGACTCACCCAAGGCCGCTCCATCCTACGAAACCCTAAAACTGACCACTCGGAGAGAGCAGCTCTGCCTCCTCCACAAGCACCTTTCGCTGCACCAGCTGGGGCTGGCGAGTCACTGCACCTCGGCTGAGCGGGATGGCAGCAGCTTCTCCAGCCATTTGCTCAGGACCAAGGATGCCGAGGGCAGGACACGGTCACGAGACGGCTGGGAAGATCACGCAGCCTTGCTGAAGCTCCCTGCCACCATGGTGTACGTGAGGGATCAGCATCTGGAAGAAAAACTGCACCTCCTCAAGCACCGGGAGCGGCTGCAGCACCTCCTCATGCAGCAGTGCCAGCCAGGCCAGCGGGCAGAGGGAGACACCAAGCTCAAACCCGAGGAGCGGCCCCTCTCCCCGTGGCTGAGCATCGCGGCGGGATGCAAGGAGGAAAGGTCCTTCCTGGAGGATGCCGCGGATGGGAAGGAAGAGAAGGAGCTTTGGCTGAGCCGAGAACGCCCCGAGCTCCGAGCAAAGGTGAAGGAGGCAAGGGAGGATGATGCAGACACGCCACTGGATCTGTCAGACTCCGGCCGTGGCAGGGAAACAGACTGGCACCACCGCCGGGAGCTGCGGGGGTGCGGCAGCCCCGGGGAGAGCCCCGCTGAGCTGACAGCCCGCGGCCCTAGTGGGAGACACAGGGCACAGCGGGACGACCTGCGCTTCCCCTACCACTGGCCCAGTGCCACCCGGGCACTGCCTGGTGCTGCCAAGAAGGAAGAGGAGGAGGAAGAAGATGCACCTGTGGTGAGTACAGCTCGTGTTGGCACCAGCTGTGGCCCCTTCCCCTCCCCAGAGTGTCCAGCCCTACTGCTGGCACCATTGTGACCACTGTTAGGAGGATGGCTTTGATATGTGTGAAGCCAATTTGCACGTGGCAGAGCCACAGCTGCTCAGCCTGGGCTCTCATTCCCCATCTCTCCTCCAGTGCCCGTGGGGTTTCCATCTGAGCCCGAGGACAGGCAGTGCCTGTGCCCCCTCCTGCAGGCTGGTCCAGGAGCTGTGCTGGGCTCCCTGTAACACACCACAGCACACAGAAACGCCTCTGTGGTGCTCGTCCCTGTGGGTGTCACAGTCATCATGTAAGGCTGGGGTCAGTCCTTTCCTCCTGCCTGGCAGCAGCAGCGTTTGTGCCCTCTGCATCCCTGCATCCCTGTATCCCACAGCTCGCGCTCTCACGGGCACATCTGACAAACAACTCCACATCGAGCAACCCAGAGGCCCTCCCTGAGTCTGGGGTGAGACGGGATGTGAGTGCACAGAAGGGAGAAGCAGGTAAGAAGCCCCAGGCAAATGTGACATTTGAGAAGGCAAGAGCAAAAGGTGCATTTTGGGAAAGGCACCTCCCAGCCCAGAGCTCTGTGCTGGGCTCTGCACGTACCTGCAAATGCACTGACAGGAGCGACCCTTCCATCGACCCAGGTGCTCCTGGCTCCCAACACTTTTGGGCCATCAGGGGAAATTCAGGTTTCACATTTCTGTCCTTGAGAGCTCAATTTTCAACCCTAGAGATGCCCAAAATTTAGGCTCCAGTATTTGTAGGGAGAAAGTAACTTCAGCTGTTCTGGAGGAAAGCCGCCCAGTGTCACTGCCCAGCATGGTCAGGAGTCACCCATGAAGAGCACCCTTCACTCCATGCCTGGTGGCATGGAATTCCCGGGAGCTAAAGAGGTCAGTGTAGCTCCAACCTATTGGCAAAACCCACTCCAGAGCGAGCAGCAACAAGATAACGTTGCTGCTCCAGCATTACCCACCCCTCTCAGGGAAGCAGAAGTTCAGAAGTCCCCAGCAGAGATGGGGAAAATGAAAGAGGTTTGCAGGACTAACACTGGAAAACCATCCATGTTTGTTCCCTTACTCCAGTGCATGCCCTGTGCTGGCACAGCACACAGGGTTGAGCATGGAGACAGGGATGCTGGTACCTGCAGCAGGTAGATCAGGATGCTCTCCTGCTTTTTCCCTGCTCCATTCCCCCATAAGAGTCCTTCCAGGGCTTTCTCCCTGCCTGACCACCAGGGGACATAGGTGCCAAGTTTGTCCAGGTGGGTGGGAGGCAGCAGCCATGGGGATCAGAGCAGGAAGCACGTCTGCTGAGAGCTGCTCGGTACCAGCCTTACTGGCTTGGCTGGAAAGTTGAGCTCGCCTGGATTAGTTGGTCTGGGCGTGTCGGAGTGGTTTGGGAACACTCTCCGGAGCAGGATTTTTCACGGTGAAGGAAAAAAAAAAAAAAGGAGTCCTCTGTGATTTACATGCTAAGGAGATATCATCATGGCAGAAGAATTTCAGCTGATTACATTCTGGGTGTGGGAATACAGGACTTTCTTCAGTTCTCACCTTAAGCTTGACACAAAGCCCAGGAAACAAGACACAAACTTCTACACTTTCTAGTGAACCTTAACCTGCAGAAGGACAAGGTGAGAATGGAATCAGGCTACAGGGACTCCAGGAGTGCCTGGAAGCAGCCTTGTCTGCTCTCCCACCTGGGCAGGGCAGCTGCCCTGCTGAGCCCCACCCCAGCTAGACCTGGTGTCATGACCAGAAGTATCGAGCTTCTGGAATGCCCCTGCCCCTCAGAAGAGGGCACAGCCCTGTCCCCAGCCCTTTCTGCCCTCCATGGCCAGCCCAGGTGTGCTGCTGTGGGTGCAGACAGGGTGATGCCACCAACAGCAAGGTTTGGCCCCCAGCTTGTGCAGATTCACTCTATGCAGAGGTCAGGTGTGTGTGGGTTTGTGTCTGGGGTTCTGTAGCCTTGGGGTCTATGTGCAACAAAATCCTTTGCTGACCAGGGAAGTGTCTGCCCTGCCTTTCCTTCTTCTGCTCCTCAGCACACATTTCCTGCCAAGAGCCACTGACCAACACCAGCAGCAAATGTGTGAGAAAAACGCTTCTCCCCGCCTGGGACTAAAATGGGAAGATGCAGTCTGGGTTTTAAATACCACTGTGCTTCCCACCTGAATGTAGGGGCAGCAACACTTGCAAACTTGGTGTAGCAAAGTCCTACGGATCCAGCTTTACTGGGAGCTGGTTTCCCAACAGAGTCCTGTTGGATCATCTATAAATATTCATTCCAAGCCACTAAGCTCGCAGTGCCTCTGCTTTGCAACACAGTTTATTGCTAAACCTGTTTTCTGCCCCAGTGGCTCTGTATCTGCTCATGAGCTTGTCAAGCCTCCTGCCAGCCAAAAAAAGCCCTTCTTTTTGTGTTTCCTTAGATGACAATGATGCTGAGTCTGGGAAGCAGGAATCCGATGAGCCAGACACAACGGACAGCGAGGTTTGTTTGTTCTCCTCAGCCATCAGCTTAGCCTGCTGGGTCCAAGAGGCTAAGACAGGTTGTCCCTGCCCGAGCTCCCTCCAGCAGGTGATGGCTCTTCCTGCACCAGGTGCCAAACCTCATTCCCACCCTGTTACACAACGGGTTGCTGAGGGATAGAAGTATCACTCTTTCCAGCTAGACTAGAGTGTTTATGAACAATAGCATTTGTCATTGCTCCATAGCAAGGATCACAAAGGTCCCTGGCAATGCCATTAGCTCCCTGGGAAATCCAGGGCAGTTTGTAGACTGACTGTTCTCGTTGGTATAGGGGGCTCCCCCGTATGAAGACGATATCCTACAAGAAGCCGAGGCTGATGGGAAATACTTTTGCACCAAAGACAAAGCTCATGTGCAGCAGAAGAAGAGAAAAAGAGGACAGGATCCTTGGACGAAAGGTAGGGAGGAGGAGTTCCTCGGGGTATCAGCTCAGGGTCACAATTTCTGCTGCTTCCCTAGAGGCTCCTGTGAGGAAAGCGTGAGGGAACTGAGGGCAGAGGGGAGGAGGGTTCTTGTGCTGAGCACATGCCATTGTGTGCTGTGTTTTGGCAATGCTTGTCTCCAGCTGGAGGAGCCCCCTGCTAATGGTTAGCCAGGACAGCCTGGGCAGGGTGACCAGGAGAGCACTCCTGAGCACCTAAGCTAACAGAGCTGTGTTTGCTTAGCAGGTCAGGGAGGCAGTGACTGGGGAAGGCCAAATTCCCAGGGGTGAGTTATTCACATTCAGAGAAAGGTTCCTGCCCATTCTGTTGATCTCCCAGTGTGGCTGGGGAGGTTTCCCTGCTGACAGAGGAATGTGTTGAACTCCTGTTTCCTACAGGTGAATAAGCAGAAAACTGCTCCTGATAAGGGTAAGGATAAGACAGTGTGTCTGTCAGGCCTTAAAAAGTGCTCTGTCAGACAAACCCTGCTGCTCACCCCCTCTGTACCAGCCATAAAGACAGAGAAGTGTTGACCCAATTATAAATGTAGAGAGGGCTGCTGCTGGAAAAGGAAAGCAGCTTGTTTAACAGCCCAGCCTTCAGAGGAGTCTGCTTACTCAGGGGACATCACCACAGCTGGGTGACAAGAGGATTTGCTCTACAAAATCAGCTACCCAGAGCAGTGGGGAGGAAGATGCCCTGTACACCCCAAGGCAGACACATCCGATCCTCTGGGACAGGATGGAGATGTCCCAAGTGAGGACTGAATGCAGCTATGGTAGGAATGGGGTGATTGGAGAGGCATAACACCTCTCAGAATGTGGTGTGGGCCATGTACCACACTGGAGGGGGAAAAATACAAGGAATACATCCTGCTGGTCCGGGTACCCTCTCAGGTATGCTCCTGCATCAGGTCAGATCTCTGCCTATTTTTGCTTTACATGTTGTTTCTGTGTCCAGGATCACAACAGCCTCCCCTGGATAACCCACACATCTCACTTGTGAGGTGTTTCTCTTCATCTTTCCTGTGCTGAGCTTTGCTTCCTCCTGCACTCTTCCTATTTTGGGATGAGGCCATGCTGCCTCCGTACATGTAAATCCATTGCTCCGTGGTTGACTCCTGCTGTCATCTTGCTGTTTACAGGAGCTAAGAAGTCAATGAGAGGAAGAAAGAAAATCAAAGTGGAGCAATGCTCAGTGGGGATCACAAAGGAACTGGAAAATTGCTCTGCTTCCCACAATGATACCTCTGAGGAGACTTAACAGCAGGGCAGGATGAAGCGGCACGGAGGGCTTGGAGGCCTCAGCATCCCACCCACGCTGGGAGTGAATCCTTCTGTCGTGCTGGGCCTGGCAGTGGGGAATTCATAGGGACCCATTAACAGGTAGAGCACTCAGAAACTCCTCACTCAGCGCCCCAGGAGAGGCTGGGCAAGGAAGAGCCATGCAGGTGATCCCTGGAGCAGCCAGGCCACTGCTGGTGGAGCAGCAGATTCAGCAAGCCCAGCCCTGCACTGGAGCAGACCCTCAGACTGCTGCTAGGAGGAACAGACATCTCTTTGCAGTCCTCACCCTGGATCAGAACCATGTTCTTCCCTGGGATTCTGTGCTTGGAGAACAGACTACCCAGACCCCGTTCCTCATGTAGGATGGTCAAAGGGTGGTGACCAAGCCAAACACTGCGGGGCCCCATGTACAAACTGGCTTTAATTAAATCCCTACCCAGGTTTCATACACATGTGGATCTTGCTTGACCTGAAAAAAGTCCATGGTTACCTTTTCCATTTAAGTGAAGAGCAAGCACATGAGTGGACAGGTGGGATGTGTCCCTGGAGAGGGCAGGGAGAAGAGCATGGGAAGAGCTTGAGTGCTCCCTCTCCCCAGGTGTCCTGCATGCCTGGAAAGGGTCAGTGTGTGAGACCCAGCTGTGGCTCACAGCAGAGCACCAGCTCAGCAATTCACACTATCGATGGGAGCTGTTTTTCACATGGATAAATTGTTTTTAATAATACTTTTTACTGCTGGAATGAGATGGGAAAGACTGCAGCGAGCATCCCTGCAGCCACAAAATTGCTCCAGAAGCCAGGCTGGGGTGTTGCTGGGGCACAGGTGGAGAACAGGGCGACAAAAACAGGAGGCCAGAGAGGGAGCGCCAGAGCCAGTACCTTCCCTGGTTGGTGCCCCATCATTTCCTTCACCCGCGGTTATTGCTATTTAAACGCGCGTCTGTTTGCCCGTTCGCAAGAACGAAGGCGAAGCGCAGCCAGCCAAGAGCAGCATCTTTATCCTGCAGCACCTTCCCGCCTCCCCAACCTCAAAATCCCAATTTAAGAGGGGGAGCAGGGGCGGGAGGTGGGCCGTCCTGCACCCAGCCGGGTGGGAGAAGCGGGGAGCGGTGCGGGAGCGGTGCGGGAGCGGTGCGGGAGCGGTGCGGGAGCGGCGGGCGGGCAGTGCCGCCTGCTGGGCACCGCCGGGCAGGAGCGCCGGGGATGCTGTTCAGCCCCCGGGGAGCACGGCAAGGTCCGACCCTGATGGCCCTGGAGCCACGGAAAGCGGACCGGCAGCGGGGATGGACTGCGGGAGTCCCGCGGGGCGGCTGCGGCCAGGATAGTTCAGAGCAGCTAAACTTCCCGGGCTGAAACATAACTAAGACGGCTGTCGTCTTCCTCCTGTCTCCAGTTTGGCAGAGCTCGCTGGGTGCCGGGGAAAGGATCTGGAGCACAGATCTGCTGAGAGAGCCGGAGGTGCTCATCCTGGAGAAAAAGGAGGCTCAGTGGGGGACCTTACTGCTCTCTGCGACCACCTGGAAGGAGGTTGTAGCCAGGTGGGGTTTGGTCTTTTCGCCCTGGTAGCAAGTGAAAGGACAAAAGGAAATGGCCTCAAGCTGCGCAAGGGGAGGTTTAGATCGGATATCAGGAAAAATTTCTTCACCAGAAGGCTTATCAAGCACTGAAAAGGCTGCCCAGGGCAGTGGGTCGAAGTGTAATCCTATAAAGAGGCCCCTCAGACTGTAGGGAGGTAGCCTGGGATGGGGAGAACTGAAGGAGGGAGGGAACTTTTATAGTGTATAAAATAATCCCCTCCCTATGACAATCCCTTGATAAGCAAAGGTGCAGAAGTCTTGCCAAAAATAATGAAGTCCTCAATTTCTTTTCTTCCCGCAGAATTTTTTTCCCTCCCTTTGTACAAGACCACCACAGAATCCACCTTGATTTATAGGACTTTAATTTTTATTTATATTTCTTCTTGCCTTCTTCCAGCAGGCATTTTCACCCGTATCTTGTGCGAGGTGTGTTTGAGGGGCTGGTAGGGACACATATTTCATACTTAGGGCAGTCCCATAACTATAAAAACAAAAAATAGTTTTGTCAGGTCTGAGCAAAGTGCTCCTCTGAGCAAGTTGTTGAAGTAAATTAAACTTTATATGCTGCACTTGATCCAGTGCTGGAATTTCTCTTCTCCTACCCAGGCCCTGGCTTGCTGCTACCCTCTCACCATGTTGCAGAAAGGTGAATAATTGCTGGGGTCCATTAATTGTCATAATTATGCTTGTCAGTCTTTTGTTCAAGTCGTTCTTGACATATAAATGTATGTATTGATCTGGTGATATGCAGGCAGCCTCAGACTTGAACTGTTCTGCTGTAAGGAAGAAATCTGAGCCCTACAAAAAGCCCTAGAGCTTTGTGGAGGTTTCCATGTGGAGGTGCAGCTCTGCCCGAGGTAACAGGTTTGTAGGAACACACAGGGCAGCGTTCAGCCCAACAGGCAGATCCTGCCTGCCCTGCAGCACAGCAGCTTTTTAATAACTCACTGGAGTTTGGCTAATGTCTCCAAGGGGCATCTGTATACCAGACCCAGCAATCCATGCTTTTTGCAGAGTTAATCCATTTTGTTGCCACAGTCCCGCTCAGTACGAGAAGGAGGTTTTACACAATAATCTTCAGAAATCCACTGAAATTACCCTCAGAGCAATACAGCAGAAGGGAAGCTGTCCCATGACCAGTCCTTCTGGCAGCTCACGTTTGTTTTGTCCAGATGAATTACAGCTCTGATGTCACCAGTGATGTGATGTAGGTAGGACATCTGGGCAGGCAAACTGGTTTCCCAGAGGAATGGGTTCAGAGTCCAGCTTGGGTTCACTCAGGTCAGGGGCTGGATTTGAAATTGCACAGAAGTCTGGGAGAGTGATGGTGTAACCATTTCTGTTCACTTTCAGTCCATCCAAAATAGCAACGTGTGGTTCCCTCATTGCCTGTCAGGCCAAACAATTCTGGTAACAGACCAATGCAATTCTTTTGCTTACTGATCCTTAAGCATCTGCACATGCTTAATCATCCTCACAGCACAGATCTCTGCTCTTGGCTCACAGAACCCCCTGATCCTCCCTGTGCATCAGCCTTCCATTGAACTGACATTTTCAGCTACTCTCTAGACTCGATTTGTAAAATTTTGTAAGAAATAAATTTGTGCAAGACGAGCAGTGAGTATAAACCTCCATCTCAGGGGAAAAAAAGAAACCTGCCACCACACAAGGGTTCCTCTGTCACATGTGTAAGGGAGATGGTGCTGGGCAGGAAAGAAGGAAGTGCAACAAGCTCAAAGCAAAAGGGAACTGTGCTGGGAACGCGGCTGGCTGCAATGCAGGAACCAAACCCACCAAAAACAAAGATATGCATGTCAGGTCCTCCCCCCTCACAGCCTTCTGTGGTGGTGTTGCCTTCGTGGCCATAGATGATTTGAAGGTGAATTACTCCATGCCCTTTTCATGAGCCTGAGCTCCACCTTCTCTGCAGTGAAATGCTTTCAGCTGGGATCTGGTCAGTAGGCAGTGCCCATTTATAGTGCTGGCTTTGGAAACACAGCTTCACTCTTCTGTTCACCACAGGAAAACTCATTCCAGGCATTACTGAAGCCTTGCTTAAATCCTGTTTCGGGAATTTAAGTGGGATGGGCATTTTTGTGTAGGTCCTTCCCAGGGTCAGAACGTGCTCTGAACATGTGGAAAAGGCAGCACAGACCCCGGCAGCCTCCTGTGGTGCACAGCAAGGAGGGGACAGGGACAGGGACAGCTCAGATGTTCAGAACAGAGCACAAGGACAAGCCTTTAATTTTTGAAAAGAGGATATGAAGTCACGGATAGGTTTAGCAAGTCCAGAAAGCAGTGGTGGTTTTTGGAAGAGAGAAATTTGGGGAGTTCCTTTGCTCCTTTATCTCAAGCAAAGTTTACTGTAGGAGTTTTTGAGCCAAAGTTCATGTTCCTCTTGCATCCCTTGGGTATCACAGCTTTCTGCTCTGCCTTGAACACTGTCATCAACCCTTCAAGAGTTCCCCAGCCCCAGCAGGGCTCTTCTGCACACCCTGTTCATGCCAAACCTGCTTTTGGATGTGCTGAGCTCCAGGGGGACCTCTCCAGAAAGCACATTTTGCAAGATTCTCCCGTGAAAATTATTGATTCACTAATAGCAGCGCGTAGTGTAGCACCACGTGCTTCAGGGGAAGAAGGTTTGATTCATTTATTCACAAATCCTGGTGTAAACACCACATAACATTTGCGTGACTCGAGCACAGGGCCCTCCTGAGCGCGGAGAGATGTGACTCAATCAATCAGCTCCGTGTCTTCTAAACACTTCGTGTCACTCAGGAGAGCCTGAGTCATTTTCCGAGGCACACGGTTATCAGCACAGAGGTCTGCTGGCAGCATTTGCCTCCTGGGGATCAGCAGCTGATTCTGCTGTAACTGTGACTGCAGCGAGAGCAGAGGGTTGTGTCACCGCCGCGGGTGAGCACATGGCAGTCCAGGGGACACGGCCAAGGGAAACCAGGACTCACAACTGGAACCCTCTGGAGGCAGCTTAAAACCACAGCAAGTCACACAGCGAACACACTGGTGGGACTGACAGCTTGAGTCAAACCTGGTTTGATGGAGTTTGGGATGCAGGAGGAGAGCGATGAGTGCCAGCAGGGAGCAGGAGTGATCCAACACGGGAGTGCAGTTCCAAGGGGTTTCGTCATTTCTTACATATGTAACACACATAGGGAATGGCACCTCCGGGTGTTTTCTGAGACATGCTGAAGAGGAGGAAGAAGATGAGCTCAGGAGAACGCACAGTCCCAAAAATGGTCTCTAGATGGATGTGGTGAGTGTGAAGCTGAGCTCCAAAGAGTGCTGGTTTCCTGGGGTGTGTTGATTTCAGGAAAGAGTTTAAAAGGATCAAGCTATGACAAGAAATTTGGGTCAAATTTCCAAGGTCCTTGGATTAGAGCCTGTTCAGGAGAGCAGGGACAGTAAGCTCTGGATGCACGTGGCACTTATGAATCATCCTCCCAGACTTCTGAGACCACCCTGGTAACCCATGAGGCCTCTTGGATCCTCATTCCCACTCTCCTTAGGCTGCAAAAATGTGTACAGAAATTTCTGGTGCCTTATCTTAATACCACCAGTTCCTCAAAATGGAAGCTGCTCTTCTGGTTCCCAGCCTAAATATACGTATGACCTGTTTATCTTTGCTTGATTTTGGGCCATGATTTTGCAAAAAATATAACACCCAGCCCACATATGTACTTTAAAATGCTGTCTCATACCAGATGCTTAGACCAAATCCTGCAGTTCTTGCACACAGAAAAATCCTTGTGACCTTGGTGAGTCTACTCCCCATATAGTATTGGAATAAGGACTTGCAGGCTTGTCCTGTTCCTTATTCCAGCAGTTCCTGACTCCTCAGACAAGTATCCACACAGCCCAGGGCTTCCTTTAAGGTAGAGCTGAAGGTCCAGGAGCAAAATGAGTGTGAGTTGAGTATAGGGGATTCAGGGTGATGCTTTACATCTGTGCAATAATGTTGTTGTAAATGCAAATCTATCTGTCTTCCTCTTTGTCCAGGGATTTTGGGATGGTTAAGGTTGGAGCGGCTTCAGCCCAGAACTTGAAGCTGCTGTGCAGCAGCAGGGTGGAGAGTCCATGCTCCAAAACAGCATCCCCCTGTACGAGTGAGAGAACGTGTATGGGCTCAGGGTTCCTCTGTCCCCCCACTCCAGGGATTCCCTGCAGGGAGAAAAGGTTGCTCAAGGTCGTACCCAGTCGCTGTCATTTGTGGAAGTGATGCTGATGTGCCACTCATCTGTTTTAGCGTCAGATTCCTTGAAACACAGCGCTGTGCTCTCTGTACCCAGACACCGCGAGCGAGTTCGCCTGTCAGACGTAGATGAAAGCTCCCCAGCATTAACAGCAGCAACACTCAAACTGCTAAATTCAGCTTTGAAGTTAGCAACCCACTAAGCCACGGAGGCTGCTCCTTTCTGTGCTGACTCAGTGGGACGATTTACATCCCACAGCTATTTTTACAAGGAAAGAATAAGAAAAAAGCCACACGTTTATTTTTCAAAATCCAGTCTTGGGTTTTAGAGAATTGTTTGCACCAAGCCTACATAGGTTTCCATGCCTATTTATCCCTTGGCTTATTTGATGGTCTTGCCAGCAGAAAGGATTTTAATTCCTTTTTATCCCAAACTATTTTTTTGCACAGCTGTGATATGAGATGGTTATGCCAAATAATTTAGGCTCAAAACCTGACCTATATTGAATAGCATAAGATATGGAGGATGTTCTTGAGATTTTAAGGGGAGAGTTTGTATTTCGCTGTAGGATTTTTAATGGAAACCTACAAGAACACATTGTTTTATGGTTCCTACCTTAATCCTATTATTATTAATGAACACTGTAAGACGTGCTGATGGCCCACTTTCAACAGTATACAAAAAAGGATCTTATGAAACAGCCATATAAAAAGACATAAAACCTGCATGTGTTTTATAGGACAGTTTCAAAATCTATCTTTTGTTCAGTGCCCATATTTCAGACCATATCATCAGACATGGGGTTGATTTCTAGTGTAGACCACAAGCAATATCAAGAGTATCATGTAGCTTCTTCAAGAATATTTGGCAAAAGCATTCACCATTCTAAGGGTCCAGTGCAAATACATGCATAATTAACCAAATACCTGCTTAATTACAAACATCTCAGTACTCCCTCATTCAGGGCAAATTTGGTCTGTACTTTAACACATGTACTGTGTGGGCAAAATCCTGCTTGGGAGCACAAGCTGCTTCAGAGTATGCAAGGTGGGAAGCTGTTCTCAGCTCCAAAGGCTCCAACACGCCCAGCACAGCTCCCAGATCTCCCCTTCCAGGCCCAAGGGCATGGACATTGTCAGAGCACATCAGCATCCTCAGAGGAGAGGAAAGGGCAGAGCTTTCTCACTTGGCAGGCAGTCAGAGCATCATCCTGGGATGTGGCAGACACCAGTTTAAGAGCCTGAGGGGTATGTTTATCCCGTGCAGTGTAAACACACCAGTCTGGGAAGCGACTGAGATGCCTCGAGTCACTTTGTGGAGATAAATACTAAGTTTATGTTCTCCCAGCCCCGGGTCTGCCTTGCCCATATACGGCCCATGACCAGCACTGCCTTGGCTTTGCTTCAGGAGCTGGGAGCGTGGGGATCCATCCCTTTGCACGGGTTACGGGGCTGCTGGTGAGTCTAGGCGCTGTGCACGGGGGTCTGCACCGCCGGGGTCGGCGAGCTGGGGTCCATCTCAGCCCTGCGAGCTGCAGGAGGGCTGGGTCCCAGGCTGCTGGGATGGAGCAAGAGGATCGACAGCCTTCATCCGCTTTTGTAGGAGCGCTTTGACGCGGCACAGCCGACCGCGATGGGTTTAACAGATGTGCCCTCCTGCCTGCAGGAAGGCCAGGAGGCTTTGGGAACGGGACACCACCAGTGCGACCGAGGCTTTGTGGGGGGGAGACGGTGGGTGGAGAAGTTTTTAAAAAGTCATACAACGGGACACGGTGGGTTATTTGCGAGGGGACACTTCGAGTGGTTGGGGGGGCACGGTGGGCGGTTTTGCGGGGACACGGTGCGCTTGTGGCTGTGGTAGGGAAGCACTAGAGGGAGGAAGGGGCTGGCAGAGTGACGGCCCGGGGGTGCCGGTCCCGGTACCCCCTGTCTGCCGGGGCAGCCCCTGCGCGCCCGGCGGGGTCCCCCCCGCGCTGCCCGGGCCGGCGGCGCTAGGACCCGGCGGAGCCCCGCGGGCCGGCGCGGGGAGGGGCGGGGCCACCCGCCGCGGGCCAATGAGCGCGGGGCCGCCGCCGGTCTCATTTGCATTCGGGCGCGACGCAGCCAATGGGCGCGCGGGCCGCGGGCCGCGCTGCGCTCCTGCCGCCCCGCCCGGGCGGCGCGGCTCATTCGGAGAATGGCCGCGGCCACGGCGTGCGGCTCCCCGCCTCCCCGCCCGCCCCGCAAGCGGGGCGACTCCCGGCGGCGCCAGGCCGCCCTCTTCTTCCTCAACAACATCTCCCTGGACGGGCGGCCGCCCTGCCCGCCCGCCGAGAAGCCGCCGCAGCCCGCCGGCCCCGGCGAGGGGGAGGAGGCGGCGGCGGAGCCGGCCGGAGCCCCCCCGCGCCTGCTGCCCCCGCCGCCCGTATGCCAGCCGCCGCCCGCCCTGCTGCTGCCCGGCGTGCCCCCGCTGGCCGCCGCCGGAGCCAAGGGGGATGCGGACGCCGCCCGCGGGGGCATCTTCCTGCCGCAGCTGCTGCTGGGCGGCCCGCTGTGCCCGCCGCCCCCGGCGCCGCCCGCCCTGCCGGGGATGCTGGCGGCCGCCAAGCCGGGCGCCCCGGGGCTGCTGAGCCCCTCGCAGAGCGCGGCGGGCGGCGGCTTCGCGCTGGAGGCGCAGCGGCAGAGGTGAGTGAGGGGACGGGTCTCGCCGGGCCGGCCCGCCCCTGCCGCCCTGACCCCGCGGGGCGTGGGAAGCGCCGGGACCCCCCGGGGCCCTGGGAAGAGCTGGACTTTCCCAGGGCCCTCGACCGGCCGGCGGCTCCGGGAGGGGGGAGCGGGGCATGGGTAACGGGCGCCCCCGGGGAGAGCGGCCGTGGGAGGCGGCGCCGGCCCCCCGGTGGCCCCGGGAGGCAGCACCTGCCCCGGCATCCCGGCCGGAGGGGCGCGGGGATCCAGCCGGGGAGCGCTGCCCATCCCGGCTTCGGGAGCGCGGCTCGGCCCCGGGGAAGGAGGATGCCCCGGAGGATGAGTGGAATCTGCGGAGGGGATCGCTCGCTCAGGCTCTGGCTGCAGGTCTGCGGAACCCCGAACCCTGCCTCCTGCTTTTGCCCAGCCCCAGTTTCTGCTTTTTTCTGTTTCCAGATGGAGCTGTCAGGGTCACTGCTAGGCAGGACGCTTCCTCCGTGCACACTGCTGGTGTCGTGCCTTCTCCTGCTCTCTGCTGCTTGTCTCTGCAGTAACTCTGTGTTAATGAATGCTTGTGCGCTGGGAACTTGGAATCAGCCTCAGAGGAGGATGCTCTGGCCTTCAGAGCAGGATTACTATTGCATTTCCAAGGGACTTCTATCAGCTTGGATGTGTTGGTTTTCCAGTCGACTGGAAGGCGGGCTCTTGCTCAGATCTTGGGGATTTGAGCTCTGAAAGAACTCTTTTCAGGCTGTTTCTTGCATAAACAGCTCTGTAAAGTGAGCTGGCCCTCTGAACCTGCAGATAGGCAGCGGTATCAAAGGCTTTAAGTCTCTGTGGTCTTTACAGTGGCGTCCAGAGCTTTGTTAGTGAGCTGAAATAGAGATGTTGTCAGTGCTTTAAAGCTGGGGAGCTTGCTAATGCAGTTGATGGGTATTCTGTTTCAGTGTGCATCTCACAGTGGAGGTGTCCTGTGTATCCCCAGAAACAGCTACTTGGAGGCTCAGGTGGATTTGAAGAGAAGTGGCTGTTTTTCAGTAATGTCTGGAGTCCTCATGTGTTGTCCCTCCTGTGGTGTTTTTCCTTCTTGAACTGTTATTTACCACCCATTGCTTTTCTTGGAGAAATTGAAGCTGGGCCTGCTCTCTGGATGTCCTGGATGTACAGATTGCACTGCTGAGTGCCGCTTGTTGAGCACCAAAGTCTGAAGTGAGGGCGTTGCTGTGGCACAGTTCCTTCCCAGCACTCCTTGTCCACAAGCACGAGGTGCTGTGTGATTTCATTTTGTTGCTTTAATATTGTAGGTAGAGACCCTGAGGGCAAGTTCTGCATTAAGAGCTTCACAAGCACAGTTCCCTGTGTGGCTGTGGCATTTGGTGTGTCTGTGTGTATGGAGTTCTGGACTGATGGATCTCATGTAAATGGTTCCATCCTTCCCCTTCCTGCTCCAAGTCAATAGGATGCCAAGAAAATATTCCTGGGATCTTCTCATTTGATGTCCCCTTTCTTTGGCACCAGGTTTTAGCTGTTCCACTATAGTAATTTCAATCAATCCACCTGGAAAGAATGATGAATCAGAAATAAAAGGTAGAGAGAAGTGCAAGGGCGCAATCAAGGGAATCAAAAGGCTCCTGTCTGAGTAATGACAAAACAGACCATGATTTTTCTGATTGGAAGAGATAGCTGAAAAAGTATGTTGTATGGCATTAATCAGTTTGTATACTACTTTCGAGGGTGATTTGGAGTGAGAGTTCATCTGGTTTTTATCTTTAAAGAAAAAGAGCATCAGCTGAAACTATCAGGCAGAAAGTCCACATCTTTACATGGAGATACACACATCTTCTGACAAAAGGACAGTTTTATGCTGCCTGTGGGGATGTGTTAGACCCAACATATTTCCTTTTTTTTGCTGGCAACTTGCAGGGCGAGGGACTTAGAGCACTTATTTTTTCACTGGAGAGTTCTGTGCTTTGTACTGCAACAGAGCATCCCTTCATCCCCGTGGAGCAGAGGCATCTCCTCTTGGTGTAAATACACAAGGAATGATTTGGGGACTTTGCTGCTGGATGGTGGTGGTTGTGCTTCCTCTCCTACTGTGTTGGGTGAGCTATTTACAAAACAAGATTCAGAAATCAACAGTTACAAAATGGGTTTTCTTTTACTGGGAGTTGAGAATCTGAGCATTGCTTTGCCATACAGTGATGTTGCTGCTCTAGATTAACTGCCTGCATCCTGCAAAGGTAGAGGCATGTGAAGTGGTAGGAGGGAAGAGGGAGGTGGAATCTGCACTGCCATCCTGGACTTTTAAATCCTTGGTGCCCACTTAAGGCAGGTGTTCTCAGAGTCCTTTTTAAGTCACTGTCAAGAGCTGCTTTGAATTTTCTTCAGTGGAGCCTCTCTTAAATGCTCCAGGAGCACGGTCTGAAGGTCTCCAGACTCATTCCATCCATGTTCAGTGACCAGTGCTCCTGCAATCCATGCTGTGACTGGGGATTTCATTGTGCTGGGGCTTGCCCCAATCCATGAAGATCTCTATCTAGAACTGATGGTATCGTTGGGCAGAGTTCTATTGCAAAACTTGATCTCGTCTGACTTGATTGAGAAGTTGCAAGAAGCTGATGAGACCGGCCAGCGGGGCTCGGGGCAGGTCGAGACGGCACCTCTGCCAGAGTTGGTGGTTAGTTATTAGCAACAGGCAGGACATGCAGTACAGCCCAGGGAACAAGAGATCTCGCCTGATGTAACCTGGAGTTCCTTGGAGTTTCTCAATAGCTGTCAGGTCCTTTAGGATGGAAACTTCAGCAGAGGAGGCACCTTCGGTCTAGATGCTCGGTTTCTTCGTGCTGCCGGCTGAGCATTATAAACTTAATGACTTTATCTTCCACTTTTGTTTTCCTAAGGAATCTTCTGTTTACAGGATCTTAAATTACAATGCTGTGTTATACCAGCTTGCCTAATCTGCTTGCCATCCCTCTTCCCTTCTCCTTTTCCATCTTGTTCTGTTCTTTTGTTCTTTGAAAGAACAAGCCTCACAGAAAGCAGTGGAGGGAGGCAGCAAAGGGCGAACAAATCACCATTCACAGATTTTTAATGAATTTCTGCAGCTGGGTCTGAAACTGGCAGAGCTTTCTGGGGAAACACAGATAACAGAGGGCCCTGGAAATAGCCAGGTTATGAAAGCATGAAAAATGGAAACAACAGCCCTGAATGTCAATACTTGCTGTGCTTCTGAGGTTTCAGGATAGTATAATGTAAAGCAGCTGGTTTGGCCATAATTTGCTGCATTTTGCTGGGCCTAAGAATAAATACAGAGAGTAAATTATTTGAGACTGATGCTTTAATGTCCTTGGAGTTCAGTGGTCAGGGAGCTGAACTGAGTGTTCGTGATAGCTCAGTCATTTCTGATTTATCAGCAAATTTAGGTCATTTTAAGAGTGGGAGTTTAAACAGTAGTTGATAACAGCAACACTTTGGACCAACTCTGCTTTTAAGTCTTAATTGGATGCGAGATTGCTGACATAGGTGTGATCAGATTAGTTCCTTGGGTGGAAACAGCAGAAATGCTTGGTCAGGATTTTATGCTTATGATGGTTAATGTGTTGTTTTGTCCTGCTGTCAGCTTAGCTGCTGCTGTCACTTCCAGAAATATAAATATTTTTTTAAAAACCCTCTCCTAATAAACAGATTTTGTTGAGATGGATAAAGTAAAATGTTCAAAAGTCTTAGTTTTGATTTTCAGCCTTATTTGGAATAAGCTGAACACATGGTGCTTTTCAGAAAGCAGCAAGGTCTGTCAGAGCTGGAAAGCTTTGACCTTTCAGAGGTGAACAGTAGACTGGGGTGTGCTGCTTGGGGCTGAAAGTGAACATACTCTAAACCTGAACTGTATTTAAAAGTCAGCTGAAATGTGAAGGCCTCAGACTCCTCTCCAACAAGCAGGTTGCTTCAGCAGCTTTCTCTCGTATTTGCAACTGCAGGGGAATTGCATGTGCCCAACATTAAATATTTTATAGTTGCCTGTAGTCATTCCCAGCCACAGGTATATTAACCAGGAAAAGTAAGTTCTGTGCCTAGCAGGAAACTTGGAGATCAGAAAATCCACGACCTTGTATCCTGCACACCTCTGTGAATGGGTCTGGATCAGACAATCTGAGACGCTTCTAGCACCAAGGTTATTTGACCTCTTCATTTAAGAGAGTCCAGAGGCTTAAAAGTAACATTGCTCTCTAGGCAGGAGTAGCCTGTGTGGAATTAACTACACTTGCAGCTGATTTTACCTGTGGACAGATGCTGTAGCTTTTCAAAGGGACTGTGCAGGAGCCCTGGCAGCAGGTTTCAGGATGCTGTGGGATAGGGGATGCTCTGGAAGTGCTGTTTCCACCTTTCCTTTTCCCTTGCCACCAGCTCAAAGCTCCTCTCCACAGGAGGTGATGAGTGTGGCTTGTTGTCAGGCTTCAAGTAAATGAGTCATCAGCCAAGAAGGAAAATGTTGCTAAATTAAATACAAAAAAACTGAACAACTTACTTTTTGGGCCCCCATTCAGATCTCCAGTGAGCAAGCCCTGTAGGAGTGTTACAGTCAGAGCTTCCTTATCCTGGTGTTCCACTGCTGTGGACTGGAATGTACTGTCAAAACCTTCTACAGCAGCACAGCATTCATGGCTGTTTAACATTTCACTTTCCAGATTTATTTTACAGGCTTCCTTTGAGTTAGGAAAAACAACAAAAGCTTCATTGGACCATTGTTTTTCAAGGGTAACTCTTGACCCTGGAGTCTGCAGGATCTCTGTGGACTGGGTTTTAAGACATCATTTCTTTGATTCACAGTGAAAACCAGTTATCTCCTCCTTGCCTTCCTCCCTTCCCAGCTCTCAGCTGGTGAAGTGCCTCCTTCCCAGTGTGAGCACTCAGAGTTCCCAGAGCTCAGCTGAGTACTGTGGGTGCCTGTGAGCAGGACACCGTTTAGGTTGTCAGTGTCTTTACCATCCATAACTCTGCTTAGCCTCAAAGTCCTCTTTTGATACTTGCAGAGACGTGGGCTGCCCAAATTTGGATCTGCTTTGCCAGCTGACAGGGATGGATGTCTCGCCCAGCTTGGGGTGAAGCTTCTCCATCAGGGCTACGTGTGCTCTTGGCACTCACTGAGTTGGTTCAGAAGAGTTACTAGCAGTGGTTCTCAGCTTTTTGTAATTTACTATGAACTGTAGGATGAGGTAGGGATGGAAGAGTCTTTGCTTTCCGTTCTAAGGAGTAGTTCTGAGGCACAGACAAGCCCTTCTGCTCTGGGTTTGGGTATGGTTTCTTTGGTTTGAAAGGGAAAATAAAACAGGTGGAGAGAGAGGAAGTGACTCGCAAAAATCTCTGTTAAAGACTTTTTTTTTTTTATTTCCTGCATTATGTGTTTTTTTTAGCTATATTTAGTATATTAAATGTAATTATTTAGTTTATATATAGTATATTAAACCCTGTGTTCCTCCCATTTTCCATCTGTCAGCCAGTTAAAGCTGTGAGGCTGTCAGGCTGAGTGAGCTTGAAGATGTTTTTGAGCCCTCTTTTGAAGGTTGTTCTGAAGGCATCAGGCTCTGTGGTTCGAGTTTAGAAAACTCACAATGGGCTCTTTAATGAGGTATTGTTGATGGAGCAGGTGACTGCAGATGGAGGGTGCTCAGCTAAAGCCACTCTTTCAGGCCAGCTCTTCAAACACAGAGCTCTAAACTCCTCCAACCTTTGATTTATAGCTGTTGTGTATTTAACCTACTTAAATTATTATAGTTCATTCCCTGGAAAAGGTGTTAAATGAAGAAACTTTATCTAGATGATCTCGTAAGTGCAAGCAAAGCCAAGTGCTTCACAGGGCAGCCCTCTGATTCATGAGACATACTGGGTCTTTTAAAACTAAAAGCTTGGTTCTGGCTGACTCCACTGCCGAGACTCTCCCCTTTCCAGGGAGTGCTCCCCTTGTTCCAGCCCTTGCTCAGTGTGGTGGTACCCAAGGTGTACCCAGGCTGCAGACCTGCCTTGGACCTGGGTAGCTGTTTCATTTTGGAGTCCCCACAGCACGGGCTGAACTGCTGCTGGTCAGAGCTGCTTGCTCAACAGCATGGGCAGATTTGCACTTGCTCTGTTGTGGTTGCTACAGTGAAGCATAAAATTTTGCCCTGGTGAGGCTGCAACCTCTTGACTGTGGGTTGGAGGGGATGCCTGATGCATTGGGAAGAACCAGCTGCCCATAAAAACACTGTGAGTCCTCTCTAAACTTGCTTTCACTGGATTTTGCCCAGTCACGTGTTTTAAATTTTCGTTTCCTTCCCAGTTAAAAGGTTCTTTCCTGGTTTTTTGTTTTTTGGGGTTTTTTTAAGTAATGATTTTTGTTGTGCTGAAGGCTTTTATTTAACAAGGCACATGATGAAATGACAGCATCATCTCTCAGTGAAGTGCATGAATATTTCTAGCATAATGCCCACAGTGTCATCAAGGACACACTTTGCATTTCACGTGCCTGTTTTGGTCAGCAGTTCAGTGCTTTGTAAGCAGAGCACAAAGCACAAGGGAACCAGGTGGGTGAGCTAGGAACACCTCCAGAAACTGGTAGAAATCCAGAGAAATACTGGTGGTGTCCTGGCCAGCACATCTAATCTGTTTTGTTAGAAGCAGCAGGGATTTTAGGATTGGGCTCTGGGCACAGCAAACCTTACATCTGGTTTGGTGGTTCTGTCGCAACAGCTGGCTTTCACAATGCCTACTGGAAGGCATTATTTTATCCTTGGATTGTCTAAACACTCTTAGCACCAAGGGAATATGATTTATGAAACGGCATGAATACAAAGCTCGTTTTCTATTAGGTCTTAATCATATGTGGTTGTGAATCAGCAGTGAAGTAGCAGCTGCTGTGAAGATTATCTAATTTCTTTCCTTGTTAGTATTTAAAACTCTCCAGGCTTAGTGAGCTTCCCACTTACTCTGCCTCCACCTTCATTCAAATTATACTTCAATTCTCTTCCTTCTCATCTGTCCCACAGGCTGTGACACATTCTTTCCTTCCATGTGGCTTTCCTGGTGTTGGAGGAGTGTAGCAGTGCAGTGTTTGGGAACAGCAGGAAAGCCCCTGGTGCCCTTTCAGTTTTGCAAACAAGCCTTGCGTAAGAACACAAAGGTGAAGGAATTGGACCTCTTCCCTCCTCCTGAGGTCTCACACAGGGACCTGCTCTGAAGCCTGAAAGTACTTTTTGTGCTCATGTGGCCTGATTTCAGTTTACTCTCTAAAATTAAGATTACTGGAGGAATAAGTTAAACTACCCCACTGTGAGACTTGTATTTATTCTCTGGCAGTCTGATACTTAAACAAATGTCAGAAAGAGCTCCTGGGACGGTGGCCTCCAATCCAAACTGCACGTTTGTGGTGCCATAAAACAGTGAGTAGCTGACTTTGTGAAGAAGGAGCACTGGGGTCCTTACTGTTGGTGATGGAAAGTGCATTCTCTGCCACTGCCTCTCGATGAACATCAGAGCTGAAACCATCTATCCATGAAAATGGCATGCACAGTGCTGGGCACTTCATGGTACAGATTCCTTGTGAAGTTATTTATTTTACAAAGACATGGTTTTGATGTGATTCAAGATAAATGACTGACTTCGTTTTGGCTTTAATTACTGAGAACTTGTTGCTGCCAGTGAGCTGTACTCAATCTGCTTTTGAGCAGGAAACTCATTAATGTGAGTGCCGAGGGTGGAGAGGCACAGGGCACTGATAGCAGAACAGGGATGTTCCCACTCACACACTCTGGGATGCAAGCCTGGAAACAGTAAATGTCTCCTGGACAGCAGAAGAAATGGCAGTTGCTAAAAAGTAAGCTTAAAAACTGGGACTAGTTTTCTTAATCCCTTGATGCCTGTATTTTACCTAGTGAAACCCAAGCACAATTCATATCCGTTTGCTGGCTTGCCTGTAAGGAATGAAAACAATACAGCTTAATCTTTAAAGTATGTCTTGGAAAACCAAATCTGACAGGTATGTCTTCCTATTGTAAACAGGATTTGGGATCTGGATTTCTTGTGCAAATTACCTTTGACAGTTGTTACTAAGCTAGTGCTTCCAAAAACCAATAAATTATTTTTGTCCTTGTTATATTAATAACTCAGCCCCTTGACAGCTGTGATTATACTGAAGCCTGTAAAGGACCTTACAGAGGGGCATCACATTAAAATAAAACTTGAGTGGGAAATAGGAAACCGAATTCTATTAGGCCCTAATTTTACACAGTAATTAAAAATCCTTGACCTACCCCATTCCACCCATCTATTAGCAGTCCATGGATGGCTAAAGAGCAACAGAGGATATCAGCCTTGCTGCTAATTTTAGTCCAGTGCCTGGGGTGTGTGCCTGCGTGGGTACAACAAGCAGCATCAGCAGGGCAAGGGATGCAGCTCCATCTGAAACAAATCCACCCTGCTGGGCCCTTTGGAGCAGGTCTCCAGCCACGTCACTGTCCAGCTCTTGCAGCATCTCTAAATGGTTTTGTCACAGGGCTTGGTGATGCTGGCAGTGATGAGGATGAGAAGTCGTGGCAGGAGGTGAACTCAGGGTGGCAGCTGAGCGTGGGTTGAACTCTGGCTGTGTGGTGGGCTCAGGCTGCAAGCCTGTCCCTGAGAGGGATGGGGGTTAATCAGGAATGGGGGAGAATCCCAGTAAGGTTTTAGAAACTTCCATTTTCACCCTTCAGGAGGGAGCGAGGCCAACTGGTCTGTTCACCTGCTGTGTCAGAAGTGCAGGAACCAGAAGGGCAAAAGGGAGAGGAGCTTCAGAATGGCCAAATGGCAGCTACACATGGGTTTAAGAAAGATCATTGGCCTCTGTAAGGCCCAGTATTAGGGGTTAAGGCCCAACATTAAGAGGTTAAAATGAGGTTTTGAGGGCTGTTTGTTGCATAACCTGGGAGTGCCGAGCAGGGTCTTGGGTGCCCGAAGGGCTGCCCCAATGTCCCTTAGAGGACACAGTGGCCCAGGAGCAGGAATGGAAGATGCTTGTCTGAGCCTGAAACCACCCACATCTGATAGCACAAGATTAGCCTCTTTCACATTCAACAATAATCCTTGCTAAAGAATCAGAAACTTGGGCTTCCAAATACAGGAACATCCCCAAAATTTATTCTTGTCCTCTTAGGTGTCTGCAGGTAGCCCAGTGTAGGTGGGAAGTTTGAAAATACTCTTGGCAAGCCATCAGAGAGGTCAGTGCTCTTTAATCTGGAGCTGTGACTTAACCAGCTTTTTCCTTTCAATTCATGAGAGGGGAAGTGTAGGGATTACCAGTGCTATACATAGATTGCTCTGAGCTGTGTCCTGTTCTCCTGGGAGTGCTTAAGAGCTGTGTCACCCTTGGGGCTGGAGATTCCCACATGCCGCTTGTCCAGTGTTCACCCTCTGCAGAGAGTTTCTCTGCCAGTGCTTGGTGGGCAGGACCAGAAGAGGACAACTCTGAAGCTGGAACCACTCAAAAGTTGGGTTCCCTCAATGGGAGAGCCATCAGAAAGGATAAATGTGTGGGCTGGCTACTGCTTCCCCAGGGCAGGAGTCAAAATGTAGCTCTGAATGTAGTTTTTGTTGTGGTTTCTCTGAACATAAGGGGGGTTTGTGGGCTTTTTCGAAGTGGGTGTTTAGCTCATACAGGATTTGGCAGCAGCGTTGGATTGTGTGAGCCCATGTGTGCACATGGAGATAACAAACCAAGGCGTAATCCAGAATTCCTCTGCTTGATAGCCCCTTATCTCTGGGCATGTGCTGTGTGTGTTTTCTCTCTTGGTGGGTCCCCTCCAGGTGCTGGCTGTGTAAACACAGTTGCTGTTTTTAATGATCTAGGATGGTCCTGCTTTGGCCTTTGCTGGCTCCTGAAATAAAGGGAGGCAACTGAAAGTGACTCCTGGCCAAGGACATACAACCAACCAAACCCTGTATAGCTTGTCAGGGCAATAGCTGGTACTGGCAAACAGACACTTTTGAACTTCCTTTAGGGTCCTGTTGGAATTGCAGCCTTCTCCATGGAACCCATAAACATTTTAATGTTGGAAACTTCAGTTTCTGAGTGTCAGGTCGCACATGGGTAAGGGTGTATGTAAGGTAACTGCACAGCATATGGAGAGATGTTGGTATTCTTAGTATTTAGGTTGCATTTAGCAACAGACACACTGTGTAAACTACTTAAAATCTTTTGAATTCCAGTGGATCAGACCATAAGCAAGAAGTGTTATCCCAGATGAAGCTGCCTGGCATGGGATAGGTGACTCAACATTTTTGTGTCATCAGAGCTGGCAGTCACTGGAGCCATCCTGTGCAGCCTGTTGTTCAGGTGTGAGTTGGTTCCAAGAGGAGAGCACTCAAACTAGAGGAAATGTATGTGTATTTATAAGACTACTCAAAAAGTGTTAAATTTTGCTGCACACTCCAAGTACTGCACTAGCAAGTCTCAGACTGCAGTGAGGGTGCTTTGTTGCTCTAAAATGTTGGATTGAGCAAAGAAACTATTTCAGGTTCTGTGGATTAGTGAGAGGTCTTTATGTACGCCCTGTTTTGAGGTTTGAGGGGGAGTGTCTTGCTTAGCATCAGGGACTCCTTCAAGGTGACAGCTTCGCTGAGGACAGAAATTATTTACAAGTGTAGCTAAAAATGAAGTTTCCTGTTGGCAGAGTGGGGATGACTCATTGTGGTTCTGAGTCAAGGGGTGGGATCTTCCCTTTGCTGCATCAGGGTTTTACTTCCAGATATGCTCTTGGAGCAGCAGGCTCAGGTGTTTTTCTCACAGGGCAGTGTTCAGAAGTGTAACACCCTGGACGGGTCTCCACCGTGGAGATCCTGTGTTGACATTGCCAGCTGGTTGCATCTGCAGCACTGTGGAGTTAGTGAGGCTCTAGTCCTGTCTCTCCCAACCCATCCTGTTTCAGCAGCATCCTTTTACAGAACTACATGCTTTTTTTGTACCAGTGCCCGTTGGCATTGGCTGTGTTTTCCCTTTGCTTGCCATACACGGCGTCTTTCTGTCTCCAGCCAGCCAGGTCTCCCCTGGGAGGGGAGGAAATCAGTGGATGTTACCATCTGCATTTGGGCCAGGAGGTTTGTGATCACCTCCTCATTTTGTGAAGGGTTTTTTATTGCATTTTAGATGGCAGCACAGACTAGAGAACCGTATGTTTGTGAAAGCATTAAATGCTCCTGTGCTGTTCTTGTTGAAAAGCAAAAGAACAATAATAATTTTAAAACAGAAGTGCTGGTGAAGGCTGTTGAAGTTGTGCCAGGAATGTTCTCCAGCAGCACCTTAATGGCTGCTGCTTTGTAGGAGGTAGTTTCTAGCAATACTGAAGGTGTTAGTCCTGTGGGAGGATTTACCTCTCTTGTGTTTACAGAAATGGACACTAATTTTTCATCCTCCTACCTGTTTGAGTCATGGGCTTTTCTTTCTTTTAAGAATGCCTGAACAGCTGAGAGTCTGCTCTGATGCAGTTTAAAGTTTGATTTTTATTTTTTTGCCAGAAGTAGATTTTGTTGAACTGGAGTTCGGCAACTTTTGTCTCCTGTGCTGCTTCTACCCTGATTTTCATGGCAGTTGAGTTACTGTGTCACTTGGGAAGAAAACCTTGGATTTGAACTCACATGGCTTGTGCTAGAAGTGTAGCACAAAAAAAGCAGAAAATATGGATTCTCATAGTTGTGTCAGCATTTTGCTGGTGGCAGTTTAATCCGAGTGCACTGTTGTATGGAAATTGCAGTCATAGTTGCATAATTCATTTGCAAATCTCTACTAACAAAGAAGGACTTCACTTGGACAAAAGTAATGTATCTCACTTTGGCAAAGCCTATTTTTTTTGCTTAAACGTAATATCCTATTACTGTTGCACTAACTCGCATGATTCCTACTATTATTCTTGCATCTTCCATTCTTGGACTTCAGATGTGTGCCAAATACTTTTTGCTTCCTCTAATAACCCTCTCCATTGTTTTTCCGGAGAGATCTGTCAATTTTATTGAGCTGCAGCCATAGGCTCTCAGTCTGCTGACTCCTGCAGCTGGAGACAAGGGTTCTGAAGTGAGAATACACACAGATGTTTGGTCATCATACAGATGTACTTATATCTGAACATAAATTAATAAAAAGTCACTTATTCCCTTGCTTTGACAGGGGGAGCTTTTTGTGACATTTCTTGTCAGATTTTAAAGGAGTATTTGGAAACTTCTTGATGTTTAACTTAGTGGTAGGTGCTCCTTGTGGACAGCAGTGAATGCTCTTGTTAATGAAGTTGGTGTAAATACATATTGCAAGGGTCCTAGAGGGGTAGACAAGTTCTTGGCCTTTTTAGGAACTCCAAATTCCTAGTTAAGCACTCTTGCAACAACAACAAAAAAATCCAGAGAACCTGCCATTTGTCCTAAGAGCTCGTAGATCTGTTGCAGTTCATAAACTCAGAGGCCATGAACTAATATTGTTCACTCTTCGTGGTGTTGTACATTTTACAGAAGGCGTTTTATCTCCCAGCGCTGCTCTCTAGACTTTTTAGAAGACATAGTGGAATATGCCAGTGTACGAAGGTACTTTTTTCAAAAGCAGCATTAATCTCAACTCGTTGCATGCAGTCCTCTCCTCCCTCCACCCTCTTCCACGCCAATATCTGAGGTCCTGCATGCTAGTGCTGCCATCTGATCATACAACTGGCATGACTTTTTTTTTTTTCCCAGAGCACTTAACAGATTTTGGGTGGTGTTTTTTTTTTGTTTTTCTTTTTATCGTTGCAGAACCAAGCATATATCTGGGTCTCCGAGACACAAAAGTTTGAAGAAGATGCACTTCATCAAGAACATGAGGCAGTATGACACCAAAAACAGCAGGTAACTTGTGGAGATCAAGGTTCCCCCCTGTGCTCAGGTGCAATAGGATGTGCCCAGAAGCAGATTCCAGTTCCATGGAGTTAGACATTTAACATCAGTGGGAATAAGGGGATGTCCTTGGGGCATTGTTAGTTTTATGCACGCTTCTATCAAAGGCTCATATCTGCTACGTTTGCAGCAACACACTGGTGGTTCTGCCATCCTGCTTGGAGGAGGTTAAATCATTCTCTTTTAACACCTTCCTTATCTCTCGCACATAGAGAGGTCAGAGCTGAGGAGGATTTAAGGAGAATGACTTGTTTTAGTCAAATTCTTGGCTCAGTTGCTGAGCAGAAGAGAAAGGGGCGGCTGTGTTCATGTTTATTATTAATAGAAGTGTGAGGTTTCATCTAAATGTAAAATATTATCTACATCTTTCCACAAGGTTTATGTAAAAATTACCTAAATGTAGATATATATAAAGACTCTCCCTTGAGGAGCTCCCAAGGTGATGGCATGCACTGAAGGCTGGAGTTTTATACAGAGCTTCACCCCAAGGACCTGCAGGGTCAGCATGAAACCTCTGCTCTTCTGCTGCTTTCTGAAAACATAACACACATAGCAGGATCTGTGTGACTTGCAGAGCAAGACAAGAAGAGTCTTGTGTTCATATTGCATAAAAAGCTGCTTTGTAGCTTCTGGATCTTAATTCATATCCTGATCTTTTCCCATCTGCTTGCAGGATAGTGTTAATCTGTGCTAAACGAACACTGTGCGTGGCTTTTTCTATCCTACCTTACGGGGAGGGTTTACGGATCAGGTGAGTCTCTGGAACTGCTTTGTGAAATGTCTGGTCTGTTGTTTCAAAAGATCTTTTGAAATGAGCATCGTTTCTGTAGGTCTCCTGTTTTGAAGCAGGTGAAGTTAATTAACTTACCATTCATGTGTAAGGACAAGGACTTGCTGTCAGAGCAGTAAAACCAGATGCTACCACAGTGTTGAAGTGTTCATTCAAACTCCCAAAGAAAAACTGTGGAAAGGGTAGGCTGTTCTTCCAGTGTTTATTGGCATTTTAAAGCAGCCCAGTCCTGTTAAATCTCTGAAATCAGCTTTGAATAGATGTTGAGGTTGGTTGCTGTGTAGGATTTTCTGTACTCCTAAAGTGGTCAGAAATGAACTGTCTTTAGTGCCACAAGCAATGGTATCAGCAAAAAAGCAGAGGGAGCATCAGGGAAGGATGCTGCTGCCTTAAATGGAAACCCTCAGGGGTTTATAGTGAATTTACACCTAAATAAGATGCTCTTCCATTTCTCAGCTCTAAGCCATGAATGTCACTATTTGCAATCTAGGAAAAGCAGAAACAGTTTAGAGTGATTCAAACTGCTTTTAGTGTTTGGACTACATTTTTGTATACAACTGTCATTGTGATCACTTATGAGAAACAAAATCTGCAAACTGGATTTCCCCTCATCTCTCCTCAGTCCCTTGTGAAGTTTAAGTTGATCCTGTGGGGGTCTGTGACCTACAAATATACCATAGAAAATACTAATTCTATTCTGATCCAATTCTGGCGAAACAATTGTGTTGTCACTTCTGTCCTGTACGTAACTTATGGACAAAGGAAACGGATGCTTAGTGGTGGGAATTGTATTGTATGCAAATACATCGCCATAAAAATAGTTGATGGGAAAATATTCCCTCACATAATAGAAAGGCAGCAAGGTCACTGGAGCTATTTCAGAGCAGTTCTGAGCACTGGCTGCTCTGCTTTTAAGCTGGCAAGGCAGTTCTTCAACTGAAAGCTGGGGGTTTTTTTTGGATTGGAATATTGGTGACAAAACCGCGTGTTGGCATCGCTGACACAAAGTCCTGCAGCTTCATTCTTCATTTGAGCTTGTGTGCACAGGGGTTGGGAAATTGCTCTTGAAAGGCAAGTTTCTGGTCCTGGAGAGCTAGTAATGTGTGCCATGTTTTCTGTGAGGTGTTTGAGCATTAGTGTGTTGGGAATGGTGTGGTCCTGTGCAGAAAGACCATACCAGAAAGTTTAGTTTTGGCAGGTGTATTTGTACAGATTTGCAATAAAATGAGATTAACAACTCCAGGTTTTGAAAAGAGTAGTTAAAAATTCATGCTTTCTCTGAGGTGGGACTGAGGAGTTGCCCTGTTCCCACACAAGACCTGGTTGTCAGCTCTGTCTAGGGAATAGAACTGAGGTTTTCCATAGAGGAAACTGGGCTTGTAATGCATTTTGTAATAGTGCCCTTTCTTACCTGCATTAAGTGATCTGAAAATGGAAGGACAGAAGCAGCGACATCCTTCTGGGGGAGTTTCAGTCTCCACTGAGATGGTGCTTGGACTGGAAGGAGTAGAGCTGGGTGCTGATGGCAAGGTAAGGACACTTACATTTTCACCCTGGAACCATTTCATTCTGGGACAGATTACTTAATTTATGCACTGCTCTGCTATCCATAAAGTGAAAGCTATGGCTTTTCAGACCAGTGGAAGTTTTAGTTTGAAATTCTGGCCTGTGGTAATGTTTCTTCTGAGGAGGCTGTTGAAGCTTGTGGTCACTTCTGCCTCCATTTCTGGGGAACTGATTTGACTTTGCTATCTTGGGCAACATGTGAGTGATGCTTTGATAGAAATATGAGTGAAATTTATACCCCTTTAGTGAAATTTGTATACTGCCAGAATTTTACTGATGTGATTCTCCCCTTTGCCACACCACCAAATCTCCTAAACCACTTTCATTTTGAAGTTGTGGAAACAAGGCATACCTCATCCAACTTTTCTGTCCCACAGTTTCAAAGTCCCAACTCCCAAGTACAAACTCCAGGGGCTCTCTGAGTTGGAAAATCATAGATGTCTAGAAAAAGGCTTTTCAGTAAACTTCCCCCCATAACTACTACAACTTTCTCTTCTTTAAGGTTGTGTCCTATGCAAAATTCTTGTACCCAACCAATGCTCTGGTTGTTCGCAAAGCCGATGGCTACGGTGCTGTTCCCTCGTGTCGAGCCAGCGCTCCACGGAGTCTTCCTGGATCAAGATACAAACCTGTGACAGCAAAAACGATACCAGCAGGGACAGACATTGGTAAGGACAGGCACCAGCCCTGTCATCTCTCATGAACACAGCAGAAAAGCAGAAAAGGGCACAGATTTGTCTGAGACAATTGCAAGCTGTCAGTGTGTTATTGGATGGATTTGTGGCAGCTGGAGGGAGACTGGCTTTAACAGAGCCTAGTAAAGAAGGCTCATTAGTGAAATCTAAATGATGAGCCTTAGGAGGGAGACTTTCACATGTTCCTTACGTCCTCCATATATATCTGGCCTAGTTCTGATTATGCAAGGAGCACAAAGCTTTTCCTTGGAAATGTAAAGTTTTATATTACTCACTAAGAAACATCTGGTGTGTATGGATCCAGGTGGTTCTCCTTGCCTTCTAGCACAGTAACAATGCATAAGCCAAAGAGTTTGTGCCAAGAATCCCTTCTCTTGTGTAAAAGAGCAAACCTGACAACTCTGTTGTCTGTTACATATAGGCAAAAGAATTCAGTCTTGTTGTTTACTGGGTACATTTGTAGGTGGCAAACTCAGTTTGCACTAAGTCTGAAATGGTGTGTCAGGCACATGGTGGAGAAGGAGCTTGTTTGGGCTTTTTTAATCATTTTAAAGCCTGACTGGTACATTTACAAAAGGCAAATGTGTGACTGTAGCTGAAGTTTGCCCGTACTACGAGATCTGCCAACACTTAGTGTTTGCTGTCTGAAAACTTTTTTTTAAAGAGGAAACAGGGAACTTCAAGCTCTATATCTTGTGACCCAATGTGCTTCCCTCATTCCCTCAGGAAGTGAAGCTGGGGAAGCTGCAGAGTATGATCCAAATCTTCTGGATGATCCTCAGTGGCCCTGTGGAAAACATAAACGTGTTCTCATCTTTGCCTCTTACATGGTGAGTGACCGGCACACCTGAACAGGGGAGCAAGTGAGTGCCTGGAAGATCCTCTTGTGAAGAATTTCCTTGAGGAATAAAAATTCCTCTAGGAAGAAAAAGTCGTGTGTTTTCTGATAATTGATTAGGAAAACTACAAACAGTTGAGTTTGTACAGTGAACTTGTTGACGGCCGACCTGGCATTTACTTCTTGTAACCATTTGCTTAGTAGTTTTTTAAGACTGTAGTTGGGGTTCAACATGATCTATTAACCTTAGGACATTTCAGAAATGTTAAATTGGGAATAATAAAACTCGGGTTTGCCTTTGCATTAGTGTCTTTGGAAGATTTCTTTGGTTGTCAGTCCTGTTCTCAAGACAAATGATAAAATTTGCCTCTTGTGTTTCAGACTACAGTCATAGAATATGTGAAACCATCAGACCTTAAAAAGGATATGAATGAAACCTTTAGAGAGAAGTTTCCTCATATTAAGTTGACACTGAGCAAAATCAGGAGGTAAGAAATAAGCACTGAGTAATGAGAACATCTTCTACACTGCACGAGGCTGCTTTTATCTTCCACTTGTATGGAGCAAATACTAGATCTATTAATAGCATATATGATTAAACACTAATCTCCTGTTGCCAGTTTAGCTGACTGTAGAGTGACAGCCCTGCACAGGAATGTTCAGGGTGCTGAGAAGGGCTAGCAGTTGGTTTTCACAGTTCCACCTTGAAGGGTTTTGTTTCACCTACTGTGGGGTACTAACACTACCATCCAATTAACAGTGAAGCAGTGTTAGCTTTGAAACAAACACTTGTAACCTGATTGCTGGGCTGCAGTGCACTCCCACTCTAACTGGATTGGCTTTCTCTGGCTATTTTTGCCTTTCAATTATCAGACTCACTGATGGGCTCCAACAATGGGCTCTAACAAGATTCTAGGATAAAGGGTGTTAGATCTGAGGAGTCTTGGTAAAGACAAGCATTTTGTGGAGGTCACACAGAATTTCTCAGCTTCCAATAAATGTGTCTGGCCGCTCCTCAGCGAGGTGCACTGTTGCATCTTCAGAGAGCTGTAATCTTGCTGGTGTTACAGGGTGATTAATGCAGTCAGGGCCTGCTGAAATAGCGGCTTAAACACAATCCTGCCGAGTCACCAGGGCCAGGTGTAATTCAGCTGCAGGTGAGGGCTTGCTTGGGCAATCTGTGTTGTGGCAGGGTCCTGCATACTCCTCTTTCAAGCTGTTTGGAGTAATGTATTCACACAGAGAGCTTGCAGATGTGGAGTGGGTGGCAGCCAGGAGAGGTACCACTACCTCCAAGTCTGCCTCAATGCCGAGGTGAAGGGCTGGCTGTGGTGGGGAGTGTGTAAACCAGGCTGCCTTCCCCCTCACACCTGGCTCTCACACGAGGTGTGTAGTAGACAGGTCTCTACACAGCAACTGCTGTGATCTGCACAGCTCTGATGTGGTTTTCTGTAGGTCAGAGCGGTTCAGTCTTATGATATGAATCACAAACCAGTTTGTAAGCCAAGAAGGAATCATACAGCAATAGCCTGTGTGTCAGGGAGGCAGCTAAGCTCTGGTTTATGGGCAGATGATGAGGAACTGTTCTACCACAGTGGATGTTGTCAGCCAGGTTAAATCGGTGTGTGCAGCTGCACCAGCTTGCTGCCAGCTGAACTTTACCTCTCTAGGATAATACTTGTGGTGGTTTTCCACATAGGAGTCTTGCCCATATGCTCCTCTGAGTTGCCACACTGCAGCATTTCTAGAGCATTTCATAAGAGCTCTCATGTTTTTTGGGGGTATCTCTTTTCCTATTCCCAGTTTGAAGAGAGAGATGAGAAACCTGAGTGAAGAGTGCAATCTGGAGCCCGTTACTGTCTCCATGGCTTATGTTTACTTTGAGAAGCTCGTCCTCCAAGGCAAACTCAACAAACAGAACCGCAAACTGTGTGCTGGTGCTTGCGTCCTGCTCGCAGCCAAGATCAGCAGCGATCTCAGGAAACACGAAGTTAAACACCTTATAGATGTAAGTACTGTCAGACTTCCAGGTGTTGTCAGAACCTTCTCTCTGGTTCATAGGTGAAGACAAGCATTAAAGCCAAGATTTTCAGCGGTGCATGCTTGCATTTAGGACAAGCCTTTTCAGACAATTTTATGTCTCATCAGGGCCCTCAATTTTTTTTTTTAATTCATTAAGTTATCTGACTGGTGCAGGCTGATGTCTTAATGATCCTACAGTAAAGTTATTTTTGCACTTGCATATGTTTGCCTGAGAAGCAGTAACTGTTGTGTGGGTGTCACAGCTGAGCTGATAAGCTGATCTCTGGCAACACACTATGATTCTGTAGGTACAGCTCAGGCCATGCAATGCTGACTCCTGTTTTATGCTGACTTAATTTAGCAGTGCCTTGAAGTCATCTGGATTAACTTGATTCTTCCTCCCCCTCCTTTGTTTTGTTTTGTTACTGTCATAGAAACTAGAAGAGAGATTCAGATTCAACAGAAGGGATCTCATCGGTTTCGAATTCACCGTCCTCGTAGCTTTGGAACTGGCTCTTTATCTTCCTGAAAACCAAGTTTTACCTCATTACAGACGGCTCACACAACAGTCTTAACCAAAGCTCCGTCCCAGCCGGCGGTGCCGGGGGTCGCATCCCTGGATGCTGCTGGTGGAGGTGCCGCTGGCCTCGCCACGCGCGTCCCGCCGCGGCTCCAGCTTGTTTGGAAGGCTGCAGGGTGTTGTCAGACTGTCCAGTTGTGTGTTGTGGACACGGATGCCAAGCCTGGGGGATGGTACGAGAAGAGTTAATGAACTTTTTGTTTTCTTTTTGGACATTTAAAGCACAAATATTCACCAGTCAGCTGTCACGGCTGCTTATTACTCCTTATTTATCTTTTTTTGGTTTTACTAAAACTGCTCTTCCCTATGAAGAATACTATGGTATTGGTTATTTTTTTTTTTTTTCTTAAGCATTTATTCTATTCCTTGAAACTAAGGGAAGCATCACTTCCATTCCAGTGCACCATAAAGTTCAGATATTTCGAAGAATCTTCACGCATTTTTACATTAATGAAATGCATACTTTATTTTTTTAAAGATGTGCCTAAAACTGGCTGGTCTGGTACCAGTGCTTTTTAAGTTAGTTCTGTTATTTAGTGGGGAATCCTGAATTTGTATAGCCATTTCTTCTTTACCTGCATCGGCCTTGCATACAAGGAAAACAATTCCAGTATATCTGCACTAAGGATACACAGGGCATCTATTCTATGATTCTATAGATCTGTAAGTAGCGAGATTGAAATTACTCCATTCCAATTTATTTGCTGTTAATACCTTAAAAATAACACATTTCACTTAAAAAAAAGGACAGATGGTTTGAAAATGTCATGAAGTACCACGTGTTGAACGAGGTAGCTCGGAAGTGATTGCCGTCCTGATCCACTCTTCAGTGGAAGATGAGCGCTCGACTAAGAGCAATTCTCTGTCAAATGTATCATTTAGGATTTTTATTTGTTTCAGTGTTCCATAGCCTGAAATAAGCACCTTTTTAATGTGACTGTATTATATATGGTCTGAAGTCAGTAGAGTTACTGCTGCCAAACAAAGCCAATGAAACAAAGCATGCTCGGTATTTAAAATGCTACTTTTTTTAACTCGGTTCTTCCAAGCGTTGCATCACTGTGATGGTCCTCATAAAACTGGCATTTCTTGCACATCTGAGCAGCCACCAACGACTGGTGCCCAGCAGCGCTCCAGAGCGTACGCACAGGTTAAATAACTTCTCTGAACATTGGCTATTCCTTTGTTTATTTTTTAAATATCCAGGTTGGGAATGAATTCTTGATTGTACTTGGAACCTTCTGTGGTATTGGCGCTTGGGTTTATTTTCTGAAGCAATATTATAAGTAACTGTGTCCTTTTGCAAGGAACAAAACTGATAGTTGGCTATTCGGACTGAGAAATCTGTCATTTAAGTTTGACTCCTAAATGAAACACCAGACCCCTGTGCTGAGGTCAGAGACTTGCTATCTAATGTGTAAAGTAATGTAAATTCCTGTTCCTTGTATTAAATGTTGGTCGTAGCCAAAACCAAGACTGAATCTTTGCTCTTCAGCCTTGTTTTGTCTGAAGCTAATTTGGCTTCATTAGAACTGCAGCAAACTTTACTGGAGCCCCTTCCTCTTTGAGTAGGGCTCAAAGTGTATTTTTCATATATAATAGTTACAGTGACTATCAAACCTTTTGTAACTGTGTTCAGCTGTATGTAGCTTCAAAGTATTTGTGTAAAATTTAATATGCTTGTGATTTCTCTAACACAGAAGGATTTTCCAGTCTCCATAAGGGAGATGGTAGCTAATAGCTTAGACAGTAAGCTTGCCAGTTATCTTCCAAAAGGTTTAAAAAACTACCTACTAGTTAAACTTTCTACTGAATATAACTGTGCTTGCATGCAGAAATAGTGATGTACTAAACATCTAGTGTGCAATGAGCCTCCAAACTAGCAAACAGTGGTGGAGACAGCTGAGGTGGTCCAGCATTTCCTCAAGGCATTGTAGAGGGGACAGAGGTACAACTGAGCAAAGAAATTTCTCACAGGGTGTCTCCAGAAAAGCTTGGATAGTATGAATGAAATGAGAAAATACCTTTCCTCTGGGAACTTCTTTGTTTAGTGTATAAAGAGTTTTACGTAACAAAATTAACTTTCCTTTCTCACCATCTAAGGGGAAAAAAACTGCTCTTTGGTCTGCAACACTTTGCAGTCTCTATTCAGTGGAAGTTTGTCTAGTTGAAGTGGCCATCTGGGCTGTAATTACACTCCCAGAATCACGTCACAAACCGGCAAGCTTTTGTTTTCTTCCAGGAGAACAAATTAGGATAAGGAGCATTAAATTACAGAATGCTGAATGTTGTCTTAATAGTTATTCTAAAACTTGGCTTGGGCACACAATTGAGTTCAGAAGCTGTTGGGAGCACAGGCCAAAGATGACGCAGGGCAGCGAGTGCTGTGCCAGTCTCTGGCAGAGCCTGGGGCTGGGGTGATGCTGCCCAGAGCCGTAGCCTGGGGCTTGTACATCAGGCACCTTGTGTGTCTGTGCAGAAACAGCCCTTCTGCAGAGATGCACCAGTTCTGTGTGTTTGTGTGTTGGTTTTTCCCATTTCCAGAGCGCAGCTCGCAGTCCTGTGTGGGAATCTCTCTCTCTTTCCACCTAAAAGCTGCCACCATGTGGCAAAGGACTATTAGTACGTTTTCTGTTCGTAAACTCAACGTGGGACCTGAAATAAACCCCAGATCTGCTGGTTTACGTTTTTCACAGCCAAACTCCTCTTGCTCTGAAGAGAAACAGGTTTACGTTTGGGGTGGGGGTTCTTTTGCTGTGTGAAGGTGCTGCTGGGGTGGCTCAGCACGGAGAACTCTCTTGATAAGAAGCTGTACATTTTCCTGTAAACAATACTGCTCTGGTTTTGTCATGCTCCCATTATTTAAATGTCTGAGTTGTAGCCTGGTTTGTTTTTTGGGTTTTTTTTTTTTTATTTTATTTTTGTGTTTTTTCTGTGAAATTAAGATGCTGTGAAATAAAACCTGTTTTTACAAAACATGTTTTGTAACCAAGTGTCTTGTTCTGGAATCACAGAATGGTTGGGGTTGGAAGGGACCTCTGGAGATCATCCAGTGCATCCACCTGGAGCAGATGACAAAGGAACATGTCCAGGTGGGTTTGGAATGTCTCCAGAGAGGGAGACCTCCCTAGGCAGCCTGTTCAGGGCTCTGCAATCCTCAGTGTAAAGTTCTCCCTCACTTAGTGGTGGAGCTTCCTCTGTTTTCTTTTATAGCCATTGCTCCTTGTGCTGTCACTGACAAGAGTCAGGTACCAGACTCTGAAAAAACATTCTATGATTCTCTGAAAAGAGTCTGGTACCATAGAATCATAGAATGTTAAAGAGAGTCAAGAACATGCCATGGACAGGGTCATCTCCTGCTAGATCAGGTTGCTCAAGGCCTTATCCAACCTGCCCTTGAGCCACTGCCAGGGCTGGGGCATCCACAACCTCCCTGGGCAACCTGTTCCAGTGCCTCACTACCATCACAGGGGAGAAATTCTTCCTAATAGCTAAGCCTAAATTTCCTCTCTTTCACTTTGTACTCATTAATTTTGTACCCATTACTCCTTCTCCCATTGCTACCATCCTCTTGACAGGTGCCTCGGAGATATTTATATGCACTAATGAGATCCCCTGTCCATCTTCTCCAGACTAAGCAGGCCCAGCTCCTGCAGTCTCTCCTAAGAGGGATCATCACTGTGGCCTCTGCTGCACCCTCTCTGGAAGCTTGGAATGAGGGTATTCCAGGAGGGAGCCGGGGGTGGTCTGGCCACGGAATTACAGAATAGTTCGGGCTGGAAGGGACCTCTGGGGATCTCCCAGTGCCAAGGCAGGGTCCCCTGGCGCGGGTGGCCCCGCAACGCCCCGTGGGTTTGGAATGTCCCCGCGGGTGAGTGGCGCTGTGACCCCGGGCAGGGGAACGGGGCAAAGACCCCCGTTCCATGATCCCCCCCCCAACCGGGGGAGGGCGGGACACAGCCGGAGCGGTCCGGGGGCCACGGTGGGTCCCTCCATCCCTGGGGGGGAGGGATTCCCGCTCCCCGCTCCCGTCACGGGGAGGGCGGGGCGGGAAGGGCTGCGGAGCCTCCGCGTGTTTCCGTGTCCGGCCCCGCCCGGCCCTTTCCGCCCCGGCCGCCCGCGAGGTGGGAGCGATGGCGGCGCCGCTCGGGGACCGGGGGCTCTGGGGGAGCTCAGGGGGCTCTGGGGAGCTCAGAGGGGCTCTGGGGGAGCTCAGAGGGGCTCTGGGGGAGCTCAGGGGGCTCTGGGGGTTCTGGGGGGAGCTCAGGGGGGCTCTGCCCGCCGTGCCCGGGCTCCGGGCCGCCTCGCCGCTTCCCCGGGAGGGGACGGAACAGGCTCCCCGGGGCAGTGGCCACGGAGCTCACATGGTGGGAGTGTTGGGGTGTCAGTGCACGGCCACGGGTGGGACTGGGCGGTCCTTGTGGGTCCCTTCCAGCTCGGGATATTCCGTGATTCTTCCAGGTATTGCTGCTTAGTGCCCTCAGCGGGGATCCCGACGAGATGCAGAACGACGCCGGGGAGTTCGTGGACCTTTATGTCCCTCGGAAATGGTGAGCGGGGTCCGGGGCTGGCAATGGACACGAGGCGGGTGCAGCCTCTGCAAGGAGGCTTCTGTAGCACCGAGCATCTGGGGCGATGGGGAATGTTTTCTATCCCTTCCTGTATTTTTAAGTACTTTATGTGAAGTACGTGAACCAAAGACTGAAGTTGAGAATGCTCTGCATCTCCTGTTCCAAAACTGCCAGTGGTAATTAGGGAGGCAGTGACAGCACATAGAATCACAGAATGGTTTGGGCTGGAAAGGACCTTAAAGCTCATCTCATTCCAACCCCCTGCCATGGACAACAACACCTTCCACTATCACAGGTTGCTCCAAGCCCAGTCCAACCTGAGTGTCTTTGACAGCTGTAATGCCTTCCAATGAAAAAAGGCATAGAAACTATAATCTTAAGAATTACCTTGATTGCTGTAGCTTTTGCATTTTAGAAAAGAAAAAAAATAACATTCTGTGTTTTGAAGGCCTGCATGATGCTACCACTTGAAAGTTTCCTTTAGATATACTTGAAACTGCATTTTAATTTTCTAAGTATTGAAAGCTCAAACTGTAACTGCCTAAATCTCTTGAGCAGTCTTATTTGCCTGTAGACTTGGCTTTAGTAGCTTTTTTTGTCACTGTTACTGTCTGTTTCCTTTTGTTTAAATATATCTTTTGTTATTCCTTAGCTCTGCTAGCAACCGAATCATTGGTGCCAAGGATCATGCTTCCATTCAGATAAATATTTCTGAGGTAAGTGTCTTAACAGAAGTATGTGATGAGAGAGCTACACCTTTAAACTTGGGATAGAAGCTGAGGAATAAAACAGCTTGTGATGCATTTCCAATAATTCATTCAAAAAAGCCACAGTAGACCTTGACTCCTGCAGGTTCCCAGTTAATGAATGTGGGCCCCAGTTGATTTAAACTCCTTTTAGCATGATTTGGGGTTTTTTTCCCGTTTGTTCATTGCTTTTCACCTTTCAGGATTTCTGTGGACAGTGTTTCCTGTAGCTTATGAGCTATAGAGCTTGATTAGTTCTTGAATGGGAGACCACAAGGCCACATTCCCATATTTTTTAAACATCAGAGTCTCTTGTGTTAGCTGACTTTAAAAAATGCTCTGTTTGTCATTTCCTGTAAATGTTAGGGCAAATACATTCCTTGTTCACCATGTTTCATTCCTTCAGGGATCCCTATTTCTTGTTTTCAAAGGATCAGAGATTAGCAGAATGGGGAAACAAACCCACCTGGTATTACAGGGTTCACCACGCTGTTTAATTTCATGATTTATATTGTTTAGTCTTTTTTTTTGTTAAAATTCTCAGCAGCTGGAGAAAGTGAGACAATTTATGTCTCTCAACTTGAGCATTTTATTAACTATGTAACAAGTCTGTCCCCTTCCCCCCTTCAGTTCAATTTTCCAGGATACTGACCTTAGTTAAAAGAAACATGAAAAAAAATCGTAAAGGCAGGAAAAAATCCACAAGCAAACTTCACATTGAACTTTTCCATTTGCTCAGAACTCAAATACCTTTTATCTACCACTTTTTGCTATTCTGTGTGATCCACTAAATTTTACAGCTGCACTATGTAACTGGATTTGCTGTGCAGAGATTATCTGTAATTGACCTTCTAACTTTATTTATTTATTCTAGTATTTGCCTGGAGTTTCTGTAGTTTACTTACTCAACACTGCAGGTGTTTTTCTGCAGCTTTTAACTTTGCAAGTGTGATGTAAGAGCATAAAACCTTACAAGAATCTGTGTGGAGTAACTTGGCTGTAATTTCAGGTTGACAAGGTGACAGGCAGAGTGAACGGCCAGTTCAAGACTTACGCCATTTGTGGCCCAATCCGGAGGATGGTGAGTGCTTTCCTCACCTACAAAATTGTCCTGCTTCCTTACATGTTGATTAGTAATTAATGAGATGTATATTTAGCCCTGGAAACACAATGTGCCTTCAGCTCATTCTCAAGCAAGAACTTTTGTGGGGGTCATGGAACGACAAGAGGGAAATGTGAACGAATTCATAGAATCCCAGAATGGTTGGGCGTTGAAGGGACCTTAAAGATCATTCAGTTTGAGCCCCTTCCACTAGACCAGGATGATCAGGGCTCCATCCAACCTGGCCTTGGACACTTCCAGGGACGGGGCAGCCACAACTTTGGGCATCCTGTGCCAGGGCCTCAGTTTAAGTTGGTATAATCAGTTTCTTCTGGGTTCTTGTTTGTTTGTTTGTTTTCTTAATACTTTGGTTTGTAGAATTATGTGTGTTTTTTTTTTTAAATCATTAAAGGATGCAAGTGATTTCTCCTAAGAATGTACCAAGACACTTAATACCTGGCTTTTATCTGTTGTTTACAATTATTTGAGAGGATACTACAATGACTTCAAGTTGTTAAACATGGTGTGAAGCTTCTTAGAAGCTTCATCACAAGTCCCACTTACCCAAAAGTATACCTTCAAGTTAAAACTGTTTCTTATCCTTAAGGATGAAAAAGAATTAACTGTTTATTTTGAAAACACTAATCTGTGTATAAAATGTCAGGATCTGTGGAAGGCATTTGCATTTCCCTGCCAGCATTAACTGCTGCAGCTGCCTCTCTTTCCCATGTGTGTCAGCCATTATTTGGACACTTCAGAATATTTTCATTTTGTTTCTTAAAGGGTGAATCAGACGACTCCATTCTGCGCCTGGCAAAAAATGATGGAATTGTTTCCAAGTATGTATGTTTATGCTATCCTCTAACTCTTGCAGGGGTAACTTCCATACCCAAATCCAGCTCTTAGGATGACAGTGTGTACATTGTATTTATAGGATGATTACACAGTTGCTCAAGAATATTTACTTGGAGCTGTTGAAGCAAATTGGTTTGTAACAATGTTTATTTCATTTTCTTGTAGGAACTTTAACTAACTTCGGTATGGGACATGTGATGTGAAATAAACAATTCAGACCTGTATTGTGCTGTGTCTTTTGTTCAGTTCATAAACATCGTCGGATTTATTATGATTGAAAGACTTAGAGATGTGTAAAAAATATACAGATTCTGATCGTGAATTCTTAAAATAAATCAGCTTGTTAAGGCAAGGCCAGAATTGAAATTCAGGAATTTCCACTTCACTCTTTGATTCACTGTCATCTTTCCAGATTTAATAAGTTTTTCAGTTGTAGCACAAGTGCTTTTTTCATCTGTGGTAGAGCATTTCAGTTTGCTGCTTTTTCAGTGGAAAAACTAAGGGGATTCTTCTCATTTTGTTATCACAGTTTATTGGGTTTTCTGCTCATAGAGGCTCACAATATTTCTTCTGCCATTGACACATTCTTTAAGTAAATTAATGAAACTGGAATTCATGGAAAAATAACCAGGAATACTTATATACTAATAGATTGCTTGCCAGTTGAGGGAGACTTAAAAGTTTTGCCCTTTTACTTAGGACTTCAGTGTTGAAAAGTGGGGAATAATTTTGGAAGAAATAAATCTGAATATTTGCCAATATTTTAATAAATTAATTGAAAGCCCTTTAATAGCTGGAATAGACTTTCCACCTGCTGTTGTTTGAGGGGTTTTGCTATCTTTCTAGCAAAACCAAGGGAGGAAACAAGCAGTTTGAATGGTTCTGCTAATATTTCTTCTCTTATCTGTTTGTTCCAAATCTCTGCTTCATTTCCATCACTTTGTGCTTTTGAGCTAACACAGAAGTTTTTATGATGTAGTTTGACAGAGTTGTTTCAAGATTTTACCTGTTTTGCTTGAGGTGTTTAGCTTTAATTTGAGCTCGGTTTATGTGCCAAAAACATGCCAGAAATACAGAAATATGTTGTTTCATGGCCTTTTTTTAATCAGCTCTTCACCCTGGGCTTTGGTGTTGCATTTGCAAGTGCTGTGCTCGGGGTGCTGCAGCTGCATTAAAGAGCCATCAGGATCTCACATGGTGCTTGTAGCAGTGTTAGAACCTTGTTGTGTGTTAACAGCCTTAAGCACTGCAATGAATTGCAGCTCTCCACAATCTTTTTTTCCTGTCCTGCCTGCAGAAATGGAGAAATAAAATTGCAGTAAGTATTAGGCTGGAAACAGCTGCTGGCACTAAGATGTGGGTATGGGAAAGGAGAAGGGTGTTCAGAGAAGAGCAGACACTTTGTACTTCTGTGTTTTAAAGTGTCTAGTCAAAAAAATTAGCACCTCTGTTGGGAAAAGAGATTTCTAATTTACTTTGGCTGTAATTCCACAAGGACCTGAAAGCATGATATCTTTTCTAGTGGTATGTCTCTTAGATTTTTGTTTTGTGGGAGGGATACAACAAAGTTCTTCCTTCCAGATGTCTGCTTTTTGGTAGATTTTTTTGCACACAGAGGGTTTATTTGTCAGCTTGTGCTTATCACTTAAATACACCATCATACATGGGTTTGGTTTTAAAATAAGGAAGTATGATATGACTTGTGTTGAAAATTTCCATTGTTGGCTGCATTTTACCAGTTTCATAGTATCTACAACTACACAGGCTGACCTGGTCATGTATTTTGATCTGCATGTTCTCAGGCATTACTGAGAGGATATATCCAGATTTTACCACGTCCCCTGCTCTGTGATGATCTCTAGCACAGCATTTGCAGTTGTCTGTACTCAAATCTCTGCATAGACCCTCTCAAAGTTCTCCCAAGTGATAGGAGCTGTTTGGTGATACTTTCCTGTTTATGCTTTAAGCTGTCACCATGTCGAGCTGGTTACCATGTGGCTTATTTCTGACTTGTTTGCAAGTTGCTGTGGATGTGGGTGTGGGAAACAAGGCTCAGGCCTCTCTCAGGAGAGCCTGGAACAGGGATGCTGTCACCTCTGGACTAAGGAGAACGACTGAACTACCCAAGTGTAGCATCTTTCTCCTTACCTGTATTTTTTTTTTACTTCTCAGCCATATCAAAGTGCAGCATATTTCTTTGGAAGATCCTGTCTTGGCAGCATGGGTAGATATTGAATCTAAGTATAGCAAATCAAGCCACGTTAATGTGTAGTTACAGTGTAGTGTGATTTTTTTTAATTGAATCAGTTTTTTCTCAAATCAGGAAATAAATTAGGATTTAGAGTGAACAGATGCAGTGAAGTACATAACTAAACCTTTATTTCAGGAGCAATTTCACCAGTCAGAACTCAGCAGGCTGAATTTGAGCATAGCCATTACCTAAAACATCTTTGGCTGCACATTCTCTCTTCCCACTGATAACACTTGAATTTACTAGTACTCCTCTGAGCTGACAGTACTTTTAATAGATAAACTCCTGGATGTTTTGAGTAGGGGCAACTCAGCTAAAAAGACCCAAAAAAAAATGCTTAGTGTTGAGTTCACATTTAACTTAATACAGAAAGTACATGAGAGAGACCTTTTAAATGCTAAAATTAGAGGGGGAAAAATGAACCCACAGTTTATTTTTGAGCCATGTTCTTCTGACATCTAAGTTAACCATGAAAAATGCATTAAAAAAAAAAAAAAGGGGGGGGGGAATGGGGAGTGGTGGGGGAGGGTGACACTGTTAGTTGTGATTCTCCTAGAAATAATTTATTTTTCCAGTAGATAAATCTGTGGAAACACTTTCTGGAAAGACAAATACAGTCTCCAAACTGGAGAGATTTCAGCTTGGCATATGTCCAATCCTTATTACTTTCCTTTGTATGCAGTAAGAGGAGATAAATTTTAATTGGACTTGATGGTTTTTTTCTGACATATCTTAAATTAGCTGCTTCTGCCTTGGCATTAGGGTAGAACTTTAAATAAAACCACTAACTGTTTACTGCTGATAAATGCCTGGTTTACCAAAGACTTTAGATATTGTTGACTTGTTTCTAATCCCCTGAGACTCTGTTCATCCATGTGGATTTCAGTGGAATTCCAGCATAAGGCAAGTGAACTGACAGCTTAAAAGTTCAAGACGAACTTGAGGTCTCTCAGATGTCTTTTTGAGCAATACAACCCCATTAGCATACAGCTGTACCAAATTTACACTTGTGTTTTAAGTATTTAAAAATAATGTTGTAATTTAAAATGTTCTGGGCTTTGTCATACTGATTGTTGCCATTTGGTTTTCAGAACGTTAAAAAAAATTGAAACAAATTACTCTTTCATCAATTTCTTGTCAAAATAAGAAATGTAATGGTGCCATATCCTAAAACAGTTCAGTTGGGAATGGATTAGTGCTGTGCTAAAGGCTTCCTGGAGTTCATGCTGTTGTCACCAGCAAGACTGCACATGAGTCTTACAAGAATTTCTGCAGAATCCTAACAAGGGAGGACATGTGTCCCTTTAAAAATGCAATTTTCAGTTGCATTTTCTAGTATTGTGATGTAAAATGTTCTTTGTTTTCCTGGAACAAGAATAGTTCAGATATTCCAGAGCCATGAAAGGGAATGAACTGTACTTGTACTGTACAAGATGGACAGAGTTGCCCTTACATGGTTACATTGCACCAAGTCGTGAAATTCTTTGCTGTTACTTAGGAGGACTTGGCAGTGGCATCCTAAAGACATCTGATTTAACTGGGGCTATTTTAGTGTCTTTGGCCAAAATTTTGCTGCTCAGCCAAGAGCCTATCTGCTCCTGAAAGCACCTGGGTTTTCTGCAGCTTGTAGATGTCTCATAATACTGGTTTTTCTTCTAAGCCTTGACGTTCTTCTAATGAACTACACGGTGTTGAAAAGCTGCTTTAGTCAGTCTCAGCTGTAAGCCTGTTGTGATCAGAGACCCGGGGTTAGGAGGTCACTGCTTCTTCTGTTGCCGTGGGCACAGGATCAGCAGCCTCGATAACATCAGCCCTCTGCAAGGTGCCAAACAGGCACGAGGCTGTGCCAGGCTGGGGGAAGACAGGAGGCAACGGTGCTTCCCTGGCATCATTCCTGCTTCCCTGCACAGAGGAGCACTGTGACTCAGGAGAGGGATAAAAAAGGCCAAGAGTGCTCTTTGCCTTCATGTGTGTCCATCCACTGCTGCTGCTCTGCTGCCTGGCTCAGGCTCCTCAGGAGTTTTTCCGTCTCACCAGTGCTGCCTGCAGAAAGGAACCTGGGACAGCCGTGCGGGATATAATTTATTTTCCTGAAGCATGTGGTGATGCTGGAGGCTGCTGAAAGCCTACCTAGAGGCCTGAGCTAATCTAGTTCCACTAGATTTGGCAGCAATTTTGTTTTTCAGTGGGATGTTATGGAGAGTTGTCTATTCCCACCTCCTGTTTTGTTCAATTGCTGTCACTCTTAGTGATACACCAAGATAAATACACCTCTGCTGCAAATATGACTTTGAACAGGTTAAGGGAGGTTTTGATTTTAGTTAATTCATTTATGGCTGTTTGCATTGAGGCATCCCGGAGGGGGGCAGCTTCCCTGTATGTATGTTGGACTAATCAGCCATGGGAAAAAAAACAAAGAAAAGCAATTACGGATTTTTTTCCTACTGGGAAACACACTATTGTTTGATATCAGACAGGAGTTCTGCTTGGCTAAATCCTCAATAGGAACTGCAGGTGCTGAGATTTTAAGAGTTAAGAGAAGTTAATAATGTAATGTGTGATTTTTTTTTTTTTAAATGCATGATGATGAAAAAGAAAAAAAATCACAAAACAGCATTTTCATAAAGTGTTTAGCACAACTCTGTACAGGTTACTCACTGAGCTGGGAAATGTGATAGTTCATGCTCTAGGCAAAGTGTTTCAAATGGCTGAGGCTAAAAAAAAATAGCGCTTCAAAATAAATTGGGTAGTGAATGGGGAGGTGGCAGAGATGATTACTTGCTGCTTGTCCCTGCTTCATTCAGTTCTTTCCCACAAGGGCTAGAAAGGCTGAGTATTTAATTTTCCCTTTGACCAGTTTGAGGCTAAAAGAAAGGGATTTACATGCCTGATTTCTGTTCTGGCCAATGGAGCCATGCTCACAGCAAACTCCCTCTGCATTCCTGGGAAAATGGGGTCATTTGTGCTGGATCACTCAGCCAAGCATGGATCTGTGACTGTACAGCCCACAAGCCAGCTGTGCCGAGGAAATAACAACCTTAAAAAGTTGACTCTGCAATTAAGTTCCGTGTCTGCTGATGGGACACTTTTGCTGCTGTCTTGTGTCTGCTCTCGAGTGCCTGGAACCATTATCCCAGAGTTCAGTGCATTACCTGGTGATCTCAAACTTGGAAGAGTTTCCAGACAGGCTGACCAAAATCTGAGGATCTAAGACTGCCTGTACCCAAGAATAAGTAAATAAAAGGAAGCTAATCCCAGATGGTGCTGATTAAAACATGAGCTACAAAGGGAGATTAAGGAAGCAGCTTTCAGGCTGTGAAGTATATTACCTGAGAGGGAGCTTGATCACTGTGCACAGAGCTCATATTTCTGGGAACCCAGCACATCTTGACACAGCAGTGCCTTTGGAGAGCCTGCATCCTCCCACAGAAGATAATGGAGCCAAGCTCTGGGGCTTCTGATTACGGAGGGAATTAACATCTTGGCACCACATTGGAGACAAACCCCCTTCAGGTTAAAGGGAGGCAAATTTATAAGATTTTTCTGACCTTCTCCCAGATGCTGCACTTGACTAGGGAACAGGAGGCTTTGCAGGTGTGGCACAGGTGACAAGGTACCTGCCTGCTGGGAACACTGCAGCCAGTGTTCACTTCTGATCTCGGTTGAATGGTTGATGTCAGACCTCCTTTGGTCTTAAAGGCCCCAGATGCAGATTTTTTGTTTTCCAAAAGGTATTTACCACATACCTCTGTATAAAGCTTGTTTGAGACTGTGCTGACAAGGTCTCACTTGGAACTGTGCTGACTCACTGCCGTTAAGTTATAATTCCCAAAAAACTTCAAATATCCAGGAAAGTCTCACACACATACATGCATAACAGCTTTCCATGTGGTTATGTAAAAATCTCAAACTATGGCACTTCACCATATACCTTGTGGCTCATGCCTGCTCTGCCACTCAGCCCTCATTGTCTTCAGTGCCTTTAAAAAGAAAGAGAAGAAAAAGTGCTGTTTGTTTCTGCAGAGCAGAGAGCTGCTCCTGGCATGCTTCCCACGAAGTGAGCATTCCAAAAAACTAGAGCACTGGGACCAAGGCTCAGGAGACCTAGTTTCTACTTACAACAGTGATGTTTGTTTTGAGCAAGACCCGTTGACTGCTATGTCCTGTACTAGAATTTACCCGTCTCTCAAATGGATGTGATTAAAAAAGCAGGAAGCTTTGAGTCAGTTTAGGGGGTGCTCAGAAAATGCAGTATGAGGTGGCACAGTTCTTTAAATAACTTTACAAGAGGTATAGACTTTAAAGAAGATCTGCAGGGAAGTCCTAATTTACTATTTTAACCCCTGGTTTTATCTGCTGTTCAGCAGGGAAATTGTACACCACCAATTATGTGGACGTGCAAATAAAATAGTGCCATTTTCCCCATTTTGAATCCAGTACCATTTATGGAGGTAGGACCCTTTGAGTGTTTTTTCTTCCTTTAGGGAGTGCATCATATCAAGGGAGGGCCATATCAAAGTTGATTGCTGGAAGGAATTACTCTGATTTACAAGGCTCTGCACCTTGAGATAACACCTCTGGTATTTGGAGACCCTGAAATGCAAAAAGGAACATTCATGGGGAGCCTGCTCTCCATGTCTCCCCTTTCTTGTATCATTAAATGGGATCCAGGAGTCGTGAATCACACAAAGGACTGGTCCTTGTCAACCCACTCCAAGCTGCAGCTGCCATGTCTGCTCCTTCCGCTCTGGCCCAGTCTAAAGACTTCTCTGAGATCTCTAAGATCAATGGAGCCTTTAATGCAAATTCACAGGATACCATTAGCCTTAGATTCCCATCTTCATGAATTTGCAAGAGACACCGACACTCTCCAGAAGTGCTCAGAGCTGGGAACAGAACAAACCAAGAGAAATTCCAGCAAAGGGGGCGGTGACTGATTCCAGCTCCAGATAACAGTTGTTATCAGAGAAGCTCATAAATCCACCCAGTTTAAACAGTGTCAGGCAGCATCCCGTGCTGCACTGTGTGTTGCCTCAAGGGATCTATAGCTGCTTGTTCTGATCAACAACTTCCATTCTATCTTTCAGGTTCCCAAAAGTCACTACTTCCTGGAAAATGTTTGTGGGAACACTAGTTCTGAGTGTCTGTGTAGCCTCAGGGAGAAGGAGCAGAGCATGTTGCTCTTCTAATAAACAGCCCCAAATTACTGTTTGTCTGTCACTTGGGTGGCTGGAAAATGCAGTAGTGATTAAAACAACATATATTGGCAAAACCAACATGCCAGAAGTATGGAGGATGTTTAAATGTTGGGACATCCCCTGTTGGGATCTGATTTTCAAGTGTCTGGTAGAATATGAAGTCTTCATTAAGAAACAGTGCCAGTGTTTCTCCTGGTAACTGTAAGTAGACACCTAATAGCCCCATGCTTTGAGAACCACAAATACATGGATAACATCACTTTCTGTGTGTCACTGTCACCCTTCTGGTGTCATCACTGCCACTGCAGAGCATCCCTGCTTCTTGGCAGATGAAGATTACTTGAGGAGTAAAACATGGTAATCTATGTATCTTAACCCTAGTTTTGGCTCAAGCTTTTGTTCAGAGGTACTATGGCCTAAAAAGAATGAGGCAGACCTTTGGGAGAAAATAGACGTTTAATGTTTGGGAAAAAAAACCCTACAGGTTTATCATGGAAAACTGTGGATTTGCTGTTAAAGAATGATGTAGATGTGAGAAGATGATCATCCCTGGCAAGGAGCTGGTCCCAAGTACAGTGTCAGGCTGACACTCATGTGCTCCAAGTGATTTCTCAACAACTCCTTCCTGCTACATGAAAAAAAATATTTGTATTGTGGTCAGCCATCCCTTTTAGGGATGTGCTGCAGCAATTATGAGGAGCAAGAGGGAGTCATGACCTTGCTATTTTTCTAGCATCTCAGTTAGGGGGAAAATCTGGGGATTTATTTGAGCCACATTTTGTCTCCTCCAGCAAACAGTTCAGTAGTTTCCAATACACCAAAAAGAGCATGAGGGGATTCTGCCTCCACTGTCGTCACTTTTGAATGGCCTTGCAGTACAAAGACTAGATGATGAAGTGACCTCATAAAATACTCTTTTAGGAAAACAGCATGTCATACACTGCTGGGATGAATTGTCCAGAACTGGATGCTGGGAGTAACCTATAAAACAAAACTCTCTCACCCCACAGAGTGAGAGAGAAAGATATGAACCTGTGGGACTTGGTGTCAGCCAAGCAGATGCGTGAAATCTCTATGGCTCCTGAAAGGAGCTGCTCACCTAAATGCTGAGCCTGTGATCCTGTGTGTGTCTTCCTGCACTGTTTTGAAATGTGTTGCACAGGGTGCACGAGATGTTTCACAGCTGGGTCCAACCCTCTCTCCAGCCCTCCCCAAGCAGACAGGGCAGATGGACCCTAAAAGAAAACACGAGGTGAGGTCTGAAGAGAGACAGAGTGGCTTGGTAGTTAAAGAACAGAGAACCATGGAACTGGAGCTGATGCCACCAGAATGGGAGATGCCTGAGCCTCTGGAGTGGATCTGCTTGTAAGGAGGGATAAAGCAGGATACCTGCAGAAGCAGTGGGAGAGGTTTTGTGTTTATATCCTCTGCGGGGCCCAAACATTCAGATCACTGTGCAACCACTGCACTGCCACGTGTTCTTTGTAAATGCATGGGCAGCTGGATGAGTCCTTTCTAACCAGCAACACCATGTTCATCTGCACTCTCTGGTACAGGTTAATCTTGCAAAGAAGCAGTACTTCCCTGTCTGCTCCTTAGAAATGACCTGAGCAGCAACAGGCGTAATCACTTGCACTGAACACATGGCTGGAATCCTTTTGATAAAGTCCAAGACACACAACAGCTTCCTACACACTGCCTCGAGGGCAGACCTGACTGTCTGACTCCCATTGTAGTGACATTTCAGGAGCAATTTTATTTGTTCCGGTCGGCTTTAATTGAACATCTGGGTTAATAGCAGGGAGATTCCCAAGGTTGGCATAAGAGTCGGGAAGGAAAAGGAGTCATTTTGGAGTTCTTCCTTAATCCCAGCTCCTTTGTTAGAAATGTTGGTGTTATTTAATTGACTGTTAAATCCCAGTCACATGAGCACCCTCGAGTGTAATCTCCTGTGATAAATTGCCCAGTACTCGTGTCAGAGACACATTCTGGTCTCCAGCCTGTGCAAGACTGAGTGCCCTGTGATTACAGCTGACTTTCGGAGAGGGAATGAGGGAGGAATGGCTCTTATTTCACTTTAAATTGATTTAAAAAGACAATTGACTCCAGATTTGGATGAAGACACCGTTCTCTAATCTGCTTGAGGTCTTTGTAGATGTACTTATTTTTTCCATGCTTTTCAGAAAATGTTTACAGGGTCCGGGTCTTATCAGACAAAGGCAGACAGCCCTTAGGGGGGAACAGAGGTCTCATCTCACAGGTGGGACAGAAGGAAGGGTAAGGGCTTAATAAGGGTTAGGTGGGAGCTTGTTATCTGTTTCAAGCAGCCTGAACACAGGCAGATCTCTAGGATCAGGAAACAGAACTTGAAGGTGGAAATGGATACTAGATATGAAGAAGGAACTGAGCAGATTAGAGCAGGATGGGAAGGAAAACCTGTAAGTCTTGTCCTACATTCCTCTAATATTTCTGGATGTTATTCTGCTCATTCTGCCCCCTCAGAGATTTCACTCTATATTTTGGGGTCTCTGAGATCAGCTAGAGCCAGAAAGATAGGTCAGAGGCAGAGCAAGGTGCTGGCATTCCTGGGGGCACAGATGCTTGGGGTGAGCGTGCAGGGGACAATAAGTGGTTTCTGGAATGCTCCTGACTTCACTGGCATGGTGTTCCCCAAACCTTGTGAATTAGGAAGGTTGCAGCACCTTTGAGCTGTGCACCAGAGAGGTCTCTACTCTCAGACCTCCACACTTGGATAGTGGGCAGAATTTGTTGGCCTCAGACGCAGATTTTCATCCCACTGTGAAGCCACTTACATTTATACCCAGCTGAGAGGGTGAGATTCCTCACCTGATGTTTCCTTCACTCTCAGGGCAGCAGCAAAACAGCACGGGGCTCCGTGCCTGCCTCCAGGAGGGTGGTGGTGTTGCACCAGCAGCCTAGAAATTCACTGGGAACAAAGCCAAGGAACCACAGATCTGCAGCAGGAGAGGAGCAGCCCTGGGGGGAGCAGCTTGGAGCATGGACACATCCAGGTAGGACAGAGGTGTGTGCCAGGGGCAGACAGCTACATCTGGCACAGGCATGGTCTGGAGTGACCGGTCCTGGTGTCAGGCATCTGTCTCCCTTCTGGAAGGCAAGGCTTGTGCTGAGACCAGCTCGCTGGGTGCTGCTCTCCCTGTAGTGGTAAAGCTCTGGCACTAAGGGAAATGGCAGTGTGTGCTGTGGGGGGCTCAGGGCACACAGCCTGGCTGAGTCACTGGACTGGGGTGTCTCCTCTCTCAGTACTGCTCCTGGCATGCCTCCTGCCTCCAGCCCAGCAGCAGCTGGGACAGGACCCCTTGTCCCACCACACACACAGCACCCTCTGGCATGGCCCTGCTGATAACAGCCTGCTCCCTCAGCCCATCACAGGCACATCACAGCCATCTCATTTTATCCAAACACCACTTCCCTCCCCAGTCCTGAATCATCAGCAGGCTGATATCAGTGCCTGTGTGTCAGTACCAAAGAATGCCTGATAATATCCCTTTTTCTCCTCAGCTTTTCCCAGCTCACTTTAAATTCAAAATAATTCTTGCTCCCTTGTGACCCCAAAGGCACTACTAAACAAATGTATCAACATGAAAGTAAGCATTTTAATCAGTAAAATGCAAGATTTTTTTTTTTTTTTTTAATAATAACAAGACCCTGCAGCGAGAAAGACTGAGAAAAAGAAGAGCAAATAAAAAGAAATGCTCTGTATGTTCTGGCTGGGAGCCAAAGACCCTCTGGGCCAGGTTTGGATGAAATAGGGCTTAATTTCTGGTGTGAGAAACCGCTAGAGTGAATCTGTAGCAAACAAAGGCCAATTCACAAAGGGACATAGGCCAGGGCTGGAGGAGGAGAAGGCAGCCTGCCAGTTCTGCCAGCTCCTGTGATTTTATCATGTCTTGCAATATCAGATGTTTTACTTGCAGCTTCCTTTTCCACTTGCATTTTTTAAAAAAACTGCATTTCTAGTCATGAAACCTGTGGAGGAAAAAGTGAGGTACACTCCAAAGAGTGTGGCCCAGGAAGCAAAATGAAGATAAAAGACACTAGAGTTCATTAACTTAAAGAAAATTAAGTTGAGATTCTTAAACAAGACTGAGGGAGGGGAGTTGTTTTTTTTTAAAAAAGTGTTTGGGGTGGGCAGTGTGAAATGCCTTCTTGGACCATGAACAACTGTTTACATTTGAAAAGAAATGCTGTGTCAGCAGTGCTAGTGGGCTCATCGCTCAGTGACAGCATTATCTCCCTGGAGAGCTTCCAGTGCCAGAGGAGTGTGAGATCCCCCAGATCTCCCAGGGCTCAGCTCTTCCAGACCACCACAACCTCTCCTCTGCACATCACGGGGGTCAGAGAGATGACAGAAAGCCAACTATGGTAACAGGGTAGTGCAAACCTACCAAGGGAATTCTCTCCATAATGGGAATCTTGCCCAGTTCTTAAAAGTCCATTTTTTCCCTTGGGAGCACAGCAGAGAGCGTGTACCCAGAACAGTGGCATTTCCACCGCATCCCACAGTACGGGTGGTGCCAACGGGAACGAGCCGCGCTCCTGTTACGTTCCCTGATTCTTTCCAATAAACAGAGCAGAGAGAATGGCTTGTCCTGAAAATCTAAAGCTTTTCTATTAGCTGCACGCTGTGCTTAATACCCTTGACAATTAAACAGTTGGCCAGTGGAATATACTTTGTTTTTTCTCTAATTGCTCAGATCCTGGCAGTGTGTTTGGGAGTCAGCTCTCAAACAACCCGGCATTTAGTGCAGCTACAGAAACCAGTGGCACTGTGTGCAGCGGTGACAGCTTTGGAGTCCCTCTCAAGAGGCTGTTGGGGATGCAGGATTGCTTCCCCAGGGGTCATCCCTGTATTTTCCCATGATATTATCTGATTTTTGAGGCCAGTTGTGGACGCAGGAATTCTGCCCACGCACATTTCTTCTGGCTGCTGTAGGTCCCGGGATGACAGTAGGTCGGCCCACACAGGGCAGCCTGTGGCCATTTACCAGCCCACACCAACATAAGCTCAGTCCTAATTCTTGATTATGGGAGTGTAGGAAACACGACTTTTATGTCATCGTGTCCACTTTGGGTTTACCTCAGGCCTCCATGATTTGGGCTTTCCCTATACAATTGCTGTCATTTTAGCAGACAAAATAATTACATTTTGAAGAAGATACTGAGCTAAGGAGCTGAGATGTCATGATGTAGTCGGTTGAGAGGAGGTTGGTGGAGTTTACATTCAAACCCCACTGTATGTTACTGAAGGATTTAAGCGCCACCCCAAAAGCAGGGACACTATATATGTACTGGGAAGGTGAGGGATGAGACAACTCTGCAGTTTGTGGTAGAAATCCAGTTTGCTCCATCCCCTGTGTGCTGGAGGGGTGCTGCCAGGCACGGGTGGACACAGACTTACATACACCCAAGGCACCAGCACCAGTGACAGCCAGTCTTGTAGCACTGGTGACAGATGTGTTACCTTTCAGTACAAGTGTACTGGGAGTGATGCAGGCTTTCCACTGTGGAACACAGGCTCAGTGTGGCTAATGGAAGGGAAACAAGGAGTGTTTGACCCTCGTTAGTGTCATAATTTCAAGTGATGCCCACCCTTTCCCCATTTTACAGCCGCGAGGATCTGACAAAGAGGGCTGTGTTCTTGCTGTGTATGATTAACTAAATCCTGTGTTACATGTAACAGGCTGAATGGGGGGCTGAGGACACTGTTTGCAAAGATGAAGGACGTGCAACTGTACTGGCACAGGCAGTGCCTCTGCAGGAGTGGGTTTTGAGAAAAACGAGAGGCTGGGTCCTGTTTTCATCTTGTTTGTAGCTGTGGTACTTACAGTACATGAAATCTGAAAAATCCCTTTGTTTGGCCGCCCTCAGGCTTCCCACGTGGAAAAAGGGTGTGTGGGGATGGGAGTGCCCACGCTGTGAACACAGTGTGCTCTCTGCTGCTTGCACTGCCCAGGCTGATCCAGGCAATGGGGAGGGAGAAGTCATTCACCCACTCAGTGGGAATTGCTTGGTTACCACCATCATGGAGGGGACCCCCTGCAGGTCACCCATCAGGGAAGCCCCCAAGGGATCAGGTTCTGCTGTACAAAACCTATTCTCTTCCCTGCCTCCACCCCAGAGTTTCACACTGTTTAGGCACAGACATGCTCATACACCACTTTTCCCCTACTGTTTCCACTTGCCTCTGTTCTCCTGAACCAAGATCATATATATCAAAATATTATAAGGGTCAGCTGCTTACTGGATGAGGAGGTACAGAGAACTCCCTGAGATTTCACATGCTAATTCACTTCAGCATCACCTGTCTCCTCTGCTCCTCATATAACACTGTTTTTATTACTCATAAATTTTCAAGTGGAGTAAAGAAGTTTGGGCAGCTCAATTTGACTGAAAATGCTTTTGGAGATTGACAGGAACAACACTTATGTTGTCACATTCCAGCATAAGCATACCTTTCACTTCAGATACTGGGATAAAAATGATATATTATGATGGTGTTCCTGGCTTAGTTTCACCTACAGCATCTGTACATTATATGGCAGCAGCCATTAGAAATGAATGATGTCAGAACCAGACAGAGCCTGTGCTCTTAATTGTAGGGGCCGTTTGCTCTGCTGATGACAGACAGTGTCTGCTTGTGTACACTGACTTCACCTGCTCATGTGTTTCTGATTTTGCTGCAGTGTTTGGTATGGAGGCAAGTGAGAATACCCCTTCAGTACCATTTGTGGTGGGGTTTCTTCCCCCCAAGTGTTCTGAAAGATCAGCTTGTACTCAGACAAGTGTGATGCCTTTGAACTGGATTGGAGCGACACAGGAATACAGGTCCACTTCAGGACCTGGTCTAAGGGACACAATTCAGAAATGTTATAGCCCAGAAGCCTCTCCACCTCCTCCTGGTGTGGCTGTGTCTTAGCTGAGCTTGCTGCCCACGGCCCAGCCCCTTCCAAGCTCATTTGTTCAGGAGAGGAGCAACTGTGGGGGCAAAAATGGTGCAACAGCCCTGGTACTTCATTGCCCATATGAGTCCTGTGCATGTAGAAGTAGCTCAGCACATCCCAGTGTGGTGATTAAAACACAGGGCATCTCTTTTAATGGGTTTATGTTGGTGTAAATATTCAGCATGAGTTAGGGTAGCCAGTGGGGTTGGGACAAGTGTGAGATCTATACTAGATGCTTTCTGAATGGGACATTTGGACAGTATATTTTGCCTTTTTTTTTTTCTTTTTCTGTTTACAAGTATCTGTGTGTCTGTGTATACACAAGGTGATTTTCTTTTATAATGAGTTTGCTAATTGCTGCAACCCAAAGCCCTGCTGCATTTGGCATCTGGTTTCCTATGAACACCTTCACTTCTGGATATTGCTTTAGTAATCCCAACAAAGCCATCCTGACAGCTCTGACTGATTGTCTCCATTCATAAAACTGCATCTTAATACCTAATCCTCACCACCACTGCCAGCCAGGCAGTTTCATTGTTAAAAAGATTAAACTATTATCCCATGCAAACACCAACCTCTAATTTTTAAATGTTAGGCTAGAGTCTTCTGATGATGGACAATGCCAGGATGCATGGGACACTGTATTCTTTGGAGCTTCATGGCCAACATGTTTAAAACTCAGTGAAATATAAGTTACTGCCTCATTTGTTACTTCTCTGGGTAAATCAGTGTCCCTTCCCCCAAATCAAACTCAGCTGGTTTGAAACTCAGAAATGAAAGTGAAGCGTCTTTTGTTTTGCTTTTAAATATTTTTTTTTTAATCCTGTTTGAGTCATAGGCTAAAATTATCGTTGATTTTGGACTATTTACAGCACAAGGATTTTAATAGCAGGCGCTCACTGAAAACTCAAAGAACAGTCCCCAGACATGGACAACTTAAACTCTTTGCTACTGGGTCTTGTACTAACACCAACTTTTTCCCATGGTTTAGTATCAGACAGACATGATCTAACCGAGGCGCATTTTGAGTCAGATTCCTGCTCCCTCAGAAGAGCAGACTGCTTGGCTGACATGTTTAGGTGGGTTTCATGAAAAGTCATTTGTGTTCTACCGAGTTCTGCTTTGGAAGGTGCGATGACACTCCAAGATGGGTTTTGAATCGAGCCGTTTCGGCTGACGGGGGTCTAATGTAGAACAGATTTAAGTAGCTTGAGTTGCAATCAAAGATCCCCACGAGATTGCTTTTGGCCAGCTAAACACTTGCTACAGGATGACTCATTTAATCTCTGTCAGCGTGGTAGATGGTGCGTGGTAACCCGCACCAGCGGATGTATCGAACAGAAAACCTTTGTCCAGGCAGCCCCTGGCGTGGGGCACTGCTGTGAGCCCTGGCGAGGCTCACGGGGTGGGTGCAGATGCCTGGTCTTGCGTGTGAGCAAAGGCAGCAGAGGCTGAATAAGAGTGGGTGGGACACCAGGCCATGGGGGTGGGACATTGGACCAGCGCGTTCGCTCACGTCACTTGCTGGAGCTGCTGAGCTGTTCCATGCAAGACCTGGAAAGTCAGCATGGCCCAGAGAAAGTGATTAAACAAAGACACAGGGCCTAAGGAAATGCCCTGGTTAGCTGAGATTTATGAGCCATGGTCGGATATGTCACTTGAAACTGCCAAAACAGAGGGGGATGGGCTCTGGTCCCTCTGGATGTGCTGGAGAGCTGCAGGCTGTACTTTCCCATCCATTTCTTGTCAGTGCTGCAGTACAGCTGTGTGAGTGATGCCTGTAGCTTCAGGTACTAGGCTTTTCGTGGTGTTTCCTACCCTGGCTTTTTTTTTTCCCATTAGTAAAAAGAATTCTGCAATCTCACTTATATTTCACATCTTCAATTAAAAAATATTAGTAATTTCTGCATGGACTTGGCTTTTTTTGCTATTTTTTTACTGAGCAGGGGAGCTGAGTGTGATAGAGCTGCAGTCTGGGCTAAAGGATCCCTAGGTTTTATCCATAGCTGTTGCTATGGTTGGAGAGTCTCTTGCTGACACTGTGCATCTAGACTATAGCAGAAGGGTTACGTTTTCATAAAGCAGCATCTCTCTGCTTTGCCTGAAGTACGAGGGTGACAAGTTCATGGTTTGTGCTTATTTCTGCTCTTCTGTTCTGGAAATGAAGGGTAATCCCCAGCCTCCAGTTCCTGAGCTAAAAAGAGCCAGTGTCCAAGCAGGGAAGAAGATAAAGCAGATATGCACTAACTACAGTGCTCTGAAGATGCAGCAGTGACCTGTGAGATAAGCATCTGTCCTCTCTCCTCTATTTCTCCTGCACAACTGTGAAAGGTGTGAGAAGCGCCAGGTCACCTTTGGCACAGCTGTTTTGTCATGCCAGGAGGTGATTGGAAAAACCACCAGCCATGAAGTATGGAAATCCCTGGAGTGGTGCCTGTCTTCATCTCAAAGAAGGGGTCTTCTGGTACATATTGTTTTGAGAACAGTTTATTAGGGGAGAAAAGGAGCTCCAGGAGCTAGAAATGGCAGGCAGGCAGGGGAATGATTTCAGAGGAGAAAAATGCTCATGAACCTCTCTGCTCCTCCCAGGCAAAGAAGCTGCCAGCCTTCATGTGGTATGTCATTTGTCAAGCTGTCACCCGGGGGCCCGTGGGTTCACCCAGGAGGGAGCGTGGGGCACACCTGTAACCTTTGCCTCCAGAGCTGTCTGCGGTTGTCCCCAAGGCTTGTTTCTGACTGCAGAAGGCAGCAGTGGGCTGTGGGCGAGGTGGGGAGGGGCTGTGGGTGTTCATACCTGCAGGGGTGGGAGTGGGGAGTGCGCTGAGTGCCCTGGAAAGCCTCAGCTCCTCCGCTGTAGGGGTGTGTTGTAGCTGAAGGCGCAGTCTCCCCTCACAGCGAGCAGCAGCACAGCTCATCTCTGCCCCTGTCACTGCAACCCAAACCCACAGAACGTCCATTTTTAGGGAGGGATCCCCAGTGCTGGATTTGCTCATGCTGAAGACTGCTGGTCACCTTTTTAGCATGCAGAGCACCTCCCAGACCTGCAAGCAGACAGCTCCTGCCTAAAGGCTGGTGCTTGTTGGGTTCTATTTGGAAGTAACTCTTCCTCTCCCCATCAAAGACCTGGGCGTGCATGTTCAGATTTTCTATTTAGTGGTAGTTTCCAGATGTTATAGTTGCTTAGTCTGTGTGGTTTATCTTGCAGCAAAGAACAAAAGAGGAGCCCCGTGCCCGTTCCCAGCTGTGCACAGGCAGGACAGCTCCTGCTCCGACGGTGGGCTGGGCAGGCTTTGTGTCTGCTGAGGGTATGTGCTGCAATATGCCAACATGGACAATATGGACATGCAAAACACACCTGGTTGGAAAAATGAATGGGTGCCAGCTTTTTCTGAAGCAATGTGTGAGTATCTGTATCGAGGGAGTGGTCTTGAAACCAGAGTAAAGGCCTATCAGGCTAGTAAGTCCCACTCTTCATGGTTATTGTATAATTTATATGGCACTTCAAAGGTATCGAGGCACTCTGCAAGAAAATACTGGGGGGAAATCCACTCCCCAGGAAGTCTGCACTATGACCTTAAAAGCTCTAAATCCCCAACTCTCCCTTTCTGCTGTAACCTGGAACCCCTTTCTACTCCAAAAAGTCTCCTGAGGTCCCTTTTCCTTCCCTTCATCAGTTACTTTGTCCTTATTACATGTAAATTTATGGATTAAGGTAGACACTATTATTCCTGATATTTAAGAAGATGCTATTGTGCATCAGGGAATAAATTTCATTTCTTAGCTACTGACTATTTACAGATTTTTTTTTTAAAGATCTTGCTCCTCCTCCTGTTGTTGTTTTGTTTTGTTTTGTTTGTTGATGTTTGGTTTTTAAAATTTTTTTCTTTTAACCTCTCAGCTCCGAAGAGAAGTGGAATCTGGGTGGCTGAAGTATTTCTGGTATCAGGGCTGTAGAGTTTGCTGAAGATCAAAGGATCCTTTTCAAACATCCTTGTTACCATTAAGAGGTGGCAGACGCATCTTAAATAACCAGCCTTTTCATCCGAGGAATCCTTGATTGAGACACACTAAATCCAGCAGTGTGGGCTGGACTTCAGCTACTTTCTGGTCAATTTGGGCAGCCCGGCTCTTCTCTTGTAGCTGAGCTTTGGCTGCAGTGAGCCCCCAGGGGATGATCTGACCTTTAGTATGAATTTAGATCGGCACTGTGACTTCTCTAAATTATGACTGCCAGAGGTCTCGGGGTCAGAGCGCTCTATCGTCAGAGCACTCCCAGCTCCCAGCACACTCCTGGCAGTGTGGGAGAAGGGATGCAATTATTCATAGTGATTAAAAAAAAAAAAAAAAAAAAAAAAAAGCTGGATGTAAACTGGGTGTTAAAATGACAATCTGCTGGGCTGTGTGTGCTTGTTGTGAGTGCTGTGTATTTAGAGATGCTTCTGATGATATAAATGGCACCACCTAAATTACTGGTGTAGGACAGCAAATTAGCTCTGCACATGTGCCAGAGGATGTTTCTGCCACCTTATAAATGGTTGAAGTAGAAGAGCTGCTCTCTTTGCTTAGATAAACAGGGTCTCTGTGTAAATAGCTCACAGCCCCCAGTCATAATCCCCTTCTGATCTCTTGTTATAAAAATGATAGATGGAATGTAAACTCCATAAAGATTAGTAATCACCAAAAGAGTAGGGAAGAGTATTGGGAAGAGCTGTAAGGTTTTTCTGCATTCCTGAGGAATTCTGCAGGGATTCCTTTCCCTTGGTGGAGCTTGTGCTTGGAGGAGCTCCTCTCCTTTCAAACTTGCTGTCTGAAGACAGTGGAGATGTTTGTGGAGGATTTACAAGTAGTTCTAAAGAAATCTGGCATGGATTCATTGTAACATCGTGCCTTAATTTCTGCAGTTGTGAAGCAGCGTAACAGGATGTATGTACTTGTCAAAGAATTTGGGGATTTACTGCTGGCTCAGATGGTGCTGGGGTGTTCTCAGGGAAGGAGTTCTGACTGCAAGGCATCACTGCTACACGGCAAAACAGCAACCCTCTGTCATTCTATACATTTCAGCTTATTCATGTGGCATCCCTTTTTCCTAATCTTTTGCATGCAGGGCAGCACTTTCCAACACAGATATTGATCTTGAGTGTCTGGTCTAGCGTGCCTGATTTTCAGAACTTCACAGTTTACCTTAAAATGTAACCATTTTACAGTGTACAAATGTGGATTGAAAGTCATATCTCTATCAAAAAAACCCAGACTCGGTCGTATTTGTGAAATGCTCTGGGGTTACAAAATGTGAAGGTGGATGTTCCCAACAACTGAATAGTTGGAAGCTGGGTTATGACAGCTGCAGACTTTGAATAATCCAGCCCACTGAGCACATGTGGGATTTGCTGGATTTGAAATAAGTTTGTGGTAACTGTGAGAGCAAGGTAATTTGGAGGGGGGAAAATACATTCGAATTAGGCTTTACCCACACCTCTGAGTTAGGATAATGTTGGCCTTGAGATCCATCTGTAATAGTGTACAGAGGTTTGGGATAGATTGGAGGAGGTTAATGATTCATTGCTACTCTATAGGAGTGGTTAAACAGAACCTCTGTTGGCTCCTGCTTTGTGCTCCCTGGGTCCTGGGTGGATCAACAGCAGAAGATCACCATGAGCTGCTCATTTCACAGAGCTGTGCTTTGGGGAGGCTTTGGATGCACTCAACAAGAGAGATGTCCCCATCCTTTGAGATGGAAGAATGGGGTGGGAGGTGAAGATCCTAAGTCCAGCTGGTGCAGGTGGTTCACTGGGTCAAGGAAGATCTGCTGGGAACAAACCCATCAAGCACTTGTGGTGGTTGCATGTTGTTCCACCTACACTTCTGCAGGGTTTTCCCCTGTACCTCCCACCCTCTGCAGGGCCTTTGGACCGTGTTCAGAGCAGCTGTGTCAGGTTGAACAGCTCCAGGGACAAAGTTGGGCTTTCATTAAGTAGGAAGGTGTTTGTGGTATGTTGCCAAGATGGTGTTTTATTGCAAATTGTCAATGTAAGCTGCATCAGAGACCACCCAGATCTTTCCCTGAGAACATGGCTGTGCTTCTAAACTTCTGTCAGTGGCACAAGCTGCCTCTCCTCTGCTGATGCCATGTGCTGTTAGGTGAGACTTTTTTCTGTTATCCTATGACAGTGCTTTACTTCAACGTGTAGCATCTCATCTGCTGTGTCTGCAGTCGTGTTGTATCTACCTTACAGCTGGGAAATTGGGGTGCAGGCGAGCAATTCTGCCAAGACCATGTAGGACACTTATGAAAACCAAGGACTCAATCCAGCAGCCAGATAAGCACTTAAAATATTCTGGTTTTTTTCTCTTTTGCTGCTGATTACTGCAGCTCATTTATCTTTCCTGACTAACTCAGCTATCCCGTTGCAAATCTGGATTTGGCTGGAGAGTACTTCAGCAAAACATTTGGGATTTTGCCCTGACAAGATCTGTAAGGCTGGCTGAAACAGCACAACTTATGCACGCTCCAAGAATTGAAAACTCTAAGTGCATTGACCTGTCTGTCTGTCTCTCCTACCAAATGGATGGATCACTTTCAGTTTTGGCCTAATGACACTCTACTTTGCTATACATCATTGCTCTTAATATTGGGAACTGCTGTCTTAAATCAGATGTCCCTTTCAGCAACTTGCAGTGTGTACCTGTGTTAACAGCCTCGCACAGAAATAGTTGTGCTTCCAGAGGCCTGACTTGTGCAGTCTCACAGGGAGGGCTATTCCTTAAATGGGTTAAGATAGCTTAAAAAAAATAAACCGTAAAAAGATTGTTTACACCCCTTTTTATAGCTGGGTCAGTTCGCAGCCTGGTTCTACAAATGGTTCTGTTGGCACAACCAGAAAGGGAAGAAGGGCAGAAACTGATTAGGCCAACGCTGCTGCCAAAGACAATATGTTGTCAGGCCACAGCCTCGGTCCCTCCTGTGTGGGGAGCAGGTCTCCTCTGTTCCCTCCAACCCTAAACATGATCAACAAACAGCAAAAAAGAATCTTACGCTTCCTCTCCCAAAGCCAGCGAGTGCCTGTAATAATAAGGATGTGATAAACATCCCAAAGCATTTAATCTGCTTTTTCAGTCAGCTGCAGGCCAGGGAACAGCCAGAGAGACATTAAGAGCAAAAGCAGAATAGATTGTAATTAACTTTAAAACGCTGTGAAACTCGTGCTGCTGTGTGTGGCAGGCTCACTCTGGAACAAAGTTGGGTTTAGTGCGAGTTCTAATCTTGGTATCAAGTCAAGGCTTGTCCAGAGAAAGTGTATGTGCCTTTATTAGCATGCAAATCACACACCCTCTTTATTACACTGTCTCTGCATCTCTCCCTCTAGAGCTGTTTAATAGAAGCAGGCAAGAACTAATTAAATTCCTTTATTCCTACCTCATCCTTGAAGTGCAGAGCTCAAGGCAAGAATGCCAATGGGCACACGCCCATACCCTCTGTGCTTCCAGAACGAGCGTGGCATGCCTGACCTCCACCTCATTAGGGAAGAAATAAATCCCCTAGCATGAAGATGAGGATGTCAGGCACTATATGCATAAATCACATAAGGAGTTTCCAAATGGCTTTCATCTTGAGAGTCCTTAAAAGTTCAGAGCTGTGGATCAATCCAGAGTGGATACCTTTCAGCAGTAATTCCACATCTGAAGCACTTTAATAATCTGGCTCCTTTAAATAAGATTCTAAAAGCCCAAGCCAACTGAAATGGTAGTACACAATCAAGTTAATTACTTTAATTACTATAAAATTATCAGACAGTGTATTTGTAATTTTAATCTCCTAATCCGCAAAGTACCTTTTTCCCTTTAGTGTTCCTAAAGAAAGTAAAACAGCTTTTGGTTTCCTTGCCAGCTTTTCAAGGATCTTTGAAAACTGAGGAGGAACCTCCCACAAATAGCCCAGCTGTGGTTAGGAGGTTTCATTTTTCTTTATTTAAAATATTATCCTTCCTATGAACGCGAAGCATTTAAAAGCAGCAACAGGATCTATCCCTGTGAACCAGCCGTTTGAGTTTTAAGAAGATTTCTTTGGTTACCTGAACTGTACAAAGGTAATGCACAATAATAAACCTTCCTTAAAGTGCTGAGGAAATTGGAGGTAATGGAAAGGGAAGGAAATCTCATGCTGAAAACCAGTTAGTCAAAGAATGAACCCCAGGCTACTCTCTGTTATGTTTCCAGCTACCTCATTTGAAGTGTTATGGCTGGAAAACTGCACTCAACATTTAGCACTGAAGGATCCCAAAGTGCTTCCCCATGGTATAAACAAGGGTTGTTGACCTCCAGGGCTGCAGACATTCTACATACCAGCTTGTGTTCTAGGATGGTCCAAGACTCTCCAGTGCAGCAGGGCTGTTTGTAGAGAGGCTACTCCAGCATCCCAAACGAACCTCTGGAGCTCCCAGTGTGGAGAATCCCTCAGGCTGCCCAGTGATGGGAGCTGGTGATGGCTTTACCATTCACCAGCTCTTTCTTGGAGCTGAGTGTAGGGCCCATTGTGTTTCTGATCTGTGTAAATCCTGACACACTGTCAGTTTTTGTGCATGCTGTTTGATCTCCTGGAAGGCAAACTGGAGAAGCTGGGCAGAATGTGTGGGATTTTACTGAAGATTACTGGACCTACAGGGTCCAAAGCAGGGCTTAGCTGTTAAATCCATTTTTTTACAAAATTAAAAATGCGCCTAAATTGGATGGTTGATCATGTCACAGCTTTTATTGTTATCATACCCCATGGCTGCTACTTCGTTTCATTTTGAGTTGATGAAGAGAGGCAAAGAGAAAGCTAAGTGATGTGTCCAAGGTCATGCAGGAAGAGAGTAACGAGAGGATTTGAGCCTCAGCCATAGTCTGAGTTCTTGGCTGTGGCACCATCTCTCTCTGTGATGTCTGAAACAGGCTCATTGCTCTTTTATTTTGGAGAAAGCACTTATTTTCCTATTTGCTACCTCTTCCTACGGGAGGGAATTATTTTTAAGCACAAAACAGCAAAGCTGTTCCTATTAAGCTACTGTAGGAATAACCTGCATGGAAAAAAAACTCAGATGCTTTCCCAAATAGGAAGCAATTTAGATTTCAGATTAATGGCTGTGACGATGGAAATATATAAAATATCTTCCTGATAAGGAGCCCAAACCATGGCTAGTTCTTAGCTGTGGTGGACACAGATGTGAAAACTCACTTGTGCTGCACATGATGAGCAAACACGAATGAAAGGCACAAATATCCCCATTACACAGAGCTCCCAGCCTGCAGTGTCCATTTAGAGGGTGAGTCAGATAGTTCTGGTGAATGGCTTAGGAGTGGGCAATATGCTTGCCTATGTCCCCTATAAATTGACTCTTAAAACCTGGTTCACACACAACTTAGTGCAGCACAAAACCAAACCATGAGTCCTTAGTGCCGGCAGAGACTGTGCTGCTCTGTTTATTTTTTCCTTGCTGCTAAAAAAGCCGATTTTCAGGATCAGGCCATTGAGTCATTCTCTCTGGGACCTATAAATCCTTAGTCCTGACAGTGAAAGGAGCTTCACAAAAGGAAAATTAAGGGTTGGAGTGGACAGCTGGGATGGAGGGAGCCAGCACAGGGAGCAAGCCCAAGTTTGGAGCAATGACAGTGCTCTGGGCTGTCAGCTGCAGTTTACAAAGGAACCGCTTAAGTTTCCCCCACTGTCACTGCCCAGTGGGAGAGATGGTGCCAGCCTTCCTGGGGACAGCAGGGCTGCAGTCCAGGGCTTTCCTTGCAGGCACCTGCTCAAACAGAAGAAAATGTCTCTTTTGTGCAAGCCTTAAGCTGTACATGGTCAACAGCACGTACCTGAGCAAGTCAGATTCCACACAGCAGAGGAGGACTCGTGTGCATGCAGAGCCAGGGAGCTTGGGAGGGAAGAGAAGGCTTGCTCAGATCTGGATTTTGTGGCAGAGATGCTGGTGAGGTCTGTACATGGAGCGCTTCTTGCTTTGCTGTGCATGAAGGCCCTCAGCATTCCCCACGTGTTCTGCTCACTGATAAGGTTAACAGGATAAAGAAAATGTTACCAAATGCATTTTAACTGCAGTTAGCACTCAGCTGTTGGGCTGCTGGTTTTTTCTGTCTTAGGAAATGCAGAATGGGAAACCCCAGCTTGAGCTATTGAGAGGGGCAAGATGAAAATGAGGGTTGCAGAGTGAAGCTCCGCAAATTTCTCTTGCACTCGGTCAAACTACAAATAATCAGATTAAGCCATAACTGTATAAATGGGGCTTGAGTGTATTTGCTCTGCTGACTTGGTCATGCATTCAGGACATCCAGAGTGGTGTAACTACAGCCCAGGAGTATTAGTCACGCTGGGAGAACTTCAGTGAATATAGGAGGGCTTCATCTGGGCAGTTACCAAGGCAACTCTTGCTAATATTTCATTACAATGCTTTCGCCCTCTGCAAGTCCCATGGATTAGGACTGGGAATCTCAGAAAGAAGAGCTGATTGTCAATATTGTGCTTGGATTGAATGTGTCCCAGAGAAAAAAAAAAAGAAAGAAAAAAAAAAGGTAAAGCATTTCTCATAGGCAGAGCCCACAATGCACAGCTGGAGCTAAACTCCATCTGTCATCCAGCACTGCCTTGTGCCCTGAGGAGAATCTTGGGTAGTAACTAATCTCCCTCCTTCCAGCTCTGAAATAAGTGGAAAATGCAGGTATGGACTCATCCTCCTCTGTGTTGAGATGATGCTAAGACACCCTGCACCAGTAAAGGCTGGTGCCCTCAAACAGGGGGAACAATGTGCAGCAGATGGGACCCCTCCACACTGCACTGCTGTGGCTGTGACTGGTGTGTTTGCTGAAATCATGTCCCCCTTGCCAGCATGGGGGGATATGGCAAGCAGAGGCTGTTTGGCCTTCCCAAGTTGTAGGGACTAAGATATTGCACATGAAAGGCTGTTGACTTTTTTTCCTTCGCATTGCAGCTTCTGTCCTGGAAAAGCATGGGGACTGCTGGGCAGAGTTAGAGTATTGCATTTATGTCTCCTCACGTGCTTGAATCAAATAGTGCAAACATGAGGGTGTTTGGTGTCGATGGTGTGTGCCCTGGATACCAGCTCCTTCTGTTTGTCCTCACTAATCCCTTTTATTCCAGGGGAGTTATCTTCTCCCTCACCTGTTGTTGCCCTTGCCCTGTTCGAAGGGAGAAGAAAACACATAACTGGTGTGTTGAGACTGTTTTTATTTTTTATGGCTGGAATGTGTCTCCACTGCTTCATTCAATGTTATGCATTTCTAGATATCAAAGTAAACTGCAGATTGGAGGTAACAGGGAAATTCAAAATGTAAATGTTTGTTCTGCTAAGTCCTACAAGTCTGTTGGGCTGCTGGCTCTGTGCACCTTCCTCTAACTGTATTCCTTGTGACTGACAGAAGAGCTGTTGCTGATTCCTTTGGGGAGCCACAGCCTCTGTGTGTTGGACTGGGCAGCCCCTTCATCTGGAAAAACACACATGAAAACAAAAGGGCATTTGCTCCTTCCTCTGGGGCCAGCTTGGCATTTGTAATGTTGTTATTCCTAATTATGCTTTTCATTAATTAGGTATTACTTCTCATTAATGAAACAGGACTTAATAGGAAAATGGTAACATTACTATTGTGTATGGCAGAGAAGGTTAGAAGTGCTACTGTTGTTTTTTTTTCTGCCACCAATAATTTTCACCTAGATTTTGATAAACTGGATATGATGTGATATGTGTGGAAGCCAGCAAAGGCCTGTCATGACCCCATGCCTGAAGAATACTTGTGCACATAGCCACAGGGTACAGAAATGAGCCCGGGTGAAGTAATCTGTGGGAGGATGAACTTCCCGGTATTCAAAGAAGCTACAATGACATAGTAGGAAAAGTCCTATTCTCTGAGTCAGGCTTGAGTCAGTTTCCCATTTGCAGTGCTGGATGTGTCCCACCTTTCAGACAAGCAGCAAAAGCATGTTCTGTCTGTGTGTCTCCAGCTTGACCCCCTGCTCTTTCACACTCGACTGGGTGCGTTAACTCCCATCATTGCACGGGTCTCCATCCCCAGCACATTCACTCATCCCACTGCTCCCACCACGGATTCAGCTTGACACGGCGGTCTTCGTTCTCCTGCAGCGCTAAACAGCTACCAAGGCTCACCCCAGGAGTAGCTGCACTTTTCTGGTGGGTGAACTGATCTCTGTTGACATGTCAGCTCGTTAAATCTGCAGGGCCCTTCTGGCTGAAGGCAGAGCTGTGTGGCAGACATTTAAAGCATGATTTAGTTATTAACATAAAAGCAGCTGTGTTCCTGTTTGAGCTGTGCAAAGAAAAACACGTAGCTAATGATGACCGAGCCTGAAGCGTGCCTAGGAGACAGCACTTGTGTATGTTTTCCGTGCACCCCAGAATAATACAGAGTTTAGGCTTTAAAAGAAAGTATTTGGGTCCTTGCCAGGTAGACAGACAGTATGAATGAAACACCTGTTCTGGCTTTGGGAGGGTTTTGGAACCATTTGATTACAGGGAAGGTACAGGCTGACCTTAAAGTGAATTGAATTCTCTGGTGTAGAGTAACATGTCCTGCTATATTATGAAACTTCTTGATCTCTTTGTGAAAATGTCCACAGCAGACAAAACACAGATGTGTGCTGCCTTTTGGTTTTAACTAAAAGGTGCTGCCCAGGCATGGCAAATTGAACATCTCTGTCTCAAACCAGTCTTTTTCAATTTTGAGTAAATGTTAAAGGAGCAATACTATAAAGGAAACAAAGATAAAACACATTAAAGTAATTTTACAAAGAGGGGAAAAATAACTGCTCCTTCCAGATGTGTCCAAATTTGGCTCTTGCTAATGCTTATTGATGCTTGGCAGTTTTGGGGGGTTGCATTTTCACAGGGTGTAATTCAATTCCAAGAAGATATAAAGGATCCTGTCTTTCCTAGAGTCACTCCCTGTTGCATCACCTTATCAGCCTGGTCAGTTTTGTACAGTTTTAACTATTTCTGTTAGCATGGCAAAACCAGCACCAGGAATACTTTCATAAGAGCAGAGCTGTGCTGGGTGTAACACCATGGGGTAGATGTTTATGGCCTGTAGCAGACAGCAGATGAGGAAGTGAGATGAGTTTGATCGTCCCCTCTGGCTTTATGCGTTTGCAAGAACCAGTCTGAGAAACCAAGGCAGATCCTGGTCAAATTCCTCGTGCCTTCAACAAAACTCTTCAGTCCTTTCCCACTGTAGATTCAAGCTGTTCCCTGGCTCCCCCAATGCAGAAGGGTTTAAAAAGCTGTAATTGAGCTGTCAGTTTGAAGACCAAATGGAGGAAATGTATCTTGGGTCTGTGTTTGTGGGCTGTTTGCAGAACTGTCTGTGTGTGCATGTGTGCAGGGTTCTGTGTGAACAGGAGGGGAACTCCTTTCTATGCCTCTGTGAACTCAGCAAACTCAGTGCAAACCTCACATGGAACCAGCTTATGCCTTTTGTGGGTTTGTTTTACAATCTCCCCAGGTAGAGCCTGTGAAGGCTGTAAAATTATAAAGCTGGAGATGTGCTTGAAGGATATTGATTGCGCTTCTGGCTTGTGTTGGTTCAACTCCAGCTTGTGTGGAATTAATTCTTAGCTTCTAGTAGCTGTTCTTGACACCCTTGTGTCAAGACACGACATGCTTATGAAAATGGTGAGCTTAGAATAATGCTCTTGGATCACCACAGAGCAAAGCTCAGGAAACACATTCCTTCACACAGCTTGCAGCAGGGTAGTAGAAAAGTAATTAAATCTTCCGTAAGATAACATGTTCCTGACCCTATACCATACAAGAACCATATGCTCACTTATTTCTCTTGGCTCGGGCCCTGCTCTTACTGGCAGCTCTGACTGTGGTGGTACCGTGGTAGGAAACGCTGCCTGTGAATGCAACGGGTCTTGTTCCATTGGCCATATGTTGGTTTTCCTGGAGCGAGGAGAACTCCTTTCATTTCTCTACATAACAGACAATACAGGCCCAGAGAATTTATGCACAGCAAGCAGAATGTGTTTGTATCACCACTGAATTACCAGACAGGCCTCGCTTCTGGCTGCGGGATGCTTCCCTGTGCTTCCGCTGTAGCTTAAAAGGGTCTGGGCAGACAGGAAAAACTCACTTGTAACTTGCAGAATCTTTGTTCAGATTTAGGAACTGGGTTCCCTCATCAAGATAAATTGAATTTGTTCTCAGATCTCTTTTAAGATCTTCCTGTCCCTCCCCACTCCCACACCCTGTCTGTCACTCCACAGCTTGCTTGAAGAAAGGGCTTGTGGTTTCTGCTGGCAGCTTCTGGCAAGTTCCTCATGGTCCTGCAGTTTTCAGGGAGGCAAAAAAAAAAAAAAACCAACTTCAGTGGAACTCAGCTGCCTTTAAGAGATGCAGATGGATGGCAGCATGGTTGAAATCATGTTGCTACATGTAGGCTCAGAGAAGACTGGAGTAGGAATGATACAAGTTGGATTTTTTTTCCAGTTCTTTCTACATTCACTGGTAGTGTATTGGATTTAAATGGAAAAGTCCTTTCTGCTTCAACACCTCCTATTTGAGAGCATGTCACTGTGACCAGCAGCTTTGTGAAGCTGAGCCAAGGAGTACCACTGTTAGGCTCAAGAAACTAGTAAAACTCAAAGAGGGATCAGAGTAGGGAGTAACAGGAATGGCAAATGTCCAAGGATGTTGAAAGTAATGCTTAGAAAAACTTCCTAAACGGAAGAAAAGCTTCAGTACTCCAGCGAAGTTCTAGCTGCATAGATCAGGGGACATCTTTTTTGGGAGCAGAGTATTCCTTGACCATCCAAGGGGGTTTTCACCTGAAATGTTTGCTTCCAGTGACTCTCAAATGAGACATCGGACTAGATGGGACTCATGTCCTCAGTGTGGCTGAGCAGAGGTCAGGATAGCCATCAGGATAGGAGTTCAAGTAGTTAACCTCAACTTTTTGGCTAACCTCTAAATCAGATGTTCAGCAGTGTTAGAAACCCTCTGTGCCTTTCTTTCTGTGCTGGAAAAAGACCCTCAGAATGCTTTTTGTTTGAACTGTTTCCATTGCTTCTTGGTAAACTTCAGATCCCCTCAGTTTTAGGTGGCTTAAGTATGATTGCAGTCTTCAAACTGTCTTTGAAAGTAGCTCTGTGGTTGACTAGAAGCAGTTCATACTGCAGAAGGGTCATTTTTTCTGCGTGGTGCTCCTGAGCCTGTGCCACAAAACCCACGTGGTAACTGTGATTTCACTTTCCTTAATTGCATTTTGGAGAGGAGATTAATTACGTGCCACCACGTTACCACTAGAGGGATTACGGATATTAGCCTGGCCGAGTCTTTTGCCTTGAAACTCTTGTGGGGGTGGGAGAAAGTTATTTTCTTAATCTGTGCCCTGCTTTCCTTGTTAACTCCTTTTACATATTCACAGGTGCCAGTGGGGTGTAAGTAGCTAATTAAATACGACATTTGACAAAGTTTGAGGAAGTTTTAATTCCTGTCGTGTGGAGTATTGGTCTCCGGTACATAAACACGTTAGTTAACCATTACTGCAGAACACAAGTATTTTCAAAGGTGGCTGTTCCACTTTCCCCGGAGGAACCTACCCGTTTTCAAGCACAGTTTAAAGGGCAAAGACTGCCTGCTCTCTCGATAAGAATTTGTTTTTAAAGGTTCTATTTCACTTCTAAAGGATACATTCATCTGCGGAGCGATAAGATCTTGCATTAAGTGGGGAAACCAGGGGAAAGGTCTCCAAAGAGACGGGAAAGCAGGAAGGGGTTAAACGATGTCTGAAAGCCCTTTAGGAAGTCTTTCTAACTGAATGGGCTTGGCGGCCGTGCTTCAGTGCTTCCTCGCCATGTGGAACCAGGCACCTCTCACCGCCCTGCGTTCACAAGTCCTGATGTCATGCTAATGCATCCCAGAGAAACAGCTGGCACTGGATGGCTCCCTGGCTCCTGATGGCATGTGGGTCTGCACTCCTCCTGATGCTGAGACCCATCAGCGTTCCCAACCCGTCCTCCCGGCGGGAGGGCTGCGAGTGTCGGACTGCCTGTGGCGCTGCGGTGACCAGGGCTGCACTTTCACCCTCTGGCATCTTACAGTATATCAGTACCTGTTATCCCACATATACAGTGCTTCAGATACAGTAAAAAAGATGTTTCAAAGGCCCCTGAAAATGCTGGAATTAGTGTAATTGCACAGCCTGTTAGATACATGCCATATGTGAACGCAGTCTGTGGAACTACATATTTGAACTACAGATACTACAACTTTTCTTTGTTTGTTTGTTTTTGGTTTTTTATTATTATTATTTTAAAGAACTTTTCCAAGACGGTTGTCCACAGAGAAAAGAAACAAAGAGGATGATGTTTGGCAAGGAGCAAATGCCCAGCAGCAGCCTCTGAAGATCTGGACAGCTTAAGAACTTGATTTGCTTCCTGTGGGGTTCAAATACTGCAGCAATTTAATTGTATGGAGTCTAGACCTGGTCTCTTGGTATATCCTAGTTTCAAGAAACAGTCTTGTCCAGTTCAGGCACAACGTTTTGTGAATATCATTCAATTCTTGGATTTAAAAAAAGTCTGTGATTTGATGAGTTAATTTATGTGTTGCTATATATATACTTATATATACATATATGTATACATGTTCAGTTTCTTATTTGTAAAGTGTCTTCCCTCCAACAGTATATAAAGACCTGACAGTGTGTGTGTCCCTGCAAGTCACACCGCGGAGGGACTGTCCGTGGACAGGTTGGGCGAAGGTTGGGTTATCACTGAGCTGCTTTCTTCCTCCTTGGGGGAAGGTAAAGTCATTTCCCCAAAGCCATCCTTTCTGGGGAAAGTGGAAGTAAAGTTTTCACTGCCCAAATGTACCGAGAACCCACATCATACCTCGAGGAGAGCGAACTGGAATTGGTGGAGCTTTCTACTGTTTTGTTAATTAGTAATAGAGTTTTTTCCTGTAGATAACCCATCTATCGGTTAATGGAGTTTAACGTACTAAAGCACCAGCGGAGCCTCCGGGCAGCGCAGCCCCGCACACACAATGGGCACATTGTTCCCCGGGGGGGGGGGAATCCTGTCTCCCCTTTATTCGGGAGGTGGGGAATCCCTTCACCCCGCTCAGCGGGGCCGGAGCTGGGGGTTCCCGGGGCGAGGCCGGGCGGGGAGCAGGGGGAGGGGGGGTTCCCGGGGGCGGTGAAAGGGTTAATGGGGGCGGCGGGGCCGGGCGGCCCCTCCCCGCAGCCGGGGCTGAAGTAGCGCGGCGGCGGCGCGGCCGCAGAGCCGAGCGAGGCGGCGGGACGGGATCGCGGAGCAGCTGCCCCTGCCCGGCCCCGCCGCTCGGGCAGCCCCTGGTGAAGATGGCGAGGGCGGCGGAGCGGGGCGGTGCGCGGCCGGGGCTGCTCCTGGCGCTGCTGCTGGCGCTGCCCGCCGCCGCCGCCCGGCCGCCCGCCTCCTTCCCCAGCGATGTGAACGGGCACAGCCTCCACCCGCCCTACTTCAACCTGGCCGAGGGCACCCGCATCTCCGCCACCGCCACCTGCGGCGAGGAGGCGGCGGGCGCCGGCAGCCGCCGCGCCGTGGAGGATCTCTACTGCAAGCTGGTGGGGGGCCCGGTGGCCGGGGGGGACCCCAACCAGACCATCCAGGTACGGCCGGGAATGGGGGGTGGGGGGGAGGAGAACGCGGACCCCGCGCACGGGCGGAGCGCGGAGCTTCCCTGGGGCGGTACAGCCGGGGGGTGCGGATGGGTCCCAGCCCCGCTTTGTGCTCCCCCTTTCCCGGCCAGCGCTCCCTCGTCCCACCCGTTTCTCGGGGGCCGGGAAGGGCAGAGGCTGCGGTGGGGAACCTCGGGGCCCCACGGCCCCGCTCCGCGCGTGTTTTCCCACGCATCCCTTGTGCAGAGCTGGTCCAGCAGCTGCTGGTGGGTTCGCGCTGGGGCGCTCAGGGAGGGGGCGAAGGGCAGGCAGGGGTGGTCCCGGTGCATCCCCCTGCCCAGGCCTGTCCGCAGCCCCCCGGAGCAGCGGGGCGGTGGGACGCACGTGTTCTCTCTCTCTCCAAGCCTTGCCAGGAGTTGCTCACATGAAACGCGGCTCGCTGAGTTCCCGAGGCATTATTTTTAAATTTTGGGAGTTCTTCATGTTTATAAAATCCCGGGCAAACCACCTCTCACATCCCTTCTCTAGTCAGAGGATCGTTATGATAAACGTGATAATATTTACCTTGGTGCGTCTTAAACGTGATAATATTTACCTTGATGTGTTTTAACTCCGCGGTTCCCCGTGTGTTTGGTAGGGCATTGGGATGAGCAGAGGGAAAGTAACGAGGGTGGATTTTACAAGCTAACGTCAGGTGACTTATCTCAGGGGTCCCATTTTGAGCTGCCCAGAGGGAGCTTGCAGCCAGGAATGTAGATGGTAAAGACTGCCGTGCAGTGTAACAGCCATGGCTCTCTTGAAGAGAGGAAAGAGCAGTTGTAAACGGGCTTGTAAAACACTAGTTTTAGTTGCAGGAACTCCAGATCCTCTGTGCCTCCCCTCAGGGCAGCCCAGGCTGGGAAGAGCAGCTCTGATTTGAAATGCTCTCACAGCCTGGAGCCACCAGCTGCTGCTCATCAGTGTTTTCTGCTTGTTGCTTGTGAGGGTCATGGTGCCACTTCACCTGTTGCTGTGGAGCAGTGGAGTTGTCCATGTTGTAGGCAACAGTAAGGATGAGCAAGGGCAAACTGTCAGTTTCTTGGTCTGAGCCTTTTTCGGCCTCTTGGTAGGGGTGGCTTTGTTACATAGTTGTCTCTGAAGCATTTTTCTCATTCTGGCCACATTCTCCTGAGTTAGTGCTGTACTAAGAATTTGCTGGCTATTGTGTGGTTATGACATGGAATTCTGCTCTCTACGTAGTGTAAATTATTGAAGATGTTACTGAATGGCAAAAACCTGATGTATCCTGCTCTTGAGTTTTGCCACCTTTTAAAAGTGATCTGTTTCACTTTGCTGCACTGTAGAATAATGTAACCTGAAGAAGTTTTGCTTCAAGTCCTAGTAACAGGAGGCTTACAGGGACCTCGATGTAGTAATTGTGCCTACAGTGAGGCAAAGGAGTAAGGAAAGGTGAAGAATTTAACTGCTACTTATGTACACTTGCAAACAAGTGTGAATTATCTGCCAAGCATAACTAGGAGGAATAAGAGTGCTTGGAAAAGCTGGCAAATGGGGGTATGCATTTATCACTCCACACGTGTCCATCTGTGCTCTGGCCACCCTGCTAGCTCAGCATGACACATAGCACTAAGGATGCTGGTGACTAAAAGAAACCCTTCAGGCTGTACCAGCTCTGGGGGCAGCCCCATCGTTCCCCTGCTGCCAAACACAGCTCCCCAGCTGTGGATTTCTGCAGCGACCCCCTTCCATCCCCTCTGCAGCTCTGGCACAGGGTGGCTTTGATCTGAGCACCACTTCCCAGGCCAGTGGTCTTCAGTCAGTCTGAAAGCTTTAGAAAAATCCTTTTGTAGTGGCTCCTTTCCATGACCACAGGCAGCACCTAAAAGGGAGGGGAGGAAACAGGAGGCATCGGAGCAGAGGTCAGAGTTCCCAATTCATCCCCTTTAGGGGCTTTGGCACCACCCGGTGACTAAAGCAAGGAGGGAGGTGGGAGGGAAGTGTTCAATTTGAGCAGACTGAAACAACAATAATGAACTCCACATGCATGTCCTCGCTGCCTGTGTGTCATACCAGACCAGAGTCCCTTCCCTTCTCCCTTTACCTGCTCAGTGCTGCTCGTGTGTGGTGTGGCTGTGGCATGAGGGGGTTTGGTCAGGAATTCTGGAAGAATATCTCGGGACCCTCCCAAGACACTTCCACGTACTGTGGTGGTGAAGGGACATTTGCTTGATTAAAGACAGGATAAACATTAATACAGTCACCTAATAAATTAGTTCAGTTCAGTTCTCTTCTCTGCTGTTTTAATTTGACATTGTAGAAGACTTCAGAAGAGGGAGTTCACCGACTTTAAAACATGATGGTCTTAAAATGTCAATAATCATTAAGCTTTCTGAAATAATGGTGCTCTAAAGACACTTGGAGTGGTTTTGGCACAGCTTGTGGGAAGGCTGTAAACCTTTTCAGGGAGTTTCCTTTGCTTTATTCAGGGGTTTTTGGCAGAAGAGAGCATTTCCAACTGGGGGGCTTTTCAGCCTGGAAGGATGTGATGCACAGCAGTGCTGAGGTGTGCTGAAAGGGACTTGCCATGGAGGTTTGCTTCCCTTGTCCGACTCACTCTTCAGCATGGGCGATCCTACCTTAATGATCATGTCTTGAAGATGAGGCAAAAGAGAGGTCATGGGTTTCTTTTTTCTGATTGAGCTTTACTGGAGATGTCTGTAGCTGTCTTCCAAGACAGACAACTCTGCAAAGGCATAGCCATGTGCTCATGTTCCCCATCCCACCCTTCTGCCTAGGGGGCTGTTCCAGCAGGGGTTGTACACTGTGCTTGGAGTGAGGCAGGGTTGTAGACGATTATTTTAGGAGATTAGGAGTATAACAGTAAGGCAAGTTACTAGCATTAATTGAAGGAATTCTAGACCTCAGAATTTAAGAACATAAACCAAAGCTCAGTGATTTCAAGTCAGTGCTACTTTTGCCTTCCTCTGAAGCCTGTCTTCTCACACACGCCCTGTGTTCAGAGCACTGGTTTGCACAGTGAATTGTGGTGCTGAGCTATACTTGCCGGAGCAGAGCGGGCATTGACCAGAGGTCTGGTCCTCTCACTCTTGCAGATGTCACTAACAGATGAGATCTGAAGCTATTTCATACCCAAGTGTCTATGAATTAAGGGACATTCTCTTGATATCCTGCAGTAGTCAGCGACCATTTGTCCTGGTGCTTCTTAATCCCACACCATGTCTCTCCCGTGTGGCAGTGGGAATCTGGCTCAGCCCAGGGCTCTCCATGCTCTGGGTGACAACTGCTGCTGTACCTCTCTGCACGTGTCTCTTCTGCGTTTACATAGGTGATGGAGTTGGACTTCAGGGGTTTAACTCTGGCTGAAAATGCACAGTTTTTAGAACAAGTTTTGCTGTTGCTCACAGAAGAAACACCTAGTGAGACAGCATTGCTTAACTTTGCCTGAGCAGCTGCTCATGCAAGGATGGCCCTGGTAGCAGCCAGCATGTATTTTACTTGTCTGAAACAGTGCTTCTTACCCTCCATTTCCTGCCCTTTTTACCTCATCCTGGGCAGCCCAGGCTGCCCCATGCTCCCTGTGGTTTTCTGATAAATCAGGTGAGGAGAGCTGATGTTGGGTCACGGCAAGGCCAGATAAACTGGGACAAAGCCACCCGTTTTCCCCAAGGCGAGTGGTGCCAGTGGGGTGCCTGGCTAGTCTTCATGCTCAGGGGAAACTTCAAAGTTCACACTGACTTGAGTAGGAAGAAGATCAGGCCTTGCAGGTCTCTGTAAGCTGCCCTCCATTCAAACCTCTTCCTTATCTCTCTCTCTCTTTGCAGTTTGCTCTGATAGTGGCAGTTTTATGTTCTCTAAGCTGCCCTGCAACTTCTTGCATTGCTTTCTTTTCGCAAAGTTCTTTCTTTGGTGGACCTTAGCAGTGTCCACACCTCTCCTGCTCTGGCAACATGCTGCCTTCACCAAGCCTGTGGCTCACAATTGCTTTTTTAATTAAAATCCTCTGCTGATGTCAGAACTCCCCTGTAGAGAACCTGACGCACTGTGCGGGAGCCTGAGTTTCTCTGAAATACAAATAGCTGGAAATGATTCTCACCAGGTTTAGGTCTGGCTCTAATGAAACAACTAATGAGCAACTGGTGCATCAGAGGGGCTAAATCACACTTTTAACAGCAGACTTGGTTCAGCTGTTGATGTGTTTCCAGCCCAGGCTGCACAGCAGTGGGGAGGGACAACAACAGCATTACAAATGTGGAGCAGCTGATCCTAATTTTTAGTCCCCTCTAACTTAACTTGAGTCGACTGTCTTCAGTCAATGTGAACTTTGGGTCCAAAATGGTTTTTACATCTGTAGCAAGAATTTAAACTATGAGAACACTTTATTTTTGTTATTTATCCCTATTTTGTAACCTTGCCTCACTTCTCCCCCCCCCCAGTGTTGTGCATTGTGCAGCAGAAATTTCCACACAACCTGTTGCACCGGTTCCCGTTAAAGGTTTGAGCTGAAGAGTTGGGTCAGTTTTATCTGGTCTGCTCTCTCTCCTGGCTCAAAGCATGTTAAAACGAGCCTTGTCCTGACCTCCCTGTGCAGCCGGTACTCCCTGCATGGCTGTCAGGGTTACCTGGATGGTTTTCCTTTGGACTTGTGCTTGTCCAGTCTACTATTTTCATATCTCCAGAACACTTAATGAAAATGTGTTCTTGTTCAGGACAATTTGTGTTGCATAATTGCCTGCAAATAACATAGGGCATGGCTGTGGGGAAGAATGCTGTGAAATCTGTTTTCCTTTGCACTGAGATTCCTCCAGAGCTTGGAGCATCTGGAAAATCACACGCTCTGCAGTGGCTCTGTCTTGCCTCAGCCCTTGTAGGGGTGCAGAAGGAGTGAGCAGGAAGGGGATTGCCTGTCTTGAGATCTTGTACCTGGTGTAATATTAACGCTGGCTGCGGCTGGGACAGGCAAGGGCAGCATTCCTGCCTGGGGATAACTGCGCCTTTAAAAGGAAAACTGCCTGTAACAGAGTTCCCTTCTAGGCTGTTGTAGCAGCAATTCAAGGACAGAGCAGTGGCTCCACAAAAGAAATAACTCGCCAATTTTCAGGGCTATTTGAAGATTTTTTTAAGAGTGGGTCAGATTCATTTGTCCCTTAATGGGAAAGAAAGAATTGCCTCTAAGCTCAGCTCAGGTCTTTTGTCTGGTCGTGCTGTTAAAGTTGCAGGGCTGTTTTCTCTGGCAGCGTGTCCATGGAGCTGACACAACCACCCGCACCACAAAGGCAAGACAGAGAAGTGATGGCAGTGAGGTGCCTGGCCAGCTGACAGCTGGGGCTGTCCCTTTCTGGCCTTGCATTGCAGCATCATCAGCAAAAGGAACTCTGCTGTGAGACTATTAAGCTTGAAAATGTAGCTGAAAGGACTATATGGTGAAATGAATAGGTGGACAAGAAACAGATTGCAGGGAGTTGAGCAGAGGGACTGCCAGTCTGAGTCTGTAGAAATGACTGAATGGTCTGGGTCAGGATCTGTGGGTATCAGCAGGGCTGTGAATGGCAGCCTCAGCAGAGGAGCTGGTGGCCATGGAGCTTGAGCTGCTGTTCTCTGCTGTGGTGTAGCTTCTCACTCTGCATTTGGTAACCAGTTCTTTGTGTCCAAGTTCCTTTGCCAACACTCAGTGCATATCTGCAATACAGAAGGGATGCTGCTTAGAGCAGCCCAAATGCTACACTGGGTGGTTGAGGGGGTTTTTGAGCCTCTTCACATTCCTTTTTCCATTCATGCTTCAAATCAGTGCAAAGAAAAAGTTTATATATAGACTTGCATTAGCGGGCTTACACCCTGTATTTTCTGAATTGCCGTGATACCTGTCTGCTTTGTACCACGTTTTTCTGGCTGGGCTTTAAGTGTTGGTTTTGTGCTTTCCAACAGGGCCAGTACTGCGACATCTGCTCCTCTGCAAACAGCAACAAGGCCCACCCCATCACAAATGCCATTGATGGGACAGAGCGCTGGTGGCAGAGCCCCCCTCTTTCCCGGGGGCTGGAGTTCAACCAGGTCAACGTCACTTTGGACCTTGGACAGGTAACCCAATTCCCTTCTTCGTTATGTTGCTAGGTGATGCTGGTGAGTACCTGCTGCTCTGCTTCTAAAATCCTTTAGTAGACCTTTGTGGAAGTGTGGGACAAAACCCACTCATTTAATAACGTGGCATGAGGTTCTAGTTAAAATATGGAAGGGAAAATTGTTGCCCATTTGTAATATTAACTATATTGATGTAGTTATAACAAATTATGTGCTGTTTATTGTTACTATTTAGATTCTCCCTAAAAGTTGAGTCACTCATGGAAACCCACCACATTTTGTAAGTGCTGTTTCCCCTTAGAGGGTACCTAACTCTTGAAGGGGGACAGTTAGCAAAGCGTCACCCCAAAATGGGAGAACATAGCTCTGAGAAATTCAAGGTTGCTCTCTAAAACTTTTAACCAGTGCGTTTAAAACTTTGAAAACAGCAAGTCCGTGGTGAAGATCTTCTTCCTATAAAAGACAAAGGATGACAATGGATGTTTGGTCTCTAATGCTGGCAAGTCAAAGGGAATTACCATTGTAATAGCAGGGCTGCCAGCCCCCACTGCCTCTTCAGCTGCTCCTATTCATCCACAGAACTGTCCCTCTGGAAATGGAGTGTTCTCTCAGATTTTCCTCAGCTTAGAGGGAAGCAGCAGAAAAGATGCCCTGGCTGGAGGGCAGAGGCAGGAAGGCAGTGTAAGCCAGAGATCTGAAGGGCTGAGGGATGTGGGTCTGTGCTTCCCCTAGCTCTGCTACAAGCCCTGCAGCCACATTTGGGTCCTCTTTGGCTGGAAGGTCCATGGGATGGGGCAGTTGTGGAGCTGTGGACAGCTCAGCTCTTGCACAGGAAATCTGGCTGCTGTGATTGCTCAGCTGCCTTTCAGGGCCAGAGTCACTGTCCCTTTGGGAGGTTGCACTGTTTGCAGGGATTTTGAGTCTCACTGGACACTAAAGGTTTGCACTGGCCTCACAGGTGGCTTTTTCACCCTCTGGTGGAGTAAAGGCTCATTTGTCGCTGTGGTTTGTAAGGTGTCTGACTCCAGCTTTACAGCCATGAATATCTGGGCTGTATTGATGAGGACACCCTTCTAGTTAGACGCCTCCAATGCAGACTGTAGTCCCCAGGACTGTCTCTGCCCTGTAGCACTCGCTTGGATTCTCTCAAGCACCCTCCACGAATTTGTTCCCTGCCACAAGTGCCAGCTGTGCAAAGCTGTGCTGTGCACAGCACCAGTGAAATATCTGCTAACGCCTGGGGCACACCAAGCATCACAGAATAGCTGTGTGGGCAAAGCCTCCCGGGGCTGCACACGCTGTGCTGAGCCCTGGCCAGCGTGGGTGGCATCTGCTGTGTCTCTTAGAAGCATCCCAGCTGGCAGGGATGTGCTGGTGGGTGGATTGCTTTGCTCTCCCCCTCTGTTCAAGGGCCAGCCCGCAATGTGCCTTTCTGATCTTTCACGTCTTCTGGAGAGGGATTTTCAAAGGCCAGCTTTCCTTGGGAGCTTCTCCTCCTCTTTGTCGTTCTCTGTGGCAACTTTCTGGCTTTAGGCCAGAGCTAACCCAGCTGTGCTGTGTTCTTGCAAGCTGCTGCATTTGGCTCACCTGGGGGTTTGTGGCCTTCAGAGCTGCTGTGCTGGGAGACAGAGCCTGGAATAATTTGGAGGGGCTGCAGTACTGTTAAAACTGAGCTTGTCTAAGCTGACCACCTCCTCCTGCCCTCCTCTCCTGAGTCTGTTTGCCCTTGGTACCCAGGGAGGTGGGATTGCATGATCATTTCTGCAGGGTTAGTACCCAAATTTGCACGTGGTGCTGGAGGCAGATGCTTCACCTGCTGTGGATTTTCTGTGGGCTCACAGACCCTCTTGTTTCCCTGCCACCCATGCAATACATCATATCCAGCTGGTCTCAACAGCTGGGCAAACTGAAGGCTCCAGCCCCTTTTTAGTGGCTTCCCCTTTATGTACCCTTATTGCATGTAATTGCTATAGCAACCTGTTTATGCTCCTGGTGAGAGTCAGGTCTTTGCTTTTCCCTCCTTTGTTTTGGTAGGTCGGGCAATAGGAACAAGACGAAATGTTACAGAATCACATTTCCTCCTTTTGAAGTTGAGTCTGGTTGAAAGGATTGAAGAGATTGAAGAGAGAAATGGGAATTCTTAGGACCCAGCAGGGTGAGTGCAGGATCAGGCCAGCATACCTGGCAGCCAGGCTTTAGAAATTCCTTGGATACCTGTGAAACAGCACAGGTAACAACACCCTCAAAGGCACGTCTGAGAGCAGGGCTTTATTTTGGCTGGCAGACAAGGTCTCTCCTTGCTTCGTGTATCCCTCTAGGGAGCTCTTGGACCAATTAAGATTTAATTTAAGGGACTGATGGCCACTAAAAGCTTTTGTCCCTCTGTGGGGGTCATGAGTGCCTGGAGTGCTGGAGCTGATGGCATGGGGGCACAGCAGGGGCTGGCACAGGGTTTATGGTGTCAGCCCCTTCCTTTGCTCCTGTGCTTCCCTGCTGGCTTCATCCCTCAAGAGCCAGAAGTGCTTAATTACTGGTTGGAATCAGGTTTCTTCAGCATTTGGCGAGGCTGTGGCAACTGGGAGAGGGGCAGTTAATTAAGCAGCCTGTTGGTCTTTGCTTTTCCTAGCTGGGAGCTTGCTCTCCTCACAGGGATGTTAAAATCCTATGGGAAGGAGAGAAGGAGGAATATTCACAGCCAGCAAATAAGTTAAAGAATGGCTTGGGCTGGCCACCCAGCTGGTGTGAGGATATTAAACATTCTCCTCACGTCATCTTAGTGCCAGCAGTGGCCTAATCTTAATGGCTTCATCAGCAAGGCGGATCAGAGCTCCCACAACGGTTTGGGAAGAGGCTGAGTCCGATTATCTGCTGGGGAGGCTGGATCGGAATTGCTCCTGCTGGTGCTGTATCTGTTCCTCCCTCCATGAGGAGGAGTGATTTTTCTTCTTGTGGGGGAAAGGGAGGAAGAATTGAAGTTGCTGTGTTGGGAGGACACTACTGTTCTGGACAGTGTGGACTTGTTGGAGTCCCAAAACTGGCTGTCCTACCTGGCTTGGAGGGAAGAGGTCCATGTTGTGATGGAGGCTCTTAAGCCTGCCCCACTGCTGCTCAGCTCCACGCTATTTCCTCTCCTGCCTGGAGGCTCCAGACCAGCTGGAAATGGGAAAGTGCCTCTGCTGCAGAGGGCAGAGGGACAGGAGACCATGACTCACTGCCACCATGGGAATTGTCCCCTGTGATCCTGCAGTGATTAAGTGCCACAGTGGGTGGAGGGGAGGAAAGGGTGTGATGGAAGATTCTTTTTGTTGTTTTGTTGTGGGTTTTGTTTTTTTTTTTTCTCCAAGAAGGTCATTTGAGTCAGAGCTGACAAAAATCAGGAGGTTTAAAGAAACATGAATGACTGGCTTTTTGCCAGGGCCTGACATCTTCCTTGCATGAAGGTGAACCCAGGCCAGCCCTTCCCAGAGATGTTTATGGGTAGTTGGTGCTTTATGATAAACTCTGTGGGGAGGAATGCTCGCAGTCATGCAAGAGCAGGAGCTTCGTGCCAGTGCTTGCTTGAGGTTAATTACTGCGGTGAGAAGGTGGCTGGATACATCCCCCATCTCCCCCTGCCTCGCCTGCTGGCCCTGGTGACACTGGAGAACAGAATTTCAGACTGAAGCTTTGCAGGGATTTATGATTTACACCCCAAAGGTATTTAATCCAGCAGTGCCTCATGGAGGGCACACAGCCTCCCCAAACACCCATCGCTGGCGAGAAACACCAGTGTCCATTTGCCTCTGCTGCTGAGGAGAGAAGAGAAGCCTCCTCCTTTGGAGAGATCCAGGGTGTTACTGCTTAAAATGCAGCTCCCTTTAGGGTTAAAGGGAGGGAAAAAAAAAGTTTCATTCGTTGCTAACTCATGAAGATGGAAAGGAAATGAAAGGGATTGTGAGCCAAGCCCCTGGGCCAGTCTGAAGGTGTTTTTTGTAGTCACTGTAGGATGTACCTCTGCAAGGGAGTAGGTTGATGACTTAGTGAGTGCTTTGAGAAGCATCTCATGAGGTTTCTAGTAATTACGTTTTCCCCAGCACAAATCACTGGGAAATGCACGGTCTCCATTTCTCTCAGGGCTGCCTTATCTGTCCGGTGGGTTTGTCATGGAGCATTGCAAGAATGGGTGAACACTTAAGATTTCCCCCCCCACATGTTTTTTACTTAATGTCTCTTGCTGTTAAAGACTACTTGGTCTTCACTGTGCTGGGGCACCACTGTGGGAAAGGGGTAGGAGGGTTTACTGACATTTATTGTGAGCTTTTGCACCTTAAATAAAGGGCTGGGGCGTAAAATCTCTAACAAAGACGTTCTTTCTCCAAATTGTTCTCCAGCTCTTGGAGCAAAAGCAGTATTAAAAATAAAGCATGTTAAGTAGGCTGAGCAGAAATCCTTTTTATTTGAACAGCTCAGCCTTTGGTCTCTTCTGCTGTGTGGAGTCCTCTGCAATTGCCATTAAATCCTTCAAAAGTAGATCGGGATCTTCATCTGTTCAGAGGTTTCAGAACTGCAGTTCCCCGATCTGAGATGGTCTGTGACTCCTATTTAACTACAGAGCCTGTTCAGTGCTGCTGTCCTTTGCCATGGCTGTGGAGTGCAAGTGGGGTGCATATTTGTAATGCTTCTCTGGGAAAAGCAGAAAAGGTGTGACTGTGGGAGAGTGCGGCACTGGGAGCTGGCACCGAGCCCAAGTGGATGGATGTTCCCTTCCCTCCCAATTTATTTTCCCCTTTATTGTTTAAATTAACTTAGCTGTGAAGGCTGTTCTGTTTTGTTCAAAGTTGCAGTTCCCCTGGCCCAGACCAGCAGCTGGTTTTTGGGTTGGTTTTTTTTTTTTAGTGCTGATAAAGGGAGATTTTTTTTCCTTTACTTGGCCCTTCTTGACCTTTCTGTGCTATTTGCCAGCTCCCTCCAGATTCCTGGCTCCAAGGGTTGCGTGGGAGCCGTTCAGGTGAGCGGGCAGGGAGTGTCTGGTTGTTAATCAAGTGGGCATCTCTCTGGCAGCAAGGGCAGACCCATCCTCTCCTTTTTAAACAGCCTTGCCAAGCTGGATGCCAAGCTCCAGGATCCAGAGCAGTCAAGGCTGAAACTTCTTTCCTCTTTGTTACTGCTGTCAGGGAAAAGATGTGCAGAATAGCAGCGTAGGTAAATCATGGATGACACATGAATTTTAATTGCATGTTATGTTTACTCAAGTCATGAACCAGTACTGCTTAAAATCAGTCTTCCAGGGCTGCAATAAATAGGTGGTATTTCACTTGTAACACTTGATTCCCGAAGGACCTGCCCTGCCTCACGTCTGCCAAGCTGTCAGCACGGAGAAGAGCATGGGAGCAGGAGGCTCTGGGCAGGTCACTCAGCATTGTGGCACCTTTTGTGGCCTCCAAGGAGGGTGTTTCTGCCCATCCTTTGCATCTTGTACAAATGACCCTTGTGCTTCAACGGCTTAATCTTCCCAAAGGCTGTGCTTGCTCTGCCTAGACCTGAACCAGGTGTTAAAATAAGCCTCAGCCTCCCCCCTCAGAACAGCTCCAGGTAATGACTGATGAAAGGATAATTACTGTTTCTAAGAAGTGAGTGGAAGATTTCCACTGTAGTTTTCCCCTAGATATTGTTGCCTGTTTTTAATTTTGGTGTGATGAGGAACAAAGAGGCTGATGGCGAGGTCTCCTACCATTCCCTCCAGGCTGTCCCTTCCTTCTCAGCTCCCTGGGATTCTTCAAAGATCAGGAAAAAGCCACAGGGCGAGCACGAGACGGGGAGAGGTCAGGGGAGCTGCAAGCTGGGGTATGGGAGGCTTTAGTTTGTAATGAATAGCTGGAAGGCAAGCCTTGTAATTTCTTGCTGTTCTCCTGGAAAGTGTCTGCTTGGCTGGGCTGGAAAACAAGAGCGTGCCTTGAATCGGGTGTGAATGTGAGTGGATACACGTGCTCTGGGGGTCAGCTTTGTCTGCTCTGTTTGTGGTTGTACCAGACAAGTTAAAACAGAGCAGAACCGTCTGGGTCAGGCCCCTGTTTACTGGAGAGTTGTTTTTCTCCTTCAGAGAGATGTTACGGGGTTTTGGGAAGGTCGGTGTGCCCAGTGGAACCGGAGAGTTTCACAGCTCTGGCACAGAGCATGCTGGCATCCAAATAAGTAGGTTAGAATTTTCTGTGATTTGGCTTGTCCCATCTCCAAAGTGGGAACACTGCATCCATCTCCATCATTTTCTGTGTGCGGAAGCCTGTGCAGCTCCAGACCAGTGAGTACAAAATTGTTCACAGGAGAGAATTTCTGGAGGCAGACTCTTGGCTTGGCCCTGCACAGCCCTTCTCTTCTGTCTGTCATCCTCCTCCAGCAAGTGACAGCATTCCTTACCCCTGTGGGGTGCTTGGCTGTCCATGAACTCGTGTCCTGCACACATACCCCAGTGCACACTGCTGAAGCCAAGGGCTGTGAGCCTGGAGTTGCTGCCAGTCCTGTTCTTCTTGAGGGACTGGGGGACAGGCTCATCCTGTGGCACTGCACAGTCAGTTCTTGACGCTTGTCCTGATCAAGATGAGAAGACCCTCAAGTGAGCTTTTCCTGCTTCCTGGGGCATGTTTCCAGGAGCTGTCCTTGCACTCTGCAGCTCCAGCACAGCAATGAGTTGGCTCAGATCCACTGGGCTGGCAAGGAGGATGCTGAATACACTTCTGATCATCTGCCTGCTCAGCTTCTCTGCTCTTTCAAGCCTGTTCTCGCCCCCTGCACCTTTCTTTTGATGCTTTACCAAGCCTGGCTCAGCCTTGCTTTAATCTCTGCCTTATCCTTTTATTATAGTCGTAAGTGGGGGCCTCTGGGCTGTGCCCAGCCTTGATCCTCAGCCGTTTCCTGTTTTCTGGATTCAGTGCTCTTCAAATTCCAGACCTCCCCTCCCATGTGTAGTGCCAAGCAGTGCAATAAATAGTACTTTCTGTGTGATAGAAATTGAAAGGGAAACCAGTAGGAAGGCACAAGGTGAGAGGCACATACCTGGTGTGATGGTTTGGAAGAGTCTTTAGAAATGGCTTATGAGGAGATTTGGGATCAGTGGCAGCAGATGAGAAAAATGTGGCCTATTCACACAGACCTGGTAGCTGAAGTTCTGCTTCTGGAGGTGTGCTGAGGGGATGGTTGGAGAGGAGGGATTGGAACAGGAATGTGTTGTACTGGGAGATCTGGGGAGGAAGAGGACAAGGCCTTGACAAGACAAGGATGGGGCAGTGGTTTGGGGCTGCTTTGGTCACTGGGTCCTGACAAGAATAAGGGGACTGATGTTACTTTGTTCTCCATAAAAGGACTTGCCAAGTCTTCTCCACAGAAGGACTTGCCAAGCATGACTATAAAAAGCCTTTGTTAACATGAGGTCACTGCTAATGGAAGGTGGGTCTGGATGGTGCCAGCTTCTGTTTGTGCAGCATAGGAAACCACGGTTCCTGTTTCCTCCAGGAACCCCAGCCTGGCCCCACACATGCTGCTTTGGCAGGGCAACCAGCCAGAGGCAGGGAGAGCAGAGGTGGAGCTGCTGGTATAGTTTAGGAACTCAGCACCCACTTCCCTTCTCAGTCCCCTTCCAAGATGGTTTATGTTCTCCAGGTGCACTGGGTATCATCTACTTGCTGGCAGCAGGGATGTGGTGCAAACTGGATGTGCTGCCGCTGATAGATTGCCAGATGGCTCTGGAGCAGCAGGGATGGAGACGTGCTGCTTTCTGACAGGTCTGCTCAGGGCTAACAGCTCTGGCAGAGAGGATGAGCAGGTAACGGGGCCAGCAATTGCTGCTGCAATAAGACTTGCCTGGGCTTGTCAGTCAGAGCTCCTGGAGGACAGTGTTAGGATGGTAGCTAACTGTCTTCTCCTTCCTTCTGTCAAACAACAAAACATTCACGGGAGAAGATGTGGCAGGAAGCATCACACCTCTTGTTCCCAGCTGCGTCTACCTTGAGAAGTTTGGGCTCTGCCAGCAGGGTTAAACTGGCTGAGCTCCTGCTGCAGGGATAAGTGTCTGTTACATGGTGTACGTGGTTATCTGGAAATTAGAACAACTTCCCTTAGAATAAGTTGCCTTTGTCCTAGAAGATTAGCATATCACTGATGTCTTTTTTCCATGTACCTGGATGCTGAAAACTGCATCTTTGATGGAGCAGATTTCCTGTTGGAATCTGACTCGCTCTAGTTGGTGTGCTCTGCCTGAGAATCGTTTTGCATCTTCTGCTTGGCATCCTGAGTCCTACCAGTGGTTGTTTGCATAACCCATGCCAGGGACAAGCAAACAGCCAAACTGAGAATTGCCACAATTCTTTTTCTCAGTTGCTCACAGAGCTCTCCCTCACACTCACAGCTGAGCTCTGTTTATGGGTTCCTACAAGTTCCCGTCACTGTGGGTCGGAGCGTGCCCTGTGACCAAAATCCAGCTGGCATGCTGCTGTAGGCATCTCTTGGATCTAGTTGAATGTGCACGATGCCAAGCCCTGATGGGAAGAGGAAAAGAATGGCTTTCTGGTATTTGCACATAGTTACAAACTGTAATCACAGACTCATGACTGCAAACAGAAAGCTGTATCGCTGGCTTCGTCATGACTTCACTGTTGTTGTCCTGGCTGTTTGCTAAAGCTGTTCCTTAATCCTTTTCCAGGCTTTTGCAAAGTCTGCATCCACCCAAACTTAGTGGGCACAAAGATTTTGGCTGGACTCCAGGATGGGGTTTGTTTTTTTTCCTTTCTTTACCAGTCATTGCTTTCTGCCTCAGAGTAGTCCTGCTTCAAGTCTCTGTAAATGGGGCTGTAAATGCAACAGGGTCTTGGGGGATCATGAGGACAAACCCCGTGTTCTTGTGACCCTCATAAGTCCAAACAGCAGTAAGAACTCCACACAAACACAGTAGCTGCAGATCTCTGCTGGTGTTAGCAGTGCTTTGGGAATGTTAATCCTGCTGTGACCCTGGTATGTGCTGCTGTTGGGTCGGCTAACCCAGCTATGAATGACAGTGTCACACTGGGGAAACTTGCTGACAAATGCTAACACAGTGCATGGCTGTAATGCAGATTTTTTAAAGAATAAACCCGTTTGCACATGTTGGGATTGGCTTTGTTGAAATCTGCCAATGACCAGAGCTTTAAACCCAGTGCTGTCAAAGCTTGCAGGGACCATGCAGAGGAATTACAGAAGGGAGATGCTGCTGAAATGCCTGGAAGGTGGGTGCAGTTGGGTTTGGAGCAGGGACTTAATATGTGGTGCAAGGGGTGCTCTCTTCTGCTTGGAGCTGGGTCTTCTCAGTCAGTGGTCCAGAAAGGGACCTTCTAAAACCACTTGACCCAGGGAATAGAGAGCTAAGAAAGACAGGGAATGGAGAGAGGAAAGGAAGTGGCATTCAGGTATACTGCTCCTGAGTGCCAGAGGGCTTGGGGTTCCTCTGAGGTTTGTGTGAGTCATTCATCTTTGGCATTTGGCCATTTAAAATGAGAAGCCTTCCAGGGGCTTTGGTGGCAAGCTGAGACCTCTCACGTTGTGCCAATTTTCAGCTAATTCGTCCTCTTCCGTTTCCTTCCTCTCCTCACCCTTCCCATGCACGCAGGTTTGTGACAGGATATCCACTTCATTCAAGGGAATGGGGGAAATATTTGCTTGTAGCGTGGCCAGTTGCCAAGGTTGCTTTGTTCTCCTTGTCACTGAAAGGAACAGCCCAAGGAAACCCTTGGAGCTGAAGCTGGCATGTGACTTGGAGTGGATTTCCTGCAGCTCTGGAAGTGAAATGTATGACATGGGGATTTTTTTTTTTTTTCTTTTTTAAATCTCATAAATGCAAGGAGAAAGAGGACCTGGGTGGGTTAGGCAGGTTGGGTCTGAAATCCTCTCTTTGATGGGAAATTGCTGTGTCACACCCGTACAAGTTGTGCCTTGTCAAGGTTAAAATCGGTCTTGGGTTTTTTAGTTGAATTAAATGGCTGAGCTTGCAACAGGCCTGGGTTTTTTAGGTGAATTCAGTTGTGTGGTGAAGATTACGGTTGCTCCTGCACCACTCAATGTGTTGTAGCTGGAGGCTCTGCTTGGTGACACCCAAACACTGCCATGATTGCAAAAGGCCTTTCTGTCACAAATTCAGAGCTGTAGTGATAATGGCAAGCAAAGTAGTGAATTTGCAGTGTCTGGGGCTTAACTCCTCCATGTGGCCCAAGCAGTGATGTCCAGGGCTTTGGGGTGTATAGAGAGGGTGAGACAGCTCTTCCTCAGTGTGATGGGCTGACAGCTGAGCTGGTGCTCTGACACCTTGCTCTGCCCACTGTGCCCTGTAAGATGGATGATTTAGCTCCTTTTTGTCGTAGCAGATCAGGTGGCTCCAGAGAGCCCGTCCCAACAAGCTCGTGGCCCTAGCTGATGGAGCTGTGCTTGTAAAACTCTGGGTATAAAACCCAGCCTGCAAGCTGTCTAAAGCACAGACAAGTATTCTTTTGTCTGGCTTCTCCCTTTCAATTTTAAACTGGCCCAGGAACTCCCGAGAATATTTAAATACCTTGTGCAGTGAACCTGTATTGATATTACTTGCTACAACTCAAACAACTCAGAGAATGTACAGTTGGGAACATTTGTTTGCTCTGGATGGTAGGAATGTCCTCTTGAAAATGTGCTATGCTTTGGTAAGTATGAATAGAGGGTTTTTCCACCCCCCTCTCCAGGTTTCTGAAGGCCAAAGTCTCGAAACGGCTTGGAAAGGCTGCTGAAGCTGTGCTGATAAGATATGCAGCAAAAGTGCTTGAGAGCCTAATGTAGGAACAGAAATGTCTAAGCTGTTTGCTTTCCCCTTAACAGTGTGAAAAATTAATATGTCTTATTAAGGAGCCTGGGGAATTGCGTGCTCACAGTAAGGACTGCACTGAGATATTACTGCTGGCTTAAGTTATCCCTGGGGCTGGCAGCTGAAACGCTTGGTTTGGAGTTACTGGGTAGGAGAGTGGAGCTGATTTGGACCCTGCAGAGCCTCAGTTGTTGCAGTTTCACTTCTAGCAGTCTCCCTCTGGCTCTGAGCTTGCTGTAGAGATGGAATAACCGCTTCATACAGCAAGTCCCGTGGTGTTTGGAGATGTGACTTTTTTTCTGTGCAGTTAATTCCTTATTTTCTTCCCTCACCACTTTGTTGTCAGCCTTCTTCAGCCCAGGAGACACATTATCAAACAATTTTGATAGCAGGTCTGTGCACCTCTTAGAACAGTGTGTTGGGGAGCTTTTGGAGAGGCTGGGATCATGCACCATCAGCTCAGGTCGGGAAGGATGCTGCTCTACCCTCTCTGTTTTACACCAGTGCTGCTTTTTGTCTGAAACACTGAGTGCTACCTCAGGCCATTGGGCAGAGAAGCCAGGACATTCGGTGGAGCTGTGGGATCCCACTCTGCACACCCTGGGCTGCTCTGACATCCACGAGCCATCTTCAGGGAGACACTTCCATGAAGGCCAGTTGGACATGTTTCATCAGACTGTGTTGATTATTGCTTAAATGCTTGTTTTGTAACCTCTGAAGTAGATGACATACCTGTGCTGTGCCCCCACCCTGAACACATGCCCGCCCTTCTTTCAGCAGTGGTCTTTATTTCAGTGGTGTGTACTTACTCACCCAGACTTCTTATCTCCACTAAATCACAGGTTTCTTAAGCACTCGTGTTTTCTGTAGCACTCCCCTTATCTCTGTTCCTTCCCAGAGCTGGGCAGTGGGAGCAGGGAAGCACGAGGGGCTGAGCAAAGCTGTAAATGCCTGTTTGCCCTGCAGTGATGCTGTGTGAGGTACAGCAACAGCAGGGCTGAGAGCAGGAAGAGCACCTGTAGGACAGTTGCGTTTTCCCAAATTGCTGGGCAGTTAAAGGGTTCTGCAAGGCAATTTCTCTTTTTTTTTTTTTTTTTTTTTTAGGGTCTGAGGCAGTAGGATTTGTAGCATGTTAAGGCAGCACAGAATTGCAGTCTCCTTTGTGGATGGCAGGTCATAGAAAAGGACTGAAAACTGGCTTGAAGGTCTCTGTCAGGTGTATCTGTGGTCTTGTCCCTACTCTCTGTCCCCTTGTCCTTCTTCCCAACCATCAGAATAAGGATGCTGTGACCCTGGGAAGTGCTTTCAGGGATTCCAACCAAGCTAGGCTGTGCAGCCCCACACACTGCTGTGCCTTTTGGTCCCATGTGACATTGTCTGTAGGACAGTGTGGCTGGTGCCCTGTCCAGCCCATGAAACCGCTGTTCCATGTGAGGTTTTGTGGCTCCTTCCATGTTTTCTTTCCCTTTCCAACAGTAAGCACTCAGCCAGCAGTGGTTTCACAGCATGAAGTCACCTCCTGGTAGCTGCCAGGCTCTGGATCAGCCCTGTGTGTGTCTGCAGAGGGGTGTCCATAGGTGTGCATGTGCTGTTGTCCTGTTGTGGCTGAACCTGCAGGAGAGTCCCTCCTTACAGGGACTCCTTGCTGGCTTGTTGACCCTTTAAGTTGGAGAGTGCCAAGTCTGAACTCTGCTTCCCAACAGGTTTGGTTTCCATGTGGGAGTTTGCCATCCATAAGGAAGGGCAGCAGCTCCACAGCTCACCCCACCTTAGCCCTATTCTGTAGCCAGAGCTGAAGGTGTGTGTGGGGCATGGCTTCAAGAATTGCGTTTCCAGGTGCTGTTTTGGGGGAAACCTGTGCCATGTGGGAGCACCTGGATGAGATATGATGCCTGCTGTGGTGTGAGCAGCTGTGTGGATGTGCTTATCCTTCACGTGATGTGAAAGTAGTTGTACAGCTCTGTGGGTCCTGCGCAGTTTATAAGGCATCTGACCTTCCTTTTGCTAAGGCTTTCAACAAGTCAATTTACAGTCTTGGCAGGGACCACCCAGAGCCTGGCTTTGTGGCCAGGGGAGAAGGAAGGGAGGGAACTCTTCAAAGAGCAGAGGAGACGAAATTACTACCGTGGCCTGTATATTGATTTCCTGAACCGTGAGGCTCCGAGTCAGATGCCAGCCTGCTTTGCTGTGATCTTGGCAGAATGTGACCCCTGTCCCTCAGCAGCAAAGGAATGGAGGTGATCATGTTTCCCCAGGCAGATCTGATTTCTGGAGGCTGTCAGGGCGCCGTACCCTGTGCCTGGGAACGGTGCTGGGAGGCATCACAGGGGAGGTTTTGGCTGTGCCTGGTAGACAAACCATCTAGTACAAACACCCACGTCAACAGCTTTGGAGGCGAGTGCCAAGCTGGATTGCTTGTAGCTATCCTGTTTGCATGAATGGCTTTGCCTCCCCTCCTTTGAAGATGATGACTCTCCTTTTGAAAACAGGAGATCAAGAATCTGGTATCAGACATGTTGAAAGACACTATTTACAAATGTTTATCGTGGAAAATATTTATAAAGCTCCCCTTGGGAGCAGGGCTGTACAGTGCAGTGGCCTCCCTTGGACTGAAGTACAGCTGTCTAACAGCTCTTGAGCCAGACCTGCTCAGGTTAGTGTAAATCCTGCTGAGATCCTGCTTCTTCCCAATAACCCCTTGCTGCAGACCCCGTGGTGTTTGTTGCTGTTACACAGGGTGCTGTATTCAATACTAAATTGCACTTGCAAGGACCCAGCCTCTAGAATAACTGTGAGTGTTTAGCAAAGGGTAGGTAGAAGTTATATGACTGCTCTCTGCAGCTGCTCTAAAGGTGTTTTGTGGTATTTATATCAGATCATGAAAAGCTTCTTGTTCATCTCAAGATGTGCTACTGCCACCTCCCAAAGTCCCAGCCCTGTGTCCTTGGTTCTTCCTCCAAGGAGCAGCACAGACTCTGGTGATGATCAGCAGTGGCACAGGGTAATGGGCACCTCTCCACCTTGTGGTTCTGTGCTCCCCTTTCACTGTCTCTGCCTGAGCAAACAGCAGAGCAAATCCCAGAGCCTGATGGAGATGAGCTCCCTGTGCCTGCAGTGCTGGTGGTTCCACACCTCTCCAGTGAGGACATGTGCTGGGTGTTCCGGGCATGCTGAGTTTGTTATCCTGTGCTTACGCTGTATCCATAACTAGTATGTGAGTTCCGGTCCTTTTTACTTGTGTTGAGGGGTAGTAAATCCTCCCAGTGATGCTATTTTTCGGGCAGGGAGTGGGGCTAAGGGCTTGGATTTCTGCAGTGGTGAGACTGATCAGTTATCGTGTGCGTACGCCACCAGGAAGAGGGAAACATGAGACGGCTGCTGTGCAGGCTGGGATGTCGCCTTTGGTGCCGGCACTGGAAAGGCTTTGGGGTTTATTTTCCCCACATCTCACGTCAGCAGTGAGTCCTGGTGCACTCCAGCGTCCCCAGGGCCAGGACAGGATGTGAATGTGGTCGTGGCGTGGCTGCCCAGGGTCGGGTTGCTGAAAGGGAGAGGGGCTGACAGGTGCATGGCCGGCAGCACGGACGGGGCCGCGGCACAGCTCCTCGAGCTCTGCGGATAGAAACTGGGCTTGGAACTGGGTCAGAGGCGTGACCTGAAACACACCAATGGGCTGGAGGAGTTCTGGGCTGCGACACTTCCTCCCGTCCCTGGCTGCTGCATCAGCCAGAGATTCGGTGTTGGAAATGTGAGCAGGTGGATTAGTGCTGCTGCTGGCTCGATGCTGACTGAGCAGGAGCGCTCGCAGTGATGTTTGCAGTTGGATGTGCTGGAACCTTTCTAACCAGGAGAGCTGGAGTTGTGTTGAAAGCATCAGCCCTCGGCGAAGTGAAGCTGTTGCAGTTGGGCTGGGCTGCTCCATCAGCAGCAAGACCCGCTTTGGGCAGCACAGAACCTCCAAGGCAGGCCTGGGGCAGGTCAGAGGAAAGTGTGGCTCTATGGCGAGCGAAGTAAAGCCACTGCAGATGTCTGAGCCACGGGAGCCACTGGAGCTCGAGAGCAGAGTGACTGCACGTGTCCGCAGCGTGCTCCGTCTTAGTGTGTTGTTTATTTGATGTGCTGTTTGTTCTGGCATGGCTCGGTCGCATGCTGAGATAGATAACGCTGGAGAACAGCATGAGCTAACTCTGCTTCTCAAAGAGAAACGTCTTGCATTTGCCAGAAGCATCTTTTCTTCAAGTGGCTGGTACGTGGCAGCCAGGGATTCAGGGAGGGAGGGAGGGGAGTCTCTTTGCCTGTCCCCAAGGTAGGGGAGGTGGCACAGTTCATTACTGGAAATGTCTTTGATGTTCAAGGTAGACACACCAAACCCAGACAAAGGCTTTAGTCTTCACTACCCCCCCAGCTATGGGGGACAGAGTGCATTGGATGGGGCACTTGGAAAGGCTTTGGCTCTGCCTTCCCTCTCCCCTTTTATCTGCTGCTGGTTCTTTGAGGGGTGTCCAGTGCTTTCTGCAGACTCTGCTACACATCCAGCAGTGACAGCCAGCACACAGGATATGGCCATGGTGGGGACAGCCAGCAGCCTGCCCCAGGGGGACTGCCTTGTGTCCCACCACATAGCGAGCCAATAATTTCCTGTTATTGTTTGTAATAACACAGCGCCTGTTTGAAAACAACCCACATTAGTCCTCCCTCTGAAAGAATTCGAACCTGTCATGAAAGTTAGAGGAGAAACATTTTCCCAGACATCTCATCCAAAGTGGAGCGTTTCTGTTCTCGTCAGCTGCTCACGCTTCCGGGAAAAGCAGTCGGTGCCTCCAGAGCAGGGATTTCCTGAAGTGTATGGGGGGCAAGGAGCACTGTCCTGGGGGGTGCTTATCGGGCAGGACCTGCTGTAGCCTTTCCATCAGGAGTGAAGGCAGGGTTGAGCAGCCTGGCATCAGCTTGAAGTTGTGATTCAGCCATGATGAAGGGCACAGGTCTCTCAGCAGGTACTGTATGGCCCTGCTACATCATCATCAGCAACTGGCTCAAGACCTTGGGGTGCACTCAGGGTGCAGAGAGTAAATGGTGTAACAGTGGAAGGAGAGGAATAGGGGTCTTCTCATCTGGAAGGCTTAGTGTGAGGGTCTGGCCTGGACAAAGCAGTATTTTACTTGCAAGCATGTGTGCCAGTTGTCATTCCTTGTGTTCAGGCCAACCTGGGCTGGAAGAGCTTGTCCCAGGGACAGCTTGAAGCTGAGGAGTGAAGGTGGGCTCACTTTCCATCCTGGGGGGAGAGGAACATGTCAGCATCACTCAGGGTGTACCAGCTGAAAAGATGTGGGATGGAGAGGAAAAAATTCCCTTGATACTTCAGTGGCTGATCGAAACCATCCTGAAAATCTCTGCCTGGAGGAGTTGCTGCATTTCATTAAATAAAAACAGCTTCTCTTCATCCTCCTGGAGTTGAGCTGCCAAAGGCAGACAGAAAACATGCTGTTGATATCACACTCACAATATGATCTTATCAGCCCCTGCCTCTGAATAGTGACCAGGTTTAATTGACTCATTCCCTGGGTTGGTTTGAGAAGGCTCCTCTTCCCCAGAAATGAGTTTTCCAGATGCTTACTTTAAAGGAAAAAAAAAAAAAAAAACAGGGTTTTCTTTGGCCACCTTTCCAGCTTCCAGCTGTTAAGTCCTGGAAATGTGTTCTTCATTATGTCCAAGAGAGAAATGTTTCTTTCTTCCGATTGGGGAGGCAATAAATATTTCAAAACATAATATGCTGTGGACAAGTGAGTTAGGATAGTTAGGATCATTTGTTCTCTGTGCAGCAGGACCAGTGGCTGCTGGGTGATGGACGGGGCAGGGAGTCACTGTGGTCTTGCCTTAATACATCAGCCGTCCCCAGGCTGTGCAGAGTCACTTTTTTGGGTTATAGATTCAACAGTCAAGTGTCTGGTTCTGCCTTCAAAACCAAACCCCAAAGCAGAAATCATCAGCAATCTTTAACAGCTCCTTTGTGTTAACCTTCCAGCACTGTCACTTCCAGCCAACATGCTGCCGCCTTCACAGCACATCTCCAGCCTGCAAATCCTTTCTCCTTATCTGACCCCAGAGCAGTGAGTTCTGGATTGAGCCTGATGAGCCAGCCATGGGGCTATTTTGGATTAAGAGGAGGAGGGGTGAATTCCAGCTTCGTGGAGTATTCCCTCTTCTGCCAGTGTTGGCTTTGCTCCTAGCAAGGATGCTCCAACTTGCTTCCCGTGATCTTGGCTGGCCTGGCCAGGGCATTTTCACAGATGAGAAATTTGCAGGATACCACATAGTACTTACTGCATCTAATTTTAGGCAATTAAGTTGCCAAAGTTTGGCACGTAGTTTCCCTCTTTGGTCAAGAAGGTACATGGAGTTAGAGCCGATAAATTTGGGCAACAGCAAGAGTTTGTCTGTAGTTGCTGCATCCAGCTTGGGTTCCCCCAGAGAGGTGGTGATGCCAGGGACAGCAGTGACAGCATCTGGATCTGATGGGATCTTCTCAGAAAAGGCAGAGATAGAGCTCTCATTCATGGTAACATCAAGTCATGATCTAAATCAGCTCATGAAAGTGATGTTGTAATCAGGGTGTGTTTGTGAAGGAGCCCTTGGAGCAGAACAGCAGTGGCTGATGATGTAGATGATAATTTACAGTGTGAAAGGAAAAAAAAAGCGGGGGGGGGAAGATTTTGCTGTGGGCTGACTGAAATTTGAAGGAGTATGAGCCAGCATGAGTCCCACAGGGAACTGAGGTGACTGAAAGAGAGCAGAGCTGGAAAATGGAACTGAGGTATTTCTCAGATAGGGAAGGAAAGAGCAGCCCAGCAGGTTGGAAGGAGGTTAAGCCACAGAGCTGGGGTCTCTGCTGGGGTCTTTGAGTCTTTTGGGGACATAATGAGGCACAGGTACCCATGTGGAAATGGATGGGAATGCTGGGCAAGTTACCAGCAGTTTGTGTTGTTATTGCCATTTCTGCAAAGGCTAGCTTGAAGCTTAAATCAGCTGTTGTGCTCTCTCCTGCCTATGTACCTTTAAAAATATACATCCTTTTTGCTTCTCACATTTTCTGTGGTAACAGCCTGAAGCTAATGGGAAAGGCAGGATGGGACTTTTCAGATGTTCTAGACCTTCATTCCCAATATGGGAAATGCTTTAAAATATGCTTCACCCACAAAGGCTGCAGCATATTTTCCCCTTTAAAATAACGTTTAATAAGATATTTTAGAAAGAATTAAAATACCAATAGAAGCAGGAGGGCATAAGCCAAACATTAAGAAAACACCCTTGAGGATAAAATGAGTTTGTGAGCAATTTAGTCTTGAACTCTGTGGGAATGGGACTAAATCTGTGAAGTCTTCCCGGATATCCCTACATAATTTGGAGGAGCCCTAAAAATAGCCTAAAACTTGAATAGCCTGGATGACCTCAAAGCTGCTTTTCAAGAGACTTGCAGTGTAGCCTGAGTAGGTGAACACCCTGCAGCGCATCTAGGTTTCAGGAACCCCTGATGAGTCAGCTGGGGGATTGCTAATTGGTTACTGGTCTTCATTAGCATCAGGCTTTGATGGATTGGGCTACCGGGTTTGCCTCTGCAAACAGCAAGGAGTGGTGGGGGACAGTGGCCTCCTTTGGAAACGTGAAGCGAGTCTAAAGGGCCCAATTAAGCTGGTCCCAGGGAGGGCTGTTTCACAGAGAGCCGCAGCCCTGGCTGCTGCCGGCTGTGCTGGCAGGGAGCCCACTCCAGTGATTTATTCCTGGGCTCCAGCGCTGACCCACGGGGGCTGAGCAGCTTAACGGAGGAGATGGAAGGGTATGAGCAAAAGGTACAAGGCAGCTCTGGTTTGAAACAAAGCAGCCAATTTCCTTTCACCACAGACAAGCCTTATCTCGGGAGATTACGTTTGTCTCCAGTGGAGCCTCTGGTGTCATAACCAGGCTCTTCCCGGGCAGATAGAGAGAGGCTTGCGCAAAAATCCCGCAGCGGTAGCCTGGGTTCTGGCGTGGCTGTGGCTCACGAGCCCTGGATTGTGTGGGAAGGAGCTGGGACCAGGCAGTTTGGGGCTTTTTGATTTGGTGTTTTTGTGGTTTTGATGCCTTTTGAGCCATCTCACCAATGCCTGGCTGCTGTTCCGGCTCTGTGCCGCTGCAGACGTGTGTGTCCTGCTGTGCTGTTGGGAGAGGGATGCCTGCCACCACATCTTGCTGGTGTGACAGGCACGGGGATTTCTCCCAGTTGTCATGAATGGATGTTGTCCATGGGAAGGGTCTTCTCTGGGACGTGGGCCCCTCAGCCAAAGTTTCCTCCAGCTCCTTGGAAACACTTCTCCATGCACTCTCACAGATGGAACAGCAGGAATCAGCTGCTACACAGTTATTGTCCAAAAAGGTTGCAGTGTGGATTGCAGATAGGCTGCTTAGTCCATCATACCCAAGAATGGACCATATTTTATGCTCCTGGCACAAACATAGCTGTGTTTGCCTTTTTTCCACCTCCTGTGATCCCAGTGGATGCTGCCCAGCTGGGGATTAGTGATGGGCTGCAGATAGGTTGGTCTGGTTTGACCAGCGCTTAAGACACGGGAGAAGTCTTGTAGTTAACCCTGTCCTCATCAGCCAGGGAAGATTGCTTCTCCTCATTTCTGCAAGCAAAACACCGTCCTGCCTCCACAAGTGTACTGGGTAGCCGGGCTGATGAAAAGTTTGCACTGAGTGTTTATATATACTTTTTTTATTTTAGCTCATTCATATTGTTCTGTGATGCTCAGTGTTCTTTTTGAAGCTGGGGCAGGAAGAGGCTGGAGATAAGACAACAATAAAAGGCTGGAGTAAACCCTGCAAGCAGAGATAATGCACTTCAGAGAATACCGGTGAACTGGCAGTCTGGGAAGTTCAAGGAAATTTGAACTTTTGTCCAGTCAGGATGATTACTTTTCCCACCAACTGCTCTGCACAGCCAACTTGGTTTATGATGTACCTGAAACACCTTTTAGTTTAACTTGGACTACCTGTTAGATAAAAGTTCATTATATTCAGAGCTCTATGACATCATGTATATTACTTCACTGTATTTTTTTTATTAGTCCGTTAAAGGATTTTGCTCTTAATACCTGGCCTAAATCAAAAGGTTTCTCATGTAACCCTCCTCAGCTTTTCCCCCCCTGCATCTTGTTCCATTAATCCATCATGTAATGTCTGACACTTCTGCAATGAGGAGAAATTAATCACTGTGTCTTTTGCCTTGATTTTCCACCTTCCCACCCCAGCTTGTTAGGAAGTCAGCATTATATCATTAGGGATTTCTTCACCCAATGGAGAGAGGTCTCCTTCCTGTCTGCATTGCAGGTTTCTCTCTCTAACTCCCTGGGTTTGGGAGGTGTTGAAGGCAGAGTGATGACAGGGAGATAGTGAGCTACAGAACTGGTTGCAGGGTCACCCTGGCTCCAGGGGGTTTAAGACACATTCAGACAAAAATCCTTTCTTGAGGCATAGTTTTGAAAATTGCTGAGTATTACATCTCTCAGGGTCTTGATTCTCACGTTGAACCTGAACTGAGAACCAAGGCAGACTCTTTTCTGAGTGTGCCAATTTCTTTGCTTGGCTTGAAATGCCCTCAGGGGTTCCACAGTGGTAGGCTCCCCATCTTTGTTGGGGTGTAATTTACTCGCCAACAGTGTTTGTTGAGCTTAGATATCAGCAATACAATGTAGGTTCCACAAACTCTGTTACACAGAGACTTACCTCAGCACACCCCAGTCTTCAGCAGCCCATGCTGCTTCCATACAGAAATTGTACAAAAATTGAGGCCTGGGCTGTGCCGCTTTTTAATTGCAGAGCAGAAGAAATGGAGTGGTATGAAAGGTCAGACCAGATTTTTTCAGCGAGGAGCTGTTTGGAGGAAGTTGAGGAATTTTGGCCCAGTGCACGCTGAAATTCCTGCTTGGTTGTGTGGGAGCTTCGGCTCGGGGGAGGCAGCTCCACTCGCAAATCCATTGAGGCTTTGCCTGGACTGTTATTTAGAAGGACATGAATAGTTTGCATCTTGAGACCTGTGCTGTGGTGGTTTGCAAGAGTGAGGGTTGGAGGAGCTGTGCAGAAAGAGCCCCCTGTGCCTCCTTCCAGGAGAGTTCACGGGGAAGGGACTGTGCCATGGGCAGAGCCTGGAGGAGCCAAGCCCACCAGAGGCTCTGAGTGAGCTCTGCTGTGCTGGACCTTGGGCCTGTGCTTTCTCACAGCTGTGCCCATACATCTGGGTCTGGAATGCGCCAGGGTTTAATGGCTTGGTTTCATCAGCATGGCTGCCAAAGTCACGGATTCCTTCTATATGTTTTAAAAGCAAACAATCCGTGACTGTGGACACTGTTCTCTGCATCTCAGCACACACTGCAGCTGGTGAACAGTTAACCAAATTAACTGAGAGCTGTTCAATTATTCTTGGAGGAAATGAGAAAGATGAGCAGCAATGCCAGGCTGTGACTGACGAACTCTTGGTGAAATCCTCGGTGGTGATGTCACTGGCTGGTAGAGGGATGAACACAGACTTTTAATGGGATTGTTTCTTTTTCTTGCGCTCAAGGTCATTGTTTCTCCTCCATTAGGCTGCATGGTGATAAACAGGAGGTGCCAGGCAGGGCTGTCATTGCTGGAAGTATTGCAGCTCTTGACTTTGAGCCCATTCTCTCTCTGTCCCAGGAGCTGATGCCCAAAGAGGGCCTTACAGACCCTATCTACAGCTGCTGGGACAGTGTGGTTGTAGGAAAGACCTGAACTGGGCTGTCTTCCCAGCTGTCCTAGTGCTTGCTGTGCAGTGATGGCCACTGGTCATCTCCTTCCAGGACAGAGATGTTTTCCTTGTCTAAAATTTGTCATGGCAGGATAGGGCACTCCAAGGAAACTTTTTTTTCCTTTCAAAGTCTATCTGGCATTAAAAACTGAGTCAGTTATTTCCCATTAGTTACAAAAAAACCTCCACCTACTCTCCCTGTGTGTGAAGTGACAGCTCCCTGAAGAGACTGTTGCTCCTTCCTGTCTCAAATACCTGCAGTTGGTTGACATCCCTCAAGTCAGGCTTTTTCTTGGCAATTTCAGATTTTAGGATGCAAGCACACCAGTTAGTATTAGCCAGCAGGAACTCCCTGGTTTTTCTATTTATAGGAAAGCACATTTTTTTCTGTATGTTTTGGGATTACTAGAGTTTTTACTGGTATAGTTTCCACTATGCTAAAATTAGTCTCAAACTCCTGTAAGTTCAAGGGAGGAGAATTAATGCGATGGACCCAAGAGCCTTGGAAAAATCAGCCTTGAGAATAGTGAGGGGTTTTTTTCTCCTCAAAGCCATCATCAAGTAGGTGACTGGAGATATTTAGCTGGCTGAATTTGAATGACTTCTAGTTAAACTCCTCTAGAATATCAAGTGTTCCCAGGGCACCTGCTCATTGCTCACCTATCTACACAGAGCTGCTTGCAGACACTTTGGCTGGAAGACCCTGGTATGAGCTGCCACTAATCCTGCCAACTAATTATCAGTTCAGGTATTTTCCCAGAACACCCAACTCCCAAAAAAACATTCCCAGAAGCTTCTTAGGAGTATTTAACCATCAAAGACAATTGACACCTCAGGGTAAATACTCTGAGAATCTGAAATCCTGGAAGCACCAGGAAGTTTAAAGGGCATCTTTTCAGCCACCTCTGTGCTGGGCTTCTGCTGGTGTTTGCAAGAGGATTAAGTCCCAAGGAATTGCAGCCATCCCCTTCTGTCCTGACCCCTTTTGCTGTGCAGAGATGCCTCTGGTTACATATGCCCACCTCGAGCACGGCTGGCTGCAGTGACACCTGAGTTTCAGCACAGGCTCGTGTTTGAGTGTGTACAGGTTGTGCCTGGGCATCCCTGAATGCTGCCCCTGTAGCTCTGTGGCACTTGCTGTTTGCAGCTCCAGGCAGGCAAGGATTTAACGGGATGCTCCCCAAACCCCACGTCCTGCCCATGCTCCTCTGTGCCTCTCCTTAGTGCCAGCTGGCTGAACCTGCTGCAGATCAGGCTCTTGCTGCTGCTTTGCTGGAGGTCGTTTCTAAAACTTGGCTGTCCAAACCTTCAGTTCAGTACTGTGCAGGCCACAAGTGATGGCACTGCTCTGCCCAGCCGTGTGCCAAGTGCCACAGATTTGGTCCCCCAAGGATTTTTGGCAGGAGGCGTGTCTGGCACTGGCAGGGGAAGGACAGCTCGCACAGGAGGATGCTGTGGAGATAAAGCAGTGCTGTGTGTGAAATCAGCGAATGAGCCAAATCCTTCTCAGAAGTGGCATGTAAATAAAAAATCCTTTGTGAAAAATGCTCCATCAGCTGTTCACCTAAGCCAAGCTGCTTAGGAAGGGAACAGGCGCTGTTTAGAAAATAACATCATAAAGCATTGGGTTGCTGTTGCTGCTTGTTATGACACTGGGGAGGTTTCAAGCTGGCTGGTAGTTCTGAATCTGTGCTTTCCTGGAGAGTGTTTTCTTTGATGTCTCTCAATAGAACTCTAGAGTTTTGAGAGAAAAATTTGAAAACAGGTTGGTGCAATGCTGAGTCCTTTTCCTGTGCCCCAAGTTTCAGTGTTTGTCTCTCTCCCCAGCCCTGCAGAGATGTTTAATAGCTGTGACTTTGCAGCTCTGTCCCCTCCCCAGGGCCTTGGGTCTGTGCTGGGCTCTGCCTCTGTGACCCGTGCCCTCAGCTGGGCAGGGGCTGGCTGTCACCTCCTTGGGCAGCTCTGGGCAGCCAGGGCACTGCTTCCCCCAAGCCCCTGACTTGTCCCAGACCTTTTGGAGGAAGAGAAGAGCCAACCCACCCGCTTACAGGCAGTCCTAGTGTCTCTGAGAGGTGTGGGGCACCTTGAAGGGTTTCAGAGCACGGGATAGGTGGCTGTTTCTAAAGCTTGGCAATCAAAATATTGGACTACAAGCATAGGAAACCTTCTCGTTCAGAACCCTTTAACCCTGCATGAGTGCCTGGGGAACAGATCATTTTTAGGAGCAAGGACTTGACACGCAGACATATGAAAATGAGGCAGGAGGTGCTGTGAGCAAAATGGGGGCAAAGTGTGTTTCAGTACCACACCCTCTTTCAAACACTGACTTTTGTATCCTTTTTTTTTTTGTGTGTGTGTATGTGGGGGGATTGTTTGCTCTCAGGGACTTGAGTATTTTGTGGAAAAAAAAATGACTGGATAAAAAGCCATGCTTGCTTGGAGGGAAAACACCTTTTTTTTAGCTGCTTAGAAGGGTTAAAGTAGTTCTTGTGTGAATGGAAATAAAATGTAGGCACACACTTGCCCGCAGCTAAATGTGAGAGTTTAATAAAGGATTCTGATGGATGGGCTGGAGAGAAATAAATCTACTGTAGGACAGCAGAAGCTCAGCAGGGGCACAGTCAGTTGTTAATGAGTAAATCCATTGCTTCCTTGAGAATAAATGATTACAGGCAAAGGATGCAAAAGGGGCAGATCGCTGACCTAGAGAAGTTCGAAGTGAGTCAGAAACTCTCTGCCTTTCCAGGGCTTTTCCACCCTCCACGTACTTGTTTGTGGGGATAAAAGGCGCACAGAGAGGCTTGATCTCTTGTTAGTTTTAGCTTCTGCCGCTGATGCGGTGCCAGCTCTGCTGGGCGTTTCCAAGCCTGACGAGAGCTTGTGGCAGCTGAGCAGCCACTTGCCTGAAGGCTGCTGACCAGGCTGTGGACAGAGGTGACCTGTGCTCCCAGAGAGCTGCTTCTCCCTGCTGCTGTGGACTGATAACCCCATCCAGGCTCTGACACCTGCCACATCTTCCAGGTGGGCTCGCGGCTGCAGTGGTGGACCAAGGCAGTGCCTGGGGGATGGATGGACTTGGGAGGGAGCAAAATCACTTGGTCACTTTTGGAAGTGTGGAGGGGAAATAAACAACACTCTTCCACGCTTTCCATGGTGGTTCTTTTTCTGCTTTCCATGCCTATAGGGTTTTGCAGATATCTGGAGCTGCTGTGCAGTGACCCAGATCGGGGTGCAGTGCACCCCAAAACACTGCAGGTGCCTGCTGTGCATGTCCTGAAATCCTTTTCTGTGTGTATCCAGGAGGCCTCCTGTGCCCCAAAACCAGGGGGACTTATTGCCCATGCACTGCCGTTGAGCTGCGCCTGCTCGGCAGGTCCCCCTGATCCTTCCAGGAAATCCCAAGCAGGAATAAGCAGCGCTGGCAGTGCTATCCACACACGTGCTCCACGAGGATATCCAGCAGCAGTTGGGAAGAGATGAACTGCTTTTGTTTTCACGTGGTGCTGTTTTCATAAATCAACGCCAAAGGTAATAAATCCGTCCTATGGAAAAGTAGAGAGTGGTTTGCTGTATAAACTACTCCTGTGTGCTCCAGGGCCAGGAGCAGAGCTCTGTGGAGCTCCCAGCCAGCACAACTTGCTCATACCTTTTTGTCAGAGGACTAAAAAGGGCCCCTCTTGTTGTTGATCAAAATGTAGTTGCCAGTGTTGCAACAACATGAAGATTTGTTTGCTTATTGAATGTTATTGTGTGGCTTTGTGGTGCCTTGGGAGTATCAGTGAGACTTCACCAGAACTCCCTCACGAAAGGAACACAGGGTATGGCTGGTCCAGCTTGTTGTTTTGTTCCCACATGTGCCTCCCAGAGCTGGAAAACTAAAATCACTTTCTCAAGGCAGGGAATATGTGAGAAATGTGCAAGTTTGACATTATGTGTTGCTTAGGCAGGAGAATGGATGGATGGATGGACACAGAATGTGCTGCTCCAAAAGCAGCTGAGTTTTTCTTGTCTCTCTGAAATCTTTTACTCTTTGAGTCTTTGAACTGTCACACTGGGCAGCAATCAGAGTTTTATTTTCATGGGATTTTGGTGCTTGATAAAGCTGCCCACCATCCAAAGATGCAAAGAGATGGAGCGTGGGAGATGGAGGAAATGCCCTCATCTCCATCTTCCTCTCCTGGCTCCAATGCTTTCTCCATCCTTCCAGGCAGTGATAGTCACTAGGGAAACTTGCACTAATAGCAACATTAGCTAGATGTAGGGATGTTACTATTTTCAAAGAAATTTGGTTGCTAATTAAAATACTGTCAGAATTTCCTGGCTGGAAGCTCGTTTCATGAAATCCCAGGCACTGGTCAAAGGTTGAGTTGTACCTGGCGTGCTTTCAGAGGTGGGGAGAGCAAGCAATCTGCATGCCTGGAGACAAGTGTGTGCATCAGATCTGCCACTTTACCTCCTTTCTCCATGAAGAAGGGAAAAAAGTTTGCCAAAGCAGCTGGGAGCATAGAGGTTTTTATTCATCTGACTGATTAATAGGAGCTAAATAAAGGCTTTGGAAAAAAAACCCAACCATTTCTCTTGCAATATTGGTTGGGCAGAACTGTACTGGAACTAAACATGGAATGAAAAGTCTGACTTTTCTGCCAGCTCTATTTTTAGAGCAACTTCTCCATCTTTGCATCTCTCTCTGAGATTTCTCAGCAGATGCACTTGAACCAGGCAATCTGCTGTTATTTTTTCCGGCAGGCTGTGATCTTCTGCAAGATAAGGATGTTGGATGGAGGGGCAGGAGACTCACCAGACTTGACAAAAATCCCCCTGAATACCAGATGTGGGTCCTGTTCCAGATTTGGGGTCACTGCGGTCACAGACTCCTGAATTTTTTCTGTGCTCCATTAGGAATGACCATAACCCTTCCGTGCTGGAGGGGAGTGACTGTGCAGTGTTGGCTGCCTTCTTTGTGTCCCAAAATTGCAGTCATGACTGGAATAAAATTCAACAGCAGTCCAACAGCACACAGCAGTGCTAGTGATGAGTTTGGGTATGGAGGGAAGAATTGCATTTGGCTTTGAGAGTGAATATCTGCACTGGACTTCATGTGAGCTGCTGCAGCTGATCCAGAAATAATCCAACAAGAATTAAAGTGGGTTTTGTTTTTTTTTTTTGCTTCCCTATGAAAAGCAGTAATAAAAGATAAAAGCATGCTATCCCTGGTCTTGGATGTCTTAACCCTGCCATGGGGTTGGGATTAGCCTTTCAGAGAGTTCCCAGCAAGCACATAGTTCTCCCCAGTGCCCACTGTGTGTACGTGTCTCCCATGACTCAGAATGTACTGAAACCATCCACATCATCTTCTTTCAGCTGGAGAGGGCCCCAATGGGTCTGGAGCCTGTGGCTGCCCGACCCTGCCCCAAGGGCACTTACCAGGACTTGTAGCCACCAGCACTGAGTTCTTTTTCTGGCTGTTGTTTTCATTTTGTGAATCACTGAGCCCAAGGCTTGGTTTTGTGTGAGATTTCAGTGTTGTTTCAGTGTTTGTGCAAAAGCTGCACCAATTTGAGTGCATGGTAATCCATGCCCTCCAGAGGGAGGGGACTTCTGAGAACTAGAAGCGTGCAAGGAGTTTGGACTCAAGGACATTTCTTTCCAGCATAAAACTGGACAGCAAGGAGGACCTCCTGCCCCCCAGAAACTCTATGGGATGTAGCTGGCATTGTAAAAAGAAATGTAGAAGAGAGGGATGCACGTCACATTTCTCAATTTGTGTTTGTGGTTGCTGTTCCTTCAGAGCAGAGGCTCCCCCAGTGCCTGAGGCCAGAACATGTAAAGGCACTCTGGAGCTGCAGGGAATTTTGTCCAGCTAAAGGCAGTGCTAGATTCCAGCAAGAACATTAATTTAGTCCCTGGAGAATAAAGCTGGAGGAGGGTTTACAGTGGAGGGAAGGTGTAACTCCACAGGCTGGTGCTCAGCCCTGTTCCCATGCCAAGAGGCAGATGTTAAGCTGTGAGAACTGGTCCTGCAGAGAAAGCAGCTGCCTGAGCTGAAGCCTCTTGGGTTTCACTATCAAATAACAGCTTTGCTGAGAGTGTAAATGGGCAGAAAACACTGCTCCTCCAAAAAAGCTTAGTCTTGTGTGCCTTGAAAACACATAGAGGTTGCAGAGGGGAATTAGGGCAGCATTTAGATCTGTTTTCTCTCAGGTTTTAGTAACTTGAAAATTATGGTTGTTTCCCCTTTGATAGGGTTTGCAGGTCTTTTAGCATTAGGGAACTGTGCTGGGTGGCCACTTCGGTTTCTTCATTCTGGATGGCACCAGTCCTTACCAGTGCAAACCCTGAGAGCTGACAAATCCCACCCTCCTGCCCATTCCCAGCTGGGGAATGGCCTCTGACCAGCTGTGCTTCGTGTAGATTTCCCAGGTGGATCTACTTCCCCCCTCCATGAGCATCTCTCTCAAGCCCCCTTAGCCTACACCCAGGTGTGAATTCAGGTACCACCAGCCTGCAAAGAGAACCAGAGCAATCCCCAGTACATGGAGGAGAGGCTGCCCCAGAACCAGAGGAGTGTTTGGCAGGAGCCTGAGAGGTTTGTGTGTGTCCTGCTGAGGGGTGACTGAGGTGGGTGGTGCCAGTCCACAGGGCAGCACCGTCCTGTTGCTCCATACCCACACACCAGCACTTGGACCCCTCGTCTGAATGACCATAACAAGATATGTGCTTTTTAGGATGCCTCTTCCTTGTTTCTTCTGCCCTTTAAAAAGTCTTGTGTGAGTTGTCAGGGCTATTTTGGAGGCATGTTATTATTAATCTTTGCCCTCTGGCTCGGCGATGTGTGTGGCTGGGGCAGGGCTGAGGTGGTGGCTGCTGTTCTGGCCCTCCTGCAGCTGGTCATGTCTGGGACAGGTGGGCTGAGACAATCACAGAGCTGTCCTTTTCCTCACCTTGCAGAACTGTACCTCTGGTTACCTGTTAGTCTTTGGGGGGTATATGCTCATGCAGCTCCAGCTCTGCATGAGGAAGGACTCCTGAGCTATAAATCTCTGCCTTTCAAGCACTAAACTCCCTTTTGGGTTGTTTTTGACGTTAGGAATTTTCTCAGATAAGAGAACTTTATTTGCCTTTAAATATCACTTTGTGACAGGATGATGGAGTGGGGATTCTTGGAGCGAGCTGGTGCCAGCCGGGGAAGGGAAACTCTGCTGGGGCTTTTGTTTCTGTCTAGCCCTGACATTTTAGCTCTTTAAAGAGTACGTTTATTTTATACTTGGCAGCAGTGTGTGTGCACATGTCAGTGTCCAGACAAATGGGAGCAGCCCAGTGTTGGATCTGTGCTGAAGCCAAGTGGGTCTCCTGCTCTCCCCTCTCTGTGGCATCTGGGGAAGATGGAGCTGTGCTGGGGCTTTTGTGCAACCAGGTTCAAAACACAGATTGCGTGGGTGAAGCAGGGCTGCCAAGTGGAATGCCTTAAAAAAAAAGAAAAGAGGATTTAGTGATATCATGTGCAAGGTGCAGCTGGATGTTACCTGGCTGGCAGGTCAGTGTGTCACCTGTTACCTCCAGAACAGCCCAAAAGCCAGGTCCCCCAGAACAGTGTCATAGCTGGTTTATAGTGCTGGCTGCTTAGGTCAAGGCTAAGTCTGAGGTGTCGCCCAGCACAACCTGGGTACAGCCTGTAGCCACAAAGTCTGTGCTTTGTTTGCACGCAGTGGGAGCTGAGCTCCCTAATCTGGCTCCCTGCAGCAGCCGTGTTATATCACCATCCTTTTAGATACGGAGGATTTTGCTCCGCAGGCTGCTTGTGAGCAGCAGGATCTGCAGAGTGCCAGCTCGTTTATTCCACTTGGATCCCTAAGTAAGTTCTCCCCAGTTCTGATGCCTCAAGCAGCCAACTTGACTCTGTGTTGCTTTCTTTCAGCTCTTCCACGTGGCATATGTCCTGATCAAATTCGCCAATTCCCCTCGTCCTGACCTTTGGGTGCTGGAGCGATCGACAGATTTCGGCCTTACCTACGAGCCCTGGCAGTATTTTGCCTGTAAGTATTTCAGTGTTACAAGAGAGCTGCAGCTCAGTGCCAGGTGGTGATGCCGTGGTGAGGCTCTTTGTGCAAATACAAAGCTGGGTTTGGAGCTGTTTCCGTGTCATTACTGTGATGCAGCACATGTCCTGGGTTTCCTCTGCCCAATAAGGCTGCAAGAGGTGAAGCTTAGGTGCTCCTCAGGGCAGGAGAACATTTTTACTCTCAAGGACTAAATGTATTTTTTAAAGTGTTGTCATTGATGCCCACCCAAATCTGTGGGAATGCCAAAGTTGGCACCGGTGTCAGTAGTTGGGCATTGCTGATCAAGGTCTGGAACTGAGATTTCTTGTCATCTCCTCCCTGCCCTCTTCTCTGTCTGCTCTGTACTATCCCAGACTGGTGTATTTCAGCTCTTCCAGATGCAATAACAGCAGCTCGCTTCCAAGTGGCTGCTGTCACAGAAAACTCTGAAAGCCAGAAACTGTCCCTTGTGCTTGGATACAGCCTGTGCAGGGCAGGGAACCGCTGTCCTGCCGCTGTGTGAGCTGGAATCAGAGACAGCTGGCTTCAAAGGATGGCTGTGGAGATCCAGTCTGTGCATTTGGCTTCCCCGTTCTCTGATTAAAACCTTAAGAAACAGCTGGTTCTACAAAACTCTTCTCCCAGAGGGTCTACGGGGTAGCCGGATGCTGAGGAACTTGTTAACCACCAGCTCCTCCCAGAAGCAGCAGCAGTAATTGGGAGAAGATGTGAGTTAAGATCTACAGCCAGAGCTTAAAACCTGGCAAGGAAGGACCTGGGAGCGCTCAGAAGCCTTGCCCTGGGCTGTCCCTGAAGGCTCATATTTCTGGCTTACCTGTCAGCCTGTGCTTTGGATTTCGGGCCCCTTATTGTGCAAGAAAGAGCTGCAGACATGTTACTGCTGTGTTGCCTTAGCGTGGTAGCTCCTCTCCAGTGCAGATGTTTTCCTCTCTGCTGTGGGCTAGTGGGGAATTCCTGCTTTTGAATTCCTGCTTTGCTTTTTTCTATATTCTCTGAGAATTTATCTTCCAGCTCTGAAACCTCTCCTGGGACCCATCAGAGTTGTGTTGTTGCATGGTCTGGGGCTGCATGGAGAGCTCTTGCCCTGCTGGCTTGTTCCTGTGTGTGTGGTGGCAAAGCTGCAACATCTGGAGTCCTTTTTCTTCCTCCAACATCAGGCCCTGTTACCACCCCCCTGGAGAAGTGACATGCAGTGACACAGCCCAGTGGAAAATTCCCATGGAAATAAAGAGGTGGCTGCTCCAAAACCTGCCAGATTCGCTAGCACAAGAAGTCCTTCTCGGAGGTTTATTTCTGGCATAGGGAATTCTGTAGGTGGTCTAATGAAAACAGTGGTCAGGTCAGTAAGAGGGTTAAAAGCAGCTGGCAGAAATGCAAGTATTCTCCAGGGACGCCAGCAAGCCTTGCCAGAGGTGGCACTGTCCACCCCAGCTCAGCGCTGCCCCTTGAGCTGTGCTCATCGTGGGAGGTGTTTGATCCCCCAGTCAGGCTGCCGAGGTGCTTTTGGGCTTAGCTCTGCAGGAGGAGGGAAGAAGTGCCTGCTGTGGAAAGCATCTGCCCTTGCAGCTGATGGATCATCTCAGGGAAGGGGGGCAGGAGGGACTGTGGCAATGCAGGTCTATTCATCGTGGTAGGGAGGCACCGTGCTTTCCTCAGCCACCGAAAGAGAAGCAGGAGCTCTGGGGAGAGATTTATGGGGGTGTTTATCCCCATGAAAGGCTCCCCATGCAGCGTTTCAGATGGGGGCAGGACGTGAAAGATGCTCGGTCCCATCTGTCCATGCAGTCCCACAGAGCCTCACGGTGTTGTGCAGGATCAGGGTGCAGGATTAGCCCCTTTGGTCTCGCTTTGCTGGGCAGTGCCACTGCAGAGGGGAAGGCAGCCACAGCACAGAGTGAGGCTCCATCCTTGTCTGCTCTTTCCTTAAAGCACTGCTGGGGTTTAAAGCTGATGGGTTACTCTGCTTTAGTTCAGAGTGCCCATTATCTGGCTCACACAGTTGTGTAGATTTGGAGGAGTTCTTTGGTTTTCCTGAGTAGCTCCTCATGCTGAGCATCCTGTCCCCATGCCCAGCTCTGGCAGCTCTCTGGAAATCAATCATCTTGAGCCAGTGGTGACAGGCTCCTTGCCTGGGGCTTTAAAAATAAATTGCCTTTTAAAAAAAGCACCTGGTAAAGGAAAGCTTGGCGGCCAGAGACCTTCTGTTAAATGTTTCCACATCTTCCTGTGGATGCAACTGAGCTCTTGCTGTTGCCAAAACAGTGTTTCGTGGAGTGAGGCTGCATTCCTGGGACAAGGTGTGGGTGGGTGCAGGCCAGGGGTGAAGGCAGGGAGGCAGAAGCTCTCTGCTCCCAATTTGCTGCTCCTCCTGCCTGGCTCAGCCTATCCGAGCAGCACATGGAGTGAAGGACCTGCCTTCTGGAGGCACATGGAGACAGATTTTGGATGATTAGTCCCTTGAATTGGGTTAACCTTTCCCAATCAGCTTCCTGTGTGAGCTGAACGCTGCTGTCAGGCACGTTCACTGTGGTTTGGTTGGCACTGCCAGCACAGGGATATCAGACGTCCTGGGGACAAGGGTGCTGGACTTGCAGGAGAAGCTGTTCATGAACCAGGACATTCCTGAAGCTGCAAGGAGAGTCTTGGCATGCAGCATTCCAGAGTAGGTCGCTGAGCCAGCAGTGTGTCTGTCCCCTGGCTTTAGCCAGCCTTGCATTGCCACTTAGTGGCAGGAGCCCTCGTTTGCTGTCCCCAAGGGGTGGTTCTTGGTGGCTTTGGCATTTCTGTTTTGTAGCGTTGGTTTAAGAGCAACTGCAGAGTTCATATTAAGATGGGAGAAGGAAACATCCTGCAGGCAGTTGCTCTGCTTCTCCCAAACACTGCAGGTCTCCTCCCCACACCTGCATGTCCAACCTACGTGGTGGGAGATGTCCATTGTGTGATTCTGTGCTGGCTTTGGGACTGGCTCAAGAAGTTTAGGAACCCTGTGAAATGATGGAACAGCTCCTTCATCAGGAGCAGAGCCCTGGCAGCAAAGAACCCTTCCACAGCTCAGTGGAAGCAGTGCAGCAAATCCAGTGCCAGCCAGGCAACAGATCCAGACCAGGGTTAGTTCTCAAGATGGTTAAATGGTGAGATTGATGACAAAATAAAGGGGTGGGTTCCTCTGCAGGTGGTTGCAGTAGGCACACTGGCCATTCTCACTTTCCTCATTTACTGCAGGGAGGTGATTTGGGGCATTTTCTGCCTATTACTGTTACAGTGACTCCCTCACACGTATTTAACTGTGACAGAGTTAATGTCATACAAAGCAATCTGTATGTAGTAAATGCTTAACAAAGATTGTACACCCATCTCTCTCGTGGTCAGTGTGGGAAAATCCATACAGGGCTTGGAATTGTTCCTTTTCTCTTAACTGCTCTCTTCCCTGGTTGATGAACAGCTTCCAAGAGGGACTGCATTGAGAAGTTTGGACAGCACACCGTGGATCGTATCACCAGGGACGACCATGCCATCTGCACTACTGAATACTCCCGGATCGTGCCTTTGGAAAATGGGGAGGTGAGCAGTGGCAGGTTTTCATCCCCTGGAGTTTCCAGGGTTTCTCAGTGGCTGTCGATACTGTTACTAATTGGTTCCCTCCTGATTTTTGGATGCCACTTAAACTGCCTAGTTAAACCAAATGAGATTGGCAGGGACCTGATTCAGTCATGTGGATAACTGGGTTCGACTAAGGGAGAGATTAATTTCCCCCCACCCCACAGGATTACACAGATTTTTCTCATGGAATCACAGAATGGTTTGGGTTGGAAGGGACCTTAAGGACCGTACTGTTCCATTCCCCTGCCGTGGGCAGATGCACCTTCCACTAGACCAGGTTGCTCAAGGCCTTTTCCCTCCTTTCATTGACAGATTGTTGTCTCTCTGGTCAACGGGCGACCAGGAGCCATGAACTTCTCCTACTCTCCTCTCCTGCGGAATTTCACGAAAGCCACCAACATCCGACTGCGCTTCCTGCAGACAAACACTCTGCTCGGGCACCTGATGGGCAAAGCTTTGAGGGACCCTACGGTGACAAGGAGGGTAAGCCAGGCCTTGATGCCTCTTGCTAGTGATGTTGGAACTGTTTGGGGGCTGTGCATGCAACCCCTGGGGAGAAGACATCCCTGGATGTTACCCGGGGGGATCATTTTATTGCATAAAGTCCTGCTGAATCCTGAGTAGAACAGTTAAGAATCTTATTTGTAAAGATGCTAATGGCCAACTCTTGTTGTACTCTCCAGTATTACTACAGCATCAAAGATATCAGCATCGGAGGGCGCTGTGTCTGCCACGGCCATGCAGACGTCTGTGATGCCAAAGACCCCAACGACCCTTACAGGTACCTTTTTCAAAGTCCCAGTTCTGTGTAAAAGCATTTGAATTATTGTGCTAAGAATGGAGATACCAGTGTGAGTTATGTCCTGTCCTGAGCTCATAATTGTGCCAGCGCTGCTGATCGTGGCTCTGCCCTGAGAATGAATCAGAAACTGCTCCACACAAAACAGCAAAAATTAAACGTTTTGTCAGACTATTTTTCAGCCAGATCAGCTCCTTGATCTGGTTTCCCTGTCCACAACTTTGCCATCCCATGGGAGCAGAGTGTTGGAATGGAAAGGTGGGATACTAATGTTGAACATGGAGATTTTCCATCAAAGTCCAGGACTGGTTTCTGAACTTGTTCAGAGAAGTCTCTTGCTTTCCACATACCTTCTTAAGGATTGGGACAATGCTCTCATAAATAGATGAGAATTGTCTCATCATGGGTAGATGAGAATGAGAGTCCCCATGAAACCAGAGGCTCTGCTGCCCATTTTTACTCATAATAATCATAAATTGGTTATGTATGTAGCTGAAAAACTACTCTTTGCAAAAGAACAAGAGCATGCAAAGCAGTTACATTTTGGCTTGTGGGACTCTTCGCATCTGCCTTGGCAACTCGAAGTGCCAAAGAGCTGCTTCCAGCCACAAAAGCGTTACTTTTAGCCACCTGTTTGCAGCTTGAATGTTGCCTTTATAAAAGGGATGGGTAGATTCAGCTAGACGAGGGAAGCTTGTATTTCTTTCTCATCAGGATCATGTAGAGCTTTTGGATCTTCTAAAATAAAATTCCAGTGAGTCCCAGCCAAGGTTAAAGCTGTTAAGTATTAAAACAAGGATGTATTGGTAAGCAAGTCTGCCTTAGTGTGCCAAAGTCTCTGACAAAAGGAAGTTCATAAATACTTGAATGTACAGTTCCTTGTTTTTCAGACGTTGGTGTTGCTGGATGCCAGTACACCTGTGTACCAGGGCAAAAGGCTTTATGGGGCCAAGTCGTTCTTTAACATGGAAATGCTGTGACATTTCTTGAGTGAATCAATAGTTTGGGGCTCTCCAGGCAGGGAGGGAAAATTGAGCAAGGAGAGATGCGTTGGAAATTCTTGTTCAATGCTACTTTTACTTGCAAGTGTCTCTTGCTTCCCGGAATTCCCCTCCTTCCACTCTCATTTGAATGCATTTGGCATCTTTGCTCTTGACCCCAAACTGTTCTCTGATGTTGCACCACATATTGGTAAGCAGCTGTTGCATTTCACCCAGAGCAGATTGCACTGACCTGGAGGAAGGATATATTTCTTACTTGGTTGCTTTGTATAGTCATCACATAACAGCTGTAAATCCTTTGGGATACAGCAAGAAAAGGTGCTGGGTAAATAGAACATCTCATGGCATTGCTGTACCCTGTTAGCAAGCCCAGGAGCACAGAGGAGTCAGCAGAAATATGATACTTTCAGTTGAGAAAACGAGTAATTGGTGAAATGCTGCCATTCTCCAGGCTCCAGCAGCAGCTGTGTCCAGCCTTCCTGCTGAAGTGGGCGCTGCCGGGAAGGCATTCCAGCCCTCCTACCCTGACACAGCACAGAGCCAGCTCGATGATAGCTGTGGCAATGCTACATGCCAGGAGGCATTGCTGGGGTCAGACACACTGTCCTCTCCAGCCCCAGCTGACAGAAACGTGTCATGTCTTCAGAAGTCTGTGCAGTGTGTGCCTCTGCACATGTCCTGCCTCTTCAGATGCTGATGTGTGACAGCAACAGGGCAAGAAAATGCAAACAGAGGAATGTGGATTGGTCTGGCCCTGTTAAAAGTCCCAGTTATTGTCTCTGCTTCTCATTGTAGCTTCCCTCTTCTGCACACGCCCGTGTTTCTTGTGCCTGTTGCCCAGCGAGGCAGGATGAGCACTTTGATAGAGGTGAGGTGAAACCTTGGCAGAGACTTTAGGACGTGATGAAGCATGTCTGTGAGCTGACTTCCTGGCCATAAATGATAATGTTTATCCAGCTTTGGAAAGTTTCTGTCAAGGGCCAAGGTACGGAGGCTGCACATCCAGCTGTGCTAAGCTGGCAGCACGTCTGGGCTCTGTGTGTGTGTGAATGTGCAGGGACCTGCAGTGTGTGGGCAGGCACAGCCTCCTCCAGGCTCTTTGCACTTTTCTCTACTGTCTGTCTTTGCCCCAAGATGAAATGGGCTGAATTAAGCAGGGGGAAGGAATGTTCTCCTGGTTAAAGATGAACACCAGCAGGATCAGGCATAGCCCTTTCTCCTGGCAAACCCTGGGAGCAGTGAGATAAGCATCAGCAGGAACCTGGCACAGAGAGCCCAGACAGGAATCATGTGTTGACATGCAACTGCTCAGGTGTGTTAACATGACGTGAGCTTAGGAGAACTCTGCAAGGGCTCTGCATCTGTCTGATAAGAGCAACTGTTTCTGTGGGTACACCCATCACAGATGCCAAAAGCTAGAGAGGAGACAACTGGAGAGTCCAGCTCTGCCTCTGTACCTGATGCTGAAGATAACCAACAAGACAACAGCAACCTGGCTGGTCAGATGCACATCTGCAGGTGAAAGATTCTTTCCCACTGCTGGATCCTGAACTCTGGCTTCCTCTTTCCCATTTTGGAAGGAAGAGCACCATGTGTGCTGGTAGATTTGTGCCATCTGTCAGTCTCTTTTTGCAGGTGGTTTTTCCTCAGCACAGTCAGAAGCAGAGGAAGGGACTTTTTTTTTCCTCTTGATTGTGCGACTCAGATGTCCCAGCCAAATCCAGATGCTGTAATGCTTGTGTGCTGCTCTCACCTCTGCCACAGCTGCTCACTGCAAACTGTTTAGTCTCTCTTACTGAGCACCAATTCCAGTGGGAAGACTGCGGTTTCATTTCTTATGTCAGGACAAGCAGGAAATATGTGCTATGTGAACACAACCGCTCCCTCTTCTTCCTTGTATATATTCAATCAATGAAACATGTAAATATTGTAGTTCATGCACATTTGTCCATAATTCATTAGCAGCTGGGATTCAGCACAAGGTGCAGTAAAGCCACGATAGATGATCTCTCCAAGAGGCTGTTGCTGACTCTGGGCAGCAGAGACTAAATAAATAACTCCCTCTCCATGTGAAATGTGCATCTTTACTCGTGGAGTGCCATCTCTTTGCATTCTGGGAATGGACCCCGTGCTTTCCAAACATCTTGAACATTAAAGAGCCAGGGTGTGTGGCTGGGGCCACGTCCTCCAGTCAGGGAGATTAACAGTCTGCTCAGCAGGTTTATAAGTTCCCTGACTAAGTGACCATCTTTCTCCACGCATATGTATATGGATATTAATTTTAATCTCCAACTGCTGCCATGGAAAGAAACCTTAAAATTTTGTTTCCTTGGAAGTGCTGAGTGGTAATCAGCCAGGTGAGAGGTCTGTGGGTGGTTTTCTTACAGAGACGTGGCCAAAGTTTGCCTTTCATTGAGTCTCCCCTCTTGGGTCTGCAAAACACTGGGAGAACAAAGTTCCTAGTTAATGTTTCAGGGCTCTTTTCTGCCACTTAGGCTTCAGCCAGGACTCTGCCAGCCACAGCCCAGCCTGGGAATGTGGGCAGGGGCAGGGTGTGATGAGTGCTCAAAGCCCTGACTGCGGCCAAGTGTCCCATGGCATCTGCAAGGGGAGGACCAGCAGCACTGGGACCTCCTGCCTCTCAACCCCTCTGGCTGAAGCAAACATGCTGAGTGTGGATCCTGCTTGCATTCCTGCAAAATTTCAGATTGTCCCATGTTTGATTACAGTGAGATCATTTGTCCCATGCTGCTGCCTCTGTCTGGCAGTACATACACTTGCAGGTCCCACATCTTAAAATTATGTGTGGGTGGAAACCCTGGCACTCAGCTCACTGCAGCCACAGATGAGTGTGTCTGCACTCCTGCACTTCACCCTGAATGACTGCTCCTTTTGTCCCTAATGTTTTAAAAAAATTACATTTATTTTTAAACACTGCTTTTGAATGGAAAAGCATTGGAGGGAGGGAGAGATGGGAGTGGCAGACGGGCCCTGAGGGGAAATGAGTAATTGCACAGATAAAAGCTGGAACATGTTGTATTATCCATAAGTCTAATACAACAGAACGCGTTTGTGTTGGATGGGAATCGCCTTCTGCTAAGTGGAGGTTTTGGAGATGATGTCACTGATGTTAATGAATCACCGTTGCGGTCGAGCAGGGACGAGATCAGTCGGTTGACTGTCGAGATTTCTTGCCTGGCGCCTCCGGAGCCGCCTGTTTACCCAGCACAGCCCTGCCTGGAAAGCAGGAGGTGCATTTCACAGGGAGTGTGAGGCCAGCATCTGCTAAAAGACCTAATTCAGTTTTCATGTCACCTCTCTGCAGCACAGGTACACCTGGAGGAGCAGATAGCACCTGTGTGGCCCCGCTCCTCTTCATCTCTGAGCTGTCATTTATTCTTTTCATGCTGGTAGGGACACCTTGTATCCCTGCACCACACTACACTACACAAGTAATCTGCTTCAGCTCAGGCTTCTACCACTGCCACCTCCAACCATTTCACATTTTATTGTCTGCAGAGCTGGCTCAGCAGTGTCACGCTGATTTTTCTCTAATCCTTGTCTCCCTATGAAGAAGAGAGGAGTGATGGTGGAGGAGAAAGAAGGGAGAGAATGGTGCTGGAGGAGCCAAGTTTGGTGTTCAGCTCAGAAAAAAATTAATCAGCAATTAAAAGGTTGAAAAAAATGCCTTAGAAGCCTCTTTTCCAGAATATCTGGATTAGCAAATACCACTCGTTCATGTATCTGACTGGTGACAGCTCTGCACAGCAGGGTCACATGGCAGCTCGCCATCCCGCAGATCCCTGTCATCGCCCCAACCTTGTCTGTGCCCTGTTGCTGTCCCTGCAGGCTGCAGTGTGACTGCCAGCACAACACCTGCGGCGGGTCCTGCGATCGCTGCTGCCCCGGCTACAACCAGTTCCCGTGGAAACCTGCCACTGCCGACAGCGCAAACGAGTGCCAGCGTGAGTTGGAGTTGGGCTTTCCCCTTCCTTTTCCATCTACTTTGCAAAGCACACCAGCCCGGACTGCTGGGGTTGGTGGTGTGCGGGCTGGGTGATGGGGAGGTCACTGTCACAGCGAGGAGGACTCTGCACAGTGGTTGAGGGCGCTCAGTTGAGGCTCACACAGGGAGGTCCACCAGGTCTGTGTGGGATTTGGACTCTGCTTATGTTCCAGTTCCTCCTGCGTGTCCAAGGGTTCGTGCAGGCGAGCCTCGTTGCTCAATTCTGTCTCCAAGATGAATTACGTTTGGACGTGTTTACATACAGGACATCTTTATTTGTCCAGAGAAGCCTTTGGTCAGTGCCGACAGTGGAATTCCTGCTGTAGTAGGAATGCAGAGCATACGGTGTCTTATAAGTGTAGGGTGGCAAAGAATCCTGTGGGTTTATAAAGCCCCCTCCCTGGGGGCTGAATTTTACATTTCACCTCTATCCGGGGTGGGATACAAGAGGCAAGAATGTTGTTTTCTAAACCAGGCTGTCTGAGGTCCCAAAGCTGGGTAGTTTCTCCTTCTCATCCATACACGCCTGCACATATTTTACTTGTGATTTTGTGCCCACTGCGCTCTCCTGGTTGCTGTCCAGATTTTGTGAGAGAGTTGCTGCTTCTGTGCTTTTGAACTGAAAGAATTCTTCAAGCTTGGGAGATCATGTAACCCCCCCCAGTGCATTCAGGCATCTTTTCTCATTGCAAAGTATCCCATCCAACATCAAACCCACAAAGGAGCTTTCGCATCGTGAGATGCAGCTGGTGATTGAAGGATCTCCATGGGCTGGGTGGCTTAGCTGATGTCTCTTTGTATTTCAGCTTGCAATTGCAATGGCCATGCCTATGACTGCTACTACGACCCGGAGGTGGATCGCCACAAAGCCAGCAGGAGTCGTGAAGACAAGTTTGAAGGGGGAGGTGTTTGTATTGACTGTCAGGTAGGGCTGAAGAGCTCCAGTGGAAAAGGCTTTTGCAAATTTTTGTGGTTTTGTTTTCACTGTCGACTTGGAGTTCAGCCTTGCTGGCACCTCCACCAAGCCCCTGTTACCTACATTAGGAATTTCCCTGGAAATTTAGTCTCTTTGCCGTGGATCAAAGGAGTGTACACCAGTAATTTAGATAACACTTGGGTTTCTAGCTGTCCCCTGGGTAGTACCACTGCCTTCCTGATGCTTTAGGGTTAGGTCTGCTGAGGCACTGGAACTGGGAGGGACAGGTTGCTGCTCAGCACTTTTGGAGGTCCCTGCCTAGTTCACAGCACTCAGGTGTTGCCATCTTCCTGGATCTCTCTCTGCCCACCAAAATGCCAGTCTTCTCAATCTCTGAAGCTCCCAGGGAAAGTAGTAAAGTAGCTCTTCCCTGCCCAGGGTGACTGTCCTGGTTAATTGACACAGTGGCATGAAACTTTTCACTGTGCTTTCTTGCTGGGAGGAAATAGGTTGCTCCCATCCTGCAAGCACAAAGTGACCGGGGCATTTTGCCATCTGAGGGAAGTGAAATGGGTTTGAGGTCAGATATGAACCTGAAACTCACTCTGTGTTTATGGGAGGATACAGTTTGGAGGAAATGCTTTGTTTCCAAATTGGTGTATGCGGCATTTTGAGCAGATTTATCTCTTCTGTGTGCTGACACTCCTGAGCGGCTTCCTCTGTAACCTGGGGCTGTTAGTAAATCTGGCAGATGAACAGTGAGTCCTGCAGGCTGAGGAACTGATGCTCCTCTAACCCACTGTCTTTCAGCATCACACCACCGGCATCAACTGTGAGAGATGCATCCCGGGATACTATCGGTCCCCTGACCACCCCATCGACTCTCCGTACATTTGCTACCGTGAGTGTGAACTCCTCTGTAGGTCGTAGGTGCCCTCTTGGACTTGGTGACACTGGAGAGGGTAGTCTGGAGGATTGGGCTGGGAGGATTTTTTGGTGTAGGGAGTCTGGGATCTCGGGCAGTGACACCACTGCTGACTTGTCGCTCTCTGCAGGCTGTAACTGCGAGTCTGACTTCACCGATGGCACCTGTGAGGACCTCACTGGCCGCTGCTACTGCAAGCCCAACTACACTGGGGAGCACTGTGATACCTGTGCCGAGGGATATCTCAACTTCCCCCACTGCTACCGTAAGTGGGGGCGATCAGATCTGGGATCCCACAGACCCAGGGGGTGTGGGAAGAGCCAAGAGCTCCAGTTGTGGCTGCTCTTCAGGTGCCTTTTCCCCATGCCACCTGGCACGCCTGACCCAGGAAAAGTTTTTGCAGGTGGGGACAAGCCCACATTTGGCTTGGATGAAAGCTGGACCAGAGCTGCTTGGTCTGAATGGTCTGAACTCAGCTCTCTGGAGTCAGTGGGAGCTTCCCATTTTGCTGGAGTTTCATCTTTCACTTTGCATGAAAGACAGGTTAACGAGGGCTGTAATGGATTGTTGTTTAGTGGGATATCCGTGCTTTGTTCCATGTTCCACGTTTTCATTCAGCCTGTTCAGCTCCAGGATTGTCAAGCCCTCGATATTCCGACAGGGTTTCTTTGAGGGTGTGTGATGACCTGTGCCATGTCTCTTTCTCTGCGTAGCTGTTCCAGCTTTCACTCACAACGACACTGGAGAACAAGTGCTTCCTGCAGGACAGATAATAAGTAAGCAGTGCAATTTTCCTTGATGCTTTCGCAATCACCATGATATCACTTTTGTTGCATCTCCCCATCCAACACAAAATCAGGTCTTCAGCTTACTGGGCATGTACGTTCTATGAGAGAGGGAGTGGTCTGAGAGAGGAGGCAGCTGAAAGGTGGGGGAAAGGAAGATTTATGATCCCTGTTTTTATAGACATGTAAACTCCAGCCTTGAGTGCCTGTGCAATTGCTTTTTTCTGAGGTCCAGGCCATATGGGGATGCCCTTTCTGGCCTCCCTGTGAGAGACCCTTGAAATACCACGGAGGGGCTGTGGCTGAGCTGGGAGCTCTGCTGTGGGTGCCTCTGAAGCATGCACGGGCAGCTGCTCCCTCTGTGTCACTTTCTCTGTTATTTAGAAAGTTCACTTATGCCCTCATCCCTGTTCCCCTCCACCTCCCTCCTCTCTCATGCTCACTCCTCTCAGTTCATCTACTCCCTTGTGCTTTTTCTTGTCTCTTTTCCCACTGAGTCCTTCCCTGTCTCATGCTCCCCAGAACACTCCAGATAACCTTTTCCTTCCTTCTGATATTTTAAACTCTGTATCTTCCAGACGGGTTTTTTTCTTTCCTGAGCTGGAATTTCTCACTTCCCTTCTCATTTCCTCACCTTCCCCTCCCTCTAGTTCTTGGATGATATTTGCTCTTCTCTCCCAGCCCAGCACCCCACACCACTGCTGTCAGTGATGGCAGGGCTGGCTCAGAGCCTCAGCAGTGCTCACCCAGAGCATCTGCCTGCCCTGGCACTGGGGAGGCCTCGGCTGTAGCTGAGCACAGAGTGACCAGAGAGAAAGCTCAAAGCTCACCCTGGCTAGCTGAAGATTCTGATTATTCCCCCACTTGGGTAATGCTGCACTGAATCAGCTCTGCCTGGGCTTGTGGAAGCAGAATTTGCCTGTCCTGTGCATTTCCCTGCTACCCACCAGCACCTTCACTCCTGTGTGGTGCTGAGCTCTCCCAGCTGTCCTACAAGCCAGGGCTGCTGGTTTCCTGGGCGAGGTTTGGTTAAAACTTTTGCATCTGGTAGGAAGGTTATCAGGAGGGGCAAATGCTTGAGCTGTTACCTCTCATGGCAAGTCCTACCCTATCCTTGTGGGACCTCACAGCTCGACTGACAGCCGTGTGTGGTGTTGCCCATTGTGTGTCCCCTCTCCAGACTGTGATTGCTACGCCGGTGGGACAGAAGGCAACGCCTGCCGCAAGGACCCTCGTGTGGGGATGTGTGTGTGCAAGCCCAACTTCCAGGGAACACAGTGTGACCAGTGTGCCCCAGGCCACTACGGACCCAGCTGCCAGCGTGAGTAACTGGGGGTCAGTGGCCCCAAACTCGCCCTGCTCACCCCCCTGCTAGGTCAGGAACGTGCCTCTCCTTGCTGGGGAGGAGAAATTCTCCAGCCCCACTTCCAAGTGACAAATTCCCATGACTTTTGCTGTTGTTTTTCACCCATCCCTGACCCTCCAGCATCCTCCCAAGCTGGCGGGGGACGCCTTGAGAAATTCCCTATGGATGTGAGCTGTGGGCCAGGCATGCTTGCTGTCAGCGACTGCTCCTCTTCCCCTGAGGAACAGGCTCTCTTAGTTCCTCTCCTAGGAAAGGGAAAGATGAAGAACCTGCTTATTTACTAGTGCCCTTGTTGTTTTCCAGCCTGCCAGTGCTCTGGCCCTGGTCAGTACGATGGCACCTGTGACAGCGAGACCGGGCAGTGTCTGTGCCGAACAGGATTTGAAGGGCACTTGTGTGACCAGTGTGCTCCAGGCTACTTCAACTACCCTCTGTGCCAGCGTGAGTATCCGTCCTCCCATGGGCCTGGGTGGCTGCACACAGCCAGAATCCTCTGGCAGGGGGTTGAAGGACTGGAAAGTGGGGTTTGGGGTGTTTTGAAGAGTATATGCAATGGACAGAGACTGATGGGTTGAATTCTTAGAGCAGCACCCACACACCCATCTGAGAAGCTTTCAGAGGAAAAGACATTGCCATGAGCTTTGCTGTGTGCTCCCAGCACAGGGCAGGTGGTTTCTCTGTGTTGCAGTGTGTGGTTGCAGTGCTGTTGGGACGCTGCCGGGAGGCTGCGACTCCGTCGGGAATTGTTTCTGCAGACCCGAGTTTGCTGGGCCACGGTGTGAGCAGTGCAGTCCTGGGTACCACTCCTACCCCCACTGCTATGGTAAGGACCTCAACCTTTGTTTCCTGCTGTTCTGTCACCTTCTAGAAAACATACCTGTTTTTGTAAGGCTTTGGTGTTTCTTGACATCAAACCCATGTGGTTTGCACTGTGAATTTGGCAGGCTTGCTTTGGAGGTCATGGATCATATCAAAGCCTGGAAGACAAAGCACTTTTTATCAGTCACACTTCCTCATCACAGCCCTGCTGTGACCTGGTGTCTCAGCTTATGCCTCTTTTGCATGTCGCTTTAGTGCATTAACCTACTAAACTGCTGGGGAACATTGAATGGGCTGTAAAAAACCCTCAGCGGCATTTTCCTGGTATGGCCATGACTCCAGCTGAAAACACCGCCTGACTTACCAGGGAATTAACAAATTATTTTAGTTCTGATGGAAAGGGCTAATTCCTGGGGGGCTGAATGACAGACCAGCAGTGGTTGGCCACAGATCATCAGGCTGCTGACAGTCCTGCTCTTGCAGCTTGCTCCTGCGATTCCCGGGGTGCCGTGGACAACAACTGCAGCCCAGCCGGCCAGTGCCGATGCCACATGAATTTTGCAGGACACACCTGCAACCAGTGTGCCCTGGGATTCTACGGGTACCCCAGCTGCACTCGTGAGTAACCACCTTATTACTCTACAACTGTTTGAAGGGAGGGTGTAACCAGATGGGGTTTGGTCTTTTCTCCCACGTAACAAGTGATGGGACAAGAGGAAATGGCCTCAACTGTTGGACTTGATGATCTTAGGGGTCTTTTCCAACCTAAACCATCCTGTGATTCTGTCCTTTTCCCTGGGCACTGCATCACTCCTGGACCAGAGCTGCAGTTGCCAGGGCTGAGCAATGTCTATGGCAGGTGCCTGTGGCCCCAAATACTCTGACCAGTCCTCCCCAGTTCTGGGCAGAGCGTCCCCATCTCCCTCCCTGCTGGCAGTCCGACTGGAAGCCAGATGTACTCTTATGTCTCCCAGCAAGAATTTACCGCGCATTAAAAAGTAATCCGTGATACAGTTTCCCTGAGGCAACAAAAGAGCATCATCACCCTCTTGCACTGTACTAAATGTAGACTCCTGAGCTGTGCCAGCTGGCAGAGCACTCCTCCCAAATGCTGATGCCGGCAGTATGCCTTTGAAGAGGCCGGAGGCATAGATGAAATGGTCTCACAGGAGTTCAGCAGTCACCTTTTTTTTTTTTCTCTTATAAAGCAGTGCCCACATTACAGAGCTGTAGAGGAGCCACAGCAAGGAAAGAACCACCTAATTTTTATGGAGTTTTTTAACCTGTTGTTTTGTGAGCAATGCTTTGCTATTAAGCCCTTCTGAGGGTGTCAGCCTAAAACGTCTCCTTTGGCAGGGATTTGAGGAGTGCTGGCTGGGTAAGGAAGGCATGGGCAGCTTGCTGACCTTTCCTGTGATAGGGCAGTGGGATCTCTGCACGTGTTCCTGGGAGGCAGGTCGTGCAGGAAGCCACAGAGCCATTGCCCTGCCCTTGCCCTTCACTCCCCACTGACCTGGTGCTGCAGCCCCCCTGCCCACATACACCATCTACAGGGCCTGATGGCTGGGTGCTGCTCTTGGGTGTTTGGGCTTTTGTAGAGCCTGATCTGTCACTGACCGACTAACTTTTGGGGGATGAGATCATACTTTCCCCTTTTCCTCAACCAAAACTTTACCCTCCAAAACACACATAAATGTATATGAATTGGTGTGAGAAACATAGCAGCTTGTACTGTTTTTCTTAGAAGATGGGGTGGTTTTAACCAAAAAGCGAAGAATGAGCATGTGTGTTATTTATAACCCATATTTCTGGCTGCTTTGATGGTGAAGGTCAGGCTGGCAAAAAGAGGCTGCTGCTGGGAAGCCTTGAATGCGGGAGTGCCTGTGCCCTGCAGCTCCAGCAGTTGCTCTCCCCTCTTTTGCAGCTTGCCAGTGCTCCCAGGAGGGCTCCCTGCACGGCACTTGTGACCAGGACACGGGGCAGTGCAGCTGCCGGCCCAAAGTGACGGGGCTGCGCTGTGACAGCTGTGTGCCAGGAGCCTATGGATTCCCCTACTGCGAAGGTAGTCCCCTTCTCCCTCGTGTCTTGGGGCACTCCAGTGTCCTGGGTCATTGTGGTGTGGTGCTGGTAAAGGGGTTTATCATTCCCCAGACAGCCTGGGTGTGTGAGTTAGTTCCATAAATCCCTCCTTGTGCTTCTGTTTTCCAGTGGGCTCCTGTAACCCAGCAGGGTTGGAGATTGCAGATCCCTCGCTGGCCTCGGTGAGTATCAGCTGAACCCACCAACCCCTGCAGGTCATTTTTGCATGATCCCCTTTATCTCATTTTGGGCCAAGTTCTCCCTTAAGCTCAACCTGAAAGCAGCCATTACCCATGCCAGAGCAGCACATCCCACGTTCAGCCACTGTGCTGCAAATTCTAACCTGCTCTTCTCACCCTCTCCCTTTCCCCAGGGCTCCTGTGCATGTCGGGCATATGTTGAAGGCCCAGCTTGTGACAGATGCAAGCCTGGATACTGGAACCTGACTCCAGAGAATCCCTACGGTTGCCTGAGTAAGGAAATGGCATTTGCACAGCCCCAGGAAGTCCCCTTCATGCTGTAAAGGTGCAAAACCCAATCTAGAGGGGAGACACACCATCATTGCTGGATAGAAGTGATGCCCTTCCTTCTGTCTTCTTCCAGAAGCTTTGACTCCAGTCAAAGCTGGAGTGGTCTGGGTAACCCTCACATAGAGAGGGGAAAGGCTGGAACCTGGAGCTTTTTTCTTGGGATGAAACTTTAAGGCTCATGCAATGAGTTGTGCCATTCTCAGCCCTCCCTACAGACTTTGCACACTTAATTTTTCATGGCCAAAGGTACAGAAAAGGCAAATGTTCTTTGGTCATTGTGTTCTCAGCAGTACTCTGTCCAAAATGAAATGTGAGCCCTTTTTGGTGTCCTCTGGTGTGGTGAATGCTGACCCCATCAGGCCTCTTCTCAGGGACTGATTGACCTTCTGGCTTTCTTGTTCATCTCCCTCTTCTCCAGGCTGCAAGTGTGACACCAAGGGCACCATCAGCAGAATCGCAGAGTGCCGGCAGGTGGGTTTGCTCCTCTGCTTCCAGGCTCATCTGTGCGTGCTGTGTTGGGAGCGTTCAGCTCTGTCTCTCCCTGCAGCTGCTGGAAAGGCCTGTCCTGATGCTGAGCTCTCAAAGTTCACACCACAATCTGGGCTTGCATGAGAACACGGGATTAAGACCTATCATAAATTAGGCACCTAAGTATGTCTGTGTCTGTCTCAGGATGCCTGGATTTTTGTTTGCCTGCATTGTTGGGTAATTTAAGTTATCTGGCCCTTATCTGGCCCACCCACGCGCAGGAAGCCATGTAGAGCATGAAACTCAAAAATGCTTCTGCAGTGTCTCAGATCAGAACCCAAATAACTGAGAAACAGCTTAACCGTGACAAGGAACAGGAGGGAATGAGTTTTCATGCCTGCTTTTCCCTCCTAGGGCGACGGGCAGTGCTTCTGCAAACCCAACGTGTGCGGGCAGTTCTGCTCGGCGTGCAGGGACGGCTACTTCAATGTGGAGAATGCAAATTACTTTGGGTGCCAAGGTGAGTCCCCTTTGTGGTGGCTTTGGGTGAATAAGGGGTGCTATGAGAACTGATCCTGGAGCACGCAGCTCTGGATAGACAGCTGATTGTTGTCCGTAGAGAGAACAGGCAAGAGATGTTCCACCTCCTGGTTTGGGTCATTGTTTTTGGGTGATACAGTTTAGTGCTCTAGGGGTTACAGTGGTAGCACTGGGTTGATGATTGGACTTAATGATCTTAAAGATCTCCTCATCTCTTGATGATTCTATGATTCTATAGCATGGCCCAGAGCAGGGGCTGGGTCTTCTGTGGATCTGGAGACCTGAGTTCACACTTTTACCACCACTGGACACAGGTCTGTCAGGCTGGGGAGCAGTCAACCAGGAAAGGTGTTCCTCAGAGTGCCAAAAACTGGTGTGTGTGAACCACTGGCCATGTCCTTGCATCTGTGGCCCTCCCCGTGCTGAGAGTGGGTGGCATGGACATGTTGGCTGCTTTCCGTCATGCCCATACGAGGAGGTAAAGAAGGAGATCCGGCCACTCTCAGCCAAGCCCACACAGTCGTGGCAGGGCTGGGAAGAGGGAGCGAGGCTGCTGCTGGCGGCACCCAGCCATGAGGGTTTGCAGACCTTGTTCCTCCCGCAGCCGCCTGGAAATAGCTCAGCACTGAGGTGGAAGAAGAGACGATCCAAGTGGGGCCGGGGCCAAATGTGAAAACGGATACAGTGGAATAAAAATAGCGGCCCAAGGCTCCCTGCCTGCTGGGACGTGCCTTTGATTAGTGACCAGGAGCTCGTTAGCACGGCGGGAATGTAAACAGGCTCTTCCTGCCCGCAGGCTGCCGGTGCGATGTCGGCGGGTCCCTGGGGCCGTCCTGCGAGGAGCGGAGCGGAGCCTGTCGCTGCCGGCAGAGCACACGCGGTCCCACCTGCACCCAGTAAGCTGCCAGCAGGAGATGCACCTTGGAGTGCTCTACCTACCCCTCGTTCCCTCGGGGATGGTGTCGTCTGCCACCACAGGGATGAGGACCTTGTTGGCTGGGCAGCTGCCACACCAGCCACCTGCCTGGCAGAGGCGTCCTCTTGCCTCTCCCTCCAGGCAGCCCAGTAGGTAGCAGCTCTCTCTCTCTCTCTCTTCCCCAGACCTGCACGGGACCATTATTTCCCTGACCTTCACCACTTGAAATTCGAGCTGGAAGAAGGCACCACACCGTCTGGCCGGGCCGTGCGCTTTGGCTACAACCCCCTGGAGTTTGAGGGCTTCAGCTGGCGAGGATATGCACAGATGTCCTCCATCCAGGTATGCCTGTGCCTGCATCCCAGCCCAGCTCCCTCTGGGGAGGATGTGGCCGGTGGAGGACTGATGTGCTTTTGGCACACATCTTTCACCCCAAGTGCTTCTCAACCCCCCCAAAGTGACATGGTGGCCAACATAAACAGCACGGTGTATATATAGCCTGTTTGTGCAGATATTTCCTGTAGCACTGGGGGTGGCATAGACTGATGAGGGGAAAGATCCTAAATTGGGAATCCCATGACATCCTAATCCATTTAGACAGAGGTGGTAGCGTGGTGATTACTTACAGGGATGTCTGTAAACGCTGTCTCTTAGTTTCCTTGTTCTTTCATCTGACTGCTCTTTCCTGCAACTCTCAGCATAACCTTTCCTCCCTTTTCCAAAAATAAGTTATCTCCTCCTTAGCTTCCATGTTCAGCTTGGACCTCTTGTTACCCTTCAGCCTCTGCCCCTTGCTGTTAGCTGGTTTGCTGTAGTGATGGGTTATGCTAATCTGGAGTTGTGTAAGCCCTAGAAGTGAAGCTGTTCCATCTGTTGACCCTTTCTTCTCCATGGTGGATTCTTCTGCATGGCCCCTGCGGAACTGTGTGTGTGTTTGGGGATGGGATGCAGGGCAGTAATTCTCTTGACAGTCTTGTCCCGTGTAAGATGCTCCTTACTCTGGTGCATGTACTTTCAGTTTCTTTGCTTTTTCATGCTTAGGTAAAGTAACAAGAGGGCCATTTCCCACTGAATTTGTAGGCAGGAGCTAAATGAACTCCTGTAGCCTTCCTGGAGAAAATCCCAGCCTTAAAGCTTAAGAATGGAGCTCATGCTCAAGCTCATGGCTTTAGTGTTGCATGCAGTTTTGGCATTTGAGACAGAAATAGGCCTCAATAGAAGGGCTGGCATGTGGCTTTCTGCTGGCAGGTTTCACCTGTAGTTTGTTCTCATCAAGATCGTTCCAGTTTGCTCTGCAAGTGGGAGGATGGAGTGTAACTGGAGCTTTGAGGAATGCACAGCCCTCATCAGAAGTCTCCCTGGGCAGACCCCAGTTTTGCCCTGTAGGCAGGAGGTTATTTAAGCTTAAGATCTCTTTGAAATGGGTCAAACTGAAGCATCTCCTTAACTGGGGTCTTGCCAAACAGTGTCTAGGCAGGCAAAGGGCTGGTGCACCATCAGTGGCACAGTCCATTAGCCTCACTAGCCCTTGGGATGGTGCCTCCTTAGGACGAGGCACCAGCTCAGCTCCCAGCCCCATAAACACAAGTGCAGGTGCTTCAGCATTTGGTGAACCTGCTGGCTGGTCATGGCACACGAAGCCCAAGCGCAAGGTGCCGATACCAAAAGCAAGAGCTTCTCAAAACCTTTCCCCTGGCATGGCGTGTGCCCCAGGATAGCCCAGCCACCCTGCTGCGCCACAGCGCCTTCCAGACGTGGTCAGAGCCTTTCCACCCCCTCCCACAGGCAGGTTGCTCCCTCGGTGGCTGGTCCCAAAAAGGGGACAGTGCCATGATGTGCCCGTGACTGCGGTAGGGTCCGTGTGCTTGTGTCCTCCTCGCGCTGTGGCATGTTGCTTTGGGAGCAGTGAGCCGAGCGGCTGCGCTTGGGCTGGCAGTGTGGGCGGTGGAGGTAATTGAAGGTGTGCTCTGCTTCTCTCCCCTTTCTCTCTCCCACCAGCCCAAGGTAGTGGTGACTCTCAATGTGACCTCTCCCGACCTCTTCCGCCTCGTCTTCCGCTACGTCAGCCGGGGGCCCGCCAGTGTGGAAGGGAGGGTCTCGGTCGTTGAGGAAGGAAAGTTTAATGTTTGTGGCAACTGTAAGTGCATTTTTCACTTCTAGACTAACTCAGAGCATCCCACGCTGCGACACTGCTCCTCTGCCCCTTCTCCTGCCCCAGGTGTGCCCATCCCAGGTGTGCCCATCCCAAGTGTGCCCGTCCCAGGTGGCCGGCCAGAGCCGTGCCGTGGGATGGCGAGGGAGGGGGAAGAGAGGCAGGCAGGTAGGCAGGTAGGCAGGTGGGTCAGGCCCTCCCACAGAGCGGGTGGGCTGTCAGGAGCTGGCCCCCAGTGACGTGTGCCCCATGTGCTCTTTTGCTTTTTGCAGAATAAAATCAGAGTCACTGTAGACGTGGAGGAGGCAGAGCTCTATCTGTTCCATGTCATCCTGAGGTATATTAATTCAGGAGGGGCCACTGTGTATGGCAAAATTACAGCTTATCAGCCACGAAGGAGAGGTAAGGATCCCAGACTGCTCTGCTCCCCTGCGCCATCGCCACCTCCTCCCCATCCCAGGCAATCTCCTGCATCATCTTTTCCAGAAGACGCTTCCATATGGCTTTACCCATTAGTCCTGCCCTTCCAATTCAAAGGCTGACTTGAGTTTGCAGTCCCCTTTATCTAACAAAGCAGCAGCAAGCTGGGCCCAGCCCTGGGGCTGCACACTGAGGACTGATCCCAGGCTTATGGCAGATAAGACTACTGTACAATTCTGTACAATCTTTCCATCATGGGACAAGATGACCTCAGTGCTCCAAGCAGAACTGAGCTGAGTTTCCACAAAACCGGAATGAGCCAAGTGATGTGAAGTGGATCCAAACTTTGGCAGCTGGATGTGGTTTTATTTAGCAGATGCCCTGATGTGGCAGTCGTGCCCTTACTGTGCACTTGTCCCAAACCAGGCTGAAGGCTTCACATGTGATGTGGGGTTTGGAAGTGGAGTGGAATTGCACATGTTACACAGGCATTGCACTCTGGTGCAGTGTCTTATCAAGCTGCTGGAGAAGAAGAGCCACCAAAAGATGTATGAACAAGCCTAGAAGCCTGGAGAACAAATATTCTGGGAAACAACGTGAGCAAGACTGCATGGGAACAGACCTGAGGCCATGCAGGTGCCCTGATGGGTGGTTGGCTGATTGATTTTACCCCCTCGGGTGCCGCAGCCACATCATCCTGCTGAAGCTCTTCCTCCAGACCATACACAGACAGCACAAGGCTGTCAACAGCAAACACCCAGTTTATCAGTGTGTGAAGTTCTCTCCTCTGTCTCGAGCTGACATAAAAGGTGTTCTGCCTTCAATGTGATATGCAAAGTTTGAAATGCCAAGATACTTTTTTTCTGCCTTCTGTTTCTATGACCAGTCATATTGTGCAGTAGAAAGACAAGAGAAGCATGACCTGAGCCATGGTCATGCTTTAGGATCCCACCAGAGGTCAGGAAGTATTTAATCTGTCCTGTCCACTAGCAGGGCTCATTTGCCTTATAATGTGCTTCATGCCATGTGCAGAAGCAACGCTTGATTTTTCCAGTGCTGAAGGCTGACAGCCAGAGTGGTGCACCAACAACAGGATCTGGGAGGGCAGCATCCCTGGGAGGCTCCAGAAATGCTCAGCCACCCTCTGCCTGAGTAGAACGGGCTTCATATGGTGAAGGACAAGCAGCATGGAAAGAAGTAAAGTCAGAAGATGTGGCTGGGAAAAAGGGAAGCCTTTTCCATGTATAGGATTTACAGCCAATACCGGTTTCTCTCGCCTCACCTCCAGAAGGCACCTCAGTTTGAGCTACATACCATCTCAAAAGGATGTGAAACTTCAGCTTGTCAAGAAATCTATCCCATTGCCTGTTCAGGGAAATCTTTTCATTCCTTGCACCCTCACCTTTGCTTTCCCATTTGGGAAAGCGAGGGCTCAGCCTCAGCTGAAGGCATGTCACAGAGCTGGCACACATGGGAAGGGGTTACCTATCCTAGCAGTAGCACAAGCCCTTGCTTTAGGTTCTGGTCCTCTGCTTTGTGCCTTGATGTCCATGTACCACACCAGGATAGTCAGTGTGTCACATTCCCCACTCCTTCTTCATCCCATCTGCTCACCGTGCAGCCATTCTCGGTGAATCCCTCTCATCTGTGCTCTCCAGAATGCTCCTGAGACTGCTGGGCAGGCAGACAGGCTGCTTCTAGCTGCTGTATCATTGTTGCATCCAGCTTTAATGAATTCAGAGGTTGTGGGACTGTCAGCTGAGACGAGGAGCTGTTCAACAACAGCAGGATCAGGCCTTAAACCCGTTCTGTCCTGTCAGTTAAAATTAACGTCTAAATCTCAGTGCAGAGTTTGTGGCTGGCGAGAAGGAAGACACAAGCACAGCTTGGGGGTCTGAGAGTTTACCAGAAGACAGGTATCTTGCCTGTGGAGCTGGAGTCAGAATATCCCTAAGGAAAAATGCATCTGGGCAATTCTTTTTTTCTGTCTCACAGTAAATTCTTCACAGATGAGTTCCTTCCTTTTCTAGCTGGCAAAATACTCACTGGCTTGTAGTACTCCGTGCTTTGCAGTCTGGGGATGCAGAGCACACTGTGAGAGCTCTGGATTGGCATCAAGGATTGCAGTGATTTTATTTTTTTTCTCCCATTAAGCTATTGAGCAGGTTCAGAGTGGATGTCTCTGTTTCCAGGACAGTGTGGAATTGGGGTGCATCTGCTCTGGCAGCGCTGAGAGAGTGGGAGCCCGGGACTCCCCACTGCACCACAGAGCTGCTTCCCTGAGCAGAGCTTCCCATGTGGAGCCCCAGGTTTTCCAAACCAGTCCCTTCTCAGCCTCTCATCCCTCCCACTCCAGGTACAGAGCAGACCAAGCAGATTGTCTTTGCTCCCAGCACGGAGCCAGCCTTTGTCACCGTCCCCCAGAACAGCTTTGGGGAGCCCTTCGTACTCAACCCCAGCACGTGGTCTCTGGTTGTTGAAGCAGAGGGTGTGCTGCTGGTAAGGACCTGTGCTCCATCTACCATGGGGGCTTCAGCAGCTCCCTGGGGACAAAGTGTCCCAAACATAACAACTCTCCTGTCTCTCCTCTTAGGACTATCTGGTTTTGCTACCCAGCTCGTACTATGAAGCACCAATCCTGCAGCTAAAGGTCACAGAGCCATGTACCTACCAACCAGCCCCTGAACAAGCTACCCAGAAGTAAGGATCTCCACATCTTTGTGTTTTGGGGCACCTACTCAGCTCCTCTTGGCCCGGGATTAAGGAATATACAGTCCGTACTCTGTGAGGGTCTGGATAGAGGAAAACTGCTTAGTAGAGCACTTTTCTGGGATTATAAAGCTTGTGGAACCTGCACTGGCCTAGAAAGCCAACCCACATAGCTCTTCATCCATGGCACAGACAGTCTGTATGTTCTCATGGACCCTGGAGGGCCAACACACCCAGTAAGACCATAGCCCACCTCCCTGCTAGGCTGGATTCCCAGTACCAGGTTATGTGTCAGTCAGCAGTCCTGGAAAACAGCTACAATGACAGGCTGGTAGTGCTTGGAGCACCTCAGTGCATCTGCTTGCCCAGAACCTCTGTCCCTGTTGGCAAGAAGGCTGCTTGGGCTCTGGACACCAGTTGTCCCCTCCACTGTAGTAATGGTCCCCAGGATAAAGCACAATGCAAGGGGAGAAGGTTTTTATTGTTACTACCCTCACTAGTCCTGTAATACCCAGTTTCTTGCTCCCCACTAACCAGAGGTGCTCCTTGGCCCTCCTGATGGACCAAAACCTTTTGCAAACCTGTCTGGGACCAGGCTGGGTGGGTGCTCTCAACTCTTAAAATTATGATGTAACATTTGTACTTCGCTTTTTTTTTTTCTGTGTGTTTTCAGCTGCCTCCTGTATCAGTACCTGTCCGTGGACGGCTTCCCTGCTGTCTCAGGGGTGGATGCCGTGTGCAGGCTGGACAACCGGCTCCCCAGGTTGTGTCCCACGGAGCAGCTCACCCCCTCCCACCCATGGATGGCCACCTGCAGTGGCAGTGATGTGAGTGGCGCTTGTGTTTCATCCCTCACACGGGCACTGCAGCGCTCACCCCTCTGCCCCCACTGTCTGGTGCTTTACCTGCACCTGGCCAGGTTACCAGAAAGGTTTTACACCCGAGTGAACCCCACTGTTGCCCCATCAGCCTTGCAGCTGTGTGCTTGCATGCCCTGCTCAAGGCACCCAAACACAGTCTCACCTGTAAAGGGCTTGCAAGGACTTGGTGAGAGTCGTCCCCTTTCCCCCTCAGGTGCAGAGGAGGTTTGTAGCATCCTGAGCACGCTCACTGCAGGGAGTGGGACTGAAGACCCTCCCTCAGCTCATCCTTCTGTCCTCCAGGTGGAAGTCCAGCTGTCCCTACCTGTTGCCCAGCCTGGGAAGTACGTGCTGGTGGTGGAGTACGCCAACACCAACGCCCTGCAGACGGTGGGCATTGCCGTGAGCTCACCACACTCAGCCATGCAGCAGGGCACATTCACCTTCTACCCCTGTGTCTACAGGTATGGTCACCTCTGAAAGGGAGAAAGGCTTCAGTCCTCCTCTGCCATGGCAAGGACAGGCCCCCCAGTGGAACTTTTTCCTGGTTTATCACATGAACAAAGTAATGCCTCCGCTGGACACAGATGGAACTGTGTACCAGTGCCAACACAGTCCTCTAATGCCTCTGCCAGGAGCTAATCTGTTGCATCCATTTACAGCTGGATATACTGGTAGGGGACTTGACTTAGGGAATGACCTACAGGCAGGTTTATTGGAGACAGGTCAAACCCTGTCTGACTTCTGATTGTAACCTTTGCAATAGGAAACAAATGTTTGGGGTGTCCTTGGGAAACTTCACTCATGACGTGCCAGAAAAAACATCAAAAATCCCTTCAGGACATATAGCTGACAAGACAAGAAATGGGTCGTGACCCTGCTCAAGGCTGGCTTCAAAATCTGTGTTTCTCTTACAGTTTCCTTTGTCGAGGGATTGCTGTGGATTCCCAGAGCCGCATGGCAGCTTTTGAACTTACCTCGGAGGCCACCATTCGGTTCACCTCTGATCTGGCTGACTTCTTCCTGGTAAGGCTCCCCACGAGGGCAGCGCTGTCAACAGGTTGCAAGGAGTGGTACCCAGCCACTAGGAGGATTTTCTAGTGCTGTTTGGACTGGATACCAGATCTTGGCTTATGTTATGACCAGGCCAGGGTGGAGAACATGCTCAGTGGGGTGTTTTGAAGTAGACCATGGGACTGGAACTGGGGAGAAAATGGGGAGAAGCAGCTGCTCTTGCAGAGGGAGCTCTGCAGCACTGGGGCAGTGCCTCTTTTATATTGAAGGCATTCACAGTTGCTTAGCCAAGGATAGAAGAATCCCATAAATGCGAGGAGCTCCTAAATGCCCTGGGGCTTGTGCTAAGGAAGAAGGGGCAGTGAACAAAGATGCTGTGCGTTAGCTGAAGTGTCTGATGAGTGCTTAGTCTGGTGGGTGCAGGAACTGCTGTGGGCTCCAGTGGCAGAGGCTGTCACATAACCAGGTGTCTCTCTCTCACGTGTGGCAGCACAAGGTGTACCTCATCCCTGCTGCACAGTTCACCATGGAGCTCATCGAGCCGAAGGTGCATTGCATCAGCGTCCATGGCACGTTCTTCTCTAACAGGTAAGAGTCTCGAGTCCCTCATGGCTTTAGCATGAATGTGGCTGTTCCAAAAACAATTGCTTCTCTTCCTTCCCTCGGATTCAGAGCCATTTAAGTTCTTGACACAATAGAAAGAAGTCTCTGGCTGAGGTGAAGCTCCTTGCCCGTGTCCACTGAGTAGGCAGCTATGGAATACAGATTGGGAGTCAGGCTGCTGGTCCTTTATCTGAGCACCATGCTGCTTCCTGGGGCAGACACTCAGGTGTTATCCCAAATAGGCATTCCTCTGCTTGCTCACATACAGCAAGACACTTACTCTATCCAGTTTTTTGACGCTCTTTGAATAAATGTTTGCAGAGGAATTAGCCTGTGCCAGATTCCTGTTCATCCTGCTAAGCCCATGTCCCAGAGCCTCAGAGGTCCTGGTAGCAAGCTCTCCCTCTGCAGGCATGCTTTGTAATCCACCAGGAGTTACAGACCATGCTTCTCCTGCCAGGACCCCAGAACCCCTCTCTTTCTGTGTCAGAGATCTTTACATCCTGTTTTCTCCCTGTTTTGCAGCAGCTCCTGTGTCCCCTCAAGGTTCCTGAAGCTTTCTCAGTCGATCATTTTGGAGGGGGCCCAGGCTCTGCCCATCGCCCCTGATGTCCCCCTGGCTCAGGCTGTCCATGTGGCTCCATCTGGGGTCCCGGTGGAGCCTGCTCCTCGTCCTCCCACAGCAATGGATCCCACTGCAGAGCTCATCCTCCTGCAGTCCCCACAGGTAGCGATTGGCACAGGTGTGGGTTGGGCTGGTTTGCTGGTGCTGGGGCAGTGGACCAGTGAGACAGGGAAAAGTTTTCCTTGCCTACTGAGTAGCTTATCAATGAGCATTTTCTGAATTCAATATGGACTTCAAACTTATCCCTGAACCTGTAATTCCCATGGACTCACCTGAATTACCTCCATCCAACCCTGCTTGGTTCTCTGGGATCCCAGGAAAAGCTTTGCAGGTGGCATTAGTAGAGGGGGGAGTGTGGGGACATAAGGGGTTTGATTCACCAGATTCTCAAGACCTGACAGTTGTGCAATAAGAGTACGAATTTGTGCAATAATTAACAAATATCCCAGCTGTGAGTACAGGCATCAGGCATGGATTTTTGTCTCTGTTCTCCTGTTTTGGGCCAGGCTGCAGTGGTGGTCAACAGCCGGATCCAGACCCTGGGACGCTACGCTTTCATCCTGCACTACTACCAGCCCAACCATCCCACCTTCCCTGTGGAAGTGCTGATCAACGGTGGGCGCATCTGGCAAGGTGAGAGGAGCGAGGACCTGGGGGAGCTGCTGAAAGCTTTTCATGCCAGAGAATAATTTCCTGTTCTTCGGGGATCGCAAAGATGAAGCAAGACTTGCTCATCCCTGCCAAACTGGGAGGTGTGATGGGGACTCCAAGGGGAGTGTGGGACCAATAGATTTGTTGTCTTTTCAGGTCAGAGCAGCGCGAATTTTTGCCCACACGGCTACGGGTGTCGGAGCCTGGTAGTTTCTGAGGACCAGATTATCCTGGATGTCACTGATAATGATCTGACCGTGGTTGTTCGAGTGCCAGAGGGCAAGCAGTTGTGGCTGGTGAGCCTCTCTCTAGGAAGCTCGCAGGGCATGCTGGACTCCAGCAGGGCTGGAGTTTTCCTTGGATTTTTGTCACTGTGTGACCGCAGGAATGTTTCCCACTAACACTCATTCTCTGAACTACCCTAGAAAGTTGCAATCTTAGTGGTTAGTGGCTTAAAGACCTTACTCCTGCCCTAGCAATATTTTAGACCTGTATAGTATTGTTTACCCAGACAGGTCTCATCATGGGGGCAGGTAGCCCTTGTTATCCTCAGGCAACAGGAGTAGAAGATTGACCAAAATTTGGATAAATGGCTAAAAGACAGAGTTGGACTCCCAGTGCCTTCATGTCTAGAGATTTAAGATGACAGTGATGCCAGTGACTGCCTCCCTGCTGAGGCACAGCCAGTGCTGCCCTTTGGGGTGTTCTGCATGTTTTTACTCCAGTGAATTTGGGGCACTCCTCACATGGAACATTAGATTAGATGGGTCCTGATGTACAGACCCCAATAGAGGGGTGACCCCTGGTCTTTGCAGTGCTTGGGTGCTTTGTGTGTTACATTCTGTCCCAGCAAGGTTGAGATGAGAGGTTGAGGGTGCATTTGGAGTCATTTTGGATGGTGTCTATCTGTCTCAGATGAGAGCCTGGCTCACCCAGCTTGCCCTTGCTTTGCAGGATTACATCCTTGTGGTGCCTGAGGACAGTTACAGCTCTCAGTACCTGCAGGAGGAACCCCTGGACAAGTCCTATGATTTCATCAGCAACTGTGGCATCAACAGCTTCTACATCAAGTGAGACCCTTGGCTTTGGGTACTCTCTCTGCTGTCTACAACCTGCACCCTCCTCAGGGAGCAAAACCACATTCCCTTCATGTGGGGCAGGGGAGGGGGGTGGTTAAGGCTTTCCTTATGTATCATCCAAACGTGGGTATTTAGAGGATCTCCATGTCGCAGGGCTCTCCCTCCCTCTAAGTCAGTACCCGTTGCTGCAGGACATCCTTCTGGATTTTGGGGTGGTGGGGAGGCTGTGGGGAGATGTGCAGCCCAGTGACCCCCTCCTCCTGCCTTGTCCCGCAGCCCCAGCACATCGTCGAGGTTCTGCCGCGACTCTGCCATCTCTCTGTCCCTGTTCTACAACAACGGGGCCCAGCCGTGCCGGTGCCACGAGACCGGGGCGCGGGGCAGCCAGTGCGAGCCCTTCGGCGGGCAGTGTCCCTGCAAGTCCAACGTCATCGGCCGGGAGTGCTCCCGCTGTGCCACCGGATACTGGGGCTTCCCCAACTGCAGGCGTGAGTTGTCCCGTCTCCCGCTCTGCTTTCCCAGCTCTTGCTGGTTTGCCTCTTCCAGGGCTAAAGGCTGTTTTGGGAAATGGCTGTGTGTTCCAGCCCTGTAATGGCTCCTCTTGGTGCAGGCAGCCCAGCTGCCCTCAGAGCAGTTGAGCTCTGCATCCATTCCCCATGCTCTCCTTGGATTCCTGCATCTTGCTCCCCCAAACCCAGCCCTTTTCTGCCCCTTCCAGCCTGCGACTGCGGGACACGTCTCTGCGATGAAGTGACGGGGCAGTGCATCTGCCCTCCTCACACCCTGAAGCCTGAGTGTGTCGTCTGTGAGCCCCAAACCTTCGGCTGCCACCCCCTCATCGGCTGCGAGGACTGCAACTGCTCCCGGCCCGGCGTGCAGGAGCTGACAGAGCCAGGCTGCGACGTGGACAGCGGGCAGTGCAGGTGAGGGAGCCTTGTCCCGGCACTGGGGACGTCTGGCAGCACCTCTGGTCCCTGCTGGAGCGATGGGACACGTCGGCAGGCTGCAGGGAGGAAATGTGCAGAATGAGGGAAGCTCTGAAAGCTCCTCACACAGCACGGCAGAGGTCCTAACGCTGCAGCTCTTGTGTCCACCCAGGTGCAAGCCCAACATCATCGGGCGGCAGTGTGACCTCTGTGCCCCTGGCTACTACCACTACCCCGAGTGCCGGCGCTGTGACTGCCACCAGGCTGGCACCGAGGCGAGCATGTGTGACCCGGTCACAGGGCAGTGTCACTGCAAGGTCAGTCCCTCAATGCTTTCATGCACTGCCTTTCTCCTTGGCTCCACTCTCCTGTTCTGGCTGCCATTTGGGAGGGCTGGGGATGTCTGGTGTGCCAGAGGGAGCAGGGCTGTAGGAGGAAAGTGCCTCTGTGCCTGAGGTGTAGCAGACTGCCCCATGGGTTGGTGGACTCAGAGCACCCTGAAAAGCTCTTATCTATCCGTTTTTCCTGGCCATGAAGGCTCACTCCTTGTCAGGGCTATCAGGCCTGTTGATTCCTTCTGCTCCTTCATGGCTGCAGAGTAACTCAAACTGCTGCTGAGCTGCCTGCTCCAGCCTCTTTGTAGAGTGCTTTCTCTCAGGGAACTTGATGTTTAATGGGTGCTTTGCAAGCAGACCTGTTCAGGGACTGTTTTATTGTCTTTCAGCATCTTTCAGCATCACATCATTGTGCTTCAGTCACTCACACAGCCATCCCTCTCCTCTTGAGAAGCTGCTGAGCCTGTTGAGCTTTTCTTGTCTTCCAGGAAAACGTAGAGGGCCTGAGGTGTGACCAGTGCCGCCTGGGGACATTTTCTTTGGATGCCACCAACCCCAAGGGCTGCACCAAGTGTTTCTGCTTTGGTGCGACCGATCGCTGCCGCAGCGCGGAGAAGCACCGAGCTGAGGTGAGAGGGGTGGGGGGACACAGAGCCTGCAGGTCAGGTGTGCTCCATAGGCTGCCCTCGGGTCTCTGTCCTGCATTAATCCTACCCTTCTGGAAGATACACTGTCTCCCAGTGCCCACCTCCCACTTTCAGCCTCTTTTCCTTGTCTCTGGAGTCTCCTGTCATGGCATGGGGGGATTGTGCTGGGTGGGAGGCAGGGATGATGCTCAGCTTTCCAGTGACCTCATCAGGATGCATGTGAAGTGTGAGCCCTTTCCACTGCTCTGAGACTTGGCTCTTCACCTGAATGCTTTCTGTAACTCCACTAGAAGATGCACAGTTGCTCTTCCCCCACAGTTCGTCGACATGAACAGTGGGTGGCTCTTGTTGAGCAGCGACCGCCACGAAGTGCCAACCACTCTGAGCCTGAGGGAGCAGCTCATCACCGCTGACCTCAAGAACCTCCCAGATGCCTACCAGGAGCTCTACTGGGTTGCACCCAGCTCCTACCTTGGGGACCAGGTGAGAGGCCTGTGGTGACTGGACCACCCTGACCCCACCAACACGTGTGCCAGCGGCATTCCCTCTGACACGCAGGGCATTGCTCATGCTCCAGTTGAACACAGGGGAGCTGTGTCTTGTCTCAGTGGTGTGGACTTGCAGCAACACACGGGATTTGTCTCTCCCTCAGGTTTCCTCCTATGGAGGGCACCTGCGCTATGAGCTGCACTCCAACCCACGGAGGGGTGACGTGTTCATTCCCATGGAGTCCCGCCCGGATGTGATCCTGAAGGTGCAGCCCGAGAAATTCCCTGGTGCCCCCTGCTACTGGAGGAGCAGGATGAGGTGATGTCTGACTCCTTTCTTGCTTTTCCCAGGGAAACCAGATGAGCATCATGTTTCTGGAAGGCACTTACCCATCCCCAGGGGAGGTGCATGAAGGCCGGCTGCAGCTGGTGGAGGTGAGTTTGCATGCTCCGTGTGCTCAGATGCCACTGGAAGATCAAGACCAGCATGTAGACAGAGAGGCAACTGCTTTGACCCTCAGCATTTTATGTGCTGCCTCTTGGCAGCAGAACTGCCTGTGAAGAACCAGGGCTGTTTCACCTGTGCAAAGGGAAGTGGAGGCTGGGCTGCATTTTCAGGTGTCTGTGCTTCCTGCCAGTAATGCCACATCTTCTCCCACCAGAGTAATTTCAGGCACACAGAAACACATAACCCTGTGTCCAGAGAGGAGCTCATGATGGTGCTGGCAAACCTGGAACAGCTGCAGATCCGGGCCCTCTTCTCCCAGCTCTCTTCCTCCGTGTCCCTGCGCCGCGTGGTCCTGGAGACGGCAACAGACACAGCTACAGGCATCCGTGCCAGCAACGTGGAGCTGTGCTTTTGCCCAGCTAACTACCAGGGAGACTCCTGCCAGGTAAGGGGGAAAGTGGGGGACATGCTGTTCCAGTCAGAGGGGAGTCAAACAGTCATGGTTTGGGTCTCAGCCACCCTTTGTGCTTGGTGTGGGTGGCAGCTGTGGGGTTTGGATGCTTGTGCAGAGCAGTGGTGCCAGGGTACCAGCTTCTGAGCTGACTCCTGAGGGCTTCACTTGAAGTTGCAGCTTGGGTTGTTCCAAAGGAAGGAACATCTCCCAGGCTCTCCTCCCACCTCTACAGTGCACCTGGGAGATGTTCAGTAGCTGCATCTGCCTGGAAGGAGCATGATGGGGAAATCATTCAAGTGTTGCAGACCAAAATTATGTGCCTGCAGTACCTTGGAATAGGTCCTTCTGTCTGGCCAATTGTCTCGTGGTGATGAGGAGCAGGAAGGAGCTACACTGAGAAATCTTTATCGTTGCTTTTAATCTCTTCTCCATCAGTACAACCCTGTGGGAATTCTGTCATGGAAATTAAATCAGTTTCTTTGCTTTTCCTGAAAGTATCAAGCTGTTTTTCAGATCTCTGACTTTTTCTGTCTCCTCAGGAATGCGCTCCAGGTTACTACAGGGACACCAAGGGGCTCTTTCTGGGAAAATGCATCCCCTGCCACTGCAATGGCCACTCAGATCAGTGCCTGCCAGGCTCTGGGATATGCCTTGTAAGTAAACAAGTGAAGCAGCAGGATATTTTGGAGTTATGAGATCTTCACATACTAACTGAGCCATTTAAGGGATGGTCCTGCTCAGGGGCAGTTTAGGGTGCAAGGCAGTTCTGGGAAAGAGACCTCCTAGTGGGGAATTCTTAGTGCAGTCCACCACTTCTTGCTGTCAGTGCTGAGCCTGAAGCTTGCTTTTGCCTTGCAGAACTGCCAGCACAACACAGAAGGAGAGCACTGTGAGCGATGCAAGGATGGCTATGTGGGCAACCCCTCTGCCCAGGAGCCCCTGCAGTGTGTGGGGTGTCCGTGCCCTCTTTCAGTTGCCTCCAACAAGTAAGCACCCTTGGATGGGATTCCCTGCCTGGCCTCACTGTTTAACCACTGGGAACCACGCTGTGCTCCACTGGGGCACTGGCTTGGCAGTGGCAGGTCTCCCAATGCCAGCCACTTGGAGTCCTTGGCTCCAAACCACGTCCATGACCTCCTACCCGAGGGCCAAGCAGCCCACAATGAGTGACCAGCTCCCCTGGCACCATGTCAAGGGTAACCTGCACATCTCTGTATACCCCTTATCGTTTCAGTTTTGCCGTTGGCTGTGTCAACAAGGGTTCCAACATGCAGTGCCTCTGCAAGCCTGGCTACGCTGGACCCAACTGTGAGCGGTAAGGGTGGTGGCACCCGTGTTTGTGGAGCCTCAGACACACTAATCCTGTGCACCCACTGCTGTGACAGAGGGGAAGTTGTCCTAGTAAGGATTGCAGTGGAAACAGTTGGCTCTGCCCCTGTGTGCTTTGTGCTGGCAGCATTTCCTTCAGTCCTTTCCAGCCTGAAAATGTCCTGTTGCTGCCTCCAGTGCTGAAATACTGTGTTACTGTGGGTGTATGACTTAGCTGTGCTTTGCCTTGACTTGCAGCCTGTGACAAAGGCACAATGAGGCAAAGCACAGAGTGCTCTGAGCTCCCTGAGGGCTGCAGCAGTTACAGGTGTTGGATGCTCACGCTGTTACAACTGTGCAACTCCAGCACGGCGCAAGATGAGCTGCGGGATCCCCCCCGATGCCCCCGCTCTGCTTTGAACTCGCTGTGTTTCTCCAGGTGTGCCCCAGGATACTATGGCAACCCCTTGGTGATCGGCAGCTCGTGCCAGCCCTGCGACTGCAGCGGGAACACGGATCCCAACATGCTGTTCAGCAGCTGTGACTCCCTGACGGGCGCCTGCTCGGGGTGCATGCACCACACGGCCGGCACCCACTGCGAGCTCTGCGCCCCCGGCTACTACGGGGACGCCGTGGTAGCCAAGAACTGCACACGTGAGTTCTTGCTGCCCTGTGGGGCAGGCAGCAAGCACAGGGGGAAGGGGAGCTTGGACAGACTGACTGTGGACGTGCTTAGCGCCTTGGCCGGGCTGTGCGTTGTCCCAGTGAGTCACGGGCTTGGTTGCGCGCGTTGCAGCATCCTAGACAATAATGAGGAGGTTGACGTGGTGATGTTAGGTCATAGGTTGGACTTGATGATTTCAGAAGTCTTTCTCAACCTGATTGATTCTGTAATTCTGTGGGGAGAAAAAAAATCTGCCCTCAGCATCATAACTCCTAATCCAGCCCTGAATGCAAAACTACCAAACTGCACCCAGGCTGGAAGGGTCTTGCCACAGAGCAGCTACTGCAGCAGTGATGCTGATGCTCCCTCTGGAGCATGGGCTTGCACAGCCCACTCCCAGCACTGCTCTTCTCCCTCTGAGGAGCAGCAACCCAACCACAGGTCACAAAAGTGGGCTGCCGTGGCAGGTGTCACGGGAATAACTGGTCAGGATCAAATCCAAGAGGAGAGAGGCTCTGTCTTGGTCTGACTGTGATAAATAAGGGGGAAACAGGATTCCTCATTGGAAATAAATTTTGTGAGAGGCTGGCAGTGTAATATTACAGTGTAATATTTGGTATATTTTTACATGACAGAGTGCAACTGTTCACCTTGTGGGACTGACTCCTGCCACCCACGAACTGGCCAGTGCTTCTGCAAGACTGGAGTGACAGGCCAGCACTGCGACCGCTGCGAGGTGAGGGTCACCTGTGCACTGGGATGGTGCCTGTCCTGGGGACAGGGATGAGGGGCAGCCCCAGTGTGTCATGCCCAGGCTGGCAACCATGTGGTGAAGTCTGGATTTGCAGGAGCTGCCTGTAGGTGAAAGCCTATTCAAGATCTGTCAGCAAGTGGTGTAGGCAACATTCCACTGCAGCCAGGGCAGGAATGTGGTATCCTTTGGGAAACTGCAGTAAACCCCATTTTCCTGAATGCATCCAGGATGAGAATTGCAGAGCAAGGGCGGGTTTTGCAGGGCAGTGCTGTGGTGTGTCTGGGTTCTTACTGCAGCTCCACATCTTTAACCACGTTGCTACAGGTTTTGTGGTGGTCAAAACACCACAAAAAAAGCAAGACTGGGGCCCCACATCACTGCCCTCGGGAGGGAGGCACTCATGCCCTTTTGCTGAACAGGGCACCCTCTGTCCTGCTTTTCCCTAGGAGGGATACTACGGCTTCGAGGGGTGCTCGGGCTGCCGGAGGTGTGACTGCGACGTGGGCGCTGTGGGGAGCAGCTGCCACGAGCAGAGTGGGCAGTGCAGCTGCCTGCCCGGCGTCAGCGGCTCCCGCTGCCAGCAGTGCGCCCCGGGCTACTGGGGCTTCAGCCAGAGCGGCTGCACAAGTGAGTGTGGGGTCCCAGTGTGGGGGAGTGGGACGGGGCTTTGGTGGCACGTGTGCATGTCCCGTTGTTGAAGGTGGGAAACGACTGGCTGCTGTCGGAGGGCCCGGGTTTGCACAGGGAGATCCCCGGCAGCGGTGCGTGGATAAGCGCAGCTGGAATAAACACAAAGTGATGCCAAGGGCCTTTCCCTGTTGTTCAACTCTGCAGAGTGTGAGTGCAGGGGGGGTTCCTGCGACCCACGCACCGGGGAGTGCACGTGCTCCAACGGGCTGACCGGGAAGCAGTGCGACGTCTGCATGCACGAGAACGAGATCCCTGTGGCCAACGGCCCGGACAGTGTGAGGTGTGAAGGTCTGTATCCTGCAGTGCTGGGGAAGGAGGTGAGGGAAGCCTGGGGTGGGGCCTGTGCTGACCGCTCCGTTCCCCTGGCAGTGTGTGACAGCTGTGTCCTGCTCCTGCTGGAGGACCTGCAGAGCATCGAGATGTCCTTCCCCTCCATCCGCGGCCAGCTGGTCAACCTCAACGCCAGCTCCATCGCCTGGGCTCGCCTCCATGGTCTCAACAGCACCATACTGACCATTGCTGTATGTGGAAGGTTTAACATCACTTTCTGCTCATGTTCCCTGGCCTGTTGGCCTGATTTTGGATTTTTTGGGTTTTTTTTCAGAACCAGCTCCGGGAGTCCCACAGAGCCTTGAACAGGGTGAGGCAAAGGGCTGACGAGCTGGAGGATGAGAACATGGACCTCACACAGGACCTGAATGCACTGCAGCACAAAGTAGGTTATTCCTTTGCCAGAGCACAGGTCCCTCCTTTTACCAAAATGAAGGCTGTGAGGAGCCCAGTTCAGGCTGGTTGGATCTCCTGCCCAGCCAGTGCTAAACTTCAGTATCATGCTCTCCAGCTTAGGTGCTCAAGCTGGATTACTTGCATTCATCCCTTGGGGAGCTGTTAAACATGGTGTGATATTGATGGTTATTTCTTGATTTACTATTTCCTTTTGAGGTGGGTCTAACTCAAGCAGTAAAACTAAATTCAATCAAATGTCACTTACAGAAGGAGCATACAAGGAAGGAACATAAAACATCTGGGTTCATCATAATTTTCCTGACAGATCACATAAAATGTCATCTCATTCTTCAACTAAGCCAGTGTTTTTGTTGTAGATGACCATGACTCACAGAGAAGTGATCCGTGTTGATCAGAACACGAGGGACACCTACCAGAGGGGGGAACAGCTCCTGCTGCACATCCAAAGCATCCAGAGGGGCATTGCAGGTATATGAAGAAGGGTCTTCACTTCAGGGTATTTTTCCTGTGGTATGCCACGCTGTTGGTTCAAACCACCACTAAGTGCTTCATCACTGAGGAAAAGCTTTGGAGAGAACAAGGGGAAATACAAATGAAATTAAGACCCCTGCATAATTCCTGCTTTTACTCTGACCAGTTTTTTGTGGGGCTCAGCTGCTTGGCTAAGCGCAGTCTTTGGAAAAAACACGTTAAACTTGGACAAATATTATTCAAATGCATAAAATGGGGGCAATCTGCACTGCAGCTTTAGGAGAGATTTAGCAAAACAGAGTGGCTGGATCTGGGAGAGGAGGTAAAGCCACAGAACAATGCTTTGGATGGTAGTGGTAGTGGTAGTTTTTGCCTCCTCCTGACCAGGGAGGCAGAAATGTGGGGCAATGTCTCGGGTATCTCAAGCGATTGAGGTTTCTGAGTACTGCACGAAACCTGGCTCTTTGTGAGGGTGGTGTAAGAGGGGAAAGATCCCAGGGAATTATGAAGGACCTAACTTGACCAGTGCTAACAGGGAATCTGGATTTCTCTGCAGACCTGGTGCGGCAGATGACCAGATTTGGGGCAGCGAACACCAGCACCACCTCCACCGAGGAGTTCCGTCAGAAGATGGCCGAGGTGGAAAGCATGCTGAGGGACATGAGGGAGCGCAGCCTGGGCAGCCAGGAGGAGCTGGCAAAGCGTGAGCACGAGGAGGCTCAGAAGTGTGAGTCCAGCTCGGTGTCATGGGACAGGGCTGCACAGATCCTACTGGGTGTGGCCATTCATGGTTTGGAGCCCATGAGGACGCTACTGGTTGTGGTCGTGTTTAGAGAGTGCTGTTAATAACCAGGCACCCCCAAAAAATTGTACAGGAGTTTCACAGTCCCCTGTGACACTGCAGTGGGGTCATTTGTGGTCTCTTTTCCGAATTTTAGAGCAGAACTAACTGGGCAGTTCTGTTCTGACCAAAAATGACAACACTTAAAACCAGGAGTCAGCATTATTATGTGATGTATTCACATTACGTGTGGCTGTGAAGAAGTCACATCATTTTTCTTTATATTTACTGTCCCAAGAGAGGGGTTCAGTGTAATAACCAGCAGCTTGCACCACAGTAGCTCCACTGTCCTGAGGGCATCCTTGCAGGAGTGAGGGCACTGAGCCCAACTGCATAACCAGGCATGGTGGCACTGTGGGAATTGAGCACTTCTGATTAACAGGCCCTGGCAAAACATAACTCAGCAGCTGAAAACTGGAATTATAAACTGACTCTTGTTGGAAATAAGTAATTTTTTACAGGGGAAGTAATTGAACACTGGGACAGGCACAGATGGGGTTCCTCCATCATCTGGTGCCTTTCAGGCATAGCTGTGCATCTTTCTGACAGAGATCCCATCTCTCTCACCAGCACTGGGGGAGGGAGGGAGAGAAGATGGTCAGTTCTGGCCTTGATATCTGCCAAGAGAGACCAGAACCAGGCTTTAAGGCAGCCAAGCACAGAAAGAGCCTGTTAACACGGGAGGATGAATTAGCAACAGTTCTGATCTCCTCCATCCCATGCCCAGTGCTGCATCGGGTGAGGAGCGAGCTGCATGCCCGCTGGCAGTCCAACCAGGACCTGGTGAACAGCATCCAGGACAGGCTGGCACAGCACAGCTCCCAGCTGATGGATCTGCGTGATGCCCTCAACGAGGCTGTGAACAAAACCAGGCAGACGGAGGACTTGAACAGCCTGAACCGAAACAACCTGGAGGAGAGCCAGGTAAGACCTTCACCAGGTAGTCCTGGCTGTGCAGTGAGGAGGGACTATCCCAGCCCTGCAGGTACCTAACCTTGGGTCTGTGTGTCTAGCAAAAGAGCCAGGAACTCCAAAAGCAGCACGGGCTGGTGCAGGAGACCCTGCGGATGGCCAAGGATGCCCTGGCCCAGGTCTCCGACTTCCTACAGAAGATGGAGCAAGCAAAGGAGGTGAGTGGCAGAGGCACTTTGGCATGGGCAGAGGGTGGGGGGGTGGCAGCTCTCAGGACTGAGGTGTGTCTTTGCAGGCCTACGAGAAGCTGGCGGCACTGCTGGATGGGGCAAAGCTGCCCCTGACTGAGCGGGTCAAGAAGTTCTCCCCAGCCAGCAGCAAGATCCCCATCGTGGAGCAGGCAGAGGAGCATGCCCGGCTCCTGGATGAGCTCGCAAGGAACCTGTCCAGGTGAGGCACCAGTCCTGACCCTCACTAGTCAAGCCATCTCCTACCAGAGCTGGGGATGGGAAACTGCAGCCCCACACCATGGTAGGGGAACAGCGGGGGGGTCACCTCTAAAGCTTTATCCTGGAGCACATGTGTTGAGGAGCCCAAAGGCATTTGTCTGTGGGGGCATGGGCAAGAGCCTGAATGTTTTCCATGGATTTGATGGCTTCAACTTCCAACACAGCATTATCCAGGGCACAAACCAGGATGGCTTTATCCAGCGGGCGATCGATGCCTCCAATGCCTACGCCAGCATCATTGAGGCTGTGAAGAAAGCAGAGCGAGCAGCCCACGATGCTGATGAGGCAGCCAGCGAGGCCTTGATGGTACGTGCTGTGGGGAGTGAAAAACAAACTCCCTCAACAAACTCCCTTCCCTCTGGCACTTGGGCACTTTGTTCTGTGCCCCAGAGCAGGGCCTCTGCCACGGCTGGGGCCCGACTCAGTATTTGGGTCTCCCCGTCTCAGCCCACTGCAGTTGTCTGAACGAGCGTTTTGTGTGCAGTCAGAGCCAGAGACTTGAATTCCTCCTCAGAGTGCCATGTTTGTTTCACAGAACGTCATGTCAGAAAATCTTGGGGCCGTCTCTAAAGCGCTGAGGAGGAACAGCAGCAGCCTGGAGGAGGCTGTGAGGAGAGAGCAGACAAAGCTAAATGGAGGTGAGAGAGGCTCCTCACAGGGTGTGATGTCCTTTGGGCCGGACCAAGCTCACACACAACATGTGCATTTCTTTAATTGCAGCTATTAAAGGCTCTCTGCAGACAGCAAAGGACAAGCTGGCTGACCTCCGTGTGAGGAAGGAGCGGCTCCTGACCCAGCTCCAGTCTGTGCAGGACATGCTGGGCAAGGACCAAGGTTTGTTCTGGAGTGGCTGGACTGATTCTCTCTGCTCCCTTCTTCATGCCTAGGTTGTAACCCAGGGGTGCCTTCTCCCTGCTCCTGGCCATCCCAGAGTTATTTCTCCTCTCTTTCCAGAGGACACAAAGGAGACAATCCAGAATGCCAAAGCAGCTGCTGCTGAGGCCAACGAAACAGCTGCAAGAGTGGAAGATACCCTGAGCACCATGAAGAAGAATCTGGATGAGTGGAAAGACCAATATGGAGGCCTTCGAAATGAAGACCTGAACCAGGCAGTCCAGGATGCCAGGAAATCTGGTGAGTGCTGAGCCTTCTGGGCTGCCAGAGCTGAGTCTGATGTGATTTTCCAACTGCCTGAGCTTCTTATTTCCCTTCTTCACTAACCTCCAAAACTCCTGGCTCCTTTCCAACCCCAGTGTCCAGCCTGGAAAGCACCATCCCACTGCTACTGGAGAAGCTGAACAACCTGGAGAACAGGAGGAACAAAAATGCCACGGTGTCAGAGAACATCGTCCGGATCCGGCAGCTCATCACGCAGGCGAGGAACGCTGCCAGCAAGGTGGGCTCAGGGGAGGGCTCGGGGGGAAGGGGGGCTTATCTGAGGGTAGCATGCAAATGGGAGGGTATCTAGGAGAGCTCTGGGGCCACCAGGCAGGGTCCCTTTCTCATGGGAAGACTCCAGGAGGTGCTTTGTCATGGTAGAGCTGGCACTGACCAGACAGGCAGCAGCAGCAGCAATGGGTTCAGTGCCACAGGGCTGGGTTTCTTTCCCTGCAGGTGAAAGTCCCCATGAAGTTCAACGGCACCTCAGGGGTTCAGGTCCGGATGCCCAGCAACCTGCAGGATTTGGCAGCCTACACGTCCCTCAAATTCTACATCCAAAACCCCGAGCCCAAGAGCCGGCAGGACGAGACAGAGGAGGGGCGGTTCGTGTTGTACCTGGGCAGCCGGGAGGTGAGACGGGGCCCTGTGCGTGGGTGGAGGGAGCTCATGTTGGCAGCATCACACCTTGACTTCAGCCCCTCACCTGCTCCCTGAATGTCTTTGTGGGGAATATGAACAGTCCCTGGATGCAGCTGTCAGCCTGGCTGGGAGTGGAATGGGGGTGTTTGTCTGGTGCAGCCCTGGGAGTGTCAGGGAGACACTCACTGTCACCTGTCCTAAATGCCAACATGTGGCCCTGTCTCTTCCTGTGTTCAGGCCACTGGAGACTACCTGGGCATTGTGCTCAAGGACCGCAGAGTGCAGTGGATCTACAAACTGGGCGATGAGGAACCAGCCTCCCTGAGTGTCGATGAGGATATTGGAGAACAGTTTGCCACCATCAGCATCAACAGGTAGGAAGGAGACTGTTGGGACACATCCCAAGAAAACAGAGCAGGAGACTGCCCCTGCAGCAGTTGTGCTGTGCCCAAGCCTGGACAGGCCCTTAGGCTTGGAGACATGCCGTGGACTCCACCATCCAGTCATCTCTAAATGATTAACACTGAAACACCTCCGCAAAACTAGCAGGGAGATGTTCTCTTACCAGTTCATGGAGGGTCTGGGGGTGTCTGCAGGAGATGAAAGGTGAAGCTCATCCTGGATGGTCCATTCACCCTGGATGGTCCATTCACCTGTGGCAGTGCTGGTAGCCTGAATGGTGGCCCCTTTCAGTGTACTGGTGTGGTGCTCCCCAGTGGGAGATGCACCCTTTTTTGGTAGAGCTGTGTGGGGTGGGCCTTTGCTCAGGGAGGGCAGAGTTGGCTGCTCTTTGGGGATCTGCCCTTGTCCTGACCATCCCTCCCTGCTGCAGGATCCTGCAGTATGGGCACATGTCCGTGATCGTGGAGAGGCAGACGGTGCATGAGACCAAGGGAGACAGTGTGGCCAAGGGGGAGCAGGGGCTGCTCAACCTCGACCCGCGCAACGTGGTCTTCTACGTGGGGGGCTACCCCTCCAGCTTCACGGTGAGCCAGCACGGAGAGGGGGGCTTGGCTTTTAGGAGGTATCAGCAATGCCTTTGGAGATTCCGGCAGAGTGGGGAAGCCCACTTGATTACATGAGGAAACCAGGATCAAACTTGCCCTAACTGTTGGGTTTTATTCCCAGCCTCCTCCCACTTTGCGCTATCCCAACTACCGCGGGTGCCTGGAGCTGGACACTCTGAACGAGGAGGTGGTGAGCCTGTACAACTTCCAGCACACCTTCCAGCTGGACACCACTGCTGAGAAACCCTGTGCAAGGTAGGGCACTGTGCCCAGGCCAGGAGCAGCTCTGCTCCTTGGCATTTACCCTAACCCACAGCTGCTCCAGAGCATGGAAATGGTGTGGGATTGATGCCTCGGGCCTCTTCTTGTTGTCTCAGGTCCAAGTCCACGGGAGACCCCTGGCTGACTGATGGCTCCTACTTTGATGGCACTGGTTACGCAGAGATCAAGTTTGAGAGCCAGTTTGGCACAACCAAGCGCTTCGAGCAGGAGATCCGTGTGGTCTCCTACAATGGCATCATTTTCTTCCTGGAGAACCAGGCATGTGCTTGCTTACAGCAGTCACTCATCTGGTGATGGAGGGGCTCCCCAGAACTGCACAGGCCCTCCAAGCTGGGCCAGGGTTCATTGGGGCAGGAGCATTTCCAGCTTGCAGTGTTAGCCCTGTGCCCCAGGGCCAGTGTTTGCAGATAAATCCCAAATAACTGTAACTGTAGTGTGTCAGAGAACTGGCAGCAGGACCTGCTCCCACTGGTGCTAAAGGGCAGGTGGGCTCAGTGTGACAACTGCATCCTGGACACCAGGACGTGGGGCTGAGTGTCTGTCCTGCCTCCCTCCAGGGTCAGTTCCTGTGTCTGGCCATCCGGGATGGGAAGCTGGTGCTTTACTATGACTTCAGCTCTGGCCTGGAGATGGCAAAACCCAGCAACTCCTCCTCCCTCACCATCAGCAGCACCACGAACAAAGCGGTAAGAGGGAACAGTGCCTGCCAGGCTCGCTGGGAGGGAGGGAGGGCTCCTCATCTGGGGTGGGGAGGCACATGGACCCTTGTTTTGGGGAGGGGGGAAGAGCTGTAAAAAGTTCTTTGACTAGAGCCATAAACTAGACACCTTGTGCTGCCCTCAGTGATGGACATAATTGGCCCAAATTAATGGATCATTTCTCTCCTCTGTCTCCAGATCCAGATTTTCCTCCTCAAAATGAATAACAAGAAGCGCATCCTGGTGCGGTTGGAGCGCCTCACCATCTTTGTGGTGGAGCAGGAGAACTCCCTAGAGAATGCTGTCTCCTACTACCTGGGTGGTGTTCCTCCAGCTGTGCTGCCCCCAGGTGGGTCCAGCCCCTGCTGGGGTGGGATAGTCAGCATGCTCCCCTCCCTATTCCCTGCTAGTGGCCCTGGCCCTTTCTCAGCCACAGCCAGGGCTGTTGGGGCCCTGCTTAAGCTCTGGGGGAAGATGTCCTCTCCCTGTCCATCATCCTGAGCATTTGAGGATGGGACATCTCCATCTCTGATGTGGGATGAGGTACTGGTGGGTATCACCAAGTCCTCCTTTGCTGTGCTGGGTATTTTGGAGCAGCTTTATGCCTGAGGCACTGGAGATACCCGCGACCATTACAATTCCCTCCCAGACACTTTGTCTGAAGAGCTGCAGGGCCAGATCCTGCCCAGGGCTGGGTCCTACCTGGGGCTGTGCTCATAACACTGCTTGCTTCTCTGGCAGCTTGAAAGTGCTTTTCCCCACGGGTGGGCCCATCCGGGGCTGCATGAAGGGCTTGAAGGCTCTCGGCAAGTACGTCGACCTGAAGCGCATGAGCACCGTGGGCGTGAGCTATGGCTGCACCTCGGACCTCCTGGTAAGCACAGGAGGCAGCCTGGCCAGCCGTGCTGGGGAAAGGGTCTGTCAGGGAAGGGGAGCACGGGACCCCCAGGACAGGCCCCATCTCCCCTCATTCGCACAGGAACGGGGATAAAACCCTCATGTCCTCAGTGCGGAGGGGTCATGGCGAGGTGCTCTGCGTGGCTGGCCATAGGATGAGCCAGACCGAGGACCAGAGCACCTCAGTCATCTCCCAGCACCCCAACAACACCAGGGCCAGGCTCCCACCTTGCCTCTGTGATGTCCCTCACAGGTTGCCCGCTCAGTCAGTGTCCATGGCCATGGCTACCTGACCCTGGCTCTGAAGGATGTGCCAGGGCTGCGGGACTTCTACAGCGGCTTCGGCTTCCGGACGAGCCAACGCGAGGGGCTGCTCTACCGCCACACCACCCAGGTGGGCACCTGCAGGACCCCTGGGTATCCCAGCTGTGGGGCTGCTGGTGATGGTGCTGCTTTCCCTTGTGGGAATTTTGGTGGGGCCAGGAGGTTGAATCTGCAGTGAGATCTGCACCCTGAGCTCCTGGAGGGCAGTGGGGAAATGGGCCCTTCCTTGTGCTGCTGGGCAGCAATGGGGTGATGCTTTCTGCAGGAGGGGACGTGCCAGGTGTCCCTCCAGAAGGGCCAGCTGGCCTTGAACCTGCTGGGAACCGAAATCACCACTGACAATGCCTATGCAGATGACAGGGCCCACTACGTGGCCTTCTACAGCGATGCCCGTGGGTACGTGTCCTGATGTTGTGCGGGGGCTGGGGCGCCAATGGCCACAGGGACCTGCTGAGTCCCCACTGCTCCTCCCTCCCCAGGGTCCGGCTGTACGTGGACGACGAGCTGCAGGACACAGCGACAGGCCCTCGGCGCAGCCGGCGGCAGCGGCGCCAGGACGGGCGGCAGCTCTTCCAGCTCGGGGGTTCAGCAGATCCAGGTGTCCTCAGCAACCTCACCGGCTGCATCGGGAATGTCTTCGTCAAGCGGTGAGCACCCCCGTGCCACTTCAGAGGGCAGGGCTCAGCCCCTCCCTGCTGCTCTGGTGACAAGGGCCTCTTCTCCCCGAGCGTAGGGTGTCGGAGCCACAGATGGTGGTGGACCTTCAGCAGAACGTGGAGAGCATCAATGTCACCATGAGCTGTCCCTGGGGTGAGCAGCCGCAGCAGCTCAGAGTCACTCCAAAGAAGGACAGGAGGAAACCCAAGGTACCAGCTGCTGCCAGAACTCCCCACATCCTCTTCCTCCTCACATGCCACTGCTGAGCACCTCTGCTGGCACCTGCTCCCCTCACCCCATTCCTTGGTGTGTCTCGTGTAGGTGCCAGGCAAGCCTGCCCCCAAGGGCCGCCGCCACAACCAGGATGGGCTCTGCCAGCTGCACCCCCAGCCCCACGCAGCCAGGGGCACCTTCCGCTTCGGGGGGGCCCTGAGCAGTCGCTGGGAGTTTGATGAGATCCCAGCCTCCTTTGGGTGGAGGTGAGCCCTGGCCCCGTGCCCACCCCACACAGGCTTGGCCCTGGCGACCATGGCTTGGAGAGCAGGTGTTGGAGAGCCGGGTGCTCCCGTTACCCCCTGTCCCTGCAGGTGCCATTTCTCCCTGGAGGTGAAGCTGAACTCTTCCAGTGGGTTGCTGTTCTACGTGGCGGGTGAGAGGGGCTCCTTCATGGCTCTCTTCGTCTCCAACGGGCGCTTTGTCTTCCTGGTGGACGTGGGCAGGCGCCGGCTGCGGATCCGCAGCAGGGACAAGTACCGGGACCGGCGGTGGCACACGGTGAGCAGAGATAGGGGCTCAGTGGGACCTCTTCAAACCCACAGCTCTCCCCCCAGTGACAGATGCCCCTGCAGGGGTTGGCTCAGTACAGCCCTGCTCTGGTAATCACTTCCTGATACCACATGGGACACCTGCAGTCCCATGGAAGCAAAGGGGAGAGTGAAAATACAGCCAGGGCTCCTGTCACTGGGCACATCCCTGGGCTCCTCCCAACCCGGGAAGCCTCCAGTCCTGGCACTGACCTTTGGTCCTTGCAGGTCTTCTTCAGCAGAGACCAGAGCCGGGCCCAGCTGGTCATCGACGGGCTGCGAGCCCAGGATGCTGCAGTGGCCACCACAGGGCTCTTTGTGGCCCAGACCCCCTTGTACGTAGGGGGGGTCCCAGCTGGAAAAGCCAAGGCTCACATACCGGTAAGGGCTTGTCACTCCCATGGCATCACCTCGTGCCTCCCAGGTTTTTCCCTCCTCTGTGCTCAATCCAGTGGCCTCTCTCCACAGGCTGCATTGGCCTCCAGCTTCAATGGCTGCCTGAGGAACCCACAGCTGGATGGGAGGCCCCTGGGTCCCCCCTCACGCACCTTTGGGGTGACACCCTGCTATGAGGGCGCACTGGAGAGCGGGGTCTTCTTCTCTGCAGATGGCGGGTCCATCGCCCTAGGTACCAACAGCAGCTTGGGCTGCCTCCCACAGCCCTGGGACTGGGTGGAACACATCCTGTGGGAATCCCCTTGTCCCTCTCCTCACCAATGGCATTTCTCTTCCAGCTGATGCAGTGGTGACTGAGCAGGACTTGGAGGTGACAATGGAGGTGCGTCCCCGCAGCGCCTCGGGCCTCATCTTCCACATCGGCACGAGGAGAAGCCACTATCTCCTGCTGTACATGGAGGAGACCAAGGTAGGGGGAGGGTGGCTTCCCCACAGGTTTTCAGAAGCAGTGTCCATCTCCTGCTTGTCCCCCTCTGCTCACTGGGCCCTGATGGGTTTGTCTCACTCAGGTCACTGTGAGAGCAAATGCTGGGACTGACGAGTTCTCTGCATCGGTGACATGCCCATCTCTCTGTGACGGGCAGTGGCACACCATCGCAGGTGAGGTGACAGCTCTGGGACCCTGCCCCACCCCTGCTTAGCCTACACCTCCTGGGGAAGCCCAGGGCCCTTCCTCGGGTATTTAAACCCCAACCCCACCCGTATGCATTTAATTTAAAAGATTGTAGCTGCCATTAAGTAATTTCTTGATTAATAAAAGTCCTTGCCTGATCTTAGTGCTGTCAGATCTGGTGGGCAGGAAAGACAGGGTTTTTCCAGGTCATGGAGCAGCCACTGAGGACAAGGATGTGCCCCATGGGACTGGCTCCACCCAGGACTGGGATGTCCTGCTGAAAGTGGAAGCCCAACTTGCTTTGGTGTTGAGTGTGTCCAGGGGGCTCAAAGCCCAGAGCTGGGAGCACGGAATGCAGGATTCACACCAGTACAGCAAGCTCAGCCTTTAATTTAGCTGCCATTGAGCAAGTGCTGAGGTTTTGCATCAAGCCCTTTTTGGGGCTGGGGGTCAGTAGTTTTGCTGTGCTCCAGCACTGGGCTGGGCCGGAGGGTGGAGATGGACTTGCTCCCTGGGTAAGGAAGCAACACTGACTGTTGTTTTCTTTCAAAGTTACCAAATGGAAAAACATAATCCAAATTGATGTGGACACAGAAGGCAACCACACAGTGGGACCCAATCAACCTCCTGCACCCAGCACAAGGGCGACGTTTTCTCTGGGAGGGCTACCAGGTGAGTTGGGAAAAACGCGCTCCAGAAAGAAATACCCCAAAGCCAAGTGAGATACTATTCCTGGTGCAAGGAAGAGGTACTTAATCCCCTGCCCTGTTATGAGCCAGACTAATGCCTGCTTTTCCTTGTTCCATCTGCAGAGACAGACAAGGCCAGCACAGGGCTGCTCTTACCTCCCCTCCCTCATTACGTGGGCTGTGTAAGGAACCTGCTGATTAACCGGAGGCGCGTGGACCTGCCGCGAGCCGGGACTGCCAGGGGCTCCGTGGGCCTGAAGGGCTGCCCCATGCTGTAAGTGCCACATCCATGCCCAGCCTGAGTGACACAACGCTGCTCCGGGCCCCGGTGTCACCACTCGATGGCATCGACCGTGCTCAGACACACTTGTTGAACTCCAGTGACTGCAGGCACAAGTCTGGGCCACACCAGAGGGGCCACGAATCCAAGGGGAAGGAGGGCAGGGGAGGACGGCTGGGGAGAAGGGGGCACTCTGGGGACATGTTTCACAGATAGAACAAAAAAGTTGGAGCAGAATGTGGCGACAGGTGAGTCCTTCCCTGGTGGTGAAGCATCTGCAGCAGGACTCGTGCTGCCACGTGGCTCGTGGTGGGAGCGACTGCCCGCGACAGAGCGTGGGCTGGAGCACATGGCAGGGTGTCCTGGATCCTGTTCCCTTCACCCCACACTCACAATGCACATAGATTTAGTTCACAGAACACTCGAGGCTATTAATAAACTGTCACAGACTGTCTGCTGATAAAGGCTGCAGGCAGTTTCTGTTTTATCATAAATGCAATTAGGACAAACTGGATTAATTTTGTCAGTTTTGTGGTTCTATAAGCAAGGGCACATTTAACCTCCCCCCAAGGGCAGTCTCAGCTCACCTGCCACTGCTACACAAAGAGCTCTGCAAGGGGGAACTTGGACAAAATTCTGTTCACAGAATTAGCATCTTCTAATCAGAGTAATTTATAAAAATCAAAAGAACAATGCGCTGGGAGAACTGCTGAGGGAAAGCAGAAACACAACCACCACTGACTGCGGTTGCATTCAGCACTGCCAGTACGATGACTAAAGTCCTGTTGTGTGAAGCAAGAAACTACTTCTTGAAAGGGAAGAAATAGAAAGGTTAGCTCCACATCTGGCCAGGTGTGCAAGGTGACACCTGGCCCTCACCCACCCTGGCTCCTGCTCAGCCTCCCTCACACCTGGTGTAGTGCAACCTTCACTTGAAAACAGCTTTTTTTCTCCCAAGACACCCAGTTCACTCGTGCACTTACACGTCATATATATATTTGTGTGTGTATATATATCTCTGGCCACTTGGGGACAAAATCTTGCTTCTGAAATGGACTTGTAACTTATATCATTATATTGTGGGTTTTGGTTTTTTTTTTTTTTTTTATGAGGGGTAAATATTGTAAAATGGGTTTTTAACATGTCCATTTTAAACAAATGTAATTATGACCTGTTTTTAAAGTTGTAGTATTAAAAGATGGTCTTTGTAAATCACTGGTACATACTTTGGAGTCAAATAAAGTTTTATGTTACTCTCTTTCACTTTACTGGGGAAGAGTAAGCATGAGGCTGATGAGCTGGAAGAGGGATAATCAGCATCTCAGGAAGCAGCACAATAGGGACTACTGTACAGACTGGAAAGAACAGTATGGCAGATAAAGAAAATTCCTTTATTTGTAGATTTATAGAAGCATAATATGAAGTTAGTAATCCTACTGCAGTTGTTTTAAGTTAGTATCTAGGAATATCTGTAAGGAAGAGCAAATAACTTAATCTAAACTCATATCTTCCTCTTCATCTTTCTTGTCCTTAGAGTCTCCTTCCTTTTGGTCTGACTTGACACTGTTCTGCATGGCTTTGGCAAAGGCTTCTACATCTAGAAGTTAAACACATTGGTTACTGAACTTTGCATTTTCTGGGCTAGACATTATTGTCCAGATGAGGTTAATCTTCATGATGAACAGGTGCTTTAGTATGAATTAGCAGGGAAAAAATATGAAACACTCAATATAACACATATCTAGATCTCTCTGACACAGCCAGCATTTTATGAACTTTAACTGTGCATGGGCAGCCTAAGACCAGAATTCCTGCAGTAATGGAAATGATGGTAAAAGCTCATTAGGGAAAAGGGATACCCCCTGCCCCCAGAGCTATGGGCCCAACTGTGTTCGCTGTTTTCAGATGAATCATTAAGGACTCCCACAAAAAGGCATTCCTGAACAAGGTGACTGTGACACCTCTAGAAAGAAAACAAGGCCAAGGCTGCTCAGCACATCTCTGCAAAACTCACACTTCTCTGAATCTGTGTCTGACCTCACTGTGCCTGCTGGGAAATATCCACCTTTTCCTTGTAAAAATCAGTGCAGAGTCAGCTTTGGACAGTTACACAGGAGCTGATCTCACTCCACACTCAGTGGTCAAACCACCCCAACAAAGCACCTCATCCTGTCCCCACCACCACCAGGACTTACCGCCTTTATTTGCTGCATCTACCGCCTCTGCAGGTAACCCAAACTGGCTCATTAGTGGGCCCAGCTGTCCTGAAGCTAAGGCAGCACTGAACATGCTCAAAGCCTGTGAATGGGAGTCAACAGTGTCAAAGTTTGCATCATGTCCTGCAGCATCAGGCGGGTGCTGGGCAATAATCCCAGGAGGAGAGTGGTCCTGTCAGGGCACAATGGCCACACACCTGGCTTGGGAACAGATACTCCATCAAATAATCACCAATTAAACATGCCTCACGTCTGAGGCTTGGCTGCATGTAAGTTTGCTGCAGTTTAAACTAAAAAGAGTAATTTAAGCCACTGAAATTCTGCAGATTGACAAATTTCAATCAATCAAATTTCAAATATGTAAATAATTAGTTCACATTGGAGTATAACACACCAGCTTTAATCACACGGAGTGTCCTGGAATTAAAGGACTGGTGTTTCAAGAGGAACAAGGGATGCAGTGCTGAAAACATGAGCATCTCTTCCCTTCAGTCACTTGAAACTACTTTTAAGGAGACTGCTCAAGCCGCTCTTTGACAGGGAGTAATGAGTTTGCTACTACTCCTGTCATTTGCCAGAGGGCATTTATAATAAAGAGAAAGGTAAAGCCCAACTCCAAAAGAAAAGTAAAATCATTCCCATCTGTCCTTGAGTGACTGCAGGAAGGAAGAACTAGTGCTCCTTTAAACCATGTCCCTCCTCCTTTCCACTTCTGCTGAGCAACTTCCCACTCTGAAAAATGTCAAGGAACCTGGAAAATCAGGAGCATGGGGGAGGAGGGAAGGAGAAGTGCACTTCCCCCCACAGCCAGGCATCTACCTACCTGCTGGAACTGAGGAGACGTCAGGGTGTTCTGGATCTCTTCCGCAGTCTGTGGCAGGGATTCCCCTGAGGGAAGGTAAGGCATCAATCGTTCCTGAACTTCAGCATTGGCCAGGATGGGAGCCATTATCTCAGGAGTCAGAACAGCTGCCAGGTCCACTAGGAGAAAATAAAGGGTTGACCGTTAGACTATGCACAAAACCACAGTTTTTGTCATGTAAAGCAAATTATCAAGTCTTGAGTACTAAAACATAGTTAGCACACTGCCAGCATCCTTTCTCCCTTTCTCACTTTTGGAGTGAGAATAAGACTTCAAGTACCAAGAACAGCATTGAAATTTTAAAAATTTTAAAAAAAAACCCCAAAAAAATGGTAAGAGACCTTTCAAACCAATTTGGAACAGGACAGGACAGTACAACAGCTCCATAGGATTCCTGGATCCAAAGCTGTCTGGCCAGAACACTGTTACCTTGCTGTCCTCCTGCTCCAGATGGCACATTCATAGTAGCTAAAATGTTCTGAAGGTCACTCAATTGAATGGGCTGGGTTGGGCTTGTGGCTGAGCTGGTTCCATTACCCGAGCTGGGAACGGGGCTGGGACTGGTCACGGAGGCAGCTGCAGGAACGGACGGGGCAGGCGTTACACGGGTGGAAGAAGTTGTGGAAGATGGAGTCACTGCAGCCGACTGGCTGCGAGAGCTGGGCAAGAGAATTGGGAGAATTAATACCCTGCAAAAACCTCTTGTACCCTGAAAAGCTTCTTTTCAAGCCCTTAAGAGTATGAAAAGCTCCTACCCCACTTTGGAGAGGTAATGAGCAGGCTCAATTCCCACCATATTCCCCATTTAAGAGGCCCTGATTCCTCCCACAGAAGTGGCAGCTTCATGTGACAAACCCTCCCCAGAGCCAGGGCAGATGGGCCTCCTACCTTGATGATGAACTGCTGGTCGGGGGTCCCCCACTCCCGAGCAGACTGGCCAGCCCAGGCCCCGTCAGCGCGCCCAGCCCACCTTCCGTAAACATAAAACAAAAACACGTTTAGACATTTATTCCTTCAGGTTTTCTGCACCTCTCTGCTCTAGAGAGGTCGCTCTTGCACCTGAAAGGTTTTTATTTGCTAGAATAGAGGAGGGGATGAAAGAGCCCAGCCTAAGGCCCCCCTCCCCCTTCTGTAAATTATCAGCTCTTGTTCTCTGATCTTGCATCCCTGAACATTTCCAAAATTATTCAATTTCTAGGTGTACACAAGGATGAAATTGCTTCAGTTTGTGCTGTACACACATAATCATTGTAACACAGCCCTCTCTCTTATCTGCTATCCTGAAAATCCAACTTGTCTCCAAACTTTCAAGCCAAGGCCCTCAGCAGAAGATCCCAGAGGCGCCTTTGAGTCACCACCACTGTCTCCCCCACACACTGGGGTTTTGCAGCATCAAACCTAATGCAGGGACGCGGCAGCAGGACCAGCTGAGCCCTTAAACACAAAGCGAGGAAAACCCCGCGCACCAAGTGCTCCCAGGGGAGCAGCCAGCAGGAAACCAACAGCCCTATGCCAAAGAAACCAGAATCAGCCTCCTCCATCACACATCCAACCACCGAGGACTTAACGCAGCACCAAGAACCTCAGCTAACAAGAGCTGGGAAAGGCCTGGCTGCTGGGCCCCCTGGAGCTGGCAGGGACTCGGCTGTCCCCCTGCAACTCCTCTGAGCCACATCAGGCAAACACTCCAATTCCCACACTCTTCCTGTCACCGGTTCCTTGCACCACAACTGATTAGACACACATTCCTACGTGAGCACCTGCATCCATCACCCGCCTTGGGAGCTGCCTGCCAGCAGAGGACAGACAACAACCAGCAAACCTGTGGCCAACTGCAGCTGCTGACTCTGTGGGTCAGAGTGAGCCCCACCAGTCCCTCCTTCTACTGGACCCATCCCATGGAAAGACATCCCAACACTTCTGTCACCCATCCCAGAGCTTCCACAGCAGCAGGCACGGCAGATGAAAGACCTCTGGCTGTACAACCCTGCTCTGCTCCGCTTGTCCTCACTAGGAAGTGACCCACGAGCAGGAGAGCTCCTTGGGAGCTCTGCAGAGCCCTGGGAGATGCAAACCAGATGTGAAGAGATGATACTCCCAGGGGAAATGATCCCCAGGGATTCACCACAACCCCAGTTTGCAGAGGCAAGCACATGGTTCCCCTTTAGTTACAGTAGTGACCTTCATGTCAAGCTGGCTTATGGCTGGATGTAAAGGCAAAGGAACAAGAGCTACTGAGAAAAAGTGGTGAGAAGAGAAAAAGTCTCAGGATTATGTGAAGCTTCAAGAAAGAAAGAACTTTTCCAAACACATCCTAAAAAGCCAGAATCTTCCAACACTAACATGAGATTTGCATCTGAACATCCCACCAACAAAATTTCCATCTGAAGCTAAAAAGACACAAGCCAGATCCACAAAAATGGACTTTGGAGCTTAAGCACAGAACCTCAGTCACTGCCATCTGTGTGCCTTAGTCTACTTTCACTTGAGGGTCTGACCTCTCAGAAAATGCTCTTGGAGCTCAGATAGAACTGAGAACAGATCACAGCAGGAACTCCAACACACCCCTCACCCCTTCAGAATCCAGCACAGTGACTGAGCTCTCCCCAGAGTAGCCCAGGAGAGAGAGCCCTGACCTGAGCCTTGCCCCTCTGACCAGGGAGTGCTGTGGGGTGGGCAGGCTCCAATCTTCCTCTTGAACACTCTCTGCTTTGCACACAAATATTCACTGAACCAGAGACAACACCAGCAACTCCACAGCTTGGTAACCTGGACATGCACCAGGAACGAATCCCTGGTTTTCAGCCCCTGCTCCAGTGAATATTTAGGAGGAAGAGGAGGAGTAGAAAAAAGGAGGGGAAAAAAAGGCAGAAGGATCAGTGCAGCAAGGAGTAGAACCAAGGCTGCTTGCAGGTCAAGCCCTGAGATGAGTGCTGTGTAGAATTTGGTACCCTTTTTGGCCCTGAGCTCATCTCTGAGACAGGGCCTTGCCTTCTCATGTGAAAGGAGTGCTATTGAGATCAATAGCACTACTTGAAAATATTGTCAGGTAAGATTTAACCTGGCAGGAGAAAATACCATTTTGGCATAAAGATATTAAAGCATTTTACCAAGTCCTCCTAAGCCCGTTGGTCCGATCAGCTGCATGAGCTGGTTATGGCTCATGTTTCCAAGAAGGCTTTGCAAGCCACCCTCACCTAAAAACAAAAACATTCTGAAACACAACATATTCACATAGGTTTTTTTCACAGCACTCCGGCTCAAACAGCAGGAGATTAATTGGCATCACATTCTGTATGGAAAAACAGTTTCAAGTGTTTACTGATTCATGATCTTCATAAAAGATAAATGCAACTTGGCTTCATAAAGAGGTAAGACTCCAGAGAATCTACTGGAAACAAAAAGATTTCTCCTGGCAGTCTTAACTTTCAGCCTGCACCTATTTTAACAGCACAGTTTTTTCTGCTAAAAATCACGTTTACGCTTCTGGTATTAACACTGTCCCCAACTCACCCTCCACAGCCATCAGCAATGTCTTCCTAGGGAACTCTAAGTGCTAATTCTAGGCATAAATCTTTTTTAAAAAATAGGCCTCTGACATGAAGGAGCAGAGAATGGACTGTACCTCCTAGTGCTGACAGCTCGTGGCCTCCGCTGGCATTGCCACCCAACGCCCCCGGCATGGGGGGGTTGTTGAGATACTCGTTCACCTTACGGCAGTGCTCCTCGTCCTTGTCTGTCTTCGGCTCCTGCAAGAGAGTTGCTCTTGGTACCAGTCAGACTGGGAGGATTTTGGTCCCAGACCTTTGCCACTGACTCCCCACAAACCTGCATCCAGAAGAAGAGTCGTTTTGATCCCGCCTTGAACTTCAATACATACACACGGCCCGTGGTGCACTGCGGGACCCTCTTGAACTCACAGTCATCAGGGAAAATAATCAGATCCTGGAAAACGTGGCAGGAGGAACAACTGTTTGAGGAGATACACTGGCGTTCCTTTTCGTCTCCCGAAGGCCTCTGCCCCCCTCCCCAAACCCTCTTCCATCTGCTCCTCAGAGCAGAGAGGGCATGGAAGTGCAGGTCTGTCAGTGACATTCTCACCCTAATTTGTCCTGGAGGAGCTCTTTCAGCAACACCAGCACAACTTAACAAGACAGGCCATGACTTAACACCTCAAGCCCATACTCACATCCTCCACGTTGCCTGAAGTCCTGTCCTTCCAGCAGAAGTGAATGAGGGAATCGTCGGTTTGCTGGATGTAAACTAGGCCTTTTCTCTTGTCTGGGGTTACAGTGCTGCCTTTCAGGGACATCTTCCCTGCCCGAAATTCCACCAGGTATTTACTCGAGGAGCCACGGGAGCCTGGCACCAGGCTTGGAAATAATGCACCTGAAGACATCCTGGAAAGAGAGAGAGAGCAGCAGGTATGATGAGAAACCTTCCCCCCTTCACTCTTCCTAGTATCAAATTTCAAGCTTTGTCACGTGGACTCCACAAAAGCAATCTGTCCCGCTGCCTGCAGAATTCCAGGGTGATCCAGCTGAGCTAAAGCGGAACCCTGAATGAAGCCGGGAGGCCTCACAGACCTTCACTAACAAAGATGAGCCTGCGTGCTGAGGTACTTGAAAATGAAACCACCGTCCCCTGACGCTTCCTTCTTCGGTTCGAATTACGGTTCAAAGCTCAGGGACGCGCAGAAAGCCCTGCTGTATGTTCAGACTGTGGCTCCAGCATGCCAGCAGAGCCCCGCAGGCGACCGACCCCCCCGGTGCCCCCTCACGGTGCCCCCCTGGCTCTGCCCTCCCCGCCCCACGTCCGCACCGACCGACCGAGCGGCGATGCCGGGCCCGGGCGGCCGTGCGTGACTGTGCGGCCATTCCTGGGCTCGCCGTGCGCTCCCAGCCCGGCCCGGCCCCGCCGCAGCCGGAGGAGCCGGGCCCAGGGGGGGGAGCTCAGCCGGGCCCGGCCCCGACGCCCCCCGCCCGCCCGGAGGCCGCGATCTCCTGCCGGACCGTCTCGAGGCCGCCACGCCGCCTCCCCCCGCCGGCGCCGCAGGCAGGAGCCCCCCGGCGCGGCCGCACCGAGCGCGGGTGGTGGCGGGGGGTCCCGGCGGTACCTGCTCCCTGTTCCTGTTCCCTGCTCCCTGCTCCCGTTCCTGCTCCCCGTCCCCGTTCCCTCCTCCTCCTCCGCCGCCTCAGCTCTTCCTGCCCCGCGCGCCGGAACCCCGCCCACCGCGGGGCACGCGCCGCCGCGGCCCCGCGCGATTGGCCCGCACCGCTGTCAATCATGGGGGGGCGGGGCCGGCCGCCCCTGCTGTGTCACGGAACATGGCGGCGGCCCCCCCCCCAATCCCCCTCATCCCCTCAGCCAAGCACAGCCCAGGGGCCGCCGCGTCTCCAAAACCACCTTTATTCCCGTCACGCCCGTCAAAGTGCTACAAAAATAAATCTTTCCACGGAGGAGCTCTCCTGCACATGCCCAAACCCCTCGGTCGCCTCATAGCGTTTCAGTGTTGATTCACTGACCCGAATCCCAGGTGTTTTCCAAGGAGCCCTCACTGTTCCGTGTGGGGCTCGGCCAACACTGGTGTATTCCCAACAGGAGCAGCGTCGCTGGGCGAAGAGTCTTGGGTTTGTTTTCTAAAAGCAGTTTCAGTAAAAAGATTTACTGGGAAACTGTTTTTAATCAGTAAACAAGAATAAATACTTCTAATTAGTTCTGTTCTCTCTGGGTGATTTAGGGTGGATGGTTCCTGCCCTTGTTAGTCCAGGTAACAATAATTACCTGGTAAGTGCCAGATGTCTGAAAAGCTGCTCCCAATTTACAACAGGACGTTGCCTCGAAGACACAAACACATAACTACAAAGTTAATTTTCACTTCTATTACATTTTTAATAGAAGTCCACTCGCTCCAGCTCAGACATGGCCAGTGTGAGGTCCCAGTGCTGGGAGCGCTCCCATGCTTGTCCCACTGCCCCTTCCCTGTCCCCACCCTGTACCCTACACCCTCCTCACCCCACACACCACAGGGTGCTAAAAGAACAGCACCCACCACAGTCAGACAACTCCACCCAGGCTGGAGGTGTCCCAGGCTCCCATTTAAATCATCTTCATCCAATAAACATCATGGTGAAATCCAAGTACAGCCCCACCACTGGCTGAGCAAAGCCAGAGTCCTCCTGCCCCACCTGTACAGGTCTCACGCAAATCTCTGTCACCATCCAGAGGCCCAAAGGGTATTTATTAAGTATTTATTATAATTTCTTTCTAGCTGGTTTCTCTACGTAGCTGTATTAACATATACTAACACAGTTATCTTATATACAGTGTTTCATCAAGTTATAAAAGTGACATTCTTTCAAAAGGTGCAAAGTTATTAATGTTTTGACACGTAAACTACTGAGGCGAGATCTGCATCGAAAATAAAACTTTTGGACTTTTGAGAGCATCAGGAATGCCAGGGCTGGCCAAGCACAGCCGTGTCAGCAGCACAGGGGAAGGGTTCTGTAAGTGTTGTCAATGAAGAACAATAAATTAGAAGAATGGGTTTGGAAATAATCTGAAATTTTACTAAAAGCTTTACACTAAAGGAAGGGGAGAAGGGGGTGAAGATGTAACTAATGAAGTGTTTCTTACTTTGGAAATGTTCCCAGTTGCTTTTTATATCCCATGAAGATTCTCTACTGAAGTTTGGATTAAACACGTTGGTACAATTATTTCATGCTTCCACATAATGACAAGGCTTTAGGTCTTTGAATTTAAAATCATGGCTTAGACGAGAGGGATGCTAACCTGTACACCTCCTCTTAGAAACAGAACATCTCATTAGCAACTACTTACAGTTTTTTCCATTCAGGCAATTTCTATTTATATGTATTGTTTTAAAAACACTAATCCAGCTTTAAACATACCATGTAGTTTAAGCAAGTTTTAAACTCCCATGAGATGTTAAACTGGCCTAATACACGAATCCTTTCAATCCTCACCTAACAAAGGGTCTCCTAACCTGCTTGCAGCAAGTTTGGAAACGGATTAGAGTGCCTGGCACGGTCATTAAAGTTCAATTTTTTATCAAAACTATTTTTATGCTGTTCCATGTGGCTCAGCAATGTCTTTTTAGAAGTGTCTGTGCACTTACTACAAACAAACACGACTTTGTTGCCTGCACCGTGTCACCAACTCAGCTCATAAGTCCTGAGGACCTGCGTCAACACAAGGTACAAATTTTGGCAACAGAATCATGTCCCCATAAGTATGTTTCAGATCAGGCCCTTCCTTACTGCCTTAAGTTTTACAGCTTCTCTTATTTTTCCAGTGAATCCAACAACTAAATTTCCCCAAAATTTAATCTAATCATTAGATGCACAATTTGATAGGAAAATGTTTATCTATGAATATGTTAATTTTCTTTTGTCTTTTAATCCTGTGGCTGGGAGAGATGCACTTCAAAAATCTATCATCGGGATGAAACCACAGATGTTTTGGACATAAATCAGACCAGTTCTTTCTTGAACTCCTCATGTTGCTGGCACTTAACACCAGCAATTTCTAAATTACTGTAAACTTCACAGCAGTGCAGCCGCTCTCCATTTTCGCCTGGTTACTCAATTAAAAACTTTCATAAAAGAAGCAGCAACATTAGGACTAGTTTTAATTACTGCACCTAATTTTTCAAGCCTCTCTCCCTGCCTTACCCCCTGAAGTGTACCACTTGAAAGAAAATGAATGCATCAGTTCAGTAATTGATTATTTTCCATTATTATGTGGCTTCGATGGTTTGATATGGAACAAAAAAATCCCACTTTTTGACATCACGTGCTCACAGGAAACTTGTAATAGGTATAAACTCTGCCAAAGCTTTAAATTGATTCTGCTTTTTTCACAACATACAAAACAGACATGACCTATTAATGAAAAACATGCAAACCAAAACTTCCCCAAAAATATGAACCTGTGTGGATATACATACGGAAGTGCTTCCAAAGGAAAGTTTAGCCTAGGAGCATACACAGTGCCAAAGCTGCCAAAGGTAGTGCAGAAGTTAAGCCTCCAAGTGGTAGCAAGCAATATATTGTACATTGTAACCACCTCGACATTCCTGCTATTGCTTCCGAAGCTTCTCCTGTTTTTAAGAACAGCATTCGACTTCAGAAAAAGCACGTCTGGACTGCGCCCTTCCCTTCTCCTAACGTATGCTTTATGGGATTCATCACAGGTACACAGTTTAATGCTCACAGTGTCCCAGAGTTGTGAAGATTGTAACAGACAACCACGGTGTGAGAAGCTCAGGTTGGGTTTTGCTTCCACGAGTCTCTCAGTTATGGAATTGTTTGAGAGGGGGGCCGGGAGCTCCCGGCCCCAGGGAGTGCTACATACGTACGGGGAGTATGACAGGACTGGGTTCGATCCTGTTGGTACCACATTGGCTTTTCATCCCTGCTCCGAGTTCCAAAAACTTCAGATTCTTCGCTATTGTACTAAGTAACAAGGATATTATCTCTATTTTAGTTAAGTTACGTAGTATTCAAGGATGTTACGTGACCTACCGGATACAGCGTATCCTCCTGACAGAGAAACTAGGGGAGAACATGGAGAACCAAAGGTCCCTTTGAAAATTAGTGAAATCATGGTGATTTCGGGTGCGGCTTTATGGAATGAGCGCAACGGTATTTAAATATTTGGCAATCCAACATTAGTGATAATTAAATCATTGATTGTTGACTGATAGAATTTTTGTTAAAATTTACTTAGAAAAGCTGGTTTTTGCTGTCAACAAAACCACAGGAACCGGCTTGGAATGAAATCTAGTAACTAAATGTCCGGATGAGATGAGCAATTGGTTCTGTAATTTCAGTATATGTCTGGACAGTCTGAGAAATTTCTATCAAAATAGCCACCTGAGTACAGCCAATCTGAAGTCCCAGTGTATGGGTTAGTGCCTTGATGAAACCATCTGTAAAAGAAAAAAAGAATAAGAGAGAAACGAAGAAAACACAAAAAGCAAACAGAGTGAACAGTTATTAACAGGGGAGAAAAACCAACCTCGTCTCTTTCACAAAATGTTATAAAAACACAGTGGTATTTCTTATCAGAAGAAAATCTCAGGAAATTATTCAGGAAATTATTCAGGAAATATTCTGAACATGAAAAACAAGGCATTAAACTTCCTACACAATTATCAGCACCTTGAAAAGCTTTTTTTTTTTTTTTTTTTGCATAAAGTCAAGAAAGAGTATGAAATTAATTTTAAAACTGCTATCCTATTTTTAATAAAACTAACATTGATACTGTAGATTATATAACATATATTATGCCAAAAAAGTTACACAATCCTTTTTGTAAATTTGTCCAAAGAGGAAACAGTTTTGTTCTCCAGAGCTGTGCTCTGCACAGAACATCAGCAGCTGCTCACTTTTTAGCCACGTTGACTGAAAACAATTTTATGTTCTCTGGAAGAGATTTTCAAAGGCATTAACGGGAATTGGCCCATAGCTGCTCCTCCAGGCTTCATGAAGAAAATGTTTTCTCTTCTGAATTTCATGAAAGCATGGGAGCATCCCAAAGTTCTCGCCTTTGAAGGAAACACCTGCAGTGACTGGCTGTGAGCACACACTTGACTGCACAGCACTGGCAGCTGCGAAAAGCAACTCGGGGGAGCAGCAGCCAAATCACACATCACTCCCTGATGCACTCTGTGACTGAGAAGTCACTTGAATATGCAATTCAAAAAGCAATTTTTTCAAGTATCCAAGCCAAGAAATCCGAAAAGTGTGAAAATAAAAGGTCCTAGAGGGCCACATCTCACTTGACTGCCAGAAGAACTGGTTAAAGGAATTGGGCAGAAACTGGTTAAAGGAGAGATGACACTTAACATTTTACTCATTCTAACTAAATATGACCTCTGTAGGTTAAAAAAAGAACCAAACCAAACACCAAAAAACCCCAGCATTACCATTCTAGTTAATTATGACAGGCTTCAGCATTTATCATTAGCTAATTTGTCCAGAACAGAGTTATCAGCAATTTTGGCTTACAGCTACATATTTAATTGTTGACCCAGCAATGCTTTAAGTGACCCTACAAACTGTGCTGTCATGGAGGAAATCAAACACATGCTGTCCTGGAGAAAAACCATTCAAGCAGTATATACCCAACTACTCCAAGCTTAAACAACTGCCCACCCTCCTGCCCCCTTACCGTGTGTGCCACTCCACCTCGTCCTTCGCACGCTCCTTGCGAGCTGCTCTTTGTTTCTCCTCTAGTCTCTCCTTCTCTTTGCTTGCCACATCTAGCCAACATTCCAAGAGAAATTGGTTACTTAGCAAAATAGGAGCAAAACTTAAGAAAACACAGGAAAGACTGCAGAGAAATGAAGTAGAGCTCATTTAAGCACGACAAAGCATTTGCTGTACGCAGGCAACGAAAGCCTAAAACAGCCATTTCAGAAAAGCCGCTGCTACAAACGCAGGGTTGAAACTGAAATTTTGGTGTTTTATCTATCAGGCACACTGCACCGAGACAGCAGGAAACAGCTCTGATTAGGCATAACAGAGAGAGTGATTTTTTTCACTATCTGTCCATGTGTTTTCTCTGACAAACACCAGAGCAACAGAGCACGTCTGCTCACCACATGTCTTTCCAGACAAACTCCAGAGCAAGTGAGCATGTTGAGCACGTCTGCCAGCTCCCCCCCCACAAGCTAACAAACATGCAAACACCCCATAACACGGGACAGCAGCTCTGGGATCCACCTTGCATGCTATTTGCTCTCCCAGACTTTTCTGGGAGAGAACAGACATTATGCATTGTTCAAATGCATATTCACTACACAGGATGAAAAAGAGTTAAGGCTGTCTCTGGGAATGAGAAACTGAAGACAGTGTTTCCTGTATCAACCTCCCTTTGGTCATCCCTCTCAAAAGTTATTAATGTGGAAATATTTCCTGCAGCAAACACATACCCATGTTCCCGTTCTCCATGTTTCTGATATCCGGACGTAGCCGACAGTCGGTGGGAGCCAATATTGCTTCCATGCCCTTTTCCAGCTCATTGAGACTCACAGCAAAACTGGTGAAATTGTACATCTTCAAAGCAAAATAAAGATAATGGACAAGTTATTCTGGCAAATAACTTGTAAGCAAATAACTTGTAGGCAAATCCCTACATTCAATGGACACAACAAGATTTCCAAGGGAAACTGTTCCCTTGATAAATCACTGGCAAGAACAATGCACAGGCTGATTGAAACAGTTACCTGTGATGAGTTTGGTGGCCTACAATTTATTCTCCAAAGCAATTTACTGCCTGGTATGAAATGCACCGTGTCTTGAATCTCTGGCATATCATCAGCCTCATCATTTTCGGATTTAATATCATCTTCACTCTGAAACAGAGGTAACATTTGGCAGGGGAACAAAGGAACATTGGACAGTTTCATCCAAAACTTCCACAGTGGCTGTTGAAGAATCTGTTCAAATTTGAGATACTAAACACTCTCCTGTATTTCTGCTTCCCCCCTCATGTTTGCTTTTACTCACTCTGTACACTGGTCCTCTCATTTTTAATGTAATGTCTTGCTCCTGATATCCCTGAATAGTCTCCCACCCCTTAAGTATGACTTGAATGCCTCTTTAAAAAAAAAAAAAATCAATAATAGTAATAATAGTAAATTAATGTCTTTCAGAAGTGTTCTCTCCAGCTTCCCTTCTATTCTATGCCATAGCGTAATTTCACCTAACATGACTATTTCAGGTTAAAATGAGCCAGGACTGCAATTTAAACCAGTGCATGTTCCCATAATGGCCTGAGAGTCACAAACAGGTCACACCTGCTTTTGGATATTGCTTCATCATTTACAAAAGATCTGGATGTGTGGTTAGAAAAAGATAAGCCCTTGCTCCAGTCCAATTTCCTACAATCCAGACTCTAATCACAATTGGCACTGCCAGTTTTCTCACTGTGAATACTGTGTGCTTCAGTTTATGAATCCAGTGTCTTTCCTTCAAAGTTCCTTTGTTACCAGCTGCACTGCCACAATGCACACATAAAAATCCAGTGTTCAGAAGGCTGTTCTCAGAATCTGAGAGAATGTGGCTGTTGCAGGACACAGACAGCTACATTGTGGAATTTTAGAGGATTTCACCCTGAGAACCCATTAAAAACCACAACAACCAGAAAGGAAGTCTGAGGCAATAACATCCTGGAGAGACAGTATCAGGGTTTTCCTCACTCTCACCCCCCTTTTTATTTCCTTTCTGCCCTCTCTGACATGCCTCATTTATTTTATTCAAAAATACCCTACTAAGTTAAACAGGGCCTGTTTTATACGCTAGAAAACAGCTCCATATGGTTAAGAGTCTAATTTCAATCATTTGGTTTGAGTATTCATTATTTAAAAAGACACTTCTAGGCTACTTTCCATGTCAACATCTGGTTTACTGTTAGACAGTTCCCCATCTAAATATAGACACAACAGGAAGGAAGGAAAGAAAGAGTTGATTTTCTTAAGATGAACAGAACCTTATTATTTAAAAAAAAAAAAGTCAAAATATAAACCTGTACCATGACAGAATCCAGAGCCAAAAGCAAGGCCTGTTGTTGCTCTAGATTCTTCTGATGTAAATGCTTTTAAAGTTTGAGCCTCTTAATGTTAAGACTGATTGGCTTCTGTTTAACCTTTCATTTTCACTGAGCAAACAGGGTCTGCAGGACCCACTGATATCAGGAAACCCAACGGTCCTTTGCTGCACCATTCAACATTTTCCATACAACACAGAGGCTTTGGTACTAATTACCTCTCATTGCTTATATGTGGGGAAAAAACCCAGCATGTTTCCAGACCTCTTTGCTGTCAAGGTTGTCTATGTCATAAATTCTGAAAGGCTGCATCACCAAAAAGCGTATCTGACTTAAAAACATTTATTTTTTTTTACTGCCTAAATCCTAGTATTTTTACACCTGGAGTTGGTAGTAGAGCCACTTTCCTCAGTGACTGAGAGGACACCAGTTTGGGGGTTGGTATTTGATGACTTCTCTCTGACAAATTTCCAGCAAACACCATTCCATGAGCTCTCTTCTATGCCAGCAGCTCGCCCTACATCTGCAAAGTGCCAAGTGCCTTCTCACAGCCCCCATCCAACCACCACCAAATGACAGACAGTTTTTTAACCCTCCATTCACACCTGGCCATTTCCCTAAATACGATGTTCTGTCTTCTTTTTTTGATATTTCAGTATCTTTTCTCCCTAAAGATTCCTTCACCTTACCAGCTTCTTCTTCTGCTCTCCACCTCTCTTCTCGCTCTTTTTGTAAGTCTCATACGTGGTGGGATCAGTGCACCACAAGCATTCTGTCCACTTGCCATAGATCACACACAGCTTCTTTCTGCTGCAGAGAAAAGCAAAGGAGGCTGAGCTCTTGCTTCTTATTGAGTCTTCCAAGCCAAGCCATGCAGATTCTGGTCTAAATTAAACACCCAGTTTCTACTTCTCTGCATTTTAAGTTTCTATTTGCAGATTTCATAGAATCACAGAATGGGTGATTCTTAGAAACCAGATACTTGATAATGCAAAAAAAAGGTTTCAGCTCATTCCAGTCTTCCAGGCAGAACACATCCTCATGAGAGTCACATGCTTTTGCCACTGCTAAATGAGTGTGGGGACATCAAAGCCAACAGTTCACAACAGAGACTCGGAGCCAGGAAACAGGTTTGGGTTAATTAAAAACTTCTAATAGCCATATTCTCATTATTTTAAATTGAAGACTGGAATTATGACTGTACAATGGTGAAATCAGTTGCAAATAATCTGTATTTTTCCTGGATACCTTTATTTCAAAAGGCTTGACTGCAGAGTTTTTCTAATAATGACCTAAAATTATCATCTTGGAATCAAGGGGGTTAGTGCTAACACAGAACAAAAATGGGTTACAATCTCCACTGGTGACAACTTTACAGTCACATCAGTTGTGGTCACTATGCCAGCAAAAGAAATGCCCCAGCGCCCAGAAACGGAGAGACCAAGAGGCTTTTATGACTTACTGTTTGTCCTGAATGTATCCCTCTACTCTGTGAAGCTCTTTCCCAAACAGTCCACACGGTTTAAAATTAAGGACACATTTATCTCCAGTACTGTAGAGGAAATAAGTACAAGCTTTAAGAAACACACTCCTAAATACATCAGTAATTTACCTTTTTTTACCTTATTTAGCTTCTTTTCCTATAGTTACAGTTAGTTGGGGGGTAGTTATTTATTATTTTCTTTAAGTATGGTTTATTATCTGACTGGGGCATTAGAAAAGGCACACAAATTTCAAAGTCCAGACAACAAACAAAAGAAGATACAAGTATGCACATGAAGATATCAGCCTGTGCTGATATCTTCCCTAATATCCCTAATACCCCTAATTCAACACGTTCTCCATTATCAAAACTAAAAAATTGACAAATCACAACTAACATGATAGATGTTTACTCCAAGACTCCAACAATTATTCCATTTAAGGGTTCTGGAGTTAAATTTTATTTCTGTTCTCTGTCAACAGGGCTGAATTTGAATGGGTTACTCACAAAAGTAAAACCTTTGCAGCCCATATGACTTTTCATTAATAATACTATGACAGGTAAGCCCAGTTCAAGGGATAGTTTGCATTTGTCAGAAGCAGATTAAAACAAAACAAGCAAAAAAACACACAAAAACAAGACTTTGGAGCTACAAAACAAAGCCTCCTGTGTGTCTGACAAAAGCCAAAACCATCTGCTTTGTAACACAAGTGACCACACAGCAGTGCCCACGAGCCAACCCTCAGGTCCATGATTAGCATTACCTGTGATTTACAATTTCTACTGTTCCGTACTGTTCTAACCACAGTTTACCAATAATTACATTATGTACACAACAGGTTGGATTTGTCCATGTGTAAGCTTCATTGTGCCTGTAAAGAAAACAGAGAAAGAAATCAATTTCTGGAGTCTGAGATGGAATGTAAGCCTGTTTACAATTCTGTTCATGGCAGGGCAAAATATTTAGCAGTCCTATGAACAGCCAGCACTTAACTTCAAAACAGAAGAGAAACAGACTTTTCTTTACAGGCCAACAGTGTGTCATATCCAAACATTAGTGCAAGTTAATAAAGTGATATTGCCTTTATTTTTCTCCCTTCTCACATAAGTCTCACAGTTGCTGTGCTTTGGATTACAAATTTCAGCCCAACACAGAGAGCAGTCCAGGAATTCATCTTTTTCATTTGCACTTTTAAAGTTGTATGTGATAAAATGTAATACTTGCAGGCAGGAGAACCAGACTGACACCTAATAGTGTCTTCTATTCAAGTGCTGCAACAACAGTAAACTGCAGTAGTGGTTTTCACAAATATGCCACAAGTTTCTTCATCAGTATTTGAGGCCTGTTTGGTGCCACTGAAGGCAATTTTGGGGGTGTGACTGGTTTTTTTTCTTTTTTTAAGTTGGTTTTTTTTTAACACCACTGGGACAAACAGCACCATTTCAAGCTTCACAAACATGACATTTAAAAATTGTGTTTACTACTCAATCTACTCAATTCTTTCCCCAAAGATTTACTGAGAAGAAGGAAAAGTCCTAGAACTGAAGAATTTTCCACTTGGTTTCATTTTTGTTTTAATGTTTTGTGAAAAGCTTTAAAGGTGAGTTAACAGATTCTAAATCCTTAAAAGACATTATCCTATAAGTGGTCAAAAAATTAAACAACAGGATTCCCATTATCACTAGCAGAGTCAAAGCCATCTATTTTCACTCATCTTTCTGTGCTGGTAAAAAAAAATGCTGAAGTTACTTGCCTGGCAGTCAATCCATCTTAGGAAAGCTTGCAAACTCTACTTTAATACAGAGACAAGGAGTGTCATCTGTAACAAATGTCTTGTACTTCTATTTCCAGTAAGTATGGAGAGAACGCTCCTATTTAATGCTTCCAACCTGTCATTTTCCAGTACAGAGACGTAACAGATCATTGAAGTCTGACTATTTCCACAGCTCCTTTTCTCCTTTAGAACAATGACTACTCTTCAAGTGGGGAGAAAAATACCAGAACCCCTCAAATTCATCCCACCAGCCTTTAAGAACAGTTTTCTTCCTCAACTACTTGACACCAAAAGCTGTAGAGTATAAACCAAAACCCCACACAAGGCACTTATGGCAAGTGCTGATAAACTGAAACACTTTTTGTGCTGGAGAAGTGCCTTCTAATTCATGCTTTGGAAGCAGCCATGGTTAACATAAAGGCACGATTTAATACTGACACAGTTTTGCCAAACAGCTCCTTGTTCACTCAGGCCTTGAGCAGTTCTCAGACTCCTCAAACCAACAGAATGGTCTGAATCACTGAGAGGCTCAAAATTTGATTTCAACTTCTGCTGCTAACTTGAAGCAATTATTTAAAATAAATCATTTAATTGTTTATATTCCAGTTTAAATCTGAGCCCTGTAATTTGATTAGGCTGAGCAAGAATTTTAATAGTCTTCTAAATAAAGGCTCTCAAGCAAATGTTATTTTGGTCACATCTGCATTCTGCACTAACATTCATAGTTCTTTCTACACTCAGAAGAAATTTCTTCTCATCACCATTCATATCCAAAACCAGTTCATACTTCTATAAACTTGGGAAGATTAGATGCCAACAGCTTGAAAATTAATCTGCTTCCAAGAGGAAGTACAGGAAAAGGCAATGCTTGCTATGGCAGGCAAGTCGAGTCTTTATTGAAACCACATGTCTAGACATTTCCTAAGCCAACATTTCAAAACCCCCTCAAAATTAAGCCTTATGAAAGCTTTTATAAAAACACCTTGAAGTGCTCAACAGCAGAATACTTCTGCAACTATTCCAGTGCATCCTCACGTCCCACTTGGGAAAGCTCCAGTCTTTGTGCCACCAGGGCACAAACCAGCTTATGGGAAGTCACTCATTATTCATGAGAGACAAGACTGGCAGTAATTTAGAGAGGCATTCTTGATTTTAATAGGAAGTTGCTCCTTCCCAGGAAGTGTTAAGGCAATCCTGACAAGTTTCTCATGTTCCCTTATCACAGAATTGTGAGATGTAGTTCTTTCCACACAAACAAAACCAACAACAATATCTAGAATTGAGATGAGCTTGAACAGCCCAGTAATAGAATTTTATATCTACATTTTAATTTTATGTGCCTTCACACAGAACTAGCTTTCAGTAGCATTCAATTTTTTAAAAATGCTTATTTTCACAGTGGAAAAAATGGGTCAAATTGCTACAGCTATGCAAGCATGACATAACTTTAAAAAAAAAAAAGAGAGTCCTGAATCAAACAGTGAAAATAAATGTGGAAATCAATTCTTACAGCCTCTTCAGCCGCACATTTTTAGGTAATCGCCCGTGAAGAGCCAACAGAATGATTATTACCCATCTTTTTATTCAAGTAAATGTTAAGGAGATCAACATTGAAAAAAAGAATTATTTACTTCTCATACTCACTTCAGAAGCTCCAAAGTAATTGTTCCCCGAGGCTCTGCTTCTATACTCTTTCCCCAGAATTTTAGTTTGGGATAGATTGATCCATGAAATATGAAGTCCTTATTGAGGCCTTCAGAATAAAATGCACTAATAGGTGGGTGGTGGCTGACTTGCTCAGATATAAACCTAAATCCTAAATCCTCCCTAGCAAAAACAAAAAGAAGACAATTAAACAGTAATTAAACATTCATATTAGAAAAGAGTTACTTGATACTTCAAAAAACTTTGCAGGATATCAGATTAAACTGAAGGTGAGACTTTTCCTTTTTCATGACATTTACAATTAATGAAATGAAAGGATTTGTACTCTGAACACTTTCTTTTTATACCTCAAATCAGCCTTCTACCCAGAAAGGCACCTGAACTAGTTTCACTGAAATAACTCATGAAAATACAGAAACTCTTGGGGCAGCAGGAGAAGGTCTGACTGAAAATTCTTTTCTCCACTGCAGAAATATCACCCATTTATTTAAGCAAGCTGGAAGTCCTTCAGACTAATCCCTCTATCTGACATGATAAACAAAACAATATTTAAATTAATTAACAGTGTCTGGTCAGGAAATGTCTTTGGTGGAACAACATAGACCGATTTTTCCCTGAATAAATCAAATAAATAATTCTATGCCTAAAGCTAGAAATATAATTATTAGCTTTTATAACAACTTCTCAAAGATTTTGAGATAGTTTGACAAAAAGAATTTTAGCTCTACTCAGAAATATAATTTAGTAGTATTTTACTACAACCAAACTAGTACGAGAGTCTGCTAACTAAAGAACACAAACAGCCCCAGTCCACAATTTAGAGTTATTATTACCTGGTTAATTCATAGGTTTCTCCTAACAATGGGTTAAATGGTTTGCCAGTTCTCTCCCACTGAGAAGCTACAGCAGAAACTGCAAAAGCAGCTACAGCCTGTAAGGAAATTAAGAACACAGTGGCATGAGAAGAGTACATTAAAACTTTAATGTATTAATTTGTTGCATATTACAGTATTTCATTATTATTCCAGAAAGAAATTCTATATATTGCTTAAGGTAAAAACATTTGTAAGCCATGAGTAGTGATATAGAAGTGGGAAAACATAAACATTTTTCAAGATTCTCATTTCCCAAAGGAACTATCTTCTTTAGTAAGTTCTAACACAAATGACCTCTTGAATCACACCAGCAGGTACAGCCCCTGTGAAACAAGAAACTGGTCTAGACATACAAAGAGGGGCATTCTTATGGCAATCCCTGAGAAACAAACACACTCAAGTGAGAAATTCTCTGAAAATCAAAGACTGGGAGAAAAAAAATCTTCTTCTGAACCACCCAGAAGGTGGTAGGTGTTCTTACCTGCATTCTTTCCAGGGGATCTGCATGACTACAAGCCTTATTAATGAGGTATATGTGTTCCATATATTCTGTTATCCGCTGAAGGAAACTCAATGGCTCGTTGAAGACAATAGGCATGGTGATCTTGGACAGCTCCTAGACGACCAAAGGGCAGGTTCATTTCTTAGACACAACACTAAGTTAACAACTGACAACTACAAGAATTTTGAAAACAAGTTGTGGGTGAGTTTATTAACAGCATTCTTCGAAGGACATTTGGCAAGCCTGTGGCAGATCCCAAGTGCTACAGCTGAAAGGGTCTGGAAGCACTGCAGAACTTTACTGAAATGATAAACAACTTCAGAAATTGATCCAGATAACTTAATAAATTCACAAAAACATTACTTTCTCTTCTGTAAAGCAGAAGAGGTTAAAATTTCCACAGATAGAAGTAATAATGTGCCAGCCAGCTCCATACTGATACTGATAGAGCCCCATATTCCTTTGAAATCCTCACCTATTTGCACAAAACCTATCTACTGCACTGCAGCAACCACAAATTAATTTTTGAAAGGAACAGTTACTAAAGAATAGCATGTGAATTGCTCCAACAAATTTTAGTGGCTTTCTTTGAGCAACCTGTTATTTGTGTCAGAACATTTCTCATTTCCCATGTATGGATATAAGACAGACACGAAGTTCACACAGAGATTTCCAATTCCTCAGGTCTTTTAGTATATCCAAGCAAATCTGGCTGTTTAATTATAAAGTTGCACTCATGACTGAGCACTAAAGCATTCATGTAAGTGCTTAAAACTTAGTGGAAAGGAGATGCAACATTCTCCTTATCTTGTCACAGGCAGCAAGGGAAAAATAATGTTAACCCTAAGTGGCTTATATTGATTTGGTCCAAGCAAAGATTCTAGTAGGTAGACCACTCATCCCAACAAAAGGAGTTTTGGCAGTACGGGTGTATCTCATAGATGACATGAATTAATAAAATAAAGCCCTAAATGACATTTTAAGGGCTTTAGTCTAGCTCTTAAAGGACAGCTTCAGAAATGCAATCCACGTGTTCAAACAGTGAAAGTAAGTAAGGAAATAGTACTGTTAATAAATAAATGTTGAGACTTAGAATTGCAGTTTAAAATTATGCTCCTTAGAGGAAAAAAAAATGCAAAATGCACCAGGTATTATTCTGTGTCTTAATGTTTAAGCAATAAAATTAACCAGCTGATTCTGGGAGACCCAACATCAGCATGCTTCATCTAAGGCAACTTACCAGTCCAATGCATTTTTTTAATATGCTCCACACACTAAAATCACTTCTAGAAAACATTGGGGCAGGTAATGATGTCCTGCAATAGAAAAAAACCCAACTGTCACTATCAGCCCCTTAAACAACAAGCCATTTTCATTCATAGGTGTTGAAGTGATGTATAAAGGAAGTAAAACACTAACCTAGACTTGGCACAGGAAGCAGAGACAACTACATGACTTTTCAATTTGAGAAGATTAACCCCTTTAAAATGAGAACAGGAATGCCCCAATGCTCACTTCTCATTCACTACTGTGTGTTTACCTGTGTCTCTTGATTCCATTTTCTTGAATCTCTGTCTCTCCATTCTCCTTTCCCGTCCTATTGCTTTGGTGTGGATCTCGATCAAGCATTTCTGGAACTTTATGATTTGCTTCTGTAAAGTCTCCTGAAGAATTGTCGGAATCAAAGCCTGTATAAAAACCATAAGGCCACAGTTTCCTGAGGAACCTTATCACGCCACAGAGTGCCACTCACATTTTACAAGTCTCACACCTCTAAGTACACTTACACCAGGTTAGTTTATTTTAAAGAGTATCAGAGTGAAAAGCCCTCATTAAGCCACCTAATTTCCAAGAGTATTATGAGCCAAGTATTGTATTAGAATCAAGAATTCTCAACTCATTTTTCACACTGCTGAATATAAAACCAATTTAGAATCTTAAAAGAGAGTAGCTCCTAATCAGATTAGCTGTATTGTCTCTTCTTCACAGCTGCAGCGTGATTACAGTAATTTTGTTCATTTACGTAGTTTTCCTCAAAGGCCTTAAAATAATTTAACTTATACTGGTAACAGGCAAGGAGAAAAAAATGAAAAAAAAAAAAAAAAAAGAAAAGAAAAGAGAAAGGGGCCATTTCACAATCCAGGGGCAAACACTCAGACCACTGGAGGGACAGAAATGCAGGATATCTTAACTTCTTTTTGCCACCTATATGTGCAAACCATGTAACAGAACCCCCTAAAATGATGAATTAATACAATCCTTCACAACTGCCCCAGTATTACAACAGAAAATGCTGCTGTTCATTCAGTGCAATAAAGGAATATGCACTTTCACACCCAAAAAGCTGCATTTTTTTTCAGGGATCAAGACCATGACAGTAACATCCAAAACTGCACGAGGAAGTAGGACTGATATGATCTTCCTTGGTAAACAGCAGGTGTAAGGGGTGATGTCATGTCTTACCCTGTCTCCTACGTCACAAGCATGTAATTATAGAGCAATAACCACACCTGGCCAGTCAGTACTCAATTGGAAAGTATGATAGTCATATAAAGATTCAGGTCATTAAAATGAAGACTACCCTGAAACACCTGTCTTAAAAAAACCATATGTACAACTTCAGTGAACTCATAACAAAGTATTACGATCTTAAAATGATATTTCTAATCATATATTGGCTTTTTTGGAACATGTTAAAGTAAAAGGAAGTAGAAAAGGTGAATACTTCAGGGCACAGCAAAATAACTTTTATTAGTTCGACTGACAAGCTAATAAAGTTGGAAATAAAACCTGACAAAGTTGGAAAAAAAGGATAAGGTACATGTGCCCTTACCTAGAAAACTGATCAAGTTCACACAATACAAGCGTCACTTCAATCACTGGCTTATAGGGGAATAGTTATGAAAAACTGTTACTTGAATTTCAGTCTTTACATTGTACCTGAAACCCTGCAAATCCCACCAAATGTTCATTGTGTTATCCACACTAGTTTTTCTGTTTCTCCATGATTCAAAATTATTTTGCCATGTTCCTGTACAGCACAGCAGTCATTTAGATTCAGGTGTAAATATATTATTTATGGACAACAATATGTCACTGCTAAGTAAATCAATGCCAATTCAAACAAGTGTCTTGCAGACAAGCAATAAAAATTAAATCCCAGCTCCAGAAAAGTAAGACACATCAGAATGGTAAGTCTGCTTTATTAGAGTGCACCTCCACGTAATTACTTTAAAAAAAACCAAACCAAACCCTCTTGGGTACATAGCCAGATAATCACTAGACTTCCAACTACACTTTCAACCTCAAGCATCACGTGGTTTGTCCACAACAAGCCCACTGAGAAAGTTTCAAAAGCTGCTTCTCAGTGAAGCTCTAAGTGCTATAGTTTTGTGAAGAACTGCCCAGAGGAAGTAGATCTGCAATAAAAACAGTTTCCTGAAATGACCTGTTGTAGTTTTGCTAAGTTACAAAAAGAGCCTTACACCAGCTGCCATTTAAGCTTTGAACCTGAGAAACTGAGTAGCTAAGTTTTACTTACAGGACAGTTTTCACGCTGAAAAGCCACTGGGAGTGAGGAGACAAAAAAGGGAATAGGGAGCCACACACAGAAATACGAAGTCAAAAATTAATCGGACATCCCAAGTTATGTGCGTTAAGGGTGAAGGAAAGGCTTTTAAAAAGTCTTACATTTTCAAAGTTAAATACTTAGGTTGAGTGCCAACACGAGTCTATTTCAAGAACTTAAAGAAAAGTGACTTGCCAGTAATTCTAGTTCTCTTAGCCTTCCTCTTCCACATCCTGCAAATGCAACAAGTCCACTCAGACTACGCTCCACATCAGCCAAGGGAGCAGAGGCACCCGGTTCTGTGAGTCATGTACATGAGAACACCCCTTTGTACAGTCAGCAACTTCCCTGAGCACTAATTAAGCCTCGTCAGCCCAGACAGAAAGGGAATCAAAACAGCACAGTACTGAGAGCCTTCAGTGCTAAAAAGGGCATAAGGAACAGGGATAAATACGCTGGAAGTGTAGACAGCAAGTGAAGCAAGAGGTATTTTTTATTTTGCCACAAATTAGAATTCTACACTTTTCAAAACAACTCCGTCTTCCCAACGTGTAGCTGACAGGAGGCAGGTTGGCCTTTCACAACATCTGCAATACTTAAACATTAAAGCAGAATCCACTGATTCAGTTTGATCCAGGCATTATGAAAATATATCCATTTGGCAGCAGATACTTCATTTCTTCCTCTCCATGTGAAACCAACAGACTACAGTGAACAATATCCTCACAAACACACCAGGCTGGATTAACCTCATGGTGCGCACAGAACAGATTTCCATGGAACAGTGGGTCAATATTTAAAAAAGCAAAATTAAACCATTCATGTTCTCAAAAATAAATTACTCTGGTAAATAGCCAAGAATTTTCCTGTTCCATGGCAGCTCTTTCACAAAACACTTTGGCAAATGGGTATCTGACAGAATTAAGGAAGGATACGGCTCTGACAGAGCAGACCCTGATGGCACAGTCTTTATGAAGTCTGCATCAAGATCAGCACACCAAGGTGACACAGATCAAAGTATGCTCCCCCATCTCCCATAGAACTTCAAGGAATTTGAAATTCATTAAAAGACTGAACACCTTTCACCTCATCCAGTCTCAGAGAAGGCTACCACTGGTACTTGACAAAAAGCAGATTCTTGACAGAGACCACAGGTAACATTCCCAAGGGATTCCCAAGGGGAGTACTCATTCAAGGATGTCAAGTGTCAGCAATGCTAATGACCTCTGAATGCAAAGAAGCTTCTTTCTCTCCATGGAAACTCTTTACCAGTCACTAATTCAATTCATCACCTGAATACTCCAGACCATCCTGCACCCTCACAAGTATAATCATCACCCAGTCAGGGGCAAAACATCTGCCAGGAGGATGATAACACATCATCCTCACACAGATAGGCATGATCAAGACCCATAAAACCTAAAAAATCCAACAAAGCACTGTCTGAAAGATACAGAGTTTAGGATAGCAAAGAGTTGCTACAGCAGTGGGGGAACATGAATGTAGAAAGACCTATTTCCAGGTTATTCTTGGCATCACATTTATCTATGAGTTGGACAAGACACAGCTACAAAGGCCTTGGTCTCGCTTCACTAGGTTTGTACAAGTAATTCATCAAACTGTCAGCATCTTCTAAAGCATCCAGCTAGAGAAAGGGACTGAGCACCCGTGTTCAAAGACAGACAGTCCTGAGGGAGAATGAATCTGAAGCAAACTATTAAGATTCCAAAGTAAACACCCCTCTTAAAACAAGTACCTGCAGGGCACATTCAAGGGCAACACATATAACATATATATATATATATATCTATATATAAACTTATCTCCTGCCAGTACATTCATCCCTGTGGAAGAATAAGATTAGGACAGGACAAGGAGTGCTCACAAAACTGATGCACAACATCCCACTTCTGAGCAGAGTCAGCCAAGACTGCAGGAACAAGAACATCTCATGCACAATAGCTCAGAAGTCACTACCACCTGGAGCACTTGCAGGAGGAATCAACCCTTTGAGGTTCAGGTGAAAAAGAAGAGGAGGAACAAGGACAGAACCAGATGAGTCAAACACTGAGGGCTGTGCACTTCTGCAGCAAGAGATAAAGGAATGCATCAACATCACAGCTGTACCACACAGACCTCATGCTCAGAGGCACATTTCTGTGCACCTGTTTCAGTGGAAAAAAATCTAGTTCATTCATGGCATTGGTCCCGAGCTCTTGGAATTGAAAGATTACTGAAGACATACAGCAACAACCCACTGTGTTTTCACGATTTTAATGGTACAACAGTTTGATTTTACAGATGAATTTGGAGTACTACCCCTATCACTCCCAGCTGGCATGAATGCAAACCAAATTTCCTCCTCTTCTCCGTGACATAATTGTGACAAGTCCTATACAGGCTGCTGTCAGTCACATTGCTTCACCCAGCCCCCTTTGTTTACTCTCATATGCATTTCCAACCAACCATGTCTAAGTCCACCTTACCACTTGTATCCACCCTGTACTTCCACTCCTTCAGCTTTCAGTGCTTCCCATTATTCTCTTCTCATTCCTGTGATCCTACATTAACCACTCCACACTCAGCATTTCTCATTTCCCCCCCTGTTACAGGACTTCTTAAGAGATATTTCAGTGGAAGACTTTAAAATTGTTCGAGATCTTTGAGCGGATTTCCTTTATTAAAACACTTCAAGCATTTTATTTCACCACTAAAACCATCTAAGGCTCTTACAAATAACTATTCATCCTTATTAGTTCAAAGCAAAGTACCATTTTATGCACTGCTCAAGTGTGAAGTGATTCAGGTTTAATTTTCTAGAAAAAATATGAGATTGCAAAGACTTCTGGCTCCCCATTTTGAAAGCACACTTCTACAGTAATTTGTTTCTGACTAGAAAAACATTTTCTACTTCAATTCCTTAGCTTAAGTTTTCCATTAAAATAAAGAAAAAAGAAAATAATAAAATAACAATAAAAACAACCCATGGACAATATTTCACCTTTCAAAGGGTCTTAAAAGCTTTACTTCTCAAGCTGCTATTAAATTACCTACTCTTCAAGAAAATGAAAGCAAGACCTGACCACTAAAGGACTGTTAGCGATAAAATGATAGCCAGCATTAAGCTTTAATAAAAACCCCTCATATCCAAGCCTGAACACAAATTATAATTCTCCCTTCCCACTTTTCAGCAGACAGAACCACAAGTTTTAGCAGAGTTTACTTTTGATTTATTATTAACAGCTTAACGTGTTACTGGCCTCTCACCACACACACAACGCAATTTATAGGGTTTTTCCCTCCCCTTGGCACTGTGCCCATCACTCACCCGTAACGGCATCATAAAACTCTTCTTCACCGTTCATCCTTCAGGGTGAAATCTCTGCACAGCCAATCCAGCTCCCTCTAATGCATCGTTGGGTTTGATTTAGAGAGCGAGTATCTGTGTGCTGTCAGGGTCTTCTTCTGCAAATTCCCAGCTGCTTTAGATGATCTATTTGACAAGACAGGGAAACAGAATTAGCAACTTCCACATTTCTTACGTGCACAAACGTGCACACTTGACAAATACTAATTTTCCTATTTCCTCCCATGGTAAGAGATGGATTTTTGCATTCATAAGTAAACAGCCTTCTTTGATACCAAAGTAATTTTGAGATGAATACTGCCTGCCACAAGAACAGCTGATTTACTATGCCACACTTCTCTCTCTAAAAATACTTCATATACATTACTGTAAAATATATCTTATGTACTGCAAGTCGAATTTCAGGCAAGTACAACTGAAAGGAGCAGAGAACTGACAGAAGAAAAAGACAGCTGGCAAATCAAAAATTCTTTTCAGCAAGAGGACAAGCTTTACTGCATCCTTAACCAAGAATGCCAGGAACAAGAAAGAGAACAGTTGTATGTCAAAATCTGACCACTGCATAAAAATGCTGGGCCTCACTCCATGTCATGCAATCAGTACCTACTGAGCCTTAGAGAAGTTTTCTCAGGCTACTGCTATGAACCCTTGAAAGACAACTGGAGATTTTTCCATCTAGGAGGAGTGTGAAAAACCCCAACAAACTCTTCCTCAGTAGAACCAAGCACACTGCAAATAACTTACAGATTTATGAAGCATTCCAGCTCTACTTTATGGATAGACTAAATCAGGTTTTTGCCAGATGGTTGGCAATGGTGTAACACAAACAGTTTTACTTCACCCAACTTTAGTTTAAGGAGAAGAATGAGAAAATCTGGTTTCCACTCTTACAAATGTTCACTGGGTACCAAAAACAAGCCAAGTACACAACAACAGACAACAGCATGGCAATGCTATCGATATCTCTTCCAGAACAACCTCAATCTGTCAGTCTCAATTTTTTATGATCCCTGAAGATTCCACTGCTTTTGTGGCAGTAGTTTCTCCAGAGTAATTATAACTTGCACAACTCCATTCCAATTAAGAGAAACAAAGCCAGAAGCGCATTCTGCTCCTAGCAGAAGAGTTTACCATGTTTGAAGCCAACTCCTTCTTCTCTACAAGAAATCAAACTGTGTTTCAAGCCTTTTTCCCCTCACTGCCCAGAACAAAAACTATTTGAATGTCTCACACACACAGAGTCCTTCCAATTGTCCATTCAGAAGGAGGAGCTAAAACAGCCCATTACAGAACTCATCTCAGTTAATGAATACAGTGCTCTCCTTGAAGCGTTCTGTCTGTCAAGGCCGGGTATTTCAGTTTGTCGCTTTTCCCTTAGGAACTTCCCACTTCCTTACTACTACAGGATTCTGTATCACTCTCTGCATCAGCAATTTCATATTTATAAGTCCTCACCTCCACAAGGACAAAACTTTATACATCTGCTTCTCGACTGCTGCTACAGCGCTGTGCAATTGCTCTCAGCTGCACGAGTTTCCTTCCCTTTCCCCTGTGCCCTTCTACAGCCAGAGACTTTTAAACCTTTTTCAACTTTCTTGCTCATCAGCAACAAGTGTCTGACTTCTTTTGCCAAAGCTCTGCGCTCTCCTAAGCAAGGATGCAACAGCTCAGAACATTTAAGGCAGGGACATGTCTGTCTGAAGAACTCCAGTGCAAGGCTATCAGCAAGTGCTCACTTGCAGCAGCTCAGATTTCTGCAAGAACTAAACACCAGATTTGGTATCACAGAATGGCTTGGGTTGGAAGGGACGTTAAAGATCATCCAATTTTTCTAAATCTGTACTGTAAGTACAAGTCAGTGCACTATCCCTGTGTTATCTTGTCTAATGGAAATCAATCCTTGACTCTGTAAAAAAAATGCCTGTTCATACCAAAGCTGCTATTAGTCAGTTTTTCCAGACTTTCCAGCCCCATCAGCAACATATCTGAAAGTATCTCCTCCAAGGACTCCAAATATGTCATATCTTTGCAGAAAATCTCTCCTTGAGGATGCAACTATGTAAACTTTTCTACAGGGCTGGAAAGAAGGAATCCAAAGAAAACTGTTGCTGCAGAAAACCCAGGACTCATCTCAGGACAAGTGTTCACCCCAGATGACCACACTGGACTCCACTGATTTGCCAAAAAAGAGGTTGCATTAGAGGACTTCTTTAACCCTCCAAGTATCCTTGAAGATGCAAGATATTTATAGAAGGCCCTAAGAAATACAAATTATGACTTAAAAAACTGTCAATTATCATTAAGAGCCTTAAAACAAATAAGGTCACACAGATGAATGCCAGTTTCTCCTCTCCCCTCTCCTGCCCAATAAGGATTGCATTACAAAAGGACCTGTGAAGTGGAACTCCATCCCACAGTGTGCAGTTTCACTGCAGAGATAATCAAGATTTCCTATAAAAACACTCACCAAGTACAAATGAAGTGACCAGAGTCAGAGGCTCGAGTTAACCTCACACCATTCCTGAAGCTCACTGCTATTCGAAAATGAAAGTTCAGTCAAATCCCTGTAAGTTACTCACAAGCTTTATAACTATTACCCCAAGAACAAAATATTAATTGAGCTCACTTTAAATAACAGTCACAAATTGCCCCAAGGTGCCAGGAGCAATTTTAAAAGGATAAAGTAACATATTTTGCTGAGTTACACTAGGAATAACTTCACGCTTATATCACTTCTTTTACATTCAGTTCTTTTATACAGCAGAGATTAACATGAATTTGCATGTAGCTGAACACACAGTGATAACAGCATTCAGCTTTCATGAGCCAAAAAGCTAGGATTAAGTCCTTTTCTCTTACTGAAAGCAACAGCAAAAGTTACTTTCAGCTAGGCTGAAATGCCAGAAGACAAAAACATCCTGGTTGCTTCATATTCAGTATTTGCAATCTGAATTTCCTCCTCCGTGTCCCTGATGTTTCCAGAAGAATTCACTTACACACGAGCAACTGCAAATAACAGGTTTTACCAAAATTGCCACTGAAGGAAGGGTGCAACACTCCTGTGGCAGACAGACCTTCAGGAGCCCAGGACCAGCTGTCCTGGAAAATCCTTCATAAAGCATGTTCTCATCTTTTATTCCCACAGTGTAGAAGAAATATAAACTATATTTGGATATTTTCTTACATACATAATAATCATTAAGAATGGAGCAAACAGGTTTCCATACAGGATTTCACTGGTTCCTTGTTGGAGAGAAAACACTGTTTTCAGCTATCAGGGTTTGCTGGTTTACAGGTTAAAATTATCTTAGTGGGTTTACAGGCAGTGCCAAGGGCTGAGCCGGGGTGCTCAAGGCACAGACACTCAGAAAGGTGCTTTTCTGTGGGGACCTCAGCCCAGCTGCCACACTGATCACCAAGTCATTTTATAAATGACATGGAAAAGCTGCAAGTCGAGGCAGCCTAAGAGAACTGTAAATTTGCCATTTCATGATGACAACACACCCCTAGCCACAGGCAGCCCAGATTTTGTGGTTTACAGCAACAAAGCTTATCTATTTCCTCATATTTTAAGGCTAGGTATTGGTACAGACTATTCAGATTCATTACGGGATTTGTGTGCATGAGCAAAACCTGCCACATTTATTTTTATTTTCATATTAGACTGGTCTCCCTACAGGAAATACGCTATTTTTGAAGCTCAAACCGAAAGACAAGACATAGAATCATCCAAAAAAAGTCGTAATACCCATCCCAACAGTGCAGCTTTGGTTGGTAAATCTGTACTGCAGTTGTATTATCTTACATTCGCTCTGACAAATTCTCTGTCCCAGGTTGTCCAGAACATTCACAATAAGATGTTACTTTTGAAGTTACCTTTAAAGTGAGTGCCAAAGCAACTTGCAGAAAAAAAATAAGCCTGACATAATTTACTGAAGTAAGTCTTGGACAAGTTATTTGGGCAGAACCTAATTTTTCTGCTCATTTTGCTTATTTGCACACCAATGCCTAAAATATACAAACCCAAACCAGCAAGAGTTAAGCATAGCATGTGAAGTCAAAAACTTGTAAGACCTTCTGGCGTCTTCTAATCAAAGAACAACCACTTTGGTTCCTCTGAAATAAGCTCTGCACCCTGGTGATGTTCTAAATCCATTCACAAACAGGTTAAACAAGGTATTAGGCTGTCCAATAACACAATTTAGAAATGCAAACACCAATGCTGAAATAAAAATGCAATTTTTTTGTCCCAGGCAAGAATCCCCAAAACCTGAACAGGTAAAGGACAGAAATATAACTAACTACTAATCATATGGGAGCAAGGTTTGATCTGTGTTTTTGTTATTAAAAGGTCTCATTGATGCTGCACAGCAAGTCAAAAGGTTACATGAAGGGAACCTACAAGAAAGGTGGAGAGGGACTTTCTACAAGAGCATGTAGTGACAGGACAAGGGGGGATGAATTTGAATTGACAGAGAGCAGGTTTAGACTAGACATTAAAGAAAAATTCTTCCCTATGAGGTCCTGGCACAGGTTGCCCAGAGAAGCTGTGGATGCCCCATCCCTGCAAGTGTCCAAGGCCAGGCTGGATGGGGCTTGGAGCAACCTGGGACAGTGGAAGGTGTCCCTGCCCATGGCAGGGGGTGGAACTAGATCACCTTTAGGGTCCCTTCCAACCCAAACCATTCTGTGATTCTATGATACTCATTAAAACTCATTTCAATTCTCATAGTTCATCAGAAAATGTCGCACATTCCTGTATGACTGATGGCCACGGACAGCCCCTTTCTCAGAGGACATGGGGATGTTTTGCAAAGGCAAAGGACAAAGCAAAGCAGGCAGTTGAAATAAATACTGCAGAAACACAAGAAAATACCTGCACCACATCCCCAGCACACCTTGAAATAGGTTCTACAGAGGGAAGGAGTCACTCAGAACGACATCCTGCCTTTCAGAAGTACATCTGTCACAAACAGAGAGAACAATCAGAAAGGGCTGTTCCCAAATGCATCTGAGACAGATCCCCAGAGTCTCGAGCAAACACACTCCTCTCAGCCATCCCCACAGCCCCGATGCAGAGAGTGTAACTATTCACACCACCCACGGTGACAGCCAAGGTCCCATGACGAGGGAAGAACAAAGTTGTAGCGTATCCGTCAATCAGCTGGTTATGAATAAATGTCACACAAAGTGTTTGCCGAGCACGGTTGAACGCGTCAGTCACTACCAGGTGATCTGGCTGCCAGGAACACGCTTTGCTTTGCAAAGATTAACTCTGTGCAGGTCAGAGCGTCCCCTACAAGGTCACAGCCCCCAGCTGTAGAAGGTACAAGAACTCTCTTCCAGAAATACATCAGTCCCAGAGACTTTGCACAATTCCCATTCTAAACCGTTTCCTCCCACTTGAATTTATTTTTAAAACCAGGCCAACAAAAGCGCAAGACTTTGCAAAATCACTTCATAAACTCCTTTGCTCAACGCACCCTGTGACGTGCATGTGAGCACTGAGCACCTCTCTGAGAAGGGATGCACATTCCACCTTCATGGCTGCTCTCCAAAACCAGGCTGTGGGGATGCACTGCCTGCGGAGCAGTCGGATGCTGCTCCCTGGAACTTAAACACATTTTAAAAAAAACCACCAATAACTTGTACCCCAGAACAACCTGCAAGAGTTTAAACATGCAGCTACTCTGGCTTAGTTAATTCGACTAGTTCCTCCATACTAACTTGTTCTTCCAGGTTAATCCTCAACAAAGACCCAGTTGGATAAATGAAAGTTACTCCTCCTTAAAGAAACATTTACATTTCTATAGAAAGACCAGCATTTACAGCCCAGCGGCTCATTGGGCTGGAATGTGGCTCAGCGAGCTCAGGTTTGAAGCTGGCTCAAGAAAACTGCAGTGCCTTCTCCCTCCAGACCTGAAGCAGAAATTTCACATCATGCACCAATTCTGGAAAGCTTTGCTGACACCATCCTGTTACAAATCCCATTTTTTTCACTTTGAAATCACATGTTCTGGCTCTGTGAGAAACATAGAACATTCAGTCCTGTTCATTATACTGATATTAAATCTACTTGCGAGATCAAGGAGCATTTAAGTAAAACCAAGTACAGAATCAATAAGCAGTCAGGAAAATAACCACAGAGATTCACCAGCACGAGCAGGTAGGGTGTTCAATAGAGTTCAATACACTGGAATTAGAGTGCCACCAAAGAATTCATGAACTAGCACATTCATCAGCTTTTTCACGTGCCTAACAAGGTTTTGTTGGATGTGCACTTCCACGGCAAATTTTAAAATCATTAAAGTATATTAACTTGAAAAGAGAATAAAAGCAAGGAAGAAAAATTAGAGGGAAAAAAAAAGGAAAAAGGAAAAAAAGTCACTTGGGACTTCCTCACAAAAAACATTTTCATTTAGTTTGATATGACAAGGATGAGGGGAAATGTGAATTTTCAAATTGTGAAAGAGCAGGTTTAGATTAGATATTAAACAGCAATTCTTCCCTGTGAGGGTGGTGAGGCCCTGGCACAGGTTGCCCAGAGAAGCTGTGGCTGCCCCATCCCTGCAAGTGTCCAAGGTCAGGTTGGACAGGGCTTGGAGCAACCTGGGACAGTGGAAGATGTCCCTGCCCATGGCAGGGGAGTGGAATGAGATGGTCTTCAAGGTCCCTTCCAACCCAAACCATTCTGTGATTCTGTGATATCCTGGATGCACCTTCTGTCCAGAAAGAGACTCCAGGAGCCAGTAGAAGATCAAAGATACACACCTTTCACATTAACACTAAAATTAAGAAATGGGGGAAAAAAAGGACAACAAAAAAACCCAACACTCTACAGCATGACTGGGGAAATAGGAGCCAACCCCATCATCTCTTGAGTTGCCTGCTGAAATAAAACACAGCTGTAGTACTTCAAGGGATTGAAATAAATAACTCAAACTGGAAGATAAATATTCATGTGTGTTTGCTTCATACACATCTCCTGAAAACATCAAACTGCAGTGTTTCATCTCTGCTTCAGCAAGGAAGAATCCTAATTGACTTATGAAATTAGGTTACCAACAACACTGGATCTAAAACATCTACAAAAATTAGCCAAGAAGTCAATTTAATTGGCAATTTAGATACCTGCTGCAATTATTATTCATTTAAAATCTCTTTAGCCAGAGAACAGCTACACAGATGTTAGAATACAGAAGAGGATTTTCTTTACCAAGTTACATTTGTTTCTTATACTCCAAAGTTTGAATATAATGCCATCTTCCACCAAGATGTCTTGGCAAGATGAAACTCTTCTCTACATCCACAGCAAGAAAAGGGCAACTTCCTTCTCAAGTTAACAAAGTGCAGAGAGAGGCTGAGTGATGAGGATCAACACAAATCAAACTGATTTATGGTAGGAAGAATCATGTTTTGTTCTCTCAGGAATAACAACTTCTGGTGATACTTCACAGGAATTAGAGCCAACTGGAACTCTGAAAGTCTGGCTTTCAACTGAGGAAAAGCCACAAAATTTGTTTCTGCATCAGAACAAAATGACAGTAATTGTTGCACACACAAATACTGCCCCCAGCACAAAGCTACAGTGCTGCTACCAGAGGTATTATTTATTGAACATAAAAATTGTAAAGATGAAACTGGACAGAAAATACTCCCCCCAGCATAGGGCTCAATTACCAACGGTTATTCCTCAATTTTCACTTCAACCAAAAATTCTGTTCTACAGCCAAGGATATTGGCTTAAACTTCCATAAATTTAATAAACAAACAGAACAAGGAAACTTGATTCCAGGAGATTAATATCTTCTGACGCAAAACGCTTCACTGAAATTCCCACAAAACTCTGTGAACATTCTCCTTTTTTAACACCACCTCAATATCTGAGACATTTTTCCACCTGAGAGCATCTGGTACAGCACTTCTCGGACTTTGTAACCTTCCCTTGGAAACTATTTCATGGCTCATGATCATAAAAAATGACAGAATTCCATTCTGCATTCCTCTCCATGCATGATGCAGAACGTTAGGTTTGATCATGAGTGATAAACCAGCTCATTTCTAAGCACACTATTAAAAAAAAAAAAATCATTTGCTATATTGTAAAACTAGTTACTTCTTAGTAATTTCCTGAGGAACTGCTCTATGTTACAGAGGTAGGGTGGGATGTAATCAATAACTCCAAGCACAGTGATTTTGGACACAGGCGCCACTAGATGTGTAATTAATCATTTATGAACTCTTCTCTTTGAAGGTAAAATTAAGGACACTTCAGTATTTCCCATCACCATGCAACCACCCCTACAAACTGATCGCTGAAGCTGATGAACGTCAAGACAATTACAGCACAAAATATCACCAGAGAAAACCCCCAGAACAGCAAAAAGTAGTTACATTTTTAAGTTTATAGATCTTCCTACTCAAAGGCACTTCTTAAGCTTTGTCTCAGTGGGTCCATTCTCTCCAGGCAGTTGCAGGTTCACATTTACTCTGTACAAGGTATCTTACAAAATCATTTTCACAGAGACTCTTAAGTAACTGTGATAGCAATAACATGGCAAACAGAGCAGGAGGACAACAGTGACCAACCCAAGTGCAAAGCCCTACAGCACAAGAAATCCTATTTTCATGCCTACCAACAACTCCTCACACACTGGAATTCTGCAGCACGAGCTCATGCACGCAGCCAGCAGGCTGTTAGAGAGTTTTAAGATGATACCACAAATCTGCAAAAGCTTTAGAAAGTCATAGTTTATGCTATGGGTGAATTTCCTTTAGAAGATGTGTTTGTAGTAGATACCTAATGGATTCCAGTATAAGGTGGCTACTATGCTTGCTGTTGTCAAGAGATTAAAAAATAAAATAAATGTTGACTTCTCAAGACAGGACAAATATCTCTATTTGGAGTTCACTTTTAATAAAGAATCCAGTTTTAATAAAGAATCCAGCCAGCTATCTGCTCAATAACATTAACCCACTTGGGTAACAAAACGTGCACAACACTTTGTTTAAAACAAAGACCATGCAAACAAAGTTATTTGCATCTCTGAAGATCGGTAGCATTTTTGTTTCACTATTGAACAACCATTCAACAGTTTCATTGGTGCAAAACCTAGAAAGAACCCCAGACAGGGGTCAGTTCTGTTCTCCTGACAAAGTTCTCATTTCAGTGAACACACGTTCCTGAAGGGCCTGTTATGAACGGGCTGGGGAGGGAATTTCTCCGCAGCCTCAACACACACAAGTTTTATAATTGAGAGTTATTAAAGGGATTCTTGTTCTCACTTGATTGCACTGACACGTTGCAAGGAACAGAGTTTACATCAGCAGCTCCGTGGCCAGAGCCGTGGGTGAGTTAAAGAGCTGAAGTGAGTGATGAGAACCACAGACACCTCACACACCACCTTCAGACTTCCCACCACTGCTTTTAGCTGTCACCACAACCAAAACACAACGAGATCTATTAACAGACTCTTTTGGGAGCACTAAAAAAAAACATTTACTCAGAAGAGTAAAAACATAATGAAGTTATCCATTCATGAAAACACACTTCTTGACAAATACCCCAAGCATGCAAACTTTACAAAACCCCAGAGGTTCACAGCATCCCAACAGCCACAACCTCTATCTCAGCTGAAACTCCAGGCAGCGCAGCAAGGGAACTGGACTCCAGCAGGAACACCACAGACCAAGGTTTCCACTCAGTCTAACGCCAAGCACAGAGCAAAAGACAGTTTAAGTTTTGGACTATAAAACCGAGAGGGCCAAGACCAAAAGGTTTCTGCAGCTGCAGGGACAATTCACCTTTTGTGTACCCTCCCTCCCACCAGATTGATAAACAACCCCAGGAAGACAACACTCTGCAGCCTCTGCATGTTCTGAATGGAGGCTGCTGTAATTTACTAAAAATCTGTCTCATTATGTGCATAATACGTTCATAACAACAATTATGTGCATAATAAAATATACCGAACTAATCTGAAGGATTTGTCCAGACCAGCAAATGAATTTCCAGTTGTAACTGTATTTAAGGGGAAAAAAAAAAAATCACGTTTAAGGAAGCTTAGTCTATTCTTGTCTATTCTTTAGTCTATTCTTGTAACTTATTGATCCTGAAAATTAAGACATTATCTTTGTGCACTGAATCAACAATACATTTTTTGAAGACTATAACTGAAAGTTATGGTAAGCCACATTTGACACATTCTAATTGCTTATTGCTCTCCTGCAACTTGCTATTACAAGCCTTTAAGGATACAAAATAAATAATTACATCACCATACATCTATCTGCACTGTAATTATTAAGAATTCAAGGACTGAGATAATGTTTTCTTTAATTCCAAGTTCTATGGCGGTCTATTCCACAAAATAATAAAACCCATAAAAGAATAGCTATGATGCATAACCTATATTCTTTTGCAAGACTAAGCACATCAAAGTCCCACATCTCCAAAGTGGCAGATGCAGGGTGACCAGCGTGTTCATTGCTCTCACTTTCCAATTTATTCAGCTTGGAGAAGGTGCCCCTGCGATCAGCTACATGTTCAAACTCAGCAAAAACACGAGCATTCCATATTTAACACATATTTTTTTTTTTGCACACCTGATTTTGTGCATTTCTTCTAAAAAAAGGTAAAGAGAACCAAACATTTTAGTTATTTCACAAAGAAGTCACCAAACACTAAACATTTTAAACATCATAGCAGCATCACATACAGACATTTCTTGTATCTCCATGACTCAGGTGACAAAACTGATGCTGAAGTGAAGGACTAGAGAAATGCCACCCTGTAAATGGAAGCCCTAGATACCAACCAGCATGATGTAACATTGCACTTGCTCAAGGACAAGTTACTTCAAATACCAAAGCTAATAACTTATCTGCTTAAAAATTCAGCATACTTGCAGGCAAACCTTGCTTTCAAACAACCACCAGAAAAAAAAAAAAAAAATCATCTGACTGGCACTACAAACAGCGATTTAAAAATATAGCCTTATCAAAGCAAAAAAAGCCTGGTTGGGACGTTTTCCAGCCAACACTAAGATAACAGAAAGCAAAGCTCCCCACCTTTGTTCTAGGTCAGCATGTGTGAAGTTCACACAGTAGAATTCACAAGAAGAAAGACTGAAAGAAATACCAGTTTCAATCACAAGACCCGTCAGCTTAAGCAAGTACGTATCATGGAAAGCAGTAACAGCTCTAAAACTGATTTAAAGAAGCCATCCAAGAGTGAAAATGCTCCCCAGTGATCAGTTACTGCCTAGAAGTCAGCAAACAAATAACTAAAACCCACACTGTTTCTCAGTATTGCACCAAACGAAACCTTTAACCCATCTAGTCTCCCAACTACTTGCAGGCGCAGGGTTTGTTGTCTAATCATCATTTTCTACCTCCAACTTTTGGCTCCTGTTTCTAAGATTATACTGGCATGGCTGAAGAGCCAGTTCTGCTGGAGGAAAATGTCACATTTATTCCTGGACAGCACACATCTCAGCGTTCCCTTTCGAGGACTCCCTGGAGTTACAAGTTCACCGTGAGGTGCTGTTGGGTCGGGCAAGCCACACTAAGAATCACTCCTGGTCTTATCCCAGACTGCCCCCAACTTTCTGTCACGTGGTCAAACATTCGTACTGCTTGACAACTATTTTAAGAAGAAGCTGTGTTTACTGTAACTGAAAACCCAAGGGGTTCCTCAGGGGGAAAAAAGCACTGCTCGGAATTTCTTGCTTCCATGCTAGTTTAGCCAGTTCTCCCACTTCCATCCCACAGCGCAGCGCTCTTATGTCTGGAAGTTACCCAAGTCACTGCTTCCAGAAATTGCCCTGAGGTTTTACAAGTCCCTGAGCAGGCTGGTGCAAAGTTGGTTAGGATGACATGTATGTGGCTGCTCCCAGATGGCAACGTGAACGTGGAGTTACAGAACTTTGGAGGGTTAAGTCGGAATGATCCAATTTTAGGTTTTCTTGCATGTCAAGCTTTAGAAAAGGAAACACACCACAAGAAGAGTGGTGCAGTGATGCTAATCAACACTGCCTATCCATGTCTCCTTTTTAGCTTTCCTGGGATCAAAACTGAAGGATCTGTACTTTAACAGAGAAAACTGGCAGTAAATGGGAGCCACATCTGTTTGAACTCAACGTGCTTTGGCAGATACTCCTGAGAGGAAACACAAGGCTATGGCAGACATAAAAACCAGGTGACTTTGAACCCACATCTGAAATTCTGGCCTGCAAGCGCTGCAGAGTCCAGATGGAGTCCTGAATCCGAACACACAGAGAGCACAAACATGATCAATACCCAGATTAAATAAGTGGCAACATAACTTATACCTTTATTATCATGCAGAAGTTCTGGTGGCATGTTATTTAAAAAAAAGCCTTTTTTCCTGCTACTTTTCCCATCTTGCTTGTCTCCCTTTCAGGAGCTCTGTAAGAGAAACATTGGGTAGGTAACTGAAACAAAAAAAAGCCAAACTCAAATAAACCCTGAGTGCTTGCTGTGCTTCAGCTGTGGCCTAAAAGGCCCCCTGAGGCTCCTGTGCTGAGCCGAGCCGAGCCCAACACGCTCCCCTGGGGAACTGCCTGCCGTAGACTCCTCTGCTAAACCACCCAGCTGCAAAAGCAATCGGAAAAATACAATAAAATTAGAAAAAGCCCCAGCGCTGACAGAGCTGCGCTGACCTGCACCCTCTGCAGGGACAGCGACGTCCTTCAGCTCCCTGCCCGGCCACGGAGAGCCCGAGGGCTGGGAAAGGGGAACGGGGAAGGGCTCAGCACCGGGATCAGCGCCGGGGAGGGGCTCAGCACCAGGCAGGATCCCAGCACCGGGAATGGTGGGGGGGGCTCAGCACCGGCTGGGATCGCAGTACCCAGTACCGGGGAGGCACTCAGCACCTCACCCCGACACCCCCGCCCTGCTGACCGACCCTGCGGTCCCGCAGCGCCCCGAGACCCCCGGGCGAGTCACGGCCCCCCCGGCCGCCCCCACCGCGCTGACAGCGCGTCCCGCGGCCCACCGGGGAGCGACCTCCCCGCAGCCCACTGCGAGGGCGCCGCGGGGAGCGCAGCGCGGCGGTCCCAGCGCGGCGGTCCCGGCCCGGCCCGGCCCGGCCCGGCCCGCGGCGTTACCTGAACCTGAACCTGACCCGGCCCCGGCTCCGGCTCCGGCTCCGCTCCCGCTCCGGCCCCGCCGACACCGAGGCGGAAGTGCGGCCCTGGCCGTGCCGGAATGACGGGCGGTCCCGCCAATCGCAGGGCGTGGCCTCGCCCCGCCGCGGCGAAGGCGACCAATCGGCTCCAAGTGCCCCGCTGGGAGGCGGGGCGAATGCTAATGAGGTGCGAAGAGCGTCCGCCCCGGGCCGCGCCACCGCTGGGGAGAGCTCGGGCCAATGGGGCTGCGGGTGGGCGGGGATATGCAAATGAGCTCTGGGATATGCAGATGAGCATGGTATATACATATGAGGGCGTGGTTATGCAGATGAGATTGTACCGGCAGCCCCTGCGACGTGGGGCAGCCTCGCCGGGACTTTTCCGGGGGGTCGTTGCGGCCCCCCCTGCACGAACACGATGATGCAGGACGTTTTAGATGTTGCGTTTTGGTGGGAAAATTGTACCCTCTGCCCCTTGCATGCGAGAGTGCAGTCACTGGAACGTTGTGGTATAATTGGTTGGTCTTTAATGACAGGTGCAATGTGCAATATTCTTACATCATCTCTGTGACTGCTCCAGTAAGCGTTGTTTCAGGGTTGGGCCCTGGAGCCACCCGTGTTATCGTGCACTCTGCTGTTTGATCAGGACTGACACGAATTTAAGTGCTATTTTGGGGATTATATTACTTCCAGGCCATCCTAGGGGCATGTTACCTGCAACAATTGGGTTTTCAGTTCCTCCCATCAACCCGTGTACACCTCAAAACCCCGGAGAAACAGCCGTGTGCTGGTAGCTCACAGGTCAGAGTTGTTCCCTGGAACAGGTGCCTTTCTTTCCCTCCTCCTACACTTGCTCCTGCTCAACAGGTGACTGGAGGCAAGCCCGCAATAATCCCCTTCGCCTCAGTCCTTATTGGCAGGGTAAAGCAGCTGAGGCTGTCTGTAGATGTTGGTGCAAGTATCAAGACTGTGAGTCAGGAGTTTGAAATGAATTTGACTCGTGGCATTTCTCTCTCGTGCAACACCTGTTCTGCTCTTTTTGTTTACCTGCTCCTTTCTGAGTCTGCAAGGTGTCCGCTTCACCTGCACACAGCCTTGTCCCGTGAGCAGGGGTTTGGAAATCTTTTCAACTTAAATTTCTGTGTTGTCTCCTTTCTGTGCCTGAAAGCTAAGAACTGCTATTCCTTTTAAAGGAGATGGCACTGAAAATTATGCCTTGTTGGCAAAGTTTTGCAACATTAAAAGTAGTTAAAAAGGGGGGTTATAGTGGAAAGTATTGAGCAACTGTCTCTGGCATAGGTGTAACCATAAGCTCCACCTATAATATACCTGATTGTTTCCCTCCTGTGGAGCAACACCATCCCCTTAGAAAACTGATCCCAGCAAACCTTGTCACTGCAGCAGATCCAGGAAACCTAAACTGCAACTGAAGAAGGAAGGAAAAAATGGAAGCCCAAAATCTAGAGATGCTGATGTAGAGATATTGTGAGGCAATGTGGCAGATTACAGCAGAAACACTGATCAGAAACACTGAGCAGTCAATCAACCACCTGTTGTAAACAGGCAGGGGCAAAGGGCTCTTCCCTCCTCCTTCAAAAATCATCCAGTAGCCAAAGCAGTCACTCAGTCCCAACATGCTGGGGCAAGTGCCATGGGAAGCTCTTTTTAGACAATGACTCCTTGCCAGGGAGTTTCAAAACCAAACCCATTCATTCAGCTCCAGCATCTCCAGCTTGGTGCTGCCTATTCCTCTTCCACACCACGGAATTCCCGGCACACCGTGCCTTCACAGCCTTTCAGAGACACAGCATTGTCCTTATAAAGCTCTGTGCCAAATGTGCTTGGAAACACTCCCAGTCCTGCTCACCAACAGCTTCACTTCAGAGGAGCGCAGGGCTTGTCCACACTTGAGAGCTAATTTGGACTAAGGGAGGGTGTGAACCAAAAGCAGAGCAGGAATCCCAAAATATCTCTGGGCAAATAAGCCCCAAATTATCAAAACAATTGATTAAATGTGCTACGCTGTAATGGCAAGATCAGCACAGCCCACGCTGCCTGGTGGGGTGGCTCTGGCTGTCGGGACAGGTACCACCTGACACCCACACTCAGAGATGCTGTTTTTAACGTCCTGCTCTCTGCAGCTTCCTTGTTAAATATGGACTGTGATTATTATGAGGTGGCACAGCCCCGTCACACCGTGCCTGAGGCTGTGCCAACATGGAAGAGAAAGAAACTTTCTGCCTTAAAGGGTTTGCAAGGCTTTCTCTCTTCCCCCTGCCCCGATACGAGTGAGCCAGACACCACTTAGCGAAACGGGAAGCACCCGAATCTTCCATAATCCGAATAATAAAGATTTCCTCCTATTGTCTAGCTCACCTCAAAAGACAGGAATTTTCAGTTCTATTGGCAGTGACAGCGTCTTTTGAGCTGTTGGTGCTGAAAGAGGGAAGATGCTGTGAAAGAGCTACAGTCATATACATATATTTAATATTAAAAAAAGAGATTAAAAAAGCAGACATTGGTAACACAGATAAGGCTATAATGAAAAACATGGTAGTGCTGAAACCACATGAATTTTAACCAGAATCTTGAAGAAAAGCAATTCAGGGGAAAAAGGAACCCATAAATAATGAGGAACATGGCAAAAGCTGAATAAGTAGAAATAGCCAGTCTGTTAAAAGGCTGAATAAGCATGTTCTTTGTAATGGCATGGAAAGGAAAAGGCACAACAGCCTGTATCCTCCGCTCCAGTGATAGTTTCCTTGGGAGCTGCACCCATTCAGCTGAGGGCAGTTCAGACGCTGAGCCACTTCTCTTCAATATAAAGTAAAGTTTTGAAAATCTCTGTGGACAAAGTTGTGAAAGCTTAAAAACTGAGTGCTGAGAGTACAAGGGCCTTTCCACAGGAAGCCAGAAAGCTTAGTAAAAAACATGCTTTGTGACAAAGTCTAGATAGAATCAGAGAATCACAGAATTGTTAAGGTTGGAAAAGACCTTTAGAATCATCAAATCCACTACCACCTTGTTCACCATTAAAACATGTCCTCATGTGCCATATCCACGTGTTTTCTGAATGTGTTCCCCTCTGCTGAATCCTACATTCTTCTCATTCCAGGTTTGACTTCTGGAAACTCCCACTCCTGGAGCTGAGTAGAGATGAGCAGGAGGTTGTGCTTGGGATGAAAATATTTGGGCCAAACTAGCTCACTTTCATATCCTGTATCATTCCCTGGGATGGAAGCCCATGGTTTTCTTGGGTATCCATAGCAGGGAAGATGAGGGTAGATCAGCTTTGACTGGCAGCTTCAATCCTTCACACCCTTGTAGAGGATTTGGGAAGCTCCAGAGGGGGATACCATCTTTTAGAAACCCCTTCCCAGTGAGGGCTGGTTACTCACGAGCTTCAGCCAGTGCTTCAGGAGCAGACCTGAGGAAACTCAGTTATCCCAGTGCCTGTGCACCATCATGCTGCTGCCAGCTGGTCTGTCAACAATCAATGATGCATTATATCCTAATAGATGTTTGTCCACAAGAGCATCTTGTTTAGAATCAATTACCACGTCTGGGTTTAGCTGCGTGTACAGCAGCATGGCAAGTTCCCCCCGTACACTTCAGAGCACACTTCTCTCCATGGATGGCAGTATTTCTATCAGAGATCGATTCAACAGCTCGTGTGAGGCTTCTTTCTGCAAATTCAAGTCAATAGAAGTTAATTATACTTATTGATGCAAGATCAGAATTGACGTGTGAGCAGAACTTAACCTGTCTAAGTCCTTCCTTGGTGTTTCCACGGGTGTTTCCTCAAGGCAGCACCACCTCCCTCTCCATTTTGCTGGCTTTGTGGATGAGCAGACAGCAGAGGAGTGTTCTCTGTGGCATGCACATGTATTTTTCCAGTGTTCCTGATGACACATCTGCACTGTGCCCCACACCACAGGGCAGAGCCACCAGACCAAGCAGAGTTCACAGCACAAGGACAACTGCCCCAACACCCAGGGTGCCACCTCCCCATACTGCAGCACAGAGCTCAGGCATCTACTGGCTCTGGGAATTGGCTCAGGACAGTTCAGCCCTCCAATTTTTTTCAAAAAAACCTGGATTTTAACCCTATGACTTGTGGCAACCAGCAACACCTACAAAAAGAAAAAAAATAAAATTAAAAACAAACAAACAAAAAAACCCCAGCCAAACAAAACCCCACTGTGGAAAACAAACTGTCAGCTTTTTTTCCTGATACACTATAAACTGTTCCAAACCAATTCAGCATGTAATTTTCTCCAGCTTTGTAAAACTGGCACCTTTGATCCAGCAAATATTTATATACACATATTACTTGCTGGGACAGTCTCCTGTGCTGAATGTAACAAAGATCTCTTCACTTGTCCCTAGGCAACCACTAGAACAGACTAATTAGTACAAATTCACACATATCCATCAAAATAAGATCCAGACTAATGTTATGGTGCCTCAGTATCTTCTGTGCTTAAAAATTAGCATCTCAATTTCCCCCAAACAACTGATACTAATTTACAGATTGGTTTTAAAAATAGGTATAAAAAAGGTCTCATCATAAAATTCTACTAAAAAAAAAAAAGTAATAAAATAGATAGGATATTTGAGCATGAACAAAAAGAAGAAAATCAGATCCTGTCCCAGATCCTGTCCCAGATGGAGTTGGGAAGTTTGGCTCTGGATCTGAAGGCTGCTACACAAGAAAACCCCGACAGGCAGGCAAACTAATGTGCCTCCCTCATCAGCTTCTGTGTCAGCTACAGCTGACTCTATTTACTTTTAGCCCAGAGGAGGAACTGGGAGCAGAAGGAAAAGAAAAAAACCTTCATTGATATTCACAATGATGTCTTACGTGTCCAGCATTATTTTTGTCCAAGGGAGCTCTTTCAGAAATTAGGAGAAAACAAGTGATGAGGTGGAAGAATGGCTGTCAGAAGGCAAGAAAGGACCCTGTTGTGGAGGAAGGGGCTTGTGTTACTCCGTATTAAAGTACCATGAATCGTTTTGGTTTCTGTGTGTATATTTAGTATCAGAAAAGTAAGGTGGACTCAGTCTGGGCACCACGAAAAAACAGAGTTTTTTTTACCATTAGTGAGCTAAATGTCAAATTCGACATCTCTAATGATGAAAGCAGACAGGTTGAAATTGCAGCTGGCAAGTAACAGTCCCCTCACCCCGATGGCGAAAATCCCTCCTCGTCCCTGTTTCCATACAAAATACTTGATGTCCTGACCCCAAATCACAGCCCTGCTCCAGACCGTGGGTGGAAATCCAGCCACTGAGCTTTGGCAAGAGACAACTCACCCATCCCTGGGTGTCTGCCTGGCTGGGCTGGCCGTGTCAGCGTTTCCCAAGCTGGGAGCCCGGACATCCACATTCCCGGCCATCCATCCGGCCCCACGGCTGCGGGCAGGCAGCAGGAAGGAGCCCTGCCAGCTGGCTCCCTGCTAAGGGTTTCCAGCAGAGCTCTGCCTGCCTTGCTGCCCAGGGCCCCTTTCACATTCCCATTGATTTTCCCATCACCAGGGGTGGGAACCTGGCTAGAGGGGAGGAGGGGAAGCTCCTTTACCTGTGCTCGGTCGCTCTGGATGCAAAGCACACACCATATTTTTCAAGCCCTGTCATTTAGAAGTGGATTTTGAAGGTCCTCTCTCTCCTCATTTACACATAGGAAGGGTTTCTCCCTGGCTGACAGAGCTCAATTTTGGCATTCACACTGGTGAGAATCATGTCCAAGAAGGCACGACTCACAGGAAAATTCTAATTGACCAAGATGTGATTCATTGGTACGCCCTCACTCCGTGAACTGAAACAGCATCACAAAAAATAAAATCACAGAAACTCCCAGGCTCTCTGGCAAGCGAGTGCATGGCCCCAGACTGTGACCCTGTGGATATCCCAGCACTGCTTTTCCAGGCAGCACCAGAGGAGGGTCTCCTGCACATGTCTGTGTGCACACAGGGAAAATCAAATACTCAGAGGTGCCTGGAAAGCCAGGAAAGTGATGACAGTGATTGGGGAAGAGTTTTCATCCCACAAGTGTGAGCAAGGGGTGGTCATAACCTCACTTGAGGTCCACCTGATGATGTCCAGGAAGCTCTACGCTCTATCCAGTTGTAGAGAGGAATAGATGTCCCAGGAGAGGGACATTGTGAAATTTGTCTTTCCAGATTCACAGGCACCGAGGTGACAAGATGCAATGTTTGGAAACTAGACAAAAAGCCAGCACTGGCAATGCTCAGATCAGCTCTGGGGGTTCTTTTAGCCCAGAGAGGGATGAGTCCAGAGCGTCCCTATGCCAAGAGAGGAGACATAAGTGCCCTTTGAGCCATAGTGAACTTTATCAGGTTTTAAGTAGGAAAAAAAACATTGTCTGTTCACAACAGCAGCCTTGTGAGGCTGCACATGCTCTCCCTACTTCGGGCACACAGAAGTGGAAGGGCTTTCTCCTATCTTTTGAATGTGCTGCTGCTATTTAATGTAAATGTACTTAACAGAAACTGAATAACTCCCACGCCAGTAATTTTATACCCATCCAACATTTAAATTATGAATGCAATAATCTGTACTTACAAGGCAAGGCTAGAATTCCGAGGCAAGAAAGGTGTATTTTTAGACCTTTCAAGCTGAGATTTTTACTAGATGTAGAAATTTCCTTCCTTCTGCTGCCTCGGGTGTTAATTTGCATTAAAAGTTTTGGGGTTTTTTTTTTGTTCTGAGTTTTGGGTGGCACATGGTCAAACACCAGCAAAACAAACCAGCTGCTCTCTGGGGAAGGAGTGTAAGAAGGACCCCCTGTGCACACAAGTGGCTCTACCAGGGTAAGGTGTTGCCTAATGGGGTTACTCTGAGGCAGAGAAATGACGAAATTCATTGTTCCCCTTAAAAACATCCCCCATCTGGGCTGTAACCTGGCTCAGGAGCGGCATCTGCCCTCCTGCACTGGGATCATTCCAGCTTTAATCCCGTGTAGTTGGTAGCAGTTTTACAGTGCTGCTGTTGAGAGGTTTCAGGGAAGATGCTCCTGACTCCTATTTGCAAATGCTGTTTAAATTCATTGGCTATTTTCTTCTCTATGTTTTTTGAGGGCTTTTTATTATTGCAGAGACTTGGTGTTTTATTTGGTGCCAAAACAAAGTGCAAAACTCTTGTTTCCCACTGTGTGTGGCAATAGCAGAAAATAAATGAGAAAGAGAGGAGGATCAGATACACCCCAATAATCAGAAGCTCCTTTCTGCTGGGCCCCACGAGGGATCTGTGTCACCCAGAGCACGGGGACAGCACTGGTCCAGGATGAGCAGCTCAGGGCTGGATCACTTTTTGCATCACACAGAGGTGTTTGTCAGCAGGGCTCATAATAACTGCCTGGTGAGACACGACGCTCTTTCCAAATCAGCACTGTATACCAGTGTTTTCCATGCCAAGCTCTGTCTGGGATTACAGCAGTGTGAGAAATCCCAGCCCTGGCACTCTCTTCTCTTGACAAATCACCCCACTGCCATTTCTTAATCAAATGCTGCCAAAATGGGAGCTCTAATACCACCCCGCCTGCCCAAACCCGGCTGTGTGGCTGCTTGGTGGCAAGAGTTAAGCACAGTTATTTTGCTTCTCAATATCATCTATGGACCATGAACAGAAAAAGATGCTAAATCTCTGTCCTCCTGTACCCCATGAAAGGCTCTAGCAGAGTAGATGGACCTTAATTTCCTCCCCTCTGCAAAGCAATGCACTGCTTTCCCCGATGTCATCAGGCTTTGGTTGTGCTCAGGGGAAAAAAAAAAACCACAACCAAAAAGATTGTGGCAAATGGAGATGCAATTCTTTTAAAACGTTGCCTTTTTTGAGAAGTAGCAGCAACAAAAATTATGTGAAGATCAAAGTGAAAAGAGGCTGTGCTCACGGATAACTCAAAAATAATATGGGGCAGTTGCTGAGCAACTCTCCAGTGCAAAGTATTGCTATTTTCTGGTACCTCCCCCCATCTGCACAAGAGGGATGGTGTCTAGTACTAGTCAAAGAAAAAGTCTGTGTGATTGCCTGAGTACAATTAGATCTAAGGTCTTTGCAAACAGCTCCTATCAATCAGCCTCAAGCCATTGATCTTACATCTAAAGCACTTATTGAAAAATAAATTATGCTTTTTTTGATCCAATCAACTATTAAGGATTCTTTTCTTCCTTTTTGAGGCTGGGTAAATAAAATTCTTCCATCAGAACTTGCTTAATAATTATGCTGGACACACAGTGGACCAAACCCTGAGTGCGAAGCAAAGCGATGACTCAGAAACCAAAGGCTGATTTCTTTTTCTCTGGTCTTCTTTTTTTTTCTTTTTTCTTTTTTTTTTGGTATAGCTATTCCTTAACCAGGCATTCACACAATTTGGTGTGAATGCTAAATGCATGCCAATAATCAGGGTATTGTCTGTTATCTGCCTGGAGCTGAGGAGCACATATGCCACAGGGATCTGCCTGCTGCAGAGTGGTACCCGAGGACTTTACCTTTCTCCTCCCACAGTTGGTTCGTCCTTCTCCTGCTTTTGTGTGCCTGCTGGTACTCGGTTCCAGATGCAAAAACGCTTTTGTCCTCCAAGGAGTGGCAGTGAGCATCCATCTCTGGAGATCCTCAAGCATCAAGATTGCGCTGAGACTATCAGATGGCACACGGCCTGGGGAAGGGCCCGGAGGGGCAGATGCCATGACAACTCCGTAACAGGGCTGGCCCCAGGTCAGATGGTCACCATCCTTCACTACTGCTGGGGTCTCTGGGGAGATGTTTAGATCTCAGATAACCATGGAAATATGTTGCTTCATCTCATTTTGACACAGAATTGAATAAACCTGAGGCTTGAGAAAGTAAAGAATTAGCAAGACTGCCTTGGGGATGAGGCAGGTGGGATGGGCAAGGAAGCAGGTCTGTATGTTCAGCTCTCTGCCAACACACATCTGGGGTACAAGGCCATGGCCCCCAGCCTGCAATCCCTTGTCACGCAGAGAGGAACACAGGGGAAGAGCCCAGAGCTCTCCTGAGCTCCACTTGAACCCACAGAAATGGGGGGGACCCAGCAACCAGCAGAGCAGGATGGAGCTGGGACTCAACACCTCACTGGTGCATCCCACTGGGAAGAGTCCCTGTGAGCATTTACGTCAGAGCTGTCTAATGTTCCTTGTCCTCAACTTCTACCTCAGCCACAGGATCAGGGGCCTGCCAAGCCCCTCCAGGAGAGCTTCTTCCCAGGGGATGAACCTGAGGCAAAGAGGACCCTTGGCCCACAGCAACATCAGTGGGGCAGGGATTTCCCTGTTATTTCCCAGGGTTGTTTTTTTCAAATACCTCTTTGAGAGCCCCGAAGTCAGCTCAGCTCTGCCTCTTGCATGCTGGCAGGCTGCCACCCTTTAATTAAGTCTGCTGTTAGGTCTGACACTCGTGGCAGAGCTTCAAGGCTGTGGGAATGGGTGCAGCAGATCAGGTGTTAGCAGAGCTGTGAGGTGACTTACTTGGATGTTCAGGCTAATATGCCAGTGTAACAGTGTTGATAATATCATTCTTGCTGGTCTGATTGGTTGATGAGCACAGATCCGGCCAGGCCATGGAAAAACTCCTTTGCCTGCAAGGAAGGGGGCAGCCAGGAGCAGAGACCATTTGAAACCCAACTCCTCACGTCATGGCACAAAAGTGATGCCAGAGACCTCTCTAAAGCCCCCTGGTACCAGGGTGAGTGCCCACAGCATGGGGCCAGCTCAGCAGGCTCAACATCACACTCACCTGCACCCTGGGGAAGGGGCAGCTTTAGCACCTCTCACTGCACTGGAAGCTGGACCACAGGTCAAGTGGTGGGGGGTTTTGCCTCCACTTCTGGCTGCTCCGCATTCAGCAGCTCAAATTCGTGTCATTCCCTGTGTGCATCAATAAAATCAGTCTGTGGCCAAAGTACATTTCAGTGTTATGGAGCCTCTTTCTTGCAACTTGATTTTGGTGCATTGTTCAGCTCAGTTCTCCTCCTGCAGCCTCCCGGGGGTAGAGGTCTGTCTGTTCCTCTCCCCCTCACGCAGCTGCTGTTGTTGTGCAACCCCAGGATTGCGTTTCAATGCCCCTGTGCAATGACCATGCACAGGACACAGGGTCAAGGCACAGCCAAGTGTGTGTCCATCCCAAATCCAGGCTCCCAGCAGCCGCTGCACTGCAGTTCCCTGTCCCCACAGCCAGCCGTGCCCTGAAGAGTGTGACAGCTGAAGGGGGTGCTGTGGAAAACCAGCCTCCCGATGCTAAAGGCGTTGGGATCTTGGCTGGGATGCGGGACTCTGCCACCACCAAGTGATCAGCGGGAAGAAGATGAGGGAACAGCCTGCTCCAGGTGGCACTGGTGTAACTGCAGGCTGGTGCACAGCACCCTTCGATCTGTATTCTGCCTCTTGATCTCCCTCAGCTGTACCCTCCTGCCCTGGAGAAGATAATCACTCCCTCGTCCCCACAAGGCAGGCTGATTTGATCTGCTCTGCTCTCAGATAATGCCATAGACAGAACCGTGTTGCAATTAAACACTTTCCCCGTTCTATGCTAATGAGAAGCAGGAACAGAATGCACAATGGCAGATAATTAGTGACGAGCAATTACAGACACAATCCTCTCTCCTCCTTGTCCTTGCACTGTTTTTTCCACTGTTTGACACCTTGCCATGAGCCTGACACAGTGACCAGAGCTGCGAAGATGATGAACAGAGCAATAGAAAAGCTCTTTGAAGCACATCCCTGAAGTTCCATCAGCCCTGACCATCCCTTCATGACGTGCTTCTGCAGGACTGCCGGCCGGGGCAGCGAGCAGGAGGTCGACTTCAGCTGGTCTGAGCTGCTGAAATTAGTACAATTAGACAAAAACAACTTAATCATGATAATTGAATTAGAGAAATATTATGGAATATTTCCTGCTTGTTTTCAAGAGGGGCTGTAACTTGCTAAAACTTTTTGAAATCCAGCTGCTGCAAACAGCAACTCATGCGCTTTCCCAACCACCTTTCTTGCTCAATACCAAGTATCTATTTAGGAACTGTTTCTCAAAACACTGAGCACTTTGCACAATTAATTTCTGGAAGTCTGTTGTGTGTGCTGATGCTCAAAAAGGGGCTGTGACAGGCTGAGGAGATCACATGAATAAAGTCATTATTTCGTGGAAACAAATAAGCACATTTTTATACATACAACCCCAGGCGGGATTGCTTAGAAACTGATGAAGTGCTTTAAAACAATGCCATAATATTCTTAAATGCCAAGTGTCACATGAGATGTTGTTCAGAATCACTTCCCTCTCCTTCCCAACCTGCCTGCAAACAAGTGGGATCTGCAAGGCCCGTCTGTGGGCGCTGGGAAAAGCATCAGCTGCGCGTGATGCATTATTAACAACTGGAATTATTAACTGTTTCAGAAGGCTGTTCTGCGCCTTTACACACAGTGGTTTGCAAAATCATTTGGGCAGTTCATCCCTCCCTTTTTTAACGAACCATGGCGTGCTCTCAGACGACACTGACGGACAGCAGAAAGCCAGGAGAAAGGGGAATAGCATCTGAAGAGACAGGCAGAGCCTTTCCCACAAACCACCTCACAGTGCTAAAGCAGAGCAGGACAAGGGGAAGTTAAGAGAAATTGCTCTGTGGTCCTAACTGGAAGGGCGTGGCAGGGTGGTGGGATCTGGGGCTCTGTGAGTGGTGGGGAGGGTGAATGTCCCAGCTCCTCACTGCCAAAACTTCTAGCCACCAGGGAGATGCCCATGGGAATGCCCACTGGATTTTGTCTCCTTCAGCATCTGGTTAGGAATTAAGAAAGCACCTCCTGTGTAGAGACCAGAAATACCCCCCACTCCCAGGTGATCTGTATAACCCCAGGAAAATTTGGCATCCTCACCCCACGTTCATGTCTGAATCACATTTCTTTTTTTTCTGCTCTTCTCTTTTTTTCCAAGCAAATTACTGAGGAATCCTCCAACCCAGCCTTCATCAGATAATACTACCTGCTAAAACTGTATGACAGAGCTTTTTGTGTGGTTGACATTCGTTTTTAGATTTCACAGTGTCTTGTAGGCCCCATGATAGAAAGGAAAGAACAAAAGAGACAGGTAGGGAATTATTTTTCACTTCCTCTGCCCTGATATCTGGAGATGTTTCTCAGCCTCTGCTTTCAGGAGAAACATGGGAAGCAACAGGGAAAGAGAGTTTCTGTGTCCACTGGTTTTGGGATAAGTAGGTATAGTTTATCATGCAGTCTAAAAGGAGACCTGGCTCCTACATCTCCCAAATTCTTGCTCCTATTCTTGCTCTGGCACTACACCATGAAGGAAAATCACTGATTGACCATCATCCTCTGGAGGGGCCAGATCTGACCAGCGATCCTGCCATGCTGGGGCAGAGAACAACCAGGAAGATGACAGTAAACACCCTCCAGAAGGAAGACCCAGCTCCTGCACATCTTGTTTTCCTACAGCTCCTGTGTGATTCAGACCCTTAATTTACACCAGAGGTGTCTAATGTTCCTTGTCCTCAACTTCTCCTACCTCCAGCATGGCTGCACTCTGATTAGGCAGAGGGCAGCCCCAGCAGAACGTGATTACTTACTGCAGAGGGAAGGACTTCCAGTTTTTCTTTTTCCCATTATTTGTTCCAGGATGTTCTGAACTCTCCTCAGATTGTAGCAGCTGTTCCATCCAGTGGCAGCTCTGTAGCGTTTGGGGTCCCCTGAGACAGCTCAGCTGAGTTGGTTTCACAAGAAGAGGAATCTCATAATCGCAGTCAGGAAAATGAGAATCCTGTTACTTACAGCCACAGCAAACTCCCTCTCCTTGCAGAGGAATGGGCCAGAAACCTCAGCAAACACCAGGCTGGCTGATGAGATGGATTTTGTTTCTAAAACTCTGTTTGTTACAAGCCAGTCCAATAGAGAGACCTGCTGGAAGTTTCACCTCCCCTCCAGATCCAGGAGGGCTCTGGTCCCTTTGTCCCATTACTGTCTTTGTCTGTACAAATCTCATTCCAAATGACAGGCTTGTCTAGAGGCCAAACCAGCTCCAGGAACAAAGATTTTGGCTTGGAAGAGGAAGGTCGTAGATAACAGCACAGGCAAAAACATCCTGAGCATCGCTGTGGTTTTGCCTGTGGTGAGCTGATGCTTCCTAAATGCTTTGTCTTCCTCCTGTCACCATGTCCCTTTTAATTCCTCTTCCCCATGCTTTTGTAGTCAGATGCCTGACATAGTCTCTATTAGTCTCTGCTGCCTTGTAACCAACATCAAAAGGAAGCCTGAAAAGAAGACGAATCGGAGATCGGGACCCAGAGCAGTCGCTAATAGAAGAGAATACATTAGGCACACCGAGGTTCAATAGGAAATACATTTTCCATCTGCCTTTATTAGGCAGATCTAAGGGCAGGCTTGGCGCTGTCACAGGCAGCCAGAGATAGGGTTGAGACGGGATTTTTTTATGAGAAAAGCCAGGAGTCAGGGAAAATCCTTGTACAGATGAAGGTCTTTATAAATTAGACTGATCTGTAGACTGCGGGTCAGGCTTTGGAAGGCAACGGGTGGGCGGGGATGATCAGCTTCCCTCTGGTAACAAACTCATAACTGGGGAGCTGAGCAGAATCCAGCCTCTTCAAAAATGGAGAAGGGTCAGTGGCTCATAGGGAGTGGGAGAGGGGACTCAGCAGAGCTGATGGGAGCTGGAAGGACAGAGGGATGTCATCCCCTCTCCTCAGGAAGGGTACCTTCCTCCAGAGAAAATGAGCTCGCTGATGCTGAAGCTGTTGGACCTTGTAGCCTTTCACAGAGTGCCTCTGAGAGGGCTCTTAGAGACACAGGCACTTGAAATTCCTGCTAAGAATGTCAATAGCAGCATCTCCGTGAATTTTTGCCTGATCTTCACCTGTAGGACACCTCAGGAAGGATCTGTGGGTCAGCCCAGGGTGTCTGCCTGACAAAGGTGCCACCCACAGCCCATGACCATACAGAGACTCTTTGGACAGGCAGTTCTGCTCCAGCCAAGCCAATGCTGCCTGAATCTCCCCAGTGTATCCCTCCCTGTCTTCCCTGGCAGCAGAGCAGCATTGTCCTGTCCTCCCCTCTCTGTCAGCACTGTCCAGCAGCCTGGAGACACCAAGCTTCATTATCAGGGCCTTCACAGAAGCCAAATGGTCAAATAAACAAGCTAAAACTAGCTACGCTGCTGATTTTCCTAATCTCAGGCACAGGGATCTTGTTTGCCTTCTGCTCTCCAGAGAAACATGTTTCCTTCTATTCCGTGTTGCTTATACAACCAATATGCATGGAGAAGAACTATCAGATAGGAACTACAAGCTTTGACTTACAGAAAAGCCCTCAAATACTGTTCCTGAAGAACCCTCCAGCTTGTAAGACACCTGATGGGAGTTTTTGGGGTCAGCTTCTGCTCTCAACGGCCTTGGCAGGACTCTGAAGGAACTCTCTTGGTTCAATTAAGCTGGGCAGAGACAAGACTGAAGTTTTTTATATTTCTGTTTGGAAGTGATCTGGCAAAACGAGGGCTCTGTCACCTGCCTGATGAAATCAATGAATTAAAGTATTTGCATCTTTATAAGAGGGAAGAGAATTGGGCCCACGTTGAGCAGCGATAATGAATCAAACTGAATTAAATTTTGATACATATTAGAGATATGTTAGTTACTATATAAAGTAATATACTTAATTAGCCAAGGAAGTCTGTTAAATATTACATAAGGTTACCAATGAGTTCCCTGCCTCCAAGGCCCTGCAGGAAGCGAGGGAGCTGACATTTGTAGGTCTCCTCACATGAGAACCTGGTGGTAGCTCTGAAGAAATCCGTGGACTCCACAAGTGGGTTTAAACTCTACCCCTCTAATTGCTTAGTGTCGTGAAGTTCTATAAAGTTTGATGGAATGCTAAGGAGCACACACACTGTGCCACAGCTCATTTCTCTGCAGCTGCTCTGTTTTCCATCTGCCTGGGAACTGCACTGGCTTCGATTAGAAATTTTTTAGTTCTCCCCAAACGTCCTCTTGTCACTCATAACCTCCACCACTCGCTGCCATTAAGAGTATTAGGAACAAAGCCCAGCCTTGCCTCTTAAACCATCCCCTGATGGAGTACCAATTTTAATTCACTCCTCCATGTGGTAAAATGCTTCCAGCATCGTTGGCAGCAGCTGTACATGGATATCATGTCTTGATATTCAGACCCTGCTGTCTCTCTCTGAAAACACGTATTGGTCGTAGCAGCAGCCACCAACTCGGTCCAAGCTGACAGATGTAGGATGACTTTTGTTTTTATTCCCTTTGTGCTCCGAAATTTTCGTTTCAAAATACAATATTGAGTTGGCCTTGACAAGAGTCAGATGTTTGATCAGACAGTTACTCCATTACTAATGGCATTACTCATCCTGCTCTGAGGTGCTTTCCTCCCCCAGAGTCACTAAACTCAGCATTTTCCTGCTCACAAAACTGCTGTTGGTTTGCACAAGGATAGAAATGTGACTTTCTCGGATGACAAGGTGATTTGTAACTTTAAGGAGTTAGTTCCCAGGAATCCAAAAACAGTCACAGCAGTTTGGGACAGGTCTGACTATGAACAGTCTCCCTGTAGTAATGGATGCATTTTTGGATTTGCAGGTTACAGCTCGGAACAGAGAGAAAGAAGAAAGGAAGGAGAGGAAAGAAGGAAGGAAAAGAAAGGAGTGAAAAGGCACAGGACTTGTTCTGAACACACAGTGTGCCCAGACAGGGACAATTCCCCTCCTGTATTTGTGGTCCTTCTCAGGGACGTGGTGGCTTTGCAGCCACTGGTGCTGCTCAGGGCAGCTCTCAGCACATGCTGCTTTGAGAATGGAGATGTTACTGCTCTTCCTACCTTTGTGAAAGCTGGTTCACAGGGTATTTCTCAGCATTTGTAAGGAGATCCAGTCATCATTGTCGTTATATGAAATCAGACTTGCTCAGCTATGTCCCTGATAGTATGGTAAGGAAGAGACATTCTGCCACCAGTAGAAGCCGTTTTGACACCTGGCTGAGCAGTGGATGAAGCACATCCAGCAGCTGATACCCTCATGTCCCATCCAGGTTTGGATTGCCATGCTGGTTTTCAGCCCTAATAGCTCCCAAAGTTTGGACAGACAAGTTGTTGCTGAGTTTGTTTTTAAAAGAGAAATATATATCAAAGAGTATCGTTTCACTGGAAAGGCGTCTCCAGCATGAGAAATGCTCCCCTGGCATTTTCTGTGTCCTACCCACTGATGCTACATGTAAAATATTTATACTGAGGGTTTGTGCTGTAGCTTTGGGGTCTGGCAAAGCAGGAGCTCAAGGGCTCCTTTTGCCCTCAGCCACTCTGGAATCTCTTTTCTCTGCCATCTGCCCTCACCCTCACCCACGTGTTCTGGTAACTTGCAAGGGGATCTCAAAAAAGGGAATTTTCCCAAGAGAATAAACATTTCCCGTGATGAAAGGCAGAAGAAAAGGAAATAAAACAAAGGGATGGGTTTCATAGTGACGGATACTTGTGCGAATGCCAAAGCACTTTCAACCCTCATCAGTAAAGATGTGAACACAAAGAGGTTTTTTAATCATCTCTTTCTTTAAAGTTTGTTTCACAGGCAAACTGGCTCCATGGGACAGAAGTAAGCAATGGAAAAACTATGATTTGTGCATAGCCATAACAGCACCTCTTCTGGAGGTTTGGAGCTTGCACTGCCTTCAGCCCTGCTGATCCTCACTGCCCCTTGGAAAGGCAAACTCCTCGGTGTGGAAACTCTGCCTCCATGGAAATGGAGAGACAGCCACAGGACGAAGAGAAGGTGTCAAAAAAGCTCTTGTTTCCCCATTAAGGGTTACTGATGCTAATGTGCCTTCTGATTTCCATAACCCTTGATTTCAGGACACAGCTGTCCTCCCTGTGTAACTGCAATGATGCATGCCTAAACCTGTTATCAAAGTGCAAATTCCTCCACGGAAGGTTGGAAGGAGGCTGATCGACATCCAGGGGATGTTACTTCTGTCCCAACAGATTATGAGTCGTTAATACCTGATTTATTGGTTTTATTTGATTTGTTCCAGGAGAAATGGGAACTCCCATCTCTCCTTTTCCTGAAGAAGTGAGAGCAATGCCCAGTCAGGCACACACACGTGCCCCAGTGCAGCTGAGCTCACCTGTGGATGGGATGCTTTGCCCACACATCTGTGCCCCACAACAGAGGCACTTCTGATGTCGAAGCTCCAGATGATTCCTGAGCTGGAGCCAAGCAAATCACTGCAAGCACTGAATTAAAGATGTGCCTGGAGTTGAGGGGCAGCAAATTTTTGAAATTTTTCAGCCATCTGCTGCCTCGTGGAGTCGAGGGTATTTGTATGTAGAATTTGGCTTACTACGTAAGAAACAATTTATAAGATTAGGACTCAAAATTAGCAGCCCTCCAACAGCACTGGAATCTATTTCTACTGATCTATAAGCTTTTTTTCCCCTACGATTTCCCCACAGAATCCAGGTTCTTGGCAGCTTCCTGTCAGAGGAGCTCATGCACATTTCAGTACAGAAAGGAAGCAGAAAAAAGAAGACATTTTGACTGTAAGGGCAGTCTGGAACAGATTGTCTGAGAAGTTATGGAGTCTTCTTTGCTGGAGATATTCAAACCCCAACCAGACAAAGTCCTGGGCAACCTGCTGTATCTGACCCTGCTTCAGCAGAGGAGTTGGCCTAGGATATCTCAAGAGGTCCCTTCCAGCCTCAGCCACTCTGGGATCTGCCAGCCCCAGACCCTGCTTCTCAGGCACAACCTTGGAATAAACAGAAATCAGGCTCAGGAGAGCTTGGAGCTGAACTGCAACTCTGACCCTCTGGAAAGGTCCAATTTTGGCCCCTGTACTTCCACAGGGATTAGGGGTCTGAGTCTGTGGTAGCCTCTTAACCAAGGACAGGACACCATGGCCTGACTGCAAGGTGATGAATGCACCCTATATGAAATATATAAGCACTTATGAACACGTGGAACATCCACGTGGCATATGTACTGCATAAGCCAGGTCCAAACGTTAGCTATCACACCATCTGCTTGCATATCTGTATGTGATCTGTTCTGACCACCCCTTCAGGCTGGGTGATTTCTTTGTTTTATTACCAAGATAGCACATTTCCTGAAATATATTAGAAATATGTTTGTCCTGTCTGCTGAAGCAAGAGCGAAACTTCAGGACCAGCTCTGTCACCTGTCATTTATCGAACAATCCTGGCAATTTACTCTGGATAAACAATAATTGTGATTTGTCCACATTACATTGTATCACTTTAGAAATCAGCTTAGGTACAAAAGACGGTTTTTGCTTCCTATCTGGACAGGGAAGACTCTGAACAATGAATGGCAGCTAAGAAACAGCAGACAGCTCCTAGGGGTAACACTGCAGCATGCACACGGTAATTTGGAACTTGTAAACAGTTCAATGAATACTAATGTTTGACTGAGTGGCTATAAATCACAAATAACACCAGATCACAAACAGTCACACAATGAAAGCAGTGTGTGGGTTCATTAAACATCATGAGTGTTATCAAAAAAAGCTCTTTCTCCATCACATCTGTGGTGATGGGCATAAAATTCAGATCCTCTCCACTGGAGCTGCCCAGCCAGGCTGTTCACCACCCTGCAGGGAAGGCAGCCAGGTGGGTTGTTTAATCTGATTATCCTCAAAGCAGTGCTGAAGTTGCAGATGAGGTTCCTCGAAGCCGTTCTCCCACTGACCAGGAGTTTGTCGCGGCATCCTCCGCTCTCCCACCCGCGGCTCCCACGAGCCCACAGTGACATCCTCTGTCGGGACGCGGCAGCAGCGGAGACTGAGCTGTCCGTGGAGTGGAGTGGCTTGGGGACACTTGTCTCCCTGAGGAAGGGGACAAACCGAGGCAGCTGCAGGTCTGCCCGGATGCCAAGCTCTGTGCAGACCTGGGAAGAGAGAGCCCAGCTCCAAACACGAGGCCAGAACATTGTCCCAGTGCCGGGCACGTTAAGGGACAGGATGAGGCTGGTCCTTGTTGAGGCCACCCTTTGGTGGGTGCCACAAAGGCCACTCCTGGGGGAGCACTGAGGAGTGGAGTTCTCCCACTACTCAGCTCTGCCAGCTGCAAATGATTTATTGTGATTCAAGAGAGCCCTCTCAGCCTTCTCCCAGCAGGATCAACCACTGCTATCAAGACAGTGGCTGTGGTAGTGGGTTTGAAGAGAAATTCAGTGAGTCTGTAGCAGCTCCTGATGTGAAAATAGCTTTTGGATTAATCAGAAGGCGGCAAAACTCCTGGGCATTAGCTTTGGTCATGTTTTTAGGTTTGCACAATTTTCTTGCTTTGCTTTTTTCATCTGTTCTTCACAGACACACACGACTTACCAGACTTCTCCAGAAAGAAGAGTGCTTGGCCAGCGATTCCAGTCAGTATGCTTCCCTGGTTTCCAGTGTTGCTGCTCTGCACATCCCTGTGCCGATCTCCAGAGGTGCTGACTGTGGAGCTGATCCTGCCCAGTGACATGACACACGTGACAATGTTTCCACTCCTGAGGTCTGGAGCAGGGACCATGCACAGCAGTTGTACAGTTGTAGGTAATTTCATCCTGCAGCATCACCAGCTAAAGCAAGTACTCAGACAAAAGTTATTCTCTTTAGCCATGAAAAGCTGAACAAGTGGAGGGAGGAGGGACCACTAATCACCTTCCTGGAGCTGGGGCTAGGAGCAAGGGCTCCTTGGTTTGCAGACCAAGTGGCATGGTCTGCATCTTCCTCCTGCCACTCGGGGGGGGCACAGGCAAAAGCATCACCCTCCATGCTCCACCTGCCCAGGGAGCCCTCCTGGCTGCCTCTGATTAAAAGGCAGGTGAAGCCTTGACTTCTCTTCATTAAAGCACAGACCTCAGGGCAGGAACCATAAGCACTCCTCATGGCCTCTCTCTTGGGTGATGCTCTGGGGAGATGCATGAATGTTGCTGTGCAAAAAGCAAGAATGATCTGGGAGAATTCAAGGGTTCTCCTGAGCTGAGAGGGGAAGGAGGAATGTAGAGATGATTTGTGGGTGGGGGCAAGGATACTCTGAGGTAATGCAGTGATGCTCCCAGGCTGAGAGGGGAAGGGGAATGGGAGAGAATGGTTTTGATGATTGGGGATGTTTTGGAGAGATTCAGGGATGCTCTGGAGGGATGTAGGGACTCTCCAGGGTAAAGCAAGGATGGTCCCGGATTGAGAGGGGAAGGGAGAATGGGAGGATGCTCAGGTTTGCTGTGAAGGGATTCAGACATGCCCTGGGGCAATACAGGGGCACTCCCGCGTTGAGAGGGCGAGGGAGAACGTGAGGATGCTCGGGGATGCTTGGGGGGATTCAGGGATGCTCTGTAGGGATGCAGGGACGCTCCGGGGGATTCGGGGCTGCTCTGGGCGGGGGTGTAGGGTACGCAGGGACGCTGGGGGCCGGAGCGGCGGTCCCGCCAGCGGGGCGGGGGGCGGGCGGGGCGGGGAGTGGCGGCAGCCCGCGGCGGCGGCGCGGTGGCGGAGCGGCGGGGCCATGGAGAGCGGCGGGGCGCTGAACGGCTCGGCCGCCGCCGGGCGCTTCGCGGCCGCGGGCACGGCGGCGCTGGGAGCGCTCATGGCCCTGCTCATCGCCGTCACCGTGGCCGGCAACGCGCTGGTGATGCTCGCCTTCGTGGCGGACTCCAGCCTGCGCACCCAGAACAACTTCTTCCTCCTCAACCTGGCCATCTCGGATTTCCTAGTAGGTAAAGTGCCGCCCCCCGCGGGGCCCCGCGCCCGGCACGGACCGCCGGCAAGTTGGCAGCGGGACGGGCAGCGGCGCCCGGGGCTCCTCCTGCCCGGCACCCCGGCACTCTCCTGCCCCACCGGCACCCCGGGTCCCCTCGGCCGTGCCCCGCTCCTGCCCCCCGACACCCTCCCGCGGTCCCGGGGCCCCTCCCGCCGGTCCCCGGCGGGTCCCGCGGTCCCTGCGCGGCATCTCCCCGGGGGCGACCACGCTGCAGAACCCCGCTTCTCAACGGGAACGGACCCCTCCGGTTGCAGGTGCCTTCTGCATCCCGCTGTACGTGCCCTATGTGCTGACGGGGAGATGGATCTTCGGGAGAAGCCTCTGCAAACTCTGGCTGGTAGTTGATTACCTGCTCTGCACCTCTTCGGTCTTCAACATCGTACTAATTAGCTATGACAGATTCCTCTCGGTGACAAGAGCGGTGAGTCCTGTCATGGCAGCTGAGAGGGAAATAACTCTCCTCCTGCCTTATTCTCCAGATTCTCTGCAATAATTAAAAGCTCTTTGAATCCTCCAGAAATTATGAATCCATCAAAACCATCACAAGCCTGGTGATGGAAAGCAATAATTATCCACAAATACATAATTCAGCTGTGGTTTCAGATTAGTATTCCTGGCGTAATTAAATCACTTAAGCCTCAGACCCCATTGTGCAGGTGTTCCCTTCCCTGTGACAGGATAGTAGTGTACAAGGGAGCCAGCGAGGCAAGCAGACCTATTACTAACTTGCAGGGGCTTATTATCTCCAGAACGAACAAGTGGATTGCAGTCAGACTCACAGCTTCTCCCTGGCTACCAAGGCAGTAGATTGCAGTGCCAGCTTTGGTAGGGCACAGCCCTGAGGTCTCTGGGTGTGTGGGGAGACGAAAATGCTCATCCCATCACAGGAGGTAACGAGCAGTTCACCACAGGCAGGTCTGATCCGTTCCTGCTTGCTCCTTCCCCGACTCCAAATACAACACAGATTAGCTGCAAGTCTCAGAGAAAGCCAGAGCTGGATGCCTGCCTTGTCCAGGAGTTTGATGCATGCGTCTCCTTCGGGGTTACAAGTGACAGCTCAGGCAAGTGGTGGGTGCAGGTGAGTGCCAGGCTCCAACCAAGTCAGTACATTTCCACCAAGCAGACACCACATTTCGGAGCTGCAAAATGAGCGTTCTAAATCTTCCCTGCAAGAGTGTGATTTATCTAGCAATTGCTCCCGTTGCCTAAGGCATATGAGTTTGTTAGACCGCTGGGGTATTGCCTAGCAACTTTACCAGGAACGCTACCAGTTCATTTGTGAGGAGCCTCAAGCAGCTGGGGTGTGGGACCATCCTTAAGAAAAGGTTTTCCCGTTGCAGGTCGCTTACAGAGCCCAGCAAGGCAACACCAAGCAAGCGGTGCTGAAGATGGTGATGGTGTGGGTGTTGGCATTCCTGCTGTATGGACCTGCCATTATCAGCTGGGAGTACATATCGGGCCGCAGCATCATCCCCACTGGGGAGTGCTACGCTGAGTTTTTCTACAATTGGTATTTTCTCATGACAGCCTCTACCCTGGAGTTCTTCACCCCTTTCATCAGTGTAATGTTTTTCAACCTGAGCATTTACCTGAACATACAGAAGCGTACCAAGATACGCCTGGACGCTTTCCATGAAGTGCACAACCAGTCCTTCGCTGAAGAGATGGAAACGAGCCCAGAAGCAAAGCTTTCTTTGAAATGCTGTAAGTGGGAGCAGAAGGAGTCAGCTGAAACCCCCAACCTCTCTAAGACCAAAGCTCAAGCAACAGCCTCCACTTCCAGCCTGGGTGCCAAAGACCTGCTGTCAACAAGCTCGGAGAGCTCTGGAAAACCCAAGTGTTGCAACAAAAAGAGCTGTAAAAATTCAGCATCCACTCCGTCCTTAGAGAAACGGATGAAGATCATGTCCCAGAGCATAACTCAACGCTTCAGGCTCTCTAGAGACAAGAAAGTGGCCAAATCCCTGGCAATCATCGTGGGCATTTTTGGGATTTGCTGGGCACCATACACTCTCCTGATGATCATCCGTGCTGGCTGCCATGGCCACTGCATCTCTGAGTACTGGTACGAGACTTCCTTTTGGCTGCTGTGGATCAACTCGGCCATCAACCCTGTCCTGTACCCTCTCTGCCACTACAGCTTCAGAAGGGCTTTTATTAAACTCCTCTGTCCCAAGAAGCTGAAGATTCAACCTCACGATGCCCTTCAGAACTGCTGAAAGGGAAGCCAGCCCTGTGTGAGAATGAGGAGAGTCTTGGTTTAATGCTCCAGTATTGGTGTAGGAATGCAGCCTCCTTCCTTGGAAGAACCTAGGAGCAGTGGCCTGGGGCAGGTGAGGAAGGCAGCAGTGAGACCACTATTAATTTCTTCTGGTTCATCAACAACAAAATCCCACAGCATAGGAGGGTAAAGGGGTTTTTCTTTTTGACGTTAACCACAGACGGTGAAGTCTGTGTCCGCCACTTGCAGATGCCACAGAAGAGCTCTGCTGCCACCTAGTCAGGCTGAGCAGCACCAGCATTTTGTTAAAATAAAGAAAATTGGAAACTGGAAAATAAAAGCTAACAAAATAATATCTGACCTTAAACTGTGGCACTAAATTACAGTTTAGCTGTTTGCAGATCTGATTTTTCCCATAAATGGGAGTGTTTTTTCTTAAGTTGTCACACGTATGTGATGATAAAGAAAAGCATGAAGCTCAGAAGGAAAACACCTCATTTATCCTTTTTGCTACAGCAGCTGCAGCCATAATCTGGATCCCTCTTCCGTGGGGTGCAATAGATGTCCCTTCCACTCCCCAAGAAGTGGGGAATTTTAGCAAGATTCAGAACACTTGCATTCTTCCTTTTAAAATACATCACTTGAATGGAGATCAACATAATCAGTCAATATGAGCATCAATTCTTTTAATTTTTTTCAAAGCAGTCAACTCATTCCACAGACAGAGTTCCAGATTCAGGAGACCAGGGGCTCTAGCCTTGGGTTTTAACGTAAAATCTTGGGCATTTTATCTCTGCTTCCCATCTCATGCTTCATCACACCTGCCTGTGTGTTCTGTAACCTCTTTGGGCAGAGAGTATGACTGAAAAGCAGACGAATTCCACTGCCCACCTCTGTTGGCACTGCTCAGTGATGTGGTAACACAAACATGTAATTAGTTGCCATGACAAATGCTCATTTTTAACAGTATAGCACAGGGAAAGCTCAAGATCATAAGTCTGAAAACCACATTTACAAATAGAGGCCCAAATGCTGTAAAGTAGTACCCAAAAGCTTACGATGTTGTGATCGCCAATTACACCCTGCTGTTGCAAGCAAACTGCTTTTTGGCTGCTGCTAGGAGTAAAAAAGAAAATGCCATCCAACTGTATCACAATGATATTTGTTAAGTAGATCAGTATTGTCATCTGAAGTCAGGATTTAAATGATGTCTTGTCTTGTGTATATGATATTTCAGTCTTGTGACATGTTCTGTCAGTCTGTTTATATATGGGTTAAAATATACCCTTTGAAATACATGTACTATGAATTGACAGGATGTACTGTTGAGCCTGCTCGTACCTTTCCCTGTGTCTGTTCCCTTCTGAAAACCCTAATAAAGTATTTTTATATGAAGCTTGCCGAATATTTTATGGTAAACAAGGTGTTGCTGGGAATGATAAAATCCAACTGGAAGTAAAACATCCATGGATTTGCCTGAGGAGGCAGTTAAAGTCCATGAATCTCAAAAAACCCCCACCTTCCAAAACAGCTGAGTGTCTCTTACCTCTGGTTAGCAGGTTCCTGACAGCACACTGAGGGTGTGGAGTGTGCACATCACTCAGTTCTCTCCAGCCTGGGGTCTTTTCCAGAGCATGATGCATGCAACTGAGATCCGGAAAGGTCACATTAACTCTCCCTGTGACTTACAAGACCCACTGGCCTGCCTAAAAACGAAAGAGTTAAAACGTGATGAAGGCACCAGTTTCCAGCTGTGGTTCTCTTCCTTTGTTCATCAGGAGAGTTGGGACTACTAGACTGTTGAGTCTGATAAAAGGATACTGGTTGTTACACCTTCATTTCCCAAAGAGTGAAGCAATGGACATATTTCATTGTGAGCCTTTTGCACAGTATTTTCATGCTCTCTGACCTCCATACGGGCAGAATTATCTACACTTGGCTGAAAGTAATTTTATTCATTGGGGGATTTTGCAGGGAAGATACTTATATTCCTTCCTGAAATAAGAGCTCTTGCCTTGCCAAATAAAAAAGAAAAATAACTGCTTATGCCTGGACATGAGGTCACACCTGAGCCTGGTTTTCATACTGAAAACGTTCTGAGCTGGTCGAGAAGTTTCGGAGTAGCTGATGATTAATTCAAATATGCTTGAAAGAGTATTTGAATTCTGCTGATTTTTAGTGTTCAGAATATAAATGTCTATATGCATTTGGAAGAGGTAGGGACTAGGAAGTTTCTAGGCATAATCAAATAAGAACTGTGAAAATGCATAACCACTGGACAAGGCAGGGCTTGCTTGTCAACCAGCCCAGCAAAACACCTGTGTATAATTTATATTACCATACCTGCTAGAAAAAATACCTCTTTCCTATTGTCTAGGCATAAACTGAGCAGGCAGGACCTGTTTTCAACAACCAGAAAAGGAGACCTGCTGTAATTGTAAATATGCATCAAATATTTCTGGAAGCACATAGTCTTCAATTCCATAGCACATTTCCACACAGAAAAGAAGCCCAGCTCATTCCAGAGAGAATCATCCAATTTATGCACAGGGTGTTGGTAAACAGCTTTCACACAGCTGTAAGTCATGCCCAGGAGTTTTTTAAATCAGTGACTTCCCACAGGACCTGTGTGGAGGTAATGCCAGTTCCCCTCCCTTAACCCAAACCTACTCTCCAATTAACTCGAGGACCTAACGAGGTCAGTGGTCCTTTCATAAAGCATCATCTGCATATCAATAAACTATCAAAGAACAGGTTTTTTTCAGCACAGCTAATTTCTTTTTGGCTCTGTAATGCTTCCTCCCTAATCACCAATAATGAGAGATCTCTTTACACAGACAGAGGAACTTTGCTCCGGCAGCCTCTCCTCTGGCCCCTCCTCAATTACCGTTCCTTATTTGTTCTCTCCAACCTGCAGTTACATAAATTGCTCCATTGTTCCACAAACATCGCTGAAGCTTCATTAGCTCAAGTAGGAGACTGGAGGAGAAGAGAGAACGCAAGAAGGAGCTTTTGTTGAAAAACACCTGTCTGGGATAATTAATGAGATTTGCAGAGAGGGAAGGGCTTTGAAATCAGGAAGATGTGATTACATCTTGATTTGAAAGAATGCTAATGGTTTTCCTTCATGTTTGCAAATGAACATTCATTTTCATAGCAGAACTAGGATGGAGAGACAGGAGGTTAGCATCCTTGCCAGAAAGAACTTTAACAACATGATTTCTGTGAGGGAGGATTAATTTTTCATAACCTCAGCTCTCGTGCAGTGACACCAGCACAACTTTGCAGTACAGACCTGGACTTAAAAAAAGACCTCCTGCACTCCACAGAACTTGTTCTGCAAATAGATGGGGCACAATAAGGAGCGTTATTACCTTTACTTCTGATGGGAGAATCGCAGGCAAGAATAAAACCTCTTTCCTGGCTGCCCTGGGTGAGTGCCACAAAATAGAAAAGCTCTCTCGATTTCTGATACCACAAAGCCAGCCTTTCATTTAAAATTGCACAGATGTTCCTGTGGACAGCAGGGAACTCACAGTATTTCTCTGTTCCCTTAACCTTGACTTAAACCTCCTCCTTACCACAATTTTCTGTCAATATAGTTGTATTTGCAGGATTAAGGAATTATGGGGGTTTAGAAAAGCAACTAAGGATTCTGCAGGGTGAAAGGTCTTATCTATAACCTGGTATCATCATTTTATTGAGATGTAGAACTATCATTGGCATTCACTTCAACAAAGACACTGCTACCTGGGAGAGAATGACTTGTACACACTTCAAAGGCAAAAAGCCCAGCTCTGCCCCTACACCTCTTATTGCAAGCTCAGAAATGTTAAATCAGCACCATTTTTAAGTGTTTAAGTCCAGGATGCACAGGCATTACTTCTTACTGGTGGTTACAAGCCCCTCATTTTTACTCCATAATTTACAAGCTGCTTGCACAGACTGTGAACAAAAGGGAGCTAATATTTAATCCAAATACCAAACATCTTAGGTAGAGCTATGTGTGTACTTCTGTGGGGGAAGAACAAGACTAATATTTTTCCATTTGTAAAACTCTATAACCTGAATTTTTTTTTAAAAAAGACTCAGAGCCACCAAGCAGGGCCTTTTGTCCTGTTGTAAAGGCTTGTCTGATACATTAAATACCTGCCAATAACTCCTAGGACCTCCTGCCATGATACACAATGATCGTGTATTAGAGGTGACAAAGGAGAAGTTATGAAGGGAGGTGGTTCTGAGATGTGTGTGTACAAACATAACAAGCATCCCTCCTGTGCACATAAACACACAATTCACCACAAAACTCGAGTTGTTACAGGCAGGTTGTGCCCACAACTTGGGCATCTGTTCTTTTAAGCATCAAAATGTGTCTGTGATGTGACACTGACTTTTGAGTTATTTTTAAACACAATGTCCTAGGATTTAGCAGCACAATTAACACTGAAGGAAAACTGATTGCAAAGGAGTTAATAATCTGATTCAAGATCTGTCTGAGCATTCACAGACAACAAGGTCTCTGCTAGGAGGGCAATAACAGTTCTGGCAAATTTTTTAGCTGTTAAGTAACAGCTCACACACAGCTTTAGACATTAGAGGCTGTTTACTGAAGTACAAACAATAATGGGGGTTGCATATAAAATCACTCAAACACGAGTTTGCACATACACCCTGCAGGGTCCATGAACTGATGAGGGATTGACAAAACAGAGCAATCACCGTCCATTATGGAAATAATTTACACTCTAAGAGGCACAAATTTAATAGACCATTATGGTTAAAACACCGTTTAATATCTCTGATACAGCTCGTATTCAAAATATATAGGGACAAAATAATATGTATAATACTCCTTTGAGGCCTCTGGTCAGCATGCTGAGAAGCAGGAATTAAACCGTAATCCAAGAGTTTTCATGAAAGTAACAAGTAAGAAGATGTTTTGTTGCTGCCATTAATACTTTTACTCAGAGTGAAGAGACATTGCAGAGACATTGCAGAACTGTATAGACAGAGGGATTCTGACACAGAATTACTCGATGTCAGACATACCTAATTCTAGAGTAAGGGAAGGACTGAAGTCAAATATGGTGACTGTCATTGCAAGTATGCAGCAACGAGGTAATTTAAAACCTCAGCAGAGGACCAAGATGCCCAACACGTCCTTTCTGAAGCTCTCACTAGGAAGAATTCATGCAGACAGAAGGCTGCAGAACAGTTCATCTACGTCAGATGGAGCTGAAATCCCTTAGAAATCCCCCCTCACAAGTCCCACAAGCCCCTGAACTCTGCTACAAAGTGACCATCTCGAAAATGGTTTCTGAGCACATGGGGATTTCCTAATTTCCTTTGAAAAAAACCCCAGAAATACAAGGCTGAAGTACAGAACAGGCAACTAAAAACTGGGAAATCAGCTATTTAAGGTCATTATGATTGACTTATCTTAATAATCATGTTTTCACCTCAGCAATTATTTCACTGAGAACCGTCACTATGCACCACTTTAGGGAAGTGCCTTTCAATCACCATTTGCAAATAGCAAATATTTGTAATCAATATTAATCACTCCCGACTGTGGCATAACAAGTTATCAAATCAGAGGAATTACCTCCTCCACAACAAAAGAACACAAAACATAAATTTTAGTCAGCCTAAATGCCACTTGTACAACAGACTCTGAAGAGGTATTTGCGTGCTGACAGGATCTACCAAATTGCCTTTGAAAAAGCAGATCAATTAACTGAGAGGCAAGAACAAGCATAACGTATTTTCTGAGAAAATCTGAACAAATTCCTTTTTTATTCATTCACATTCATGACCCTCTGCAATTATTTTCTCCATTAGTATATAAGCACTCAGTCTTCACTAGCATGAAAGTGGGAATATAGCTATTTTTTTAGGTTGAATATTCATTAAAAGCAAATCTCCTACTGTGCACTCCTTTATCAAGTGACCTGGTTAGCTAAATGTGATATTGGTTTTGTTCCAGGCTAAATACATTAGGAACATATCTTCTGTAGCACTAACTTAATTTAGTCTTAATATACAATTCTAGAACTGCTCTGCGTTGATCAGCTTCATAAACCTCTTCAACCCATTGAAAAAGCATTACAAAAATCACTATCTTTAGAACATTTAATTAGTGATAATTACATCAATTAGTAGCACCAGTTAGTAAACCCTACCTGTTTCACGTGGCAATCGTTTTTAATCCATCTACAAGTCAGGTTTTGTTTACTGTGAAAAAAATCCTGAATGCCTAAAAAGAAAAAAATAAATCAGAGTTGCCTGAGTGATCTCTCCAAAAGCTCCCAAAAACTACCACAGACTGCAGTTCCACAGAGGGTAAAATGAATACTTGAGGATTTTGTGGAGGGCAGATTTTTTTTTCAAATTCCAGGTTCTTTGCCTTGCCTCAGAATTTCTGCATGATTGTCCAAATCCAGACAGATATTTTAATTCAAAATTTCTAAAATTCAGTGGGACACTTTTCCCATCCTGGCTGGATTTGGACCTCGACCTCTTGTGATTCAGTTTCTACTAGTGAAAGAAGTTTTAAAAAAAACCAACAAAAACCACTCACAAACTTAATGTATTGTAATAATGATTATATAAAAAAATTAAACTCAGGAAATTTTCATCCCTCAAAACCATTTTCTTAATGGCCATAAATTTGTTAATGAAGCTAAATTAGTTAATGAAGCCAGAAAATTTTGGTTGATATAGAAACAGAGATGTGTTAGCTTGCAAAAATAAAATACATTTTTTCAGTATAGATACAAGGGCCTCAAGCACAGGTAATATGGGGCCTAACCCATCACACTGATGGGCAACCTTCAAACCCTCAACTTCTGCCACTGAAGTCATTTAGTATTATCAGGTTTTGTTTCTCTAGACAGAGCTCAGCATCCCAGTAATTGCTGATTTGAACCACTGCTTTAAACTCCCATTACATGTCTGCTGTGGGGGTGGGTAAGCGAAGAAAATCAACGTTTTCTAAGGCAATGCAGTAAAAAAAAATATTGATTTAATACAGTGACCTTTTACCAGGTTACTTTTTAAATGTGATAAATGTGAATCCTGTCTGGACAAAGCACTCTAGCTGCCCAAACTCATCTCTCTGATTTATAACAGAGGAAAACAACAGGAAATGAAGAGCCACAAACCAGTACGATTTCATGAATAAGATAATCAAAATGTGGATACTTCATCTGTAATATCACAGATGTCTTCTTGACAAACCAGTGTTTTAGCAATTACATTGCCTCATGCAAATATTTTTCTTCATAAGCATTTTTCACTTTTAGTGGAAGATTAATTTGTCTGGATTTAGAGAGTGAATAGCCAACTTCTATCAATGGCTGATTAAGGGTGTGTACAAAGGATGCACTGGGTGGGATTCACACATCTTTGGAAAACTGTGATGTTTCAGCCCCAGTGGTAATTAAGCACCGAGGATCCAAATGTCAAGATTCAAATGAGAAATCTTTAAACTACCAGGAAGCTTTTCCATAGGCGAAAATTGATCCCAAGCCATAAGATGCTTTCTAAAATATTGACTCTTACCTGCACATTAATTGCCTATTGATTTCCCCAGTTACAGAGACAAAAAGGCCCCACTGAGCATTTGAATAACAAAAGATAATTTGTTCAGCAGTTCGTTTTCAGTCCTGCTTTTCAATCAATGCTAGTAAGGCTGGATCTAAGTGCATTTCTAAACCCACATTTCTGAAAGATGGTTGTGTCTGTTTAAAACATTTTCAGCTATGTGAATAAGCACAAGGCTCTTCCTGTTTTGTGTCTTGTTTTACTCACTAATCACGACAGAAAATAACAGGATTTGAGTGTGCTGCAGTGCTACATTCTGGTTAAATGCCCCACCAACCTGAGCCTGGGTGACCATTGTATTATGCCAGTCCCTGCAATTAAAATTAATGGAATGTTACCAGAATAAAATGGATTGTAACAAAGTAACCAGCCACTGCCATCACTTCTTGCTGAAATGAAACATGCAGACAACAAGTTAGTTATTAAACTATAATTATATGGATTAGCAGTATGGCTGGTCTTTTTGTCCTCACTCATCAGTCAGGCAATGTATATATAATACACAAATACATGTCACCAGTTTGGTGGTATTAAGAGTACAGCAATAAGCAAAGAACAGAGCTGGCCAAGGAACGCACACTTCAAGGAGCCAAGGCAATATTTTATATAAACAAGGGCAGAATCAAAAACCCAAGCCCTGTGGATGAGAAATCGTGCCTCCTTGGACAATTCTATTTCAATCAGTGGAGAGGAGATGAAAAATTACTCTCAGTGGGGAAATGAAGGACAAACACAATCTCAACACTAAAACAAGGTGGATTAAAAAATCTGTCTTTATCCTACGTTTTATGTCTCAGAAAAATGGGCACATAACACATGATAAATTTCAGAACTGCTTAAGGACAAATGGAGAGCACAGCCTGAAGGGAGCTTTGTTCTGTTATCAAGAGTTGCAAAATCATCCCTTATCATTATTGGCACACAAATGTAACCTCCCCTCCAAACAGTAATAACTGCAGTCTTCCCAGACCTCTGCAGTGCAGGCAGAATTAATCCCTGTTTAACCAAACGGGAAAACTTGTTCCTGGGGAATGCCACTCAAACTGGCACTATGGAAGACCAGCAGAAAACAAAGTTGTTCCTCAAAGGCCAGGCCCACATCGACACTGGGACGAAGTTTAGCAGTATCAGGATGGAGCTTTAAGGTACACCAAAGCCATTTTCACAATGGTGATGAACTCATTATTAATGGTCCAAACCCAAAATAAAACTCTCAGTTACGACAGGGCTGGGAAAGAGATGCTGAGCTCCGAGTTACCTCTTCTTCCTGATTCAATGCTTTAGTTAATCTACTGCATTGAGTCCTCAATACCCACGTGTTTAAAAGTGTGGTCCTTTTTAATGCTTGCTACATCACCACTTGATTTTCTTTTTTTTGTGCAATTGATACCACCTACGTTTTCCAAGGTCTTACAAAGGCGGATAGAACTGTAAATAAATATAAACCCCTACAATTAGCACCAAAATAGTGTTGTAATCATGTACTAAAAAAAATGCATTAAAAAGATGAGTACTAGAACTGTAAAGCGCTAAACAAAATTACAGTTCAAGCTCCTCCAGGAAATAGAGGATTGACTGGACTTTAATTCAGGTTAAATTCCCAGGGCTTATTGTCAGAATGAGAAATAAAATCTACCATATCTCTCCTGTTGCCAGCTTAAAAAACAAGGACAGCATCAAAGACTCAGCAAGGGAAAGCAGACAGTAGTTAAGGAAAGTCACACAGAAGAAATAATCCCAGCCATAAAAAATGGGAAGAAATCCTATGGCACTCAACTCTTCCCTGAAACAATTCATCATTCTGTCTCTTAATTGAATTATTTTTTCTTCGCTGTTCTTAGAGGTAAAACCTGTTTCCTTTGGAAATACCTTATTTCCAGCAGACCCAGAGGTTACTCCTCAGCCCTCCTGTGCCTCTACTGGGGGATCCAGGAGATCTTCATGCTGGTTCTGAAGGAGCACTCTGGAGAAACGTGGGCCAAGTGATTCACTCAGCCCTGTGAGCAGTCACTCCTGTTTGCACTCACACAGGGCCCCGAGGCAGGAGGTGATTCCCCCTGGTGCAGGTGTCTATTGACTCTGGTAAATTTGAGCTCTTACAAACAGTTGTTCCAACACTAAAGCTGGAGCTATTTGGCACTTTTCATCACCAGATGAAGGGATCCTGCAAAGCCTCTCTGAACCCTGTAAGAATCATGGTGCTGTCACCCCAGAGCAGGTGGCTGAAATGTTGAGCACAAAGAACCCAATTCCCAGATCAATAGGACACTCTGGGAAGCCGTCAGGAAACCTGCTGAGCTTTTCACACATCAGTAAACAACACTGCTCTCCCCTCAGGAACTGAGGTTGCAGTGAGCACCAAGAGTAAGGGTGAAACCCCCTGTGAGTACAGAGGTTTTTAAAAAAGCCTCTGGCATTCTCAAACAGTCAGAGAGTGCAAAGTATCTGCAGGTATTAAATAATCTGCAAAGAAGCTGCACCAGCTTTGGTGCTCAGGCAACCTTCTCCTGGTTTTATTAAACTGGCTGAAAAGCCTGTAGCCGTAGAAGGAAAAACAACAGTGAAGCCTAAAAATGCTGCACTAAACCAAACAGAAGGAGAGAACTGAGTATTAAATTCTACTTAATTCAGTTTGGTAAATCCCAGGGATGAGGCAAAACACGAGAGACTTAAGGATTTAATATTAGTTTTCATTTTTTCCTGATCCTGTTTATACCAATATCACTGCTTATAATGCATAATTACTTCACACATGTGATCACAAATAGAAACACTCAGAATGTGGATTTAGGAGAGGCAACTACCTGTTTTGCCCATAATTTTATTAGATAATTCAGGGATTTGAGTCGACCCTGCACTTTTTGAGAATTAAAAACTCGCTGCTCTTAAGAACAAGAAGAGGTATGGACCTGATTTCTTACACAGGCAAAGTTACTTCTAGTTATATAATAATACTCATAATTACAGAATTGGTCCCAACACTGATACTGCAGGAGGGCATGAGTGGAGCTGTAATTTAGAGATTGAATGAGACTGCCCCTTTCCAGCCACAGGCAGTCAGGAAAAAATCCATGGTTCATGGGATCAGACATTCTTTTAAGGATGTGCCATTCCGAAGCATTAGAGTATTAGAGATGAAACCAAACAAAATGTGCAGTGAAAGAAGTAGGAAGATTTATCACCTTTAGCTATGATGTATTAGAAGTGGTTACAGGCTATAGCTGGATTTTTTTTTAACCCACTCAGTAGTTCCATCTACTGCTGACAGTATTTGTGTCTCAGCATTTCACAAGCTTGTTAAGGTCCCTTAAGAAAAAGCTTAATGGGTTTTGAAAAATTTTGACTTTTCATTACTAGTATAATTATCTTTTACACAGAATATAACCAGAGTACACAGAAGTAACTCTTCCTTCACTGTGAGAGGGCAAAGATCCTCTGTTCTTAAATCAAGATTTCTGAATTTCTAGAGAATAAAATTTAAGAACATGGTCCAAAAAAAAAAATCACACGGTAAAAAAAAAAAAAAGGAGGGGGGACAAAGAACTGTATTTTTCTTTTATTTAAAATATCTAAGCCTAGGATTTCTCAGAACATTGCTTGAGATTCCTCCAGGAAGTGGGAGAACTCAGAAATGAGTCTCAGATGGCTGTTCCCTGGCTAGTTTATACTGCTACTTAGCTGCTACTGGCATTTAAAGATAGTTAATTATTTATACAAATGAGGAAACGTTTCAGTCATTAATTGCAGTTCTTTTGTGCTCCTCCTCCCTAAAATTACTGAGGAGCTGTGCCTCCTCTGAGGGTAAAAACTCACACGAAATCACAGCAGAGAAAGAAAAAAGTTTAAGAGAAGATGACTCAAATTGGTCATTGTATAAAATCAGATAAACATGGGACCACCTTATTTTAGAATTTATGATTAGTGAAAATTGAGAAGAAACTTCACTACAATTCATAAAAAAAGCCAGCATCTCCTGCAGATCCTGAACTTCAGCTATTTCTACTAGATAGCATTCTCTTCCTTCCATAATTAACTATCTAATGCCAAACAAGATCCAGGTTTCCAATTCAACACCCATCATGATTACAATTTTCAAATTTTGCTGTAAAACACCTGAGACACCTCCAGGTGAATAAACAAACAAAACAATCTTTCCAACGCAGCAGTCCAGAACAAATCCACACACCGTGCCCTGGCATTTTAAAAGAGAAAACAACCCAGAAAAAAGAGAAACCAAGCCATGGAGATGCAACCTAAACGAAATGATGATTTTATTTTTGTTCTCCTTCCAGCACAGCCCACAGTAGTTCTGGCTCCTACCACTTGACTGGGGTTTGCCCTCGTGATTGTTCTGTCTTCACATACGTGTCATACAGTTCCCTGAGGTGCCACAGCAGCTCCTCCAAGTTGTCCCCCGTCAGAGCAGACAACGCGATGACCCGCTCAGCCACCTGCTCTCTGAGGAGCGGCAGATTGATCCTGGACTGGGCAAGGTCAATCTTGTTCCCAATGACAACACAAGGCCTCTCAGACAGCGCTCTGTCGTACTGTTCCAGTTCATATTTCAAGTCCTGCAGCTGAATCCATGGCTGAGGCACGGAGAGATCCACCACGTACAAGAGGAAGCGGCAGCGCTCGATGTGCTTCAGGAAGGTCACTCCGAGCCCCCGGTTTTGATGAGCACCTTTGATTAGGCCAGGAATGTCAGCAACTGCAATGGGAGAAACTCCACACTGAATCCACCATATCCAATTAAAAAAAACTGAGTAACAAATCCCTTTTACTGGCCAGTGCCTAAATTCAGGTGATTCCAGACAGAATACAGATTGCTAGTTATATATTAAGGATGGTACCTACAAGTGAAACGTGACACGGGCTTTCAGTAAAGTTTTGCTTGAAGTTCTCCAGAATTCTACAGGAACTGTCAAACTTGCTTCTGCAGCATTTCAAAGCATTGCCCAGGTGACACAAACCACCACCAGGGTACACACAACATGCTCCAATTCTTACCTGCCACTTGCTCATAGTCTTGATAGTGGACAATGCCAACATGGGGGTTTAGGGTTGTGAACGGGTAGGCAGCCACAGCTGGCTTGGCACGGGAGATGGCTCTCAAAAGTGAGGATTTGCCAGCATTGGGAAAGCCCACCTGGAATTCAAATGCATTTCTTAATCTTTAAAGAAATACTCAAAATTTCGCTAGGCCAGACAGTTATTGAACAGTTGCTGAACTACAGCAAGAACACTTTGCAGCAAAGCATAACTTTAACAGCTCCACCAGCTGGTGTTGAAACGTTTCCATACTCCACTATGAAAAATGCTTAAGCCCTAAATTGACTTAGCATTCATGTCTAAATAGATTTTTCATTTCAGAGGATGCTAAACTTGGATCTAACAAAATCAAATGTTTACTATCTGTAAAAAGAGAAAGATGGGGATGAAATATAAATGATGTGAACTTTATCGATTAAAAACAAGACCAAGAAAACAAACTAAATTAGAAGAATTCTCTATACTGTCTTGTCCATCTGCAGAATCAGCAGACAAAGCTGCTGTACGTCACCGATCACTGATGAATCTTGCACATTGCTTTTCCATATATTGTGTGGATTTTAGCAGAAGTAGGACAACATCAAGTAGCAAGAGAGTGACAGCTCTGTGAATCACTGTGGACACCTTTCTACCACTTAACAGCAAGAAAGCATCGAGCTGCATTTCTAAACAAGCAAGCCAGAGGCTAACAAAAATGTTATCACCCATTATTTCTTCAGTCAGTCAAGTGTCATCCTACGATGATAAGGAAGCTGAAGAACCACAGCAACTCACCAATCCTGCGTGAGCTGTTGTCTTGAGTTCCAGATGAAGGACCCTTTCCTGACCTGGCTCTCCTGGAGTAAATAACGTTGGAGACCGGTTTTCATTGGAAAGAAAAAAGCGATTCCCTTTCCCTCCAGCTCCTCCATAAGCTGCAACGTACTCTTCACCATGCTGAGTGAGGTCAGCCACAACTTCCCCATCCTCCTTCACCAAAGTACCTACAGGGACCTTCAAGTGAAGAGAGATGCAAACATTACATGGAAGATCAAAGCCTGCAGCAGAGTGGCAGCAGCAGGTCCTTTACCAGACAATTTCAGGTCTGATGGAAATCCCTACTCCTTATTCTCAACCTGAAGAATCCAAAACCAGAATTGCACTTCATGAAGCTCACCTTCTGAACTCAAAGAGCACTGTCAGACATCCACCCTTCTTCAAAGTGTTAGCAGAACCATAGACCTCCTTTAAGAAGCCTGAGAACAGTGGCGAGGTAAGAAACATATTGCAGGTGTGCACCAAAACAGCTGAAGAAAAGAAGTCTGCTCCTACTTAAGAAGCTCTGTGCTCAGACTGCTCTAGGTATGACCCTCAGAAGTCAAGCAAATTGTTCTGATCAGATGCAACTTCCAAAGGAGTCTAATTTTTATGAACAACTCAAAGCAGGTTGATCTGCCCTGTGCCAACCAGCCCTGTCTCAGCAGACAGCACGCAAGGCTCGCTGCAAACACGCACAGGAGATTTGCTCACAATAAGGTTCTCCAGCTTGAAAATCAGGATTGTACCAAACTAACACACAGCAGGCAACGTTCATTTACTTACTTTAACATACACATATGCACCATTAGCTCCATAACAGTTTTTACTTCCTCCTCTCTCTCCATGACAACCCTGATAGAAAGGGAGCACTGAAGAAAGTGATTTTGTTTGCTGGTCAGCTGTAAAGCAAAATACATGTATTTTGAACACAACATTTTGGTAAAAAAGGCACAGAAGAGCAACCTCTTGACTGTTCTTTCCCTTTCTGAATACTGCATGAATGCGTATCTATTTACTGTCTCAATAATAACACAGCAGGGTAGACAAACATTAATCTAAGTTGTGATGAAGTTTAACTGCCTTTGCTTATCTACTTAGGTTTATTAATGATGCACTTAATATAGTGGTCATTTCAAAAGCAACCATTACAAAATACTCTGGAAAATTAATTTGCCAGATTAGCACATTTTGCAGCAGGGTGGAGGTAGAAGCCGCTTTATTCATCTTAAGAGGAAAATTTAATCAGATTCCACGCTTATCATAACACAGTCAGGTAAAAGACACTAATATATGTGCAAAATACCTTGATTTTCAAAAAGCTTTCTAAGGCTGTCAGTGTCATTTATGTCCCCATTACCACAGCTCAGGACAAAGCTTAAAAAGCAAATACACCTCACACAGAAGTAACCACTTCAACATTTTTGACATTTACCATTTCTTACCATCCTGCAGGGCTGTTTTCGCTGGGATGGGGTGTTAAGCAGTAAGGCAACAACATGAGACAAAACAGATTTAGTGAGTTTTACCTTTCAAAATGACATGACCCCCATCACCTCCGTTTCCACCATCAGGACCTCCAAATATTTTCCTGGGTTCGCTGTAGAAGGAATGACCCCCTGTCCCTCCTCGTCCTCCGACCACGCGCACTTTCCGGTGATCCACGAAACACCGTGTCTGTAACAAGGGTGGGGGTTGTACCCTTTAACTACAATTTATCAGAGTCATCTTCCAAGGAGTTTTAATAATAGGCAGGCCTGCTATTTTTAGTCATGACGAGTTCCATTCAAGGGTAAAAATGTATCAGAACTCTGCTGCCATTCACAGATGTCAGTTCCTAAAGGGACTTCATGAGAATGGGCAATAAGGGTCACTTTAAATAAAAAGCCCAAATAATACGTGAAAGAGAAAATGTCTTATTAGTGTTTTGATATCAAAGAGAAGCAACTGAGAGAAAAAAAACCTCCCAAAACTGAGCTCTGGATAATTAAAGTTATACTAAGACCAGTGATGCCTTAAAAAGCCTCTTTTAGAAAAGCATTTGGCACCACCAACAGGCGAGATGAGAAACTAAGGCTTTAACTGGGAAGTGATTTATGGATCATTAGAAAGTAAGAATTTCCACACACGTGTAAACATAAAATGAAGATGAAGAGTAAATTCTAGGACCGTGCCGTTCCTCTGACATAAAATGCTATCTGTTTGGCAGCTGACTACTTAAAACAAAAAACAACAAAACCAGTGAGAAACAAAACAGTATTTTAGCTCTAAAGCTCGGGGGTTTTTTATATTGTTTTCTTATTTATTATTAAATGTTTTGCAGCTTTAGCTAAAAGAGGCTTTTTGCTTTCTCGACCCGTGGATGCTCCTTAAAGAGGCATAAAGGAAGGGTGACCGCTACTGTGACCCCTGTGAACACCGCGACGTCGCGGGGCAGCCCCATTTCCTCACTATTCCGAGAGTTTATTCTATTTTAGCCGGTGTTTCCTCACAGCAGGAGCTGGGCGTGAGGAGGCGGGAGCTGCAGCCGAGGCGGGCGGGGGGCGCCCGCCCCGCAGCCCCCTCGGCACTCACCAGCTGCCGCTCCGAAATGGCTCTTTTCTGCCTCAGCCGCCTGTCCTTGGCGCACCTCGCGCAGCTCGTGGAGAAGGTCGGCGGGCTGAGGAGGAGCAGGACGGGCTTCCAGGGGGCACGGCGGCCCAGCCCGGCCCCGAGCGCCGGCACCGCCATGGCCGCGGCACGGCGGGCCCGCCCCGCGCCGGCAGCGCAGCCGCTGTGGGGCCGTGAGGGCCGGGCCAGCCCGCGAGTCGCTGAACCGCGCGGTGCTTCGGGTGGGAAGGGATCTTAAATATCGTCCCGTTCCCCTTGTGCTGTCACTCCACACCCTTGTAGAATAGTCTCTCTCCACCTGTCTTGTCGGCTCCACAATTGGGTCACCCCAGACCCTTCTCTTTTCCGGGCTGAACAGGCCTAATTCTCTCAGCCTTTCCTCGTATCAGAGGAGCTGCACCTTGGTGGCTTCCTCTGGACTCAGTCCAGCAGGTCCATGTCCTTCCTGTGCTGGGGCCCCCAGAGCTGGAGGCAGCAGAGGGGCAGAAATTTCCCCACTGATCAGCCCAGCACAGGTTTCTGGGCTGGGTCACATCCAGCCTCTCACCCACCAGCACCCCCAAGTTCTTCTCCTCAGGGCTGCTCTCCATCAGTTCATTCCACAGCCTGGATTGATACTGGGCGATTGCCCCGACCCAGGGGAAAGAGAGGGGTTCAGGGATCCCTTCTCTGCCCACCTCAGCCTCACCAGTGCTGACAGTCGCTGTTCCCACAGTGATCCCAGAGGAATGCTGGTGCAGGTGTGGGTGGTGGCCCATGGTGTCCCTGCCCCACGAGGAGCCCCCGAATCCCCCTGCACCGTCACTCAGCGTGACCCACTGACAAGCTTTTGTCATATACAATGAACACGCTGCCCAGAGAAGCTGTGGATGCCCCATCCCTGGAAGTGTTCGAGGCCAGGTTGGGTGGGGCTTTCACAGAGTAACAGAATCATTAGGGTTGGAAGGGACCTCTGGAGATCACCCAGTCCAGCCCCCTGCCAAGGGGGACACAGGAACATGTTCAGGTGGGTTTGGAATGTCTCCAGAGAGGGAGACTCCATGCCCTCCCTGGGCAGCCTGCTCAGAGCTCTGCCACCCTCAGTGGAAAGAAGTTGTTCCTCATGTTGAGGTAAAATTTCCTGTGTTTTAGTTTATGGCCATTGCTCCTTGCCCTGTCGCTGGGCACCTCTGAAAAGAGTCTGGCACCATCCTCTGGACACTTTGACCAACCTGGTCTAGTGGAAGGTGTCCCTGCCCATGGTAGAACAAGATGAGCTTTAAGGTCTCTGCCAACCCAAACCATTCTATATGATTCTATAACCATCCATGACATAACCATAACACTTATATAACACATCAGAGAAGTAGGGCAGAAGGTACAGCTCAAAATAATCTCCCTTTACCTGTTGTTTCCATTCTATGTGTCATAAGAAAAGTACCACCAACTTCATTTCCAGATAATATTTAACCTAAACAGTTTTCAAGCATTTTGTATTACAAAACAGAAAATGATACAATTCATGGAAGAAGTCAAAATGCTGGCATCACTTTGTTTCCACATTAATACATAAAAATGGACAACACATTAAATAAACATTTTGTTATTAACAATTAGAAATATTAACACCAAAAATCATGTATAAATTAGGAAATAAATGTACAAACTATTTCCAAAGTGCTCTTTCAAATACATTATATACACAACATTCACGAAGTTCTTAATGTAAGACATTTCAGATTGATGTAATGTTGCTGTTTCAGTTTAAGTGTTGTTCATATTCTCTCAAAAGCATGTCAGCACTTTCAAAAACCACATAAAAGGCATATTTCCAAGCTGGCAAAGAGCAATATTGCATTCTTCTGGCTACCTAAAATATTAATTATTATAAAGAAAACAATCTCACTTCCTTTCTGTTGCTTGCTATTTGAGAGTACTTTTTTGTATGAAAACACCAGCAGGAAAGATGAGAGAAATGACTGACTAAAAAAATGTCTTCTCTTTTATCAGTAATTGAAATTATTAACATAGGAAGGGCAGTGCTTGGACAACATTTAACAGTAAACTCTTCAGTTGTCCAGTTAAAGACTTTCCTATAAAGGAAAAAAAGTAGTGAATTGAGAGATGTTCTGTTTTTCTTGTGGTCTTGGTTTTTAAAAATATAAAGTACTCAAACTTGAAATCCCATAAATACACCAGTTCAGACAAAGAATAAAGAGAAAATCCTACAGAGAGTGTATTTACTCTAGATTGCAAATTTGCAGTTAATCTCATATTAAAAAATGCTCGTGGGGTACAATTACCCCAGCTTTTTGCCTCAGAGAAATTTGGACACAGTATTTTATTCAACACTTATATAAGCACTTTAAAAGTGCTTCTTTTTTTTTCCCCCCAACACTTTATAAGAACATATAAAACTGAATAGAAGTGACTTACATTGTTTATACTGATTTTTACATACCACTAGTTTTTATCTCTAAATTCTCCCTCTATAGGTACTCCCTCACTGGTTGACCCCATTAATAGCTCCCCTCTCCATATGCATAATAGTGTTTCACAATTAAAGCTGAATTTAGTTGCTTATCTGCAATAAAGATGGATTTTTTTTTTTCTTTCACTTCTGAACTATTTCTGTCAAGCTAGAAGAGGAAAATAAAGGTGATGATGAACTCTAAGAACAACGGACCAACAAATCCGACAATGTTTATGGTTACAATGCTTGCTGGGAGATCTGAGCAAGGGCAGCAGAAGAACCAGACCTAAAGAAGGATGCCAGCCACCTGCTTGTGAAATTTGGCGTGAAAATGTATATGCAAGTTACAAAATTTGGAGTAGCATATTCAAGACGGGACTTTTGCCAGATGTTTTTCTCAGCTAAGCACGATATGAAGCGAGATTGACGCCGAGCAGGTGGACACTGCAGATCCCAGAGCTCCCTTCTATTTCTCTTTCCACGACAGAAATACCTCCATTTACATGGACAGATAAAAGGTGCCTCTAAGTGATCAACATTTCCACAATTACAGTTTTGGGTCTTCTTTCTGTACCTTTTACAGCAGAAATGTGGACTTACGTGGATTACTGAATTATAAGATTTGGGTAGGCAGGTATTACAGAAGTTGCAGCTAATTTTATTTTTATCAGATAGCATAGAACTGTCTTCATAAAAGGAATGTATCCACCCGCTTGCTCTTAAGAAGTAAAGTTAAGAGCCATGGATTTTGGAGGCTGGCAGGTTATCTTCAATGCATTCAGTTAGAAAAAGATCAATAACCTACCACAGTGAACTTCCCTGGACCTAGATGTGAGTGATGGGCTTTGTACTGAGCCAGACTGCAGAACAACCTGGCTGTTTTCCAGAACGGGCCACAACTGTGATCAAATGATCCTAAAGCTATTTAGAAACATCAAGAATGGGGCAAGGGGGGGGTAAATGGAAAACTTCTGCGTTGTATCAACATACAGTACTATACACAGCACCAAATATCAAACCATTAAAGCATTGTCTTGTTACCAGTAGTGCACTGCTTCATATCCAGCATGAAATGAACACTGTTCACATACAGACGCTGCTTTGTGCTAAGGGGTAACCAACATATTACAATTAATCAAAACTGCCTGTACATCCAGTTCGAAAGATGGAAAAGATACCACTGAAATAAATCTGACACAGCATCGTATTCCTTTATTGCTGGTAATTTCCATATTGTCCCTGTAAAAAAGAGAAATAGAAATGTTGAAGGATTATGTATTGCAGGCTTACAGGGAGTTAGGCAATTTTCTTTTGGTCTGTGAATTTTACAAGACCCACTCAAGTATCACCAATATGCCTGCATCAAATTATCAGACAGATTTATACGCAGAGCTAACAGCTAAATCTGCTTTTTCAGAGCACAGATTTAGACAATTTACCTGCTCATAGCCATAAGGCCTCTGTTGCTGAGCGGATGGGCCTGTCTGGGAAGCTCTGTAACTTCCATATTGCTGCCCCTGTCCCTGTTGGTAGCTGGAATACTGTGAAGAGGCTCCTTGTGCAGGACCTGAGAAGACAGTAAACTCCATTACTAAGGCCTGATTTGCTGGGGGTATTCTTATGGTTAACTACCCCCCAATGTAAAACATGATGCCAACAAAGTAAGCCCTCTGAGGATGAACTGTGAGTAAATTCTGCCTAGACCTCCCCTCTGGCTTTACACTAGGAGGTGTTAATCCTAATAACAATGTAGGTGCAGCACTGTAACTTCAGTTTAGGTTTTAAACTTTGCTCAGAAAATGTGATATACTTCTAAGTGATTTGCCTCTCTGAAACCTGTATTGGCCCAGCTCAGTTATTAATTCTATACAGCTACCTGGCCTTTATTTTGGTAACAATTGCATGTTAATCTGGCTGTGCCACGAGTGAGGGAGGAGGGATCCTCTGGACTGTTGATGTTCTTCTTCATGTCAGCTCTGAAGGAGTAGGTGTGTAGGAGGCCTGGGAACCCAGGCAGTGACCTCCTGATGATGTTTAATGCAAAGTCCACATGAAGTAAATGTCTGTTTTCTAACTTTCTTTAAAAAGAGGGAGGGATTCAGGATGCTAATGTAACAGTATGGAATGCATTGCTGCACTAATGTATGTTACTGCCTCGAATCCCTTTACTAGCTCTTTGGCTAATTTTGGTACATGGATGACCAAGGTTAATCAAGGAAATAGTTACAGCCTATTTTAGCTTAGGAATGAGGCATCAGGATGAAGCCCTGCAAACCCTTGACCAGCCAGGGACAGTTTTCTTACCATATCCTTGCTGTTGTCCCGGGTAACTCTGTTGATTTGGGTATTGCTGCTGGGAATATGTTTGTTGTTGTGCAGCTCCCTGTTGGTATCCTGCCTGCTGCTGGCTGTACTGAGAATTTCCTGAGGAGGGGAAAATTGAAGTCATTTGGTTAAAGATGAGGCAGGTATTTCACTGTACACACAAATCATAAGGAAAACAAAGGCAGAAGGAGCCTTGGCCTGGAACTCATACTCTGGAACTTTCTTTTCAGAAACAAATGATTGCATATTGCCAAGTAGGATGTTTATTTCTTCAGTAATTTTTATTTCCTTTGAACAGGAGAGTCATTTATTTATACACATCACTAAACAAACAAACAAGCAGCCTGTTCCCCAAAGGGTTTTTTTCACCCCAGAAGTGTTTCAGAAGAAAAACAAAGTCAAAGATAAGGGTGCCTGGGTAAATAGCCAGTTTCTCAAGAAGCTCTCCCACTGTATTTTCTTCTAGATAATGATGTTTATTCATATATCCCAGAAAGACCACTTATCTAGTTGTTACTGGCATTTCCTTGAAATGCCTATGATGGAAATTCCATTTGCTGTACCCTGAAACCATAAAATGAATAGAGGCTCTATAGACAACATTGCTTCTCCTAAATGCCACCCTGCTGTATCATAATTAATATCTCCACTTAATTTAGAGTTCAGATATCTTAACAGTATACTGAATTTACTGATGTACTGCTGCTAAGATTTTGATTTGTTTTCCTACCTCCTTCATAATAGTGTTGTGTGGAGTCATCAAACGACCGGTCGTAGCTCTGCTCAGTGTAGGATGACTGCTGATAGGCATAATCACTGTGTCCTGCAAGGAGTCACAAAGATGTATCACATACATTGTTAATACAACTATAGACATGTTGTTGAATGATACATTGTGAAGCTGCTTACCCACCAAGATGAGGCTGAGAGGAAATACAGACCCCTTATGTGGGAGGTCAAACACATGGCAAGGAAAGTCATACCTATGGATAAATTTCCTGCATTTATTAATCCAAACTGGGCTTTGGGCTCTTTTTGCAGCAGTTTGGATAGCAAGGTGCACTGATGAGTATGTTTTGTACCAGGCTGCTATGCCCTGGGACTAGAATTTTCTGGTATTTAAATTGGAAATGAATCATAATAGGTTTGCCATGTCCTTGGATGTGGCAGTCACGGTGCTCTGCACTTTATCAGTGTCACAGTGACTCCAGCTCAGAGGAATTACCATCTGGGTAGTATTGCTGATTCATAGGTTCTGATGAGCCTTGGCCATGGCTGTACTGTTCACTGTAATATTCTTCCTGACCCATGTACTGCTGCGAGGAACCTGCAAGGCACAGACAAGACAGAACAACCTGAGCCCGTGGACTTCTAAGGGATGGGTTTCTCTTATCTATTCTTTTTGAAGAAAACAGAGTTTATGTCTGGATAAGCAAACAAGCTACGTATATTGAGAAGAGTTATAAAGATGTTTTGCTCACTAGAGAAAGGAAATAAATTTGTGTTCTCAGAAAAAGCTGGTTGAAATTGAAATTACACAGCAGTCAGTAACATCCTAGAACCAGTCACTTCTGCGGCAACACTGAAAGCAATGGCTACATTTAATGTACTAATCTGAGTTATGAGAAAGCACAGGAATGGATTCCATGCTCAAGAAAACAGTCGGAATTAAATATATTTTAATTAATACATTGATTTGTTTATTAGCAAAATTCAGCTTAGGTTAGAATCAGTCTAGCAGCTTTATTACCTCTTAGAACTTTTTCCAGAGAGGTCTTAGAGCATGATAGTTATCCTCTGGTGTTTTCCTTTCCTTGGCCTAATTTTTCATTCTAATTGCTGGCAAACTATGTCTTCTTTGCAGAAATGTGTTCCTTGTTAACTGTGCCATGTTACGGCTGATCCAACACCATGTGAAAGAACTGCAAAGATTCCCAGTGGCTTCAATGAGCTGTGTATCAAATTGTTCATCTTTTCTTTAGAGATACATGATCCCTTTTAGACAGAATTATTTTTCTAAACACCTGAAATAATTAAATAGATAAATCTTGAAAATAGATTCGGGCTCATCTCATTGTCATGACACTTCCACCATTCGGGATTTCCTGTGCTCCTGGATGGGATTCCCTGCTCATAAGCGTGACTAGGAAATTTTGTTGACTCGTGCCCCACAGGGTGGACTGGATATCATCAGTCTCATAACAGTTACATCAATGATCTAACAGCAGATTTTACCTTGCTGGGACGCTCTGTAAGGGCCCATGGGTCGCTGCCCCATCATGCTGTTGCCTTGGTTGCTCTGGCTCATCATGGCAATGGAGGACTGTCCCTGGTAGTGCTGGCTCCCTCCTTGTGCCGAGTTGTAATGTGATGTTGCCGCTTGCTGGTGCATCATGGAGACTACAATGTACATGGAAAACACTGTTTTCTAAAAGGATGTGGCAGTTCTCTCCCTAGTTTCTTTGGAAGCAAGTTAAAACCTCCAGCTAACGTGCATCCTGATAATTCTGTGAATTTTCCACAGGGGGAGATGTTTTCCTACTCCATTTATTTAACTCTTCTGCACTGTAATCCAGACAGGAGGTTATTACATGGTCAGTTCTTGCCATTTGCTTCAGTCAGATAATTAACAATACATCCAGCTTTGATTATTATTAGTTGGTTTATTTAAAAGAATGTAAACCTTATTGAAGTAGGACTAAAGAAAGAAACAAGAACTGATGCTTGTTCCTCCCTGCCTTCTGACTATTTCATCACTGTGTTGCTTTTCTAATAAACTCTTCTGCTCCCATCTTCTTGTATACTTGATGATTATACAGTCTGAATAAACTGATATTCTAGGATTTATTCGATCCCTAAATTTATTGTCAGAAACAATTCTAAAGCATGAGACATCTCATTCAATACTCAGTAGCAAGCTTTAAATTTTAGATTAATTTTAATTTAGATTATGAGATTAATTGAGTTGTCTGCTAGTTTCTCAATGCCCTGCAAGCAGTGTGAAGTATCAGTAAAATAACAAAATGGGGTGGTAATGTACAAACAGTAAATGTGTTATACTCTTTGGTAGGCTCTTTCAGCTTAGATAAAGGTGCTTCTCAGATCCCTCAGATCCCTGGATTTGCTGCCAGGGGTATCAGATAGTGCTGCTGCACCTCTGTCTAACCCTCTTTTCCCCAGCTCATCACTAACCATGGTAAGTTGGCGTAGGTTAAAGCAAGTCTGAAACTGTTCTGACTTACACTGGTGCCTGACACCTTGAAATTCAGAGATGTCTTAAAGCTGGCTTTTCCTCTGGTATGCTTGTCACTGTCTACAGAAAATATTTACAGAACAAATTGGTGTGGTGGTGGTAAACCGCGGCGGTCACTGAGAAGTCAAGTTGGCCCAGAAGGAGGAAGAGGGAGGTTACCTGGGTTAGACTGCATGTTGATGTTTGTTCGAGAGACATAATTGCCTATTGACCCCTGGCCTTGCATTGGCACGTTCTGAGACGCAGGCACTGTGTGGCTGTAACCAGGGCCAGTCCCATGACTGCTGACAGTCATACTCAGAGAGGTCGTGGGCATAGTGTTCTGGCCTGACTGCTGCATAGACACGTGGTTGGGACCTAGAAAAATCAGAGAGAGCAACAAGAAAATCTGTGCTATTATTGGCAATGTACAGTGAGCATTGAAGCCCTTGCAGCCTTTCTGAAATACCTCATGACAAGGCAAAAACACCCCAATCTTCATTATTAAAATTCCCTGCTATCTACAGAGGAATTAGAACTGCCTACTGCATAGTTGGAGTGATCCTCCTCTTCCTGGCTGCCAAATCCAGGCTGTACAGGATTGCAGACAGGAAGGACAAAACCAGCAGCAATGCCCTGCAACCTTGGAGGCAGCAGAATTAACAAATGCCAGTAATTTCAGTTACTTCAGAAAACTCTGGAAACATCCATGTGTTTATTATTAAATCCATGAGAATTACCCAGCTACTCTCCTGCAGAGCTGATTCCTGTCAAGTCCTGGCTGAGGTCCAATAAAGAATAAAATGTAATATCTTCTATGGCTTCATCCCATTACACACTTCCATTTCCATTCCCATTAGATGAGAAGTTTTCACAAGTCCCAGAACCCACATATTTGTTTCTACATATTTACTCCCAATTTCCAAAAAAAACACTATCAAGCAAGGGTGTGAGTGTCCTACTCTCACAGCAGGTACATGCCATCATGCTGCTGTTACTCAGGCTACTCAAAGAGGCACTTCACTGCCTTCTCAGTCACACCTTTGATGTGAAGTGTAGCTACCTCCTCAGTCAGGTTTCCAGTGCACTGACACTGCTCATGGTAAAATACCTCGCACTGCCCAGGTGACTGGGCAGAGAGGGAACTACCCTGAGACCTCACAACTTGGGCTGGGTTTAGCACCAGGCTGTAGCAACCTGAGGGAACTGCCCTGTCTGGTCTGCCCTGTGGATAATTCCAGTCTTCAGGACTGCCAGTCTGCTTCTTTTAATCAGCACTAAATTATTACAAAGACCTGGAGTGTGGAGGGCAAATCAGAGACACCAGAAACAGTGACACTAAGAACCCTGATTCTTAGTAACACAAAACAGTGTTCTGACTGACTTACCATATTACTTATAGTAGGTATTAAATCTTTCAAAAAGAAGGCCCTAGAAAATTTAAGTAAGTTCACTTTATAAGTTGTAACCGTTTAAAGGACATACCTCATCCATTAGTTTAAAAGGTACAATCACTTGATCATAAATGGATTTTTAAAAACTCAGAAGTAATTTCATGGTTTGCATCTGCTCTTGAATCCCCCTACCAAGGTTTGTGATTTTACAATCAGGTATTTCTATTTATAGGAACTGGGTTTGCTCTGTTACTCTGGGAAAGACCCACAGCAACAAGAACTGACTAGGAAGTTAGGAACTACAAAATAAATAGATAATTAATAACATAAAATGCACAGATTAAAAAAAATGTTTTTCAATTAGTTTAGTTGCATGAACAAAACCAGACAAATTATATTATCTTATTAATACAAAATGTCTGTGCAAACTCTTGGGCTGTGCAGTACAATCTCTGCAGGCTTCTCTAGAGGACAAAGGCTAGTGCAACATCCAAATGATTTGTAAGAAGGCACATATCCTGGAAGGTCTGCAATTTAAAGGTTTGGTTATGTGGCTAGTCATGCAAGCAATTCCATTTTACCCTGGCCAACCCCACCACTTTCAAGAGAAAAATGCTACAATATATGATTTTTCTTACTAAAAACATGGATGCCCCTTGGTGATTTTCATTATGCATTTTTTAAAAAATGTTTTTAATTTCCTCCACAGAAATACAAAAGCACACTGGAGTCCTTGCAGAAGCCAACACCATTACTGCCTGTAGCCATTTTGTGGTGATTTCAGCATGTGCCTGAAATCCCCATATGCCTGAAAGGTGAGTTAGGAGAGGTCTTTTCCAGCTCTCTAAGTATATTCTGCATTAATGATTTTGTTGCCAAGCAACAGCAAAGCAGCACAAAGGGGACCAAAGCTCACCATTGCTAATCTGACTCTGCATGAGGGAGGAAGGAGGAAGGCCCGTCCCAATGGCATCACTGAGATTGCTCTGGGAATGGAGAGATTGGTTGGATGCGCTCTGACTCATCCCTCCGGGGCCCAAGTTTATATTTTGCGTCGGTGGCTGCAAACAACAAGGAGGAGAAGCGAATTCTTGGTTAGGTTTTTAATTAGAAAAAGAACAGCCCCCAAATTAGTCTAACTATGAGTAAAGGCTGCCTCGGCTAAAGATGTGTTTCCTCCACATTTTGTGTAAACCTTTCTTCGTGTGACTCCTCCGTGCGAGTGACACCGAGCACGACACAGAGCAGCCGACAGGCAGCAGAGGGAACGTCTTAAAATACTGCTTGTCACAGATTCTGGCTTCTGTGTCCGTCCCTCCCTACTTACATGGATTTCAGAACACAACCACTGCAGGGAATGCATTAGCAAAGACACCACAGAAGTGTGCTGACAGACTGACCTTTGCCAAGCTATGCTGTGGTTTGTGTTACGTGTGGTACCTCCCAAATCAATTCACTGAGCAAGGATAATACAATGTTTAAAGACAAAGCCAGTGCCCAAGTGCTGAACTAGATTTTTGACATAAAATATTGGCATTTTTTCCCCCCAAATAAGAAGAGATAAAGAATAATGAATCTGGAACAAACAGAGCTGTTCGGATCTGTACCATTTACAGTATATAGAGTACTGTATATATTATACTGTACAGAATACTCTTACCCTTGGAGACAGAGATTAACACAAATGTCCCAAGGAATGTATTTTAAACACAGTAAAAGTAAGTTTTGATTTGCTTGGTGGCCTGCTTGGCCACTTCAAAGCTTTTAGCTGGAAAAATACCAAAAAATGGTTCATTGGTAGTGATCAGTGACAGAATCAAAGAACATTTCCCTATGGCACAGTTAACTGAAGGCAGACTGGTACTTACAGCAGGAAGCAAGGACTGCATATTCTGGTTGGAGTCTGCTATTGTTGCCAAGTAAACCAGATTTCTGTGCAAGATTTGTTGGTATCTACAGAACAAGGAGTAAAGCTTATTTGGAAAGGGTTAAAAATACAGAAAATTCCAAACCTGTCTCCTTTTTTTTTTTCCTATTTAGTTAAATTACATTAGCCCATTTTTGTTCTGTCCTAATAAATAGCAGCAGTAATGACCTCTATCTGTGCTGTCATGTTTTCCATCAAGGATCAGTGTGTTCAACACCTCTTTTACAGCAGGATAAACCTGGGGGAAGGGAGAGGTAAAATACACTCTCCTTTGAAAGCACTTTGAACTGTGGAGCTGGAGCTCAGCCTTTGAGGACTGACACCCAGTCAGCTGCTCCAACAATCAGCCACTTTCTTTCCTCTGTCTAACAAGGATGCTCATAGTAATGAAGTTCCAAAAATCCCAAAACCAAAACCTGTTTTCCCTGCAGGCAAGCTGAGAAGAACAAGATTTTTTTTCAAGAGTGCTCTAACTGGAGTGTTTGCTCAAGCACCACCAGAGCCATTTGTGCTCCTTCACAGTTCTCCATGAACTGGAAAAGCTCATAATAAAGAACAGGAAGGTTTCCAAAGCAAACTGACAGCTGTGCCACTGAGCAAAGGGAAGAGGAAGACTTCTGGAAACAGGGACCGTGCCAAGAAAGCAAAAGGAAAAGGGGTTTTAGCATTTTCTTCTGATAAGGGAAAATGTCTGGGAAAGTGGCAAAGCAGAGCAAGTGGTCCAATAACCATAATACTCACTGAGTACATTCTGCAGTTTTCCCCTTGCTCTGATAATCCATAATACACTGTATTAGGTGGTGATTTTCATCTAGCATCTGCATAAAAGAAATACGATCAAAACATGTTACTACAAGAATTGCATGAAAGTCCTGTGTTTTTGATGTCCTCCACCTTCCCTGGCACTTGATGATGTTTGGTTGCCTTGGGGATATCACAAAGTACCTACACGTGACTTTATCGAGCCACAACATTCTGCTTTCAAATCATTCATTTATGAACAGTTACCTTTAAAGTATCTAACTGAAATACCCAGCACAGAAGAATTAACGGACTTACCTTTCTTGTTCCTCCAATGGCAGGTAAATTTTAATGCTGAAGAAAGAAAACGCTTTCACTATGAAACACCTCTGCCTCATTCTAACATATCACCCAACCCCTTCCTGATATACCTATTTTTAAATAAGAAACAAACTTTCAAATAATTATGCCTACTAGTTCTCCTGCCCAGGACTAGCATGTGCCAACTGCTGAACTTGATGAGGAATAGAATTTGCATTATTGGAGCAACTTGAAACCGCATTTAAGAGAATTACATCCCAATATGTCCTTTGGGGTAGTTCAGTTCCAATACAGGGAGGACTTAAAATGAAAACACAGAGTAATTACAGATTATATATATATGTATATATATCTCTCTCACAATATATATATATTGTGGTCCTGCCCATGGCAGGGGGTTGGAAACGAGATGATCTCTAAGGTCCCTTCCAACCCAAACCTTTTCGTGATCAGTAATTTATGTCTATGACCACTGACCTTTATTTAATGAACTCCTAATACAATTAAAAGCTTGAAATATCCTTGGATTTGTTTCAAAATTTCAAATACAATAGTTTGTCTCTTTCCCCCAGATTTCTTGTGAATGTGACAAGCTTTCTGCAGGTGAAGGAATAAAATAATAACACCAGCTTTTAAAAATTTAGATTCACCTCTACATGATACCATTTGTGGGTACCACTGCTATCAAGTGCTTGCAAGACTGAGCCTTTGAACCACTGTGTCATCAGTGACAGAATTCTTGAGGAAAGAATCATTATATAGAAGACACTGAAGTTCACTGCCCTGCAAATGTTATTTGATGAACTATTTTAGAGCACCATCATCACTGCTCTATTGCCAAAAGCTCTGACTTACTCTATTTTAGGAATAGTTGAGACTGGAATAAGAACAGCCTTGAAAGACCATCAAAATTGAGTTAATAAATAAAACCAAGCTGCTTATATAATAAGAATGCAAACAAGAAAAATCTTCTTCTTCACTGAGATTGGTATGTGTTCTAAAAAGCGCACTTTAATGAGGATCTTCAGAGTTCCTGCTTGTGGTGGGTCTGGTGGCTCAGCCAAACCTACCACACTGCTCAAAAAAATTGCAGGAGCACCTGCCCCTGCTCTCTCTGTGCCATTTCCATCCTTGACTATAAATCCCATCCAGTTCCCGTGCCTGGAAGTCTCTTCCTCAGCATTGCCACTTGGCAAAGAGAAAATCACTGCCAACAGCCCCACACTGATGAACAGCCCTGAAGTAACCTGCCATCAAAGGTACCTGGGGTGGGAAAGGGTTTTACTCATTATTTGTGAAGAAAGAACTTCCATAAAGTTTCTGAATATGCAAAAGGCAAAGGGCTTGAAAATCAAACTGAAGATACTTTATGTGCCCTTTGTCTGTGACAGGTCATGGGTTTAATCACAAACTATCTGAATTATGAAATAACTCCAACTGATCTGGAGGTTAGAGAAAAACTTCTTCAGCGAGTCCGAAATATTTCAGTATTTAAAATGAATCAGTTCAAAACACCACGTGAGCTCCGCAAAATGGGATGTTTCCAAACAGTCTCCCGAGATGCAGGTCATCCCTTCAGCCTCTCCCGTGGCAGTCTGTCCTGCCTGAATCTCTGCTCTGTCACAGGCTTCCTTTCCCCTTGAAGCCACAAACTGGCACCAGCTCATGGCTGGGCTGCACGACCCCTGGGGATGGGTTAATTGCTGTGTTGGCAGTGGCACTTCTACACTGGTCACCCCCTCACGAAGGGACCACACAGAACTCACACCTGGCTGCCACCACAACACACCTGGGCGGTGGGGAACGGCCAAAATCAGGACAGAAACACAAATGACAAATAGCAGCCGCAGGAAAAGCATGCACGTTTCTTTATTGACATTTCCAGCCTCGTCGTCCCTGACCGTCACCTTCCGCAGGAGGAGGGGGGTCAGCATGTGTTCAATAGGAAACAATAACTTCCCAACTCGGCACCCTCTGCTTTGGTCTCCACGCGGGGATCTCCCCTCCAGAGAAAACCTTTCAAAACCTTTGTTTGTCATTAAACATCAATAAGCACATCACAAATAATAATAGTATATGAAAAATACCAGTGACTGGTGCTCCCTCTATCTTCTGAGAGATTAAAATTCTGCATCCAGATACAAAAGAACGCCCTTACAAATTCAGTATTTTTTTTTTTCAGGTTGGATTCTTTTTGGGGCCAGAAGCTGACACACCATCATAAATTAACCGCATATTTGCAGATTTTATTGCCCTTTCCCAATGTCTGCTTGGCAGCGTTTCCCCTTGGCGAGCAGCGGGGATAACGTGCCATCCCGATTTTATTCCCTGCGTCCTTCCCTCGCTCTCTTTGCAGCGATCTGAACACCTTTGCTTTGTTCCACCTCCTCCTCCTCCTCCTCCTTCCCCCACCTCTCTCTCTCCAGCTGTCCATCTCTGCAGCCCTCGCAAATTCACGAGTTTTTCCTGATCGCCCCAGAAATCAGCCTCCAGCTGCAGGAGCGTGGACGGAATAAACGTCTAAAATTGTCTGTATAAAAGCATGCTCTTTTACCTTCTGGATAGTTTGCTGGGTGACCTCCCCTTTGCCTCTTGGGCGAGCAGAAGCAAAGGCAACCGACATGGTGGGGGTGTTTTATGTGCCTATAATATATCGGTCCCAGGCTCTAATAATATTGTTATTATCTGGCTGCTATTGCCGTGCGAGGATTCTCCGCAGTGCACGGCCAGGGGGGCGGCCGCACATGGTACGACCTGCGCCCCGCCGCCACCCGCGGGCACCGCGCCCCCCGCGGGCGGCCACGGCCCGTGCCTCGCCCCCAAAAAACCCCCGGGGCCCCGCGGCGGGAGGGAGCGGCGGGGATTTGGGGCCGGGGCGGGACCGGCGCGGCCGCCGCCTCCCCGCCAGCCGCACATGGTGCGTCCCGGCCGCCCGGCTCCCTCAGCCTCGGCCGCGCCGCCCGCTGCGCCAACTGCGTACGCCAACTGCGTACGGCGGGTGCGCCAGCGCGGGCAGGGCCGCCGGGGGCCCCTGCGCAAAGTGCGTAACCGCGCGGGGCGCGTACGCAAAGTGCGTAGCGGCCCCGCTGAGGGGAGAGCCGCCCGCGGGGCCGCGTCCGGAGCCGGGAGCCGGCACGGGAGGGACATGGAGCGGCTGGAGCGAGCCCAGAGCGGGCACCGAGGTGATCGGAGGGACTGCAGCACCTCTGCCGTGAGGAAAGGATGAGAGAGTTGGGGTTGTTCAGCCTGGAGAGGAGAACGCTCTTGGGTGACCTAACTGGGGCCTTCCAAGTGCCTGAAAGGAGCCTCCATGAAAGATGGGGCAAGAGAATTTACAAGAATCTGGAGTGACAGGACAAGGAGAAATGGGTTAAAATTAAAAGACAGTAGGTTCAGATGAGGTGTTAGGGAAAGATCCTTCTCTGTGAGGGCGGTGAGGCCCTGGCACAGGTTGCCCAGAGAAGCTGTGGCTGCTCCATCCCTAGGGGTGTCCAAGGCCAGGCTGGACAGGGCTTGGAGCAACCTGTTCTGGTGGAAGGCGTCCCTGTCATGGCAGGGGGCTGGAACACGATGAGCTTGAAGGTCGCCTCCAACCCATGGCGTTCCACGATTCCATGAACCCACGAAAACCCCGTGTATCTCCAGTTACACGCACGGCTTCCCCCAAATCACATCACACCGCATCTTACTTTCCGGTGTCTCCTCCGCGGCAAGCAAACACACGTCATTATTTTTAATTTTTTGGGGGGTTTTCTGAGCGGCGCTCCCGCCCCGGGGCCGTGCCGGGGTTCCCTCGCGCGGGGCGCGCGCCCGCAGCGTACGCCGGGAGCGCAGCGGGGGCGCGCGGCGCGGCCCCGCCCCCGGCCCGCCCGCATGACGGTGCGGGTTCTGCCGGAGCCATGAGCTACGACCGCGCCATCACCGTCTTCTCCCCGGACGGCCACCTCTTCCAGGTGGAGTACGCGCAGGAGGCCGTCAAGAAGGGCTCCACCGCGGTGAGTCGGCGCGGGGGCGGCGGCGCGGCGGGTGAGCGGGGCCCGCGGCGGGGCCTGCGCCGCGCCGCGCTGCCGGCCTGGCGGGCCCCGATCGTGCGGGCCCGGGCGGCGCTGGAGCGGGACCGGCTCTCGGTCGCGTTCCCCGCGGTCCATCGGGCTGGATGCCGCGTGTGGAGCTGCCTTAAAGCCCGTCACTCCCTCCTCCGCGATGTGTGGGGCTCAGGCGCCCTGTCAGGCCTGTAGAGATCCTGTCCTGTGTTGGTCTGTACGTGGTGGAAACAGTGGTGGTTTGTGCTTGTTCACGATGCAGATTCCCAGAGGATTGTGAAACACGTCGGCAGAGGCAAGCAGAAGTACTTTACTGCCTCGCAGCTTCCACTTGTCCCAAGCCTTTGCTCAGTGAAAGTTTTATTTCATTTGGGGGAGGAGGAAAAAAGTATTAATTTGCAAATGACATTATATTGATAAATGCAATAACTTGTAGTAATAATTGTATTATTAACAACAATAATAAGTTGTAATAAGTAGTAGTTGTAATTCTAATAACTATTAATTTCCAATAGCAAAAAGCAAACGTGCCACCTTTGGGATGGGAATGAATCTAACAAGACTTAGTGCCAAATAGGCTTTTTCATTTTCTTTCCCAGAAATTAAAAATACTCTAAAAGTGGAGCCAGCATTCAGTATAACCCACCCCTGTCTTGACTCTTGTTGAGCTTAACGTTTTTGGAAACATCTGTAACATGCTGACAGTGTAGGGCCATAAGAAAAAATTATTCCTGTCATCCTGTGAGAAACAGTGAGAGTGAGGGTGAAAGGTCAGGGGGTTTTCTTTTTCCCTGATGTTGGAAAAGGTGTATTCAAAGTATACATTAGGACGTTAGGGCAGCTACTGACAGGCACTGTAGGTGTTACTTGGTCTGATGTTCAGTGGTTTGGGCTCTGAGGTGAGCGGTGCCACTGGACTAGTGGGATTTTCCTTGTTGATCCTGGTTCTGTGGCTGTGGAAACACTGATGGTGGAGTTGGGGAGGAGAGTTGGAACATATCTCTTGGGACCTACACGGGTTTAAATTGGTATAAACTGATGATGAAACTGCACCCTGAAATCCAGTGCAGTATTTGTTACATCAGTTCTGCCTCCTGGTTGGGCCGATGAGTGGGACAGTAAATCCTGCCTTGGTTACAGTGTGGGCTTTGTGTTGTGCACTTACTACTCGTTGAAGTAAAGCCTACTGGGATTTTTGGACCTGCTTAACTCCTTTTGGTGCTTCTTTTCATGCACTGAAGGTTGGAGTAAGAGGGAAGGATATCGTTGTCCTTGGTGTGGAGAAGAAGTCTGTGGCAAAACTCCAGGATGAGAGAACCGTACGGAAGATCTGTGCTCTGGATGACAATGTCTGCATGGCTTTTGCAGGTAAATGGTCCCTTCAGGGTTTTTGGCACTTACTGGGGCATCTTTGGATGTGTTAGTGGATTCTGAGAATATAAAATACTGGGCATAACTGGCTGAGGACTGCAAGAAGCAGTTTATTTCCACAGTTTCTAATTATAAACGTAGCCTGCTGTATGGATAGAGGCCGACAATGATCTGATGAAAGGAAGTGCATAAACCAAAGTAAAAGCTCCTCTGTTTTAGTTCAGAAGACTTCTGGATGAACAGCTCTGGATTTGAAGCATAAATATTCTAGTTCTACATTCTTCCTGTTCCACATGCCTCGAATTCCATTGTTCAGAGCTAAAACAGGAGGTGTGAAAATTTTAAAAAAATACATAGATTGAGAGCAAACATATTTCATGAGGTTTGTCCTCTCTTCAAGTAGTTTAGACTCTTTGTGTTAGTAATACTTTTAAGGGGAGATCTGATTTAACTGATTAACAATGGGGTTTAGGTTTATTGTGCAGGAATGAGAGGCTCAGCTCCTTCCCTGTCCTTGCTCCCTTAGCTAAGGGCTGGAATACGTGCAGGGGGAGTCACAGACTTGAGGAAAAGTTCTCTAATAAAATCAAGGCTGTAAATTGAAAAGGGCAGCATTAGCTAAAAAGTGAAATAAGAAATAAGTTTCTTTTTAATGTTTTTTCAAAGGGTCACTCCTTTTTGTCAGCTAACATTGTGCTGCTGTAGCCTTGTCAACTAGACAAGATTTGCTGGGCAGATAAAACTGGCTGATGGGGGGGTAATAAATGTGTGTGAGAGTGGAGATTGCTGATTTGCTGGGATATGGAATGCCATCAGTAATATTCCCATTGGGTCAGAATTACGTGTGTTGTTACTTTGGTACATCAGCCACTTTCTGTTGCCTTACAAATGCTCCTGCCTAGCAAACCTGAGAGTGTGAGCTCTCCTTCGCTGTTTTCACTGACCCCATGGGCCTTTTGGGGCCAGACTGGTTGTGTTACGGGGTTGTTTGATGACTCTGAGGACGTGCTGTTGTTCCAGGGCTGACGGCTGACGCCAGGATAGTCATAAACAGAGCACGTGTGGAGTGTCAGAGCCACAGGCTCACCGTGGAGGACCCTGTCACCGTGGAGTACATCACACGCTACATTGCCAGCCTCAAACAGGTACTTTGGCCTGACCAGAAGTGCTTAAAAATGTGTCCTGGCCTGTTGTGTTGCAGATGTTGTGTGTAATTGTGAAGTTAGCAGATGTTATGCATAATATACAACTTCTACGTGTGATGTGTAGTTTATAACGTGTGTGATGTCTGACACTTCAGACAAAGTGTGCACCATGGCTGTCCTGGCCTCATTCTACTCACCTGGTAAAAATCAGCACAAAAAAACACATTGTGGATGTTTATTTGGAACAGGTCTTGTAGCAGTAGAAAAGAAGGGTTGAGTGCTGTTTGCTTTTGGGGGTTTGTTCCTCCCGAGACAAATTAATTAGTGTTTGTTAGGACAGGACAGCTACTTGTGTTATGTCATCAGGAACACTGCTCTTCTCCAGCTCACTCCAAGAACAGTGGGACTGGGTTACTGTCAAACCTTTTCATGGCTCCTGGGAATTTTTCCTCCTGCTAAGCCATTGCAGGGAGGGGCAAGAGGGGCATGTTTTGACACTGCAATTCATTTTAAATTCATGAATATCAAATATAAACCAATTTAAGTACTGCACCACCCAGCAGCCAGGGAGATGGTTCTGGTAGCTGTAACCAGGGGTAGGAACAGGGGCTGGACAGGAACCATCCCTCCCTTGCCCCCCATAGGGGTTCTGTGAGGTGTGGAGTCCTGCCTTTAACAGGGAGATTGGTAAGAGAGCCAGCTAAGTTTTTCTGGTTAGGACTTCTGCCAGTGTGTGCTTTGCACTCTAGAGATGTTTTCAGAACTGCTGAGTGAGTGTCTGTCCTTCCTGCTCAGAGGTACACGCAGAGCAATGGCCGCAGACCCTTCGGGATCTCTGCCCTCATTGTGGGATTTGACTTTGATGGGACTCCACGGCTGTACCAGACCGACCCCTCTGGCACATACCATGCTTGGAAGGTGAGTTGGTTCAGTCTCTTGTGGACATGGGATGAAATATTTGTGACTTAAATGTCTCCCTTAAAGAGGGACCGGTGTGGAAAGGAGATCTCGCTGGCCAGATGGTGCTGGCTCACAGCTGCAAAAATCCTTAATGATCAAATGTACTGAGAGTCGCAGCCTGCAGTTCAGCTTTCCTTGAGAAACCTTTTCTTCCTTCCCAAAAAAACCCCAAAACTGACCCACCTGTACCTGACAACTGTCTTTGACGTGAGGGAAGTAAGATGTTTAGCCACCTGAAAAATACATGGTGACCACAAAATGGCTTCAGATTATGTAATTCTACAACTTGTATTTCTTGCTTCCTCTGTAAATGAAATCTTCTTAAAATCCCATTTGTTGTCTTTTTCCCCTTAATGTTTCCAGGCTAATGCCATTGGCAGAGGAGCCAAATCTGTGCGCGAGTTCCTGGAGAAGAACTACACCGATGAGGCCATAGAAACGGATGATCTGACTATTAAACTTGTCATCAAGGCTCTTCTCGAGGTGAGACTTCTTCACATCCCTTGTGTGGCTTTTCACTGGGTGTCCAGATTCACTTCTTAGATGGGAATATGGGAAAATCTTTGTGGCTGTCCCAGGGAAGTACCGCAAAGGATCTGAGAGAGCTCTTTGCTGTGGGTGTGGGATTAAATTCAGGGTTCAGAATATTTGGGATAACAATATCCGCAGTTTACTCAGAAGAACTTACCAGCAGCCCTGGGGAGGAAAACAGACTTCAATTCTGGGCACCAAAGATGTGTGAAACCACACACTGAATATTATAAGGTATCAAAAATATCGCAGGTCAGGTGGTGGGGCTGAGGTGCTCTGGTGTTCTCCAGCCACTGAGGGCACTGGCACCAAGGTGAAGACCCTCATGTTTTGAGAGTCACACTGCTGCTGGCATCCAGAGCTTACAGCTAAGGAGTGAAATACTCCCCATCCATATCTGTTCTCCTTCCAAGGAGACCTGGGAGGGGGTTGTTGGAATGAATTACTGGCCAGGCTCCTAATGCCTCCCTGTGCTCTCAGGTGGTGCAGTCTGGTGGGAAGAACATCGAGCTGGCGGTCATGCGGCGGGAGCAGCCGCTGAAGGTATGGCCCTTGTTTGCTTCTCTCCCTGTGAGCCTGCCTCTGATACTGTCCTTGTTGATCTGCCTTAACTCCCCAGCCCTTAATCTCACATCCTGCACTGACAGATACTTCAGTTTATTCTTAGTGGCCAAGGAATGTTGTTGTGTCTGCAGCAGGTACCTGCCTCCGGATAAACAGTTAACGTTCTTCCCGTAGCAGAACTAGAATCACTTCCATAAATGCCTTTAAGTTTATTGGTATCTTGAGCGTCACCTGTGTTTCTCTTGTAGATCCTAAACCCTGAAGAAATTGAGAAGTACGTTGCTGAAATCGAAAAGGAAAAGGAAGAAAATGAAAAGAAAAAACAGAAGAAAACATCATGATGAATGAAATGCAACCGCTTAGCTGCTTGTTTTTAATTCGAGTGATGGGTTTTTCTGTATAGACATGTAGGCATTCCACTTACTCATAATGTGCCCTCTTGAGACCTACAATAAACCTACTGATTTTTTTTTAAAGCTGTTATTTAAAAAAAATCTGTCTGTTCCTTGGATTTTAATTACCCAGGATGATTTGCTTGGCTACAGAACAGCAGCACTGACCCATTAAAGGACAGAGACTTTGCTTGCTTTTTTTTTCCCTGGACACTTCACTTTGTTTAGTGGTTCTTTTCTGCACTCAGGTCTGTGTCTCCCTTTGTTTTCTTAAGCAGCTGTCTCGAGGGTTGTTATGGCCTCGACAGAACTAATATGGAGTTAGGGAGGAAAAAACCTAAGTGGCACGAAGGTGAAAGGGCTGGGTCTGGACACAGCAGCCTGTGACAGCAGGTGTTTTACTGCTGAAGGATGGGACAGAGGGGATGAGTGTTCCTGGGGAGGACTCAGGAGTAACAAGTCCTGGGGCTGAGCCACAGCTACCAGTTCCCTCACTGCTCCCAGACAGCAGGACACCAGCACTGGGCTCAGGCTGGAACACATCCATATCCATAGGACACAAACTTCAGCAGTGTCAGTACTAATGACGTGTCTTGTGTCTGGGATCTGAGGCTTTCCTGTGGAAACAAGGGAATTGTTGCCAAATAACAAGGCCCAGTTACACCAGGGTAATGGTGACTGGCCAGGAGCAATGACAATTTCTCAGTCTGCCTCAGCCACCTCTGGCAGGACAGTGGATGGGCAGCACGATTCCATCTCCACACCTGGAGTCACACTGGCTGCTTCAGCAGCAGAGAAAGCAGAGGCTCTCAGCAGCTCCAGAGCCCCTTCAGCACCCCTCGTTTCTCAGGTGTGAGCCCTGGTCCTGCACTTGCAGCAGGCTCCAGGTGGACCCCAGCAGCCCAGGGACTCAGCTCCACACAGGCTGGGGTAACGTAACCCTCATTAGGCTGATCCCCAGCACAGGAACCAGGGCGACATCAACACTGATTTGGGTGTTTGAGCCCTTTTCTAATGCTGTGGAGCATTTCCCAGGCCTGCCAGAGCTCTGCAGCCAGGTTTTCTCCAGCTTGGCATGAAGCCCCAAGGACAAGCACCCGACAAGTCAGAGGGAGTGATGTTACCAAGCTATGCACAGAAGAGAGGTGGAGGGAAACATTAAACATTTACATGTTTATTATAATTACAATTTACATTACTCCAAAGAGCAGCCCCACTGCTATGTTCTAATTCTTAGCAATAAAGTCCTACAAAAATAAATCCAAGCTTTTACAGTAACCTAGGTCAATGCATAACTAAAAAACTCGAGCTATGTAAGGGGTTCAGTCGTCAAGGTGCTTTTTCAACAAAATTCCCTACCAACCAAAAATGGGACACATGCCTATAGCAATTTAACCCACTTATTCATGCAAACAAAGGTAAGCCCCCCCTCCCAGCCCTCTCCCCACATACAGTTTTTTAAAAACAAAAGAAAAAACAACTAAACTATTTACAGTATGGGGGTATAGAGGAAAGAAATTAAACATGCCCATCTGTTAAGCTTCATTATAATGGACTTCCATCCCTAGCTGAATGAAAACATTCCAAAGTGTTCCACCACAGTCTACTAAAGTACAGAGAACTGTTTGAGCTTGGTGCTGCCTCCAGCGAGGTACGAACCGAGGCAACAAGTCAGAGCTTTGGGTCTCTTACTGCCAAAAACTCTGCACTGAGCACACGAGGGGACACTCACTGCTCCCGTCCCACACGCTATCCCCATGCTCCATCCAGGAGCTCCAAGCCCCCGAGGCATCCCCAGCCGCCTCCAGCTCGAGGGAAAGCCCCGGTCCTGCAGTACCTCCAGCCCAGCACCAGCCCACAAACAGCTGTACAGTCAGTTACACTACTACATGATCAACACTCCAGTATTCCCAAGTGACAATATACACAACTCCTCAGCACCAGGAATCCATTCCTCCAGATACCAAGCGCTGCTTCACACCTGCTGCCGAGAACTGTGAGACCAGCAGCACCAAAGAATCCGTTTGGTTACTCAGAACAAAACAAATTGTAGCTGGTTTATTTTGAGTGAGCTTTGGTTCTGTGTTAAAACAGCATGATTTATCTTCTCCAGGGTTCAGAAAAGGAGTCTGACTTAGAGCTTTAGACTATAGCATCCTTTGAGAGACCCAGAAAGAAGAACTGTGTAAGTTACTCTGCACTTAAAAAAAAACACAAAAAAAAAGACACCCTGAAGAAGGTACCCCTGAACACATTCCCTCTTCCAAAGAATATTCCAGCTGATGTTGCTGGTCCAAAAATAAGTCCAGAATATAAGCAGTAGTACATGAAGTTCTGTCACTTGAGCTGAGACAGTAAACAATATGAACCATTTTCCCACATTAGTGCAGCAGTTGGTTGTTTTCTTTCTATGTACAGTTTCACCCTCTCAGGAGAGATGTTCGAACCTATTTGGAAAAGAGGTAGAATCAGATTTGAGATCATGGAAATCTTCTTCCAAGACAAAGAAAAGCAGCAAAACTCACACCCCTGTATCAAATGAAATGCTTAGCTACAAAGGATCAGCTCAAGCAGCTCCTGCTTTCTCAAATAGGTAAGCCCAAGAAATCAACAGCACTATCAGCACATTAAACACCAGGTTAAACCACTCTTATCTCCTTAGAAAGATCAAATCAGATCCAGTACAGAACAATTCTTGATATATCCATGAGACTGGAGAGCAGAAGAGGCTGTACAGACAGTTCAGGCAAGGAGTAAGAGATAAACCTGGCTCAGAGACAGTATTTACTCTTGTTAGAGCACTTGCCTCTGAAGTTACACTCTGCCAGTACCAGCTCTGTGAGTGGTTTGGTTTCTCCTCGCTGCTCCACTCCCCCTTCCCCCTCGAAATCCACCTCGAAAGCTGCGGCCACGAAGGAACCGTCCAGACACTCCGAACGTCTCTGTATTGAGCTTCCTCTCCTCAGCCCACGTGGTGCGCCTGGAACTGAACAGGGCTGTGTTCAGGTTTAACACAAACATTCAAGAGCCACCAGCTCACTTAGCCAGGGAGCCTCAACCCCCCAGTTTTGTTGAGCTGAGCTGCAGCAAGAGCCAGCTGCAGCACACACACACACACACTCCAGCCCCCTGCAGAAACACTGCCAAGGGAACCCCTCATGCTGACACTGAAGGGATGTCTGACTTCTCCAGGCACTTGATAACATCACTGTCAGCAGTGAGAGCTGAAGCTTTCCCTTCATATTCCCAACATTTAACTTAATGCATTTCCACAGCCAGACCCGACCTCCTCCCTGTCCCAGCTCCAGGCACAGCTCACTCCTGTCTGCCAGCTGCACCTTCAGCACAGCATGACCCTGATGCTCCCTCTCCCACGAACCAGATAAGGAATTTGTTTAAAATCAATGGTTCAAAGCCAGTACTAGGAAACAAAACTGGAAATTCCTGTATCATCGTTTAGGCAAGTGTATCATTATGAGCTGAAATGCTTTTTGTTTGATCCCACTGCGTGAAGGCTGGATAGGATCACTTGTGAGCCACCAAATGCATGGCAATACTCCCTTTTAAAGCCTGTTTTGCTGACTTTCTTGCATTCTGAAATTTTTAAGTAATTTTAAACCATGTCACATAGATTATGTTTAGAATTTTATTCCTAAAATTCCATTTAAAAAACAAGCCTTCAGAAAACACTCACCTCGATTTCAGTTCTGAAGAAATGTTGTCAAAGAAAGACTTGGATTTATCATAATAGCAGTTGGGCCCCAGCAGATCCTCCTCTGCATTACCATCATTGTTTTGGGTTGCCACTCCAGGGTCCCCTTTTTCTTCCCCCGTCTCTGCTTTGTCATCTGAAGATAATGAAATGTATTACACTTCCTTGAGGCACACTGCAGAGCCATCTGTTCTCTTGCTCCCTCAAACAAGATCTGAGTTGTAATCATGCAGTTTCTCAGAACCAGTTTGTCTATGCAGTGTTTACTACTAGCTCAGCAATTCATATTTAATGAAGACACAAACCTTTAAAGTTTAGTTTCTTCTTGAATTCTTTATCAAGTTCCTCTCTATTGAATTGTGCATTTGCACTTTCAAAGTCAAAGTCACCTTCGAACTTTATTGTATTTTCCTTCACAGTAGTCGGTCTGTTCTGTCCTCTAGAACGGTTTCTGGTTCTCCTGTTTCCTGAAAGCAGGAGAGTTTAAACACTTGGTAACGCACAGGGAGGTTACATGACTTGCTCAAGACCAGAGGAAACCAGGGATAGAACTCAGGAGTTTCTGGCTTCCAGTCCTGTGGTTAGGCCACACCTCTTTGAAAGCAACTTCTGAATTTGGCTGTAGAAGACATTACAGCAACACTTAACTTTCTGAGCAGCATTCCTGGATGTCAGTCTTACCAGTAAGACAGAGGGCACCCAAGTTTCCTTCCAGAGCACAGAGAGGAAGTCAGAACAGCTATTACACAGCAGGAAAATCTGAGGGAAGTGGGGAAAGCTATCTTTCCTGGCTGCTTTTCACCTGCAAGCACAGCACTGTAACTACCCTACAAACCTGTCACGATGACAAAGAGACGCTTTCAGAAAATCCACCCAAGGTTCATCTACCCACAAAGGCAGCTTGTACTTCATATAGTTTCTTTCACTATCCACTCCTTTTTGGAAAAGCTATAAACCCTTCTACACACAAATTAGTTTGAAGACCTGAGAGTCTGAAGCTGTTTCCCATCTTTTCTCATTTTGCTTGGGCAGAAACATCCCTTTGAATTTCACTTGCTTCTGACCCGTGCTTAAACTGCCATTGTGAGATAAGATCTCTGCTCTATGGAAGTGAGAGCTCCACAGTTCCTCTCTGTTATAAAAACTCTGGAAAGTCTTAAACAGACTGCCCTTCCCAGCAAAAATACTTGAGGTTTCAGAGAAATCCAGTTGCTGCTGCCAATTCACAGCAACAGATCAATTTTTACAACATACTTTCAGTTTTCTAGAAAGACCGCTAGAATTCCATCCCTGAAACACTGAATTTCTGAACATGCCAGAACCTTTTCTGTTATGGAAGCACCTCCGGATACCCAAAGCCTTATCAAGCTTTATTTTGCTCTCAAGTCTTCTGTCAGATAATCCTTCCCTGAAGTTAACACCACGTGCCTTTAGATGCTAACGTGACTGTTCAGTGTCAGCTTAACCTACCCGATCTTCTCCTTTGAGGTCTTCTGTTCTCATCGTTCACCTGCCCTTGGGTTTGCACGGGTGTTGCCTGAACTGCATCTACTGAACAAGAAGGATAAACTTAATAAAGGAGCATGAGAACAAACCCAACCCAGCTCAGGCCTGCAGTGCACCTCTGCAGGATGCCCCAACCCAGCCCCTCGGAGCCGGGGGGTGCGTACGTACCGCTCGCCTTGCTGTTGGCCGGCGGAACCTGCCGGGCACTGCGCGGAATCCCCGGAGTCACCTTCACTGGGGGCAGCTTCGGAGAGTTCACACTGTCCACTGGGCCAGTCTGAACAGCCTGCTCCACCATGGGGCTTTTGCGGACTGGGTGAACAGAAGGAAAGCCAGCACCTGGAAAAAATCCCAGTGACTAAGTGCCTCTCGGAGAACGTGCCAACACCACTCAAACCCTGCCCACTTCTATGGAGAAACAGTTTGGTCAAGAATTACTCAAAGCCTCGAGTGTGAATCATTACAGGCTAAGTTTAAGTGCCACATACTCTAGGTAAGGCACCACTGCCACACAAGTCATGGCTCTCAAATCCAGAGCCCCAGTATCAGAAAATCTACCCCTTTATTTCTTAAACCAAGTTAGACAAACATCAGATAACCAAGCCGGGTCAGTCTCTCAGACAGTTTATCCCAGAATATAATTTCTAGGTGTATCCTTGGTTATGCAGGGTTGTACTTTATATGATAATAGTTAAATCTGAAACAAAAAGCCACCATTTTGAAGCTGTTCAAGGAAGTTCCCCACTTTGTCAAAAAAAGTCTTGCAGCAAACACTTAAGCACCTCAGCTATATCCCCTTTTGTAAGCTGCTTTTAGAAGTCCTTCAAATTCATTGCTTATTGTTAGAGCTTTCAGACAAAGAAAACCTGAAACCAGACCAGGATCTCAAAGTTACCCTTTTAAATTCCTTCTTGGTCAAGGCCAAAGTGTTACCAAGACTTCTGTTGCTCTTCCATCCAGGCTTATTTATTCACACTACAAAACATGTAAATACTTTTCATGGTTTGGTATACCTTACACCAATTATATTAAAAAGTGACAGTCTTCAGTACTCAGAAGAAACACTGCATTCTAGGTTTAATTAGAAGGTTTGGAGTACTACAGGTTTATGTAGTTATGCATAAGAACCGCTTGGAAGCAAAGTTTAACTGAATATATTAAAAGAGCAAGAAAAGTGAAAAGCTGAAGAGTACACACAAACCAAGCCACTGACACTTCTGGGTCACCCAAGTCCACATGAGATATACCCAGTAGGTTACATCATGCAGGTTCCCAGTTAATGTACACCTGGAAAACTTGCAAGGAAGACAGACATATCCTAAGGATTATTGAGCAGGACAAAGCTGGTGTGCAAGTTTAACATGACAAAGTTTCGAAGTTTAGCCAGAATACTGGGAAACAGATAGATGGCCAAAACCAGACAGCAAGTAAAAAGCTTCATGCCAACACAAGCATACATGCTTAAGCTAAAAACAGATGAAACTAATTACCATGTGTAAGTGCAGGCTGCACCTGGTCTCTGTGCTCTGAGGATGGTCAGTCTAGTATCTCTACTCAACCTCCTTTAAACGTTTTACACACAGAAGCAAGCACCCAGAACTGTTATCTCAGCTACCCAGGACTCAGGAATTACATACTGTTAGTCATGCTTTACTAACTGGGAGTGTGGACAAGGTACAACGCCCCATCATGCAGGAAATCTACCCTGATGTTTCCTCAGTCACAGAAATACTCCTGAATTTTCAAATAACCTGGGTCTCTTAACCACAAGACCACCCACAATTTAGGCAGTGTGCTTGTCTTTCCAGGAAAGGCTAATTCATTCCTCACCCAATCCCTACAGTGACACATGTTCCTGGACAGGATGCAGCACACTAGCATCCCTAAACTTCACCCCTCTCCTGATACTTACACATGAGGATCCACTGCCATTGGATTTTTTCTTTCTCCTGTCTCTCTAATTGGTAATTCTAGGACAGGAGGAGTAATACTTCATGTAATGGAAGGCAAAAAAAGCTGAAAACTAGTTCTACTGGCATTACCCATATGAGCACCATCATTCTAGGAGGGGTTAACAAGAACAGAGTGTTTGCAAGTGCCATGCAGTTCTTCCAAATATTTGGAGTCCTCAAACTGCTGTTACCCTTGGAAGAGAGCTGATGGGGCTCTGAAGACATGTCAGGCTCTGAAACAGGTTGTGGAGACGGAGAAGAACTAGGGCTGGAAGCAGCTGCTGATGCTGGAGGGCTTACCAATTTCTCTGAAGAGATAGAGGGAAGAAGAGAGAGCAAAGATATATGGATAAGATACCAGGTAGTGAAACATCTGAAGGACTTGGAAAGAGCTCCAAGAATCTCTAGAACAGCACTAGAGCAGCTTATTTACAGTCATCTCTGGGAATACAAGTTCTTCTCACATGTGATGCACATGTAAGGTGTGTCAGATGAAAAATGACCTGGCCTCAATCGTTAGGTATTCACATTACTTTCAGAAAGAAACTTGAGCTATTTATTTTGTTTCTTTCCTGTGCATGTGTGTGTGCACGTGGAAGTGAAACACAGGCCTCCTTGTAGTACAATCATCGCACAAAGTTAACTACTTATTCACAGCCTGACACTTGGCAAGGAGTAGGGTATTGGCCACTGTTATTTGTTTTCACAGGAGGTGCATTACAAGGACTGTACCTTTATTCTAGCAAGTAAAGTTGTTACTTACCTAAACCTAAGGAAGCTGCATACTGCTGGCTAAGCAAAGAGCTGGCAGCAAGCTGGCTGTAAGGTGGCATACCTCTAAACGGGCTGTAAGGCACATGTGGCTGAAAGGATGATGTAGAGGCAGAGCCCAGTGAAGACTGTAACAAGACAAAGTACATTTCCATTTACAGTGTCCAGAAGTCAACTTGCTTTGGCAGTGATTCTCTACTTCATGTACAGCAAATACTACAGCTTAAGTAAATACTCAGAAGGGTTAGTTTACCTCTTTATGATTTTCCTGCATTCTCAGCTAGCTCTGGGTGTTGACTGAAGTCTTTAATGCTGCTGCTATTTTAACCATTATGACAAAATTCAGGATGCTTCAAACAATCTGAAGATTCCTGGAGACACTGACTGGCCTTCATTTTTGTAAGTTTTTACCAAAATCCAGTCCTCCAACACAAATGTTTTATCACAGCTTTTTAGCAACACTTCAGGCTAACTTACTTGGACAATGGCAGGATCCTGTGGCAGAGTATGTTGAGCTTTTGGAGGTTCACAGACAGTGATGTCTTTGATGTCACTTCCTCGAAAAATAATGTATTCATAGATTTCTTCTCTCGGAGGAGCCGGTCTGTCTGTGGGCCGGTCCTCGGTACCGAAGGATCGCACTGGAGCATTGGGAAATGACTGTTAGTGCAGGGTTACCACTGCAGCAGGGAGCAAGTTAAGATTTATGCAGTTAATAAGTACTCCTGTAACACTTGCCAAGTGTAAACAACAACAACAACAAAGGTTACCTCCAGAACCCTGAATCTCCCTCTCACACATCTGTTCCCTCAAATGCCAACTTTTTCAGCAGCCTGTATAAACAGTTTTGTTTACATCAAGCTGTGAAGGTAAAGACCATAGACCAGCTGGAGTGCAGAATTCCTACTCCACACCCGAGGATTCACCCACAGTGCTGTACTGCCATACTCCCCTTCCCTCCCCAGTACCTGTCCCATGCAGGCACATTCAGCTCCAGACAACTGCAACACACCAGGGGAGAGGCCCCTGAAGCAGCAGAGGGTAATCTTAGAAGGCTTCAGAGCTCAAATCTGCACCTTTGTTTTCATACATTTATTATGCAGATAAAGTTATCAACGATAAGAATTTCCTATCAAAATTCCCTCTCTACTCCATGTCACCATTTTAATGATTAATATGACTATAAAGCAAGCTTTTAGTGATAAATCTAAAACCTCAGTGCCTAGGGAGGCTTTACTGAGTCCCAGCTATCAGGACACTTGAGCAGGTACTAACCAGGGAGGTTATACCTCAGAGTAGAAAAAAGGCTTCAGCTGACTGTGGCAGCTACCAGGTAAAACCATTAATTAATTTGAGCCATTAAAGGGGAAGATGTTAGACTGATTCACTGGATTGCTGGCGGAGGAAAGTAGATGGCATAGTTGTATCACACACTGACACGTGAAAGCTTGAAACTTCAGCCCCAAGTTAGAGAAGCTCACCCAGTTCTCTAGTCTAGCTGCTTTGTCTTCATGAGGCTTTACCAGTTTGGATAAACACCAGCACATACTGGTTTATGCACATTTTCTGCCAGTGGAAGAATTCTGTATCAGAGTTCCATCAGTTGCTTCTAACAGGTTACCACAGAAATACTGAAACCTCTCTGCAAGGACACACCACAATTCCTGCAGTACCTTTACAAATTCCATCCTTAACAGACCTTTCATAAGCACCTGTCATGTCACAGTCTGTGGTGATATGCCAGCCAGCTGCCACTCCCAGTGCACAGCTGGAATGATACAAGTACAGACAGCCCTGCCACATGGATGACAGAGGGCACCACAGCTTCCCTGGGAAAAGGGCACCAAAAGTGGATCCACTGAACCCTGGTGCTGAGCATCCCCGGCATGCCATACTGCTACTAACTTACTAGGAGTGTTGGCACTTGTAGGCAGGGACTCTCAAGAGTCCTGTTCTGAGATGAGCAGCTGTACCCAGCTGGTACACCCACCCAAGCAGCAGTTAGTGCTGCAAGTGCTCTTCACCCCATTAGTATATAGGGAGCCCCAAAGAGCAGGTCAGTGCCAGACTGCCTATCACACTGCCTATCACACTGCTCAGCACCTTGGCTGGCACCTAACAGGAAAGGAATCTTCCCTGCTGCAAGGACAAGCTGTCAGTCACTTCCTCTGAATGGCCATCTCCCATGAATTCCTAGGCTAAATAACCTCTCTAAGTTATTTTAGATCTCCAGCTGCTGTTTGATCATATTACAGCTGTAACCCAGTCAACTAGAAGCAGATTATAAACTGAAAGCAATGCTTGTGGCCTTTTGGACATGAACTGTACCACTGACACCCCAGCTCAAGATTAGATTATTACAGCACACAGCTCATGGCAAGACGTGCTAAAGGTACCCAGGGACTACTGCAGCATCCCAGGGCAAACTTGGAAACCACCACAATCAGCCCATCAACTTCCACATGAACAAACACATGACCTGCAAAGCCCAAGGCTCTCCAGGCAGCCTCTGACTTGGCTGGTCCTAAGGTTTCTAACTAAAAAGGTGGAAAACCGTGTCCTTGTTGTAGACAAAACAGCAGTGAGGGCATGTGAGAGAGCTGTAGGAGTTGAGCTTGCCTATCCCTGCAACCGAAGTGTTTAACTGTTTCTGGGACAGCACAAAGCGCAGCTTGAAGTTCCTGCAGAGGTGGGAAAGGCTGTCTCCCACGGAGTTAGTGACTGTTGCTTACAGAGGAGCAGGAAATCAATCCCACACCACTGCAGCTCATATTTTACAATACAGTTACTACTCAAGTAGAGGCTGTTGAGCACAACAAGAGTGACTGGGTGTCTGGAAAGCAGAGCCTACGTGGATATTTCTTACTCGAACAGTCCAATTTCTTTAGACTTCTACAGAAGAGGGAAGAAGTTTCTGGTGTTCACTGTGACAGGACAATAATGGGTCTAAGCTTCCTTTGTTTGCAATTAAAGTTCAGCATTTACCAAGACAGACAACTTTCTGGTAGTGATTAATTAACACATGGAATCTCCAGCGTTTAAGATACTGTGCATGTGTTAAGATTTAACAAATACAGATCAATAAAGTTAGCCTGCCTTTGAGTGAGAAGCTAAACCAGATCCCTTCCTGAGGTCTCTTTCAATCTAAGTTTTTCTTTATGTCACCTGAATGATGGAAGTCAAGACAGCAGCACTTATGTTACACACTGAAGCTGTTTGAGCCTTAAGCAGTTGCGCCCAGGGCTTAACAACAATTTTACTTTAACTGCATGCCAGTAATTCATGGCTCTTCTAACCCTTCAGAGTTTTAAACCACTGTCCCCCACCCCCCAGGCCTGATACTGCTGTGCCCAACTTCAACACTGTTGCTACATTCATAATTCTGACCCTAATTTTGGTACAAAGTCTTTAAATTTGTAAAACCCCTCTGAGCTAAAATGAGAAGCAGGGTTTGTGCTGTGAAGTTCATAGAGCAGTGCTTTAAGTGGGGACAAATTATATTCTCCATCTGTTGTAAAAACTACCTCTTAGGCATTCCAGTTCATCAAAAACTGAACACTAAGAAACCACTAAATACAAGAACCGCCAGAAATCTTATCCAGAGCATGCACTTACACCACAAAGCACTTTAATCACACATGCCTTTGAAACACACCACTTCAGCTCTGAAAAGCAGAACTATGTGAGGAACCATCTCTACTTGCTGCTGGGTCAAGGTGAAGACCTTCCTGCACGTACAGGAAAGGAACTGCATCCTTCCACCAACCTTTCAAGTACTTTGAGTAAAGCACTAACATAAACAGCTCCATTTGTATAGTTAAATAAACAGCTGCACCCCTAGAGAAAAAACGAATTAGAGAAAACTCATTTTAACTTCAGAATATACACTCTAATAGGTGTCAAATAGTGTCCAACATCACATAAACATCATTATACAGGATAAACAATGTGACAGAAGCTGCCTTGAGGGTAGTTGTGAATCTGGCAAGTCAGTGTCTCCTGCCAGCAAGCAGCCTTCCAAAACAAAAGGTGTTTGTTTTGCGGACAACCCGGATGGGTGGCTGAAGGCAATGAAGAACGTGTGAACTTTCCAGGACAAGGAAGGGCAAAACTCAGGGAAAGAAAAGAGCTGGTGCACGTTAGCTGGAGTAGGCAAGCTGGACATGAAAAGCAGTGCAGAAATAAGATCATGTTTGAGAGACTGAACAAGACAAGACAGGTTTTGCTGAGAGAAAAGATGGGAGTTCCCAGCACAGGTGACGACTGGATCCAAATGACACCACTTAAGAAGAAGATAAAGATCAGTATTTCTACGGGTAAACGAGGTGCAAAGCCCCGACGACGAGCCTGCAAGGTCGGCGGGGCCAGACCCACGTGCGGGTGCCCCAGAGCGCTCCCACCCTCCTCACCTGAGCGGAGCCCAGCTATCGATCACGGCAGGAACAAAGACACAGCCACACCAACTCCGCTCTCCCCAGCGCCGGCCTGGGCCCCGCTGGAGCCGAGCCCCGACACACAGCCGGGCACGGGGGAGCCGAGCCCGCACGGCGATGCGGGGCCCCGACAGCGGCACGGGGAGCCGGCGCTGCCGGCGGCGCTGCCCCCCGGGAACCCCCCGTGCGAGGCGAGCGCCCCGGGCCCTGCCCGCCCCTCCGCCGCGGCCCCCGCCAGTGCTGACTCACGGGGAGCAGCGGCGCCCGGGGCTCGGGGCGGGCGGGCCCCGGGCCGCGCTCATTGTTCGCGGCACGGCGGCCCCCGCCGCGTCCCCTCCGCCCGCGCCGGCCGGCCTAGGCCCGCCCGCGCCCCCCGCAGGGCCCCGCCTCACCCTTGGCCAGCGCCACGGTGGAGTTCTCGGTGTCGATGGTGTAGAGGATGCCCTCATAGCGGATCTGCGCCTTGGAGATGAGGCTGATCTTGCTGCCGATGTAGGGGGTCCCCGAGCTCATGGCGGCGGCGGGGCCGGGGGGTCCCAGGGGCGCGCGGAGCCGCCCACGCGCACTGCGGAGCGGGGACCCCGCCGCGCGCGCCTTATATAGGGCGGGGGGAGCCGGGCCGGGGGGGGGCGGAGTGTGCTGCCCGCGCATGCGCCGCCCGCTATCGACCAGACGGGAGAGACGGGGTCAGACGGGGAGGGGCGGGGGAACACCCGGGCCCCGCGTCACGTGACCAGCGCGAGCGAGGGTGCCACGTGCGCCGCGGGGCGGGGCGAGGGCGGGGCGGGGCCTGGGCGCGCGCGCGGCGGTTCCCGCGCTGCCGCCGCCGCCGCTGAGGGGAGGGCGGGGGGACCGGGCACGGTGACACCGTGACAGCGACCCTTGCGTGGCACTGCCCCTTGCGTGACACTGCCCCTTGTGTGGCACTGCTCGTGTGAAACCGACCCTTGTGTGACGCTGCCCTGAGTGATGCCATCCGTGTGGCACCGACCCCTATGTGACACTGCCCGCGTGACACTGCCCCTTGTGTGACACTGCCCCTTGTGTGACACTGCCCCTCACCGTGTGCCACCGCTCTTCGCCCCTGTGTCGTTGCCCCTCGTTTCTGTGGCGCCGCTCCTCACTCCTGTGGCGCTGCCCCTCACCCGCGTGTCATTGCCCCTCGCACGTGTGTCACTGCCACTCATGTGGCGCTGCCCATGTGGCACTGCCTCTCACTCGTATGTCATTGCCCCTCACTCGTGTGGCACTGTCTCTCATTTGTCTCTGCCCCTCACTCGTGTGGCAGAGCTGCTGTCACAGAACACATGGAGTGGGGGATCACCCCTTCCCTGACAGAACAGCCACGGCTGCCTCTGTCCAAGCCCCATTTCCCTCCAGTGCCGCGGCAGCCACAGGACCCGGTTGGCACTGGCAGGGCACTGGCAGAGCCCCTGGTGCCACCAGGCCCTGCCCTGTGCAGGTCACACCGCGCCTTTGTCCGGCTGTTCCCGGTACAGGTCACCCCGGCGCAGTCACTCATGGCCGGGCCGCAGCTGGAGCATGGACCGCTCAGCGCGGTGTCCCCAGGGAGCCATCGTGCTCCCCAGCCATCTGCGGGTCAATGAGAGACAACCGGCAGCATCTGGCAGACATGGTCACAGGAGGTGAAATCACTCACCAGCGCCAGGGTGGATGGGGATCAGGCGGGGCGGCTGCGTTTGGGGCAGCGGGTCAGAGTGCACAAATCTCACTAATTTGTGTGACGCAAATGAATAAGATTCGAACCCAGCGGCCGCAGACAATACAGCAGAGCCATTGTCTGAGTGCGGGGAGGTTCGCTGGAGCTGCAGGCGCCCATGCCTTGGTTACGTGTCTTCCATCAGCGATACAACAGCGACACGGGGGATGCAGTCCACAGGTTTATCCGCGTGTCAGGACGACCTGCTTCCCTGCACACCACGGCTCGGAGAGCTGTTCTCCCAGTGCCCCAGGCTGTCTGCCCTGTGACCTTTAGTGTTTTATGGTGTTACTCTTCATGCTGTTTGTGCAGCCTGGAGAGCAGATCTCCCTGCCTGAACAGGGCAGACGCCTTCCTTTCCACTCTCTCTTACAGGCACATGTGCCCAGTCTTTTTCTGGCTAAATTGCCACTGTTCTAACATAGAGTTGCTAAAAAAAATATAAACCAAATAATCTACACATATTAATTGAGCAAGGAGGAGTTTTTGACTAAGAAAGTCAGCCTTTAAAGACAATCATTTTAGATTTTTAGCTCAGCCTTAAGTATAACCTACACAGGAAAAGAAGAGATTCCTTTTTTCCTGCAGTAAACAGTGCCCTTTAGCGGGCAAATTACTGCTTAGAAACTTCCTTGATGAAAAAACCCATCTAGTTCCCCTGTATGAGGAGTGTCTAGTTTAAGAATGTAGAAAAATTCAAATAGAGAAAAAATAGGGCAAGAAATAATAAAATGCTCAGGACAGCCAGAATAATTATTTATAATGAGCAAAATGATGCCAGTATAGGCAGTACAACTAAAGGAAGAGAAGCAGTACTCCCTCTTTTGGTTTATAACCTCCAACTCCACAGTAGGTGGAGTTTCTAACTTTATGTTACTTATTTCCACTCCTAAAATATTTTTTAGAAATAGTAAATAGCGCTCTGGGGTTTGCAGCTCAATTATTTTTTTTCTTTATACAAATCAAAATATCGCTGGTTCATAAGCACCTTTAGTCCCAGTATTTTGCTATTTATCCAACAAAAGCTCTCTTGGTTGTTTTATCCCTTCACTTTTTTTTTTTTTTTTAATATATTCAATATCAGAAAGGAGAAAGGGACAATTGCATGTACCCATACAGTGGTGTGGATCCTGCAGGAAAGCTAATTAAAGCAGTGTGGAAAAAGACAACTACACCAAAGTGGCATGACCTATACACTGGTAAGGAGAGATATGCAAAGGTACAGAATTTTAGTTATAATCATTGTGGTCATAAATCAACCTGCTTCTGGAAGATACTCTTATTGTAATGAATTTCCTCAATATCTTTTGTTTGACAACAGTCAGAGATAACAAGTGATCAGCAAGAAGAAATATGACACTTGACATTTTAAATGCCCTGTTAGTGTTATTTATTCTGCTAAAAAATACAGTTCTTCATCCACTAAGTGTTGAAAGGGGTAAGGAAAGAGCATCTTTCACTGTGTAAATTCATGACAAGTGTGTGATCCTGGGCATCCTTCATACGAAGAGGGAATATTTGGCTTCATATGGAGAAGCCGACTGCACTTCATCATGGCACTAGGAAGAAACCTGGTGGAGAGACTCCTCATGATCACAGCAGACACAGGATTCACAGAACAGCAATTTGGACTACAGGGAACTGTGGTCTTCAGAGACTGGAAGAAGGGTAAAGTAAATGTAACCACGTGGTTCATTCATTTACAGGAAAACCTGTGTTGTCAGAATTAAGGAGGCTCCCGTGGCCGCTGGAATGCAACTGTGGTGTTTGGGAGGGTCACCCACCCATATATATATCTAATGACATCTCACAGCAGTTAAAAGATAAACCTGTGACTTGCAGCACTGATGGAAATTTGTGGGGTGCACGATGGTGAGAGAGGAAATGTGGGGTGGCTGACGGCCACATCCATGGCAACATGAGCTGAACTGACTCTGGCAGAGTTAATGACAGAAACCAGCTGTTGGCAGGACACCTCCAACCAGCTCCAAGTGCTGGAAGAAGGGAGCCAGGCTGCAGAAGCATCACCTTTTGCGCCTGGGAACAGTGAGATATTCTTGAAGTTGGTGACGAAGGAGAGGAGAGAAAAGAAACAAGCATGGAAAATGGAGGAAGTTAGAGTGGAACAGAGATTTGAGTTTGGGTAGGGCAAACAAAACAAATGATGCAAAGGAAGGGAGAAATGTGTGAGCCCTACAGGGAGAAAAGTTAGAAATGGAGCAGCAGTTTCAAAGAAAAATTGTGGTAGCTGTGGGAAGGAAGGAAAGGTCACCAAGCACAGAACACATTTTCTGTAGCAGTGTGGGAAATGGGTAGTAGAAAAGAGCCCAGGAATGAAGGAGGGACTAGAAGATAGAGAAACTGAAAAAAATTCAGGAAAGATGAGAAGAAAAAAAAAAGATCCATCCTTGTAAGGGTTTTTATTCTAAATTAAGAATCGCAGAGGAAGTAGAATAAAGAAAAAGGCATGTAAAATCAACTGAAGGAAACTAAAATAAAGGGAAGAGAGAGGGAAGGTGAATGGGATAATGGAAAGAAATATTAATAAATAGAAAAAATAGAAAACTTGGTAATCTTTATTTAGACAATTCAGGGTTAATACAAATAGTTTCTCTATTTCCCACAGTCTTAGAAAAAGCGATACAGTGATGTATGTAGGAAATAGTGTTTCATTACATTAATTTGTCTTACATCTTGGCAAAAGGGGCCTCTCTTATGAAAAAAAAAATCCATCAAAACTATAGGTGTTGGTGTTTCTTTATTTCATAAATAAATACAGAGACTGTAATAGCTGTAATGGTGATCTTTCCTCTCTCCCCTTCTTCTCTTTCTCTTTTCCTCAGATTTGAGTCTGTGCCTCAAGCACTTCAATTTTGACATCTTTCCTTCCACCCCCATATATCAAATTTAAAGTCAGATTAAATCCTGGTTTTAAATGAAATATTTTCTAAAGTGTCTTAGTTTTAGGCTTGTGTGGGTTTGGCTCTCTTAATTAGTGGCACTGGCATAAATCTGCATTATTTCATTGCACTTCTCAGCAGTCCAAGGGACTGCCAAGCACAGTCAAGACAAAGTATATGTTACCAAAAAGGAGGAGATGGTAGGAAGATTAAACTTCTTATCCAAACCCACAAAGTTTGTGAGTGTGAAAGCAAGACCACATTATGGACACTCCTGTTTATTTGAATACTCCAACTGTATGAAACACAAACATAAAAGGAGGAAATGTTTGCATGAGTTTGGCTGAAAACAAACTTACTGTTTTGTACAGTGTTTATAAGGTATGGTGTCAGTATCTGAGATAAGTCTTTACCTACAGAGATCAAAGAAGTAGCATTTTATATTATTACTAAACAGGCTCTAAATCTACACTGTTTAACCAGCTTTGTTATAAACACACTCACATTAAAATGATACATTTTTATTTTCTTGTTCCATGTATGCATTCAATCCCACTTTTCATACTGCAGTCACTCTTTTCCCTGATGTATCAGCCATTTTCTAAAGATAAAGATAGTCCCTTGCTCTAAAACAAAATAATAATTTCTTTTGTAGTTATGGAAATCCAATGGTAAAATTAAAAAGACAGGCTGAGGAATTGTTCTGTTTGTGTAGGACTTCCATGTGGAAGATTCAAATTACCCATCTGACTTGTAAACTCTTCAGTTTTTGAAGATAGGTTCAATATATCCACTAAATATATGGGATAAACCAACAGTGCTGTTCTGACCTGCCCAGTCTTTGCTGTTTGAATCTACTTATAAAAGTTGTGTTTGGTTGCCTGAGCCTATCGAGGTAAGAAGACATTGGGACACCTTTGGTACAAGGAAACATAAATTTACTTGTTTTTGTAAGACTGAAATATCTTGGACATGCATAAAAACTTTTATTAGAATGAACACAAACTGCTGTTGCAGACTTTCCATACTCACACCACTATTCCAGAGTCTACTTCATGGAAATGAGATTAAAAATCCATACTTGGTACAAGACATAAGATCAAGAACACAACTTAAAAATTCTACCTGCTGCTGGAGTTCATCACTGAAGCATGGAGGGGAATGGAATAGTTATGGAAGTGCAATTACCTTTTATACTGAGACCTTCTGGATCACAAATGGCAAGATGAAGTTATCCTCGCTGACCAGGAGGTGATTTATTCATGGATATGGAAGCTGGAGATAATTTTAAGAGACCCTTTTATTTCTTAAAGTAAATAGATAATGTATGTGGTATAAAAAAAGGTTGACAAAGCTGAAGTTTGCAGTTTGGTCACAAAAAATTGAAAGATGAAGACTTCTAAGCCAGGCCTAGATTCTAAAACAGGTGTTTATGCACCTATCTCCCATTCAAAAGAGCAAGAGGATTCAGACTTAAGTTTAGAAATAATTAGGGCATAAAGAGAGATAATTGTCTGTCTAGGACAGTGGGGAGCACTGAATGTAGCCTGAGATACAAAGTTCCATTAGGAAAAATTCTGACTGGTCTTTTTTTTTGCTGCAAAGGTTGCTTTCCTTGGATAATTTGCACTGAGGTGAACTGCAAGTGTATCCTTCTCATAGGTGCACTGATGTGAGGGCATGTGGTGAGAGTAGGATTTCTTCAAGTTCTTTCAGGCATGAAGTGAGCAAAAGGTGGAAGAGCACACTGAAAGAAAAATAGGAGATAATAAAAGGAGAGAGGAGGCAAAAAAATTGTGGTTTAGGGATGAAATGCTGCAGAGGATTAATCTGCAGGCAAAGATTTTGTAGAGGTTCACATTTATGCATTAACTGGGAGAATAAGAATCTGTATATGTAGCCTTGTGCCCAACTATCCTAGAGGTTGAAGAGCTGCAGTGATAACCAGTGATCTAAATCCACTTGTAGGCTGAAAGGAGCCCAAGGTACAACTGGACTGTCACAACTGACCTACTTGGTACACTTGACAATGCCTCAGTGGAGAGACCGAGGAGCAGATGGGAATACAGCCTGATGCATCGCTCTCTGACCAGTCTTTTCTGAACAAAATCAGATGGAGAGCACAAGTTGTATTCCCTGCAGGAATACAAGTTATGTTCACTTCAGACCCCTGGATGTTGCACACAAGCAAACATCACCATTCCCTGTACAGAAATCTGGCTTCACTAGCCGGGTTTGGCTAAAATTCCAGAAAGCTCGACAGCAGTGTTTCTTTAAGAGCTCCTCCTTCTCTCTCTGTACTTCTTTCTCTCCCTACAAATTATTGAACACATTCCAGCCATCAGTACTGAGCACTATTTCTTTGGCACTGAGACCTGAGTGGGGTTGAACCAAGGCTCTGCTGCACAGCTCCTGCTAGTGCAAATCAAATCACAGGACAACATACATCACTGGGCTGAGAACATAGAGGAGAGAGCTGTTTTATTAGATATTTTAGTTCAGAGACCTCATTTGCATTAATTCTTTGCAGTGGAGTCTGTTCTTCAGCCAAAGAAATGAATCTCCCTCTCCTTACCTGTTTTACAAATGACTTGTAGATTCGGCTTCTTTCTGTTCGGTGAGGTAACGTATCATTTTACCCAGCCTTGGCAGTGAGCTGTTCTTTCCCTGAGTAACATCTGCTGCAGTTTTCATGGCTTGAACTGTTCCTGGACTTGTTTTAAAAGGCATGTTTCAGAAATTGTCTTTGAGGACGTGAATTATTAGTCATTGTTTTCTCTGCTAGGGAGTTCTTCATTTATCTTTGTTATTTTCCTTTTTAAAATAAGAGTAAATAGGCTTTGGAATTTAAAGGTTATAGGTTTTAATTCTTGTTTAAGTTAAATATACCAAGAATGGTAAAGTAATTCATAGCAATAGGATGGTAGTACAGTTTCAGAAAGTTATTTATTTTAGTATGACCATAAACTGGCATTTAATCTCCTTCACATTTTAGAAGCTAAACTATAAATCAGTCTTCACAGAAGACAGCAGGGTCTCTCTGGCTGGTTAGTTCTAACTCATAGTTCTCCTTACTGTTGCAGTATTTGTGTACACACTTTTCACATAACCATGAAAATTCTGACATTTACTGTTCCAAAGCCTTTGCATTATTTGTACTTTATACCTCATTTCTTTATTACTTGACATATGACAGGGGGTTTAATAGTACCTTTTCGTACTGTAGAGTAACCAAAACATCTGAGATTTGACATTTCAATTTTCTCACTCAATTCTTATTAATATGCTTCCCCCCCCCCCAGAGAGTCCCACACCTTCACCTTGGACTCTGCATTTTACTCAGCAGCATCCTCAACATTTACTCTGCCCATGACATCACACGTGCCAACCTTCTAAAGGCTATCTGGGAGGACACTTTGAAGGCAAAAGGTTTGTGCAAGTTTAACTCAGCATGAACTGGTCTGAAGAATCTTAATTGTTGCTGATGAAGCAGAAAGAACCCCAAGTAGAGTTGAGGGTGAGGTTGTCAGAAGAAAAAAAAAAAATTGTATTTATTCCAAACTGAAAGAAATTTGATATTTGCATCTGCAAGAGAATGAACTGGAAGCCCAAAGTGATGTAGTACTGCACAACTTTCCAAGGATCTGAGCTGCAGCAGGATAATAACTCATTCTGGCCTTTATGGAGCAGGAGTCAGTGATTCAGGCCTTGTGGGTTGCAGGTGCCTCACTGCTCCACCCATTTATAAAAGAGGATGGTGTGACTCCTGCAGGGAGACAATCCTTCTGAGTCAAAAAGACTGCATTTCAGAACACTTAAAAGTGGTCAAGCTGTAAGAGAAGGTGTGAGGATTCTATTTTCCATTAATGTCTTCCCCTGACAGGAAAGCTTTAGGAAGGGGACAACTTGGCACTGTGCAGACTTTCCGTTTTCCCTTTGAGTCAGTGGAAATGCTGGTAACACTCCAGAGGTAAGAGCCAGCGTGTTGTATGATCACACCAACATCTGTACCCATCTCCAACTTCACATAACTTTGGAAGTCACAGGGATGTTACCTTTGGTGGGGATGAGCCTGAGCAGGGATGGCTTCAGCCCAAGTCATACAACTCTGCTTGCACGGCTTCGTGGCGAGGAATAGTAATAAATGAGTGAACTCACTGGCCCACTAAACTTCACAGAGCAGCAAAACTACCTCTCTCTTTTGCTCTGCTGAAAATAATTAAGAGAAACAAGTTTTATAGTCTCACAAAAACAATTTGACTGCCTTACACAAGAACATACAAATTGTCTATTGCTTCCTCAGCAAATCATCTTTCCTAAGCAAGAAGTTATATTTGTTGTCTGCCATTCAGTCTGGACATTAATACATGGGTTTTGTACACAGATAGAGGGGGTTACTGTCCTAGCAAGAAAATTAAATAATAGTGAGAGCAATTTTGTTATATTTCTGTGCTGATGGAAGAGTGTTGCCAGGTACCCCATACAGACAATATTGACAGTAAGGAACAACTTAACATAAACCCCTTGGCCATTTATCTGGGTGTGTTATTTCCTTTGGGTTGGAAGTTTTGCCCATCTTATATTTTGAGAGATAAAATCTTTTGTCTGTCTTCCTTCAAAACATGTACTAGTTTCTTCAGGCAACTGTGGGAACACATCCCATATTTAACTGAGTTATTAGATTTGTTTGCAGTTTCCAAAATGGGCAAAAGTATATTAAAGGAATAGGGCAAGTCCTTGAACTCTGATAGTGAGAATATATTTTAGGTAGTGTAAGAAAATAACCTATAGTCTGGAATCACATCCCTAACTAGACTGCTGGAGATTCCAGAAAAAGAACAAATCTGTCTGATAGCCTTTTGAGCTGTGTTTTCATTAAATCTGAGGCAGCTCAATAAAGAAGCTACAGCATGATTTATTTTAATCAGTTATTACAGAGAAGTCATTAAAAAGAAAAACACAAACAAAACAAACCCAAAACTCGGCAAAATTTTTCTTACGTACTCTTTGCATTCCAAATCCACAAAACATTTAGATAAAATCTCATTCCATTACAACCAAAACAACCCTCCTTTACTAGATTGCTTTCTTTTTTTTTTTCTTTAAATGATGCTGTTTCCATACCTCTTCTGTCTACACTGGCTTTCCAGTTCAGTGTCTTTGGGCCTGTTTTCTTTATAATGTCACAAAGATTATCCAGGTTGCTCTGAGGAATTCTATCGTATCATAAGGCTGGGGAAGAGCACTTGACAAACTATGAACTAGAAATGGAGTAGGGAAAATGATTTAAGCCATTTTTGTCATCTGAAGATGACTTTCAGAACTGCTTGCACACGTGGTTATTCTTCCAGTTCAAATCTACAAGAATCTGGATTTTGTCCTACCTATTGAACATGTGCTGAAAGTTTGACCAACTTTTTTGCCTGTAAATTCATTTGACACTATTAATGAGCTGGAAATTGTGTGTTCAGGCACACAATTCTGCTTTAAAATAACTCCTCTATCTTAAAAAAAGGGTGCCATGGGGCCACTGAATGATTTAAATAGGGGCACAGGGACAAAGAATGTGTCCAGCTCTGCTCCTGTAACTTACAGTCTCCAGGCATTGTGATATCAAATTCCAGAGGACAAATGTTTTCAGCTACAGCAACTGCTGTTTCAGAACTGAGGAGCTGACTGTACCTGTTATTGGCACTGACCAAGAGCAAACAAGATGAAGATTCATCTTCAATTCTTTAATTTATCTTAATTTATGTATTTTTGAAGGTGAATGAGTGGAGGGAAGCATATCAAGAAGGAGGGATGATAACACTGATTGCCATAACTGGCCAACTGTTAAATGTGACCAGTAAAAAACTCCTTTTGATGGGGCAGAAAGGCAATAATCTAAGAAAGCTGTATCATGGTATTAACTGGAAAAAATCCAACTGCCTTAAGTTCTTTAAGCAAACAGGAGCACTGGTGGAGTAAATGTTCAATGCTGGATGGTGCTGGAAAGCTCAGAGAAGAAATAGAACAGCTCTGAACTAAGAGAGCACAAGAGTCCTGAACTAGAATATCCATGGTATCATGTTGTCTGAGGGTATATTGTTGATAAAACATCCCTGGCAGGGTCATACTTTGCCCACAAAGAATCCCAGACCAATTGAAGAAAAACCTGCCAAAGTCAGCTATCACTAAAAAGAAATATTTCAAACATATTCTAACAAATCCTGACTGTTAAATGTGCAAATTGGATTTCCAGTAATGAGACCTATCAGTAGGCACATTTTCTTGACATATTCTGTCTTGGAAATAGTGATTCAATTTTCAAAAAGTTCTTTAATTTGCTTGGAGAGGAAAGCATTTTCATTTTGCCAGGTCAGTTCTAATAATTTGCTAAATTCAAAATATGTGAAATTACTGAAGCTGGTTGGCTGTAGTTACCAGAAGGACCTCTAATCTTTTAATAATATTTTTTCCCCCATGAATCATGTAGACTTGCACAAGAAATTTTTCAGAGCAGATAAAACACAAATCTTTGTTGACATGCCCGCTGCTTGTCTCCTCCATGGACAAAATTCTGGACATTTGCTCGTAATCTCCACTCAGAGGATTTGCTTTAAAAATCTCTGCCAGCTGCTGGGGTGTGTGGTTAGAAACTCCCATCTTCTTATATAAGTGCTCCTTTTTCTTAGTGAAGTTCCCCAGGAATTCCCGTACAGATGAGTCTGGATATTGATACTTCCTATCTTGGCAGGCAGTAACAAGCGTGACGAGTTAGATGAAGAGCAGTTGGGAAGGAAAAACAATATTGCACAGCTCTTTTCAATACTGTAAAGCCTTGAAGGGTTTTAAACAATAATCCTTTATCCCATGGTTTATTCTCTGGGCATCTTCTTTTTGGGCACAGGATGTTGAGTTACATGGACTTTGGAATGCCTCGGGACAGCCCTACTTAAATAACTCCCGTGTGAGTTGCATGTAGCATTTATTAGTGACACAATCTTCTGCCCATAAACACTAGGGGACATTGCCAAGGCGGTTGTGTGCTCAGCTAACTTTTCATTTTGAAAATCAAGTTCTTAACTAATCTCTCTCTAACAGATATTTTCTATGTATTCCCCACTTAATAACTAGGTATTGGTAAATACCTTGTGTTTAAAAAGAGGATAACCCCTTACGCTGTTACATATTTATTCAATCACATATCTTTTATGAAAAGAAGAGCTGGGTTTTTTCTGCTCTACTTCTGGAGTTCCAGTAACTGTTAGGTAGATATAAACATTTTAAAAAGTGGATGCTTTTGCCATTCCTCTTCCCTAGTGAGGTGTTCAGTCCAGAACACCGATTTGCAGTCAAAAGTGGTGCTTCTGTAGCTGGCAGAAACAGTCCAGTACTCACGAGGACAGACACTGTCCTTTAAGGAGTGTAGAGAGGTACGATTATCACAAAATAAAAGGGGAGTGTACACTTCCCTTTCAAATCTACTGTTCATCTCCTGTTATTTTACTCTGCAAGGGTTAAGACTTTTTCCTGGAGCATACCATACTTAATTTTGAATATTAATCCCTATTAGGAGCATTAGACTTCTTCAGGGATTCACTTAAGGACAACTGAAGTACATGGGATGATTTGAAGACCAAGACTTTAACAGTGTTTTGAGATTCTAGGGAGAGGACAGTCAAGGGCATAAACTGCAAAGAGGCTCTTAAGTTGTTTTATTTATTTCCAGGTATCTGTATATAGTAAGATTGCATTTGCCCCTAAATTCAAAGTAAAAAAAAAAACCAGGAATATTTTTCCTATAGATTGTCAAATGTTTGTATTTCAGATGCTTATGAAGTCTTGATGGTTTTGCTGAATACTTGTTAGAGGAGACTGGCACTGGCTATAAGAACAGTGATGCTTTCTAATAAACCCAAAATGTGGGTTAATTTCATCATCTTGTTTGACTGACCTTGTGGAATCGAGGTTATTACTGCTTAAGTCCCAACTTTCAGCATTTGAAATGATCGGTGGCTGGGTGAGGAAAGGGCAGGAAACATGAGCAAAAAATCACCAATCAGAACTATAACCGTCAGTTTTTCATCTATTTATTGATGGGCCCTTAGTCTTCCGAAGGTCAATTAAGACTGAAACCATCTGTAGGCTGCTCTGTCCCTTATCACCCCAGTCCTTACCTCTGTCAGGTATTCCTGCAACGAGTTCTAGGCTAACTACATTTTAAAAGAGAAAAAGGATGGCATTACTATAACCTGAGACACAGTGTCTGTGTCATGATCTACATAGGCTAGTTCTAGGGGGGGGAAAAAGTATTTAAAATAATAATATCCTTAAGGGAGCAGTTGAAAAGAACTGACAGCTCTCCGTTTTTCCTGTATAGCTCCTGCTAAGTTCTGCTCTTTGACACATGGAGAATCCATATGTGCCTGTGATACTCAAGATCTTTTGATGTAGCTGATAGGTGAAGTCCACAGCATTCATTGTATATTCAGTCTGATTATTTCTACACCAACACCAATAATTACCTGTAACCCATTACTAGAATTCTTATGCAAGTTGCTCTTTTATATAATTTAAAACATGAGCAGTACAGCACAGAGGAGCTGGAATCCCTGCCCTGAAGAATTCAGTGTAGAAACTTACTTCCAGTGTCAAACAAGAGACAGAGAGTATGAAAAGATAAATTATTCGGTAATGAATCCTACACACTTATAATGCACAAGTTGTAATGAATCTCAGTTGCTCTTGTAATTTTGTGAAGTTGTTTACCTAATATGGTAGATGTGCCATATGGTACACTAAAGAGAGTGTTAGAATGAGGACGTGAAGATTTCGAGGTTTTTATTTCTAGTTTTGTAGGCATCTGTAAACTATATTCAAGCTGCCCTGGAATGTGAGCAGAGGAGCAATATAGGCTGCTCTGCCCCTTGATGCTGGCTGCTGCTGCTGCCACTTGATAACATCCTACATCTCTTCCTGTCCCTCTCTCTTCCCTTGGGCACCGTGGCCCAGCACGGGGCTGTACCCTGGTTAGATGCCATCATAGACTTTCAGCCACTCTGCACCTTTGGGTGGTTTAGCTTAAGTCGAGCTTTTCCACCCTTAATAAATCACTTGAGCAGCTGATGTAGATTAACTCTTCTGCTGGTTAGGGAATGTGACCAGGCTTCTATTCCAGAGAGTTCTTTGGTATGTTGCTTATAGAATTTCACCATAGCTAAAACTAGCAACGTGCTCGACTGTGGCAGCAGCAGAGGTTGGGACAGCCCTGCTCGAAGCAGCATTCCTGTCTTATAAGAAACAGGCAACGTGACCTACAGCGACGTCTGTAAAATCACAGCTACTTTGCACCGCTGTAATTTGTCAAAAATTGATAAAATGGAAGTTAAAAGTCATAGTGATGGAAAGGGCAGTTTCTCTCCTTGAGTTTCAAATGATGACTGAGAAAAGTATTTGACTACAAGAATAAAAGATTAATATATAACTTCTCAGAGGACTTAGGCAGTCCCTCCTAGTCATGCCACCTGGTGAAGTGAGTGGAGCCTTGGGAAAGGCTCAGTGTTGTAATTTTTAGTCACCAGCCAAAGTTTACTGCAGGTTAGAGGAGGACATAGAAACCAAAAGAGCAACATCCCTTACCGTGAACTGAATTTCCAAGATTTTTGATTTAAAGATACTTACACTATTATTTGGGGCCTACATGTTAAGACCAAATACCCATCAGTTTTTACTGTTTTTTTCCTGTGAGCTTTTTTAGGTACATTTGCATATTTGGGGGCAGGGTATGACATGGACAGTACTTCGGCACTGTTTCCACTGCTCACGGGGTCAACTGTCGAACAGATCAATTTATTTCATGCTACAGCATTACAAGTGAAGTGATCACCACAAATATGCATTGAGGGAAAGCGTTGACACCTACATTTGGACAATCCTAAGTAGACAATACTCTGACCTGTTTAAAGCAACCCCCTTCTCATAGCTCTTATTCTTCCAGGTCTCCATCAGCCTTCAGGCAGCAGCTTTCAGGCCCGTCAATTCTGAGCATCGCAAACCAGCAGGTGCTGAGCCCATCCCACTAACAACAGAGTTCCAGCCTCTAATGCTGCCCATTCCCAAAACATAAGAGCAAAGCTTATTTTAAAATACTGATATAAGAGGTGCTATTTTAAGCTTGTTGCCCCTTAAAACTTAACTGAAAATTAAGTTAAACCAGGCATTTGAATAGGTTGCCCAGGGAGGTGGTAGAGGTGTTTAAGGGGCATCTGGACGTGGCGCTGGATGATGTGGTTCAGTAGCTCAGGGGTTACAGTGGTAGTGCTGGGTTTATGCTTGCACTTTATCTTAAAGGTCTCTCTCAACCTTGACGATTCTACGATTTTATTCCCCGAAAGATAAATCGTAGCATCTGGCAATATTGTTCCAGCAATCCAGTTTTTCCGGGGAAACAAGCGGCTGGCAAGAAGAAGAGAGACAGCGCGCTTATTGAAAGGCGGGTTGTGCCTTTTTTTTTTTTTTTTTTTTTTTACGTTATTTACTTCCTTTATGATGGTTGCACAACAAGGTCAAAGTGCAGCCGCCTCCCGCAGACGCGATCGCGTCCCACCTGCCGGCAGCGCCCGGCCCCGCTGCCCGCCCTTCGGGGGGCTGCGCTCCCGGCCGGGCGCTGCGCGCAGCGCGGCTCCCCCACAAGGGTTAAGCGGCGCCGGGGGTGTAACGCGGGCTGACACACGGGCGGGGATCGCCCCGCCGTGCCGCCTCGCAGCTGCGACTGGACCGTTCAAAATCGCCGTCTCCCTCCTTCTCTTTTCTCCCCCCCCGCCTCCCCTCTCTCTCCTCTCCCTTTTCCCTGCGCGGCGTCCGGGCTCGCAGCGCTTTCCCCGGCCCGTGCTGAGTCAGACCGCGCCCGGCGCCCGCCCCCGCGGCCCGGCCGCGCCGAGGGGCTGCGGCCCCCGGGTCGCCCCGCCAGCGGCGGAGGGAGGGAGGGAGGCAGGCACAGGGGCTCCTCCTCGCCCGCTGCCCCCGCCCGGGTCTGGGCGTGCGCCCCGCCCGCCCCGCCGGTGGATCAGTTACACGCAGCTGGCACAGGTGCGGGGCGCCCTTCAGACTCGCGCCGGCGGGGGAGACCCGGACGCAGGGAGCAGCAGGGAAAAACATGCAGCCATTTTGGGCCGAGGCAGACAAAGGGCGGCCGCGGCCGCTCCCCCCGCCCCGCTCCGCACGGGCTCCCCGCGCCAACCCGCGCCCGCGGCGCGGCCGCCCCGAAAGGGCCGCAGCCCCCGCCCGCCCCGCGGCCCGCGCGGAGCCGCCGCCGCCGCCGCCCGACTCCCAACTAAGCGTTCGCAGCCATTTGCACGGCCTTTTATAGCGCGGGCGCCGGCCAATCAGCGGCGGGCGGAATCCCTGGCCGGCCCGGTGATGTGAGGGCCGGGCGCGCGCGCGTGCGCGGTGTGCGCGGGGGGAGCGGGTGCGAGCGGGGCGGGGGAGGAGGGAGGAGTGAGAGGGGAGGGGGGGGAGGAGGGAGCGCTCACAGGAACCCTCCGAAAAAAAGATGGCGGCGGGCTCGGATCTGCTGGATGAGGTTTTCCTGAACACGGAGGTGGATGAGAAGGTGGTGAGCGACCTGGTGGGCTCCCTGGAGTCCCAGCTGGCGGCCTCCGGCCACCACCACCAGCACCACAAGGCGCAGGAGCCCCTGAGGGCCGCTGGGGGGCTGCTGGGGAACCATGTTGTGAGCGGCAGCAGTAGCAGCAGCAGCCCAAGCCCCAGCCCTGGAGGAGTAGTAGTAGGAGGCAATGCTAATGCCCAAACAGAGAGCGGCAGCGGCAGCAAGATGGGACTGAGTGCCCCAGAGATCACAAAAGCAGGTAACGTGGGCAGGGGTGGGGGGCTCTGAGGGAGAGGAGCCCTCCCCTCCCCCCACTCCCCAGCTCCCGCTGCCTCCTTCCCTCTCTGCTTTCCCCCCTTTTCCCTCTCTCCTCCTTCTCGTTGTGGCAGGAGCGGGAGTGCAAAGGGTGGTATCGATCATACGGGGGAGAGCCTCCCCTCATCATGCCCCCTCGGTGTGTATCCGCGCCTCTGCTCCCTCCCCTTTATTTTCCCTCCTCGCCCGTGCTTACTCGAGGGTGTTGGATCATGTGTGGGGGCAGCCGCCCCGCAGAAGGAGCCGGCAGTGCCCGTCCGTGACTCCGCCGGTCCCCTCAGCTTTTCCTGCCCTTGTTGCTGGAGTGTAAAAGGGCTCTGTTAATCCCGGGGGCTCAGGGGAGGCAGAGCCCACCCCCTCGGTCATGGCTGTGCCTCCCGTGCCGCCTGTGACTGCTCCCCTTCCCTTCCCAGGGGTGGAGGTTATGGGGGGGATTCCCTCTCGATAATGCCGCCTTAGCTGTCTGTGTAAATGCTTCTTCCCCTCCCCCTTCGCTGTTGCTGAAGTGGAAGGGGGTGTTATTAATCATGACACCTATTTCCTGTAGAGGAGGAAGCGAGGGGGGATTTCAAGGGGAGGAAGTCCCTCAGAATGATTCCCCCCCTCCCTCCCCAATATCTGCTTGACTTGATATTCCCTTCCTCACCCCCTCCCTTGTTCCAGGGGCTTGGAGGGGGCATCCAACACCTCCCGTTCCTCCTCTGCCCTCAAGGGGGGGTTGTCACAACGCCGGGTCCCAGCAAGGGGGGGAATTCAGGCCACAACACCCCACCTTGCACAGCGCCTTCTCCCACCCGCCCACCCCCGGAGCTGCCTGGGAATATTCCCCCTTTCGTGCTGTGAGGGTTGTAGGGGGGCAGTGTGAAGGCTGAGACTGAGGGCTCACTACGTGGGAATGGAGGGAAGCTGTTTTTTTCAGGGGGATTGGGAGGAATGTCTCCCCAGAATCTCTCTGCAGTTCCTCCCCTCCCCCCCCCTTTTTTTTCCTGCTTTCTACTTGCTGAAGTGTAAGAAGATACTACAGACCCTCTGTTATGATTGATTAAGCTCTACTAGGAGGATCTCCTTGACCCTTATAACGTGCATCTCAGTGTCTCTCTGTCACTATTCTTTTCCCATTTCTGTCTCCTTTAGGGCCAGGACCTGGACTGTGTGTGATTGTACTTGTGATAACACCAGACCTCATCAAGGGGCATGAGGATTATTCAGGACAAGAAGCTACATCATCTTGTTCTTTCTGAAACCCAGCTTTGTTTTTTATTTATTTATTTTTAACTGTCTCTGGCTGTGGGAACTTCAGGTCCATAAGAACAAATTCTGTAATAAAGAGAAGGGGTCTTCTAGCAACCTACTTGAGGTCCTGCAGTACTTCTTATCTTGCCAGGCCAATGTTTTGCTTTCCTTTCACTTTTCATATTTTGCTGTTGTTGAATCTCCTGATCTGATTGACTTACTTTGTAGGACATGACAGGATTAGAGAGTAATATGTGCTGGATATAGGGAATATGTCTCAATTATGTGTCTTCCATGGCCATTTTCCCCTCCTTGCAGTTGCAGTCCTTTTGCTAAGTGTGATACCAGGCTCTAGAATGGGGAAGAGGTCTAAGATGATCTTCTTCCTCCCTTCTCTTGGTTCAGATTAAATCTGTTTTCCCTGTTTTGTCTTACTGTAGAGTGAAAGGTAGAGGTTTAGGTTAAGGTATTCAATTAATATTGAATCTGCCAGAGTTTGGTTGGAAATTGAAGGCTTCAAGATAATGTCTTCAAAATCATGTTCAGTTTGTACTCTGTCCTGTTTTCCTGGCTTCAGGCAGGCAGCCTGGGAGATGGAGAAGACCTGGTGATGAGGGACAACATTCTGTCTTCTCTTCTTGCTCATTCTCTCTGTTTATGCCTTGTTGTTGTTTTGCAGGAGCAGGAGGAGTGCAGGGGGGTGTTATTAATCATAACACCAGGTCCCAGACTTCAGCTCTGGATGGAGCCACCACAACGAGCACCAGCACCACCACTGCAGCAGCAGGAGGATCTGAAGTCACTGCTGCTCCAGGGACCCTCAGTCAGGGCAAATCGGTGGTTATCAGCACCATGGCAACTGCCTTGTCCACCAGGAATGGCAAGATTGGGACCACAACAGTGCAGACCTTGAATGGGAGTAACGTGGTGATGAACTCTCACCACACAGGAAGTGCTGCTTTCTCTGGGACTCCTGTGACCGCCAACCCCGCTCCCGCACCTGCTGTTGCCCCTCTCGTTAACAATGGACCTGGATCCGTGGGGAAGGGAAACGCTGTTAATGCTGTTTTGCCCTCAGCTTCCAACACTGTCATCCAGACTTCTTTCCTTAACACTGCTGTGTCCTCTGCATCTTCCTCCTCGCCCACAGTTATCTCCTCACAGCCACCGCCGAGCGTCGGGACCGGGGCGCCCACAGTGACGCTCGTGAGGCCCCCGATCCACACAGCAGGACCCACGGTAGCTGCAGCTGGGGCAGCCACTCAGAATGGGAGCAATACTGTGATCAATTCAACCATCAGTGTGGGGAGTTTTCCTGCTGTTGCCACAGCCACTGTGGGATCTGGAGTTTCCCTCCAGACATCGCTGGTGAACAGCCAGTCTGGTTCCACTGTGCCAGCAGCTCCTGCCACACAGGTCATCAAATCTGAGTCTCCTAAAACTATAGTCCAGGCAGTGTCCCAACAGCAGACGCTGGCTACTGGTGGCCAGCCCAGTACTACAGGGGGTAACATGATTATTGGGCAAACTATGCAAACTGGGCTCTCCAATGTTGCTCCCAATCCTGGTGGGATACCTCCTGCGGCTCCTGGCACCCCCACAGGAATGGCTAAAGGCACTGCCAATACGGTGGCACAAACTCTGCCGAGGACTCCAACACCAACTACCAGTGGAATCAGAGCAACTTTGACTCCTACAGTTTTAGCACCTCGTTTGCCTCAGCCACCTCAGAATCTGACTAACATTCAGAACTTTCAGTTACCACCAGGTAAGTAAGAGGATTGAGGGGTTTTGTTTTGGAAGTGTATTTCTTGCAGGGAGGAAGAGTTCCAAGTAAGACTCCTTGGTGTTTAATTGTGAATTGTGGAAAAGGCATTACATGTAACAATGAGAGTCATCTGGTGTTTGGTAGTAGCATAGTAGCATTCCACTACTCAGAGTATGACTTCGGGTGACTGGAGAGTGTTTTCAACAGTAATAATTTGAAAATAATTCTTCCTGGTATCTTTGTTCCAGTGTGAGTGTAGATGAAGCTGCAAACTGCCGAAGTGTGACAAGGAAATGTTATGCAATGAAATGTTGATATTTCATTTTCAAGAAAGGCATTTTGACTTTTCAGGCTGTTTTGTCAGTAGCTCATAACCTTCACGTGCTGCTCAGTTCCCTCTCTGTCCCTGCGTGCCCTCAGTACCACAGAGCTCTGGTGAATAGAGAAGCAGCAGATACAACACGAGAAAACTACCTTCTTTTTGCTTTAAATACCTTCAAAGTCTGACTTAAAAACTCTCAGATTTGAAGCTTGTGATCATCTTTTTAGTCACTGGCATTCTGATACAGAAGGCAGACTTCCTATGTCCTTACCTCACCCTGTTGTGTCTAGGGCTGCAGCGTTTGTAGTAGCTAGTCTCGTGCTTAGTGCATGAGCATCTCTGGACAAGGAATCTAGTCCTGAACTCAGTGGGTGAGTAAAAAGGAGGATGAGAAGCATTTCTTTGCTGAGAACTGGTCTGTCCCTCCTTAAATATCCTAGATTTGGAGATTTTAAGGTTATATATTTGCTATTATTTTGAGCCAGGCTTGTTACTTGTATCTGCTTTGATTTTTGACTGAAAATACTTGTGTGAACCTACATGTTGCTTCCTGTTTTCCTACTAATACATTCAATAGCTGTATTCTTACTCTTCAGTGTTTTCAGGGCAGTGTACAAAGAACAGCTAATTAAATTTTGCTATGAATACCGAGTGAAGTCAGTGGTGGTTGTGTATCATCTATTTCAAGTGGTCTTGGTAAAAATACATCTCTTGGAGCTCCTGACCAACCTCAGAGCAATGCACCTGTCACATAAAGTAGATCAGGAACTGTACTGTGTTACTACACACTGTCTTTTTGTGTAATATAGTATCAGTGGTATGTGCTGCCATGTAGTTTGATGAAGTCTGTCAAACATTCTGGGTATCCAAGTTTTAACTGGCAAAAATATTTCTCTTTTTTTTTTTTTTTGTATAGAAGATTATTCCCTATATGAGTAAATGGGATGACAATCTTGCTAATTTAAAAAACAGCAGGAAAACTCAGATCTTGAAATCCCGGTGCTTCATTTGAACTTTGTAAATTGATAGGCTGGAAAATCCTTATTTATTTATTTATTGCCATAGCGTATTAAAGGATTGTTCAGGTTTACAGTCTGTTGCCATGTATACCTACGTTTTTGTTAATACTGCATTATAAACCTGACTATGGGGAAAATACTCCTGTGGAGACCAATGGGACCTTTTTTCAGGTGACTGATGTTTTCAGACTACCACAAGGTACTAAAATGAGTAACTCTGAGAAGCAGCATTGCCAGTCCTTAAGCAGAATTGGGCTGTAAATTTGCTTCTTCAGAGTTCTCGATAGATCAAAGTAAAACAATATAAGTTCTAAGCACTTGGGTTTTTATTAAGCACTTTTCTTGTTTGTCCTACACTTTAAGAAATATTTATAACTTCAAAAGAATAAGCATGACTTAAAATAAGCAAGTGTTGTGTGACTGGATACATAGAAATTGGAAATTGGGTTCTTGCATGACAAGACAGCCTTAATATGGAAAAAGAATTTTTATTTTTTTTTAGTGAAACAGATTATTTTTCTTTTAAATTGCTTTGGCTTGTTTGTTATACTTTCCAAAGTAGCCAACTTTGAAAATGTTTTATATAAATAATTTCTTTCAAAACACTCAAGAATTGGTGGATGCTGAACTCTTACCAATGTCTCCCAGGTTCAAGGGCCAAGCACCTCTGCAAGTCTGGCCAAATGCAACTGCTGAGATCTTTAGCAGAGTGCAGGTACATTCCTAGTGGAAGGAGAATAGGTGGCTGTGCTTTTGAAATTGTATTTCAAATCGGAGCATCGTAAGACAGATTTTTGGAGGCAGCTTGGTAGGATGAAGCTGCAGCTGCAGTGCCTGCGTGCTGTGCACCTACTGCATGCATCACGTTTGCATTCACAAGTTTGTTTTTAAAAGTTAGTAATGTGTGCTAGTAAGAGTTTCTGAGACTTAGTGCTTGAAATCATACACTGCACACACAGCTTTTTACACCAAGAATTACAAACACTTAGAAAGAAAGTTCTGATGGAAGGTTTGGCCAATAAACAGCACATGTTTTACGGTTATTTTCTTACCCAGCTCTTCAAAATACAGTTAGTGTCGCATGTATGGAAAGCAGAATATAAAATGTCAGTAAGTGTTATTAACCTGGGCCTTGAAAACTGGAAACCTTTCAAGGTTTCAAATGTTTTCTTAAAAAGAGCGTGTGGGAAACAAGCTCATTCAATGGTCTTTAAAACAGAGGACTTTTAGAATAATGCTTTGTATGAATTCAAGGCAATTGTGCAACAAACCTCAACTGACAAACTGGAGATGTTTGAAGAGCCAATGGGCCATAGTTGTTGTGACCCTGATGGATTTTGGTGTATTGATTCTCTAAGCAACTGGACTACTGAGAGCATCCATGCATTAGTAGTGGTTTTCCACTAGTGACATCTTTGAGAGAGGACTCTTGCACTTGGTCTTTTCTTCAGGAGCCTGTGTTTGAAACTGTGTAGTCCAGTTGGACAGATTTGGGTAATGATGTTCCCAAAATAATCTTATTTATACCTTCTTAGCAGAGACGTGGAAATACTGTGAGGTGATTTGTAGGGGGCAGGAACGGAAGTTTCTCTTTATACAATATTGTTTTAAGGATGCAACATCTACTGAAACTGTGACTGAAAATAAATTGAATGAAGTTTGTTGTTTCTGAGTACTTCAGTAATGTGAAACGTGTTTTGTACAGTAATATGGTAAGAAGTAGGAAAATCAGTGAATTTGTTAAAGCAGTAAATCAGTGTTCAGCTGTTACAGGTGCTTAGAAAAGTCTGCAGAAAAATATGACTGGGATTATGCCCTAAAATTTGTCTTCTGCATTGTATGAGTTTTTAAAGTGTTTAGAGGTCATTGCTGACACAGAGTAGAATCATCTTGTAAAATGGCAAAACTTATGTACTTTAAAATCGCTTTTGAAAATACCATCTTGTCCAACCAGTGCTGTAGTACAAACCCAGCACTATGAGGTTGTGCCTACTTTAGCACTACTGTCAATTTGGGGTTCAAAGATTTGGTTTCTCTTTTTGCAGCGTTGTTACTCTGCTGCTTGATCTTTATGTACCAGCATCTCATGATAAGTTTTTAAGGTGCCTGCTTAGAGAAAGGAGCAGATTGGTGAGTGCTGTAGGTTTATGGTAAGAACAGTACAGTGCAGGTGGCTATGGACAATTTTCTCTATTAGCTTAGGTAGAATTGAAATCTAGAAACTTTCACTTCCTCCTTTCCCCTGTTTTATTGTGCCTACTGAGTGACTGTTTGTACTTACAGAAATCTGGTGGCTTGATCCTAAGGGCTAATTCTTTTTTTTTCCTAAATAAATACAATTCTGTGACAGTCCTGTTTGAAGATAGCAGATAGGATGGGTTGTCTTTATGGTTTTTTTTTTTTTTTTTACTTCTGCAATCATGACCAGTGTTCCCACTGGCAGTAGTGCAGCTGTAGTAGAACTGCTGTCACAGAGTTGTTTTGTTTTGTATCTAAAAATAAAACTTCTTTATTACTTTCCCAAAACTCAGTTGGATCTACCAGTAGCTGAAGACAGGGAATGAGACAAGACTTCTTCGTTACCTTCTTCCTGGAGGGCATCTCATGGGCCATTTCTTTACTGAGGACAGGATGGGCCCTTTCTAGACTGAGAAACTGCTGGGACCCCTTTAATGTGGAATGTTCCGGAGCTCTGAACGTTTCCAGTGGTTAAAACTTACTGTTGATGCTTTCCAGAAGCAAAGGGTACTCTGAGGAGCGTTGTACATCTGCAGATCCTGGAAGATGTACCACGTGAATATGCACCCTCAAGGTTTCCTTCATGGCCTTGGAGGCTCAAAACTTCACTTGGTGTTTAACAGGAGCTTCTTTTGTAGAAAGTGATCAGTTTTTAGCTTTGTTCACTATCTAAGAAGGATTTGAACTTAGGCCTTGGCTACAGTGGATTTAGGATGGGAAAGAATGGGCTCAGGTCCTTTTTACTTGAGCAGTCATAAATTTTGGAGCTGGAGCAACTGGAAAATAACTCCTGCAGGAGTAATTCCATTTCTTTCAGTTGGGAGTTGGGGTGGTGGGTGCTTGGGCAAAGGAGAGTGTATAAAAAATGGAGAGAAGTGACAGCTGAGAAGAAAGAAACAAACAATTTGTGTTACTTTTTTATATTGAGTGCCTCATTCCTTGGGTTACTTTGTAGTTGAAACATGTACCCCAGAAGTGCCCAAAGTAACTAGAACGTGGATAGATGAGGAAATCGTCAGACTTCCCTAATATAAGAATTACAGAAAGGAATGATAGAAATACTATGAAGTAGTGGAATGTGGTTGTTTCTATTTCTCACTAACTAGTAAGCAAGTTCAAACATATCCTCATTATAGTCTCCCTATATGTTGCATGTGCTGCCAATATTATGCCTGTTAAGTGTGTTGGCATGGCTTGATTTTGTTAAAAATAATGTGTGTAATGCACCATGACAATAGGAGCTCCTTAAAGTACTTATAGGATGTTTTATTTTCAAAGCATTTTACAAAACTTAATCCTTGCAACATGCCTGTGTGGTTGGTAAATAAAGTAGTATGAACTCTGCTTTAGAGCTGGGGGAAAGAGCAACTTAGAGAAGTTCTAACTTGCCCAAGGCCATGCAGGAATCGATATTTTGCCAAGACTAGAGCTTGGGAGTCCTACACTTGGCGTGGAAAGTGGTATCTCCCTTTCTGAAAGATAACTGTGGATCTCCTCTGCAGAACTCTTCTGGGTGAGGGGTGGATTTTATGTGCAAATCATGCATCAGCAAAAGGAACATTCTGCTTTATTTGGAATCTGCTACATCAGATTTGCCATATGTCGCCAGGCTGAAAGTTGTGTTTGTTCGCGTTGCAACTTCCATAACTGAGGAATCCTGCATCCTGGGGTCCTTTGTACCCCAAAGGACCTGAGGCTCAGAGCTGTGCAGTAGGATTTTTTGGCTCTCTTGAAAAGGGTGTCTCAGTGTTTTGCACATCTGATAAGAGTGGCTTGTTAAGTGATGGGATCTAATGGGAATATAATTGTGATTCTGTTAAGCTGTGAAAGCTACTGACTTTGACTACATATTGTTCACTTCTGTTATGGAAAACACTCTTGTTCCCAACAGCCTGTATGGCTATATATGCTTCAAATTGTGATCTTCTGGGTTTTTTGGGTGTCACTAGGCTTATTATTAACATTGTTGGTCAATGACCAGAAGTGAGTGATTTATTTCTTTTGAACTGTTTTGCACTCTGCAAGAAGTTGTGTGTTTTCCATCTCTGAAGTCCACCAGGTTACTTATGAAATGCAACTTCTTGGTTTGAGGACCTCAAATTTGGATGCTGCCTAGGGCTTGAATTCCTTACTAACACAGGATGCTGCAGCAAAGTTAGCAAACTGAAGTAAAAATGCATTTTGGACACTGATAAGATACAAATTAGTAGGTATCACAAACTCCTCAAATGAAATGTTTTGGTGTATGAAAACTCTTACTATTGTTTGTCTTCCCTGTTTTGGGAAATAGGCTATAAATAGAACTCTAAAAAAATTTTGAACTAGTTCAAAAACACAGTTGAAAATACTGATATTTAAACTACCTGGGTTTTCAGCAGAGGAGGTACTGGTGTGTGGAAATGTCGCTTTCTGTTCTCATAAAAACTAGGTGATCAAAAATGAGTCTGCTCAGAAGGAACTGGACATAGAAGTCACTTTACACATTAAACACTTTTTGTTACTATAGGCAGTTTTTGTCAGACATACTCAAAATCAGCATTTTTACCTGAAAACAGCTACTCTTGTCAAGGTTATTCTCTGTGTTGAAACTTTATGAATGTTTATAACTCCATTTATCTGTCTGACTCTGCTCCTTGAATTTGATGCTATTGCTTTATGTCAAAAAAAAAAGGCTTCTGCTAGTTGGAAGACTTAGCAGGTTTAGCTTTATTAGGCAATGTTATCTCTCACGAAAGAAGGTTCGAAAATCTAGTGGCACAAAGAAAATAATTTTGAAAATACAACCACCAAAGGCAATGATGGAAAGGAGATTTAGTCATAGGTAACAGTTATTTCAGGTGTATTATGAACTGTGACGCTCCGTGCACCTCCACAGGGATGCTCCTGTTACAGGGAGTTGTGTGATCCTTGAATGTTGCTGAAGGTTCCCTGGTGCACTCCTGGGACCGGACCCTCGGGATGCCCCTGTCCCATTGACAGGTTACACACAGTTGTTGTGCAGAGGTGGTGACTATGGGGATGGTCAGGCTTTGTTTTTGTGCTCTTACAGGTTGTTAATCCATTAACTTTAATTTGTTTGGAAGCTAATTAAGATCTTGCCTAAGTGCGAGAAGTTGTGTATTTGTACTGATAAAGGTTTCTTCAAAGTTGTAAAAGCTTTCTTGTCTGAATCCAGTTTTTGCTGTATCAGCCCTCTTGCATCTGATTCCTCATAAGAGAAGTAAAATACACTAAGCTGCTTCTACAAGGACAGGGTTGTGTTCACACTGGAGATTTTAAGACTAAATTGGTGTGGCAAAACATCCAGCTCAGATGTTGAGAGAAGCATAAAAACTGCACACAGACCAGGCTGTAATTAAACGGGTGTACAGACTGTGTGATCACTCATATTTCAGATTAGACGAGGCTTTGCTTTTCATTGAGGCTATGGACACACAAATGGAGCTTGTTGGTGGTTTTAAACCTTTTAGGACAGTTTTACCTCAGCTTACTCTAAAAATTTTTACCCCAGTTCCGTTCTGTGGTAATTTCTTTTCAGAAATGCTGGTTGTCTTCTGGAGGTGTGGGTATCTCAAGGAACTGAGAGCCAGTTTTTTACCACAAAGCCTCCTGTCTTGGAGTAATTTTCTTCAGGTGTCTTTAGCATAATATTTAATGTAAAATGAAATTGTCCTGGAAGCTTTATTTATGCCTTTAAAGATTTTCTTAAACTGTAGAATATCTTTTAATGAGGACTAAACCTTGATTGTCATCACTATATAACGGTATAGATTATCAATAGTCAAGAAAGAGGTGATAATCATAAGGAATTGATACACCTGCGTCCTGTTCCTGCAGTGAGATCTGCTCAGAACCTCAGTAGAGCTGTCTTAAGGCACTGTATGAATGTAGCTAATCATTTGTCTGTAACTGTTGGAAGGCTAGAAATAAAAATATGAGTTTCTGTACTTACATTACCATGATCAGAAAGTTACACCTTGAATATCAAAGGTTGATTCTCAGCAAAGTGCATAAATAGGTTTGAATCCTTGTAGCCAGGGGTGGTGCTTTTGCTATGTATTTATACAGGATTTAGCACAAGGTCTGACTGGGATACCAAGCTCTTTTTTGTGGGATTTGGAAAAGTATATTGATAAAAATTAAGTGCCTTTTTTCCATTGCAGAGCTCTATAAATTGGAATTGTAAATTATGAATTATGAGTAACTTTTGGTGCATTTTTCCTTAAAATGCATTACTAAAATAAGTTTTTCAGTAACGTGTTGTAATCAGTACCTGGACAATGAGTAACATAAAACTCGCAGCAGTGTGTAATGTTATTTTACAAGACTGGCATGACTGTTCTCTGACTTCTATTGATTCAAGTAAGCCTCTCTACTAAGAGTGGTCTAACTTATGATTATAACTTGATTAATATACGCTTCTGAGAGTAGCTGAACTGTTAAAAGCTATCACAGTGCTTTTGTGCAGAATAAAGCACGTGGTGGATAGACTGTGCTGACAACCAGTATAGTTGAAAAATGTGCGCTCTGGATACCGGGGTATAAACAAAACCAAACAATGAGGTGTGGTGCCGTGCTCGAGCCTTTCTGAAATGGTTTGAGGGGGCAGCAAGGCTGTAGTAAGTTGTCTGCACATCTTCCTTCAGTTTATTAATCAGATATTTCTGTAAGGGAGGGTTCGACTGAGAACCTCTCTCCGAATGCAAAATAACATCAGGTGCACTCGGCCGAAGTGGCGGTGTGGCGAGTGGGACCAGTTGTGCTCACATGAGTCAGAGGAGTAACTCTGGGGAATTGCAGCTCTGGTGGCAAAAGAGTTGACAGAGGTGACCAGGACAGTGTTTGCTGAGGGATCAGTGGGGATATCTGGAGCAGGAAGGCTGAGAGTGACTGAACTGTGTGGAAGTTAATAGACAGGCGTGAGGAGTTGTTGGTTTTTAATAGACATACGTGCAGTTGTGTTTGCAGTGGTATTAAGGGTGGATTGGGAGAAGATACAAGTGTTCATGCCCTGAGCTTCAGCCTCTTACTTCCTTTCATTCTTCCTTTTTTCCAGTGTATCATTTGGTTTTCTTTCCTTCCCTGTCCTCCATGGGGGAGGGGGAGAGAAGGCACTAATTATTTATAAGTGTTAGTCATACCCAGTCATTAAGCTTAGTCACTACTCAGGACTGTGCATTTGATGGTTGGTAAAAATCAAAACGAGACCTGATTTTGTTTAAAAGCTTTATGAATTCAAGCTTACAGGTGTGAAAATAGTTCTGTTTCTGTGTGCAGACTAACTGAAAAAGCAGAGTTATTTAATAAATGTTGCTATCAGCCAAATGACATGTAATATCATGTCCCCGTTGATAGTTTGTATTGAACTTGCAGGCGTAGGGTTTGGCATATTCTCAAAGCAGAATAACTTCTGTATGGGCAGTGAGAGAGGCATGAAATCCCAGAGGAGGATGTGGAGAGAACCTTTCCACTGAGGCTGCCCTGGGGAGCTGGCAGTCAGTGGAATTGTGCAGTGTCAGGTCTCCACAGCCCTGGGTGAAAAGGAGGCATCAGCAAAGGGTTTTCTCACTGCTAAAGTTACAAAGGGCGCATACCCGGAGTAGAGAATTCACGGTGGGGACAAATTAAAGGAATGCACTTTTTATGGGTTTTCATGCACTTAGTTGTTGTAGGGTATTGCTTTTTGAAGGAAGAAAACAATAATTTAAAGCATTTAAGGCATTACTCCCCATTAAGTGTGTGTGTGTGTGCAGACTGTGGTAAATGCAAAGTAGATTGGCCATTCCCATTTAACACCAACGTTGATATGCCTTGGTTTAGACTAACTGTTTGTCACAAGTGAAGACTAGTTGAGTTAAAAAATCTCCTATTGAACATAACAGAGGAAAAGAATTAGTGACGATTTTGTTTCTTCCTTTTTGAAGACCACATCCGATTTTGGTATAACTGCATTGTTGTATGATGTAAATATATTGAAACCAATGACAGAGCTAAATCTGAATCACTTGGAGATCAATAATTAAAGCAATTGGTTTAGCTCTCGATAGTGTTTTTCTTAGCTCTTGCTACATCAGACTAAAGACAGATTTGTGTGATGATTGGGTTGCAATTTAACAGAGCACTCTGGTGTTTTGGCTTTGTATGCTTGACTAGAAAGGAATGTTAACACACTTTCAAGGAATATAGCTTTCCAGAGAAGTCAGAATAGTTTCAAATCACACTGTTGTTGAAACATTTGTCAATTGTTGCTATATAAATTGATATATTTCCCAGAACAATTCTTACACACCTTTTAAACAGAGCAGGTAAGATTTTTTTTCCATATGGGATCACTGTTAAATGCAGGGGCTTTTTGACTCTCCAGCGTGACATTATTCCTTTAACTATATTCTTAGAAGAGTTGTGAATCAATGCTTTACAAATGATTCACTTCTTCACCTTTCAGGCAGTACAGTTGAGTTCTGTAATTTGAAACTGAATTCTTGCATAGTAAGAGGAAGCAAAAGCTTTTAAAATGAGGTTGAGTTTTTTGTTTGTGGACTCTTTAGTAAGAAAAAAAAGACAGCTTTTCATAATATGAACTTGTGTACTTGGTCTGTACAAAATACTCCTTCTGTGCACTGCAGTCAGGATTCTTGAGGATATTTGCAAATGTATCTTTCACCCACGTTGGCAATAATCATAAATCAGCTGTTAAAGAATCAGCATTTCCGAGATCGTAACAATTAGTTGTGATCTGTGTGTGCAGGTTGGGCGTGTGGAGAAAGGGATGATGGCAAACAGTGGAGCGCTGTAGTAAACTGATGCTGTACCAAAACTTTTAGGCATTGGATCTGGGTAGAATTTTACTTTATTCCAGAGTGGCAGGAGCTGAAAAGTAAATGGAGTGCTGTGCTTTTGTAGTTCTTGTCCAAAACTCTGTGCTGTGCCAGTCTTCACTATGGGTAATATTTAGTGCCTGTTGGGAGAGACTCCAAGTGTTTTGTATTAGAGATGCTCTGAAGCAACAACTGACAGTCATGGCATGTTTTTTCATGCTAAGTTGTAGCTCACCTTCAGCACGGCAGGTGCCTTTCAGACGCGTGGGCACAGTGTGCACTGTGTGCTCAGTGCAGCTCTGCAGAGCCTCAGCTTCATGGCTTTGGGGTGCCCATTCCTCTGAAACAAGCTGTGAGGGAATCTGGTACACACTCTCAGGTTGCTCCAGCGTGCTGGACAGCTCTAGCTCTGCTGGCAGTTTTATGGCCTGCAGACCTGCAGCTGAGCAGGGAACGTATCTGCTACTAACTCGTGTTTGTACAGCCTGACCTCACTGTGCCAGCGCAGGGGAGGCACTTCTGGAGCAGCTCAAGTCACACTTAGTGTTCATTTTGTGCTGACTGGTTTGCAGGACCTGATACCTGCACTATGGAGACTTTTCTGTCTCAATGGGATAACTGTTGTTATCTTGTGGAGCTGAGATGCCTTTATAGAAGTCACGAAACAACCACGTTTGTTGATGAAACTCAAGAGCCTGGATCTCTGATGGTGTCAAAGGCTTCAGCCAGGAAGTTCAAGTAAAAGCTTTCTCTGGATTTCTTGTGCAGCACAGGTCACCTGAGGTTCTAAGCACCTAAACTTAAGCCAGAGCATCTAATGCAGCTGGTGCACACCTCTCATGAAGAGCGAAATAATGTGTCTTCAGTGACATCTAATCCACAGCTATGTTACCATTTACAGTTCTGTGCTATTCATCTTGACTTGTAATCCCCATTTCTCATGAACTGGTGTATAGATTGTCCTGCATGAGCTGCTACACATGTTCTGCTTACAGATGCTGCTCTTTGACATGTGTAAATAATTGTAAATGTGCTACAAGTGGTCTGGTGTTAGGGAAGATTCCCCTAATTACTCAGGTTTTCATAGAACTTCAGTGGACCAGCAGACTTCAATAGGTTCTTTCTGCTTTACCTGACCCTTCCTTCCCGTAGAGTTAGAACTTTTCCAGGTGGGTCAGTTACTGTGAGAGAAGGAATGGTGGATTGTTGGACAGCATTGATGTCAGTACCAGGTTGTCCATTCCTTTTCTGGAAAATGAAGGACATATATCTCTTCTGCTGAAAGCTCATGGTCCCAGTATTACCTGGTCCAACGACCTAAAGAGCCTGGACTCATCCCCTTTGCTTTAGATGGTTTTTGTGGTGTGTATGGCAACAACTTGCATAACCTTACAGACATTCACTTTCCGTTCTGTTGCAACAGAATCTCTTCTGACAATTCCATAGGGATACTCTCATAAAGCTTTCTCCTGCTAATATGGCACAGCCCACTTAGGATTACTGTCAGAATTTTCTGCCATGTCAAATGTTTGCAGCATCTTGCGACAAATGAGTGTGCGCTCGAGAGCTTAAGGCCCGAGTGCTTTGACGTGGAGATAGATAACCTTATAGTGAACTTCCCTGGCAAATCTAGTTAGGATTTGAAGATTTGTCAGATGTCAGTGGACTGTGTGATCAATAACCTTCTTTTCTAGAGGTGTTTGTAAGGACTTTGATTTCCTACACCGGAAGCATCAATCCTCTAGTTATTCTTTCAGGCTTGGACATTCTTTCTGAACACCAGCATGTGTGTGTATTGATTCTTTGCTGCCTAACCTGACCCCAGCTGTTTTTTCTTGGAAAATAAAGTTCAGTTACCTTTCTACTTTTAAGAAGAGAATTTCCTGCAAAAAGATATTCTCCATGCACTTTCAAAATCATACACCCATTAATTCTTCTGTCATGTCTCAGCTACTGAAAAAAACAACCTATTAAAAGTCTAGGTTCTGGATTAGACCATGAGCTACATTGAGGGTAATGAGCAAAATCTGTAAGCCTGAACCTTCTGTTCTTCTGTTCAGTGTCTGCATCAGGAAGAGAGATGTTGTCACTTGGGATCTGATAGGATCCTGTCTAGAGTTTGTATTTCACAGATAGGCAGGAGTTTTGTCCTTGCACACTGGTATGAGACAAGCATGGGCACATTTTTTTGTGGTCCTCTTGTTAGATGCTTGCCAACTGTAGATGAAGTTCTTCAGTGTGTCACCTGTGGTGTGGATGGAGTCCCTGAGGCATGGAGCATTTATCCTGAGCTGACACCTGGATACTCCTGCTGGGTATGGCCGTGAGAGGGGACAATCTGCTGGACTGGGGATTTCCTCAGAACACTGATCTGAAGGTGCCTGCTGTACCTGCAGCAAGTTTTAACTCTCTCCTTGAGAAGTCCAGCTCCTATAAATGTTATTAATCAAGATGTACCAGCAAAACCTGGTAACAAAACAGGAAACTTCTGTGGTTTTTTTTCTCCTTTTGGATGTAGAGCTTCTCTAGCAAGAAAGCTGTATGTCTTGGGAATTACATAGGTAATCAGAGTGGTCTGCAAAGGCTACAAACTACTTTATTAGTCTTCTTTATTATTCTGTTATTTTTTTTCTTTAGTCTTTGCAAAGCCAAGCCACATTTCAAAGAAGTAAGGAAGAGGGAGGTGTTTGAAAAGAGCCTGGTTTGTGTTTTTCTGACATGTCTTATGGCCAGAGCTCTTCACTTTTGATTCCAGTGCGTAATTTCACAAGTTTTATTAATTAAAAAACAAACACCAACTAAGAAACAAACCCCCAAAGCACAGCACTTTGTAAATGGAAATGCCAATAGCAAATGGAAACACAAATAAGCAAGAAGCAAAGATGGCACTGTAGAATCATGCAGCTACATCCTATAATAATGACATTTTCCCTTCCAAACACTCTGGTAAACAGGAGGGATGTGGGAAGATCTCCACAACAAGAACACATGAGATGACCACTGTACTGGTCAAGAGCACAAGTCCCTTTGGCATAAGGAGCAATCCAGCTCAGTTTTGTTAATCCTTCATTTGGAGCCATGATGAATTGTTTAATTCAAACTAAAATATGAGACTCTTTCAGGATTCTCCTAAGCCTCTGACTTCTAACAAAAATGGTAATTAATTTTAATTTTAATTAGTTTTTTAATGACAGACTTGGAAAGAATGCTTGAATATTTGCATTTTTAATATTGTATATGATTTTAGAGTACACGTGATCAGACTTTCTAGGAAAAATAAGGCAGAGAGATATTTAAAATGAACAAGTTTTATTGTCACCTTTTCATAATTGAACATTTCCAATTATCTTTATTAGCTCTTTGAGCTTAAACAGTAATTTATCCATTTGTGGAACAAACCCCTGGATGATAAACTTGAAACAGAAAGATGTTTTTCATCCTTTTTTATCCCACTTTAAATATGTTGCTAAATTTAATTGAAACAGTGAGATACTTTGTACAATATTGTCTATCTACTAGTACCTGGTGGTCAGTTCTGACCTGGTTCATTCAGCATTTGCAAGCCTTAAGCATTGGAGTTATAATGGATGGGGAGAGGGGGCTGTTACAGTCCTACATTGATGTTGTTTAGAAGGAGGAGGTAAGTGGGACTTTCTTTTTAATTCTTAATCAAGTTAACACCAATAAGCCTTCTGAACTTCACTGAAAATCCACTTAGTGCCAACCTGGGTGTAGTTTTGGGTTAGTGAGTTCCTTTTTTAGCTAATTGGGTTGGAAAAGAGTCTGTAGTTGGGCTGGGAGGGGAAAGAAGCTGAGAGAGCAGCTCCACCTCCCTTTTTAAAGAATTCTCAACAAGGCTTGAGGGGTGTTATGTATTCAGTCAAATCTTGCTTGCCTGCACACTGTAGTGCTGGTGAATTGCTGCACAGAAATTTCAGTAACTGAGTTCATCACAATTTGAATTTTTACACCTTGTCCGAAATCGCTGATACACCAACATTCCAAGCAGGTAAAATGTCTCATATCATCATACCATGATTAAAGGTAGTGCAAGATTAGTCAGATATTAGTAATTGTCTTTATGTTTGTATACAGCCCAGTATGTGTGCACAGGAGTTTATCGGGGGTAGACCCTGAGTTAATGACACGTTAGAAACTCTCCAAGTTGAAAATAACTGTGTATCAAGTTTGAGTGGGGATGAAAGAACTATTCAAATGTAGCTTTGTATGAGTTACTTTTTTATTATGACTTTAATACTCGACAGAAAGTTCAGACTTCCCATAGTTAGAAATCTAGCAGGGTAGTACTTAAAGTCAGGGTTTGAATTACAAATGATTGTTTTATCTGTCTGCTGCCAAAAATTGAACTTTCTTGATATGTTTTCTAAAGCTCACATTACTGTGCTTTTCAGCTGTCTGTTTGAGCAGTTGTGCTATGTTAATGTGTAGGCATGTTCTAATTTTGCATGTAGCTCAGGGAGAATATTTCATTGTTCAGACATTGTGCTTGCACTTTATGGGTATCCAACCTTTGTTTTGTGGTTATTTCCCCTCTTTTCTCCCTTCTCATTCGTATTTTGGGGAGAAAACCAGTAAGCTGACAGGACTGCCGTGCCGAGGGGTGGTTGTGATGTCACAGGGCATTAGTAGGTGGTGCAGACCCATTCCTGAACCTGATGTGTGTGTTGAGCTGGAGACAGGAACAGTTAACACAGAGCTCTGATGCTATAAAAGTTCCTCATATGCAGGTGAGGGCTTTTGACTTGGTGCTTTCAAATAATTTTAGTCACATTTCACTAGGAGAGAAGTTTAAAAAACAATCCCCCCCCTTCCCAAACTGCAGTTAGTGTCTTTTATGTTGCTTCTGGAAAAAAATATATAACTTTAAAGAATTTGTATATTACATTAACCTTAGAATATCCTAGGGAATCCCAAAAATGGTGAGTTTTAAGAAAAAGAGTTTTCTATGGGGTGTCAATATAATTCTGTGACATTTAAGGACTTATGAAGGCACAGGCATAGGTAGTTGCATTGGGCCTTTTCAATTGCTAGAAGCTAAATGGTACCCAACAAGCTTTAATATTTCATGTTGAAAATAGCTCCTCTAATCAGATTTTCACTGTACTGATGTTTTCAGTTATAACAGTATTGAAGATTTCCACTGATTCAGTTTTATCTGCTTCAGCTGATTATTATGAGGAATGACAAAAATGGGCAATGTGAGTTCATTTCCTAAGATTTTGTTTGCACATTGGAAGAGGATGGCAGGTTCTATTTGTTCAGGAATGAGCTTGATGTAGTAGTAGGTCATTCTTTAGTCTTTAAAATGTTGAATTTCTCTGGTTTTTTTGTCAATAGCCCCCTCCTTGTAGTGTGAGGCTGATGGAGAGAAAGTAGTGATGGTTCTAATAAGCAGCTGACAGGATCAAGCCCTGTGTTCACTATTAAGACTTTTAAGGCTCTCATAAGCTGTGGTGATGGTGTGTGCCCTTGCTGTTTTAAGGAAAATACTTCTTACATAAGTTATGGGAGAAAATACATTACTGTTTGGAATGGCTTGGAAAATGTTTTTTTGGACTTGACAGCTAAACAAAGAGTATTTATTTCTGTAGTCTGCAAGACTGTAAATAAGTTTCCCCTCCTCCTCCTTTCCTACAGAAAACCAGTTTGAGAATATTTGTTTCTAGATGTAACTCTTGTCCATAGCACATTGTGGATCCCACCTTAACACTTATAAAACTTAAAACACCAATAAAACACTAAATAAATTGCAATGGAAAATCACCTTTTGGATGTAAACTAGTTTAATGTCTCTGTATGACTCAGCTTCATTAAAAGAGCGTTAATGTAGAAAATGTATGGAAAAAATTAGGGGCAAATCAACTAAGGCTTTTCTTTTGAACTCATTTTTATAGAAATAAGTATATGGATTTTTACAGTTTGACTTTCAAACAGTCCAAGAAAACTGTTTAAGGTGTTGTCTGTAAACATTTTGGCACTTCATCTGAATAGAAAAGCAAATAAAAGCTTGACTCTTCTGAAGTAGTCATGCTCTGAGATGGCATAGACCACATCTCCAGATATTGTTGGGAGCGTGTATAGGCTTTTGATTCACTGAACAACACTTCAGAAAAACTTTCTGATTTCAGTAGTGCCTCTTGATTTTCGTGGTGAAGGTTCCTCCTGTAGTTGCTCAGAAAAGCCAACTAATTTTGAGTGCCCAGTTTGTTTCCTTAGGTGGCTTTTCCAGAGCTGATGAGGTCCTGAGGCTCTCCTGGGCTGACTGAGGCGTGAGGAGTGAAGGAGCTCTTGGAAAACAGTTCACATTGTCCAGATCCTGTTTGCACCTTCAAGGAAGAGAGAGTCTCATCTGAAAATCTGCCTGTTAAAAGCTGGTTCCCTCCAGCTGCCCAGTGGGGTTAAGGGTATTGATCTGAGTGACTGAGCAGGGAGTGACGGCCTCATTTCCCCCTCCGTTTTATTTTCCTTTTGAGGTGTAACATGGCACAGTGCAGCCTGTTGCTGATGCACATGAGAGAGATTATGATTTTATAGCCACTTTCATTACTGAATTGGTTATGGGAAATTAATTTAGAACTTAGACAATTGTGTTCCTGTTGATGGTAAAGCTTATGCTTGATTATTTTTCTTCCCCTCTTAACAAGAATCTTGCCTAATGGCAGGATTTTCTTTTATTTGTGTGTTTCATAAAACAATTTCTTAGTAAAGAGCAAGTAGGATTTTTACATGTTGCTTATTTTAACATTGAGTCACATGGAATATTTTTTGTTGGGGCAAATATACCTCACTGTGTTCTGATGCACAATATACTGAGCATTTAGATAGAGAAGGAGTATTTCTGATATTAAGCTTTTCTGCACAAAATGTCATCATGCAGCCAGGTATTTTGATTTTATTCTAAACCTCTTTTGTTAGTTGCTTAGTCCTTCGGCAGTGCATTAATTCCATATGTATCCAACTTGGATAAAAAGATCAGAGAAAGATGTTCTTTCATGTTTGGAGAGGATGTGTGTTGCTTGACCGGTATCTGTTTTCCAGGCATGGTCCTTGTGCGCAGTGAGAACGGGCAGTTGCTGATGATCCCCCAACAAGCCTTGGCACAGATGCAAGCACAGGCACATGCCCAGTCTCAGCCTCAGAATACTCTGACTCCTCGTCCTGCTACACCGACCAGTGCACCCCCAGTGCAGATATCGACAGTGCAGGTCAGTTCAGTGATTTGTAGGGCTAAAAAGTGTAAGATTTATTTTCTTCCTGTGAACAATACTCCAGAAAGTAAGGCATGGTTTTAGGGATTGAAGAAACCATAGATCTAACTGGGGCTATACAGGCTTTTCATAGATTCATAGAATGGTTTGGGTTGGAAGGGACCTTAAAGCTCATCTCGTTCCAACCCCCCTGCCACTAGACCAGGTTGCTCCAAGCCCTGTCCAGCCTGGCCTTGAGCACTTTCAGGGATGGGGAGTCCACACCTCTCTGGCAACCTGGGACAGTGCCTCACCACCCTTATAGTAAAGAATTTCTTCCTAATATCTACTCTAAATCTACTTTCCACATGGCATAGGTGATGCATTTTGTTCCTAGTTCTGTTACAGCTTGGCTCTTACTCATCAAAAATATTTGTACCTGTCTGAATCTCATTAAGTTTAAAACTTTGACACAGAGAAGACCTCATATGGTTGATGTGTACAACTCTTTGCCCCGGAGAAAATGTAAGACTAAAAGAAAAAAGTGGATATGGGTGTATTTACTCTGAGATTTTGACAGTTGCATTAGGTTCGAGTCTAAAATTCCTTCTCACGGTTTTCTAGTGGTTTAGATGCATTCTTTGGGATCTGCACCAATATTAACTGTCCAGGGACAAAATACTAGATAAGGTAGAGGATATTTAACTACAGGCACTGATATGTTTGGGTTTTTTTTTCCTCTTCCCCAGGCTCCAGGAACACCCATCATTGCACGACAGGTGACACCAACTACTATTATCAAGCAAGTGTCTCAGGCTCAAACAACAGTGCAACCCACGACAACGCTACAGCGTCCCCCGGTTGTGCAAGTGAGTGTGTAGGAAAGCAATGTATAAATGAGACTGCCAGACAGACAGGAAATGCAGTTGCTAAGTGCAGGGAAGAAATGCCTTCTGGATTATCCTTTCTGAAACATTTGTGGCTCTCAATGTGTATTTTGGATGTACAGGTATAATTTTTTATATCTATGGTATTATTATTTCATATTATACCTGTATGCATCTCTGTTTAGAGGTATCCTGTTAGTATTTGTATCACCACAGAGCTGACTAAAATAAAATACCTTTATGTTTTCTGCCTCAAGAAAGTGATGGGAAATTCCCTTTGGATTTGGAGCTGTGGTGTTATTCCTATGATGGATCTGCAGTCCTGAATTTTGCAGCAAAATTTACAATTGCAAAGACAACTGCTCTGGCAGCCTTTTCTTCCCCAAGCCTTCTGCCTCTCAAACAAGTCTCTTCTTTGGTCTGTGTCCCTCTGGAGACTGAAGGATAGGCAGTGGTGTCAGTCTGGGCTGTCCTCTCATAGCCTGGCCTCTGGTAATCATGGGCTTGCTTGGAAATGTTTTTTTGAGAGATGGTGGTGTGAATTTAAAAAACAGTGCAGGAGTGTGAAATGCTCCACATGGCTTCCAGGCAGCACTGATACAATATGATTGCTGTCGCCTAATCTGTCTCATTGTGCTTTCTTCATCCTTTGAGTAGACAGGATTAGAGAGTTTTAATTTAAAACATGCAGGTTTTGCTATGCATCCAGTTAACCTTTTTTCCCTCAGAGAGCCTTTGCCTATGCCAGTGATCTTTCCAGATCTAAGACTTAATTTACCTAACTGAGTCCCCTTAATTTGCACTGCTGTTACACTGGACAAAGAAAAATAAAGATCATTCCATCTGCATATTTTGTGCTGTAATGAGCACACCATGGACTTCGTTCATCCTGATTTCAAAAAAATGAGACAAATGAAACCCTTGTCTCATTTAGTTTCTCTCAAAATACCAGTGTAAGTTAGCTTTGGCAGCACTGGAGCCTCTTTTCTTGTGCACCTTTATATAAAGAGCGAGTTTACAAATGATTTGTTAAAATTCTGAGTGTCAGCTGTAACTTGATAGGAATTGCTGTCCCAGAGTTGTTAATAATTAGACTGTGTTGGAAGTCCATGAATGAGCTGAGTACGTGAGAAGTTCTTGTTTACAAGGGTGATTCTTTAGAGGTGATGTTCCTACTCTGAGCTGCCGATCTGTCTACAAAACTAGAAAAGTGTTTTGTCCCATTGTTCGTCACAAAGACCTCGAGAAGATCCGAGCTTTTGTCATCAGTGCCTTTTTAGAAATTCTTCCCTTTGGAAGTGGCATGTAACAAAACAGGCAGAAAAAGCTATTGCGTTCACAGGAATTCAGCACTCGTTTAAGCTGTGTTTTTAAACCACAGTGGCTGAAGATATGCTTATGGTATTTTCTTCAGTGACCAAAAATCGCACAATTTTTCAACTTTTTGGGATTCCTGTTTTGAATGTGTTTAGTGCCATCTGGTGGCTCTTTCTGTTCACTGCAACAGATCTCACATCAGTAACTTATTTATAGCTGAGAAAGGTGTTCTACTGTCCCAGAGCTCGTTTTCTCTTTGATGGCTCAGGAAAACAGGTTTTTGATATCTTTTGAGTAATCTTGTGTTTGTATTCTCTGCAGCCTCAGATTGTTCTGGGTGGTACTGCACAAACAACCACGTTGGGGACAGCAACAGCTGTACAAACTGGAACTCCTCAGAGAACAGTGCAAGGAACAACGGCCACCTCCACTGCTGCCACAGTAAGATACCGATAAATTTAAGGTCTCTTTGTGTATTCACATATACACGTGTGTATATATATATATATACACACACACACACACATAAATGTAAATACAGAGTGGAGAGCAGTAAGGGTTCAGGACTTCGGTGAGCCATTGGTGTTGAAAAAGTAAACTTTTAATAGAACTGTATAAGTAAAAGGTGTGGATACAGGTCTCTTGAATTTTGATAGGTGTCAAAGTATTAATTTTTATTTCTGTAACAGTTTTAAAACACTCCTTTTTTTCAAAACACATTAGATGTATTTTATTGAACAGTGAATTGTTCAGTGCTGCAGACTAGAATCAGTATGACAAGGGATAAAAAGCTGACACTGATTCGTTCAAGCTGCATGTTTCCAGGACTGCAGAACAGGGAGAATCCATGCACTGTGAAAGAAAAGCTTTGCTATTTGTTGTCCTGCTAAAACACTTATTTTCTCACACACAATGTACCATTATTAAAATCATTGGTGTTTCCTAATTTCATGAAGAATCATACTTTCTTAAATTTTGATAACAAAAATATACAATACATACATATGAAGAAAAATCATAATTTCAGTCTGGTTATGTCTTAATCATTGAGGAACATAAATCTGTAAATAATACTCTGCAGTTTTGAACTTTATTTCTCAAAGTATATGATCAGATCACATATGAAAAAAGTGTTTATCTTCACTTCTCTGACTGTTTCACTTTTACTCTTCCTCCTAAGGAAACTATGGAAAATGTGAAGAAATGCAAAAACTTTCTGTCCACATTAATAAAACTGGCATCATCTGGAAAACAGTCTTCAGAGACTGTGGCCAACGTGAAAGAATTAGTACAGAACTTGCTGGTAAGAAAAGCTGGAAGAGTATCTGGGCAAATTCAGGCTCAGAACTGAGGGCATTATTTTTTTTCAGGGGAGAGAGTTTATAAAATCTGAGATAAATTAACTTTGCTTCTTCTGAATTGAAATAGATGCATAAATTTTCCATTGAGTTTGTAAATGAGATATTACTGCTTATAGTCATGCATGAGAACATGAGTTAAATTGAACTGTAATGTAAATAGTGGCTCTTTAAATTCCACATTTTGATAAAATGGTGAATAAAAAGATTCATTATGTACTTGAGACAAGACACTACAGGCAGTGCAATAGCTGAGTGTATGAAATCACAAGTGAAATCACGATGTTATATGATTCAAATGTAAAACCTTGAAATAATTAATATTTATAGAATGAGTACTAGTATTGCTAAGCCTACTTGTTAGCAACCTTTAAGGTAAGGTAGAGCATCTTCCAGATGTCATGTGATAACCAGAGGTCTGTAGGTCTTACTAGTAGAAATTTATAGTAAAATTAGTTACTACCATAAAGCTATTGGCAACTAAAAATAGTGAAGGATGATAAAGCCACTTATTTCCAATAAATTGTTATGTTTAATTATTTTTGGTGTTGGATGTCTGTAAAAGTTAAGTTTGTTCATTTGTTTTTTCTGTTTTAAAGGATGGTAAAATTGAACCAGAAGACTTTACCAGTAGGCTGTACAGAGAACTTAATTCTTCACCTCAACCTTACCTTGTGCCTTTCCTGAAGGTAACTTGTGTGCACTACTTTTCTTTACTTCTGTGCTTATGTATCAGCAGCAATGAACACAAGCACATCCTTTACCAGTGGAGACAGAATTCCAGAATGATGTAAAATGGAAGTTTTAAATGGTGCCTGGTTAGGCTTTTGCTCCCTTAAAAAATATTTTCACCTCTTAGTTCCAAGAGTTTGTTAGTGTGATTCCTTGGCACGGTCGGTAAGTCATGTAAATTCTACCACAGTGTCACATTGTAGCTCTTTCAAGAAATCTGAAAAGTTTTCTTTCTCTGACTTAGACCAGCAAACCTATGAATTGATTTATTATTCTATTTTTAGTCCTGGAAAGAAAACAAGGGATTGAATTATACAGAAAACTGCACCTTCTGAGCAAGTCTTTTGCCTGGGCTGTATAACTGTTTGTATAGATAAGCAAGAAATTTACCACCTCTTAATAATAAATCACATTTGTCTTAAATTTTGTAGTAATTGGACACATCTCAAAGTAGTGTTTATTCCGAAACATTTACCATCTGAAAATCAGGGAAAGTACACCACCATTGAATAGTAAGAGTGTAACTGCTTGACTAATGTATGATTAAGGGATATAGCTGTAGGTGTATGTTGACATTTCTGGGTTCTTAAATGCTTGTTCAACCTTGAGCTGTTCCTGAGGATAAAAATTGTTGCCATAAGAAAACAGCTAATTTAAGAATCCAGTAAAACACTGTGGTCTCTGAGCTATTCTGAAATCCTCCTTGGTGTTCCAGTATGTCTTTTAAGCCTTCACATGTAGCTGGGAATGTGTGGAGGAGCACGGTCAAGGAGGGCAGCATGGGCTTAGGTTGTTAAATACATACCAGGCTTCCAGATAGGCTGCATAACCTAGATGCCCTTGATATCCAAAAGGCATTGTCCCTCTGTCCTGCTTATTAAATGTGAGCAGCCTGGTATTCCTGGTGCTCACTTGCCATCTTTTCTCAGGCACACACAGACCGATCCAACAGATTGAAAGGAAACGTGGCATTTTTCTCCAGTTCATATTTCCTCGTGCGAGGAGTAGAAAAACCTGACAAAATTCTTTCCTTTCCTCTCTTCCAGAGGAGTTTACCTGCCTTGAGACAGTTAACACCAGACTCTGCAGCTTTCATTCAGCAGAGCCAGCAGCAGCAGCCAACGACGCAGGCGACGATAGCCACGATCCCGTCGGCGGCGGCCGTGCTGCTCAGCTCCTCGGTGCAGCGCACGGCGGGGAAGGCGACTGCCACTGTCACAAGCACCCTCCAGCAACCTGTCATCAGCCTCACTCAGCCCACACAAGTTGGTGTTAGTAAACAAGGCCAGACCACGCCACTGGTACGTGAGCTGAAGTGCAGCCCGAAGTGGTTCAGCTCAAAGATCTTTAGGCTCTCCAGAGAAACTACTGGGAAAAAAAGCATAGCTTGAAATCCATCTTGATTAAAGAGCTGTTAGGGTTTGTTCTTCCCACTTGATTGCCAGGTTATTTACAGTGCTTTTTTTCCTTATTATTTGCAGGTTATCCAACAGTCTCAGAAAGCAGGGGCGTTGATAAGGCCCCCCCAAGTGACATTGACACAGACACCCATGGTAGCATTGCGGCAGCCACACAGTCGTATTATGCTCACAACTCCTCAAATTCAACTGAATCAACTTCAGACAGGTAAGAGGTCAAGATACCTGGTAAATGCCCTATTTGATAGCATTACCTGAAGTGTAGTTTTGGGATTGCGTGCCCAGAGAAGTTGGCATCCCATCCTTGCAAGTGTTCAAGGCTAGATTGAATGAGGCTGGGAGCAACCTGGTCTGGTGGAAGGTGTCAGAGGTTCTGAAACTAGATGATCTTTAAGGTCCCTTCCAACTCAAACCATTCTGTGATTCTATGAATGTCAGTTCTTAAATGCCTTGGAGCTGTATGATGGCTTTTGTACTACTGCTAAAATCTTCACTGTGTAGTGCCATAGTGGCTGGGGATACACATTCCTCAGGGCAGCATTTACAGCCAGAAATTGTTGTGGGTGCTGAAATTGTGTGGGAGGGTCCTGCTTTTTAGGTGAAATGCTGTCAGAAGCTATTGAGGTAAAGTCTTTGTACCAGATCTATTGCCATAACTACCTGTGAGTGGCCTGGAAGTCTGAAGTCTTACTAATGTAGTACAAATTTTGTCTGTCTTGCAGTACCTGTGGTAAAACCAGCAGTATTACCTGGAAACAAAGCTATTGCTACTGTTTCAACACAAGTAGCTGCTGCTCAGAAGAATAAACTGAAAGAACCTGGGGGAGGCTCTTTTAGGTGAGGAACTGTGTGTTGGTACTTGTGCTGCCTGGGCAGCTGAACTCTGGGGCTTTCCTGGGTGCTGCAGTGGTGCTGAATCCAGCTGGGGAAACTCACAGTAACCTGGACATGGATTTTCTGAGGGCAGTTTTGCTTCTTTAACAAATACTTCAACAAACAGTGCTGGACTTATTTGTGCCAGACTGGTTTTAGCATTTCGCTGGCACTAAACCTCATAAACAATTCCTGCCCAGACAAGCAAATGGAATTCATTCCTTCACTTCTCTCAGCTCTGCTTGAGTTATTTGGATGTACAACTGTCTTAGTGATGAGGGCAGATTATTATTGTTTTGTGGTAGTGATTTGTCTGGTCTCTTGTTTCTTAAGGTGTTGAAACAGTTCATAAGAAAGGATCTTGTAAAAACCAGGAACTGCAAAATTAGTGCTCTTTGAAATCAAAGCAGTAATTTCTCATTTGCAATTAAATTAGTTTTATCATCTAAGAAAAGCAAATAAAATGCAAAAATAAAAGTATTCTGGTTTTGTGGAATTGTTCAGGAATTGTGGAATTCATTCTGTGCAGCTGTGGTATTGTAGCAGTGTGCACAGATAGGCACTAAATATTATAATACAACATTGTAATAAGTTTTCCTTCCTTTAAGGGATGATGATGACATTAATGATGTTGCATCAATGGCTGGAGTCAACCTGTCAGAAGAAAGTGCTCGGATATTGGCAACAAACTCTGAGCTGGTGGGCACATTAACAAGGTCCTGTAAAGATGAAACCTTCCTTTTCCCAGCACCTTTACAAAGAAGGATATTAGAAATAGGTATGTTGTTTTATCTTGAACATTAATAAAATAAATTTTACTACTCTTGGGTTTAATTCAAAGCATTTTCCGTGGAAATTGATTTGAATGGATTAAGTTGCTGGAGTTGTTACCTTCTGATATTTTCTGGTATATTCTGATGCTTGTGGGCAGTCACTTGGCTTATGAAAGTAGAAAAGTGCCAAGGAGTAGCAAACCTATAGAGTTGTCTTCCAAAGTGATGGCTCTCAACATCAAAACTACTCAACCTGGTTAAAATTCTGACTGTATAAATAGATTCATGTAACAAACATGACATAAACAACGAAATGAACTCAGAAACACTTTTATCATGTTTACTTAGTAATTTAGAATTGATGGGTGAAACAAAAAGCAACCTTGAATTATTTGTTATACTGTAGTATACAGCATTAGTTAATATATACTAAATTTTGTTAAACTAATGTACATTTTCATGTGTATGCCATTTTCTATTTGATGCTTGCCTGAGAAATACCCGAAAGCATCATTTTGAAGAAGGCATTTGGATTTCCATGACTGAGAATGACCTCATGTTTACCTCTGTTGTAAGGTACTTATTTACAACTGTCTTCTTTTCCTGATTGTAGGTAAAAAACATGGAATAACAGAAATCCATCCTGATGTAGTTAGCTACGTGTCGCATGCTACACAACAAAGAATACAAAACCTCGTGGAAAAGTTATCAGAGACTGCTCAACAAAGGAATATTTCTTACAAGGTAACTGTGTTTGATTGCACAAACAAAGTGGCAAAATTGCACGAATTCAGCAGGCTGTCGTGCTGGCTGTAATGCAGGAGTTCAGGTGTTGTTTATTCTCTTTGAATGATTCATCTGCCATTAAGATATTAATACACATGGGTGACTAGAACTTTTCAACTTGCATATACAAAATGGTTTTAAGACAAATGCAGAGAAACTGTGCCCCTCCCCTTTATTCATTATGTCAAATGTTTGGAGTCTGAGTGATTGTACAGTCAGACAGACAGATAAAAGCACTGCTTTGAATTCTCAAGGGACTGTTATGTGACAGATGCGTGTTCTTAATAGATGCAAATGCCTGAGCAGCATTTAAAAAAACCACACAGGCTCTGTGAAATATGTTTGAGAGGTTAAAGCTGTGATGATATTAGTTTAGAAGTCAAAATCTGATGATTCATGGACTAGAACAAAATGCCTTTAAGAGTTCTAGCTGGTTTGACTGGTGTAAATATACACCTGCTATTTGTCTGAAAAGGACACAGTGAACACTGGAGCTTTGAATGTGTATGTTCTCCCCCAGTACAGTACAAGTTAACAGCTTTGTTTTTAAGAAAGTAATGAGAAACATATTTGCTGTATTTTCAGGATGATGAAAGATACGAGCAAGCGAGTGACGTTCGGGCACAGCTGAAGTTCTTTGAACAGCTTGATCAAATAGAAAAGCAGCGCAAAGATGAACAAGAAAGGGAAATTTTAATGCGTGCAGCAAAGGCAAGTGCTCGGGTTTCACACGTGGTTGCAAAGTGTCATTTTTGACATCAAAACAGCAGAGTTTCTTTTCATTCTAAAACACTTGCAGTGAAGGGGAAGACTGAATCTTCAAAGATGGGACTTGATGAATGTGTTCTTAACTAGAACTCAGTTTGGCTTTTCACGGTAAAGCACGTGAGACAACTTCTTTGCCAGTCCCATTGAAGGTTACCAAATTAAAGTAGACCTTAAAAGGTAGTTTTTGCATTTTACATTGTGAAAAAGATGAATTTATAGCTTGGTACTCTTAAATGCAATAGAGAGGTTACAGGTGTTTTGGAGACTAGAAAAAGAACTCGGAAGGATTTTTACAAGTTGGAGAAATACAATAAATAAGAAGCAGTTGATGTAAACATTTAACTTTGTGGTTTTTACTCAGTGAATATAGAATGAATATGATTAGGTAAGAGCACCCTAGAATAATTCACAAAACAACCTAAGGCTTCTGTTGATTTCATGATCTGGTATGAACTGATAATGTCAAGATCCAGATTTGTTTTGTTGTTGGTCTAAAGAATGTGTGGGATTAACAAGAGTCAGGATTTGATAGGACAAGAGGTAATGGCCTCAAGTTGCATCAGGGGAGGTTTAGATTGGATATTGGGAACAATGTCATCACCAAAGGGGTTGTCAAGCCCTGGAACAGGCTGCCCAGGGCAGTGGTTGAGTCACCATCCCTGAAGTGTTTAAAAAACAGGTACATGTGTCACCTGGGGACATGGTTTAGTGGTGGGCTTGGCATTGCTGGGGAAACAGCTGAACTTGATGTTCTCACAGGTCTTTTCTAACCTAAGCAATTCTGTGATTTTAAAAGTATGACACATACAAGGAATTGCAGGTGCCCAGTGAAATGGGCATTGCTGATGTAAATGGTCTGTGGGTCAGTCAGCTGCAGTTTGTTCAAACAGGAGCCTGACCTGCATGTGTAGGTGTAGCAGGAAGATCTGTTCTGAATAAATGCATAGTTACACAGCAAGGGGAAGAATTTTTCCAAAAAGTACAGGTTTCATTCCTCTTTTCATATGCAAAGTGTCTGTACACAGATCTATGCATTTTGTCTCTTGTGATGGTTTTGTTTAAGGTAGAAATGCCTGGCTATTCCTTTGCTATCTTTAACAAAGCAGAAAAAGGGGGTGCTTTTAAAAAACCCTAAGAAACAGGAAAACTCCTTTTAATTATTAAAAATGGCTTTCCCCTCTCAGGGAGTGGTAGGTATTCCCCACTTCCTGCTGAAGTGTAAGAAAAGCTTCCATATGCTGTCTAAAACAATCTTTAACTACTTATGTAACTAAATTAATTTTTCTCTCTTTTTCTCCAACCATTTCATGTTCATCCTTCGCCAACACAGTCTCGATCTCGACAAGAAGATCCAGAACAGCTTCGGTTGAAACAGAAGGCCAAGGAGGTGAGTGTTCACCTTAACGTGAACTTTTATTTTGGAAATTGAAAGAAAAGTAACGAACTGTACTTGTTCTGGCGAATGCAGATGCAGCAGCAGGAGCTCGCCCAGATGAGACAGAGGGACGCCAACCTGACTGCGTTAGCTGCCATCGGCCCCAGGAAGAAGAGGAAAGTAGACTCACCGGGATCTGGATCAGGGACAGAGGTACAGTATCATGGTCACGTCTGGGTTTGCTGCCTCTGTGCAAACCTTTCTGTTCAGAGCTCTTTCCCCGAGTTTGTGGAAGCTTCCTGAGCAGCACGAGTGTGTTTTGAGTTCGGATTTGCTCGCTCCAAGGCTGGGATCAGTTTTTAGCATCTGCGTAGTGGCATAGGGAGTAAGGTTTGAGTAGTCACAAGTCTTTGTGTTTTGGACCTCCATAGTTTCTGGAAAGATGTTTTTGTGGCTGTAGCCAATCTAACTAAGAGTGCAGACTAATGCTGCTGAGGTAGGTGGGGTGGTAGAACTGAATCACTGCTAAGTTTGACAGCAGGAACTTCAAAGTTGTAGGAACTTGCCTAATTTCTTTCTTCAGCAGTTGAGTTGCCTTAATTTAATGTCTCCACAGCAGATCAGTTTGATCAGTTCCATCTGATTATGGTGTTCTTGCATATCCTTTGTGTATTGTACTCTTGAATCTGGCCTTTTAAACATTTCTCTGCAGATTAAATATCAGAATGCTCAGCGCCTGATTCGTTTAATATTAATTTACATTCTGGCAGAGGACTACCTACTGTATTTCTAAACAAATGAATAAACATGAAATGATATAAAATTGCTTTCTGCACAAGACATTCAATGTGGGATTTCTCCACCATTTAAAAAGAACAAAATCTTCTTGAAAATTGTCATTTGTTGGGCTGAAAGCTCTCTTCATAATTTGAGGATTTTTCCCTGTGGGGCTTTTTGTCTGATAGCAAGTGACAGGATAGTAATAGTTTAATAATTCTGTTTATTACTCCGTGAGCATTCTGAATTTTCAGTGCTACAGCATTTATATTGTAGAAAAGCCTCAAAAGAGTTTACCTTGGTTTATGCTGAATTTCTAGAAGCAATAATTTACATGTGCTTGATATAATATGTTAGAGAACAATCTGAATACTAGTAAATGTTATTTTTGTTTGTAAAGAAATCAAGCCTCTTGAGCATCTTTTAAAGTAATTTTAAGTTTTGAAATATCCTAAAGTGTCTGTGACTGGTAATAAGAATTATTTTTGTATGAGTTGACAAATAACTGTATTAAAGGTTTATAAATGTGGTTTGAAATTATGAAAATTGCAGAATGGGGCACTTTACAAAGATAGATGTGTACACAAATGAAGTTGTCTCAGAGGAATATGCTGAAGTACCTCATGCAGAGTTAATGTTGGCATTGCTTCCTCCTGCATGCTCAGCTGTGCCACCTTAATGGTCTGTTAATGTCACTTAGGTTATGGGATGTATTTTACATCTACTGTGAACACTTGTTTGTATTTCATCTAAATCTGACTAATTTAGTTATCCTGGATTAATCACTTACTGGTTAACCAATTAACTACAGGTTCCCCTGGAAATCTAATCTTTTTGTCTGTTTAATTAAGAACCAGCTGCCTTTGATCTGATACTCACAGCTGTGCTTTTGCTGCTGTGTCACTTGACATTTTTAAATTGGGCTCCACTTGTCACCATTTGTATGCAGTTTGTGGTTAAGGCACATTACGAGAAGTGTGGAAAATAAGGTTTGTCATTACTTAGGCACAGATTTGTAAATGCAAGCTTTTGATGTCTAGGAATACTGAATCTTAATTACATGTAAAATCACTTTTAAGTAGTAGTTGCACTGTTTTGTTTCCAAATTCAACAAATCAGTTTGCTGTCAGTTTTAGAGTTTTATGTCCATGTGATTTTACTGGAAGTTATCAAAAAGCTTCTTAACTTACTCCATGCTTTATAGGAGTAGCATAGCCTTTAAAGACTCCTGAAATTTTACCTTTGCATTTAAAGTATTATGGCCTACAGAATAAAATCAGGCTTGAGTTTCTGTTAAAGGATATTTGAAAACCAAAAATAAACCCCTTATAGCCATTCTTTCTGTTGTCCAGTAATCATATGTATGGATTTGAGAAAATCTAGTCAACATCCAGTGCTCTCCTGCATCTTCTAATTTCCATTGAAGCTGGTGGAAATTAGAGACCTAAGTTGTGCAGGTGCCTTAAAATAACCCTTTGAACATCCAGCCTTTAAGCAGTTCTAAGTACAAGATTTTGGTGGTTTGATGTTTGCTGGGTCAACAGGTAACTTGCTTGAGAATCAAAAATCTGACTTCACAGTTAGCAGGGTGGTGAAGCAACTTCACCTGCACTGAACACAGTGTTCTGCTAACCTAGAGTGATCATTTCCAGGGCAAGGTTGGGTTGGTTTCCTAATAATTTACACTGATCCTAAATACGTTATTTTCACATGTTTAGTGTGAGCCTCAGCAGCTGATTCATGTGGCTCATGCATTAATCTAAATTTTGACCTTTTTAAGTCTGGGGTATTCTTGTTAAGAAAAGGTTTTTTAAAATTATCCAAGCTCTCAGGCAGATAAATCTGTACTTAGTAGTGGAGGGTGTTTGGAACTTCTGGTGTCACCAAGTGTCAAAGTTACATTAAAAAAAAAAGGAAAGAGAAAATTATTCTGGAAAATTGAATTGGAGGGGAAAAAGAACCTATACATGCGCCACAGAATTATAACCTGTTCCCAAAAGAACCCATTACGTAGGTGTAAATAACCTGTCAGCAACAGGCGGCTTCCCAAAAGATTCCCGGCTTTAAAATTGAGGGAAAAGCCTGGATTTCGGTGTGCGCGCTCCATCTGCCGGTCACTGGGCGGTACCGCAGCGTGAGCCGGAGGTCCCTGATCCCTGTCCTTGCCGGGCCGCTTCTTCCCTGCCCTTACCGCTCCCTAGTTTTAGACAAGAGTTGCGTTAATCACACGTATCCCATCAGAACCGTGTTTTCCGCAAGTGAAATCGCCTCGGAGTTGGCCCCAGCAGACCTGCTTTACATCTCACTTGCATTACACAGAGTGCCTCTGAAGAGCTGAAGGATGTGGGTATCCCTAAAGATAGCAAACGATTTTTTTCCTTCTGTTTTTTTCTCCTTTTTTTTTAAGTGACAAATATAATAATATACTACTTGTTTATCTTGCCACTGTGTGTGGGGAAACTGCCAGTGTGTGTAGCAGAGGGATGAGTGATGCTGAATGATGGAGAAGCATTCAGAGATCATTAGAGAATATCAGGAAAGCTGCTTTTAAATATAGTCCCGAGCTTGGTTACAGCTGTTGTCACCAAAAGGAGAGCTCATGGCACCCTGCCATGGAGACTGGGGGGATCTAGGACATTTCTCAAGGCCTCCCAGGCCAGGGAATAGGACTCTTCTCCAAGTCATCCAGAGCTCCAGGGCTGCCCTTGGGATCTCTCTGCTGGTGTTGCGAAGAATTCTGTCCCTTTTGTTTGGGTTGGTTGTTGGGATTGCCTGTCCTTGATGCCTTCCTGAAAATACAAGCTGTGCTTTGTTTTTGTTTTTGGTTTTTTTGTTCTGTACTAAATATCACCGAAAACTTCTAATTGTTCAATTGTTGTTTATAAATAAGGATTAAGTAGAAAATCCCTAATCTGGCAACATAAAGCTTCCTGTACAGAGTTCTTCCCTTGCATGTTTTCTCTGGAAAGTTTTGCAATACCTGGGAGCGTGGACTGATTTCCCTGTTCTTCTCCCTTGCAGGGATCTGGTTCGAGTGCAGCAGTCCCAGGCAGCTCTGGAGTTGGAACAACCAGACAGTTTACGCGACAAAGGATAACGCGGGTGAACCTCAGGGACCTCATATTTTGTTTAGAAAATGAGCGAGAGACAAGCCATTCACTATTGCTATACAAAGCATTCCTTAAGTAAAATGGAAAAGATCAAGGTATTTTTGACGGAGAGACGCCTGAGGACATTTTTTAATATATTTGCAAATTACGCCTTTTTGTAACAAGCAAATGGGATATTGTTTAAAAAACAACCACCTCTTTACATGGAACAGTTTTATATTCCTGTTTATAAATAAACTCTTCAGTATGAGAGAAATACATTTCTGTAACAGTGAGGATACTTACAAGGCCTGTGGATACTATAAAAGGACAATTAAATTTTAACTCATCTCTTGATTGAGTGGCCTTCTTGCCAAACAAGCCATATATAAAGACTGATGGAATCGTTTAGCAAATAACTAGCTACCCTTTGTCAGCCCTGTAGCAGTTTCAACATTAATTGTTCATTTTAGTTCAGTTTTATTCAACTAAATCCATTATATAGGCATATGTCTACAGCAGATGACCTCATTTCATTTAGCTTTTTTTTTTTTTTTTTAAACAGTCAGTTAGCAAAGCAAACTGATTTTTAAAGAATATTTATCTTTCCCCAAAATGCTCAAAATCTAGAGGGATATACAGTTAATTTTAAACATAACCTCAATTTTAATCACATTATTGCTTATTAGAGGCCCTGAAATCCCATAAAGGAGGGTTACTTCTGAATGTTTTAGCAGCATCTGTAAAAATGCATTTTATTTGCTATAGTTTGTAAAGCTGTAAAGTTAAAAAAGGAAAAAAAGGAAAAAAAGAGAAACCTTTTCAGCATAAATATATTTTACTTGCACTGTGTTTTTTAGCTAAAGTGAAAGCTTAGATTAAATAAAATCAAAAGTTGAGAGGAATCATCAAAAGACTGTTTCTCAGTGTGAATCAAGTGTCGAAAAATGGTTGGTGTATTTTGTCAGTAATTGTACATAATTTTTGGCACATAACATAAAAATGGCTATGTAAACTATAATTATTTTGCTAAAAGACTGTATGCAAGCTGTGGGCCTACTTTAAAGATGTCCAGAGCAAAGTCCCTTCTTTGTACCTATTTTTTTATTACAAATATACTAATTGGTTCTTTATATTTTCAGAGGTTATTGTATTAAATTGTCTATTGATAGTACTTTTATGACTGTAAATACTTTGGCTTTCTTTGTGTGAACTCTCATGGTAGAATTTAACTTCTCTTGCGTGTAAACTGAATGCTGATCAGTATTTTTATCAACACCTGACAACTGTTACACCCCTTTTATTTTGTCTTTTAGGAAATCCTGTCTTTCCATTTTTTTTTTCATGTAAATTTTGCACAGTTACTTGTTCATATGTAAATATTTTACTTTCAAAAATGAAGTTTTTAATTGCTATTGTTTTATATAGGATTGAAAGAAAATTAACTCCTTTATTAAAAACAAATTTATCTGTATTTGCTAATGTATTTTTCTCTCTAAATCTTTTCTCCACTTGGATTTATTTTGCTTGGTGAAGTAAAAGATGAGTCTACCTGAGGGGATGCTGTTTCCTAAAGATGCACTTTGGGGTATTTTTATATTGCTTTGTTTTGTCAGTGTTTTGGAGGCATGTGACTTTATGAATCTTGACATTTAATTGTTGTCTTAGGGGTCCTGGTCTGAGATCAATGGATAGTGGGTTTGGTTTTTAAGCAGGGAAGGTGTCTGAAGAGATCTGAAATATTTGGGGTTTGTCTAGTGAAGGTTTAATAAAACTCCTTCTCCTTGAGGGCAACCTGCTCCTCAAACACAATTAACTACAGTGGTTTGCAGAAGAAGATGGGACATAAAACAATTTAGAGCACGGTTATAGAAGAACATAATCAGGGACACTTTTGATTATCAGCATGAAAATCTGAGAAGTATTTCTGATGCTCGGTACTGAATATTTAGCTTTTGGTTTGGTTTTCTTTAATTCCTCCTCTCGTGGGCGACTTAACTCACAATTGTGAGGGCCTAATCCTGCTAATACATTAATTTGATGATTATTCCTTGCAAACAGACAAATCTGTCCACAGGCTGCTGCCCCGAGCGCCCTGCTGTGGATCTGGCACTCGGCCCTCGGGAGATCAGTGTCTCTGGGAAAGCGGATTAGCTCCTAAAGGGATGTACTCACCTGACACCCTGTATGACACTGACCCCAGAACTTTCATTGTTTGTCAACTCCAAACTGTTTTTAAATTGTGCCCTGTTATTAGGGGGAAACAAACACCTTTGGCTTTTGGCCAAAGCGCTGTCAGAGCCTTCCTTTAACTGTAGCAAGAGTTTGGATGCGATTGTTAGTCACCACCGGCACCATGTCTGCAGAGGTAAGTGGGGAAGAAACTGACCTTCAGGTGTTGCTTCCAACAGCAAACTTGGGGCAAGACACGTTTGAAAAGTTAAAGTTAAAACATGGTGTGCTGTACTTGCACTCCCTGTTCAGTAGTAGCTTAGAAATACACTGGAGAGGCCAAGGGCTCTTGGTTTTGTTGTAAGTAACATGAGTTTTAAGTGCACAATCAACCCTTTTACTCCATACAATTTTTCTCAGCTTTTAAAAGTTCCTGTTCTTTTAGCCTGAAAAGCTGTGAGTGTCCATCTCCTTCCAGTAGTTCCAATTCATGGAATTTCGGACTGGGATATTGGCACCTAACTTTATTTTCAGTACTGGAGTGAACACTGCTTCATGCAGCCACTGGCACTTGTGAGAGGTTCTCACAGCAGAGCAGTTGCAGATTTTTGTTGATTTTCTTTTTTTTTTTTTTTTCCTAGTGATAAAACTGGTAACTATTTTTGAAGCTGCTCAGAAGTTTTAGATTTCAAAGCAAAGTCGCAGCTGAGGAGAGGTGGCATTTACAGGGCAACGCATGGGTACAACAGCACTTCTCTTGTGTGTTGGTGACGTATAAAGAGAGAAATTGTGACCCTTTCCTGACCCCAAAGTTTCTGCAGTTCCACCAGAGGGTTAATGTGTGAGGGAATTTGCTGTCCCTTCATCTTCCCTGTACAAAGAATGATGCAACTTCCCTGTAGCACCCCCAAAACTGAAGTTTGCCGTAGCCAGGACATTCTCTGCATGTGCAAGTCTGTGAAGGTTTACTGTACCTTTATTTTATCTCACTTTCAGCTCTATGCCAGGGACAGGTTGCTTCTCTCTTGCCTGTGTGTGACTTGTAGTGGGCTCTCTACCTTGTTTTGCAGAAGTCTTGGTATCTCTTTTTTAACACCTTTGATTAGGTAGTGCATAACTGTAATGTTCCTGAACTATTGATACTGTTGTTCTGGCACAAAAATTGAACAGAACAAATAGGATACAATAAGGATACAGTACAATTCTGAATCCAGCTTGTTTTTCTTATTTCACAGGTTTATAATTAAATAGGTACAGGAAGCCTGTTGAAGTATGTAGTGGGAGATGCACGCTTGAGTGCCCTGATAAATACCATCAAATTCACAGTAATTAAGATTTTGTTGGAGGTTTTTAAGTTTTCCCACACTTCTGAGATTGTGTAAATTGCAAATGATAATTTGAACCATTTTCTTACGTTTACAGTTAATTGTCCATCTGCAGAGAAGAGTCTTATCCTTTGAGGGTGAGTCAGGTGGGGTGGCAGTTTGGCTGGGTACACGGGGCGATGGCACTTCAGCAGTGACAACCCCCTGCAGTGTGTGAGTGTGGACCCACGTGCCCAGGTAAGTGTGCAGAGCCCTGTGCTTGTGCAAGGTGGGAAGGCCCCTTCTCTAAAAACTTCCAGTGCTTGTGCCAGGACTTTTGCCCATCGGGCTTTAGGCAAGTACAGGCCAACCCCTTTGTGTTAAAATGTGCTATGCAGTGCCAAGAGGAAAATGTTTCAGTAGTATGGGTTGATCCTAATCTTCAGATTTTTGGGAATGTCATGTGAACAGCCCCACATGTAAAGCTTGCTCCTCAGTATCTGGGGAGATTTTTCAGCAAGTGACATTTCCCTGTTTGTGAAAGTTTCCAGGCCAACAAATTTGGGAGGTACTTGTTTGTTGAAGGGGTGAATAGGGAGGGCAGCACGTGCTGCTGACCTGCCTTTCATTTGTCCAACACAAAAGCCTTCCCACTTAGGATATCTCCCTGGCTGAATTCTGGGGGGATTAAAACTACATTTTAATTGCACAGATCTGTCCTCCCCCTGCAAAATTGAAGTGACCAAACCCTGCACTCTACAGCCAGTGTCTGGGAATGGATTGTGCCAGAGACTGGGACAAGCCAGGACTCCTTTGTTTTGTGTGGGAGTGTTATTACCCAATGCCTGTGAGAAAGGGAATAAATACATTCTTTAAACCTTGCTTTTAGGAATTCAGTCAGGCTCCTTGTTTTCCTGTGGCACCTGAGAGAGACTTGCCCTCAGATGTGGGAGGGCGAGCAGGAGCTCTGAGGGCACTGCGGGGAGGCTTCGTAGCCGCTGCCTGATCTTGTTTTGTTCTGCTCCTTCAGAAATAGCTTTCCTTGGGAAACACAGTATATTTTCCCTTTGTTTTCCTGCTTGGCTTATTTACTGTTACTCTCTGTAAGCAGCTGGGTTGCACCCTGTTTGGTTTCCTCCTGGGAGTTTCCCTGTTCCAAAGTCAATAGGCGACTTGTACAAACAACGCGCGCAGCGTTGGGGCTGTGATATGCACGTGGAAGTGCTGAATAAATGCATAACAAATCTGGCTCTTACTGCACTGTAAAAGTACTGTATGGTTTTACTTGAGCACTTGTGTACTTTTTCAATCCAATAACAAATTTAGGTTGCCAAAAAAAAAAAGGAAAAAAGTTGCGAGTGCTTTCTAGTTTGCTGTGATGCATTTGGTGCTCTAATTTCAAGCAAACGTGTTGGAGTGTTGCCCAATTATGGCAGATTGGAATATGAAGAACAATATATCTAATTTCCCAGGAGAGCAACGTGCTGATGTTTAGGCACAGCCTCTTTAAGTGAAAATGAAAATCCTACTGTCTTGTCGAGTGTGTCACTGTTTAGCACCTTGACTTCTTTGCTCCAGTTTGAGAGGGACAAGAGTAAAACCTGGGCAAGTTTTAGGTAAGGTCCTTCACCTCGATGTGGAATTGATGGGATTTATCATTTCTCTTTGAGAAGTAAGAGTAAAGTTCCTTAAAAAAAATTATATTCTTGCTGATGTAGAGCAGCAGTGTGTGATTTGTGTGTTTTTTCCACCATGCAGTAGTTTTATTTCATCCTTATTCTTGAGTGGTGGGAATATGTTTTGTGTATATTTGCTTATTCTTGATGCAGATATTTCAGGGTCCCTGCTTGGAGCACAGCCCTAAACCAGGTGTGCTGGCAGAGCTGAGTGTGCCAGTGGAGATGGGCACAATTCCTATCCATGCCCCCTTCTCCCCAGGCACCAGAGGAGGGCTGTCCCTCCTGTCTCTGCATGGCCAGCTCTGCTGCTGCTTGATCCCAGAAAAACTCTCCAATATTCAGTTCCATGACTGCAAAATGCCTGAGAACTCGTCTGGAAAGGGATGAGGGCAGGAGCTGATGGCTGGGAAGGAGGGAATGAGAGACCTGGACAGCTGAGGTGTGAGGCAGCGTGGGATGGGTGAGCTCTGAGCAGCTTCACCTCATGGGGACGTGCCTGAGGCTGCCCATAAATTTGAAAAATAAATAAATTCCCTAGAAAAATAGCTAAACCAGGTACCTACACAAGACAAAGCAGGTTGGTGTGAGCACCCCTCATCTCCTTGGCAACAGAAGCAGGCAGGGAGTGTGGGAAAGGTTGTGTGTGATGGGTGAGTAGGGTCAGCTGGGTGGGCAGTGGCCCTGCAGGAGGTGAGGAAAGGACTCATCCCCCCCAGTGCCAATATCACATTCCTGAGATGGGAACTGCTGTCTTGGGGAATTTACAGGCCTGGTTGGATTCTTCTGTGACTTCAGCAAGGTGCTTTGTAAGTGTGGAGGAAGGTCAGGATGTGCTGGGAGCCCCTGGGGCTCTTCCTGGCATGGGGTGCCCCCCAAGGCACTGCCCCTGTCCCAGCCCACCTAATTTATGGACAGATACATGCACACATGGAATATATGTGTCTGTATGTATATATTATATATATTTGTATATAAATACATCATACACTATAGATATTTATAAAACTCTGCCTTATATGTATAAAGTCTCCTCTGCAGGGACACTCCTCTCTTCCTGCAGCGGGGCTGGCTCTGTGACCCACCAGATCTCCAGTATTTCTGGTCCTGACAAAAGCTGATTTTGCAGAACTGGGACGTGTAAGTGTCACCCAAAGCTCCTTGGAGGTGTAAGAGGGAATTGTTTTGTAATTGTGCAGCAAGGCCCACTTGGATGTTTCATGCTGGGCATGGAAACTGCAGTGGGATGCTCACTGAGAGGGTGGTGGTGCCAACAGCTACTTCGAGGAAAGCTCCTGGTTTTTCCACCCCCTGTATCCAGTGAACATTTCTGTTGCACAGTATTTTGTGGCTGGATTTGGAAAGGGAGTGGGGGGAGGAAGTGTGAGAAGCTGAGAGGAAAAAAAGAAATAGAAGTGTTGACAAAGTGGTTCAACACTCAGCGTGAGTTTAATGGCAGAGCCGGGGTCAGTGTGGAGCCAGGTGGGAGGGAGTAAAGAGGTCAGTGCTGGGCACTCCCTGCCCTATGGTTGGGGGAGAAGGAAATAATGATTTCTGGGGAAAAAAATGGATTGAAAAAGAGGAGGATCATGGAGGCAGCTGGTCCTTGCTGTCCCGTGCCTTCACCTGTCAGAGGGGATTAACACCGACCGCATCCCATCCCTGCCTCAGCTGAATTCCTGCTCAGGGAGCACGTGGGAACCCTCAGCAGGGAGACGGTAATTGGTGTTATGTCATTAATAAGGCACCGTATCCGTTTCTCCTGGCTCAGGGAAGGGCTAGGCTGGCTCACCTCAGCAGGCAGCAGATGGTGCTCTGAGCTTGGTTACGCCACGACAGAACCCTCCATCCCCGCTCCATCCCCACTCCATCCCCGCTCCATCCCCACTCCATCCCTCCTCAGGGAAACACAGCCCTGCCCAAACCACAGGCCGTGGTGGGGGCAATGCCCTTCTGTTTAATGCAAACTATAAATTATTTATTTGCTGAGTGTTAAATAATAGAAAGTGGGAAGGGGAGAAAAGCTTGGATGATGCAGCAGGAAAGAAAAAACAACCCAACCTCCAATTAAAAAAATAAATTTAAAAGAAAGGAACGAGGAGAGCCCCGTGTGCTTCAGCAGACTTTGATCAGAACGGCTGCCCTGGACTATTTATTTATGTATTTAAGTCTTTTTGGAGGGCAGAGTTGCTGAGTGGAGCAGATGTTGGTGAGCTTAGCAGTGCAAAGGCAGGTACAAGCAGGAGGAATTAGTGGAGGTGCAGAAGGAAGTGAAGCTGCCGATTAGAAACGTTTACAAACAGGACAGAGATGTTCAAAGGGGACTTCTGGCGATGGCAAGAGGAGAAAAAATCAGTATCAAAAAGCACTGTACACAAAGAGTCAACATTTTAACCACTGCCTCTTAATTTCCCTTCTTTCAAGTGCTGCAATTCCTACAAGTTACAAACCCGTAAGGTTCCACGAGAACTGTGTTTGGAGAGGGTGGAGATAAGCTGAGCCAGAGCTGTGGCTGCTGGAGGTAAAAAATCCCAAATATCCCAGTAATGTGTTTTGGGAGTGCTGTCAGGCTGTGGAATTGGGGGCTGTGGAGCAGGGTCTGTCCAGGCTCCTGTCACGACTGGGTTTGCTGCTGCCTCCTACCATTGTGGGATTTCCCAGCTGCCTGGATCCAGCCAGGATCCCTGTGGCTCTTGGCCCTAAATCCCAGTTAATCTGTGTTGAGCTGAGCTTTGGTGGGATTTCTCTCCCTTCATCCATCACCAGGGGATGCAGTGATGGAGAGAGATGGATGCAAGCCAGGCTGTGGGGTCGGCAGTGGGATGACCCTGCTTCCAAACCGTCCCTGCTCCTGGCCTGCCCCTTCTCCCAGCTCCCTGGGTGCCCAGGTCACTGCAGACCTCCAAGCTGCCCCCAGAGCCACACTGTAATGTCCCCATGTGTCTCAAGGGCTGGCCTGGCCCTGGCTGCCAGCGCTGTCATGTCCCAGCCCCGACTGCTGCATCGATTCCAGGTCAAACCACCCCACGGGCAGCGCCGTGCCAGGGAATCGCTGCGTTTCCAGGTCGTTAAGTCCTTTGCTCTTTAATTCTTTGCCTCCTGAACACCCCCAAGGTGTGTTATAATCACCCCAAAATGCAGCCACTAATTGTTTGGTGTCCCCGGGGGGGAGGAAGAGCAGAGTCACATTAAATCGCAATAATCAAGAGCTTCTGTAACAAATGAACTCGAACCTGCTTGACAGGAGGAAGCCGAGGTGGTGCCTCGTGCTCTGTGAAGGGCTGTGTTTAGTGGTAATCTTATTTGTAATCTAATCAATATGTTTACTGAAGGAGAGAATATCATCAAGTATTACTTTAAGACACTTAGAGGATGTGACACCTTTCACAACTCAAACACAAACACGTTTGTTGACTGCGTTTGCTCACAGGGAAAACACGCTGCGTTTTGGCGGGGCTGGCAGAGGGGATTATCTGGGGAGCAGAGGGGACCCCACCTGCTCAGGGTGGGCTGTGTCTGAGCCCCTCCTTGGCTCCCCATCCCACCATCTCCACGTGAGTGTCTTGGCCCTTTCCCAGGCTCATGGGCAGGCAGTTCCCTCCCTGCTGTGGCTGATGGTGATGACTGCCCTGAGCCAAGTCTGTCCCGTGAGACTTTTTCTGAGTGTGTGTGTTTTCAGGAAAGTTTGGAGGTTTTATTAAAAACTTAGAGGTCACCACATGACATCCATAACAATTAGGCTCTAATGCACCCTGTGGAGGAGTTTCCTCCTCGTCCCAGGCAGTTAGAAGGTGCCTTTTACCCTGAAACATGAGGGTTATATGTATAAAAGTGTATAATGTTTCCCTTATAAAATTTTTATCCTGTCTAATGTATCCCAAAGCTCTTTGAAAACTGAAAGCAGAAGCTCTGGAGGTTTGGCTGCATTTGTGGGGAAAGGGATGGCTGCTGAGTTCAACACAGCCCCTGCAGGCTGACAGTGAGCGGGGACATTGTGTCCTACCAGGGCAGAAACATCACCCAAGACTGGCAGGATGGGACCATTCTCAGGGGTCTTGACAAGATGTGCCAAACTCCTGAAGCATCTTTTGGGGGCCAGAGCCCATGGCATCACACAGGCATGCACCCAGCCCACCGCTGCAAAACCCCTCACATCTGAGCTGAACTGACAAGGAAGCTGGTAAGAAAATAAAAATGACACGAAAAATAAATGCTGCCTGTTTAATTATTTAAATTAGGACTTATTTGAAAGCTGTGTTTGCAGAAAACACCCCCCCTCCCCTTTACTTTTTAATGAGCTCTAGTGCATTGAAAGTGTGGGGGGGAACCAATAAACTCCCCCTTGCAGTTTCGTAACATGTTTAATTAAACAGGTAGGAAAAACCCCTTCATCCTCCACTTCCAGAACAGGCAGCATCAGCATTCCTTGCCAGGCACAGTATCCCCTGCTTATGGACAAAGCTCCAGGGGATTTCCAGTGGGGTTGGGGTAACCCAGGAGGGGTTTTGGATGCAGAGCAGAGAGCTCAAAGAGCTTCTGCTTGTGGAATCCAAGGGTCACTGCCAGCCCTGCTCATGTGAAGGTTTTCCTGCATCTCTAGCACTGATACTGCAGGGGAATGGGCTCCTCCCTTTCCTAGTCCAAAGGAGAAAGCTCACCACATCTCTCCCTGTATGGACCTCACAGGGTGAAACCCAGTCCTGGGGGAGCTGGAGGGCAGGACTCTGGGGCCAGCAGTGCCTCAGTGGGATTCCAGTGGTGGATGGACTGGGCTGGCACTTTCAGCCCAATCCCAGTGGCTCTCGGGCACTGCTGTGGCTGCAGGGGCTTGGCTCTGGTTTTCCAGCTGTGCAGCCAGTGAGAAACAATCCAGGAAGGTGGGAAGGACTGGATGAACCGGTCCAAGCATCCTTAAAATGGCATTTTTCCTGGTCAGAGGGAGGCTGTGGGGGCACAGGCACCTGGGCAGCGAGGCCATGGCCACCACCTGGGTGTCCATGCAGAGTGAATGTGGTTAAGCCTTGGAACAGGCTCCCCAGGGAAATGGTGGAGTCACCATCCCTGGAAGTGTTCAAAAAATGAGTGGATGTGGCACTTCACAACAGGGTTTAGTGGGCAGGGTGGTTTTTGGTCAAAGGTTGGACTTGATGGTTTGTTTTCCAACTCCAATTTGTGATTCTATAATTCTATGAATGCACCCACTGCTGTGCTGTGTGGAGCTGGCACTGGGCTCCTGAGGTGGCTTTTTGTGGGATTTTCATTATGGTGTGGTTGTTTTTTTTGTTTTTTTTTTTTTGAAGTGGAATAGGTTTTTTTGAATAGCATAAAGAGTGATTTAAAATAGAGCCCACTCATCGTAGATGGCAGGGTAGTTATAAAATCCAGTGTTTTAGGAGAGAAACGCCAACACAACAACCCGCAGGCAGTTGGAAAAGCCGGTGGATAAAGGGTGGGTGGCTGTGCTGGACTGGTGCCTGGCACCGTCCAGGGCTGGGAAGCTGCTTCCCCCTGCCAAGGAATGGGGGCAGGGGAGTAGGTGATGGCATTTCTGGCACAGGGAAGTGCGAGCCCAAGTGCCTTTGGCTGCCCAGCACGGGTGTGTGGGATGTGGACTGGGAGCAGAGGAGAACCAGGAGCTGTGGGTGGGTTCCCTCAGAGCACGCTGCAGGGATGCTCTGGGGCTGATGCCTCAGCCAGGGCATCCCCTGCCAGCTGCTGTCTCTCCAGAAAAGTTGGGTAAGTTGGCAGCTTGTCCACCTGAACACCCAGCTGCTGTTGCTGCATCAGAAAGCTTGGGGGTGCTGGTCCCTTAACTTAAGGGATACTGGAGGGGATAACACGGGAGAGGTGTGTTGTTTTGGGATGTTTTTCCAGTGGACCAGCTGGAGACAGGTAACTCCTTCCCCCATGCTGCCTCAGATATGCTCAAGGTCTCCAACCCCTTCAAACTGAGGCTCCCCGAGCTGGTGCAAGGGGGCCCTACAACCCCGAGGAATCCCTGAGGAGCCGCTGGCATCCCACGCAAGGCAACAGCACGGAGCTTGTGCTCCTGCTGCCTGCAGGCAGGGAGCAGTGTCCCCACGCTGGTTTCTCTGCAAACCTTCGGCTGCTGTGTGGTGACACTTCCACATCAGAAGCGCTGTCCCTGGATGCCCCGAGCCCTGTCCCTCTGTCCCTGCCCATCCTCGCAGCGCGGATGTTCTGCTGCTCCCGCACCCACTGACCGGGAGGAATTGATCAGGATCTGGTGTGTTCTCCTGTGCAGGGAGAGGGCTTTGCTTTCATTCTGTTATTATCAGAAAGATTGAGTCACACCAAGATAAATCCTGCAGATATTACAGCCTGTGTGTGCCTTAAAAAGATGTATGTGGATGTTAACACTGCCAGTTGTCACCGTGCTATGAGGGATGTTGTAGAAATAGAAATGGAGAAAATATAATAGATACTTCAGATTTGCAGCCTTAATAGCTTTACAGCACATCTAATTATTATATATCTATCACATCAATATACTGCAGCACTCGTGGTATTTTTATTTAGCTCCATCTGGTGTATGATAACACACTTCTGGTACCAAAACAAGCATGAATTGGAAAGGAATTTAGTGCACAGTTCTGCAGAGAAGTCCCTTAAAAGACATCATAAACCAAGCACGTGCCATGTGAAACCAATACTGCAGTTTGGACAGAGAAGGCACTTCTGGGTGAAAAGGAGGGATGGGAGCAATTGCAAGTACACTGGGATGGACACACTGCTCCAGGTTTCTTGCCTGAAGCCTCCAAATCCAATGTCAGTGCTGTGTTTGCTGATCTCTCGGCACTTAGCACGTTCTCTGGGGTACAGAAATGCAGAACGATTCAAGCATTCCTCTGGCTTTATGAGAGATACAGGGGTGAAAAGGACAGGCACAGGAGCACTGGAGACTGAGGGATGAGAGGGGAAGGGGCCAGCAAAGCCCCCTGTGGAGGTGGGAATGGTAGGATGGAGAAATACTGAGCAGCTAAAGAAATCCTGCTCACTGGGGGCTCCTTTGCCAAGAGTCTTTGACCTCCCGAGCTGTGTGGAAATGAAAAGGGCTTTACTTCAATGGCAAAACCAACAAAATAAATTCCCTGCTTGCTTCCTGCTCTGTTCCCCAGGCGAGGGGCAGCGGTGAGGGGATGTGCCAGCCTTGGTGGCCCCATTAACTGCAGATGGAACAACACTGGGGAGCATTGGAGAATTTATTTTAAGAGGGAGAAAGTGGCTTTGTGGGGGGTAAAATCCATTCCCAAGCAGTGTGGGGTGAAGGAGAAGATGCATATTCTGCCAGCATCCCTTGCTGGGAAAACCACCTGCAGAGCCCCGGGATGCATGAGCACCGAAACCCTCCTCCCTCCTGCTCTTGCAGAGATTCACCTTCGTTCTCCCAGACGAGCCCTAGAAAACATAATTGTATTGAACAACTCCGGTAATGAACTCCTGGGTCTGCAGAGAGTCGGTTTACAGCCGGGCTGGCAGTGAGCAGGTGTTAAATCCTTGGCTCCGCCTGGCCCCGGGTGCCCCTGGAGCACTTTGGCACAGTCCACGGACCCTCCGGGCTGTGGGACCGCTTGGATAGAAGCACTGAGCAAACAGGGGCTGTGTTTGTGCAGTCAGGGAACCACATGAGGCTTCGAGGGACAGCCCATGACACAAGGTGGGAGATGGAGGTGATACAGGCAGGTGAGCAAAGACCTCTCCATTTCGCCGTCTGTGAGTTCAAGTGGGATTTTCCAGGGAAATCTCACATCGATGGAAGCACAGACCCCAGCTTTAGGCTGGAAAGGACAGTTATATCACAAGCTCCTTTACAAAACTGACCTGTAGCTCAGTGCAGCTGGTCCCACACTGGAGGCAGAGACATGCTCGGCCATCCCACAGCAGATGATGGAGGGGCTGCTCTGTATTTACTACTGGATTACTTTTAATCATATGTTTTCCCCCAAACAAAGAATTACCAACTCGGTACTTAGAGATCAATGCGTTTTATTTATCATCTCCAGGCAGGCACTGTTTCCTATTAGCATTTTCCACACTTTACAGTCTAATTAAGGTCATTCGACCAGCAGAATGCTGCTGTGTGTGTTTTAAACTGCTATACCTAATTATTTCTTTCAAACCTTGTGTGGAGTAGCCTTTGTCAGACCAGCAAGTCCCTGATGCAGGCCAGAGGCTCAGCATCCAGCTCCCTCCTGCTCCTGGGCAGGAGTCAGCACAGGTGGGGACATTGCACATGGTCTCTGGTGATGTTTGTTTGTTTGTTTGTTTAATGGTTTGGGAGCTCAAAAAAAGCCCTGGAAACTGCTTGACATGTACACAGACTTTTAGCTGTGAGTGGCACCAGGGCTTCTTGCCATAGTGTGACCTCTGAGCAGTGGGAAGGTCCCACCTGAGCCCAGTCCAGACACACCTGGACAGTGGTGCATCTCCAGCAGTTTTCTTTGATGTCATCCCAACACTCTCAGCACCGGTGTCATTGAGCTTGGCTTGGTGTCACATCTGATTTCAGTGCAAATAACCTCAAAATCCTTTGAAAGGCACTGCTCCCCCTAAACAGACTGTGGGACCTGCACCTACCTGTCTGCTACCTTTAAATCAAACTTCTTTGAATACATTACACCACAGAGCCATATGTTCAGTGCCACTTCCCTCGGTGTGTCATGTATTTCACGGCTTTCTGAGATATATGGACCTTGCCAAAAAAAGAAACACTGGACAAGCTCTCCTCCCTTCAGCAGAAACACACTTTCAGCTGGCTGGGGAGGAGGGGGGTGAGAGTGGGCTTGAAAGGTAAACCACTAATGCAACACTCAACTGAATGAAGAAACTGGACTGCGTTGGGCAAAAGGCACAATAATAAATTTTTGCTGCCATGGGGGAACAAATGTGCTCCTTTCCCATCTGAGCAGAATAGGATCTGCCAAAGACCTGATAGGTTTCATCTTCATTAATATTAACAGACTTGACAGGGCCATCAGTTCCCTGTCACCATGATGGGGACAGTGGGTCCTGGTCTTCTCCCAGTGTCCCATCCTGGAATGAAACATAGAATAGTTTGGGTTGGAAGGGACATTTAGAGGTGAGGCCCTCCCAGGTTCTATTTTCCAGTGTCCTTTCTATCCCCCTTGGTTTTTTTCCACCCTCTGGCTGCAGCTGAGCGGGGCTGCCAGCCCCATGGGGGATGCAGGTTTTGGGGGGTGATTTTGGGGATGCTTGGTGTGTACAGAGGTGCTGCACCCCGGCACATCCATGGGGGCTGCCCTGGCTCTGCCTTGGCAGCGGCTCCAGGGCTGGCAGGGCCCTGCTGAACGGGCACCACCGAGTGCAATTACGGCTCTGCAATGCTCTTTCCTGTGAGTACGTTCCAGTACCAGCTAATATATGCTCTGATATTGGCACTGCTCTCGCTAATATTCCTGCCAGCGAATTCTCTGCTCTGCTTGAATATTCATGGGAAGTGAATGTGAGGAAAGGCACAGCCTAAATGAGGTGAGTTCGTTTAAAAATTCAGGCTCCGAATTCAGTGGCTATTTCTTGCAGCGCTCACCCAAGCGTTAGCTCCCACACTATTAATTTTAGCCTGTGTTTCGGACTTCTGAGCAAATTCTCTGTGTTTTTCCCTCATCGGATCTGCAAACTCTTCCCCCCTTGAGATCAGTAGCTTTGTACAAAAACAGCAACTCTCCTTGATGAACTTTACAGTCAAAGGATTTGGTTTCCCTGACTCTTACTTAAATTATTCTGCCTTCACCTCCCCGTGCATGGTTCAGAGCCTGTGGTGGCTCTGGGCTGGGACTGAAATGAGTCTTGCTTAGGCAAACTCTCATTTGGGCTTGTCAAAGGAATTTGGTGTGTTTGTAATTAAGTGCCTCTCACACCTTCTTTAACCTCACTTACACGAAGTCGAAGTGCTAGAAAAGCCTGTAAGAGACAGGAAAGGCTCATTTGCACCTTGAAATGCCCATGTTTTGGGAGATCAATGCTGTCTGTATGGAACAAAACCATAGGCAACTTTCAAGTGCTTTTTTTTGTGCAGTGCCTCTTTTGCATATTGGATTTATGTCTGATTATATGGTGACTAAGGTGCGAGATAATAGGAAGGCAGCCTCTAATGCATTAACTCCTTCACACGTGCAGTGGCTCGAGGACAGCTCAGCTGTGCTTTCTTGTGCTTCCTCCCTCCTAAATATAATCACACCCGACCGGATGATGGAAAAGAAACACTACTGTTACAAAGCCAAGCGTGGGAAGTTTAGACTGTATCAAAATTAGGGTAATTAGTGTTTGCATTAGGCTGTTTCTCAGCCATACAACTGGTTCCAGGCGCGGGAGCGGCAGGGAGGCAGGAGGGGCTGTGCTCTCCTCATCCTCCTGGGAGGTGACATCAAGGCAGGACGACCACCTGACCTTGTCCTTGCCCTCTGGCTCCGTGGTGGCCTGAACCATCCCTGGGTCCATGACAAGCTGGAAAAGAGCAATCCCACACTTTACCCAGCTGCCACTCTGCCTACAGCACTGCGGGGGTCAGAGGAAGCAGGTACCTCAGTAATCGTCCATGAGCCACTCCTGAAAAGCTGTGAAATTTCCAATTAGCCTGGAAAAAGTGTAGATAAGCATGTAATTTTCAGCCTAAATTAAATCAAGCATCCAGGCACGCTCTTCCCTCACTGCTGTGTTACATCCACCACCGCCATCTCCTCCCTGCATCCTTTGGCATAGCACATTTTTCTTTTTAATTGGTGGCAGACATTATCCTTGGAGTTAAAACTTTGCTAGCTGATGGAAGCAAGGGGCTGTTTCTTTACTTGATTTAGAGGAAGGTTTTGCTGTTGAGAGGATCTAATGCATCAGCTTTTGGGGGGTTTCATATCCACTCCCTGTCTGTGTCAGGCTGGCTTTGGTCTGACGCAGCAGAGGAAAGCGGGAAGCTTAGTTTGAGATACAGGGGGTGAGCCCTGGGCCTGGCTCATTTGGGAAGCTCTGCCATGGGGTTTGCATCAGAAACATGTTGATGCTGCTGAACATGGAAAACCGAGGGAATAATAATAATGTTCCATTTATTAAATATCTCAAAGTCCATTTAGGATCCTGTAGAGACTCCGAGTAAATTAAGAGTTCAGGAGGCAAACGCAACATGGAATTTGTGTGGCCAGCCTGCTGTGGTGAGGGACATCCCCTGCTGATGGGTGCCCATCAGGAGGGCCAGACCCCAGGATTCCTGTGCCTCTAATGGCTCCCAGATAGCTCAGGAGACGCTGGGCATGATACAAATTGGAAAACTTGCTACAAAAATAAATAAATGATGCATCAGGTCTCAGCTTGCCCCATTGGAGCAGTGTTTTGGGTGCTTGGAGGTGGCATTTATAGAGGTAGTGCCCACTGAAACTGTCCTCACTCAGCACAGAGTCATCCCAGTCCTTCCCACCTGGAGTAAGCATTTCCCAAGGATTCCTGATTTTTCTGCCTTTCAACAGTTAGCAAACAAAACCCAGAACAGATCCTTTTTTATTTAACTCTATCCCAATATAAAACTGAAAAATGCCCAAATCACAGGGATGTCCAGGGAGCCTGTTCCACCCCAGCTCAATTGCTTTCCCAGGACTGGGCTCATCCAAAGAAATACTGACCAATTATTTTTCTGTCTATGCAGCAATTGCTCCTAATTGCTGCCTCCATTGTGTGCCTTCTGGTTTGGAGCATGGTGAGGGAGAGATTTGTGCTTATCTTGAAAGGATGCCTGCTTTAATGATCGGAGAGAGCGTCAGTGAGCTGGAAGTTCACAAAGCAATACCCTTATTCTCTGATTTCCAGTGTGAACTTCTCCCATCTGCAGCTCCTGCAATTTAATACCGGGGGAAACCCAGAGCTGGGCAGAGAGATTGCAAGATGGATGGCAGTTCAGCTGGAAAACCATGGTGGGGATGTCAGAGCTGATTTTTGGGGACAAACAGTATTGCACAGGGGCTGCTGTTCATGGTCAAGTGCTTTGGGATGGTGCTTAGAAATCTGCCTGTAAAAAAACACGAGTCATGTGATGAGCTCAGCTTTCTGATGTACAGCAATCCCACCTCTGCATCTCACAGATCCACCAGCTTTTCCACAATGATGTATTAGCAACTACCAGGGCAGGTGGGAGAGTCAGGCAGACACACAAATCATAGACTCATAGAATTATCATGTTTGGAAAAGACCTCCAAGTCCAATCTTTGAACAAATCCCCCATGCCCACTAAACCATATCATGAAGTGAATGCTGATTGTGTACAGCAACGACGGGACAGGAGCTGGACTCCATGATCCCTGTGGGTCCCTTCCAACTCAGGATTTTCTATGATTCTCTGAGCCCATTGCTCCAGCACAAGCACAAGACAGCAGGATCTCCTCCCCTTGCTGCAGAGGCTCAGCTTTGCTTCAGTGTTTGTGTAACAGCAGGAGAAACCCAAACCTTGTGAGAATGTGCTCCGTGTTGCAAGGGAATTCAGCTTGGGCCAGGTGGGAGCAACTGATCCCTCTGTCCCACGGTGATGTTTGGCAGTGAAAACAAAGATTCTTGGAGGGACAGCCTGGTGAGACAGCCAGCAGAGATGGTTGTGGGCCATGGTGGGGATTCCAGGTGTTTTGTCTGGGTGGATTTGGACATGGTATTTTGGCCTGTGCTGCCTGTGGAGGGACAGCAAGAGGCTGGGAAGGGATGGAGGAAGGGAATGGTGCTCTTACCTGTGTGCAGGAGGGAAACACCACTCCTGCAGCCACACATCCTCATTTTCCTGTGTAATTCCATGGAAATGGGGATGATTGTCTGTGATTAGGTGGGTTTTGGTGGAGAGCTTTGATCCCGTCAGAAGAGTCAGCAGAGTGATGGAAAGAGAAGAGAGTGCAAAGAAAGGAGAGGGAAGGTGAGAAGCACTGCAGAGATGGTCCTGACAGATGGGGAGGAGGTGAGGGGAGTGGGGAGAGTTGTTTCCCACCACTGGTCAGACAGGCAGGGGGAGGGTGAGGGCTTGGTCTCTGTCTCAGAGAGAGCTTTCTCTTAAACCTAAGCTGTGATTTCCATTGGTACCATCCGATCAGCCCTGAAACACTGGCAGAAAGGGCAGTTTGACATCAATTACTGCAGTCCTGTCTCTGCCTGGTCTGGCAGCAGCCCGGGAGTGCACTTTGGAGACAGACGTGTTTGACTTGCAGACGTGATGTAGAGCAGAATATCAGGCAGTGCACTGGGTTTGGTGGTGCTCCGGGTGTTTCGGTGGGAACTAAGACCCCGAACATGCTGGATACAGTGACCTCAGCTAGTGATGCACTGCCCAAATCCCTCTTTGTGGGGCAGGGATCCACGCAGCCACAGGGAGCTCTGGAAGTCACGACTGGCAGCACTCAGAATGTGGGGACAGAGCAGGCAGGGGTGGCAGTGGGCAGGACCTGTCTCAAGGCCTTGTGCTTTATTGAATCCTCCCAAAACAAAGCATCAGATATCCATGGGCTCGTGGATGCTGGTAGTAGCTCCATGATAATTGCTGATAGGTGTACAATTCCCCTGGGAACTGAAGGATAAATAAACATAATGCAAGATAATTAATATCATCTCTCCCTTTTGACCTTCCTCTCTTTGCTGGGGAGAGCTGAGGAGTGCCGTGTGTGGGGTCTCACCTGCACCTTCCTCCAGCACAAAGCCAAGGGTTGTCCCAGACCTGTCACCACCCTGCCTCCCCCTTGGCTTCCCCATCCATGGTGGATCCCAGAGGATGAAGCAAAACTTGTCTGGATCAGTTCTTTTTGTAAACACAGCCCCGACACCCCCACGCTTTAATACAGCACTTCCTGTTCTCTGCTGGAGGTTTTGTAGTGGAGGCTTCTAAAAAAAGGAGAATTTCTGGCATTATTTACAGTTAAAAAGATTGGGTTTGACACATTTATGGCTGAGACAGTAAATATGACTTATGGCAAATCAATTTACTGCATTTGACTGTGACATCCGTGCTGCCAGGGATTTGATTGGGAATTGACGGGGTTATTTGCTGTAGGGCTGGGAGATGCCACTGCCGTCGGCATTGCGTCTGTCTGGGGTCTAGGCTGGAGAACCAGGGACTCTTGCAGAGTACTGAGAGCTCAGCCCATCCCTGCCATGCCTTTCCTGCTTTTCCCAAACCCTGGGAATCGCTGTCAGGGGCTGCAATGAGGCTGGTGCGGTCCCTCTGTGCTGAGTTGGCATTTTCTCAGCTTCGCCAAACTTTTGGGTTTGTTTTCCATCCCTCCCCCTTTTCCTCAGAGCCCATTTGGATGTCTGAAAACAGAGATGTTGAAAACTGAATTTATGCGACAAGGCAAAGTGGTATAGATAGAGGGGGGCGAGGGGGGAGCTGGAAAGGCAGCTTTTTTTTTTTTTTTTACATTTTTTTTGCTGATGGCAAGTGGTAAGCATGTTTTATTTATGTATTCACAGATCCGCCAACGTTATGTTTTTCTCCTGACTGATGCATTGGCTGCAGTGACAGCTTACACCGAGCAGGCTGTGCACGAGCCTTATTTACCCTCCACAGGCGCCTTCCCGAGATTGACAGCGAATTATTCTGCACCTTGAACTGCTACTCAGTTAATGCAATGCAAATTTGGCCTCTTTATTAAAAAATGATTGTTTTTTTTCAAATGTGCAGATTATTTTTTTCAATGAAAGGGGGCTCGAGGCTTTTCCGAGATGGAAGAAATAAAGCTATCTCAAAAAACTTTAGCAAACTCTGCCTTCCACGTGCCTTGTTCCCTGACTACGGTGGCAGTGGAGAGCCTGTGTTAGGTGAGAGCTGAAGGATGGTGATTTCTTTCTCCCTCCTTCTGCTGTTGGAGGAGAGGTGGTTTTACCTGTGAGAGCCACCCTGTGCTTTTCCAGTGCCTGCTCTCCTTTCCCATCACATCGGTGAAAACTCATTTGTCTGCTTCTCCCCAAAACACTTTTTTTGGGTGCTGGTGGCCAAAACCAGGTCAGAGCAAAGCTCAGGGTATAAAACTGGAGAGAAATGAGAGCGTGCTGCCAGGGCAGCTGCCAGGCTTTGTAGGAGATGTTCCTATACGTGTGTCCAGGAGCACACGTGTGTGTTTGGGAGAAACTTTTACCAGCAGGAAAGTTCCTGCCAAGGCCGTTTTGCTGGTGCCAGGCAGCTCTCCCTGGCGGAGCACGGCCTCGGCCCCGCTTCAATCCCAACTAGGAAACTACTTTGGCAAAAATCATCGCTAAACGAGGCTTTTAGCAGCGTGTGGTGTGGAAGGCATCCAGGATTGTGGTTTTCCAAGGTAACAGCCAAAGGAAAGAAAAAAATTAGGGGGGAAAAACAAAAAAAAAGAAGGTAAGACTGAGCTTTTGTTAAGTAATTAAAGAATTCCGACTCACTGGAAAGCCCCAGGGCTGTGCTTCTGCAGCTGATCGGAGTCTTTGTTTGCACGAGGCTGGTAAACAATTTGCAGTTCTTGGCAATAACCTGAATTATGTTGTATTAAAAAAAAAAAAAAAAAGGAAGAAGTTGGAAATGCTGGGTTTATATTGTTATTTCAGGGCAGGGAGAGGAATAAGGGAGGGAGTTCTGACGGTGCTGGTGTTCACTGAGGTCTCTGTGGAGAAGCCCTCACTTCTCTAGCTCTGTCCATGGGATGCTTTGAGGTAAAAAAATAAAGTTCAGCAAGAGCAGAGAGAGACCAGGATTACTCAGTGCTGGAGCTTCTTCCCTCAGATTGAGTCTTACCACTGCTTTTAAGCACAAAACATTAATATGCTCCGTATGTATCCTGGCTCTGTGCTCATAGCCGGGAGATTTGCATGCGAAATCTCTGCTCCTGGAGCCTCTACACCCACATCTTTAATTAGGCAATGCCCCATGTTCCTGCTCTATAGGATAAGTGAATGTATGCAACTCGAATGCACAGGAGAGAATTTTGCAGTGATTTTGCTGTTTGTTTAAGTGAGGAGGGAAGTTAACTCGGTGGGTTCGCCTGACCGCCAGCTACACTTGGGTGGAAAAATATGTAAATAAAGTGAGCTGCAATCTCCCAGCTGAGGTGAGCTGCCAAGATGGCTCCTTCATGGGCACATGGGGGAGAAGTGGGAGCATGGAGGCCTTAGCACTGCCCCCATCTCCTGCTGGCAGGACCAGCTGCTGTCTGGGCAGGGTTAACCCACACCCAGTGGTCGGCAAAGCTTTGGGCTGGGGTAAACTGAGGTGAAGGCAAGATGTGAAAGTTGAAATAAAACCAAAAAGCACATCTAACACATCCCCTGCCTTGCCCAACCATCCAAGGGTGAGGTTTGCAGTGGAGGCTGGGGGAGTGCATCCCCCCTGAGCTGGGGGCACTTGGTGTCCCAACCCCTCAGCTCCACGTCCCTGCATCACACTACACTGTCACTGCTGCCTGGCCTGCCTGCTATGGGGATCCTGCCTCAGGGATGGGATGGAAGGCAGGAGGATGCTCACTTAAATCCCCTTCAGTCCTGAAAATGAATTGAGAAAGTTTTGGGGGGAATCCTCCTAGGAGGAGCTGCTATTAGGAGAGTCTCTTTTAAACACTGTTGACTACCCAACCTTGGGTCAAGTGGTGTTTGATAGCGTGGTAAAGGACACATACTCCATGGCCTTTGCAAAGCCACAGGAGATATTTTTTTATTAGGCACAACCACTGAGACTCAAAAAAAGCTTCTAGAAGAGGCTCCACTCCTCACTGCGCTGCAGGAAAGATCATCTGAATTAACATGAGCTCCTTGGCTATTAAACGGAAATTTTAAATGGGGAGAAAATTCTGCAGTGACTGCTAAATTGTGTGTCAGCAGAAAGGGGAAAAAGCAACGTGTGTCATTCCTATTATCATCTTGAAATCCATCTTCCCTCTACACGCCATGACGGTGGATAATCCCCCAGACGATGCCTGCATCGCTAATATTTGCAGAGGCACAATTCCTGTTTTGGAAGCCTCTTGCTCTGCATATCTTATCCCCCACCTTGAAAACATGGTTTGAGATGATGGGAAATGCTGAACACACTGTTCCTGGGGGGATGAGTTTTGCCACTGGTGGCAGCAAACTGGCCTCTGAAGTCCAAGGAGTCAAGAGCTTATTGGAATGCTGAGGCAGTGCTGGCGTGCTGGGGTGTGAGCTGTCGTGTCCCTGCGTGCTGCGTGCCCGGCTGGGGGTTAGACCTGCTGCAAGGACAAGGGACATTTTCATAACAAGAAAATGGTGCTAAGCTCAGTCAGGGTGAGGGTGAAACGGCAAATGTGTGTGTACCCAGGGCTGCAGGAGTGCATCTTCAAAAGAAAAATAAAATCTGTGCTGCTGCTTTATTGCCTGTGGATGAGCACAGAGATCAGACAGGGATGCCAGGGCATGATAAATTTTGCAGCACCTGCGCTTTCTTTAACCCCTTGGTTGCACTGGATGTGATCAGGTGCTTTGCTGTGGTGGGTTTAGATGTGAAATGCATGAAGGTGGTGAAGGGGTCCCTGTTTCCAAGGTGGAGTTGCACCTCCCTCAGCAACTCCTCAGGGAGGGGACCCGGGGCTATTGGTGACACCTCAGTGGTGGGACAGCCCAGCTGCAGGGTAGTCTCACTGCTCTGTGGGGTTTATCATGATCATTAGCCAAGTGGCATGGGGTGGTGGATAGGCTCATGCTGGAGGGAATTTAAAGCAGTGTCACAAATAAGTGGTAATGCACAGTTTGTTAGCCTCGGGACTCAGCTGTGGTCCATCACAAGTCTGTTCTCCAGCAGATGTCCCAGGGGGTGGAGGGAAGCGATGGCTGCAATCTTGGCCACAGGTTTGGTTTTTCAGGCCAGGCTTTGGTGCTTTGATGGTAAAATGGGGCTGCCTGTGCCAGGTATCAGTCAGTGGGCAGATTTTGGAGACAGCTGTGTATGTTCAATGCCTTTGCATTGCTGTTCCCACAACAACTCATGGGCTATGGGAGAGGAACTGGGATGGGTTTGTTTGCAGTTGAAGAGTCAAGACATGGGAATGAAGTGAGTGGTGGAGAACTGGACCCTGTGTGTGCATATCTTTGTATATGGTACTGAAAAACTCTGGACCAACTCACTCCCTCAGAAAAATAACCTCAGCACTAAGAAATCTCTCCCTCCATGTCCCCATCCCGCTCTGCCTGACAGGGGACAGGAGCACAGGGATGCCCAGGAGGAGAAAAGTGCGGAGGGGAGGGTGATACAGGACAAAAAATAAACCAAGCTAATGATGTAGGCATTTGTGCAGAGGTTAAAAATGAAGCAATGAAACCTTTACACAAACCTCCAAATGCTTTGGCAGCTGCACACCGCGGCTCAGAGCGGGGAATAAATAAGGGAAGGCACAGACAGGCAGAGGGAGGCTGACAGAGCCATCACTCCTCCCCAGCGCAGCTTTAGCAGCAGCAGCATGAGAAATATGTCCCCACAGTGTCCCTGTGGCCCCCAAGACATGTGGCCTCTGCTCCCACTTCTGCTGACTGGAGGAACGGAGGCTTGGGGTGCCTCCTGATGGGTTTGGGCCATACTATGGGGAACAGGAGGGATGATGCATGAGCTGAGTTTACCAGGTGTCTGAGCTCACAGCCTGGCCAGCACAGCGCAGTGGGTTTATGTTTCCTGGCAGCCTGGCAAGAGGGGAATCAAAGCCTGTGTGTGGAATGAAGGACTTATTGACCTCCCTTTCAGAAAACCTCCAAGAGGAGGTCTTGGGTGAGAAGTAGGGTGGTGGGTGAAGGGTTCCCACCAAATCCCACTTGGATTTGAGGAAAGGTGGAAAGCCACCCACAAAGCCAAGCAGGATTCCTGGGCAGGGGGAAAAATGTTTGCACAGTTGTGGGTAAAAGCCCCATGAGCTGAATCCCAGAGCACGTGCTCCTGGAATCAAAGTAAGTAAATATGAGGGGAATTCCCACCCCTGTGCAACCACCATTATCTTTGAAATGGCTTTAAGTGGCTCAGTGTAATGGGACTGTTTTTATCCTCTTACTCTTTGCCTAGGGGAGGTTTGAGCTTTCTCCTGCCTTGTGAGCTGGAGAAATTTGTGTAGGTAACTTCCTAATCTTTGGGCTGACTTTCTTGCCTTTGCCAGCCTTCAGAAGATGTTTTTCCTTCATCATTTCCTTCCCTGTCACTGTGCTCTCCTGCCCTGAAAAGCTCCTGTCGTTGTTGTGCTGGAGGGGAGCAATGATGAAAAATGATGTTTCCTGAGCACATTCTCGTTACTAAGGCTGATGCACAGAGGATCCCTCAGCCCTGCCTTTGATTTGGCTGCGTCTGGAATAGGGGTGCTGTGGCAATGAGCTAAAGCCCAGTTAAAGCTCAGCATTTTGGTGGTCCACAGCAGCTCTGCATCGTGGACTCCTCCACAAAGATGTTACCCACATGGCAGGTGAGAGCAAGGAGCAACTCCTGGGAGGACAGGGATGATGCCACTTGCTATCTCCTGAGGCTCTCATGCAGTTTGCAGTGATATGAGGCTTTTATTAACTGTGTCTCTGATTAGAGGTGCTAAAGACACAGATAATTCATCATGAGTTTCCAAAGGCTGCCAGGAATGCAGTCGGACCTCCCTGGTGGGTGTAGCCTCCCACCTCCCATCCTGCTGGACTTCCTGAAGATGAACCAGCAGCCACAGACATTGCCAGTGCTACAGCAGCATGAGGATGCCCGGAGAAGGCAGGTGGGAAAAAAGGCTTTTTATCCAAGTGAGCTTCAACATAGGGTGTGTCTCTCTGTTCCCTGTGGAAAGTCCCTCTTGGTAAAGCAGGCAGGAGCACTGGGTCATCCTGCCCACAGCATGCTGGGGCTCCTGACCGTGAGCCACATCCAGCCACATCCATCTGCCTTATAAATGAGTGTGCAGAAGGAATGTGAGCATAACACAGCTTCCCAGGAAGCAATTCTGCAGCCTCTGCAGATGAACCCACCATGTCCTTAGCTTAAGGCCTGGGTAAAGAACTAATTATTTGGACCTAAGCTTAAATCTGTATCCACAAAGATGGATTTGTGACTCTTGCCAGTTTCCCCTAGAGGATTGCAACCTCATTTTGTTCCTCATGAACTTCTGCTGAGGTGTAAAATAACAACAATCTTGAGAACTAAAATCGCTGAAGGATGGATTAAATTATAATGCAATCAGTCCAAAAGACCTTCTGTCTGCAAGGAGCAGCATTAGTCTGTCCCGGAGCGGGCAGCTGAGCTCTGCCTGTGCAGGATTACCCAGCCTGGGCTGGCTGTTTTGTCTTCACCAAGAAACTGCATTTCCTGGGCAGAGTGATTTCGTTATCATCTGCTGAATGTTCCTCGGGAGCCTTGGCATCACCCTGCCCAGGCCAGGGCTCACTCTGAGAAGAGCTCCATAAACCCACGACAAAAAAAAAAGACAGATGGCAATGAATATTTTGAGGTCTGCAGCATATTCCTGCGGAAGGATTGCTTCCGACCTGCCATCTCCACGCAGACTTTAAATCACAACTTGAGCAGCAAGCTCGGTCTGGGGTCTGTTAATATGTGTTTGGAGAGGATTTAGCATAGCAGGGCTCCAATCCCCACTGAGACTTTCGAGAATAAGCTCCTATAAATAACTAGGACGGAGCCCTTGGGATGATTGTCAGGCATTTGAAATACCCTGGGCCATGGCCTCAGAGCCCTCACACAGCACGGGAAGCAGCTGGGAGAGCAGGAGCTGCCTGGTTGGGACTGACCCTGCCATGTCCTGCCCTGCTCCCTGTCCCACTAAGCCCCTCACCCCACTGTCCAAAACACTGCTTCTCCAGCTGCCCTGTGCCACCACATCTCTCTGTGGCAGGTGGAACAGGGTTCATTCCTCCAGCACCTGGTGGGATGTTGGACGGTGACCTTGTAGCAAACGAGGCATCCCACAAGTACCAATGCAAAGAGTTGGGTTCCTCATAATTCCTTGTAGCTGGCTGCAAAAGCTGTTGGAGGTTTTATCCCTATTTGGGGCAGGTGTAAGGTCTCCTTGCCAGGGAGACTTTTTTTTCCTATATAAATTCTTTTTTATCTGCTTGAACCAAGCACCTGAGCTGACAGAGCACTCCTTTGGCCCCTTATTTTTCACAAAAGGTAGAGAGATTTAATTATCTTTCTGGCTCTGTCCAATTTAGCTTCTCCTTTTCAACAAGTTCAACAGTCTGTGTGGAGCAGGAGGAAAAGCAGGGGAGGGCAATGCAGGCAGAGCACAAGCTACTTTTGTTTAAGAAGCCCTGCTAAAATGATATCTCCTTTCTGGAGATAACCCTGTGTTGCCCTCTGCTCCATGCTCAGCCCACTAAGGAGCCCCTGCATTGTTAGGCCACGCTTATTAGGATCCTTTGGGAAAAGTGATCCTTGAGAACCCTGCTCTGATACTCTCCTGCAGAAGGTAGGCTGAGCCTGGACTTGACCCTTTGGTTCTTCATCTGTGTTGTTCCCAGGTGATGAAATGCAGAGTTTCTCTTAAAAAAACACCTCTTCTGCTTGGGCTGAAGTCTATAGGTTTACTGCAGTCTGCTACAAGAACGAGGGAGCCCACACGATGGGGGCTGAGTTTCCATCTGCAGAGGCGTGGCATGGCCAGGGACTAATGACTGGATATCATTTCCAACATGTCTGAAGTCTCACTGTTTTTTTCTTTGCTACCTCTGGATGAAAATATTTTGATCTTTCTGTTTGTTTGTTTTAGGGCTGTTCCTCTTTATTTTTTTTTTTTTTTTTGTAAAGAGATTGCTGTGCTGAAATACTGTTTCCTTTGTGAAATGGCAAGTTGAGTGGGTCCCCCCCCGTTGCACGTGCAGTTGCCTCCGTGCCACCAGGGTCCTTCTGCAGCTGCAGAACCATAAGAACAAATGGGAGAGACAAAGCATGAACAGAGGCAGAACAAATGGAAAACCAAGATGCTGAGTGAAATATTTAGAGAAGCATTTTAAGCAAGGAAAAGGTTGTTCCTTTTCTATTTATTATATGGTTTGGAAGCCAGGCACTACCTGCTTGCAGGGGGCTGGGTACCTGCAGCAAAGCCCTGCTTTCTATTTGCACATTTCCTTGCATTAAGGCAGGGAAGATGATAAAATGCTTTTGATCAGAGGCACTTAAATAGCAGGATTCTCCTGTACAAGCACGTTTTCCTGCCCTGATGTACTTAGGAGCGTGTCTTAACGTGGGCTTGGGGGCTGTGGTGATGCACAGCACGTGGTCATGATGGCATCTCACACTGGGGCAGGAGGTAATGCAGATTTCGTGTCAGCCTTGTCCCAGGTCCCCTGAGCCATCACGGTCGTGGTACTGCAGTGATGTTTGCTTGTTCTGGGATATTTGCTCTTGTCTTCATGTCTTTTGCAAGAGCACAAATGTAATGCCAAAAGAAACCACTTTGGTAATGTACTTAAAAGTTAAATATTTTATACAGTACTATAGTAATGTGATGTATTGCCTTCCCGACACCGCTTTTTGCCTGAGGTCTGGAATTTTGGGTCATCTGTGGGGCTGGATTCCTTCATCGTCTCCTCTCCAGGGTTTCAAGTGCCTTTTTCACATAGTGCTGAATTTCTTTCTGTCGCTAAAAAACCACTCAGAGCAACTCAATCCCAGTTCCTGGTAAAACGTGGGTTCTGATTATCCGGTGGTTATTGTTGGAGTGATCAGGATCGACAGCACTATATTAAAGCAAGGTTCTTACTCCTTCTCGAGGCACAATGTGAAGGAAAATTCCTGATGAATGTATGTCAGCCTCTGTACTGGGTGCCAGGACCTCAGCTGGGGAACTGCCAGGAGACACAGGCCAGGGAGTCCTCACATAAACGTGTATATCTACATGTCTAATTTGCACTTACCAATACTCCAAATGTAGTAGTTGGATGATGAGCATCTGCCTTAGTGACTCCACAGGCGTTTGCAACGGTGCACTCTGGCAATCTTGAGCTGTACACCAACGTGTAAAAATACAAAATGCATCCCCCAGCTTCAAGCAATCAGCAAAGTGTTGGTCTTTGACCAAAACCAAAGCACACACACAGCACCAACATCACTGTCCTGTTGGCGCACGGCATCATCAGTGGTGTCTGGCACTGGATTTTATCCTGCCCCAAACATCTGCCTGGGGATATATATATAGATATATATCCATGGGATATAGCAGGACACCCCATCCTGCCCTGCCTGTGGCATGAGGGCTGATGATGGGCTGTTCAACACCTGAAGCAAAGGGCTGGGTGTTGCACAGAGAGCAGCGAGCGCTCACTGCACGCGTTAGCAGAGGACTATCGATGCTCTCTCCTCACCTGGCGGCTGTGTTCCAATCAATATGGTTTTCACAGACCAGGATTAGTTGTGTCACCCTTTGTACTCTGAGGCAACTCAAAGTGCTTCATAAAGTAATGAATTTAGCTATAGATAGCACAGGTTAATGGCATGGCCGTTATGTACTCGGTGATAAAGCTTCCAAGTGGCCTCAGATATTATAAATCTGGTTCATGAAGAATGGAAGTATTGATGGAGATCTGACCTCTGCCTTATTCCTTTTGCAGCCTCCTGGGAATTTTTGACAATCCATTTCTGTCAGTTTCCAGCACAGGTAGAGACTTTTACCTCTCAAAGGAAAACTGTTTTTTGGGGTGAAAATTAACCCATTATTTATATTTGCAAACATTTGTGAGTGTTTGGAGGTTAAAAGAGAGCCAGGATAAGCATACACCAGAGGGACTGTGCTACTTCTCCAAACCAAAATAGGTTTGAACTATTGTGAATGATGCTAACTGGACATGTCCAGTCCAGATATCCATCCTTCTCTTCTCATCTCCCAGTTGAGCATCATTCCCGGCTGCCCAGCTCAGTTCGGCAGCTGCTGAGCATTAAATGATGATTCTTCCATATTTTTATTACCAGATCTAAAGATAGATTTTTAAAGGTGCAAATGACAGGTCAGCACCCAGCACCAGGGAATCCCATGGCACTGGATCTTGCTCAGCAAGGCGAATGTATCAGGAGCCGCCTACACAAAGCAAATCAGTGACTGAAAATGCCCCGAGTTGCAGCTGCTGCTCTAAGTGAACTTCTTGTAAGGGTCAGTTTGTGGTTTGGGGTTCACTGCTCTGCACACAGCGAGACCCTGACCCCAGGGTGTGAATTCCCAATTAGCTGGGGAGGGACTGTTTCACTGCAGGTGGAAACAACCCTTCCTGAAGCCACTGGTCACTAATTAACACAAAACCACAGCGTTCCTTGAAGCAAGGTTTCCCTTCCAACCCTGTCAGCTGAGCACGGCTCACCAAAGCCTCCAGGCATTTCAGCAAAGGTTTGGGGTCATTTGGGTTAGGCTGGCATAAAAACCACCTTCCCAAGGAGGTGGGATGAAAGGTGTCAATGGAGATATCTCTCCTCCCACTCCTCTGAACTCCATGGAGAAGGGGCTGGATAAGGGCATCAGTGGGGAGAGCAAACCTGCCAGCAAGTCATGGCTTTTCAGAAAGCCCCAGGAGTAGCCAGAAGGGTAGATTAAAGTTTTATCTTTCAGCCCTGGATGTGGCATGAGGCCCTTGTCACCACATTGGAGGTGTCCTGGACTGCAGCCTGGTCCTCATGTCCCATCATGGGGACACTCTGCCATTACTCACAGCCACCCCTTGCTGCTGTGTGACCACTTACAAAGAGCATTGCAGCAAAAAAAAAATAGAAAAAAGAATATTTTCTCATTAAGAAAAGAAAGTGGAGAGGGGGAAGGTGAGGCGAGGAGCAGGAGAGATGGATTGTGCTGGGGCGCTGAGAGGAGTGCGGAGCAGCCCTACATTAATCATAGCGAGAGGGGAGGGGGGAAAATCCTACAGCTCTATCCAAAGTGTTTGCTGTTGGGAAACGATGCTGCTGCCCATGTCCAAGCTCTGCCTGGGAGCTGTTCCAGCCCTGCTGCTGGTGGGGAATTGCCAGTTGCCAGGCTCGAGTTCAGGCTGGGAGCACCCGACCCCCTCTGCTTGGCATCCCATACCCTCTCTCCTTTACACCAACATCCAAATCCTTAATGTCTCATTAACTCTCTTCTCCCATGCAGGATCTGCTGTGAATGGGAATGGAGAACACCATAAATAATAACCAGAGCATTGCTGGGGCCATCTGAGCAGAGGGCAGTGCCCATGTGGCTCCTGCTGAAACCTGTCCTCTTTGGGTGCCCTTGCTTGTCCTTGGCACCTTTCTGTTTGTTCCAGGATTTAGAAGGATGCTGCTGCTTTGGCTCATGAGTGCTCAGGGCATGGTGCTGCTGTTGCGGTGGCTGGAAGAAGTGCTGTTACTCTCAAGGTAAGAAGTGAAAGGGGCTACTTAGCTGGGCATGGGCTTCCCACAGGTTTCTGTGTGTTCCAGTGTCCCTTGTCTGTCCCTTCTTGGTCCTTTGCACCAGTTCTGACCTTACCACTACTAATAAATGTAGGAAAAAAGGCCAAAGCTCAGTCTCAGGGCTCCTGCTGGCACCTGTACACAAAAGCACGGGGCAGAAGGCATGTGCAGGCCAAGGGGTTGTGAAGGTGACAGTGCTCAGCTGTACCAAGGACCTCACCGTGCCATCAGAATAGCTGAGCACATTTTGCTTTATATGTGGAAGGAAACTGGAAAAAAAAAAACACACCAAAAAGAAAGATGGCATTGGATTATTTACATTTTTTTTTTTTTTTGAGACAAGGAGACTTGTCTCAAAAATAAAACCAGTGGTTAATAAAACATTTTGTCTTCCCAGTGCTTTTTCCGCCCCCACCCAGGAACTGTTTTGACAGTAGTGCAGTATGGCATATAGAGTTTGGGTGGGTCCTCTCTTTGTTTCAGCTTAATGTGTCTGTTAACTCAGTTTTTGGTTCAAAAATTGGTTCTGCATTGAAAAAATGTGGGAGAAAAAAGGTCTTGGTTAAGTAAAAGTTTTAGTCTGGAGAACAAAGAAGAGTTCAGTTATTTCACTTATTGAAAAAAAATCATAATCCCTGTGTGCTTTGGTTTGGTCTGAAGCAAATTCTATTTGAAACTCTGGTATTTGACTTGGGAGAAAAAAAACCAACCCAAGAGCCTATAATAATAACTGTAATAGTAATTGTTGTTATTTTTAATTTTGGTACAAAAGTCCCTGGATTTTGGGGAGGGCGGCTGTTTCCATCAGCTTAGTAAAACCATTCACATGGTCAAAGTTAAGCACGCAGCTAAATCATTTGAGGAACAAGACTTTCTGCAGGCAGATAAGAGTCTAATAACATGATGATGAGAGCCCAACCTTCCACTGATAGCAGAAACTAATATTTGTGATGCAACAGTCTTGCATTATTCAGTAGTTAAAGATAATTCTCAGAAACAGAACAGCTTGAGAATTAGCAAAACTAGCAATAAAATATTCTTAGCTGACTCCGGGGGGAAGTAAATTGCCATGTACAGGATTTGCATTCATCTTAATGTTTATTAAAAACGAGGCACCGCTGCTTTCCACGTGCTTGGCTGGAACGGCTCCATGGACCGCTGGAACCTCGTGTCCTCCCAGCCCCACTCGGCCCCAGGACCTGCTGAGGCCTTGCTACCTCATGGCATATGAGGGTTGGTGTTGGGGTGAGAGTGATGGAAACCCAGCTATCCGCTCAGGCCCTGCAAAAGTCCCAGGGGTGATGTGAGTGATGGCTGCCAGTGCTAATTGCTAATTGTATGCTCTGCACTTGCTGAGCTCAGCCTGGCACCCGGAGGTTGCCCCCTCTGAGGGCTCTCGGTGAAACCTCCAGGGAAAAGCAGGTCAAGAAAACAGGAATGGTGTCCCTGAAGGAGGTGCACACAGAGAGGTGCTGCTGTGCTCTGTGGAGGAGTTTGCACACTCTGCTATGTGCACAGCAACAGTTCCAATCATGGTTTTGCTCCTGCACAGGCAGAGGTGGAGAAATACAACTGGGAGAAGCAAGGTCAGGCTTCCCCTGCAGGGCATCAGCTGGGCCAGGGTGCTCAGTCATTCCTTAGACATTCCTGAACAATTCCCTGGTAGTAAAAAGGCTGGTGGTCAGAGCACCAGCCTTGGGACAGCGTGCAGGTGGAGAGGCTGGTCCCAATGCAGCAGTCAGGGGGTCACCAATGTGTTAGCAGCAAGTGAAGACCACTGAATGTGCTGGAACTCTGCTAAGGAACAAAGATCAGGTGTTGAAGAGTGAAATTGCACCCAGCTGATTTGCACCAACAGTTTGATGCAGTAAGAAACACACCCGCACTGGGATGGAGGAGGAACATGTACCACCTCATCCATCCTCAAAGAATTGTGGGCTGGGGAGGAGCCACACTCCTGCCTTTAATGAATGCAGATTTCTGCAGCAGCACCCAGGATCTCCAAAAATCCCACTGATGTCTGCATACCTGGCCCCATACCTGCAGCCAGGACACCCTTTACTGGCTCAACTGATATGAGCTGTGAGCAGTGACTGAGCTGGGGTGGGCACGTGGGGAAGGAAAATGAAATAAAACTCTAAAAATAATGATAGTAATAATTAAAAAAAGCAAATGAGACTATTCAAAAGGGGGACTTTATTTTTTTATTACACTGGAGCCAGGCGTCAGTGCGCCAGTTCAGCTTTGATACACAATAAATCAGCAAACCCGTCACTCAGTTTGGAAACCAAGATTGCAGTGGCACTAAAAACACATTGAAAACATTTACTTTCTTCCCTTTCTTTTTTTTTTTTTTTTTTTTCCCTCTTTTGTTTTTGGTACAAAAATGGTACAAACAACAATACAAAATATTTGTGCTGTTGACGGTTACAAAAAAAGGTTTTTGAACTGGGTTAACGGGCGCAAAAACTGCTTTTGCGCTTCAGCGTGAATACAGCAGAACAGCAGAAGTCTTCCTTGAGAACAACCACAGTCATGCGGGCTGCTACACAGCTTCTCCATCGTAAAGGAAACATGCAAAACCATTGCTCAAATTAAAAAAAAAAAAAGAAAAAAGAAAAAAAAAGAAAAAAAGAGAAAGTGCTCCAATTATACATCTATATGTTGTTTTTTTTTTTTCTTTTTTTCCCCTATCGATCTGTAGCTTCAAGCACTAACTACATTATGTACACTGTGTGTGAGCAGTTGTATGTGGGGTTGGTGTGTAGTGGAAAGAACTTTTATTTTCCCCATGAAACTGATTTGTGTGGGAGCCACCTACATTGTCTGGCTGCTGTTTTGAACCCACGCTTTCATCGTTATACGACATCCCCCCCTAATAATTTTTTCACACTTACAATGAAGAGCTCCAAAAGACATCACAAATAAAAGTCCCATATTTTACCTTTAATATGTTGTGTTTTTTTTTTTTTATTAAACAAAGTTGCAATCTTGGCATATTTTGTGGTGCAGACTCTGCACTGTCCATTACCATTCTCCCATGCCCGAGTGTCTGTGCTATGCGAAGCAGTTACAGGTGATACGGCCGCCTCCAAAGTCCCACTTACTTCCAGAGGCTGGATTTGGACCTGACTATCCCTAAAAACCCATGAGGAGAGAATTTCCCATCACTGCTGTAGAACCCCCAATGGCATCATCTGGTCCAACAAAAAAGGAAAAAAAAAGAAAAGGGAAAGGAACCACAAAATCCAAGTGGAACTATGCCTAGTGTGTAGGACACCCAGAACAGACTTGCCTATTTACTGTCACTAATTACCTGGTGAATCTCCTCCCTGCTTTGCAAAGCATTTCCATGCTGATGGTTGTCCCAGTTATTAGGCTACATGATAAACAGAGGGCTGTGGTCATGCTCTGCTGAGGTGGCTGTGGGTACAGCAGTGACATTGGACCTGCACAGTCTCTGGCTTAGGGATGTGCAATCCTCAACCTTAGGAGGTAGGGAGGCCACCAGGGGTGTCCAGCATGCCTCAATCTCCTGGGAACTCCCTCTCTCCATCCCTTAGACAGCAGGGAGAGCTGTGGTGGTGTGCCCTGGCAGTGCTACGGGGTACAGGATAACAGGGTGGGACAGCGGTGTTTCAGGGATGGGATCCCCTCCACGTGCCTGAAAACAAGTCCTTCCCCACAGCCTTGTGGTGTGAAAGAGGTGGGGACTTCTTTAACTAGTTTAATGCTTTAGGTTAGATTAGTCAGGGAACAAGGACTCTGGTCTCAATGCACTGATTATCTGTGGCCTGTAAGAATTAACAGCAACTGTACACCAGCCAAAGTGGTTGTTTGCCCACCCCAGCTCCTTGCAAGTCACTGCCACCTCCAGCTGCAATTGGCAATGCCGTGTCACATCCATGAGGATCAGAGGGGGACAGAGGGATGGTACAGTCACCTTCTCAATGGGACCCTTTGGATTAATGTAAGTTTTCTTAGCTGGGCTACAAAGCATCAGTAACACTAAGAAGCAAACAGGTTTGTAAAAAGCGATCTGTTTTCATTGCTGGATGTGCCCCTTGCTTACCTTCTGCCGGTCCCACTGCAAGGAGATGATGCTGCTCCCTGTGGGGCTGTAAAACTCAGTGGGGGAAGATGAAGGGAGGAGGAGGAGGAAGAGGAAGAGGAGGAGGAAAAGAAGGAGGAGGTCCTGCAGAGGGAGACTGAGCAGAACTGGGTCAAAACACAATAAAGTGGTTGGTTTGATTTATAGGCTCGTGGGGCTGGAATGGCTGGATTGCAAATGCTGCAGAAAAAATATCCGCTGATTTAAAAAAAAAAAAGTCGCCAACGGAAACAGGTTGGTTTATTTTTAATCACTCAAACAGTTCTGTTTGACTCAGGTTGCATAAATGTTTTTAAAAACCTGAAATGTTTATAGACAAGCTGAAGTCTGACAGCATCTCCTTTCACCGCACGGCAGGTCCCCTGGGGACAGTGGGACGATGGACACCGCTGATGGACCCGCAGCCGCTGTCCCGCACCTCTGCCAGCCCCTTCCCTACCTGGAATCCATCATCCAAGCCAAAGCTGCAGCAGATGTCACACACCAAGTGCTGTGGAGCAGGGATTTAGCTGCTGCTCCCAGGTAAGCCGTGCCAGGTGGACTGCAGGGCATAGCTTACAGCGGAGACCTGGCTGGCACTGCAGGATCCGCACGAGCACCCCAGGAGCTGCACAGGCAGCGGCAACAACCCAAGGGATGGAGAACCACTGGCATGACCCAGCCCTTGAGCTGATTCTTCTCCTGTGCTGGTGGCAAGGTTATGGTGACGGACACAACGCAGCAAGAAACACCAAGTGCATTTTTATTATTCACCACTGTTGTGCCTGGGCAGCTTCTGCGGAGGTGCAAAGCCCAGATGGTGAAATACTTCAAGCCTGTGGCTTTTCCAAAAGAAAAAGGGAAGAACCAAGAGTGCCATGGGTAAAGAGCAGAGGTTGTGGGGCCATGCAGCCTCTGTGCCAGGCTGCTGGGGATGAGAGCTGTGAGGACTGCCAAGAGTGGCCAGGAGGAGGGGGATGGCACATGGCAGGAACAAACTAAGACTTTCATAGTGGTCACACAAGACAACTGAGTTCACAGCTATGGAACACGAATTTGGAAAAGTGTCAGGTGCTGGCAGTTTGCCAGGCACTGCCCTTCATCCCGGCCAAGGAATGTGCTGCCAGCCCATGCCTGTGGCGTGATATCCTCGCCTTGCTGCTGCCATTGGTGCCATCCCTCTCCTGAGGTCCAAGCCATTGCCTCCTGGTTTCCTCAGGAAACTTGGGTGAGAGTGAGTTTGCTCTCCGAGCCGTGAAAGACAAACTGACCCATTGACTGACCAACTGACCGACCAAGACAGAAAGAAAGATCGCATCCTTGGTAGTTAATAACATACCAGTAACACCGGAGTCCCCTCGGGCAGACTTTTTACCACATTCCACTTCATACAAGACACATTTCAAATGCTCATTAATTTACAGAAATTGCATTTTATAGAAAATATGATACAATGAAATATAAAATGCACTAGGAGCATTTCAAAAATCTATAGAGACGATCTTGCAGCCCAGTATACCCTCTGAAAGGCGCCCACTCATCACCGCAAGCTCTCGTCCTCTCATTCTCGCTCTCGTGTGCACGCGCTCGCTCCCCCCGCCCCCCCTTTTAACTCTTAGCATTCAACTTGAGAATTAATAGAGATATCAAAAAAAGCATGATTATCCCCTGGATAATCACCTTCCAATACTGTGCACATTCTTGGATTTAAATGAAAATATATCTAAGCACTTTTACAAGTTTTAGCGAACCCACTGCAAAATCGTCTGCAGAATATAAAACACAGGTAATCCAAGATTTCATAGCACATTAATTAAGTGGCTCATAATCCATTAAATGTGGTTTATATTACACATCCATGCAGTCTAAATCATTTTACAAACATTAGACATAAACCCACTAGTCCAAATCAGTAAAGGAAAAATGTAATAAAAAAAGCTAATAACTATTTGTTATTGGTTAAACTGACCCTACATATAAACTAGGTAGTTTGCTACCATTTATAATACTGATGTTGAATTACGCCTGGATGCTGCGAAACCTCTTGCTTACTTGGCAATGCTTGAGCATATTAACCACAAGATACTTAATAGGCCCTTGTTGCACTTCTTCTCCAAAAAAACACATTTACTACAGATAGCAGCGCCTACCCATCGAATAGAAAGGACACACATTAGCTGAGTTACACGATGTTGTTGAGCTTTGGCTACTAATGCTCCAAGGCATTAACGTGATACTACACTAACTCCATACTTACGGATGGGAAAAGTGTGGATAACCTGTCCCTGTCCTTCGCACTGCCTCGGCCTCGAGCGGAGCCGCCACACAAAACCCTTGCCTCACCCCAGGAGAGCAGCACCAGTGTTGGGCATCCTCGGGGATGCGGGACACCACCACCTCACCCAGCTGGTACGGACATCACTCGAGAGGTCGTGGGAGCCAAAACACGGCGATAGCATAAAAACAAACAGATGGGCCTTTGGTCATGTCAGGATTTACTTTGTAGGGTTTAGGCAAGGGCTGTTGGAGATTTCTGTTGCAATAACCAAAGGCTTCATCAATGCTATAGTTCTATGCAGCTACATTGAGTGTGACCAGGGCCCAGCAGAGCCCCTGGTCGGTATTTTGCATCTGATAACACTGAATTATATACAACATGATGACTAGTTCACCACCTGCTGAGGCTTAAAGATGGCTGTTAAGATTTTGACTCAAAACATCTTCCCCCCTCCCCCCCTTCTTTTCCACCCCAGAATGAGTCACCCCCTTAAAAAAAAAAAAAAAAAAAAAAAAAAAGGCAAAAAAGAAACAATCTCCACAGTTCCTTTTTGTTAACTCCTTCCCAGCTAGAACTGGCTTAGGGTCACAGGGAGTGCTGCCCAGGATGGTTGTATGTTTGTTTTCATCACTCCTGAGATTGAAGGGAATCTGACACATGCACCAAAAGGCACTTTCAAATATATATATATATATATATTTTAAAAACAGTGCTTCTGTTCTAAGAAATTCAAGTTAAGACAGAGTGCCTTTCACTCTCTTTAGTCATAAAGCAGGTAAACGAGCAATATCCCAGCTGACATTAAAAAACCAAAACAACAAAAAGAAACCTGCAGCAGAGACAAGTGTTCATGCGAGACAGCTCAATATTCTAAGAAAAAAAAAATGGAAAGGAAAAAGAAAGAAAAAAAAAAGAAACCTCCTATATCACCACTAAAAATAACAATACAGTCAGCAGGGGATATTAATTAAAAAAGCTGCCACATCTGTACAGTTCTTGCTCCTGCATCGGCTCTTTTTGTTAACGTTGTCGTCTGTGGGTTTGTTGTGTTTTTTTTTTTTTCTCCTAAATTTTTTTCTTCTTCTTCTTCCTTTTTTTTTTTTGTTTCCTTTTTTTTTTTTTTTTAAATTTTTTTTTAAATTTTTTTAAATAAGATGAGGTCAGTTTAATCTTCCTCGCCTCCCCCGTACATGTCCGCCAGTTTCTTGAACCTGGGCCCCCAGTCATTAAGGTAGTCGTAGTCCTGGTCCCCGGAGCTGGAGGAGTTGAGGGAGCTGACGGAGCCGGCGGTGGAGCCGCTGCCCTCGTAGTCAAAGACGAGCAGGGAATCGTAGGGAGGGGCTGTGGGGTCGTTGTCTGCTGCCCGCAGGCCCTGGGGGGAGCAAACACACGGTGTTAATACCCACCATGTGGGTTTTATGGCGCTCAGGAAGGGTGTCTGGGCTGCTGGGATGTTGGAAAGCTTCCTGTTCTGGCCAGTGGGTCCTTTCTGGGGTTGCCTGTTGAGATTTCCAGTGAAAGAAGCAACAGCACACACTTTCTCTCCTACAATTACTTTAATTCTGATGGGTTTCTTTCCCTTAGGAAAACAAAATAAAAAAATCACTCCTAGCAAAATTCTGCGATTAGGACAGACACGGGTTGTGAGATCCTGGGCGGAGGGTTGGGAAGCATCGCTGCTCCTGTGCGCTGTGGGCAGCAGCGTAGGCAGGCCACGGAAATGGCCTCGGGATATGGAGAAAAAGAATTGCTTTTCTGCAGCCCAGCATCAGGAAAAGCCTGGTGGAATAGACCCACAATAAAGCAAAATGCTCCACGTTTCCACCTTCAGAACCCTCAGCCTCCGTGTGGGGAGACGGAGCTGGTTTCACTGCAGTGGAAAGAGTTGGGATGTGTGTACGAGCGAGTCTTCACGAGCATGGATGTGTGTAAGTGTGAGTGAAGGATGGGCAGGAACAAAGGAAGAAGGGGTTTTAATGACGAAAATGAGAAAAAGCACGGCAGGAAATGCATGTAATAATAGAATTAAATGGCTGTAACATTTATTTTTCTGGCTTTAGAAATGGATGGTATGCTTTGTCTCGGAGGAAATAATGCATTGATTGGTTTGTAACCACTCAATCACTCAAAACTAAAAATGAGATAAGAAAATACCAAATGGATAGATACTTTCTACAAGCAGATAAAGGAGCAGTAATCTAACATAAAATAAAGAAACCCTCTCTGATCTGAGATGAGCCTTTCTGTGCTGCAAACTCTTTGAGGCTTTACACCAAACAGAGCTTACAAGGAAGGCACAGACTGCTGAAATAATTACAAGTCCAGGAGCCACAAATGGTTCCTTCTGCCTGGATGCTGAAAAGCGTGGTGTTTGTGATATCCACAAGACAGAAATCTTGGGCCTTTTGCTTCCACTTTGGATTTTACACGTTCAAAGCCTTTATTAAGCCAAGTCCTTTGCTCGTGCCAATACTTCCCTGGCTTGCATCAGACTTCTGATGTGAGCAACAGCATCACTTGGTCCATGCAGTCAGGGAAACCTGACTTTAGTTGGCTGCTCAAGCTTTTAAGATGTGACACAGGACACCCTGCAGAACATACCTCATTAATAAAATCACCAATATCCCCTGGATGTGGGATTACTGGTCTGATAGGATACTGTGGTTCAGCACCAATAGGTCTTTCATCCACCCTTCTGACTCCGGGTGTCTTGTTCAGCACGTGATCCATGGTCTCTGGCTGCTGGAGCTGGCTTAAATCATAATCCTGTGACAAATAGGAAGGCACGGTGTGAAACCAAGGGCTTTTTATTCAGATCATCTACTCACCCAATGTGCAAACAAGTCGAGAGGTGTAATTCTGTTTCAGCTGAAGTTTGATGGCAAATCTTATCCACAGGCATGCAGCTCCTCTATCTAAATTACAGATGAACCTGAACTCTGAGTAGCTTATAAAACTGCCCTCCTAAGAGTGTATCTTGTAACATAAGTTAAATCAAGTATTTAAATATTTTCTTAATATTTCACACAGCATCTAAATATTTAGGACAAAAACCGGGCTTTTGTGTGCATGTGCAGAGGTGTATCCGTAACTTTTTGATGAAATACATAATATAATGTAGAGACACAGTGTTGGTAGACATATTATTGCAATTACATTTCTGCAGAAGCAAAAACATTAAAATGTGTATTGCATTTATGCATGTAGGCCTTTCAAAGTAATTATGCTCTTTTTGCTTGTGAAAAATCCCAACAGAATAGGTTTCTATCACGGAATAAGAACCAGGTAATATTTCATTAAAAATGTATTCATGTAGGTAATGGTGTTTTGCTGTTCTTCCTTTGCTGTTATTTTTAACGAATCCTTCCTAAAATATTTAAGCCTACAGTGTAGTTGCCTGACACCAGATACTTCAGCTAGTTGGAATGCTTATAACAGTACTTTGTTCCACTGGCAAAACTATCCCTGTGCTCAGACGGGGATGATTGAAACTCCAGGAGCAATATTTATAAATAACTTGACAGTGACAAGAAAAAAAGAAATGCTAATTGCGAGGATTTTTCTGAGGAATAAGAACTTCCCAAGGTTTGGCTAAGTCCCTGCCTCAGCTTGTCATGGCAGCTCTCACCAGGCTCACCCGTTTGCCTTCGGATACCACTGGGGCCTCCACGGCAGGATGTGCTGCAGTGGTTTCGTGGGCTCCTTGAGCACCAGCCCCAATCACTGACCTTGAACCACTTAGTCCAATTCAACAAGCAAGAATAAAGCCATTATATGATGCAGAGTCACACAATTTGCACGGCCATCATATCTGGGAGTGTCCCAAGCTCTTTACTGGTCTTAGGTAGGAGTAAAAAAACAGCGACTTAAACATGAGCTACCAAATGTTGCTATTTTAGCAGAGGAAATACATCAGTAGCAGTGGAAAAGCACACCCCAGGAGTGCAGGCCAGGGAAGTTTTTGTGCAACATCAGCCTCGGTGTCTGTGAGAAGCGGCACCGCAGAAAAGCTGACGTGTTCAGGCAGCCCGTGGCTCAGGGCTCTGTCACCCAGCAGAGCTTTGCCACCGCATGCTCCGTGGTGAAAGAGAAAATCCCCAGATCTGTTTGGACATTTCTCACAAACCACATCCAGAAATTAAAGGAAATTAAAGGCACATTAGAGATGACTAAGTAAATGCCGGGAAAACCCACAGAAGCTCAGGGTTCAAGCAAGCCAAGCGCCTGCAGCCACAAGGCTGGGGAGGGCGGTAACTGCTGGCTTTTTTTATGAAGGTCTCTGATGGGGAATGGTAAAATACAGTTTCAATGACTGAAATAACAGAAATACTATTTGAACATGAGTGTTAATGGACTGATTTACAGTCCTTCCTCCAGGAAGCTGCCCAGGGGGTAGAAAAATCCACGTGTGTTGCAAAAGAGTGGGGGGAACTGGATGCAGCATCACAATGTGCACCAGGCTCCTGGCATGGTCCTGCTTGCACAGGAAGGTGTCCCAGTGACATGCTGAATCTCCTGGACTTGCTGGCTCTCACCAATGTCCACACCACACTAGGGAGGCCAGTAAAGCTGCCTCATCATGAACAAGGAGACACAACCCTTTGAATGTGCTGTAGTGAAAATAACATGGTTTCTGCCTTTTTGAGCGTATAGATTGCACAGCTCCTCCTCAGCCACAACCCACAGGCTCCTCTCACCTGGTCTTCCTCTCCACCTCCCTCTTCGTCATACTTGAGGATGTTGTCCCTGACGTCGTCCTCGGGGTCGATGAGGAGCTGCTTGGTGTGACGCTCCTTCTCGCGGCGCTTCATCCACACCACGAACAGCAGGACCATGGCTGCAACGGGGAAGAAGGGGGGTGAGCTGGGACCTCCCGCACCACGAGGACAGGCTGGAGTGTCCCAGCACCTCACCTGCCCTTGTCCACTATGGAAAACCTCACTGGCTGCTGGTAGGAGGAATAAAATATTACTGTACTGCATGTTCTGATTTTTCAAAGAGAGATCAGTGAGAGATGTAAATGCTGTGACAGGTCTGCACTGCAAACATTTCTTGAAGATCCTGTCACCAACGCTGATTGAGATGATGTTTATCAGGAGTAAAACACACAATCAAAGGGAAAGAAAACAGAAAGTGTGAAAACCGCAGCTTTCTGAAAATATTCGATCTAAATCCTGAATTTTTAGGATTAGATTTCCACCTTTATTTTATTCAGGGGTATAAAATAAAGACAGAAGGAAGAGAGTTGCAGAGAAGGAAATGGGTACAGATACCCAACACCTGTGCACAAGGGGCTGTTCCAGCAGTGTGACACAGGTTCAGCCTGTTCAGGTCACAAGCCCTGAGTGTGACAGTCACTTTGCTACTGTCTACAGTTGGCCAGGCAAGACTGGTCTGGGAAGGTTGCACCACACTGGGTCCTATAATCCAATTTGGACTCCCTTATATTCTTCTTTGGTCCATGAGGGAAGCTCTTTAGACTTCCCAGATCACATTAGCCAGGACATTAGCTCGTGCATTTGGCCATCGACTTGCAAAGCAGATCTCAGATCATCTGAAATCCCTTCAGAAAGCAGGGACAGCTTTGCAGAACAAGGGAGAGCAAATCTGGTAGCACACAGCCAAGCTCCTCAGGCATCAGCATTTGCATGCCAGGCTTGGCTAATCTCTCTCAGTACAGTAACAGGGACAGATGATCAGTTCTTGAATCATGAGAAATTTTTTCCCTCCTTGAACAGCTTTACCCACAGGGAACACTGGCTCACTGCTCCACAATCTCACCCTCCAAAGGGCTTTCCACATCCCAGGGGCTGTGTTCTCCCTGGGAATTACTGCATGGAAGTTGATATGGGAACTTAAGTCTCCATTAACATAAGGCAGCCAGACAGTGTCTTCTTCAAGAACCTGTTAATATGTTCGTTTTCATTCTCGTACTCAGTAGCTGCAAATAATGTAATTACAAATGAAGTTAAGCCTGGGCAGCGGATGCAGTTACACCTCTCACCGTCTGCTTTACCCTCCATTTTCCATGCAAGCCCCACAACAAGCTGCAAAAGTGGCAGTCTGCAGGAGAAGGGAGCGATGGGTGGACAGTGGAAGTGGGAATGTGTGGCCCAGGCTCATTTCAACCTGAGTCAATCCTCAACTGTGCCAAGCCAATGCAGCCAACACAAGCAAACCCAGGCAGGATGTGAGATCCCAAACTTTGTGGTTCTCAGCTGAGACCAGACCCCTGGGGACAGGGCTGGGCAGCCCAGCTTGCAGCTCCTCCACGGGAGGAGGTGGTTAGGAGGATCCCAGCTGTTCCTCGCAGCACTGAAGTGTTTATACCCAACAGGAATTCAGGGAAGTGAGCAGAAAAGGACTGGACAGCTAATTACTGCCATTGTGTGCCAACTGGCGGCCATCCCCACCTGCCAGCCAACAGAATTGTTTCCAGATACTTTAGCATTTCTTTAAGGCTTATCTCACATCTATTCAAGACAGTAAAAAAGAAAAGGAAAGAAAATGTAACTCTTATCTGCAATATAAAACCTCAGCTATTTAGCAGACTATTGAAGTCCCTTGCTCGTTGTTCCTTTTCAAGTCTCTCACAACAAGATACCTGACTGGTCCACAAAGACAATATTATAATGGTTACTGAGGTTTATCTTTTTATTTCTTTTTTTTTTTTTTTAATGATACTTTTCTCATGCACTTGTGGAAAAACTGTGCCATTAACGCCTTTACAGCTACCTTGGAAAAAAAAAAAAAAGACCTTCAAAGTGTCAATGGTGGATGTAGTGCACTCTCCTTCCTTTTATTCACTCTGCAGAATGGGAAGTGCTATTACTGCTGTTAGACCCATTTTCACTCTGCATGTAGTTTTCCTTGAAATCTATTGTCTTCACCCTTCACAATTTTTTACTGCATTGCTCTTCTAAACGTGTTATTTGTGCAGCTAATACATCAGGTAGCAAGAAGAAGAAAAAACCCCTTTGAGCAAAGGTAAAGGCAGAAGCTTCCTTCACAGGAGCAATCTTGGATCTGTCCCCTTGCTGCTTCTTCCTTTTAAAGTTATCAAACTTTGACCTGCTGACTCTAAAATGGACAAATAGCACAAAAAAGTCCCACATCTGCCTTTTTCTAGGTTATTGTTTAGAGGTCATGATACGAAACAGATAGAAAGGAGGCCAAACACTGGGAGGATGTAACAGTAAAACTACTCATTGCAAATTACATTTTTCATCACTGATACAGTGCTTTGCAGCTCTTGAAGATAAAAGAAAAAGTCAATTAGAATTACAATGAATGTAAAAATAAGCTTTTGTAATAAAACCCGTAATTTAAAATGGGATAATGTATCTGAAAATGGAAAGAGGGATCTCTTAAATCAAATGTCCTTCAGCTGAAGTTAATTTCAGTCAACAGGATTTTCAACTGTTCTAAATCGTATTTTAGCACTGGATTTATACAAGAGCAGCAAAAAGAAGACCTGTGTTTAATCACTTCTGTGGCTCCAGTGCAAACTTCGAGCCCAGGGGTCCCATCACACCTGCACTCCCCAGTGTACTGGAGGTGGTGGGGCTGACGAAATTCGTGTCTTCATCTGATGTGCATTCACCATAAAACCCCCTCTGCTGAAGGGAGCAGCCAAAGCATTTTTCTACTGGGACCCCACACCCAACAAAGGACAGGAACTGAACATCATGGCATGCACAGGGATGGTTCCATGGGCTTGGCTGGGCTGGGTGAGGAGTGGGGTCTGCACAAACACCCTGTTTCTTGCTCAATCTCCAGCCTGATCCAGTAGATCAATTACAAACCAATACATTCCCATCACTGGCCCAGGAGGGTGGATGTTTGCCCAGGGATGACCCATTCTCTTAATGCACCGTATCATGTCCCCATTAGGTGACATTTGCAGCATACGTCGCTCTGTCTGCTCTCTGTTCAAACACACCGGGGGTAAATATTAAATGTGATTTAGCACCATAACTCCTATTAGCTTTAATGAGAGTCTCATGGATTCATCCTGTGTATCTTGATGAATATTTACCTCACTGTACATTTCAGCTCTTGTTTTTATCTATTCCTACTGTGCCAACTCCTGCTTGAAGTTATAATGATATCATTTTTATTTTTAAGTGTGTGCACACATGGCTATTGGTAATGCTCAGGACTGACAGCATTGCTGGGCAAAAGAGATGGTTTTGCCCCAAGCAAAGGGATGGTCACCCCTTCTCTGTGATCCACCCCCAGCCTTCCATTGCTCCTGACAAGCTGGGGATCCTACCTCTACAAACACTCACAATCCTCCATGATTAACCAATATCTGAGGTCATTTTACAGGCAATGGGAATACCTACTGTTCTTCTTCTCCTTGGAACAACCAGAAATCCACAATTCTGCACTGGCTCTGCCAGGGACTAGCCAGACTCTCATAACCAGTGGGAACCAGCATAACCATAGCCAGACAGGGACCTGAGAGCTATGGGGGAGTCTGCAACAGGATTTGGAAGAGTCCATCACCTTTTCCTGCAAAATGTGGAGAATCTTATCACACACACTCCCTACAAGTTGCTGTCAGGTATAATGAAGTTTGTAAAGCTACTGTAAGTCTTAGAAAGACAAGTCTGACACAGGCAGAGCTCATTTTGCTGATGCTGCAGGGAAGGAGGTTCGAATGCAGATGTATGAACCAACCCCACAGCCCAAAGCTCAGGCATCTGGCCTCTGCACGGAGCTTGAAAAATACCAGATATAGGAACAGGACAACAGGCAACAGGCTGGGAAACATGAAGGAGGATAGATTTAGAGTAGGTATTAGGAAGAAGTTCTTTACTGTGAAGGTGTGAGGCAGTAGCACAGGTTGCCCAGAGAATCTGTGGCTGCACCATCCCTAGAAATGTTCAAGGCCAGGCTGGATGAGGCTTGGAGCAACCTGGGCTAGTGGAAGGTGCCCCTGCCCATGGCAGGGGGTTGGAATGAGATGACCTTTAACCATTCTGGGATTCCATGCCAGCCCCTGTGGTACTTACTCAGTAAGATGATGATGCAGATCAAGATGGCAATGATGGCCCCCGTGCCCAGCCCTGCAGCGGCCACGGCCCCGATGGTGGTGCAGTCGCCGTTCTCGTCGCATGGACACACCTTCACCTTGATGACAGAGGTGTTGTACAAGGGGGGGTTTCCTGAGTCTGTCACGATGATGGGCACATCATACACACCCGCCTCCAGGTACATGATCCGTAAACTGAGCTGGGCGTAATCACCTGGAGAGACCCAGATGGACAGACAGATGACAGACACTCGTAGAGCCTTGCAGTCACACCTGTGCAGGCTCCTCTGCTAGACTAGAGTCCTGAAGAAGAGGCTCTCAACAACACACCCAGGCAGGACAGCTTCAGACTTTTGCCCTTACAGTCTGGTCAATAACCAGCCTGTGCTTTGCAAACTGCCGTGTGTTTTCACTGCTGCACTAACCTACCTCGGTGCCATTTGCAATTCCAGTTGCCCATGTTCAAAATGGCATCAAATGCAAATAGTAACACATGGATAATGCTCCCTGAGGCTGGGCTGCCCCTGGCCACTGTGGAGGCTATGGTTTCACCCACTCTCCCACCTCAGAATTTCTGGGAAGCCCACTGATGACATGCTCAGCCAGGTAATCCCACTGTGATACAGCAGGGATTGAGCCCTGAGCTGTGAGGGCACAAGCTGTTGCCCCTGGTCTGGCAAAGGGTGCCAGACCTCAGCAAGAGCAGCCAGTTACAAAGCCAAAACCAGCCCATAACTCCATGGTATTTTCCATCCTCTGCTGAAACTACCAATAAGCAGAGCAATTAGGGCAATTTGTGGTTGCACGCTGCAGTATAAAAATCCTTCACATACTGGTAATCTTCACACTTACCTAGCCCTCCTGGTTCCATGGTAAATTAAAAGGCTGCCTTTATGCAATTATGGTCAGAGAAATGAACATTGATCCTGATTGTGGCTTATGACAATTACACTGGAGGAACATAAGGAAGACTGATAATAGCTTTTTTCCCCTTGGCCATTATGGATGATTTATACTGTGTTCACCACTGATAACTGTTCATAATTATGAACTGCATTAAAAAAAGCCAAGTGCCAAGGCTCTTAGAGTTATGCTGCAGGTCTGATACAAATCATTCCTGATTAACTATCTTGTCTATAATGTCATCCATAATGTGCTTTGAAAAACAAAAATCGGATGAAAAAAAGTAGCGAAGTTTGGAAGTTGGAAACCGCACGTGGCCTCATTAGCGAACGAGAGCCCAAATGTCCTCAGGATTGCCTGCCCCATTTACCATTCAGCCGTGTTATGGTCCAGTTCTTCCTCACCGCAGATGGCACACTTGGCAGCTCGAAGACGAAGGGCCCGACGTTTGGATCGATGTCAGCGTCCGCGGCTGTGATGTTGATGACATTCAGGTTTGGCTTTTCACAGATCTGCGCCTCCTTTGGCAGGAGCTCGGGAGCGTTGTCGTTGATGTCGATTAGGTAGATCTGCAGAGTGCCCGTGCCGCTGGCGGGGGGGATACCTGCACGGGGGGAGGCAGAGCCAAACACGGACGACCCGTGGCCATCACTTGGGAAGCACCGGGATCAACGACACCACGGACCCGCCCCCTCTCTGCCTTCCCATTTCAATAAACCAGGCTATTCACCTTCCCTCCTTGGACCTTATTAGGGACATACTGCGCTTTCATGGTCCCTTGCTTTATGAGGTGTTATTAAGACTTCCCCAAGCCTCCTCCTAATGTTGTTTTTCGCTCCTGCAGAAAGTGGAGGTTGGGTCCTGTGGATCTGTAGCCTACAGTGATGTCCTTAGTCAAACTAAAGTTACAAGCAGGTGATGCCAAGCTGCTCCTGCAAATCTTGGTAATGGCTGTTTTGAAGAAGAAAAAAACATTAGCAAAATAGCTGACAAGAGGAAGAAGAGGGCTTGGAGGGGCAAAACCCCGAGTAGTATAAACTTTTGGTTGGCATTTACTGTAGCACCTGCTGGCCAGTTACAGATCTGCAGACCATTATACTGCTTTAAAGAAAGCCCAGCTCTTCAGCACGTCCTACATCCAGCTCCAGCTTTAGTGGTGAAAGGTCCTTGCTGGCAGCCTACAGTAAGAGTCAACTACCACTGAACATGTTGGGTGATGCAACTGACCCCTGACAGCAGCTGATGTCCCAACATACAGTTCTTCATCCTCTCTACGTCTGTCCCAACCAGCAGGGATTCTGCAGCACAGCAGTCCTGGTCCTCCAGCCCCTCCTTGATGGAGAGCCAAATTTGTCTGACTAACGACCACTTACACAAATAATACCTGTCCTGGCAGGAGAGAGCAGCCTTCCCAGAAAATGGCTCAGTATTTTTCATTTCTCTCCCCACACATTTCTCTGGCAGCTCTGTGTTGGCCTGCTCACTGCCTGCCTCCCTTCCCACAGTGTTGCTTCAGCAATTATTTTTTAAGTATGTATTTTCAGTCCTGGCTTTTCCTCCCAGTGCTGGATATAAAGCTACAAACACCACTTCCCCACCAGAATTCTGCTTCCACAGACTTTCCTTCCTATATTCCTTTCTCCATTTCCCAAGGGAGCCCTGAAAATTCTGAAGGAGCCCTGGAAATGCTTTTTTCATGGTTCCTACAGTTCTTCAATTACTGATCTCATCCTTTCATCTAGTAAACACGGGGGTAGGTGCTTACCCTCCAAAACAATGTCTTTTGATCAGCCTTGAAAGGTTCTGGAGAGACACACAGACCATCAGGACACTGGGGCTAAACATGAAAACTGACTTTCAGGATGAAGCAAAGTGATTTTAGTGCTTTCACATTACCCAGAATATCTTCTGGGATAAAAGCAAGGCCCCCACTGTAACCTCTGAGACAGACTGAACACAAACCCTCGGTCCTGAGAGGCACTAACTGGCACGTGGCTGAAATAACCTGCAATTGCTGCACATACAAATGCGATTTTGTGGGGCTACTGAGTATTGTTGGGCTCTGTGTCCTGGTACTTTTGTTTCTTTATGCTCCTGAGTGCAGTTCTGGGGCAGTTTCAGGAGAAATGAAAAGTAAACAATTTTTTAAATGGCCAAGTGGAACCATGGAACATTTCACATTATTTCAGCTGCCTTATGTGGAAAGAGCAAGGACACAGATAGGGCAGGTACCGATATAAAGTGAAGGATTCTTTGATTTTATGCTCAAGATGAGGACTACGACAGCATCCCTGACTCCAGTGGAGAAGTTGGTCTGCTCCCTGAAATTAAGACTGAAATACTAATGACAAAAGAAGGAGGAATACACAACCTCTACATCTACATTTAACTTTTGCATTCTCCTTCACTGCCTTTTTTACAGTGCCAGAGTCCACATTTCTGCAGAAAGGCATAAGCCAAGGTTTTCATGTTCAGCTGCAAGCAGGAGTCACTCATATCCTGCCTGTGCAAAAATTTCTAAGGAACTTGGGCCACTGTCCTGACAAATCATGGCAGAAATGAAGTAAGCTGTGCCTGTGGTTGACCAGCATCTTCCTGTCACTGAGTGCAGAGAAGCAGGAATGTACACTCAGCCTGTTTTCCCACAGTGCTGGGCCCCATAGGTGAATTCCCATGAGGTCCTCTGATATTGAGGAAGGGGCAGGAATGTCTTCCTTCAGAGACAGACTCTCTCTCCCCTAATCAGCTTCCTATTTCATGAAACCTGTTGGAATATGATACATTCAAGTTCTGTGAGCTTCACTGGGAGACTGGCTGAAAGGTTCAAACACTGCCAGGCTCCACACTTGTGTAGACACAGTGTGGTCCAAGAGACTCTCCTGGGAAACCAGGTTAAAACTGTGCTGTCAATTAGGATTCCCCTTTTACCCCCTTACACTGCAGCCAAGACTTTCCTAAAGCGAGTATCTTTGCACTTTAGCCCAGGGAAAGAAGGAAAACACGTCCAAGGAGTATTTGGCTAAACTTTTCCATGTACTGAGAAGCAAAAAGAACTTCAAGGAAAGAAGGCACTGCTGCTTCCTCCAGAAAGAAAGAAAAATCCCCACCAAAACCCTTGACCCAAACCCTTTCTTTGATGAGTACGTGATGCTGGAGAACCTGGAACTTGGGAGAAATGTGGTAAGAGTCTATTAGCCTAGATGAAACTTTAGCTGTTATCCTAAGCACTCTAGACAGAATTTTAAATAAGGTGTTGCTTTATGTGCATTTTAATGGCTGCAATATACCAGTGATAGATTAATTTTTCAGACTAAAGAGATTTATCTAGGTCCTCACTTTCTGAGCTGCTGAATGATGGATGGATGTGGAGGCGCTGATGCGCTGCAGCATCAGCACCGAAGCCAAGGAAAGGGGTTAACTCCACATCACATTGTAGTAAATGCCCAGGATTTGCAAGGTCAGATGGTGAGGATTTGGCTGATGGGTTCAAGCTCTACCAATGCTTTTGTGAACAGCCTTGGCCAACTCATTTGACCTGTTTTACCCTGTGGCTCTTGCAGGTGAACACCACTAGAGCAGCTTGAGAATATTTTAGATTTCGCTGTCCTGTCTGCCTTTGTGGAGGTGAAGCTTAAGACGGGGCAGTGGGACCAGTCCTACCATTCACAGCACAAAGAAGGGGTGAAATGCACTTCTTGGTACAGGTCCTCAGCCCTGGAACTCTTCCAGGAGTTTCCCTCGCCCCTGTGACCTGGGATGCAATGACTGAAGTGATCTGTGGAACCCCAGAGGGAGGAAGCTTTCAATAGCCCTGCGAGCACCACCATATCAGCTCATAATGGCCATGGCACCCCCAGCCTGAGGGACCACAAGATCTAACACAAACACTGCCCTGAAAAAACCTGCAGAGTTGGAGCAGTACACAAGGGTGCTCACAGCCAAGGCCAGACTTCACTGTGCTGCTGAAGGATGGCTCTGGTTTGAGTGAGTGCTCAGCACCCTGCAGCAGGAAGGAGAGGGTGGGAAAGGGGGAGGAAGGCCCTCTTGTTGCCCTGGGAAACTCCTGAGCCCTTGACAGAGCCTTTTCCAGTTGGAGGAAGTGATGAATGAAATACCAGCATGGCCACGTTTAGGTATGGTTAGCAAAAATCATCAGCTTCTCCTAAACAGAATTAGGAGGAGAAATACAGGGCAGCAGACACGGGCTGCTTGCCTTGAGTGAGGCCAGTGCTGAGGTCCTTAGTGCTAATTTGACCAAAACCACTGAGTGATCTTTAATGAGCAGAGAAGAACAAGCTTTAACAGGACTTCTCCAAGAGAGAAGACACTGACTGGCCTCAGTGGCTCTGGTGATAAAGCACACCAGCACCCAGATGGGCAAGAAAGTGATCAGCTCTGATGACAGACAGACAGACACACAGTTCAACAGCTGGGCTTAGATTTAATACCCTCCTGTCATCCCCCTACAATTATTTCTGGTTTCCTGATGGGAGGGCTTCCTGAGCTCTGATCAGCGCCTCTGGGATGATCCCCAGGACTGGTGTGCTCGGCAGCCCTTGGAGTGCCCATCCCTTTGACATTTTTTTAAGTTCAGGCTACACTGCTATACTGAACTCCCCAAATCGATTTTCCATTTGTCCTCCCTCTCCCTTAATAACACTCTCCGTATACTGTGCACATTTAATTTACTCCAGCAATTTCCCGTCCCACTTTCACATTTTTGACCATAAAAACCTGGGAAAAAAGATAACTTATACTGACAACTCTGTCAGGGCATCATTTCTCTTAATGCATCACATTAGAGTCTTATTGAAGCATGAACAATGTGAAGCCTGGGCTCACCGTTGTCAGCCGCCAAGAATGTGGCCTCGTAGACATTATTCTTAATGTAGTCTGACTCTCGATCAAGGACAGCAGCAGTAGTGATCTGACCATTTGTGGCATTAATGTTCAGCCAGTTTGCAGGATCTGACAGCTTAGAGTATCTACAGAGAAAGGAAATAAATACATGGTAGTCTTTTCACTGACATACCCTTAATATTGCTCGAGACATGGTTTTTCTGGACTCCTGACCTGTGATTCAAAGGACCTTTGGATAACTGGTTTTGTTGACAAACACAGCGCTTAATTGAGTATATGGTTTTTGACCTTTACAATTATTCAATTTCTTTCATTTTAAAGGTTTTCCTTTCCACTCTCTGCCACTTACACGCCAGTTTCCTGCTGCTAGGAGTGGTCACAGCCTGAGGTCTCTGCAGCCAAGGAGAAATGGGGTCTGCCATGACCATTGCATTTGTATGCCTGAGTTTGGGGATGGATCCCTGTGCTCTCCTTCTCCTGATCTTGCCCTTCCTAAAATAGGTATTGCTTTAAAGTCAAGGATATTCCTGTTTTCTGCCTATGAACAACAGTTTGGGAATACCACATTGGAAGGATGCCAGCTTTCAGGCCACGCTTTTGTATCAGAATTGCATCCTCATCAGCAATTGCCTTGGGGACACTAATCAGAACTCACAGCTGCACTGAGGTGTGGACTCAAGGGTGAAGTAGATTCAGGCCTGCTCTCCTGCAACATTTTTACATGTTCCTGAAATAGAAGGGAAGATGATCCCATGCTATTGGTCTGAAGAGAGCAGCAACAAGGAATTCCCTTGGCATTCCTCAGTATCCCCAGGGCTGGAAGGACTAGTTGCTTCCCAGCTACTCAGCCAACTCAGAGCCCATGTCTGTTCATGCCCTACAACTTTGAACGTGGTTTGTTTTGGGCAAACTTTTTCCGTGTTCTCCGCATCAATGTGTTCTGTTAATCTTTCTCACTTGTTTTCTTGCTTTATTCATTGCTCTTGATTTCTACCTCTCAGTTTTGTACAGTTTGAACTAGATGGACCATTGCTATCCAACTGGAAGCTAATAAATGGCTGAACTAATAAATGACTGAAGTAAGCAAACAAAAGCTGAGCTTATTTCATGGGTAACTCAGGCCTGCTGATAGTTTTATATAATTTTTTTGTAGTTAGATATGCAGGTGAGAGCACTAGTGGCTTCTGGTGAATATCCCTTTCCAGAAATGGGTTATTTGAAGTAAAAATTCACAGGGAAACTTGAGCTGCATCAAATGTGAGTGGGAAAGTAACACCCAGCTGCACAAGCCCCTGCCAAAGGAAAGAATTACATTTTATGGAGCTAGACTCTTTGGGATGTTTTCATTTCATTTTAATATCACTGTTGTGAGTCTCCTGCCCTTTCTCTGCTAAATGACCAGGAATCCAGTTTCAAAGCTGGCTTTGTGAATGTACCTGTGGCTAATGAGGATAACTTGAGGTGTGACAGTGGCCATGCCAAGCTGTGCCTCACTGGAGATGCTCCTGCTTCCTTATCTTCTATTTGTAAAAACTCTATTTCATCAAAGACTATTTAGAGAGAGACTGAAAACTGTATGCAAGGCTCTAGCAGCTGGATCAGTTCTGCAGAGTGCTTATCATGGATCTGTACAAGCTTAGCTTTTTGGGTATATTTTGTCCTAACTCACCAATGGCAACTGTGAAGTAAAAAATAAAATATCCTTTGCATAGCTCACAAAGACAGGACCCCAAAAATGCCCCACTGCTTCTTGCAGAGCCTGGGCATTGGTTGTCCTGATGCAAAGGGAGAGAGACTGTACTGGGTTTGGAAACAAAGGAAAGAAACAGTTCACGTAACTGGCTGTTCACATTCCCAGAAAGTCTTACAAGACCCTACATGTGCGATGACAGGAATGGTAGGCACTCGTTTGGATTACAGATCACCCACCTCCACCTTAGAGGGAGCACTCAATCAGAAAGGAGCTGCTCTCTCCTCTGAAAACCAGCCTTGGTACAGACATCAGGGAAATAAAGACCCTTCAAAGGCCAGTATTTCAAAAAGAACATAAGAAAAATGGGCTTGTTAGTTAGGACAGTCTCTCTCCTCCAAAGTCACAATACCTGTCTAAAGACAACAAGATGAGGCAGTGAATAAACTATCATTTTCTAGACCAGACAGCTCTGTGCCAGGTGAAATATTTCAAACTGTTCCTGACACAAAATGTCACAACTGATGTAAGTTTAAGTGGCCCCAGCTGTGGTCACATCATCTACTTAGGTTTTGCCAAAAATACTACAGCCCTTACAGGTTGGGAGTAAAAAAGAAAAAATTTCTATGGATACAGAAGTATCCAAAAGCAGGAAATGCCATTTCCCATCTGCACAGACAGAGCTGAAATAGTCGTGGAAGTGTCACAAGGACTCTCATTTTCACACACGCTTTTCTGCCAATTATTTCCCGGTGGGAAGGCCTGTGAGTCTCGTTCCTGGACTGTGGATTCAGTCCCCCGTCCGCCCAGGTGGGACAAACAGAGTGAGTGACACCCTCCCGGTCACAGAACAGACTAAAAATGCTCTTAAAACGCTTAGATCTGACTTCTACAAAGCTAAAATTTTGCCAGCTAAATCCCTTTCAAAGGGAAAGCAGCTAAGGAGGAGGTTGTGTTTGGCAGCTTGTCTGAGGAGAAAGGGAAGGTCAGAACGAATTGTACTTACTGAGAGCAGGGAAGGGCTGCTGGGGAGCGTTAGTGAGACACAGACCAAGTGCCAGTGGCCTGTGAATGGGCGTTTGACTGCTCAGGCAATACTGAACTATATGACACCTTAAAAGCCTGCCCAGCAGCTGTTTGTAACCTCCCCAGCCTTGCTCTGAACAGGGCTGACAGCTCTTCCCGCACTGCACTTTTAAGCCAGGCTGAACCTAAATCCTCTGAAAGCAACACAAGGCATGATTAAAAATCCCAGCCATTCCCTTCGAAAATCCAGGCCTAGCCCTTTCTGTGCCTCAGTTTCCCCACCTGTAAAACAGAAATAACAAAGCTGCCTTTTTCTAAACCTCTGTGTTATTGAAGTGCATGAACAACACAGGTCAGAGCATCCTGGGCAAGGCAGAGACAAAGGGTACAGTGCAGCCTTGACCTCTGTACCAACTCAGGAACCTCTTGTTATCACCTGCTTCATCTAAAGGTGTGATCTGCCCTATGGCAAGCCAATAACATGGGATCCAGCTCTGTCTGCCCCCCCAGACCCAGCTACTCACAGTCCGGTTTATCCGGAGCAGGCAGGATTGTGAGTTCACAGGCTTGGGGGATATTCTGCAAGCACTCAACTGCAGTCAGGCCCTGCCAAGCATTTTATTCATATCACATCAGTTAGTTTGGAAATTAGCTTTCAGCTGCTTGGCTCCCCAAACTTCTGCAGCTGAACCCCCCACCTGTACGGGAGCGCCCTGGGCTGCCTGGTGTCCCACCTTACTGCCTGCTGCATGAAGCGATCGGGATCCACCGCTGAAAACGTTGTCAGGACTGTTCCTGTTGGCACCCCTTCCTCCAGCCTGATTAACTTGTGGTTCGTTGGGAAATATGGTGCTTCGTTGACATCTGTGACTGAAATGGTGACTCCTGCTGTCGACTGGAAGGACATCTGGATGCCACTGGCCAGGGGAGCTTGGTTTGATACCATCACTGTCAGCATGAAAGCTCTGTTCATCTCGTAATCGACTGCCTAAAACAAACAAACAAGCAAGTACAGAGCCAAGCAGAGAATGAATTCTACCTTCTGGCTGAAAGCTGCAAGATTAGAAGGCAGATACCAAAATCGTTGCCTCATCTTGTTTTCTCCTGAGTTCAGTTCTTTTGAAGGTGCAAATCCAGACCAGCTTCAATCCAGTGGAGGTTCTGGCCTTCCAATGTTTGAATGTCAAATATTAAAAAAAATACACAAAGGAAAAATTGCCAACAGCAGGGAGGATTTGCCCTGTTTTTCGTTCCAATGCTAAGTGGTTTCCAAAAGAGAACCTTCCTGTGAGAGTGGAGTGGAGCATCAAATGAACAAACCCACCCAGGGCTGGTCTAATGCAACAGGTGAAGCCTCTTAAGAGGGATGGGACAGGTGCTTAGCAGTGCTATTAGCACTGAAAACTGCTGACTATGTAACTAGGACAGTCTATGTGGACTCATGAGCCTGAAGGGTTCTTTATTTTCCCCCTTAAATGAGTTTACAAGAAATGGTGGAGCTGCCAGGAACAACGCCTGGCCTGGTTAAGCAGGTGGTCCTTCCCGTGGGACCTCTGGTCCTCCTGCAAGGCACCTCCCTCATGCCCCGAGTTTTCCTGCACACTCCTGCAGCTGGGTATTGCTGCTGGGAGGTCACAGATCTCTTCTCAACAGGCACATGAAGAGGATGTGTCTCGGGAGCCAGACAGAGTGAAAAGCCTTTGCTGGCACGACTGACTGAACCCAGTATAATAATAATAATTTCTAAGCCATCCCACTAATTATTACGAGGGAAGTTGCTAATCATCTGCCAGGGAGCCTTGAGTTATGCAGGATCACACCTCTGCTTGTTAAAAAACGCTTTGCCGTGATTTATAAATTTAGAAGCATAACCACTCTCCTTAATACCTTCTCCAGCGCTGAGTCTGCAAAGCAAACACTCACGGTGTAAAACACCACTGACTTCGGCAGGGCTGGGCTCATTTACATCAGCAAGATCTGGCTGCCATGTCCTGTTTAATACCCAGTATCGTCAGGAGAGAAATCAAATCATAGGAGGCTACACGAGAGAAACAAATTCCAGGGGCAAGAGGTAAAACAGCGGAATCTCTATTCGATTGAAGTGCAAATGTTCCCATTGCTAAATGATTTCCTGACAGGCAGGGCCAACATTTAATAAATAAAAGGAAGCATAAAGATTCCCAGTACACCCACCCTTGCTGACTCACAGACTTGTACCGCATTCAAAAATGATGCATTGTAAAAGTTCCCAGTTAAACACTATTCAAGGCCTTGAAACAATTTGATTAATGCATTTCCTCAATTTCTTTTCACACCCCTCAAATTTATATTCCTACAATATTAATTCTTTATTTATTTATTTATTATTTATTTATTTATTTTTTTTTTTAAAATTTTTTTTTTTTTTAATGCTCACCTGTTTGCTAACTTGACCTCAGCCAATCTGTACCTCCACCTGTTCTGGCAGCATTTGTGCTATTGACCCCTGTGGGACAGCAGCCCCTTGAGGCAGACATAGTCCAGTCCTAAAACAGAAATTCTTTCACACCATAATAAGCAATTTCTACCTGAACAGTTCTTATTTCTGCTCCCTAAAACTGCCTCCCTCTGAGGATAATAGCACACAAAGCACTCTGTGTTCTTCACACCGCTCTAATCCCTTCTGCCTCCCTGTATCTCACTGAAAAAAGCTGCATATTGGTCATTCAACGTGGTTTTAGGGACACAGTGGACTTGGCATTGCTGGTTAACTGTTAGACTTGATGATCTTAGAAGTATTTTCCAACTAAAATGATTCTTTGATTCTATGACAACAGGATCCTGAAAAAGCCCCCAGACTGGCTGCATTTGGGACAAGGACTTGGACACTTGGGACAGTGTTGGGCTGTTGCCTGCTTTTTACTTTCATGTCCAAGAAGCACTTGACATGAAATTAAAAACAGCACTTCTGCAGATCCCTCCTTGCTGGATGTTTGTTATCTGATGTGGCACAGGCGGCTGTGAAATATCCCCCTGGAGATGCAGCACATCCTCCTCCTTCATGAGCATCTCCGACCTGGATGCAGCAGCGGGATGACGAGGGCTTGCCACGTGTCCTCCTTTTCTCAAGGTACTTTTAACTGAAGTGAACAAATTTGCCTGATGTTACAGCTGAGGCAAATAATAACTGAAGCTTCGGCAGGATCTCCATTAGAAATTCACAGCTCTGATCCATGCAGAGTTTATAATAACATTTTACTTAGCTGGCTGCCACAGGGCAGCCACTGCTGCTCTGGGAGATTGTCTTCAGACTCTGCAGTGTCTCATCTGAGTGGGAAGCTTCTCTCTCCCCTTGATCAAGGCTTTCTTTGAAGATTAGGGTCTTGCACAGTTATGGAAATGGTTTGGAAAGGCAAGAACAGAAAAGGGAAATGTTACATTTTTGGTGATCGGACTGGAGCTGCAGCTGGGGTTTTGCTGAGGGCAGCTGCAAAATGGCCCCCATGAGCATCATCGAACTCCAAAGGGCTTTTTGGTTTGGAAACATTTCTGGCCCTCCATTTCAGGCCCCCAAATGCTGGTGGAGTGGTGGGATTCTTCACAGAACACCTTTCTCTGCTCTGTTGCTGTGACTGCTGTGGCCCAGACATGAGCCCCTTTGCTTGCAGTAGTGAGGAGTTATATGTAAGCAGATTTAAAGAGCCACATTAAAATCCAGCCATGTAGGGTCTGTAAACAAATGGATCATCACTTGACTTAATTTTTTACCTGTGTTTTCAACCTACATCAGTAATCAAACCAGCCAGACACTGCTCCTAAACTGTGAAGAACAAGCTCTGACTGGCCACCCAGGCTGGTGCACGTACATCGCCCAGATCTTTAAGCATATTCACTTATTAACAGAGAACAAAATATTTCAAAGAAGAGGGTGGAATCCAAAGAGTCTTCCCTTCTTCACCATGAAAATTTAATCACAAGCAATTTCACTCATACTCCTTGCTGAAAATACACCAAAAAGCCTCCCGGCTTGACAGGGGTAGGAAACTCTGGGTGCCCAGGAGGATCAGGTGAGGTGAGATAGTGAAGACATCCAGTGCAATTTCAAGCTCTGAGCTCAGCTTGACAAGATGGGATTTTCATGTGGTTCTCTGCATTGTGATCACTGTGGGTTACACAGCAGTGGAAAGTCAACACCAACATCAGTGGTGTCTTGACAAATCTGCCTTGCGTTTTGCCTGCAAGTCCCGAATAAGGGATGGTTCATTATACACAAGTCCTTGTGCAGCAGTGATGATCATGCAAATCCCCTGTTGTTCACTTTGATATGCCTTTAAACTACAGTCCTGACACTTTGCTATATTAAAAATAAGGGGTCCTCCTCTGCTTGCAATGAAAACGTTGGCATTCTGATTTCAGACTGACTGCTGATGTCAATGGAAGCTAAATTCTAGCATTTTACTTTGTTGAATGTTTTCTGTTTAAGCAGAACATACAGAGATATGTGTACACTTACATATGCACCCACATACACGTGTCTAGAGCCACTGCTAAGCTTGAAGAGGATTCATAATGTTGTACCAGCTAAGGTTGTCAACCATTATTACAGAGCAATAAGGAGTGATAAATAAAAGGACCCTGCTGAAATACCATCTGGCAGGTAAGATGATGTCTCCCTTGAAGTTTCAGCAAAGCAACATCTGCAGACACACACACACACATAGCCTAAGGGTCAGACAACAGGACAGACTCACAAGCTCACACGTGTAACCTCACTGGCATTTCACTGATGTCATTTTTCCTAATACCCAAACTGTGCACATTAGGAATGACTGCAACTTGTTTAGCTAATAAGAAGGAAGCAGGGCTCTTTTTTCAACAAAGAGCTATTCTTAAATCACATTGCTCTTTAAACATTAGTACTTCATCCTAAGTTTGTGATTAAAACTTTTTGTTAGAGAAGGCCAGACTTCTCAGAAGGTGATGATGGCTTTATCCATCACAGTGGGTATTATCCTTCCCAGGTGCAGTGCACGGTGTTGTGCAGCTCTTACACATCACAACAGCCTAGGTGTGATGTCTTTGGTTTTTTCTGTAGTTAGAGGGAGCATCCACAGGCATCTTATCTGGGAAGGGCTTCAGTGAATGCTGAAGGGATCCAGTGATGTCCTGGCTGTGTGTAATGACTGCAGAAACGCTCCCTAGCCTCAGAAATCAAAAGGGAAGTGAATGCTCAAGTGAAGATAAAGTCATGTTCTTTGGAGGCAAGGAAGGAAACACAATCTGATACTTGCTGCAGATACCTTGAGGCTTCCAGCTCTTGTAGGAAATGGAGGGAAGCAGGGATGGTGGATATTTACAGTCTTATTTCTCAGAGTTTTTAGACAAGATCCTCTGCTGAGGATCTAACTTAGGGGGGTGGCTTTCACTTGAGTGGAGCTATCCTGAGCTGAGGGTTTGTCCCATGCTGTGTGTTTATCAATTAACACCAGGAAAAGGAAAATTTCTCTACATTTTTTTCCTTCCAAGCAACTCAATCAGAGGGAAAATCTCCTTTCCTTCTGTTACCAGAAAATTCACTCCTCCTGGTATCTCTCCTGTACTCCCTGCTGTCACAGAGGATCACTTGACTGAGCCCTGCAGTGAAACACTACCCTTGATTCACAGCAAATCAGGGGTTTTCTGGCTCAAGAAGGGCAGGGCTGCACAGCCCAGGTCTGTTCCCTCTTACAGTGCTCTAAGAGCTGTGGAAAAGCAGGAGGTGGAAGTCAGGCTTGGGTGCTAGGAACACCCTTCAGTATGTGAGGCTTTTTGAAAGCTGATTGTGAGCTGGGCTGAGGTGGGAAACAGAAACAGGGCCATATGCTTGAAGTGAGACTATTCAGGACTCCTGCACAGAGAGATGGGAAACAACAGATCCAAGCACTTATCTTTCCAGGTAGAGGAGGCAAGAAATAACTGCAGGCTCCTGGCAATCCCTGTAGCCTTAGGTAGCTGAAAGGGTGATAAACATGGATCTGCTTTGGCTTCCCCCTTACCTTCACCACGGTCACCATGCCCTCGTTGGTGACGGGGTCTGTCCGGATGGTGAAGTGTCCGGAGGGGTCCCCGCTGATGATGCGGTAGATGGCATTCCAGTTGGGGGAGTGAGGCTGGTCCCGGTCCATCACTGTCAGATTTGCCACCACAACCTCCACTCTATTCTCAGGAACCTCTCCTGAATACTGCAAATAAAAGACAGCAGTGGTCACGGTGGGAGCTTTCTGTCCGTCCCTGTGGCCACCTTCCCTCTCCCCTACATCACCAGGCTGACCGGAAAACCTGTCCCGTGGAGAGGACTGTGGGGTTATAGGTAATGAGCAACACATCTCCTTTTCACATCCCTTTTTTCTGATTTTTCTATTTTTTTAAACTATGAATACTTTTCCGAACCCTTCAAAGTCTAGTTTCACCTCTCAGCCCAAAGGAGAGCAAGCCTGCTATCACACAGTCACTGCACAAGCTTCAGCCGATGCTCCAAGGAAGTAAACAAAAAAATGTTCTTGATATGCTTGTTCAGTTACAGCAATGAGAGAGTTAATTGTCAACAGTAGGGGAAAATGGCAGACTAAAACATCTAAACTTTTTAGGATGACTATGTCTCTTTATCCCAAGGTATTTTGCCTCACTCAGATTCCAGTGATGTCATTTTATTGCTTCTTCGGTGATTCTACTTCATTTTCCTTCTTTCTTGCCCTTGATTTGATTTTGTCTCATTATTTGAAGTGTTTCTTATGATTTTGCCACAGCCTTTCCTAGTGCTTAATTCTCTCATTTAGTACTGATTTTTATGGAGCATGTCCTGTTCAGGCATATCCTGACACATTAGCTGCATTCTTTCCTGCTTTCCAGTCCCTGATTTATCACACTCCTGATCAGGGATCCTGGCCTGTGAATACTTCCAGTGTTTGGGGCTCAAAAGCTGCCAGTTAAGACACATTCCCAAATTTTCAACTGTCCTCATCTCTCAGCATTGCCTTTTAGCAGCACTTGCAAATCAACACTCTGATTGGCATATGGCAAATTAAACACTGGGGAAATGCTGGGAGCGGCTGGCTCGGAGTCTGTAACCGAAATCCTGGCCCCAAACTGCAGGAGCAGAGCACTTCTAAAATCTGGCCTTTGGTGTGCACAAATGCCAGGTTGTGTAAATGATAATAAATCATTCCTTTGTTAGCACAAGAGTCTGCTTCCCCTGTAACCCATCTCCATCCACTGGTATCTTCCAGTTATGGATGCTTATATTTAGTATATATTATTTCACCACTGACAGGAAAAATATTCAAGCTGCCTTATGCTAATGTAAATTTAAATTTGCCCTTTAGTGGTATCCTGGATGGCATCTTGCCCTCTTTTCTATTATGCACCTGTCCTAAACAAGTTTTCATTAGTGAATGCAGATGGCATCTCTTTCCAGCCATGCTGAGTGGTGGGAAAGAACAGTGGGAAGCTGCAGGATAATTCAAATTCCAGTGCCTGTTACAGCTCTTCTTTTCTCTTTATTTCCCATGATTTCACTTGTTCTTTACCCATTCTCTTGCCCAATTTGGAGTCTCTGCGGCACACAGCTTAAGCAGGGGAAATATATGGAAATTTATCAAAAGCCTCTTGAAACATCCATTAGATTATGTCATATGTACATTCTATTATCAACCTCGTTTGAAACCTGCTCCGAAGAACTGAAGGAGATTAGTTAAACAGGATAGTCTCTTCCTAAATCCACACTAGTCATTGCCCATTACATTAAATTAATGTTGTGACATGGCAGCAATGACAAGGTGATGAGCCCCTGATCTCTTGGAGGAGGTGGCTGCACTAATGACAACACAGTATCATATTGTAATTCCAAAGGAATTAAGGAATTTGTGAAACCATCTCAAATCTTTGACCCAGCATCTGTTTTATGCCCTGCAGAATTAACTCACCAAGAGTAAGGCATGGGGTGTATCTAAGATGTTTGAGAGGGCTAGTCCTACAGGCTGCTGAACACCTTTTGTACATCTGAGCCCAGGTGATGCCAATGGGTTTGGGTTACACGGAAAAGTCCCCCACAATCACCAACAGACTTTACAGCAGCTTCTCTAAGAGCCATCCCAGCACTTGTTTTCAGCCCATAGCTATGAAGCTTACATGACACATTTTAAATTATGAGGTATATTAAAAATCATAAATACACAAGCTCGTGCCAATATAAAGCCTGGAGGAAGATCACACCGGTCTGTAGAGGTTTTCCATTAGGGTAAATACCACAATGCTCAGTATATACTGGGCAATCCAGGAGTTCATCCACTTGTTGATCTCTATTAGGTATAGTCAGGAAATTATCAGTCCTAAGCACCACTGAGAGGGGACATTGCCTATTATGCTTACAAAGCAAAGTATTTTTCTGATGAGAACAGAGCATCTTCACTGGAATTAAAGGAGCCATCCAAAGCTACTCAGGGTAAGAAGGGAATCTTGGAGAGATGTGCTATGAAGAACAGAACAATTTTCATCAGGTACCGATAAGCAGCTACTGGGAATTCAAACCTGATCCTGAATTTCCGCCTTCTTACACTCCCCCACAACTATTATTAGAGGTAAATGCTGTAATGTGTATTGTCCACAATTGTCTTTACCTTTAATAAAATTAAGTAATGGCAGTAAATTACACCTGCTAAAGGAAGGATGGCAGCACAAAGCTACCCACACTTCTTTAATGTCATTCCCTCCCTACCCTGGAGTAATTCAGGATAATGAACATCTTTCACTATGCTGCTTTCCAGCATTTCCTCTGCTGTAAGTTCTCTTTCATAAGATTACAATTGATTTTCAAATAAAGAGAAGCATATCTATTCAAACAAGGTAAAACAATGGGCAACGGAGGAGCTGCTGGAGTAAACACAAGATTGATAAAGCAGTGCTTGACCTATACCTGTAGCATTTACTCATATTCCCCTGTATTTCATTTAGCTTCACTTTCAATGGTTGCATTTGAAGTCCTTAATTTCCAGAGTGCTTTCTAAAGACCATTCACCAGGATTTCTATGGCTGATTGTTACACACTTCGCTTCCCTTCTCAGATAAGGATTTGTTCTGAAACTGGCATGTTCTAAAATCCTTCAATTCTGTAGGGTCTTTTTTCCTCCCCTCCTATAAAAGCCTGTGCTGGCAAAAGTCCTTCTCCCACTCCTTGGGAGTTGGGCTGTCTGAAATCATGTCTTGCTGAAAAGGCAATAATTCATTCTGATTTTTGGTTTGGTACTAAAATTGGTTAATCCCAGAGTTTGTCTTTCATCTCACTCGGACCTGACAGCACATAAACACACAGACAAATATCATTCTAGAGGAGAAAGAGATTGATGTGGGGGACAAATGATGAATTCACACCATGACTTGACTTTGTGCAATAAATCTGGAGTCTGGGCCGTGAAGCCACGCACAGCCAAGTAAAACCAATTAGCTCACTGCAGCCACTCCCAGGGAGGTGTGGAATTGAGACAGATGAATATAAAGATTATTATTCAGGTTTCCTTCTAAAGGGAATTCCTTTTTTCCATTGTTCTTCCCCCTGCCCCCCCCAGCTGGTTTTGCTAAAAAGCTGTGAAAGCAAAGACCTGCTCACATGAATGTCTGCAGGAAAGATCTTTCTGTCATCTCCAAAATTTGCTAATGATGACGCAACATTTGTTCCAGGCAGCAGCAGTTTACGAAGGCAGAATTGCCTGGAGAAACAGTGTTTCATGACCTATAGCTATGGATTAACACAGAAGAATAAGGGCAGCTCAGTCCTCTTATTAGACTTTGAGCCCTTCCCCTGACAGCTCTGACTGCTGCAAAGTGCTGAATATTCTCTCTGGGTCCCTCAGGCTGAGAGAAACCAAAATGAGAGTGAAGGAGTGCACGTGGTGGTGAGGAGTTCCATCCCTCCCCAGTTTCTGCTCCCAGCACTCAGAGGGCCACACTTGCCCACGCCAACTGTGGGATCAGCACCCAGCCTGGATACAACCCCCAGCTCCTCACACTTCAGGGCATCCACCCAACCCCCTGCTGGCACTCCAGCCAAGGGTTTACCTTTTCTGCATGATATTTTTAACAAAGATGCTCGAATAGAAGGCAAGTTAATAAACAACTGCGGTCTGGTTGCAGCAATCTGTGTAAAATGGGGAAAAAAAAAAAGTGATGAAAATCTCCTAATAAATCATTAATTGTGATGTGCCTGCCCAGCCGCAGCACGGAAACAAGCAAATGCCATCCTAATTGATTGCTTCTTATTCCATCTTTATAGGCCTGCATTTTTTACTGTGGGGGTTGAATAAGCCCAGAGGTGTAAAAAACCTCTAGATTGTACTCTGTGTATCTGCCAACTTGATATTTAGATCAATAATCCTCTTTTTTCTCCCCCCTACTACTCCTACTACTGGTAATTTAGCTTTTCTTCCTAGCAGCCTAATTGCTGTTTTCTTAAGCCTTACTATCAATTCTCTGACCTTTAATTTCCAATATTGTTTGCTGTAAGGATCACTGTGCTGGGGCTGCAAGTTATCCCAGCCCCTCTGCACCGTTTGGGTCAGACTTGGCTCTGAGCTGCTGTGACAGCTGAACAAGGTGCCAGGTTCCCCCCTCCACTGCTGCCATTGTGCAGTAGAGACCAAAAGCTCTCTCAAATCTCTACAAAACCTCCATGAAGTCAACCTTATTTTGCAAATCAGGTTTTGAGATGCTCATTTTTTGTTTTATTAAAGAACTATTCGCTCTGGTGAGGTCTTGAGTGATGACCACCGATGCCCTCACTCCTTTTTGAGGCTGGTCTGCACTACACCAGCCAGCAGCCCCCTGTGAGCTTCTTTCCTGCTGTTTTTTCAGGCTCATGGCCACAACCTCCCCTGCACTGCAGCATCCCTGCTTCAGCTTCATGTCCACTTGGATCTACTCCACAATCCAACCATGTACACATTCATACTTCAGACTAGTTATATGGCATGTGGCAAACACTTCCCAAAACGTGATCTATAAAACCCAAGGTGCTCTTGCCAGCTCGCAGCTCTGCTCTGCTGGTACAAGGCCCAGCTGTCACAGAAAGCTCATTCAGAAAGGAGCTGCTTGGGCTGCAGGCACCGGCTCGTGGTGGTGGGGCAGGAGCCAGCCTTGCCCAGCCAAGCCAAGGGAAGCGGAGGACAACAAGCTCACCAGCTTTTAAAGGATGCTTTGGAAGTTCTGCCTTTGTCCTCAGCAGTTTGTGTTATTAAAACACCTCACCTGCCTGCGAAGGAGCCCTCTCTGCTCTGTGCATGGTGTGGTGGGGCCAGGGCACCCACTCGCTCACAGGGAGTTTGTGCAGGAACCTTGAGTGATGTTTGTGCTGGTTTCGCTGCTGCTGGGTGAGTCTGACAAACAACAGCAAGCCCTAAGTTTGGCATTTCTGAAGCTGATTTCATGATGGAGCACAGACAGCCTCCATCGTGCGCCTGCCATGGGTGACAGCCACGGGCTTTACGCTTTACTGCTGTGACTTTTTCAAAATCTCAGGTAATGTCTGGTTTTGGATTAATATACAAGTTTTACTCTTTGAATATGACGACAAAGCAGGAACAGAGGAGAATAAAGTAATACCCTCTCTTTCAGAAGCAGCAAAAGAAAACCCTCTCACTTCAGGCTCCGGTGTGTGGAAGGAACGTGCAGGTTTCACCTTGGTTCAAAGACTCTTGGAGTACTTGCCAGGAGTTCAGAGCACATAATAGTAAAAGGATATTAAAAAAAAAAAAAAAAAAAAGAAGTTTGCATGTCTGACAATGAAGACTAATTTTTTTTTCATTATCAGATGTTACATTCTTGTGACACTATGAAAAGATGCCACCAAAATGATGACACAAGACACCATTCTGCTGCAAGATAACCATTTCTAGATAAATATATCTTAAGAAACGAGGTTCAAAGTTTGCATAGAAATTTAGAATATTTTAAAAAAATGCATTACAACACAAAGAAGCTTTTTACAATGTTCATATGAAAGGTTTAAAAAAGAGATTAAAATTATGTCCTTGGGAAGGCATATATAGCCTTGTCAAGTAAAAAAAAATTCTACATTAACCCAGTGTAGGAAAGCTGTACTTTATCTGTATTTCAAAGCCTATAAAGAACCACTTTAATCAACCTACTTGACTTTGGGGACTTGCACATCTCACCGAAACTCGTGAAATCTGCCATAGTGTGGTTTCCAGAACACAAAAGCCTTTAATCTGTAAACCGACACTCTCATACATTCAAATCCTGATACTATCTCCTTGTTAGGAACTAAAATTGTGAATTTATCCAAAATGGGATCTCATCTCATCTAAATGATGTAGCCTTTGCAACAGTGACCTTTAACAGTGGTTATACTCAACAATGAAAGATTTTATGTCAGGAGCCAGTGGAAACAGTATAAGTTAGAATTCTGATCTGATAGCACAACCTTTTATTTTCCAGTTTTAGACAAGGATCCTTTGAACATTTCATTTGCTCTCTTGTCTAACGTACCTTTGTTTCTTGCCTACGGAATGAACAGCAGGAAAAGGTGGCTGATACTTTTCTGCAGACTGTTTGATTGTCAGGTGTAATTAGTAATGCTCTCTTTTAAATAGAGACATAGATTTTAAAGCAGCTGGAACTGCCTGAAAAGCCTCATTCTTAAAAAAGCCCTTATATACATACATTTATATAATGGAACATTTTTGCACAGATGCATCATGGCTTTACAGTGGTTGACAGCCCTATGCCTCCCTTCAGCTAAAGTGACTTGCCTGTCTCCTGAGCCAGTTGCAGAATGGGCTGGAGCCATGCTCTGTGCTGGGGCAGGATCCTGAGAACATCATTAATTCATGTGTTACTTGATAAATCCATTAGGTCAGCCTGGCTTAGTCTATTGATCTCCCCAGTGCATTGTCACGTAGCCCTGTGATCCTCACTGAGCTCCCGAGACAGAAAAGCTCCTGGATGGGAAGGCAGGCAGAGAACTCCGTGCTGGGATGAGCTGGATCACCAGCACAACTCTTCGCCAGCATTGCACCTGAACGGGATTGTGTGGCTGGGGAAAAACAGGCCAAAAGAACAACCAGTTGGGAAGCTCCACCACCTCAAAGGCCAACAACAATTTGGATACACTGACCTCGAAGTGCCAAGGCAGTGCCAGCACCTTGTGCATCTTCCCAGCACGGCAGGGAGAGTGTTCCGATGTAGAGCTCTCCCCTTCACCATTACTCTCTAAAATAACCATTTTCCTTAAGAGAGGATGAAATTCATCTCATTTGTTGCCATATCAAGCCTCACATTTCCTTTCTTCAAACTGCAAAGCACCAAAGAACTGCTCTGTTTCAAACAAAACTTTGAAAACCCACATTTTTCCTGATTTACATGTAAACCAGAGCGACAAAGACTGTGAGCTCAGCTCCTAAGTGAGCAAAACATGCTCCACAGGCCTGGCTTTGTATCTCTTGGTGAAATGTGTAGAGAAGAGGATGTTTCAATTCAGGCACCTGTAATAAAGTTTCATAAAGAAGGGCCTTAAGCTGATAAATCTGGTTTAGGATTTTCTTATTAACTGTCCACTCCTCATAATGAGTTTTTAATTTTTTTTTTTTTTTTTTTTCCCAGATTTTAAGGCATATAAAAGCTTCTCATGTACCACTGGGATCTGAAGATGGGTGTTTGGAAAAGGGAGAATTTTAAGAGTACTGAAACTGAATTTTTATGTACACCATAATTCTGGTATTGAGATTTTTAACAAGTTTCCTTCTCAGCCTGTCTGCACAGCGGCTCCTCCTCAAACCTCCTCTACACTGCAAATGAAATCTCTTGTTGTTTCCAGATAAGAATCAGCACAAAAGGGGCTTTTTTTTTTTTTAAGTGAGTAGATTAGAATTCCACAATCAAGCTCTGGAAAATGCACAAGGCTGGCCATAAACAGAGTTCCTGACTGGACAGGCATCCTTATAGGAGAAATCTACTAAAGCAGATGTTTTATTCTAAAAGTGTGGTTTATTCTGTAGTTTAAAGTGGTTTATATCTTCTGTGCTGGTGCCACAATGGACAGTTTTTTATGCCCCTACTGATGCTTAAAATGTAACAGCAATGCCTACCAGTGGTGTGAGAGCTTGTACCAACAGGAGATCTTTGTGTCAGGGTTTCTAAGGGAAGGGGTGGAGTCTCTTAAAATCTCAGAATCATAGAATGGTTTAAAGGTCACCTTGTCCAGCCCCCTGCCATGAGCAGGGACACCTTCAACTAGTTGAGAATCTGGCATTCCAGAGAAATGCCTGCCTGCCTGTTTATGGTAACTCAGAGCACTGAGAAGACTATATTAAATGCTGTGCAATTCATCAGACTTGCCATGAAAAAGCAACGTCTTGCTGAAATTTTGTTTACAACATTTCCTGTGGAATGGAGCAGAAAGATGTAGTGAGAAATGGGAGGATATTGGGTCAATGAAAAGATGGAGTCACTATATATTTGTAAATTTAGGAAAGTAAACAGTATTATTTCTTCTCTGTTATTTTTTAGCTATTAAAACCTGTTATTGCACTAAGCTGAACAGTATGAAAAACTCTTGCATGTTCAAGAAAACTATGTGAAACCTTTCAGCCATTCTCTCTGATTTTAACTCTGGCTGTTGTCTGCATTCTGACCCTTTCTTCCACAACCGGGAAGTGTTAAGACATCCTGGACAGTTAGAAATATTTGATAAGAGAAACCTCACAGCACTATCAAATCCTTTGCTAAATCTCATTTCTTCTTTCCCCCTCAGCATGTCACTAAAGATTTCATAAGTGAAATGTGCTTAATGAAATTCCAGATACATATCCTCTTAAAATGACATCCCTCAGAAGCAACTGTTTTTAAGGCAACAGAATATTGAAGAATTAAAAACCTGCCGACCCAAGGAAGTTAGCCAACCTCAGGAGGGGATTTATTTCAGTGCTTTACAATAATGGAGTTACTGAATGCATTTAAATTTCTCAGCCTCGCAGCAGTGCCTGAGATGCTGTGTACTTTTAAGATAATGAAATAATCCACCACAAATGGTGCATTTGCCTGGGACATCTGGCAGACGTGGAGATGGACCTGCCAGAGCTGTGTGGATGTCCAGCCTAACCAGGGACCTCGTAGGTGTCTATGTTTAGACAACTGGACTGGGCTCAGGAGGAGGATCTGGATATCTAACAAATATCCAAAAGCAGAAAGAGGCACAAAATCTAGAATAAACCAACAAAATTTGAGAAAAATGCTACAAGTGGATAAATGTCAGACAAGAAACACAGTGTGGGTAGATACATGATATAGGAGCATCAGTGTCTGATTTCTCCTTGAAATTTTAGCTTGACTGACACCCCAGAGATGATGGAACAGTGTCTAATCCACACACACGCATCTGGTGGTGGAGACCACAGCGATTTCCATCAGAGCACATCACAGAGAGTTCTCTAATAACACTTCCTTTGACTACAGAGACTCTGTCAGTGACACCAGTCTGTGTCACACCCTGCTGCACACAAGTATCACAGCTCCCCTGGAACCCCCTTCTCACTGGACAATTCCTCCACAGCACTAAGGGAAGCACAGGGTGGGGGTGTGGTCTGCAGCCTCCCCCTCCAGATATCCCATACAGATTAAACAGCGGAGGAGAAGCAGGAGAGAAGTCCCTGCTAAATGAGACATTGCACCAGGAGACAGCACTGCCAGATGCTGCAAATGAGCCAGTCCCTGACAAATGGGACATGGCAAGCGAGGGCTGACGGGTGCTGTGGTTCTCCTTGGGCTGGGGGTGGCCATGCCAGGGCACAGGTATTGTCTGTGCTTTCATAATATTAACCTGACTGCACAAACCAGCAGCTTAGAAACCCAAATGTGCGAAAGGAGCTGCTACATATCACCACAAAGCTGATGATGGATGTGCATGTGCCGCTCAGCCCCGGGAATGACAGCTCTGAGAGGACAGCCGAGCATCCTGCTGTATGCTGGAGGTGCACAGATGCATGAAGTACATGGGTACAGAAGCTGTGCTCTCTCTCCTGGCTATCAAGGACATGAGCAGCACTGTGGGCTCTGCCTCCTGTGTGGAGCTGCAGCTCTGGCTGAGATTGCTCTCCCCAGCATCGAGGGCAGGTTGTATCATTCTTGATTTTACACCAAGTAGTACACATGTCCAATCTGAGGGAGACCAATAGAGTATTTTTTTTAATAAACCCCCCCCTTTCTTTTTTTTTGTGACAGAAAATTGAAATTCGTAATGAAACTATCATTCTCATTTTTTTTTAATCACTGGTCTTCAGCAATTTTAAACTCTGAGGTCTGAAAAATTCATTACTACTAACTTCCATCAAGGGTGTTCCTGAAACCAAAATTACTTAATCAACTCAATTTAGCTTCTTGTGTAGACCTAATTCAGAAAAACTTTATCTTCTTGAATTGTTATTGCAATTAATTTCCCCCCCCTTCTTATTCTGCAGCAGACGACATTTCAGTAATTAGATATTTTATAAAAATGAGTTATTCATTCAGAATAGCTTCACTTTTATATTTGATTAATCATATTACCACTGAGGTCTGGGTTTTGTCTCCAAGGAAAGTTTAATGACCTCATTTTAATCCTTCTTTTAACCACCAGGCAGGTATCAATGAAGAGAAGTAAAATTATCTTCTTTTTTTCTTTTTATCTGCCTTTTATTTTTTTGCAATCTCAAGATTACATTTGATGCTTTTTCTGTGTGACTGACCCATTTACAAGGAAGAATCTAGCTGATTCCAATTAGGTTCAGGACAGAATCAGGCTAAACAGAGCCTTGAACTGTGCCTTAATAACTAATGCTCAGTGTAATGGAGAGGAACCAGAACTGCTTTACCACGTGGCAGCCAGTTTCAAGAACTGTACATGATTAATTTGGTGATAATTTGAAAATGAATGTGCTGAAAGGAAATAAACAAAAAAAAAAGCCACTGCAAATTTAGGGTTTGATTAATGGGGTCTATTAAGAAGAGACTTCTATCAAGGAGATGACATTTTTTTATATCAGTGCATGTGTGCCCACACAATGTAATGGAATAATTCATATAAACCACAATTTATCTGGAAGTAGAGACTTGGATATGATTGATGACTGTTTGCCTTACATCAGCATCTGTCTATGCTCTGGATCCAGCTATGTGCACATCTATATTTGTGTATTTATGCATATACATCTCTGTATCTCTATCCATTTTGCAGACTACAGTAAGCAGTCTCAAAGGCATTTCATCCTTTCTGTCACATGTTACACTGGTGTAAAGGCTTAACAGACATCACAGAAGAGGCTGATGCTTTTTTCATTAAGACATGAGGAATTATTGTTTTCTCATAAAGTGAGAAACATCTTTCATTTCAGATGAAAGAGGTGATAAAACAAAGCACAAAAGTTGAGTATCCACAAGAGAGCACGAAGCGTGTCTTGTGTTCCACAGCACTGCATTGAAAGAGACCTTCAGGCACTTGAAGATGCTGTGTCTGGGAAAGCTCACAGGGAACCTGCACCCTGAGCTGGGGATCACCCTCATTCTTTAACAGAATTAGACTGTGTAGACATCACACTTCCTAAGCTCCACGGGACAGGCTTTGTACTGAGGGAGGATCCATCTCCAAAGGTCAGCTGGACTCGAAAGACAGGTCAAGATGTAAATAATTTCTATCAAGACCTACATACTTTTCTTACCATGGTTAACCTGCATATCTGCCATGGTAAAGCCCCTGGAATTATTGCAGTGAGTTCTGCACAAGGCTGAGACAGGATGGGAAGAAAGAATATTATTTCTGCTTGTGCTCTGTTTGTTACTGCTACCTCTTGACCTAACATCCTTAATCTAATTCATTGTTCATGGCAAAGGTTTTCATCAGGACTTGCAACAAGAGGCAGAAAGCCCATTTCAGTTTAGAAACACTGCACTCTTATTTAGGAAAACTGGACTGATTTGCAGGTTTGAAGACTTCACCAACTACATATTTAATGGAAACGCACACAGAATTAGGTAGATGCTCATGTACCCAAATGCTACTGGGCATATTCAATTCACTTGAATACAATAATTTATTTCAGTTAGATGATGACAGTTCTGTAACAGCCCAAGCTTTACTGGGTAGTTGGGCTGAGCCTCGTTTGGATTGGAAAATCGTAAGTGAACACAGTCACTTGGGATTTTCCATGAAAGCACAATTGATTTTTAACAATAAAGCCTGTCTGCAGGACTGTACAGAACTCCTGGTTTGTCCTCAGCTGTTAAACCATGCAGTCCTGTACATTCTCTCACCGTGGTGTTCAGTCTCTCCCCTTGCCAGCTCTGACCCGTGCAATCAACTTGATTTCTGCCACTTGTGACAACTGCTGCTAAATTATGCCACAGGCATAGTTTTGATGACTTAAATATACTGTAGGACCCAGGCTAATCTACGTTCAAATGTCACTGTAGGCTTTCTGAATGGCACAGGTGTAGTGATGGCGACCGTGAGATCTGAATGGGCAAGTCCATATGCAACTTTAGACTACACACTGGCAAATCAGGTACACAGTGCTCAAGATTTAAGCCCTTGATCTTTTCCAGGGTCTAGGAATGGGGAGAAGGGAGACAGACACATACCCAGGCCCTGGCAGATAGCTAGCTACCCACCATTTCCACTAGTTTTTCCTGGAGCAGCCTGGTGAGATCTCTTTTTAGGAAGCCCTTGGCAGGCATCCTGGTCCAATTTTCTGTCTGCAGGAAATCCCACTGACATCCTGTTCCTGCTGGGCTCTCCCTTCACAGTGTAAGATTAATTTGTAAAACATGAGCATGCATGTAAAAGGGATGCCTTATAACACTCACATGTGCCCAATGCTTCCGGATACCTCTGCCTATAAATCTGTTTAGGAAACCCCAAGGCAGCTGACATGGATTCTGATTTTGGTTTCCTGCAACCATTAAACGTAATTTCTCCAAAGCAGACCTATTTACATCTTTTCATCACAGTCCTTTGGAAGTCACAATCTTTCAGCCTGAAGGAAAAGCTGAGGCTTTTTCCTGCTACTTTGCTGTTTTGGAGCTCACTGCTAAAAAACAGAGCTCAGCAGGATTCGACTCGGGGGGCTGGAGCCCAGGTAAAGCATTCATCCCAAGCTTTGCCACTTGCAAAAAAATCCACACTTTTACAGTTCACATCAGCTATTTCTGCAGCTCTGAGCAGTGCTGCATCCATCATAGGTCGATGCACAGCCATACTTTGTCCTCAAATAAACAATGAGCATAAGAACAAACATACAGAGAACAAGGAATACAATTTTGGATTATGCTTGTTTGCTTTTCCACAATTTTGGCAAGTTCACAGAGCAGGAGGCGAACTGAGGGCTACACCATGGCTGTGAAAAACGAAATACTAGTGCTCTAGTTCAAGGCACTGAAACTGGATTACTATATCCAAACTGGGTCAGAAGCAAGGAAACTGAGCAGACTGTGGAGCACAGCAGGGTTAGCGAGATAAACAGGGAATGGGAAGCTGTAAAGTAAAAGGGGTTGGAGGATCTCGGCTTGTTTTGTTTCACAAAATGATGCACATTAGTAAATCAGGGTGGAGATGGGAGGGAAAATGGGAAAGAAACACCAAAATGGAAAAGGGAGAACTATTTCTGGTAAAGGACAAGGCCAGCATGGTAGTGAAGCTCCAAGAGCGTGCCTCCCTCTCCAATTCCAAAGCACTTCTCAGAGTGGGCTCATTAGCATCTCCCACTGTACTCAGAGGAACCAGGATACCTGCACAGACACAGGTCAGACGTTTTTGGCAGTGTGGTGCCAAAAACTAAAAAGCCCTTTGAACTTGGATTTTTCTGTGTACTTTTGTTCAGGAAGTGCTGAGGCTCTCCACTGCAGATTCCGCTGCTGCCTGATCCAGCCCAGCACGAGCCAGGTCACTGCAGCAGCCAGAGATGGGTCTGGTCTGACAATATTAATTAAATTGGCCAGTTAAAATGTGGTTAGAACTGCTTTTCCTGAGGCACTTGCAACAAGGACCTCCACTGATTAGCCAAACCCACGTTGTAACCAGATTACCCTCACCCAGCAACACATCCCCTCCTGCTCCAGTACAGCATCTCTGAACACAGGCTACTCTGTACCAGCTACCCTGCTTTGAGTTGAGCCATTCTTTGGCCAGATGGCCATTGCCAGGCCAGCAAGAGCCACCACTGCCCAGGCACTGTGAGCTGGGGAGCACCCACACATGCCTGACAGTCCAATCCTAAACTTTTGCAGCTGTTCCTGGCTGGAGTCAGTGTCAGGATGAGCCGGCAAGGCAGCGCAGTGGGGAAGGGAATGCGGTCCTAGAGCTGCCTCTTTAAAACAGACTCCACTGGATTCAGCTTTGGAAGAGGAGATTCTCAAAGCAGTGCCAAAGGGCAAATTTTAAAGTAGCTTTAAATAAGACCTCCTAAGGCTCAGAAGCTTAAAGAACTTGAAAAGCCCAGTTTCTTTTTTTTTCCCTTTTTTTCCACATCACTCTTTTTTTTTTTTTCTTTTCTTTTCTTTTTTTTTAAGGAGATGTTGATTGCCAGGCAGGTTTTCCCAAGAATCCACAAGCTCAAGTACTCACGAGCACTTTAGCCCTGGGAAATAATATTTCCTTTACACGGGCTACTACAAAAACAAGTTCTGCACAGTAGGCAAATTTAAAATAACTTTTAATTAACATTTCAGACACAGAAGTCTGATCATGCAAATTCATCTGCGTCTCCTCTCTGCGCCTGATTGTTCCTGATTGAATACGATAAAAATAGACTTTGTATGAGTCAAGTGTAGGCACGGATTTCTTTCACTTCTCCTCCCCTCTGATTATGCATTTTCTTAGATAAAGTGGAAATCCTTGGATGGTTATTAACAGTATCATAGGTCAGACTGGAAAGGGCATCCTGCCTGAGAGGAGTTAAAGATTTCACTGGAATTAAAGGCGTTCCTTCTGTGAACAAAAAAGATGCTTCAATCTCACATAAAACCTCACCTGAGACTATCCAGCATTGTTCTGTCTCAGTTGACTTTTAATCTCTGAAACACCAACACTAATTTCATTGCACGCCCTGTATCTGAGGTGAGCATCTGGCCAGAGGCTACAGATCTATATTAATATGGAAAACCCACGACTCCCTCACACACAGGAGATAAATATTTGAAGGGAGGCTGAGGAATTTCCACGTAATTAAGACATGTCAGAGGACATGACCCTGTTATGAGTACAAGGGACTCTGGATAAGGGAGGGCACATTGATACCTGTTATCTTTTAACAGTAATGAAGCCAGTTTCCCAGTAAAACTTCCTGCAAAGCCTTTGTAACACAGTCCAGTTAAAATGCCAATGATTTGCCAGAAACAAAACCCACCAAAAATGAACGAGCACAGCTACCACTCTCTAAAAGCCATGGAAAACTTGGGCATGGAATATGTGGAGTTGGTGTTACCTCTGCTCTCTGGCAGAGGGAAGAACTGTCTCCCTCCGTTTATCTTTGCAAGCAACAATGTCACACGAAGAACACAACACAACCAGCAGGCTCAAGTCCCTTAGCTGGCCAGAAGAGCATTCCCTGGGTCACAGTCCTGCACTAAATCATTGAAATTGCTCCAAACAGCTGCCTGTGATGTTTAGGGCATTTGAGGGGATGTTTCACTTTCCTAGTGTCTCTAATGAGACACTTCCCCACTGTTGGCTGCTCTCTGATGCTTCTCAGCTCAGGCAGGTAGCACTGCAGATCAAGAAAACATTAATCATCACAAAAAAACAGAGCTGGAAAGGACTAGAGAGGCACCTCACCCTTGCTGTGCCCCAGTGCCTCATAGCTTGATGCAGAAAGTCCTGGACACAACTATGTGGACTGGCCATGACTCCTGCTGATGGAGACTGGACTTGGAGTTGACAGCAGACCTGAGCTCAAAATTGTTTCATCCAGAGACTGTGATTTCCTCCCTCCCATATAATTTCAGACTCCTTTGTATGGGAAAGTGGGGCTGCTTCTTCCCCAGCTGTTGTACAGGATCTTCCCCAGCCTTTCAGGTGATGGACCAAAGGGTGTGAAACCCACAGCAATCCATTTTCACAGAAGCACCCAAGCATTTTGGAGTTTTACTGAAGTGTCTTCATTCTTTACCTTTAAGGATCTTCCATGTGATTTTATTGCTCTTTTTCCCCTCCTCACCTAGCACTACATTTTGATGACAGCCCACTTGGTATTTTGGATGTCTGCAGGTCACCCACTCCAGTGGACGTGTCATTTTGGCATATCTGTGCCTGTCTGAACTTCCACATGGTCCATACACTCAGCTTCTCCCCCCCTGCACTGCGTGCTCCACTACAGACGTGACCTGACTTTCTCGGCCATCTCAGTGGCTGTTTTCTTCTCTCCCATCCCGTTGTTAAATTTTACACAGCAACATTAATTCCTGCTGCTGAATACATGAGCTGTGACACCAGCATGGTGCAGTGTCCTCCTGAGCTACATTCCTATCCAGAAACGATTAAGTCTAAAACCACCCTGGCTGAATGACAGGTAATTTAGGAGCGCTATAGGGTGGGCCTTTGTATCTGTCTGGGATGAACGCAGTTCCTGAGCTCCTCTCATCTGGCAGCTTTCCAAGGGCAAGCCACACTTTGAGTTATTCAGCCTATTTTGTTTTTACAACAGCATCTCAATACAAGTATTTAAAATAAAAATATACGGTATCTCTCCAAACAGTCCACAGACTTAAAAGAGACCATGGGCTTCCTTACCCTCTGAGGAGCTATAGATTTCCTGGAAAGCCATTTTTGCTACTTTTTTAGAGGTGTTAAAATGCAGATCAGACTATTTGAGGACAGCAAGGAGATTCAGCTCAGGTTTATAGAGACTGATGAGCCTGACACTGTTCTCTCTGCCAGTAAGGGAAAAACCATATTATACTTTCATACTCACACGGAATTCATCCTGACTTTACCCGGGACTACATCAAAGATATTTGTTTCCGTTGAATCAGAAAGTATTATTGTAAAACACCCTTGGTTTTCAAATCTTCAAAAGAAGTCCCATGTGCCACTGTGTAAAGCCCTTTGGCCCTTTCGAAACTCTTTCTTCGGTGATTGAAATTAGAGAAATAATGGTACACATCAACTCTGCTTAGAGCAAGAGCAGCATTTTCTAATCCATTTACCACAATTCTATGGGTAATTCTCTTGATGGTTTTTATTCCTTCTAGGTTTAACATGTACCGAGACATTAAATACTCAGAATTCACCTGAAAGCAAATTTCCATTATCCCACCTTCCAGCAGATTCAGCTTCGGAAAGCATTTTGGAAAGCCATTACAATATACCACATCTGGAGGGATGCTGCTCTCCAGAAGGCACTGATGTGCTCATACAACTAACCCTGACACAGCTCATCCCCCACTCCCAAAACCCCCCAACCTTCTAACTTGCATCTGGAGATAAGGACCAGGCAACCTGGGTCATCTGGACAACCTGTGCTGAGGTGACATGGCCACTAGATGTCATTCCTTTTTCACTCAAATGGAGGGGAAAGAAGTATTTACCTGGCAGAATAAGGCTGTGGCCCCCCTCCTGCTGTGGTGCAAGGTCCCATGGCCCCACAGACACAAACTTCTCTAAGACTGGCAGCTTTCCAGAGAGAACAACCCTGTCTTGGTAGGAGAAAGGACCACACAGCCCACGACCTGGGCCAGATTTTTATGGCTCTTTATAACTGTATGTATCATCCTGAAGGGAGATACTGAATCACAACTTTACAGCACAAAGCGTGGTGTATCCAGGATGGATAGGAAGCACAAGTGTGCTGTTACACCCACACTGTCCTCGCTGGAGCAGCAGCACAGCCTGCAGATTGATGCCCAGACCTGAAAACGTGCTGGGTGACCGTATTACTGTGACTCAGTAGGAATTCAGTGCCTTTCTTCTTCTGAGAATCCAGGTTCAAGCCACTTGGTCAGAAAATGCTGGCACTGTTTGGGAGCTGAGCAGCCCAGTCCTGATGGTGATGGGAGGACTCAGACTCTATAGCTGGCATGGAACTAATCTGGGTCCACGAGGGCATAAAGTGGGCTCTCCATGACCTCCTTGAGCTCTGCTACATATTTCCAGTTTGTAAGGGTATAACTCAGGGGAAACTTTGGTACTACATTAATAAATATTTAGAGACCCTTTAAGATGGAATGAAAATTCAGAATAATATAAATAATAAAAACGTCCCTCAAAGGATGTTCAGTGGCTTGAGCACAATGCAGTTAGACTTTCTGTATTTGTAAAGATTTGGTGCTCATTTAAGATACATCATTTAGTGCTCCTTGTTGACCCTCATATGAATACAGATGGGGGATGCACAAGGATTTCTCATTTTATTAGCATCTAGACCTCTGCACTGCGATTTCCAAAATTACTATGCATATTTCAGATGTTCTACATCTATGGATTATTAAGGCTGGAATGAACCAGACCACATCATTTCACCTTCCAATTCTTCATTTTTACAGTAAACAGCACTGAAAATTTGTCATTTGCATCTCTTTACTTTTTTCCCCCTTGCCTCCCAGTAATATCTTGGAGCACATGAGAACAGAATAGAGAAAGATTGCGCTAATATAAGAAAAATCTTAAACTGATTAAGACCAGATGTACTGAAGAATGTCTACACGTTTACTGCCAGCACACACAAATACATCTGTTAGAGCTATCAGGGAAATACAAATTTTACCAGTTACCTGTTACCACTCAGAGCACTTACTGCCTCCTTGAAATCATATCCCAGCTATAAAACCCAAATATCTTGTACTGCTCAGGTTCTCACTCATAAGTACTAATAACTCTGATACGTCTGCAGCCAATTGCTGTGAAACAACTGCATCCTCTTCGGTGCAATCAGACATGGTCTGTTTGCCACGTTATTTCAGCTCCTTTAGCACCTCGGAGAAATCGGTCACCAAAGAGTTTTGCTGCTTCATGAATCAATCTTCTTTTCCTTCTCCCTTTTTTCCTCCTCTTTCCCCCACCAAAAGTCTTTGTTCCAGTGTTATCCATCAAAGTTCCTCCTATCTGCCCAAACCAGCTCAGAGAGAGACAGTGGATATCAACATCCATGAGTTACGAACACGCTGTGTGTCCGCGCGTCCTCGTGCTGACGGATTGATACTCACAGTGCTGGTGGTGAATTCAGGGGGGTTGTCATTCACATCTGTCACCGTAATGATCGCTGTTGCCGTGTTTGAGAGACCATAGTTAAGATTTCCTTCCATATCCGTGGCTTGAACAATGACTATATACTGCTGAACTTTCTGGAGAAAAAAGAAAGAAAAGAGAAAGATGAGAAACAAAAAAAGGCATCCTGTAAAATGCCTTGATTTATTTTCCATATACAAGTGTGATCTTTAAGCAGACTCTTTAAAGAGTTAATTGGATTAAAAATGTTGGTAAAAAAAAGGCAGATAAAATTTTCTATCACGTTAGAAAGGACTTTTGCATATATTGGTGGACATCACCTGCTTTATGGGAAAATAAAAATCTTATGGGCAAAATTCCTTGCTTGAAGTTGATGCGTTTATTAATTTTTAAGCATTTCAGCAACATTAGTCTCTTTCTTCTGAAAACCAGTCAAAGTTTTGTGCATGTGTTCGCACTGAAAACATTGCTCAGAATATTATACCCCCAAAATTGACATCAACATCGCCTGGTTGCCTTTCAGCTCATTCTGCTCACACAGTTTGATGCCCACAAAGCATTTTGGCACTTAAAATGCTCTCCATGTTTCAATCCTTAACACAATCTCGGTAAATAAGGAGAATTTAAGACCAGTATGGAAGAAAAAATAATTCAGTGCAACAAACAGAAGTTCAGTGGAACTTATTTAAATTCCTGAGCACCTCCCACAACACGGCTCTCAGAGAAAAAAGCTTCACAGAGTCAGCCATAAAAATCACACAGTGAAGTTTTAAAAGATGCTGTACGTCAATGCAACTGGAAAAATAAACCTGAATAAAACAGAAGAGGCCATCTGATCTCGCATGTGGATACGTCTCCCTGGGATGTCTCTTTACTTGGGAATATCTGTCTGCACTGAGAAAAGTCTCCTAATCTGTAAAACTGTCCTTAACAATAAATTTTCATCTGGATCTGTAGAATTTACTGTTGATCTCAATGTGTGTCTTGCTCACAGAGCACTTCACAGGCAGATAGGAAAGCAAAGCTCCTCTCCTGAAACATGGGCAAAGGGATGCGCCGAGAAACATGGAGGGATCCAGCCAGAACCAAGAGGTGTGTAAACCAAGCGGAGGCACAACTTTATGCAGGAAAAGCTTTTTGTAAAGTGGAAGGACTTTGATGCAAGGAGAGACCAGCCACATGCTGGACTGCTCCTGCTCTCAGAACACAGCTCGGGTACTCGGGGCTGCTCCTTCCAGGTGCTGACGCTGCAGGCGTGTGGAAAATGTCAAATGTCCTCTGAAATTTCAAAGGGCAAGAATTAGGTCAATTAGATCTCTCAATTCCCATACATACATTCTCAAAGTGCTGTAATTGGCTCAATTCTTTAATTCTTCTGAGTTGCCAGAATAAGAGATCTGAATTTCAGCTTTATCTTGATTTCAGGACTTTTAATTGACCTGCTAAATTGACAAGACATCACACTCAGGGATCCATCAGCACCTTGCAACTGGAATATATTATGGAAATGCACTTTCATTATCTCTTCCTACCTTGTATAATAAAACATGAGGGAGAAACTATTGTTAGCCCTTGTTTTGCCTCATGCAAGAAGGTGCTGTTCATTACTCCATTTGTAAAGCACCAGGTAAGGCTGAAATGTCCTTATTAGTGAATGTAATTTCTATTTCATATTTAGCTTTTCCTTCCTTATTCTCCCTTATAGACAACTTGGGAGGTTGATTGAAGTATTCCCTAACAGGCCAAATACTTGTGAGCCAAATTAGGTTTAAACCATGTAAGGGGGGAAGATATTTAAAAAAAATAGCAGCAATCAGATTCCACATAAATTAGAAAAACAGTCTAGAGGCCCACATGAGAGACTCATTTCAGCAGTGCATTTAAATGGAAAAGGCACTTTTAATGTTCCTGGCTGCAGTGGGAGAGACCCATAACCCACATTGCTTCTGACCTGACAGGGTGGCTGTCACAAGTTCTTGTCAAAGCCTCAGTGCTTTGGCAGCAACTGCAGGAAAAAAAAGTCCCTTCTCTTCCGTCAGCTGAGAGCGTGATGGAACAGCTCCCATCAGCAAGTGCTTCTTCTTACCCTGGTGTTTCACCATTTTTCCATGTATTTGCAGAGCGACTCCTTCCCATCTCCCAGGTCCTGCTCCCACATGTGCCCACCACTGAGCCCCCAGCGATGGCATGGCAAAGGCAGCTCTGTCTGTGTCAAAAGCACTTCTGAAACCTGTGCAAACTTCAATCTGAACTCTGAGAATAAACCACAGACCTTGGCTAAGGTCATGCTCTGTCTGCACTTACTCATCCCAGGACCAGCCTGCACAACTCCCAACCCCCTTCAGCTCCTTTCAGCTGCTCAACCAGCACTTCCCTTGGAAAATGAATCCTCTTAAGAGATGGTAAGGAAGTTTAAAGTCTCATTTAAGCTTGGTTTACTTCTCCATTTTACTGTTTATTAAATTACACACACTGATGACATGTGCGTGTGTGTACTCACAGACCTCAGGTTTACAGCAGAGTTGTTTTATTTAACAAAATGCCATTCACTGAGCTCTGTAGCCCAGTGTTAATAAAAACCCCACACAAATCCAGAACACTGAATTAAAGAAGTTTAAAAGCCAGATGATATCAATCAGATCATACAACAGTAAGAAAAAAAACAAAAGGAAAATGACAGGAATTTAGTAATGTGCAAATGTACCAGTCACAAAGAGCTGGTGCAGAAGGATGGGAAGAGGGGAAGGATGGCAAAGGAGCACAGCACTCGTGCAGCAAGAGCAGGGAGTCCAAGCCTGGTGAGAAAATGTGAGGATCTCAAGTGGATGGAGTGACCAGACAGGACCATGTTGGGAGTGCACATGCTGGAAATGGGTGCTGCATCCCAGGATACCAGAGACAGCTGCAGCCATCAGGTAACACACCAGAAGTGAGCTGCTGATGGAATCTTAGAGACACCACCCAAGTTGCACTGATTTCCATCAGCTGAAGACAGAACTACTGTGTTTAGAGCAAAAGTGGAATCTGACATGGAGAATGGCCTTGATGGGTATGCAAAGTTGTAAAAGATTCAGACATAAGAAACCACAGAAACATTTAGGTTGGAAAACACCTTTAAGATCATTGAGTCCAGCCACAAAGCCAACACTGCCAAGTCCACCAAATGGAAATAGCCTGAGATCTGCCATTCACATCCAGTTCCATCTGAAAGGCTCGAGCACTGTGGGCATATAAGGGTGCTCCTTTTAAGTACCTAGTTTTAGTTTATAACTAATTCAATCTCCAGTGAGATTGGCCCCAGCAGATAACAAATTACTGATTTTTTTGTTTTTCTGTAGCTAATCTTTTTCCTTTTGTGCATTAAGCTGATTTTATTGAACTATTCAATCAATTTCAATTTCAGCATGTCCTTCCAATTTGTCACATCATCTCCAGGGGCATCTTAGTTTGTTTCCTAATAGTATTATTATTGTTACGACTATTAAAAAAAAAAAGGCAGTCTCATGCCCCCAAGCACGAGAGACATTTTCTCGATGGCATTTTGATAATACAGAATAATTCTCCTATTCTCTTTCTTTACAAAAATGACATTTTAAACAGCACAGGGCAGAAACTACAGCATAGAGGTAAACCAAAATGGTCCTAACATTTGCTATATGTTTGCTCTGATGGTGATGCTTAGGAACTAAGGAAATGAGCCTCTGCCCCAAGGGAGTCTAGACTAAACCCCCCTGAAGCCTTTAGGAGGTCCTGTGGCCAGTATTTTTAATAAATCTAACAAATCTTCATGCTATGGCAAAGTAAATGTGCTGCTTCTACTTAAGCCAAGGAAAAAAAGACCTCATCTTGATAAGTGCAGAGCTTTTAGTCTGACCTAAAAACTAAGAAGGATTCTTGAAGGAAAAATTATGAAGGAAGGAATAATTAAAGGAACTGTGGCAGATCTAATCTGTCTGCTCTTTTGTCAATCATCTGATACAGTGCCTCAAAGAAATACATCAGCTAAACTACAGAAGATGGGAATTAGTTGAAGAAATTGGTTAAGCTGGTTAATAGGAAGCTGGTCAAGGGCTTGGCTAAAAAGGTATCAGTGCCCTGTACAAGAGGAATGACAGCCTGGAAGAAGGGTAACCTGACAATTAGGAAACAGATGTGACTTAATAGCACCAAATACAGGATAATGCAGCAAGGGACCAATAACAAAACTTTTCTGGAAGTTGGTTTATGGGACACGGGAAAGGAGAACCATCACCACGCCCCACCAGCTCCCTGTTGCTGAGCAAGACCCAAACGCCGTCGGCAAACTCACTGCTTGCAGTATCAGCACTGCAGATACGGCACCACCGACTCCTTGTGCCAAGCACTGCGGGCTCATCGGGGTGCTGGGAGCAATCCAGGCCCTTGTACCCACTGCTGAGCAACCCAGATCCAACCAGGTGCTGGCAGTGAAGAGCCCATCACCGGAGAAGAGCCTAGAAGAGCTTGGCTTGTTTAGTCTAGCAAAATGAAGGCTGATAGCAGATATGATTACTGTCTATAAATACATCAGGAGGATAAACACTAGGAAGGCAAAGAAGCAATTTAAACTAAAGGACAATGTTGACACAAGAACAAATGGATATAAACTGGCCATGAATAAATTTAGGCTGGAAATTAGTAGGCCCTTCACCACTAAAGGAGTGAGATGCTGGAGCAATCTAATGTAGGGTCTGGGAGGCAAAAACATTCAAAAGAATGTATTAAATTAAGGCTAAAATCCTCTTGGTCTAGGTAGATATTATGACAACTTGAGCTAAAGCAGAAGCAGATCTCTCAGCATTCTCTGTATACAAACAACTTTTTGAAAAGAAAAAGAAGAAACCCCCTTTCAGTCCAAATACCACAGAATGTTTGTGTGGAAATGGGTTAAGGCCCAACACCGACTGCTACCACTGAACCAGCCCATTCCATTGGCACACACAAAGGAACAGGTGCCCTAAACAAAATTACAGCTATTGCAAGTGGCTCTTCCCATCAAGACAGAGTCTGGCATGAAAGGCACCGGCTCAAATCCCAGCTGAGCAGAGCATGGTCTTGCTGAGAGAGGTTATAAACAAAAGTAAATCATGTTCAGAGACAGAGTGGAAAAGAACAAAGTATTTTAAAATGATGTCCTAGTAATGAAGGGCTACCTGTGATCCCAATTTTCCAATGCACATGCACAGTGTTTGAGAAATATGGCTATTCCTGGTTTACACATGCAATTATTATACATCACACACAAGCTGGGTAGCTGTGCATTACGAAGTCCAGAAATGCAGTAATTATGTGATTAAATTAATCTGCATTACGGACAAGGGGTTTGCAAAATTAGGACCCGCATTTTCAAAGCTCTGTACAAATATTGTCCAATTAATTACCACTTCCTGGGAAATGTATGACTAGCTAATTTTAGCATCACGTCTGGTAAAGCAAATAAGGTTACCAGGATGTAGGATGTATTAGTAGGAAACTACTGGTGAAGGAGACAGAAAATCTAAATCCTATTTCCTCCCATGGCTATCCTCACATCTTCTTCTTATCTATGTGTTTTGTCATGTCCCCTTAATTGTGCAGTACTGATGAGAAGAACATGAGATTTTCTTCTGGTTTGTTCTTGAAATAATTTCTTTGCATGGTAGTGAAGTCTTGATGTTCACTTTTTTGGGTACCAGACAGTTGATGGTGAACATACCATTAATAAATACTGCACCAGAGCCAGGAAAGCCAATTTAAAAACAAATAAACAAACTCCCCCAAACATAAATTTGACTCCA